>NC_140586.1:237276330-238476330 GCF_964204655.1 Triturus cristatus | reverse complement strand
TTTGAAAATAAACGAGGAAGGATTCTCTCCTCTATATGCTTTTGCTGTCAGAAAATTGAAAGAATAACTGGTAGGATTTGCTTCAACTATTGCCCCCCCTTTTTTTCAATTAACCACTAATGACCTATCTGGGAATGAACATGCTATACACTGTGTATTTGTTTTGGTTACAGCATCAGCTAGAAACGCTCATACCACGATTTAAATCAAGTATCGTGTGACATCTATAAAGTAAGCATGTTTGTCTCATCATCAGAACATATGTTTGATTCATTTTTTAACATCTTTTCACCTCGAAAATATAAATGATTAGTACCCTGTAGATAACTTCTGTAGTACAGGGCTATAAGATGAAAAAGAAAAACCAATAGGACCACTCCTCACACACGGGTTGTCTAGATTATATTTGTATTATATGTAGATAGTACAATTATGTTGACATTGTTGTAACTGATTGTATTATGTCCACATAGGGGTCTCTTTTTTATGCAATAACAACTGTCCTGAAGATGGTCTGACGGATTGATGCCACCCAAGACCGAAACGTCGACTCCATCATCTATTTTCACAATATCTGCTATATACAGTTGATTATTCTCAAGAATGAGACATATCTCGGTCTAAATATATTGGAAAAGATGTCTTTTTCATGAAATGTGGATATGATTTGACCCTTTCTTTCATGATTTATTGCTCAACCAATGGTGTACCTGTACTCCTTTTTACCTTAATTTATACATAAAACTATTTGTGTTTATTTCACAAAAAGATTTCCCGTGTGTTGCTCTTTATATTTAACGATTTAATGATTGATATCTTACCAATTAATTTCTGTTGAATTATATAACTAGATAGTTTGTTTTGAACAAAATCCCTTGTTGGCACTTTGACCTTTTCAACTTGTCTGCCCAAGCCCTCAAGGGTATATTGGGTGTTTCCCTTCATCTGCATTGATCTTCTAAGTGCATATTTTGCTAAATCTTTGAAAATTAATATCTCCGGTTCCCTACATTGGATTTTTGTCGTTTTGGTGTCATTTTAAAGATAAAAATATTTCCCATTTTTATAAATTGGTGTTGTGTTTTTATTATGTGTTGTGTCTTAATTATCTACTGAATTGATGTTTTTAAATGCTTTACATACCTGTCTTTGAAGTTAAGCCTGCCTGCCTGCTTGCAACCAAGCTACCAAGGGTTGAGCATAGGAATAGTTTTCTAAGACCTATGCTGAGTCCTACCATGTGTTAGTGGTCTTATTGCCAGTGGCAGACTTACATTTGCCACTACCAATAACCCACTTTCCAACTTCAACACAGCCCAAGACAGAGGAAATGTACTCTCGACAGCTGCATTCAATACTCTGGTCAAAACGGCTCCATAACTCACTCATAGCTTTAAAGTGTCTAATGGCGCTCCAGCACGTAGGAGTCTTGAATCTAGACATATCATCAACTTCCAAAGTTTACATCCTGCAGGCCTGAACTACGTTGAGGGACTGGTAGTACACCTGGGCTGATAGGAATAGGTCAATCCTGGGACTTCAAGTATTTCACAACTGCATAATGAAATTAACTCTGTATACTCTCTTAAAAGTCGAGTGGTTTTAACTTCAATTGTAAATTCTGAGGGTTAGTGATCTTTATTTACTTGATTTTGACTGTCTTTTCTATGTATTTTGTAGGCATGGCAGGACTCCTGCACCAAAGAGGAGAGCAAAGGAGCAACTATATTTCTTCAATGCGAATGTGTTGTCAAGTGCTTTGTAGAGGAAGAAGGAATTTCCTTGTGCAACTGAACCAAAGGCATATGGTATTGTAGTCCTGTTTAGCACAAATTTGGGACCGAAGCAGGAAACAAGATAATGAGTCTAAGACTATGCTCCAGTGTTGTTTGAAATATGTATGCACTGGCAAGGCCACAGGGCCATAACAAGCAGGATGGGTGACAACCTGGGGGGGGATTATGTTATTGGGGTACAGTACCTTAACTCCTTTCCCAATGCATGGACATTACATCAATTGCTATATTTATTTGAACATTACATTAGTGTTGATGCATCAGTAGGAGCAGTAATATTATGAGCTTCTAGTGCAGAGTGGTGCTATACCGATTTTAAGTTGATATTATTGAAACTTAATTACGGGTTGCAGCCCGCTACTGACAGAGATCAAATGTGAGTGGATAAGGGTTGCATGTAATTCAATTTTCATTATGCTTATATTTGACAAGAAGTTCAATATAGAATGTAGCACTGTGCTATATATTTAAAGATGTTTTGGAGCAAAACTATAGAACATATTAAGATTAACCTGTGCTAAAATGGCGCTCATGGAAACCAAAGCAGTGGAGTCCTATTTTAATGTTTATGAATGTAATAAAGTAGGTGTTGTTTGTTCCCACCCCTAACCTGTGAACAAGGAGACTGTTTGGCATTTATCTAAATGCAATAAAATAAATGGTTTCACAGAGCAGTTGCAATTAGAAGGTCCAATCAAGAAGCATGACATTGATCACATTACATAAAAATATTACAAGGTTAAAAACATTATTACATCATTTCTAAAAGATTTCTCATAAAAATAACCCACATAAAAACATTTGTATAGTACTCAATTAATTATTACTCTCTTGTAACTTAATATACAATCAAAACTACTCCACTGAGTATAAACATCAAACATTCAATTGGAAAAAGAGAAACATACATCAAAATAAACACAAACTGGGAGAATACAATAGACAAACACACATGTCTTTTCATCACTATTCTGTTTGGCTCCTTTCTCAGGGTGTCCTTAAGAAATCAATATCCACTGTATCCTTCACCGTTCATCAGATTTAGTGTATCTAAGTGCATCAACACATTTCGGTGGATTTCATTGATACCAACCACCTCTCTCAGGACAAGAAACATTTCTCCAACAGTTTTTAAGAAACACTTACACCTATTAAGGAACATAAAACAAAACTAAAGTAAACCCACAATTCCTTACCTTTATAAATTATACGCAAAAGACAGCACAATGACGGGCCTAAATATTATTCCGTGGTATAGTTTGTGCAAAGAAACATATTTATTTTTGCATTTATTCTTTCCATGCCCAAGGTCTATGTGCAGCAAAAACATTTTGAACCCACCATAACATTCATAATTCGTGGGAGACCGTTCAATATAAATTTCAAATCCTTCTGTGTCAGTATTTCCTTCTTCCTATACCACAAATGTCCATGAGGTCCATGTTCCCAACCTCCAAGTCATCATTCACACCCTCACATTCTCTTAACTTTTTTGTTCTATAGAAAGAACATTGGGCATAACCATGCCCAAATTCATCCACACTATTGCTCTTTCACTCATCCCATACCAATTGTGCACCCATTTGTTAAAGGGTCATTTACATAATATACCCACTCACTGAAATATTTCAAGCTGATTCCCGAGTGGTTTCTGGTCCAAATCCTTTCTTATTTGGTCCCAATCTAGTCGACCCACAGGTAGTATCAAAAACCTGTTATAAGGGGGAATAAAAGGAAAAGAGGGCATAACCTAAATATCAATTGCAGACAGTTTAAAAAAAATATTTTTTATATGAAAAAGGACCCATTTTCCCTTATGATTCCATCTCGGATCAATCATCATACCTCTTCAATTTCTCTAGCTCGGGTTATAATTGATTTTTTTAAATTCCAGTTTCTCCCGAATTCCGTTATTTTGAATTGTTTCCAGGATTGGCTCTTTTTTTCCCCCTGTATCGAGCCTACCTGGAACCAGACACACCAAGATTTTAGTCATATTTTCTGTGCGGTCTGTAACCGTCTGTAACCTTTTTCCTCCCACACGCGTTCAAGTATAGACAGCGGCCATCTTCATGGGCCAGGGGGCTTCCTTCCGGTAAGTATGGGGACTCGTCCTAACATGTGCGTAAACCAAAAGTGGGAAACGGAATGTGAAAGATGTGTGAATAAATCTGAATGTGCATGGCTTTTTATGGGTAGAGAAAAGTGATATAGTAAATTTAAAATGCACAAAGTCCAAAAATTTCAGTTATTGGATTTGATTAATTGGTTCTACATACATATTTTCAAAAAAGCATACATAACATTCTTTTGAAATAAAAAGTGCTTTCCATTTTAAATTCAACTCCAAAGCTCTGGCCAACGTGTTGGCCCCTATCATTGGGAACATCTAACCAGAAAAGGCTAACTTGACCTCTTTATTTAAGGCTCAAAATGTTTAATGTTATAAGGAAAATACCCATGTAGTCCTCATCCACTGGCACCTCTCACTGTCCTGAATCTTTAAATATTCACCTTTTGATTATGCCCATGTGACATGAAATAATTACAAGTCATATCTGTGTCATTCTCTGCCCAATCCACCTGTTGCTTCATTTTTGCCAGAATGTTTTTGCATTTTTGAGGTCTGGCATTAGCCAAGACCCATTGATTTGGGTAAAATTATATTATATAATGCACTTACTTAAAGGGGCTTTCAGACAGTTCTCTTCATGCATCGACCTGTTGTTGTACCATTGACATTTGTATCTGTCCACAACAGCCTACAGCATGGGTCAACCAACTTCAGCCATTGGCTGATTTCACGGTGAGTCACAAGAAGCATATTCAGACAAAAAAATAGTCCACTTAAGTGACAGAGACTATTATGGTAATGTGTGCTTCCGGAGACCAAAAATATTTTTGCTTTTAGCCAATGTTTTTTTCAGATTGGGGAGAGTCTAGCAGCTTCTTCAGCAAAGATTTGTAAATGCCATGATAAAACAGAACGAGCATTTACAAAACCAAAATGCTGGCAGTCAACGCCACACCTACTGGATTTGTCAATGCTTGTTTAAAATATTAATTTGGTCGACTGTGATTTAGTCCAAGAGGATCAAATTAACTTTGTTAGATAAGCCATTAAACCATTCTGTTTTATGATGCCCACTTGTGCCTTCTGTGCGTCGGCTATCTACCAAAGTTACAATTCGCCACCATTTTGGCAAAGCATTTTTGTACAAGGTGCTCCACCGATGCAGCCAAATAGAATGCCAGGAGAGCAGTGACTGATCCGTTACAGGGCTCATTCAAAGAACAGTGATAAGCAGTAGTAACAGGGCATGTTGGAAGTACACAGCGCTCTGCCTTCTGAGGGGAGGACATAATTTTCTAACATTGTTGCAAGGCAGGTGCACATTTCCAGGGATGTGACATTCTAGCTGGCGCCTGGTTAGCTTGCCTCAGCTTGGTCAGTGGTGCATGTGTGTCATGTTCTTGATGACATCAGCAGCAGCTCAGGCTGGGAAACTCACTGCAGGGTATGATAGCAGCTGCAGCAACACCTGTGTGCATGCAACTGGGACAGTGGATAATTTGTATAAAAATAAGTGCCAGGGCTCTCGTCAGGAGGCAGCTTGCACTAGCCCATTTTTTCCTGTGAGCGCCACCTAAAACAGAACCAAATACTAGCCATGAAAGTGGGGCGAGGATGTGGCATAATGGCCAGAGCGGCTGACTGTGGAGCTGGGGAACCAGGTTCGAGTCTTGGCGTCAGCTCAACATCCTGTGATTCTGAGCAAATCACTTAATCTCCACGTAAATTAATGTGTCCTTAACTGGTGCTCAGGAAAAGTGCCAGTGTTGATGATTTAGTGCCGGGGCTGAGCACTGGAAACCACCGGCTCAAATTAAGCACTGACCTGGGATGAGGCCAGGAGCTATACTACAGCTGCACCAGAGACAGCAGGGGCAGCAGTTGGCTATGAGGTTGCTGCTACACTCATCATCAGGCAGCACACCCATGACTAAAACGAAACTGCAGTGCATAGGTTTGTATCTTGGTGCAGAAACTGCCTTCCTGGAAGGGACACAGACTCCTTTTCATAGAGACGGAATTCCCTGCTGCAAGGGACACAAACTGCTCTCCCCCAAGGATAGACAAAAACTACCCTCTGAAGGGAAACACAGATTGCCATCTTTGTAGATTGTACATTGGCCAAGGCCTTTTGATTTTACCAAAATTATATGAATAATATACTTACTTACAGGGTCTTTCAGCCAGTTCCCTTTATCCATTGGCTTGGGCCATTCACATTTTAATTCTGCCCAATACAGCATGGGGCAATGAGGTAGACCATTTCAGCCTTTCGTTAACTCCACTATGAGTAATGGCATTGTGCCCTTTCACAAGAAGCATATCCCCACAGAAAGTCATTCGCTTCAGTGCTAGCTACTACCAAGGTCCCAGCAGCTTCCCAACAACAACGTTTTCCAAATACCATGACAAAACAAAACAAAACAAGTACTGACAAAACCTAAAGGCTGCCAGCCATTGACAGACTTATCAGCCTTGCTATTGCTTGTGTTAAGATAGATTGGCCTCCTGGGACACAGAGAAACCTGAATTACACTGCAAAGCATTTTCAAGGAGAAAGGATGGATTAGCTAGTGGTTTGAAAACAAATCGTAGACTTGAAATGATTGGATAAACCAATGCTTAATTTGAGCAGGTGGTTTCCGGTGCTCAGCACCAGCACTGAATCATCAACACTGGCACTTTTTATGAGCACCAATTAAGGACACGTTCATTTACGGGTAGATTAATTGATTTGTCCAGAATCACAGGATGTTGATCCGACACCACACTCGAACCTGGTTCCACAACCCTGAAGTCAGCAGCTCTGGCCATTACACCACATCCTCTCTCCACATTTAGGGTTAGTAGTTGGTTCTGGTTTAGGCGGCGCTAACACAAGAAATGTGCTGGTGCAAGCAGCCTCCTGCCTCAGCACTCATAATTTTTTTTGTTTTACAAATTAACTACTAGGATAAACTAATGAGAAGATAAGAGTCAGAAAGGGACACAAAGAGGAAGTCACCAACAATCCAATGTGAAGAGCCAGTGTGAAGACACAAATAAAAGAGGGAGAGTGGAAGATGAAAATAGAAGAGGGAACAAATCAGCAACATTTTGAATAGGTTGACAATACCTCTCCTCTGAAGCCTCCACAGTACCTGCCATCTGCAGAACAGGTCCTGCATAGGGACTCCCTAGAACTGGCTGTCTGGAATAATCATCGTCATCTGGGATTGGCCACACCACCTGCTTCCTGCCAGGAGGTCCGAGTCTTGGGTGAGCAGCAGAAGCGGGGTGGCCATATCAGGCTCAGTTGCGAGTACATGAACAGCTTGGTTTCCTTTGAGAGTCCACACAGGAGTGGCAGAGGAGCAGCCCTCAACTTTGTTTGTGTATAACCAGCTGTACTACATGAAATGGTTGGTCTAGTAGCAGCAGGGACCAGCAGTGGCGGAAGGCAACATAATCTCACCCACACTTGCAGAATGCGAAGAGGTGCCCGCGAGTCTTCAATATCTCACAGATATACATTGGCCTTGAGCTGAATGAAGACCTCATAAAGGGTTAGGGGTTCCCTGAAGGTTTAGGGGCTCCCTGCGTCATAGGGGTCTGTGTTATGCCTCTGGGGACAACTCTTATGCAGCCAGCCCTGGTATATCATCTGAGATGTCCACCAAGAAATAGCTAGGCGCAACCATATTCGAACGAGCAATACATGCTCCTGTACATGTATGCACATACATGCACACATGTTCAGGAAAGCCACACATTTACTGACACGCACAAAGCATCCACACCCACAGGGTAATCATTTCCCTACTGTTCTTGCAGTTTCTAAGTCCGTAGTGTCTTCATGAAGCAACATCTATATGTAGGACAGTCCTGTGGGGAGTTTGGGGACATAGCGCTAACAGGACTTGTGTGTTTAGAGCCTGGGGAAATGACGCAACTTTCCTGTCCAGATATTTATTGAATAGCATGTCATGATGGGTAGAAGCCTCCATTGAGGGAAGCAGGTCCTGCATTCTAACTTTATTGGATGGCTGCACCGCCCTGTCAAACGTACCTTAGGTGGGCCTTATGTGGGACAAAGCTTATACACACTACACCCTTTTACCAGGTAAAGACACTGATGTCCATGTGTTTGCCCCACCCACTCCCGTCCATCCTCCATTGTCCATGCACTATCCCCAGCCCCACCTGCCCACCCTCCGATGTTCCTGTGCTTGCACCAGCCTCAGCTGCCCACCCTCCATTGCTGTGTGCTTGCCCAAACCCTCCAGCCCATCCTTCGTTGTTCTTGTGCTTGCCCCAGCCCCTTCTGCCCACCATCTGTTGTCTGTGGGCTTGCTCCAACCCCCTCCTTGGAGATGTGTTCGCCCCAGCTCCTCCCTCTCACCTATCCTCAATTTTTCGTGTGTTTGCCTTGGCCCTTCTTGCCTACCTTCTGATGTCTGCCTGCTTGCCTCAGCACCTTCACCCACTCTCTTGTCCATGTCTTTACCCCAGCCTCTCCTGCCCCCCCCCCATCGTCTATGCCCTTGCTCCAGCCCCATCCTCTTTTGGTGTGTTTGCCCAAACCCCTCATGCTCATTCTTTGTTGTCCATGTGCTTGACCCAGTCTCTTCCTTCCATCCAATGTTGTCTGTGAGCTTATATACGTACTTGCCCCAGCCCCCTCTTTTGTCCTTGCATCAGTGCCTACCCTCTATCTGCCATTGCCCGTATGCTTGCCCAAGCCCCTCTTGCCTACCCTCCGTTGTACATGTGCTTGCACCAAACCCCTCCTCTGGCTGTGAATGTGGCCCAGCCTCTCGTGTCCACCCTCCATTGTGCTTGTGCTTGTCTCAGCCCCTCCCGTCTACACTATATTGTCTGGGTGTTTGCTCCAGCCCCTCTTGCCCACCCTCCATTGTCAGTGTGCTTGCCCCAGTTCTTCCTGACCACCCTTCATTGTCGGTATGCTTGCCACAGCCCATTTTGCCCACCCTCGATTGTCCATGTGCTTGCCCCCTCCCCTCTCTTATGTCCATAGGCAAGCCCGTCTGCATCCATCTGCGACCAGTGGCAGTTATGCTGCCTGTTGCAACCCAGACCAGGTAAGGAACATTTTTTATAGGAAGGAAGCTCTCTCAAATTTGCAGGTTCCTAAATATTTTCACTTCCCCACTTGGGGCCCAGAACCACGCAGTTAGTTTTTATGTTCTAATTGTGGCTTCACACAACTTACACACACAAGCCCTTATCCTATGGGAGCTGAAAGTCTGAATACATGCAACCCTAGAACCCCCAACTCTAATGCAGCGATGGATTGGACCCTAAATGCTCGCATTATTAATGTTAGATCGCTCCCCAAACACAAAGTTGAAATGTGGAATATCTTACAATCATTGGGCTATAATTTTTCTCTCCGAAACAAGACTTAAGCCCATCTCTGGCCCTGACCTCGCACTCGCCATTGCTTACAGCTACTCTATTTCTCATTTAGAAAGAGTAGACGGAGCCGGAGGGGGGCTGCCATCATATACCATTCCAAGGGGCATATTATCAAGGCCAGGCGATAAACTTATCGCCGCTTTAGCGTCCGTTTTCGGGCGTAAAGCAGCAAAAACTTTATCGCCTAATCAGCAAGGACACGCTAGCACATGTTTTGCTGACTTAGCCCCCGTTTCCAGCACGCCTAACTTTGCATCGCTAATGAGATGAAAAGTAGGCGTGGCTGTGAAACCAACCAGGGAAAATATTGCGAAGGCAGCTTCGAGATATTATCAAGGAAGGGTAGCGATTTTTTAAATCGCGTTAAGTATGCCTTAACGCAGGAATTTAACGTCTGTTAAATTCCTGACTAAGGCATACTTAACATGGGGGGTGGATTTTGTGGCTAAGACCACAGGCCCCTATCATCAAGGGTATCGCCGTTTTCCATGGAACAGCGCTGGAAAACCCGCGATGTTCCATGGAAAGCATCGCTATTGCTAGGATAATTATCGCCATTGCGCTGAGCGTTGTTAATACAGCGCTAGCATGGCGATAATTATCTGCGATAGCCAGCGTTAAACATTTTAACGCTAAGAGCGGCCAGCAATAATTATCACTGGTCGTTGATAATATGCCCCCAAGTTCCTTTGCCCTAGTCAGCATTTAGATCTATTAAACAGCACCAGGGCTCTTTCTTTCACCCTTAAAATCTCTGATAATTGTTTCATCTTTAGAGAGCTTATCTACCACCTCCTAAACCTGACACTAATTTGTGTGAGGCCCTATCTTCTGCTATCATCCCCTCTTATTTACAATATGCTAACTTTCTGGCATTGGGCGAACGTAACCTACATGTTGATGACCCTAGCAGCAAAACTGTGGAACAGCCTATTGAAGCCCTGTCTGACCTCATCCTAGTTCAAAGGGTAGAAGGACCCACCCATAAGGACGGGCACATGCTAGATGCCATTTTTTCCCAATATTACTTCTTTAGAAGTTAGGCTCTCAGTTCCCTTAGCGTGGTCAGACCACTATTTAGTTTATTTCTGTATACATCAGTCTCTCGCACAACCCCAAAAATGAAGAAGGCATCTTTATACCACCCTTGGCACTGTATCGCCGATATAACTTTAACTATGGCCTGCTCGCAAGTAATGGTTGACCAGTCAATAGACATCAATATGGCCAACTCTTCTTTCAATTGAGGTTCAATTCTGACCTCAATAAAATAGCTTGCTTGAAAAATAATAATAGCAAAAGGACTTCTTCCTCAGGTGCATGGTTCTCTGCCACACTGAAAGCAGAAAAATTGAAATGTAAAAAATTAGCGAGGAAATGGCAGCGTAATTTTGTGGAGGAAGACAAACTTACCTATTCCTTAAACAGTTCTGGAAAAATATTTAAAAAAAATAAACGCCTTGATGATACAGAAAACGCTTCTCGAACAATTTTTTTTATTCTAAACTCCTTTTTAAATCCTTCTGCAAGAAATCAACCCACCTCATCAACAAAGGAGTGTATTAAAAAATGTGTCTGGATGTCTTCATGATAAGGTTTTTAATATATATTTCAAATTCACAAACAATCAAGAAGTTGTCTCCGTGACACATCTGTCTGTTTCCCAGATTTCGAACCATCAACTAACTTCTTTTGCGAAGATCTCCTTGAAGGACTCTGAGATCTTGATTCACAAGATCCAATCCGGTTCCCCTTTAGTCACTTGCCCACTGCACATTCTCAAAGGAGCAACTCAGCCCAATAACCCGCAGATCAACTCTCTTTTAACCTCTCCCTTGGTTACGGCTCAGTGCCATCATGCTGGAAAATGGCTCTAGTACTTCCTCGTTTAAAAAAAATCCAACCTGGCCAGTCATGCCCAGTTAAATAAAGCCCCATTTCTCTTCTCCCAGTTTTTGGGAAGATGCTCGAGTCACTGGTCAACCGCCAGATTACCAGATAGACTGAGGTGACCAACATTCTACATCATTCTCAATCTGGTGTCCATGCTGGCTTCAACACTGAGTTGACACTCTTAGAAGTGACAGATTTGATTAAAACCGGACTTGACCTGGGCACAAATTCTATAATCATTTTGCTTGACTTATCTGCTGCTTTCGACACTGTGTTGCACAACATTTTATTAGAACGGCTGGAAAATGTGGGAGTAGCCTGCACCATCTGGAATGGGTAAAATCTTTCCTTTCCAAAGGAAAGCAAGATGTACATCCACCCCCTTTCACAAGGGGTTACAGAGAGGTCAATTGTGGAGTACAGTATGGTTCTGCCCTTAGCCTAATTCTCTTTTACATCTATATGGCCCTCTTGCTGCCATCGTACAATCATGGGGCTTCAATGTAGTCTTATTCAGATGGCAGTTGATGTATGCCTTTAAACACCTGCATGACTCTGTTAAAGCTAACTTCCAGGGCTGCTCATCAGCAGATGCAGAGTGGATGTATGAAAACCGTCTCTGCTTGAACTTAGAAAAGTCTGAGGTTCTACTATTTGATACATGCTCTATTTTTGACTTGTACTTTCTGTGGTCTACAGAACTGGGCCAACCTCCGATGCCTACTACCACTGCCAAAACTCTTGAGGTAAACTAGATAATGGATTATCTTTCAGGTCCCACGTAAAAGGGGAAAAGGCATTAACCACACATGCTGTTAAAACGCGAGCAATACCACACTTGCCTTTAAAACGCATATTCCTTTACCACGCATGCCTTTACAATGGCTTTTGTTGTAAAGACATTAAAGGCATATGTGCGGTAAAGAAAGTCAGCGCTCTAGATTCAGAGCGAATGGCAAGATTCAGAGCGAGTAGGCGGGGTGGGAGGTTTTTGAGACTTGAAGGGACTACCTGTCCGGACGAGAATGGAATGAACAGGAAGGACCAGGACGTGGCTTGGTGAGTAGTTTTCAGCTTTTAGGGCTAGAGTTGGGGTAGGTTTTAGGGCTCAGGGCGGGAGGTCGGGGTAGTTTTCAGGGCTGGGGGCCGGATTTAGGGCTTACGGCAGGGGACTGGGGTGTTCTTAGGGCTTGGGTCAGGGTAGTAGAGTTTAAGGCTGGGTGCGGGTTTTAGGGCTCAGGGTAGGGGGGCGGGGTAGGTTTTAGGGCTGGGGCCGGTTTTAGGGCTCAGAAGGGGGGCTTTGGCGTTTCTATGGCTGGGGTCAGGGTAATTATTAGGGCTGGGGACTGGACTCAAGGCAGGGCAGGGGGCTGGGGTGTTTTTAGGCTTGAGGTCAGTGTAGCTTTCATGGCTGGGAGGCCAGGGTAGTCAGGGCTGGGATCTAGGGCTTAGGGTGGGGGGCTGGAGTGTAACCTTTACCGTGCATATGCCTTTACCAATCATGCCTTTGCAACAAAATTGATTGTAAAGACATGCGTGGTAAAGACGCGGTCGTGGTAAAGACAGCGTTGTTAAGGCATGTCTTCTAATCGCATGCGTGGTTCCGTCATGCAACCACGTAAAAGCCACTGCAGGGGTCTGTTTTTTTCTGTTGAAATCTCTTAGAAAGACATTTAGATTTTTGCCTGAACACACTCGGAAAATCATCACCCATGATTTAATTACATCAAGACTTGATTATGCCAATGTGCTGCTTCTCAGATCTCCTCAAGCACTGGTTAACAGATTACAGCGGGTTCAGAATGCAGCAGCCAAATTTGTTCTGAACATTCCAAAACTTCATTCAATAAGGAATGGCCCGAAAACCCTCCACTGGCTACCTATTAGCCAAAGAATAACATTTAAAACTCTCATGATGATGTTCAGAGCTATTGTAATGAGGGGCCCAGCATACATCTGCGACAAGATTAAAAGATATCATCCCGCATAGTATTTGGATCCGCTAACCATAATTTGCTATGCATCCCTGAGATCAATAAAGCAAGAGCAGGAAGCCGTTCTTTAACCTTTTTAGCCTGAAAATTTTGCAATCTACTCCCGGAAGATATTAGGAGTAAAACATCAGATGCCACCTTTAAGACCCTCCTGAGGACACATCTCTTTAAAGAGATTTAACATGGGCCTGCGCTGGACAGTCTGAGGTTTTCTTTTCTTGCTTCTTGTTACAACTCATGAATTCTGAGCATTCATTCATTCATTCATGTGCTTAAGCCAGCCCCTACTGCCCATATGCCATTGTCCTTGTCCCTGCCCCTCCGGCCCACCCTCCACTGTCCATGTGCTTCCCTCAGCTCCTCCTCTGTTGTCTGTATTCTTGTCCAGGCCCTGCCTCCCACATTCATGGTCTGGGTGCTCCCCCCACCTCGCCTGCCTATCCTCGCTTGTCCATGTGCTCGCCCAGCCCCTCCTTTGGTCTTTCACTAGCCCCTCCTACGGTGTCGGTGTGCTTCCCCGGCCCCTCCTGCCTATCCTCTGTTGTCCATGTGCTTCCCTCAGCTCCTCCTCTGTGGTTTGTATTCTTGTCCAGGCCCTGCCTCCCACATTCATTGTCTGTGTGCTTCCCCCACCCTCCTGCCTATCCTCGCTTGTCCATCTGCTCACCCAGCCCCTCCTTTGGTCTTCCACTAGCCCCTCCTCCGTTGTCCTTGCTTGTCCCAGCCCCTCCCGCTCACACTCCGTTGTCAATGTGCTTGCCCCCCCACCCATGCTCCGTTGCCTGTGTGCTCGAGAGACAAGACAACACAGAGCAAGGGAGTAAGAGAGAGAAGGACACAGGTGGGGGGTGGAGGACAAGAGGAAATAAACAATAAAAAATGTCACAGCCAATTGCTACATATCATTGCCTATACAGCACGGCAACAAATCATTGACAAAGCCAGTGGCTCTCGTAGGCCCGACCTATGTGCATTGCAAATGCTTGTGTGACTTTTTGTTACAAACTTTTCACCTACTACCTTGTTTTAATTTTACAACATAATCCCTATCAGATTAGACCACCATATAGCAGTCTGTAGATCTCAACCACCATTTTCCTTTTATTGTGTATATTGATGTCATTTGATTTGTCAATGACGTTGTCTTGATAGAGGCAATGGGCAGATAGGCAGATTACTAAAAGTCCTGCGTACTTCAGTCTTTATAGCAGTCATTAGCAAAGCTTTTCTCCTGCATGCTTCAAGGGGCTCATTACAACACCTGCAGTATTCAGGGTGGAATTACAGCATTAAGTAAATACAAATACCACCGGTGGTATTACTTACCATTTGTGTCATTACCATACGGATCAATTTTTTACACCTCAGACACTTGCTTTCCCTGTTCTGAGATGCAGTTTTCGGACTCACGCATTTCACATGCAGTTTTTGGACTCATGCATTTCACATGCAGTTTTTGGACTCACGCATTTCACATGCAGTTTTTGCATGCATACATTTCACATGCAGTTTTTGCACGCATGCATTTCACATCTAGTTTTTGAACTCCTGTATTTCACATGCAGATTTGGGACTCGCGCATTTCGCATGCAGTTTTCGGACTCACGTACTTCACATGCAGTTTTCCAACTCACGCATTTTACATGCAGTTTTCGAACTCATGCATTTCACATTCAGTTTTTGCACACATGCATTTCACATCCAGTTTTTGAACTCATGCATTTCACATGCAGTTTTAGGACTCACACATTTCACATGTAGTTTTTGGACTCACGCATTTCACATGTAGTTTTTGGACTCACACATTTTACATGCAGTTTTTGGACTCGCGCATTTCATGTGCAGTTTCTGGACTCCTGCATATCTCGCGTTTCATTTTTGGACTCATACATTCACATGCAGTCTGAGAGCCCCTAAGGTGGCAGATCTGACTTCTTCCTTGCTAATTAGCAATGATGCATGCTTTTGGTACCAATAAATAAATGTCATTCTGTTTCTGAGCAAACCTGCTATGTTTAGTGAGTTTCATGCATTTGCTCCTGTGAGGGTGCCAGTATTTCCCCATCAGAAGATGCCATTGTTTCTATAATACCGACCCTGGCACAATGGTGCGTAGTCTTGGGAGATGATGGGCATTCAGGGCATGATGGAACCCACTCCTGGTATGAAGTTGTAATAACGCCGGCAACTCTTGTCACATGATGGACATCCCTGGCATGAGAAGGTGGCTCTTGTTTTAGGGCCCCTTGGAGAGTTTCTGCAGGGTTTCTGTAAGTGGGACTCCTCAGGACATTATAAATACAAGAGAGGTAAAATAGATGCAGTCAGGTCCGTCTCACAGAAATGAAGAGTAGGGGACAGAATGTTGGCCAGCACATGCTAGCATAAATAATAGTTTTTTTTTTTACAATAAAAACTTCAAATGAGGAATTATAACAAACCACCATATTACTCCCTGTAGCTAAGAGAGACTGGGTAAACAACAAGTAAACCCAGTCACTGTTTCAGAGCCAAAGTGTGCATTCGTTCCCTTTAGCTTTGAACCTGTTGGGCCTTTAGGTGCAGGGGCGTAGCTTCAAGGGGGGTGTTTGGGGTGTTACACCCCCCTAATAAATGTATTTTGTGGTATATAGTTGGGTAAAGGTGCTTTCGGTCGGGTATGGTGGAGTGTCTGTCGGATTTCACTAGGAATTTTTCCACACAGAAAAAAACACACACACACTCTTTCCCTCTCTGCTTAGAAAGACTTCCAAAATGTTGGTTATTTCACAAGATAATGTGCTTGCTCTCATTTAGTACCCCTACCAATCCACATTCCTCTGCCTTTCCACTGCCCCTCAAGCCCCTCTTGTGCACCCTGCTTGTCATATAGTGTAATTTAACATTATGTGCCAGAGTAATTGTTGGGAAATCTGAAGCGTACACCCCCCCAATCTTACTGACCAAGCTACACCCCTGTCTGGGTGGTCCCGTGAGACTGAAGGCATTAGGAGGAAAAGCATGTAGGTCTTGAGACCCCTGCAGTGAGCAAATGAGGTAGATTGTTGGGTACACAGCAGTATCATTGAGGTCTTGAACTATGCGATTCACTGCATGTACTAATAGGTTGCCTCACAAAATCAGCAGTCATGGGGGATCGCAGCATGACCTGCCTAAAGAATTTAAATTTTGCATGTGCCTATTTGCGA
Organism: Triturus cristatus; assembly: GCF_964204655.1. NCBI lineage: Eukaryota > Metazoa > Chordata > Amphibia > Caudata > Salamandridae > Triturus > Triturus cristatus. Next base: position 238,459,967 of record NC_140586.1, on the reverse strand, counting down.
CACCCTGTGACTGGCTACAAATACATGGATTGTGGCTTGCAAGGAACAGCAGACCACCATCCTGGTGTTTGCATTGCCAAATGGGATCTTTTTTCAAGTAGACTGTGTTCTTAAACGGAACTGTTGCTGCTTTAAAAAACAGTTTCTCCTTGGGAATACATTGGTGAGCAGATAGTGGAATCATGGCCCACTGCCTTCTCCGTCCAAGGTTATGTGGGCGATTCCGCAAATGGAAACTGTGTAATGGGGACTGCATCGCCTTTGCAAATCAGTAATCCACCATCTTTGAGGCGTTAATAACTTTCCAATGCTTAGCGACCACATTTGCTGTTGCAAACCATTCTTACATACCATTATGAATCGAAATTAAAAGGAGAAACGCCCCTGTATCCCCTATTCCTGCGACGCGCACATTGTTGATAAACACATTTTGCGAGACGGAAATTATTTTCTTACTCACGTGGTGGTTTTAGCATATAAAAGAAAGTAGTTTTTTTGTGGCAAACTCAGATTTTGCAAATCGCTAGGTACATCCGTCCGGCAACTGAGTGAAATTGTGGTACTTTTAAAGAATTGAGATAATTAAAAGTCCGAATTAACACATATGGTGGGAAACATGTGGAACTGCCTTGCAGCAGCTGGCACAAAATCACTGAATTCAGAAACCATCGAACAGAAACAAGTTACTTATTGCAGTTTGAGGGGCAATATAGCGCTGCAGGTGATCTGTTCAGATCACAGCAGTATTCCTTTCCAGCGGGTACTGGGGGCGGGGGGATTTGGCCACTCAGTCTCCTACTGATCTATGTGTAATGGGATTGCTGCAGTTAATCGGGGGTACACAATGCAACCTAGGACATAGCAACTTTAAGAAGAACCCCCTTTCTTCCATTTAGATAGCTATTGAGAGAAAATTCACTGGCTCGCAGTATATTGGCACGGGTAAGGGTTACTCGTGAGCAAGGAGCTTCGTGTACCAAAACGCGTCGAGTTGTCTTGCCAATAAAGAAACACGCTTTGTAAGCAATTTGGACCGCGGTGTGTACTGGAGGAAGTAACAACGCTCTGTCTGGATTTATAGGGGCGAGCCTCATAAATCCAGACAGAGCGTTGTTACTTCCTCCAGTACAATAATACACCGCGGACCACCGTTTCAAAGTGGCTTGGGTCAGAGCGACAGATATGTTTTGTGTATATTATATATATATATATCTCTATATACATCAGTGTGGTACAAAACAAATATTTGAATTCTTATAATATTTGTGTTGAGGAATCAATAAGTTAGAGTGTCTTGGAGGACTTTCTCTGCCACTATGCACTGCATATGGAAATATGTTAAAGTCTTTTGCATTTACATTATAGACAGAAGTCTCTCTATGATCTGAAGGTCCACTAGTTTAACTATGTAGCAGTTAGCATCTCCGTAAAAATGACACATATGATAAACCGAGGTACTTCATAGGGCATAGCATGCCTTAATGATGACTTATAGTAAGACCTGTGTGAAGGCAAAGAGTCTAGGTGGCATAATGAGTAATAAAATGTAAATAGACAGCAGCAGGAAAGAATTGCAGGGAGGCTAAGCATTGAAAAGTAGAAGATGAATGTGACTAGATTATGAAGAGATGCTCGAGGCCTGAAAGTGAGGATGTGTTATGAGAAGGGCATATGAACATTTTGCACATTAGAGTGGATAGGGTCTAGAGAAGGAAACAGAGGGAGGGAGCAGATGCTTCCTGTGGGTACATTGTGGTGCTTTACCAATTATGATTATATGTTCTTTTCTTTTCCCTGTGTAATCACTCTCGGACACAGTGGGAGTCTAAAATGAAACACTCTAAAACAAAAAATTTCTGTGCAAAGGAACTATGATGTGGAAAGCTCACCACATATGTACCTTTCAACTTAACAAAAGCAATTTGTAAATATAATAGAAATGTCAAGTGGTGAATTCAAAACATGTTAATTTTCGATTGTGGGTTGGTGCAGCAGAGGAAAGGGTGATTGACTCGAGGCTAACTACAGAGAATGCATGTTAATGAAATGTGAAAAAACATGTGTAAAAGAAATGTGCAAACGCTGAAAAAATTGAGATATTGACTTCCCATCTGATCATAAAATGGAATGATGTGGTCATGTTTCTGTTAAAAAGAAAAAAAATATATATTTGTGTTTTGAAACATGGTGTTGGTTGGGGCGGAGGTCCCCTTAAAAGGACACTCTAGATACAGGTCTCTATGGCCGTGTAGAAGGCTACGGCCGAAACACGTAGGCCCCTTTTTACGTCTCGGCTAGCGAAGGCTGCGCTTGCGTAGTCTCGCTCACGAGATTTAATGTTTTGTAGTAGTGGGGCTTGAACCTGCCCCTCTTCTCCATTGGCTGGCCTCTTAAATGCTGGTCAGCCATTGGAGAAGAGCTTTGGATTCGGGGGCGTGTTTTTTCGCGTCTTTCTCTTTTTATAAGCCCCGCCCCTTTTACACGTGGTGGGCGTGTTTTTTTTTTTTTTAAAGATAGGAAGGGTTGGCCATTTTGTGCGCGGTCGGAACGTGGGGTCGCCTCTTCCTTGCTGCCAGGCTTATCTTTGGAGGATGGAACCTCGCTCTCTGCAGCTACAGGTCCGGTGTCCCTGCTGTAGCTGTTCCGGTCAGCGATACTCTTCCTATGCCCAACTCTTCACTGCAGCTCCCAACCACGCCTGCTCTGCTGCTTTCCCTCCAAAGACTGATCTCTGCCCTTCTCCTCTGCTGACACGCAGACTAAACCCCCCCCCCCCCTCTGGTCGCCCTCTTCAGACTAAACTCGCCACAACTTAAAGCTCGGCGTTTCCTGGCGCTCGAGGACGGGCGGCAGAGAAGTAACAGGACTCGGTTTTTTCCTTCTTACTTAGAGAAGAAAAATACAGTGTCCGCTTCTGCTCTGCCCCTTCAGCTGCCCCCCCCCCCCACTCTTTCCCCTCCTCCTTACCCCTCTCCAGCAGTGACTTCTACTCCACGCTCTGACTTGGCAACAGGTATTAATACCACCCCCTCGCGTTGTAGCCCCGCACATTCTCCAGCGCTAACTCTGCATCAGATTAACTGGCGCCTAACAAGGGGACTTGAGAAGCGGGCCAGGGAATGAGCGCACTGCAGTGGGCGAAGGGGCACATGCACTTGTGTTATATCTACTGGTGCATGGCTCTGCAGTGGTTCAAGGGGTGGTGCACTTGTGTTTTATTCTACTGGTGCAGGAGAACATTGCAGTGGGCGAAGTGGCGCCTGTACTTTTGTTATATCTCCTGGTGCACGGGGCATTGCAGCGAACGAAGGGGCGCACTCCCCCTTGTTATATTCTACTGGTACACGGAGCATTGCAGTGGGCGAAGGGGCTAGTCACGGGGCATTGCAGTGGGTGAAGGGGCGCGTGCATTTGAATAGTTGTACTCGATTTTACTGGTGCACAGGGCATTGCAGTAGGAGAAGAGGCGCGTGCACTTCAGCTATGTTCTACTGGATCATGGGGTAGGGCTTCCCTCCTTCATTCCGCACTTATTAAGGGGATCTGACGGTTTGTACAGCGCCTTCGACGCACACAGGGCCGGCTTTAGTGCTGGTGGCGCCATGTGTGACAATGCTTCAGCTACCCCCCCCCCACCCTTTCATTCTTCCCTCTCTTCCTGTCTAGCAGTTCTTCTCTTACTGAAAACCTTGACTTCAAGATGGGGTTCTCACTCTCTTTCCTCTACTTTCTTTTATTTGCTCCCCTGTGAAATGGATCAAAAAAAGAAAATCATTTTTGTTGGAAATGTCGTATTTTAATTCTAAGGTGCAGCATCTGGAATAAAAGGTTAAAAATATGAAAAATAACTAAATAAAGTAAGACAGTGGTAGCAAACTGGCCAGATTGATTTTATTTACACCCAAACACATTAGCGTCACTTTTACAGAGTTTGCCAGTGAAGCGCTATTTTTGTTTTCTTGGCTTTGTTTTCCCTGGGCTTGCAACTAGTGCACCAATCCTGGAGGTACTGCAAAGTGTGGATTGGAAAACAAAATGTGTACTGCGGCTCTGCGTCCAGGGATGTCGTCTTTTTACCATACTGCTAACGTTTTGTAAGGATATCAGCAATGGACATTGAAATGGGACAATTCAAGGCCTCTTTCAGGCAAAAGCACTCACTAATTTCTGAATAGTGAGTGTAAAAGCGTTAAGGTAACAATGTTGTTCCTGCTTGCATGTCACATGGTTTGCTAAATATTGCATTCCCCTATGAGTGTTTGCTTTTTCCAGGATGATATTACTTTTTTTTGTAGGCCGCATATTGCTCGTCTATTGCGTCATTTAAATTGAGCCTCATCCAGGTGTTTATAGCTGGCAGCAATTGGGTTGTAGTTGAAGGCAGTGTGAGTTTTTCTCAGTGGGACAGTGTGGTGTTCAGTGGGGGAGAGGATGTGGCACTATGGCCAGAGCTGCTGAATTTGGAACTGTGTCCTCATGAATTGTGTGTGGGAGGCTCTATGTGTGTGTGTATGTGTGTGCCTCTGTGTGTGTGGCTTTTTTTGTAGGTGGCTCTATGCGTGGGTGGCTCTGTCTCTGTGTGGGTAACTGTGTGTGTTGGTGGCTGTGTGGGTGGCTCTATTTGTGTGTGGGTTGCTCTATGTGAATAGCTCTGTGTAGGTGGCTCTGTGTGGGTGGCTCTGTGTGTGTGGCTCTGTGTGTGGGTGCAAATGCAATAGGTCTCGCATTTGAGAGAGATTAAGCTATTGACATTGTATATAACAACGCCGTTTCTTTAAATGATTTAAAAACATAAACAAAAATAATGTCATGAGCAATGCCAATAGCTCTAACTTTAACAATGCCGAGACCATTGCATTGTAAATGCTTGTTTATGTTGTGATGCACTTGGTGTAATTTTGTAAAATAAAGGATGCGGATTAAGCAATAGCTGTGATGTGCCGCGTTCTGTTCATGAGCCATATCGATTAATTGAAAAAGAAGAAGATGACCTGGAAGAAAGAAAGAAAGAAAGAAAGAAAGAAAGAAAGAAAGAGTGTGTGTGTGTGTACACACACACAACCATTTGAGGGCAACAGTAAACGCCAATCCCTCTTACCCTGTGGCGTGCCATTTCAAACAATTTCACAATAATAATCTCAATTGTTTGAAGTACTTTTTATAGACGCGATCCCTAGTTTGAGGAGAGGAGGTAACGGTGAGAAACTACTTCGCCAGTTGGAAACTCGCTATATTTTGGAATTAGATTCCAAATCGCCCAATGGTCTGAACATCAGTGAAGATCTCCACAATTTTATTATAAAATTTAGGGTATTTACAATTGGATTCTAATATTTTTATTTAGTATGAGACAACTGGACTTGTTAGAAATAAACATTTGCACAGAAGATCTACTGCTGGATAATTTCTTTAAAACTTTTTATCATGCACTTTGTTTAGTGGGCATGAATTGTCTAAAAACAATGATGAGTAGGGTTGAGAATTTTTGCTGGTGATTAATTAGGACATTTTTGAAGTTGGGTGACATTTTTTTTTATTTGATGGTGGGGATAATATCTATGGCAAAACACACCTGTTTTATTTCCGTGTAGATTGAAATAGAAACTGTATGCAATTTGATATTCTAAGTCGATGTTTAACTAATCCGGAATTGGCCCAATGGCGATAATTAAGCTCACTATGGGCACAATTTTGTTTTATAAGCAAAATATATGTATGTATTTATTGCTTGTATCTATACATATAATACAATTGTATTCAAGTACATTCAATACAATAAGAAGCCTTTTCCCTTAGGATTGACTATTTATTATGTCAATGTATATTTTTAAAATAGCAACTATTATAGTATACATTTTGCACATTTCTATATCACTATGACTTTTAAATTACATAATTGTTTATTTGATGCAAATTATTATATACTGTGATATGTATTAAAGTCAATGATTGCACCAAATATATATTTATTGGCCCCCCCTGTACCCATATATGCACATCAATAATACTGTTTTAACCAGCTATTCTCCTCTGGAGTACGAGTGACTTTGCTAATGCAGTAGTCTGTTGTCAGTTACCATCATTTACATGCCCTGATCACGTGGTGATTATAAAAGGCATAGATTGACTAAGCAGTGTGTATGTGAGCAAGATTAAGGACTTGGCCGAAACGAGTCATGGACATTATGAGTGAGAAAATCAAATGAATATTGCACAGAGAAAAGTTTGAGTCTACGCCCGGATTTGTCGGAGTTACGGGATGAAAATAAATAAATATATATATATATATATATATATATATATTCACTGAAAAAACCATAGGTTTCACACATGTTATAGTTAGCCGGACATTTTACTGATAAAAAACCAATGAAATTCCCCCGTTATAGTTACTGTAGGCAACTATAACTCACGCAACCGCAATCCTCTGCTGATGCTAATACTGTATTTAGACACTTATTTGCCCATATCTTCTTCCATTAAATTTTAGCTATACATATATTACAAATATTTTTTTTTCATAAAGACACATATGTCATCAGCAGAGGATTACGGTCGCGTGAGTTATAGTTGCCTACAGTAACTATAACGGGGGAATTTCATTGGTTTTTTATCAGTAAAATGTCCGGCTAACTATAACATGTGTGAAACCTATGGTTTTTTCAGTGAATTAGCAAGGTTTTTTAAATGCTATTTCCTAACTATAACGTGTGTGAAACCTATGGTTTTTTCAGTGAATTTGTACGGTTTTTTAAATGCTAAGTTACTTTACGCCATTTGTGGCGTGCGCGCCCACTTAACGCAGTTCGTTCCGTGCACGGTTTTTATCAACTTTAATAAGCCCTGTACATTTGGTGGCCTTCGGCCACCAAAAGCACAGGGGGTGAGGTCAATGTGGATAGTGTTTTTTTTATTTCGATTTTATAATTTCATGTTGCCAAAATTACGTTTTTTTTCTCTATTAATAAGCCCTGCACATTTGGTGGCCTGCGGCCACCAAAAGCACAGGGGGTGGGGTAAGTGTGGATAGTGTTTTTTTTATTTTTATTTTTTTACCGTAAGCGTACGGTAAGCTTACGGTAAGCGTACGGTAAGCGTACGGTAAGCGTACCCCGCGAAATTGCCGAAAAAAAAATAAAACCGTTTTTGCTCTTGGGGGATGTTTGGGGACTCCCTCAACATGACTATGTGGGAGGGAGTTGTCAAAACAGCCCCGTAACATGTTTTTGGCCATCATGTTTGATAAACAACACTCAGTGCGAGAGACAAAATGGCGGACGCCGCTTCCTGGTTTCGGCCGATTCGAATGTTTACTAAGATCTAAGAGCCAATCAGAATCGCGCTCGCGCACGCCACCGTAAGCTTACGGTAAGCGTACGGTAAGCGTACGGTAAGCGTACCGTAAGCGGGCTCAGATATATATATTGATTTAAAGGCTATTTTCTCAGAATCTACTGAACAGATTTACACCAAACCTACAAAAGGCACTTCCTTGACCTAGGGACTACCTCTCTGCCAAATTTCTAGTAATTCTGTTCAGCCGTTCGGGCTGTAGCTCGTTCTAAAGGTCCTATGGAAAAATGCATGGGAAAAACGTGTTTTGGGACCCCCCTTTTATCTCAGCCCCCGCTTGACGAATCCCCCCGAGACTTTCAGGGTAGGAGCGGAGCGTAGCGCCCCACCTATTTTGAGAAATTCGCGAGGATTCGTCGACCGGCGCCAAAGTTATTCAAAATAGAATGTTGAGGTTTTCCTATGGAAACGTGGTCCTAACTATAACTACCTACTGGCGACCGCCAGTAGGTAATATATCTATACATCTATATATTCACTGAAAAAACCATAGGTTTCACACATGTTATAGTTAGCTGGACATTTTACTCATAAAAAACCAATGAAATTCCCCCGTTATAGTTAGTGCAGGCAACTATAACTCACGCGACCGCAATCCTCTGCTGATGCTAATACTGTATTTAGACACTTATTTGCCCATGTCTTCTTCCATTAAATTTTAGCTATACATATATTACAAATATTTTTTTTTCATAAAGACACATATGTCATCAGCAGAGGATTGCGGTCGCGTGAGTTATAGTTGCCTGCACTAACTATAACGGGGGAATTTCATTGGTTTTTTATGAGTAAAATGTCCAGCTAACTATAACATGTGTGAAACCTATGGTTTTTTCAGTGAATTTGCAAGGTTTTTTAAATGCTAATTCCTAACTATAACGTGTGTGAAACCTATGTTTTTTCAGTGAATTTGTACGTTTTTTTAAATGCTAAGTTACTTTACGCAGTTCGTTCCGTGCGCGCACGGTGCGCTTCGTGCACCGTGCGCGCACAGTGAGCACGCGGTGCGCTTCGCGCACCGCGTGCCCACTTTACGCACTTAGTGCCGTGCACGCACGGTGGGCACGCGGTGCGCTATGCGCACCGCGTGCCCACGTTGCGCTCGATGGGCCATGTACGCACGATGCGCTTCGCGCACCGTCCGCACACGGAGGACATATTATGCGCTACGTCGTGAAAGGTAAACCATTAGTTTTGAAAATTTCACGAGGATTCGTCGACCGGCGCCAAAGTTATTCCAAATAGAATGTTGCGGTTTTCCTATGGAAACAGGGTCCTAACTATAACTACCTACTGGCGACCGCCAGTAGGTAATATATCTATATCTATATCTCTATATCTCTATATCTCTATATATATATATCTATATCTATATCTATATATATATCTATATATCCACAAAAAGTTTGCCCTGAAGCAAGGACGCAACTTCCCAGCTGAATCGCTTTTCAAAAGCCTTTATTGTTGAAAACCGGCATTTTCAGCTCCAAACAATTACAGATTCCTGACGCGTTTCAGAGCCCCCAGGCTCTTTCTTCAGAGGATGACACTGCCAAACTGAAATGCAAGGTAGGCGCCATTGACTGCATGCATTATATATACAGCCCACGTGGGCTTCTCATGTGAGTCACGATTGCAGCATGCTGGTACCTGTAGTTTTGAGTCCAAGCAGAGTATTCCCCCAGTGGGTTCAGTTTCGGTAACAGTATCCTTTCTTTTAAACGAATAAAATACCACTGTGGGTTTCGGAATGAAATACCCAGTTTTCTTTTTCCGTGATTCAGCTGCGCCTAAAGGTCATGAATGTTCAAACCTCTGTGGCCCCATTTTGACTCCATGGTGAGGCATCCTTCTCGGCCGGGCTGCCGAGTATAAATCCACAAAAAGTTTGCCCTGAAGCAAGGACGCAACTTCCCAGCTGAATCGCTTTTCAAAAGCCTTTATTGTTGAAAACCGGCATTTTCAGCTCCAAACAATTACAGATTCCTGACGCGTTTCAGAGCCCCCAGGCTCTTTCTTCAGAGGATGACACTGCCAAACTGAAATGCAAGGTAGGCGCCATTGACTGCATGCATTATATATACAGCCCACGTGGGCTTCTCATGTGAGTCACGATTGCAGCATGCTGGTACCTGTAGTTTTGAGTCCAAGCAGAGTATTCCCCCAGTGGGTTCAGTTTCGGTAACAGTATCCTTTCTTTTAAACGAATAAAATACCACTGTGGGTTTCGGAATGAAATACCCAGTTTTCTTTTTCCGTGATTCAGCTGCGCCTAAAGGTCATGAATGTTCAAACCTCTGTGGCCCCATTTTGACTCCATGGTGAGGCATCCTTCTCGGCCGGGCTGCCGAGTATAAATCCACAAAAAGTTTGCCCTGAAGCAAGGACGCAACTTCCCAGCTGAATCGCTTTTCAAAAGCCTTTATTGTTGAAAACCGGCATTTTCAGCTCTTCAGAGGATGACACTGCCAAACTGAAATGCAAGGTAGGCGCCATTGACTGCATGCATTATATGTCCTTGCTTCAGGGCAAACTTTTTGTGGATTTATACTCGGCAGCCCGGCCGAGAAGGATGCCTCACCATGGAGTCAAAATGGGGCCACAGAGGTTTGAACATTCATGACCTTTAGGCGCAGCTGAATCACGGAAAAAGAAAACTGGGGATTTCATTCCGAAACCCACAGTGGTATTTTATTCGTTTAAAAGAAAGGATACTGTTACCGAAACTGAACCCACTGGGGGAATACTCTGCTTGGACTCAAAACTACAGGTACCAGCATGCTGCAATCGTGACTCACATGAGAAGCCCACGTGGGCTGTATATATAATGCATGCAGTCAATGGCGCCTACCTTGCATTTCAGTTTGGCAGTGTCATCCTCTGAAGAAAGAGCCTGGGGCTCTGAAACGCGTCAGGAATCTGTAATTGTTTGGAGCTGAAAATGCCGGTTTTCAACAATAAAGGCTTTTGAAAAGCGATTCAGCTGGGAAGTTGCGTCCTTGCTTCAGGGCAAACTTTTTGTGGATTTATACTCGGCAGCCCGGCCGAGAAGGACGCCTCACCATGGAGTCAAAATAAGGCCACAGAGGTTTGAACATTCATGACCTTTAGGCGCAGCTGAATCACGGAAAAAGAAAACTGGGGATTTCATTCCGAAACCCACAGTGGTATTTTATTCGTTTAAAAGAAAGGATACTGTTACCGAAACTGAACCCACTGGGGGAATACTCTGCTTGGACTCAAAACTACAGGTACCAGCATGCTGCAATCGTGACTCACATGAGAAGCCCACGTGGGCTGTATATATAATGCATGCAGTCAATGGCGCCTACCTTGCATTTCAGTTTGGCAGTGTCATCCTCTGAAGAAAGAGCCTGGGGGCTCTGAAACGCGTCAGGAATCTGTAATTGTTTGGAGCTGAAAATGCCGGTTTTCAACAATAAAGGCTTTTGAAAAGCGATTCAGCTGGGAAGTTGCGTCCTTGCTTCAGGGCAAACTTTTTGTGGATTTATACTCGGCAGCCCGGCCGAGAAGGATGCCTCACCATGGAGTCAAAATGGGGCCACAGAGGTTTGAACATTCATGACCTTTAGGCGCAGCTGAATCACGGAAAAAGAAAACTGGGGATTTCATTCCGAAACCCACAGTGGTATTTTATTCGTTTAAAAGAAAGGATACTGTTACCGAAACTGAACCCACTGGGGGAATACTCTGCTTGGACTCATAACTACAGGTACCAGCATGCTGCAATCGTGACTCACATGAGAAGCCCACGTGGGCTGTATATATAATGCATGCAGTCAATGGCGCCTACCTTGCATTTCAGTTTGGCAGTGTCATCCTCTGAAGAAAGAGCCTGGGGGCTCTGAAACGCATCAGGAATCTGTAATTGTTTGGAGCTGAAAATGCCGGTTTTCAACAATAAAGGCTTTTGAAAAGCGATTCAGCTGGGAAGTTGCGTCCTTGCTTCAGGGCAAACTTTTTGTGGATTTATACTCGGCAGCCCGGCCGAGAAGGATGCCTCACCATGGAGTCAAAATGGGGCCACAGAGGTTTGAACATTCATGACCTTTAGGCGCAGCTGAATCACGGAAAAAGAAAACTGGGGATTTCATTCCGAAACCCACAGTTGTATTTTATTCGTTTAAAAGAAAGGATACTGTTACCGAAACTGAACCCACTGGGGAAATACTCTGCTTGGACTCAAAACTACAGGTACCAGCATGCTGCAATCGTGACTCACATGAGAAGCCCACACGGGCTGTATATATAATGCATGCAGTCAATGGCGCCTACCTTGCATTTCAGTTTGGCAGTGTCATCCTCTGAAGAAAGAGCCTGGGGGCTCTGAAACGCGTCAGGAATCTGTAATTGTTTGGAGCTGAAAATGCCGGTTTTCAACAATAAAGGCTTTTGAAAAGCGATTCAGCTGGGAAGTTGCGTCCTTGCTTCAGGGCAAACTTTTTGTGGATTTATACTCGGCAGCCCGGCCGAGAAGGATGCCTCACCATGGAGTCAAAATGGGGCCACAGAGGTTTGAACATTCATGACCTTTAGGCGCAGCTGAATCACGGAAAAAGAAAACTGGGGATTTCATTCCGAAACCCACAGTGGTATTTTATTCATTTAAAAGAAAGGATACTGTTACCGAAACTGAACCCACTGGGGGAATACTCTGCTTGGACTCAAAACTACAGGTACCAGCATGCTGCAATCGTGACTCACATGAGAAGCCCACGTGGGCTGTATATATAATGCATGCAGTCAATGGCGCCTACCCTGCATTTCAGTTTGGCAGTGTCATCCTCTGAAGAAAGAGCCTGGGGGCTCTGAAACGCGTCAGGAATCTGTAATTGTTTGGAGCTGAAAATGCCGGTTTTCAACAATAAAGGCTTTTGAAAAGCGATTCAGCTGGGAAGTTGCGTCCTTGCTTCAGGGCAAACTTTTTGTGGATTTATACTCGGCAGCCCGGCCGAGAAGGATGCCTCACCATGGAGTCAAAATGGGGCCACAGAGGTTTGAACATTCATGACCTTTAGGCGCAGCTGAATCACGGAAAAAGAAAACTGGGGATTTCATTCCGAAACCCACAGTGGTATTTTATTCGTTTAAAAGAAAGGATACTGTTACCGAAACTGAACCCACTGGGGGAATACTCTGCTTGGACTCAAAACTACAGGTACCAGCATGCTGCAATCGTGACTCACATGAGAAGCCCACGTGGGCTGTATATATAATGCATGCAGTCAATGGCGCCTACCTTGCATTTCAGTTTGGCAGTGTCATCCTCTGAAGAAAGAGCCTGAGGCTCTGAAACGCGTCAGGAATCTGTAATTGTTTGGAGCTGAAAATGCCGGTTTTCAACAATAAAGGCTTTTGAAAAGCGATTCAGCTGGGAAGTTGCGTCCTTGCTTCAGGGCAAACTTTTTGTGGATTTATACTCGGCAGCCCGGCCGAGAAGGATGCCTCACCATGGAGTCAAAATGGGGCCACAGAGGTTTGAACATTCATGACCTTTAGGCGCAGCTGAATCACGGAAAAAGAAAACTGGGGATTTCATTCCGAAACCCACAGTGGTATTTTATTCGTTTAAAAGAAAGGATACTGTTACCGAAACTGAACCCACTGGGGGAATACTCTGCTTGGACTCAAAACTACAGGTACCAGCATGCTGCAATCGTGACTCACATGAGAAGCCCACGTGGGCTGTATATATAATGCATGCAGTCAATGGCGCCTACCCTGCATTTCAGTTTGGCAGTGTCATCCTCTGAAGAAAGAGCCTGGGGGCTCTGAAACGCGTCAGGAATCTGTAATTGTTTGGAGCTGAAATTGCCGGTTTTCAACAATAAAGGCTTTTGAAAAGGGAATTCAGCTGGGATGTTGCGTCCTTGCTTCAGGGCAAACTATTTGTGGATATATATATATATATATTTTTTTTTTTTTCACTGAGAAAACCATAGGTTTCAGGGCCTGACATAGTTAGGAATTAGCATTTAAAAAACCTTAGAAATTCACTGAAAAAACGATAGGTTTTAGGGGTGTTATAGCTAGCTGGACATTTCGCTCTAACAAAACCATTGAAATTCCTCCGATATAGTTAGTTGTACTAACTACATCTCGCGCGCCCGCAATCCACTGCTGATGATGTCACATATTACATCATTCATGACATGGTCAGTGACATCTCAAATGAGATCACTGATGACATCATCCAGTGAATGTGGTTTGGTTCGTTATTTAAATATGCATTATATATATATATATATATAGCAATTTGCATTGAAGAATGAGCGGATATATAAAAATAAATATCTGGATGGAGGATTTAGTAGCAGTGTGATTGACTGTTTACTTGACTAATTTATAGTGTCTCACTAAATATATTGGATAGTGACTAAACTGTGTGAATATCTGTATCACTTTGTCAGTTGTTGTGTAAACTGCTGCACTAGTTGGTTACTAGCTACGTGAAAGTCTATATTATTTATTGATTAGTTAACTGAGTATTTGTATGGGAGAGTGAATGTGTGTGTGGTTCGGTGGGGGGTGTGTGACTGCCCAAAGATGTGTGAATAGTTGATTCAGTAGGTATATGAAGTTAAAACTACATGTTATAACAGTTGTTTGGGTGAGTGAATATCTTTATGGGTGTGACGATGAACAAATATATGTCTCAATGGTACATGTCCAACAAACTAGAAAAATAAAAGCCAGTGTATGTGTCAGTTGTTGTATATGAATAAGTACACATAAGACTCAGTGATTGTATGAGTGACTGTATGGATAACTGTATACTTGTAATAGTGTTTTTATAACACACTAAGTATGAGTTATTATCTATATGAATAGATGAAGTGGTGTTTTTATAAGTGTATAGCTAAGTAAAAGTAAGTATGATCCATTGTTTGCATAAGTAAGTAGGATGACTTCATAAATGATCAGGATGTGTGCTGGTGTGTAATGTCGATGTAGGTGTATAAGTATATTTGATAGTGTTCTATTGATCATTGACAGTATGTATGAGTGAATCTATAGGTAAGTGATTACATGTGTGTATAGATCTAGGAATCACTGAGTGGGTGTTTAGAAACTTGTATTGGTGTGTCAATGGTTTTAAATCTGGCACTCTGTATTTTACAGTGAGTGATGAAAGGTTATACTAGTGTATGATGAGGCGTATCTGATTGTCATGTGGATGATGTCATCAGTGATGTCATTTGAGATGTCATCAGTGATGTCACTGACCATGTCATGAATGAAGTAATATGTGACATCATCAGCAGTGGATTGCTGGCACGCGAGATGTAGTTAGTACAACTAACTATATCGGAAGAAATTCAATGGTTTTGTTCGAGTGAAATGTCCAGCTAGCTATAACACCCCTAAAACCTATTGTTTTTTCAGTGAATTTCTAAGGATTTGTAAATGCTAATTCCCAACTATATCAGGCCTGAAACCTATGGTTTTTTTCAGTGAATTTCAAAGGTTTCTAAATGCTAATTCCTAACTATATCAGGCCTGAAACCTATGGTTTTTTCAGTGACTTTCAAAGGTTTTTTAAATGCTAATTCCTAACTATATCAGGCCTGAAACCTATGGTTTTTTTTTTAGTGAATTTCAAAGGTTTTGTAAATGACAATTTTTAATGTATTAATTGTTATACTGATTATTTTGAGACTGATTTACTACATTTTGTAAACTTTATTTTTCGATATTTTATTTTTTTTAATTACATTATACATTACAATACAAAATATACTTTCTCAGAATGAATTACTTTAGTTTAAATACTTTGCAAATAGGCAATAGACTTTTAAGTACAGTAGTTACAGTTGTTGCAATGGGCAACACAATTTCAAACACAATGCAACATTGAGCTCAATGTGAATTTCTAGTCAAATGCAATTAGTTACTTTATGGATGACTTTTCTAACCAGAGGACTGGATTCTAGATTCAGTGCTTGGACATCTCCTGTAAACAGTTGAGTAAAAGCCTTTTGGTTACAGTAGTGATTTTTAAGGAATAATATTGTATTTTAAAAGTTAACACTTAGAACATTTTTCACATAGATTCACCAATGTTATCCTATGGCAGAAAATTCACTTAGCAGGTAAATAGTGTTATCGCTACTTTTTCTTACTCAGTGGTGGATCCTGGATCCAGCACTGGCCAATCTCCTGTAAACAGTTGAAAGAATGTGTTTAAGTCATACAGACTATTTTTTAGGAATATTTTTAGTTTGTGACAATAGACACTTAGAAACTTTTCTGGTGAAAACCACACAATGGATTCCTATGGAAGGAAATACAAGTTACTAGTAAGTACGCTTACAATTACTTTTCAGGGTCAGTGCTGGGCTCAAAGATGCAGCCCTGGGTTCTCTCCTGATAACAGGTGAGTAAATCAGAATTTGTAGTTCGGCTGATTTTAGAGGAATATTTGTACGTTTCAAAATTGGACACTTAGAAACTTTTCTGGTGAAAACCACACAATGGATTCCTATGGAACGAAATACAAGTTACTGGTAAGTACGCTTAGAATTACTTTTCAGAGTCAGTGCTGGGCTAAAAGATGCAGCCCTGGGTTCTCTCCTGATAACAGGTGAGTAAATCGGAATTCGTAGTTCGGCTGATTTTAGAGGAATATTTGTACGTTTCAAAATTGGACACTTAAAAACTTTTCTGGTGAAAACCACACAATGGATTCTTATGGAAGGAAATACAAGTTACTAGTAAGTACGCTTACAATTACTTTTCAGGGTCAGTGCTGGGCTAAAAGATGCAGCCCTGGGTTCTCTCCTGATAACAGGTGAGTAAATCGGAATTCGTAGTTCGGCTGATTTTAGAGGAATATTTGTACGTTTCAAAATTGGACACTTAGAAACTTTTCTGGTGAAAACCACACAATGGATTCCTATGGAAGGAAATACAAGTTACTAGTAAGTACGCTTAGAATTACTTTTCAGGGTCAGTGCTGGGCTAAAAGATGCAGCCCTGGGTTCTCTCCTGATAACAGGTGAGTAAATCGGAATTCGTAGTTCGGCTGATGTTAGAGGAATATTTGTACATTTCAAAATTGGACACTTAGAAGCTTTTCTGGTGAAAACCACACAATGGATTCCTATGGAAGGAAATACAAGTTACTGTTAAGTACGCTTAGAATTACTTTTCCGGGTCAGTGCTGGTCTAAAAGATGCGGCACTGGGTTCTCTCCTGATAACAGGTGAGTAAATTGGAATTTGTAGTTCGGCTGATTTTAGAGGAATAATTGTACAATGGTGAAGGAAGGGGCGGGGCCTGAGGTGACATATGCAAACACGCCTTGTGGCGCATTTTAAGTTAGGGAATTAATTCCTTTTCAATCCAGTGGTCCCCTGGGGGCCAACTAGCCCACCAGGTACCTCCAGTATGCGCCAGGGAGCTGCATTGCAGAGAGGTGTTCAGAGGCCACGCCCCTTTTTTACAACACTCTGCAAAGCAGCTCCGTGGCGCTTACTGGAGGTACCTGGTGGGCTAGTTGGCCCCTAGGGGACCTCTGGATTGAAGAGGGATGAATTCCCCAACTTAAAACTAGTTGCCCCCCCAGGGACCCCCAGTATTCAAGGGGAATTAGTTCCCCCTCTGCAAACACGCCAGGGGGCGCGTTTGCAGAGTGGTGTAAGGAGGGGGCATGGCCTCCGGCCCGATCCCGGTCTTTTTTTTTTTTTTTAGAAGGGGGCCCTTCTTTGTCCATTTTTTTTGGCCCTGGGGACCCCATCCCCCAGGGCCTGCCCCCAATTTTTGTTTAAATAAAAAAAAAAACGGTAAGGGGCCGTGTGGCCCCCCTCCCGGGGACCCCATCCCCTGGGGCATGGCCCTTTTTTTTTATGGAGGGGGGATGCATAGCCCCCCTCTTCTGGCCACTTTAAGGCCCCGGGCACCCCATCCCCCGGGGCCGGCCATTGTTTTTTTATTTTTTAATCTGGGAGTGGGCCGCATGGTCCCCCTCCTAGGCCACTTATGGCCCCGGGGACCCCATCCCCTGTTGGGGGCCGTGGGGGGGGTCCCCAATCCCCCCACGGTCCCAGCCGGCTCCCCGCGTCCTGCAGGAGCTGGCATTGCTTTTCCACATGGGGAGCAGCTAACATGCTGCTCCCCATGTGGAAAAGCAATCAGCTTTGCTTCATTGAAGCGAGAGCAGGTTTCCCTGCTCTCGCTTCAATGAAGCAAAGCAGTTTGCAATGACAGGGCGGGAGCTGCGGGCTCCCGCCCTGTCATTGCAAACTACAGTGTACCTGGGGTGGGCACCCCGGGACACTGCAGAAGCCGGCCCTGGTGGGTGGCGGTCCCCAGGGCCTATTCAAGGCTCCAGGAGGGGGGCCGCATGGCCCCCCTCCCACATTGACCAGTTGCCCCGGGGGTGGCAGTCCCCGGGGCTGCGGGGGGCCCGTGAGACCCCCCGCATATACTATCTTTGAGCCCCGGGGGTGGCGGTCCCCGGGGCAGTGTGGGGGGGGGGGGGGCGATTGGGACCCCCCACACTTTTTTTTAATTCTGCCCCCAGGATTACCAAAGAAGTGCGGGAGCCCCGCGCTTCTTTTTTTTTTTTTTTTTTCGGCCGAAATTTGCGCTGGGTGCGCGAATCTCGCTGATGTTTTTGAAATAAAAATGCTTTTTTTGGCCCTGGGGGTCCTTGTGGGATCCCCTGAGCAGGCCTAGGGGGTCAAGGTGTTTCTACCCTGCCCCCTTTTTGCATTTATCGCGTTTGTTTTATAGGTTTCTTGTGCCTCGGTTCTACCGAGACACAAGATGGCTGCCAACACTTCCTGATCTGGAGTGTTGACAGCCAATTAGAATACAGCTCGTGCACGGCAGGGTGTGCGCTGGGTGCGGGGAGGGTGCGCGGATCCTCCGAGGCCATATATATATCTATGATTTTACTTTTGATTTTCTCAGGAACTACTGAACGGATTTACACCATTTAAGCAAAAGGCACGAGTCTGAACTGAGGACTACCTCTTTGCCAAATTTGGTGTAATTCCGTTCAGCAGTTCGGGCTGTAGCTGCGTAAACAGGTCCTATGGGGAAAATGCGTTTTGGGACCCCCCCTTTTTTCTTGGCCCCCGCTTGACGAATCACAGTGAAATTTTCAGGATAGGAGCCACCGGAGCTGGCCAAAAGATTGGAAAATTTCGCAAAGATTCGTCAATCGGTGCCTATGTTATTCCAAATAGAATGTTGCAGTTTTCCTATGGAAAATAGGTCCTAACTATACCTACCTACAGGCGACCGCCAGTAGGTAATTATATATATATATATCAAAGTCTACAAACGGAGCACACTCCACACCAAGTGACCAAAGTTCATTATGATGGCAGGTAGGCTGGCACGTACTGTTGCAATAAATTAGTGCCTAATGCGTTTCAAGCTCAATTAGCTGTTGATCACAGGCAAGCGGCAACAAAATGAAGAGTATTTAGTATGGCGACGCGTTTCACCAGAACTGGGGCTTGATGAGTTCTATTGCAAACCCCGGTTCAAATTCATTTTAAGATCTATAATGGGCCCTGCACCCGTTTGCTTGCACCAGCACCCCCAAGTGTGGACGAGGCCGGTTTCACTGCAGGATTCCTTTCCAAGTATATAGTTTAGGTATGTAGATGTGGAGTTAAGAATAGTAAATCTATAATTTCCTTTATGCATTCATGGTATGATATTTTGGTTCTCGGTATTTTGGATATGATATTTAACTATCTCGATATTCCATACTCCCTATTGCCTGGAGGTGCATGTACTGTGATGGGCAATCAAGCAACACATAAAATCTCTTTTTCCTTCAAAAATAATTTATTACACTCTGATCAGCTACAAAAAGCATACCGTTGGCAGGATAAAAACAAACATTTTTTTAGTTACTGAGCAAGGACATTTTTGGGCTAGTTGTACGGGCGCAATGAAAAATTCTGGGAAGAGGGATATCTTAGGAGGAGGAGATGTTTGAAAGTGAAGGGGGCAGAGAGAGGTGAAGATAGAAGACCCTGAGTCTGTGAGTTATTTCTGAGCTCTTGCCCTTTGAGCAAAGAAAGAAACTGTCTCGGTGTACAAGTGAGAACAAATCCGACTGGCCAAAAACAAAATAAAGCAAATATAGCCCTCGAGAAGCGCCTTGAAACAGCAGTGCAAAATGTCATTCTATGGCCTTGAGAAGTAACCCACTGCGCGTGCTCCCACCTGTGAAAAGTTATCTTGGTGGCTTTTTTTTCTTTTTTTAAACAGTAACTGGTTTGTGATAACAGAAATAGATATAGACAAAGAGAGAGAGAGAGACTAGGCAAGATAGGTAGAGACATAGAATCACAAATGCCAAAATGAAGCTGGCCTCTGATTCGTATTAGATATTCATCCCAGGGTGCACTGCTGCAAGCTTTTCTTCCGTTGTCTTCACTTGCATTTTAAAACGTAACATTTTCGGTGTATGGACGAAGTACTGCTTGCCAGAGGGCCTTTATATGACAACCGCATGATATGAACCCACATTATTTTTTCACTTATTGAGTTCCTATGATGGTGTTTCTTGCCAGTTCTCCTTCTTTTGGGTCTTGATGAAGCTACATCTCAGCCTCCCTTTAATTCGCGAATGTATCTCTCGCTTTCAGAGTGCTCTCGTCTCCCTCTCTCGATCTCTTTCATTCTCTGGTGTCTCTCTACTGACTTTATTTTAGCTTTTGCCAGCTTTTAAATTTCCTCCACTTCAATGCAAGATAACAAGAAAATGTAATTGCCACAGTTTTCTTCCAAACTTCACTCCTAACTATTCCCTAATGTTGGCACGTAGGACTGTTTTATTTTCTCTTTCCCCCTCTCACTCACCTTATCTTTTGCGCCTTCCTCTCCTTCATTCACCCCCTTTCTCTCCCTTCTCACCCTCTGTCTCTCTCTTCCCCCTTATTTCACTCCCTCTCCCTAGGTTTCACTCCTTTTCTTTCCTCCCTTGAACATCATTCCATGATGAGCATCCGGGGCAGGGGTACTGTACAATCCTTTCAGTTTTCAGAAGACAATCTTCTGGCCCTGGGCAGTGGCACCGGCGGTGGCCCCGCTTTCTGTACTGGTGCTTCAGAAGGGGCGTCTTGTGTGCTCCCAGGTGGCCGGGCTTCATCTGCGCTTCCCTTGTCCTCTGGCTCCCCGCTCCTGGGGTCTGCTGGCACCACCATGGAAGTCCTGCTCTGGCGTTTTATAGGCTGGGGTGGTATCGGGGGAGGCGGACCGCCCGGTGTGCGAACGCTGCCACCCCGACGTGGGAGAGTTTTTGGTGCAGCTGGGCTCTCTGGTGCATCAGTGCTGGTGCCAGTGGAAGGAGCCACTCGTGGCTGGATAGGAGGGGGGATGGATGGGCGGGCGGGTGCAGGTTTCTTCGCTGTAAAATCAAAAAACAAAACACATTTAAAAATAAAGATACAACATGTGATTTGGCTAAAAAATAACATTCTGGTTTTCTTTCAGGGTAATGAGGAAAATTGCTGAAATTAATCCTAAAGTCTTGAAAGATATTTTTTAAATGCTGTGAAGTATCAAATGTGCCTTAAAGGAACAGTTTAAAATCCCCAAATTGATTCATTGGTCTTTGACATATTAGGATAGTTTATTGTAGTTGCATTTCAACATCTCACCACTAGAAAGAGTTGACAACCGCAAGATGAAGCTAAATGCATTTTCCCTCATCTTGCTGCGTCTCCAACAAATACGTTTTATTTGAGCACTAATTTTCTCTACTGTAAGGATTTTTCGATGCCCAGCAAAATGGCATTCTTTCGTATTTCCAGCAAAATTGCATTCTTTCGTATTTATGCTGCATTTCCCTAGCAAGAATACCTTTTTTGGGGCCCACTGGTGAAGCCTAGTGCCCTCTTGTGGCTATTTATGAATGTGCTCTAAGACAGCTGTTAGCAGTAGCCTTAGAATAGCAGTTACCATAAGAGTTGCATGAATCACTATTATGTTGCTTCACAGCTACTTCACAGAGCTCGATAATTTTGCAGGTTTAACCTACCTATAAGCTTGGTCAATAATCAAGGTTTATACGTCATCTATTTAAAACCTGGATTGGTTGGGAGAAGGGACTTAGAAAGGGAGCACAAATGTGGTGGCCAGTTAGAGTCTAGGACCAGCTGAGGCATGCCCTTTGTCTGACTGTCTTAATTGCTGCTCTTAACAATGTATCAGCGGGCTATGGCGGAGGAGCATCGCCGCACAGGAACAATAAAATGATAATAACAGCATGTTATTATTACTTTCTTTTTCATTGCTGGCTCTGTTTAGGGGCGGGGCCGGCCGGGCTGCCCACAGAGCAGGGGGAGGAGTGGTGGGCACTTTCTAAGTGCTCATGATGGTTGGCCGGACAAACAGTCATGCACACTTACCATTTCTCCACCCAGCTGTATTGTACAGTCAGGTGCAGAACATGCATAGCCTCCCACTCCCTGCCTCAGTGCCGAATCAGGCCACTCAGACCAATCACAACACTGCTGTCATGCTGGTGACAGCACTGTTGTGATTGGCTTAGCTGAGTCTGGGAGCCTATGTGCTTCCTTTTTCCTGTGTCAACCGAAGGGGATGGAGGAGAGGTGGTGGCCGGCAGCTAAGTGAATTCTTCTTTTTTTCCTTTTATTTTAACCACTCCCCCACCCAACACCCCCCTCCGCGACCACTACTACCCCGTAGCAGATGCTAATGAGTTAAGCATCACTGGCCCAGCCTGGGGATGTGGTCACTTCCATGTCACATTCACCTGGGCCTAGCTCGGTCCCTGTGCTTGTTGGATAATGCACTGAGGTTCTTGGTACCAGTGATAGTGTTGCACGGATTGTGTTTGGAAGAACCAAAGTGATGGTCAATATTTGAACCGTGTCCTGATCTGGTCAATCTCCGTCCAATAATTGTCTGAATAGCTCTAATTTAGCTTGTAGGTGATTTATGAACAGCAGGTGATTTGGCTACTTTCAAAGTAGGTAAAAGGGCATTCCGAAGCCCCTGACCATATACTCTTACAAGGGAGCAGCCAGAAAATGCCAATATCCCCACTTGAGCCATAGCTTTAAACACACAGAGCACGCATGCGAGCAAACCGACCCTTCTTCTTTCACCCTATCATTCTCCTTCCACACATCTATCCATCAATCCTCTAACTGTTTTATCAATTCATTTGTTCATCCTTTCACCTTTATATCCATCTATCCATCCTTTCAATCTTCCTCATCTGCCCATTTTTCATCCTCCCATCCATTCACCCTTTTATCTATTGACCCTTTCACTCTTTCATCCATCCTTACGCCCTTCCCTTTACACATCCATCCTGCATTTCACATTTCCTTCTTTATTTCCTTCCAAGTTTTCCTCCTTTTTCTCACTCTTCCTTTTCCCTCCAATTCTTTAGTCATCTGTTCATCTTTTGTCTCTCATCCTTTTTAGGTCTCGCTAGCGTAAGGCTGCGCGCATGCGCAGTCTCGCTAGCGAGATTTAGTGTTGACAAGGTATTTTCAGTAAGGGGCATTAAGCCCCGCCCCTCTTTCCCATTGGCCGGCGTCACCGTTTATGGTAAACGGCGGCCAGCCATTGGGAAAGAGGTGCCGGTGACGTTTTAGCTTGGATTTTCGAGCCGTCCCATTTGGACGGCCTCGCCTGCTTTGCGTTGGTCGCAAAAGGTTTCTTATCTTTATGAGGCCAAACACATGGCCCCATAAAGACAAGAAACCTAAGCCAAACGAAAATGTCATGGCGAGCGCTTGTGTTTATATGCGCTCGAGCCATGCTGTGCATTCTACATTCCAGGTTGTGAATCGTAAAGTTTACCACACGTGCTGCTGCTACAGAGTGTGAGGTGAGGGGGGGCAGGGAGCAGTGGGCCTTGGGAGAGATGAGGTGCCGTTGCCCAGGGGAGAGGGTGGGAGAGATATGTGGGGCAGCTGGCGAGGTTAATATTACCAACTGAAATGGTAATAAACTGCAAGAACGTTATGGGGCATTAATAAAGTGCTAAGGGAAATAGTTGCAGGATATTTCTGAGTATTGGTGTATTCGCCTAGCTCACCTTTCACCGATTGTCACTCGTCTGGCGAGGTCCCCGCCCGAGGGTGAATTTCCTCCTCAAGGCACATTTGTGGGGATGGGTGTGTTGGTGATGGAGCCACCAGGTGGCTGGGGTCTGTGGAGGTCGGCGTGGGCTGCTTGGTTGCCGATCTAGGGTTGATGCGGTGTTGGAATGCCCGCGGTGACTGGCGTTGTGGTCGCCTAGACTTTCGTGATGGGTGCAAGAAATTAAAGGACGGAGTAAGATTCGGGAGGGGGGGTAACCGTGGGAGCGGGCGGAGTTTGAGGGGAAGGGAGGGCGACACGGGAGTTTATTTTATGCATTTTTATATAACGTGGACTTTACCCGAAGGGGTCAGGGTGCCATCGGACGGAGTGGCAAAGGTGTTGTTCTGGGGTGTGGGCGGAGTGGGATGGTTGGGTGAAGGAAGCGGGGGCGATCGGCTGAGGGTAGGAGAGGGGGCGTTGTGGGTTTTGGGGATCGGAGTGCTGCGTGGGAGGGTGCGGGATGGGGCATGAAGGGGAGGTGAGCGTTCCTCGGCGGGTCGGCTATGCGCAAAGGCTGGGAGGAGGCTTGGCGGCGGTTTGAGCACCATTCAGAGAGGATGGATGTTTTTGTCGGGCTGGGCTCGGCCTGCTGGCATGTGGCTAGTTGTGGAGGATAAGGGGCAGTACGGAGGATTTGATGTGGGACGGCCGGAGTGTCGGCACTGGTTTGGATGGGTGGGTGATGTGTGAAAGTCGCATGGCGCCTGGGGGGGTTGGTTGCAGGAGTAGCGGTTGGGAGGGGCGACTGTTTCTCGGAGGGCTGCAGGCTCACTGTGGAGGTTGCGAAAGGAGGATCGGAATGTTATTAAGCAGGTAATAATAGGCGGGATCGGGACTCCAGGGGGGGCAACGGGCCTTGTGGGCGGGACTGTCATCTTTGGGCCGGTGTGCGGTTTTTGGTGTGGACGGGCAGCCGGTGGACCTGGGCAGTTTGTTAGATGTCCGGGGAGGTGGACTTTGTCCGGGTGTGGCGCAGCGGGTGGTCCTGGGACAAACTGACGCACATTGATTGGGGTTGGAGGGGGACAAAGGCGCGCCGGGGGAGGGGTGACTGCAGGGGGCACTGGGGAGAGGCAGCGTCGGGTCTCATTACATGTTGAAGGGAGGTGCCATGGGCACAGACAAGGTGTACAGCACCTGGAGGCTAATTACATCTGGGTTTCTCCCCTCCCGCTATCCTCATTTCTCTTCGGCCTCAGGTGGAAGGGGTGGGGTGGGCTTCCGAGGAATCCCTCGGCATTCCTGCCACATCTGGAAGTGGAGGAGTATGGGGGTTTGCAGTGCCAGGTACTGGTGGGCGCTACACCCACGGCTGGGGAGTGCAGCGTTTAGGCCCTGGGTGACTAGGGGTGAAGCACTGTCTGGGGAGGGATGAGGAGGCACTATACAGGGAGCAATGTCTTCGGGTTATGCAGAGGTCCCTCGGGCGGGTGATAGGAAGAACACACTGGGAGGTTGATGCAGTCCTGGGGTGGGGAGAAGGCGAACCTTTCCTTCTTTAAGAAGCACATCTTGACACTGGGGGTTTGTGCCCCATCTCAGGGTGCGTTTTGTGCATTTATTCCTATTATCCCTGGTTCAGCAACATGCTCATGGATGCCATGTCTACTCTGTATCTATTTCAATATTCTTTATGACACAGACATGTCACGTGAAGTAGCCCGCTGAGTTGGGGAGCTGATGAAATGTATCTCTGGATGTTATAACTCCATAGGTCTGCTCATGGCCTCACCTTCAAGGTGCTGTTTGATTCTGACTTAAGTCCCGAGTGAGAGGGCAGTGGTTGGGGGCTTCCCGTGTTCCTGCTGGGGGGCATTGTACTGTGAAGTTATGGAGCACAATGTTGGGTGTGAATGGGCAGTCAATTATTTGAACTCTGCGTGATTTAAAACACATTCACACAGTCACGTGAACAAATATGCCTTGGTGACAGCACAATGGGCATGCAGCTATATCGTGACTTGTTGTCTAACACGGGGAGGTTCATAGAGTCACTAGAGGATTATGAAGAATCTGCTGTGAAAGTGATGGAAGAGCACTGATGTGGAATCCCACACTCCTGTGGTGTTTAGGCCCTATGATGAGTGCGCACGGACCCAGATACAGATAACATTTAAAAAGCTTCTGGCAGGCATCTGTGAAGGCCATAACCCCCCGACCCCTGGGGATTGTAAACATCAAGGGGCCTTCATGTCAAGCTCAAAGACCTCAAAATAAATCAGGTCTTATCTCCGGGAAACTCATTCCTTAGCTGCCCTCTAGGCAGGGACAGGAAGGCAGGATTATGGTTCCAACACGAGACAAGCATTTGCAATGCAATTTGCCTCGCATTTACGAGAGTTTAACCCCTTCGATGCTGCGCAGATTCCGCCGCTGTGCTGGCGGAATCTTGCGCGGGCGTGGTCATGACGGAATGGTTCCGTCATGAGCACAGCTCAACCGTGGGTCATGACGGAACCATTCCGTCATGAGCACCGAAGGGGTTAAACTATTGGCATTGTAAACAACAATGCCGTTTATTTATCTTTTAAAAACAAAAATAAAAGGCATTGCCATGTGCAATGTTAATAGCTCAAACTCTTGTAAATGCGAGACCTATTGCATTTTTAATGCTTGTTATGTTTCTCACGTACGGTTACCTCTTTCTGTTTGTCTCTCCTTCTGTGTATTCCCAAATTTTCATTGCTTCCTTTTTTCTCTTTCCTTTGATGTGCATGTCAGCCCACCACCCACAGCCCTCAGTCACATTAACAGTGGTATTTTGAGTATTTTGTCTGCAGTGAGAAGAGTCCCATAGTACTCTTGGATAGGATGGGTTAGATTTTGATTGTAGTGTTATTTTAACAATATTTTATTAGTTGCTTCTTTTATGAGGTTTAGACCTTTGAACATTCAGTATGATGTATATCAAATGATGGCTCATTAAAAATATGTACAGTTTTAAGTGATATGTTTTGATGCCTATACTTTAATTGGAAGATCACATATACTTTGGGAAACTACAGCACCTCATTTAGTATGCATCCCAAGGCCGCCTTCTACAGGTAGCAAAGGCTCTTACTCGATATAGTTATGCCATATAGTTGTTGCGCAAAACTACTGCAAAAGGCAAAAATTATTGTCAAATTACTGCAAAATTTGCCCTTTAATGTGTATTGAGAAATCTAAAAAAGAGAAGGATGGAATACTTGAATTAATCTCAGCCACTGGAAATTTAGTTAGGCCCCAGCCCAGTCCTTTGCTTTTTTTTACCACCATACCACTCCAGATTAGACTCAGCCAAATGCAAACCAGCCTTGGCCCTGTTCCAATAGGAAAGCAATTCAGCCCGAACTGTCAAACCAGGTCCTCTCTGAACCAGAACACAAGCAACCCAAGACTGGTTTCAACCTATTTGGGTCTCTTCCCTCAAGCGCAGCCTGGTTCCAGTGGCACAGTGAGCAAGAAACCCATCACTGGGAATACCTGCTACGCTTTGGACGTCACACTGAGGAATGCAAAATAGAGGTCGATTGAATGCTTGAATTAATCTCAGCCACAGGTAATTAATTGGGCTATATATTAGCCCATTGTTTGTTTTGCTCACCATGACATCTCATATGCAAATCAACCTGGGTCCTGCTCCAATAGGAAGAAGCCAGCCTGAAGTGCCAAGCCAAGTCCTCTTCTAACCAGAACACAGCAGACGAAGACTGGTTTCGGCCTAGTTGGGCCTCATCAAACAAGTGCAATTGAGTCCAGTAGCAAAGTGACCCACGTCTAGGGCATACCATTGGCTGCTTGGAACATTACATCAAACGCACAAAACGTGATGGAAGGAATGCTTGCAAATATGCCAACCATTGGCAATCACTGGGGTAGCATTCCAACCTATCGTGTTTTTGGCGGCTATCCCACCTCAGATTAGACCCACCATATACAAATCAGCCTTGGTCCTACTACAATAACAACAGTCCAGCCCGAACTGCCAAGGCAGGTCCTCTCTGAACTGGAATACAAGCAACCCAAGACAGTGTTTGACTATTTGCAAGCATTCCTCCCACAACTTTCTATGTCTTATCTGTAGCGCAGAGCTCCCAAGCAGGCACATTTCTGTCTTGGGTTAAGTGTTGAAATTATAGCCTTATTCTAGCCTGCAGGAAATTGAAACTGGGTGTTCTAGAGAAGGCTTTTTCTCATTTTGCTTTAACAAGGTATGGCTTAGCCTGGCCAATGTGATTTACACGCACCCCCTGTATGCGGTCTATTCATATTTTATGGTGAGCACGTTACATTTTGTTGCAATAGTCAGATGAGTGTAGCATGGTTTTACTAATTCGTAAGGCAGGTGTGATGGAATATCATTGGGGTTTATCTAAAAGTTGCCTAATATGTATAAAAATTGCTGAGCTGTTTATACTATTTAATTGTTCTGCACATGCTGTGCTGACTAATAGTGTATAATAAATAACATATTGTGCAAAATACCATTAAGTGCTTGTGCTTACCGATCTTCAAGTGGCGCTCTTTATTAAGGGTGGGCGTAGTTCGCGAAGTAGCACTTCGCGAAGCTACGCAAAGTGAAGTTCGCACTACGCGAGCTACACGTAGCACTTCGCGAACTGCGTAGTAACATGTTCGCACTGTGCAAGATGTTGTTTTCAATGATTGCACAGTGCGGACAAGCAACCGGCACTGTGCAATCATTGAAAATGGCATCTTGCACAGTGCGAGCTGTAGTTTTCTGCTACTCAAGCAGTTTTTTACTCGAGCGGCAGCATTCTCAACGCGAACTGGTAGTTTCTCATCGCGAGCGGTCGCGAGCATACGCGACCCCTCGCAATGAGAAACCTGACCTCCTCGCGTTGGGAATCTCGCCAGGAGGTTTATTTTCCATGTTCGCGATCGCCAACTTGATGTTGCTGATCGCGAACAAGGAAAAAGTCTCGCCGGGATGTCATTTTGCTTGCTCGCGGTCGCCAACTTGACGTTGAGGACTGCGAGCAAGCAAAAAATGACCGCAACACTACGCTACGCGTGTTCGCACTGTGCTACGTGCAGTTTGCGTAGTGCGAAGTAGCGCGAACTTCGCAAACTACGCGAGCGTAGCGTAGTGCTTCGCCCAGGCTTACTCTTTATACCACTTGAAGATTTGAGGTTCTCTGACAGAATTACTTAGTGGGGAAAGAACGATAGAACCTGCCAGTTTTCCTTTTACCCAAAAAGGTTGCAGTTTCTTTTTAGGAAATCTATCAGATGTGACACCCCAAGAATTTAAGGTAGACACAAGAATTCTGTGTATGCTATTATCAAAGCTCTTTTGAAGATTTTCAACTCCTCCTTTGTGTATACTTATTAAAACACAACTTTTGAAAAATCCCACTAAGCTCTCAACGGAGATCGCTATATTATAAAATGAAGGGAATATTAAGGAGTTTTCTTATATTAAAGCATGCCACTTGGAGTGGGAAAGGGTAACCACCCTGCTTAGAAAAAGCTCCATCAATGAGGGGTCTTTGTATCCCTTGAAGCAAGACTCAGTACATTCTTCAGGTTCTAAAGTCGACCTAGCTGTGTATCCGCATCCTTGGGTGCTGCATTTTCAGGATACCCACCGAATAGGTAAATTATCTGCATTCAGATTCACTGCATGTACATGTATCTTATGTAGCTATCTTGAAAAGCAAGCACATATCTCGCCTTCCCCGACTTCCATTGAGCACCATTGACAAACATCTCCAGAGGTAAAAACATTGTTTGTCTCTAGGCAAAACACCAACAAATCATGCTGAGAAAAATACTTATGAAAAAAGTAATAAAAGTAATGTCTGGTTTAAGCTAGGATTGCCGCCCACATTGCCCCCGACTCTGAGTTTTTATGGATCCAGATGCTTTTTTTTGCACCACATAAATAATGACATCCTTGGGTATGGTATCTGTCATGTGCATAAAAAAAGGCACATATTCCGAGTTTCTGGGGAATAATACACAGATTTTGCTTGAGGCAGCAAAATCGGCATAGTATGGTAAATATCATACATTTTTCCCCTGTTAAATTCCAGCAGGTGTGACCGCCGAGATGTAATAAAGGGTGAGATATTTAAAGCATTAGGTAATTACCAGATGTGGCATATACCACTCAACTCGTAATTCCGACACATGCGCAAAGAGGAGTTTACGCAGCGGTCTGAAACCACAGACCCACTCGCTACACAGCAGAAAAAGTATGGGAGATTATTTCAAATGAAAGACACATCTATCCCCTCTGTGGTGACACGATGCTGTGTTTATTGTATAGGAAAAGTCTTTAGTGTAGAGTCCCAATGTCCTTTCTTATAAAAAAAAAGTTGTACCAATTTCCACATTTCATCCTCTCCAGGGGACAAAGTTAAATGTGTGGTCCAGGTATTGATGGAGGCCTAGCTAGTTTCTTAAGAACATCTTAAAGATTTGGGGGGCCCTGGACCAAATGTATTTTGGGGGCCCCATTCGGAACAGCTTTGAATGTATCATCCAATTTCAGCTCTTTCCAGCCCTCTTTGGCCTGGTCACTGACAGTGCACAGGCACACTCGTCCAAATTCTACATGTGTTTACATCTAATATTCAGGAGTAGTGACGTGTTTTCAATATTGTAACACAGCAGTAGCGGCCGGCATTGCTCACGGGTGGCGCGGCAGGCGCAAGGGTTTATGGGGAGGAGATTCGCGGGGGTGTCACGGGGAGGGGGATCGCAGGGAAATTAAAGAAAATAATAATAAAATTAAACTTACCCTTCCTCCGGCTCCCGCATCTTCTCGGCTCCTGCTCTCCTGCCTCAGACAGAACAGGAAGCAGGCAGCCAGGCTCCCTCATGAACAGCACGACAGAATAGTGGTATAGTATGATAGGGATGGCGCTCCTGGAAAAATTCACTAAGTTATTATGTAGTCTTCTTATTGGACTGGTGCTATAAGGAAGAAGAGAACCACTATACTCTCCTGAAGTTTCTGCAGTAAAACTACAGTACAAACATTGATATAAATTCCTTAGCACACAGCAGTTATATCGTTTCAGAGTTCACAGCGTGATCCAACAGAACAAAATTATTTCATATATACAATGATATGAAGCTTGAGTCTTTAGTTTTTCTTTGGTCCAAACATTTATTCTCACGAACTGTGATTCAGTTGAAAGCCGATGCCAGCACATGTTTCGTCGCCTTCAAGTATTACACTTGCGACTTTTTCAAGGCTGAAAAGGCTTCTATCTGTGTATATTATCGTGCGGTGTTAATTCCGACCCACACGGTCCTCCGGCGCGGGTAAAAGCTTTTCTAACGAAGACGATTTCAGTAGTAAATTATTCAGCACGATATTAGTGGTGAACAGATCCGTAAATCAAATGACGTAGTGTCCTCATCCCGCCGGAAATCTCGAATACGAGTGTAATACTGAAGGCGACGAAACACGTGTTGGCATCTGCCATTGGCTTTCAACTGAATCACAGTTTGTGAGAATAAATGTTTGGACCAAAGAAAAACTAAAGACTCAAGCTTCATATCATTGTACATATGAAATAATTTTGTTCTGTTGGATCACGCTGTGAACTCTGAAACGAAATAACTGCTGTGTGCTAAGGAATTTATATCAGCCAGGCTCCCTCCCCTAAGTCAATCACAACACTGCAAGCTGCGTTGTGATTGGTCGGAACGCCACCCAGCCAAGGGCTAAAGGGGTTGCCATGTTCTCCATGCAGGCTGCTATCCAGCCTGCATGGAGAAGGGCAGAGGGCGCATGACTAGTTTGGGCGGCCGACCAAACAGTCTTTGCGCATTCAGGAGTGGGCACACCACTCCTCCCCTGCTCTAAGAGAAGAGCAGCTCCGCCAACCCTCCTGCCCATAATGCGAAAAGCAAACATAAAATGATAATAACTTTTAGTTATCACCATTTTATGTTTTGGCTTTCTCGCACTGCGAAAAAGCAGTGGGGCAACGTTCCTCCGCTCCAGTGGAGGATCCGCCCCTGAGCAGCTGCTCATTAATATTTCATCAAATAATCTCTAAGACACCCTCCCATTTCTCATATGTGAGGTCCTTTTTTGTTTGGTCTGATATAAACTTTTTTTTATGGATGTTGCATGAAATATAAACACAAGATTTCTCTGCAAAATGTCTGTGATAGACTCTCACACATCATCCACATTAAAAAATAAATTGAAGGAAAGACTCGTGCCCTGGACCAGAGCCCACTCTGCCCATGCCGTAAAACACTAGTTCCGGTTTACTCGTATAAGGTGTCACGGAAATCTGGTATCTTCTGTAACAGCGAACAGCGTATTTCACCCAACTGTCCAGAAGATGGCAGTGTAATTCAACGTTAGTTTTTCTTTAGCCCCAAGCAATGATCACTTTTAAGAGCGATCCCTGGTGGGGGTGTGGGCAGAGGATCGTCAGATCTTGACCGAATACCGCATTTTTTAAGCACACTGGCTCAGTAAGGTTGATCCCAGCTTAGGGGGACTCGATACTGCTTAGAAGGTTGGTTAGTTTGTCAAAGATTGTTGGCGAGCCATGTTTGCAAAGATTTGCTGTAATATGCTTGAAGGGCAGAAACCAAGCACAAAAGCGTGATTGCTCATGGTGCATCTTCTAAACACATAGATGCCAGTTTGGGGTTCCAGAGGTACATTTAGAATCCTTGGCACAACATAGCTACCACTGGTGTCGGATGGTCATGAAAATAGTAGTAAGATCTGAAAGTAAACCGAGTTTTAAAACATTGCTGCCAAGTTTCCCAGGTCCATGCTTGACTAGTTTGGCCAGTTCTGTTGTTTTCTTAGCATTCTTCGACTGGTAGTTTTATTTCATCCAGAATAAAACCAGGAATACAAGTCCCAGAATCCAAAGGAAAAAACAGGGTTGGCCTAACTAGTCACGCATGGACTTGGGAAACTTGGCACCTATGCTAAAAGACCTGTTTATGTTTAGGTCTGCCCTCTTTCCCCTACGCCTGGCTACTTAGCAGCAAAATAGGCGGCTATAGAGGAGCTATTGGTGGGACAAGGGCTCACCCATAAGATGTCATTGCAATCAAAGGGTAATTGATATCACTTATATTGTCATATTGAAAAGTAAGTGCATATAGAGGAAGTACAAATGTACTATTCTTAATTCCACATCAATGCATGTGTGTATATTATATATCTTCAATTTCAAATGATTTTATTAGTTATTTTCAATAGAGAAACACAAAAGAAGATTATTTCACAGAATATATGGAGATTATGCATTAGTGTGCAGTTTGAAATATCAACTAGTATTTTATTGTCCACGCTTCTTGCATATTACTGGGTACAATACTCCTTGTTCATCATACAATTGAAGCGGTTATGTTTCTCCCCAACTGATGTATCACGTTCACTTTATATTTCAAGGTACATAAATATGGTTACGTATTGAAAATCTATACTCGACGTTCAGGGCCCACAATATTCTCTACTCAATATTTGGCACATCCAAAATATTTGGCAGAAGCATATAAAGAAGAACTCTGTTTCAACTTAAATCTGTGGATTGTGTGGATATGTTTGTACGGATGGCATGATGAATGTATTTCAGTGGAATTCAAGTGCGAGGCAAAAGAAGCAGGAGATAAGGCTTCTTGGCAGACGGCCCAGTAGTAGCAGAACAAAGTTCGCCCGGAAAGAATGTTAAATGCATGAGACTGACTTCTGAAAGTAGTGAGTGATGGGGCTGGATCAGAAAAAGTGAATAAGGGTTTTGACAAAAGGGTGTAATCACACTGTCTGCAGCCCTGCCACGTGTCATCCACCATGTGCTTTTTCTAATGCAAGTCAATCATTACCGCACATAATTCCTAGGTCATGTAATCCAAGCTCCAGCACTCTGGCATGGTCTTTACCTAAGATATATACAATGATTTGTCAGTGAGTGCTAGCTATGGGACTGTTTACGTCTGCTTCTCAGTGCTGCTGAGGCATGTTTTTCCTGGCTGGGGTTGGGCGGGGTCTTGGTGATCCATGTACTGTGTCGAGTGGCAGGCGTGCTGCACATATGAAGGAGCCATCTCACAGATCACCATGGAGTGCTACGGGAGAGCTGACCTGTCTCCCTCACATTTCCCTCTGCACACCAGTGCCTAATTTGTGCTGGTGTATACTGGTGCTCGGCACAGGTACTACATTCTTAACACCAGCACTTATTTATGAGAGCTTGCCACATGGTGGTGCTGTCTGGCTATCTGTGAGCCGAGAACATAAGAAAATTGCTTAATCTTTCACTATACCTTTAAAAACCAGTAATACCAGCACTTTCCAGACCAATCTTACCTCTTAGGGCGAGCTGGAGTGGTCCAAATTGTCACATTTTTAGAAGTTTGATGGTTAGTAGGTAGAATTTGTACTCTCCTTTCGCAGTGTTAATAGAGGCAGTGGGTTGCGCAAGCTGCAGTGGCTACCTGAGGAACATATGAGCCCTGGCACTTATGTTTTGATTACCAATGAAGTACTGCAGCACAGTTTGCCAACACCAGCCTAGCCAGGTAAGGTGATGTTCTGTAAGCACTGTGTATGGGAGTAACCCTGTTAGTGCTCAGATTGTAACAAGTTTAATGTTTTCCTGAATTACATTCATCTGTGTAATAACTTATAGAGTGTCAGCATGGTACCTAACAGAGAGTAGTTCAGCATTTTCACTAACTGTCGGCAGGGGCGTAACCCAGGCCCTTGCAGCACCTTCTGGGCAGGGGGAGCCACCACCCTCTGCAGGGTTCCATTCAACCTAAGCAGTCGCGGCCTGCATGACTCGCAAGGGGTTTAATAAAAAAAAAAAAAGTTAAGTTACCTTCGCCGACCGGGTCCCGCATCGTCTGCTACTCTGCTCCTCTCCTGAACAGGAAGCAGGCAGCCTCCCTCCCCTACCCTTAGCCAATCACAACGCAGCAATGGCAGCGTTGTGATTGGTCGGGACGCCAATCAGCCAGGCGTCTATGGGGAGGCCATTTTCTCCATGTAGGCTACATGCAGCCTACATGGAGAAAAGGCAGAGTGCGCATGACTGGTTTGGTCAGCCCCAGAGGGCCGACCTAACAGTCAGCACCCTCAGCAGTGGGCAAGTCACTCCTCCCCTGGTCTAGAGCAGACCAGCCCACCCACCCGCCCCCAACCAAAACCTTCTGCTTTCTTGCAGTGCGAGAAGCGAAAACATAAAATGGTATTTACAATACCATTTTATGTTTCTGCTTCTCACATTGCGAGAAGGCAGTGGGGTAACGCTCCTTCGCCCACATGGAGGAGTCACCCCTGAACCTAAGGTCTGTGCATTTGTCTACAGTATGGGAGTCTCAGGGGCCCATCGACACATTCTGCAGGAGGCATTATCATTTTACTTCACTGACTGTTGGTACTTCTGTGTCCCATTACCAGTGAAATAAAATGTCCTTCCTTTCCTAGGTTTTAAAACTTCTTTTTGCCGAATTTGTTTGCTCAGAGGTTGTGCATTTGGAGTGTGAGGCAAGGCTCTGTGAAATATGTCACAATACAGGTCATCTTTTCTATGTACATGACAGTAATACAACTGTAAAGATTCCTTCAATATTAAAGTCTGCTTTGCATAAGTTGTTTTCTTGTGTAGCTTCCTCCCTCCTAGAATTGTAACTTGCAAAAAGTGTACTCTGCAAGGCTTAATGCAGGCTTGAGAATTTTGAAACATGGTGCATTAACTGTAAATGATATGCCATATCATTATTTTTTCAGCACAAATAGGACAAAATATCAGATTCCAGCAGTTGCTTTGATCACTCACCAGACTTTCGCGTGTTGCGCAGACATGTTAGGTGAAATTGCCCAGTATCTATATTTTTTTTTTACAAAGCTTAGTGAATACCTGTATCATTCTGCATTACAGTCATAATCAATTTTTTTTCTTATAGATGCCTTCCGATCATAGGAATTTCTGCCTTCGTGAGCCAACTTGCCAGGTTATTATTGATTTTAAACTAAGAACCTGTTTACTTGCACTGCTGTTTTTATTAGATTTTACTTGTAGTCACTAATCATTTAAACGAGGCTTACCTGCATACACGGCTCCTCTTGTTGCCGCTCCCGGTCCTTGCCGCATTTTAGCTTCTGCTGCAGTAGGTCGTGGCTCCACCCCCTCCCCTCACTTCCGCTACCGGGGGCATCTTTAAAAATCAGCTGGCTGCTCGGCCGCGCAAGCCCGTTGGTCGCCTGAAGCGCGACCAGCACCAGAACCCCTGCATCTTTTATCAAAATGTATTCCCGAAAAGAACTGCTTGGCTTTGATACTGGTGAGTGTCCTAACCCCACCCTACTGATAGAGATATCAATAACTCAAAAAGATGTAATGCCTGTGGCTTGGGGATCTTTGACAAACCTGTCAAAAGTGGTCTGCACACGGAAATTGGGAACAATGATTTGCAGGCCTTGAATATGGGCAATGATATTCACTTTAGCAGGGGATCACAAGGGCATGACATAGTCAAAGATAGACCCTTTCATAACTCCCCGCACCAACACAGGAACATTCCACGCTCAAGCGCAGAGTCAATCAGTGGCATCCTATTAAATGCCAGATCAATGAGCAAACACAAATATGACCTGGAATGTTTAATCCAAGTTGCAAAACCGGATCTTGTGTTTCTTACGGAAACCTGGGCCACTGAGGCATCAGAACCGGATTGGAACGCAGCAGTCCCATCAGGCTACCTAGTTGCACATGTGGATAGGATCGAATCGAAAGGGGGAGGGATAGCCATAATATATCGATCTTGCTTCTCAGTTCGGATCCTGCCACAACCATCATTACAGGCTGAAGAATTGTCTTTCGGTATCAGAAACAATAATTTGGAATTTTTTCAGGGGCTACAAATATATCGGCCACCAGGGGTAAGACTGCCTTTCTCTAGGACTCTCAACACGTTTTTGGACTCTTGCTTGGATACCCCAACATTCACGGTATTGGGGGACTTTAATTTCCATTTGGAAGCCAACAATAACTCTGAAACATCTCACTTGATAGACAATCTTGCAAGCTTTGGTCTGAGGCAGATTGTAGCAGAGCCGACACACACAGCAGGTCACATGCTGGACGGTATCTTTACCAACAACGAACATCTCAAGATAGTCAACGTGCAACCACTATTGTGGTCGGCTCACTCTGCTATACACTTTTCGCCTAAAGCTCCCTTCAACAACTAGGCGGCGTCAGGAAACGTGAGGCATACTTAAATTACGCCCTTGGAAATCTATCCAAAAGAGTGATATGGTTACTGCCCTGGAGAAGAATCACCCGGAGATAACCTCTGACTAACTCCTCAGCCAGAAATTATGAAAGCTGGCTTAGTTCAGCAGTAAACACGCTAGCTCCGGAAACCAGTAAATAACCATGCAACAAACGCATTACCTCACCCTGGTATTCAACTGAGTTCCGCCCAATTAAAGTAAGCGGTAGACGCATGGAGCGTATCTGGAGATCGGATTATAGTGCTGAACAAAAAAAAGACTATAATAGCGCCTTAGAAGAATATACGGCAGCCATAAAAAACGCCAAATCTGTTTACTTTACTGCAAAAATCCTGGAGGCGAAGAACTCCTCCAAGGAGTTGTTCAAAACTGTGACGGCGCTATCAAAATGTCCGTGTGACATAGTATTTTCGCCAGACCAAAATTTTGTGGATCAAATGGCCGTTTTTTTCCAAAACGAAGTTCAAACGGTATACGATTGGCTGGCTACGGCAGCTTGTGTTCCGGAAATGAATAGTGCAGATTCCTTGGATAACTTGACATCAATGCATAGGTTGTCAGGTTTCTCCACTCTGGAGGCAGATAAAGTTGTCAACTTGCTGCTACACACCAAGTCGGGCTCTCCGATGGACCTGTGTCCCCCTCAAATATTACATCTGGTATCGGAAGAAGTTCTGCCTTGACCCCCCTACTAAATGAGATCATTAGTTCCAGGGAATACATACTTCTTGGAAAAAGGCTTGTATAAGGCCCATTCTAGAAAAGGCCTCCTTAGACCCCTCAAAGGCAAAACATTATTGCCCACTCTCCTGCCTTCCACTACCATCAAAAATATTGGAGAAAGCCATGAATTTAGAACTGACAGAACACCTGGATAACAATAACATTGACTCCTCTCAACATGGTTTCCGCTCCCGTCATTCCACGGAGTCAGCTTTAATCATGGCAACAGAAGAGATCCGTAAAGTGATGGACGGGGGAGGCAGAGCTGCACTCATCCTGCTCGATCTGACCGCAGCTTTTGATACCGTAAATCCCGCGGTATTGAGGCGGAGATTGTGGGAAGCAGGTATTGAAGATATGGCTGTGACCCTACTTACATCATTTTTAACATCACGAGAACAACTGATCCACTGGAATGGCCTGCAATCAGGAATCTTCCACCTCCCATGTGGAGTCCCACAGGGTTCGGCCTTGTCCCCTACACTATTTAATTTATATGTCAGACCTCTGGCACAAGTAATTAAAGAACATGGCATAATGTTGGTGTCGTACGCCGACGACACTCAACTAGTGGTATCAGTGACACAAACTGAGGGGCTAACAGCGGACAGGTTTCGTAACTGCCTCACAGATGTGATGGCATGGATGAATGCGAACTTTTAAAAGATCAATATTGAAAAAACCGAGGTCCTAGAGATTGGTCAAGTATCATCAGTATGGAGCCAGGCCTGGTGGCCTCCTGAAGCTGGCAGTTGTCCAGTCCCTGTGTCTAAGGCTAGGAACCTTGGATTTGTGCTTGACAAGGACCTCAAACTTGCCTTGCAAATAAATGAAGTGTCCTTCGCATGCTTTTTTATATTAAAAGTTCTGCGGAAAATCTTGACACTCATCCCTCTATCACTTAGGAAAACAGTGGTTGGAGCTTTAGTCCTGTCCAGAGTAGACTATTGTAACGCCCTGTATTTAGGTGTTGACAAGGGACAGATCCTAAAACTTCAATCACTTCAGAATGCAGCGGCCCGGGTTCTGCTTGGGTTACCTAAACACCATCTGACGTCAGCGGTGATCAAGCAGCTACATTGGCTCCCAGTCTGTCAGAGAGTGAATTTTAAAGCCCTGTTCTTATTGCATAAGGCTATATATGGAGGAGGGGCTGTGGACATTCAAACCCTGTTTTCTATATATCGGCCCCAACGCTGTCTTAGGTCTGCCAATTCAGGATTGGTATGTGTTCCTAGAGTAAAAAGAGCTAGATGGGGAGGAAAGGGTTTCTCTTACCAAGCATCCGTCCTATGGAACTCCCTTCCCGTGACTATCAGGTTAGAATCCAACAGGGCCTTATTCAGGAAACTGATAAAAACCTGGCTCTTTACAAGGTCTTAAGATCCATCAGCTGCCGGCATCATACTCACCCAGCACCAAGACGCCTCGGCAAAAGTGCGCTTTATAAGTTTTTTAGTCAGTCAACACAAGTTTGCAAGCTAGGGCTAGCATGACTGTGTATATAATGAGGAAAATACAAAACTACGAGTCCCAGAATGCCAAGTGTTGCTGGATGAAAACAGTCCCAACTGAGGGTTCCTAGGAGCGAGGTTTTGAGACCAGGCCAAACACAGCAGACTGATGTTGCCCTCGAGTTTCAAATGCTTGTTTCTTGCATAACTCGCATCATGTGCTCATCCCTGCATGTGTTTCTTTTTAATATGGCCGCGCCCGTTTCATGGAAATTGCTTGTAATTCTTTTCGCTTGAACGAGATTTATGCAGGCTGTATTCTCTTTGAGATGTAATGCCAGTACATCCATTCGTGATAAAGCAGCTCAGCCACTGTTGCAAAACCGCTCTATAACCTGGAGGTCACAGGTTAAAATTCTGGCAGGGCCCACCACACCTTTTAAAAAACTGAGCTCAAGGAACTCGTTGCTTCGGTCTTGTTGCATTTATATAGCGCTTCATGCTGTTAATTATGAATTGGGCGTGCAGTCCTGAGCATTCATTTACATCATTATGGGATTTGTACTTCTGGTTTACTTCAATAGACCTTTTGTTGTCATCAGATTAAAATGGTTTTGCTAATATGTAAATGCTTGTAGGTTACACATTTGCAAATATTAAAGTGAACGATTTTCAACCTTTGAAGTTCTCTGTATGTGCTCTTGTCTCTCGCTCTCTGAGGAGGGGAAGGGGGGCATGGAGGAGGGACAAGACATTGACATTGCGCCAAGTGTCCCTGGGATGACTTTTTAGCTAAAATGACTTTGCTTTCTTCACCGTTTTATAATCATTATACTGCACGAAGCGGGTCATTACTGATATTATCCTATTACTTGGTCTTAT
Source organism: Triturus cristatus (assembly GCF_964204655.1). NCBI lineage: Eukaryota > Metazoa > Chordata > Amphibia > Caudata > Salamandridae > Triturus > Triturus cristatus. Next base: position 238,420,196 of record NC_140586.1, on the reverse strand, counting down.
CTTAATTCTTCTCATGTTGAAGTGCCAATCACAATGTCACACATAGTCAGTGGTCGAAGTGGAGAAAAAAAAGTTGTGGAACTGTGGACAGAGAATCAGAGGGCGGGAATAACCCAAGGATTGGGTCAGTGGGCGGAGTCAGAGTTGTGGCCAAAAAGAGCAAAATCCCAATATTTAGTATGTTTGGCATTTCACTGACCAGATACATCTTATTATGTTATTTCATTCAACCAATGGATACACATGTTTAAGGTTAATATGAGTTATTGACATTAAAATACATTCACAAAGTGGGATACGTTTCCAATCACAAAATGTCACAAATCCGCTTAAAAGTGGAATCGCAAGCCATTTGTCTCCGAGCCATGCAGTTTCTGTCATCACCACTTCTCCTCCCTTTTAACACAAGAGCAGTTCACACATGAATGGCAAAATATCCTAGTTTGCAAATGCTTTCCACATAATTATGGCTCTGCCATATTTGGCACATAATACATCATCTGCTGCATAATCTGACTATTTTAACCAAAAAATTGTTTGTAGCTTATACAGGTTAAAAGTTACTAAAAAATGTGACTTGTGTTGCTGCGAAGTAGAGGGACCTTTGCAAAGGTTGACTGCTCACCTTTTTCACTGCTGTGTTTGTATGTTATACCGGTACTAATGTGGCAAAATATTTGCAGTGACTGTTAGTATGTGTAAAAATGTCAAAATAATAAAGTATCAGAAAATGTCCCGCATTACAAAGCAGCCTTTTTGTTGCTGCATATGTTAGTCAACACTGCAACATAATTTTGTCCTCTATTGCTGTATAATTCCAGTCGTCCCAAAGCAGGCAGCACATGTTAAAAGTGCTTGCGCATGAAGCAGAGGGACTTGAAGTTTGTGAACCTAGTTTGGTGTTTGTGCAAATTCTGCATTGCCGATTCCTGATGATTTGCACTACTATTGCTGAAATAAGGCAAATCGAGGTACCAATGGGTGAAGCGGACTGGCCTCAAGGGTCCTGGGACCCCAGTGACAGAGTCACTGTTGCTCTAGGGTGTGCTGGTTCATAGGCCTTCCCGCAAGACTGGAGGTGAACTTCAGTATGGATTGTGGTGGCCAAGCCTTCAAGATTAATCCACACTTGCCACCGCTAGGATCCACCTGCTGGTCCTAAGACACCAGGGCTTTTAAGGTCTTGCGGGGCCTTCTAAGATCTAGCATGGGAATGTGTTCCCTCAGGAGAGTAGTCTGGTGGACTGATCATGAAGGCTGAACCTGATTCCCCAGTTGCAAATTTGGCAGCTCTGGCCATAGTGCCACATTCTCTCCCCTACTACTGAACACCATACTGCCTGACTGAGAGAAACTCGCACTGCCTTCAGTTACAACCCAATTGTTGCCGGCTATAAACTCACGGGTGCTACTCATTTCAAATTACGCACTAGACAAGAGTAATATGCTGCCTACAACATCCTGGAAAAAGCAAACACACATAGGGAATGCAGGGTTAAGTAATGCATGTGAGATGTAAGCAGGAATAACATGGTTACCTTAACGCTTTTACACTCATTATTCAGAAATCAATGAGTGTTTTTTGCCTGAAAAGTTAAGGACATGACTACAGGGCCCGGAAGGGACCCGTTTCAATGTCTATTGCTTACATCCCTACAAAATGTAAACAGTGCATCCCTGAACACAGAGCAGCAGTACACATTTTTTAAAACTAAAATTGGGAAAACGGCTGAAAAGGATCACATTAAACATTTTCCACTCCATGCATCAACCAGGTATTGCAGTACCTCTAAGAATGGTGCACTTCCACACCCGAGGAAAACAATGCTGTTCAAAGAATGACGAGAAAACAAAAGTAGTGTTTCACTGACAAACTCTGAAATGGCGCTAATGTGTTTGGGTGTGAATAAAACCAATCTGGCCACTTTGTGACCACTTTGTCATGCTTTATTTAGTTATTTATTTTTCGTATTTTGAACCTTTTTTTCCTCTTCGTCCGAGGCTGCACTTTGGAATAGAAAAATTTCAAAAAAAGTCAACATTTCCAGCAAAAGTGTTTCTTTTTTGGGGGGGGATCCATTTCACAGGGAAACAAAATGAGGGAAAGGAGAGGGTAAGAGCCCTTTCTTAAAGTCACTGTTTTCAGCAATTGAGGAGGAGCGAGACAGAGACAGAAGGAGAGGGCATAAGAGGAAGAAAGAGAGGGGGGTGGCTGCCAAACGCAGAGCAGGAGAAGTGGGCACTGTCCTGGTCTTCTCTGGGGAATAAGGAAAAGATAGAGTCCTTTTCTTTCTCTGCCCACCCCGCCTGTCCCTGAACGTCCACAAAAGGCTCAGCCTTATCTATAGGCCGTGGCTATTTCTGATGTCTTGGGACGTATTTTTAAAATATAAAAGATGGAGACGGGTTCTATTAAATTTTAAAAAGTAGAGGCATGCCATGCCCTACCAATTCCGCTCACTTTGACCACTGCACATAATGCACGAAAATGATGCATTTATGCAAGCTCAAATATGTGGCAGCTAAGTGGCTGACAAGGGCTGGACTGCAGACAAACTAGTGTCTACTGTGTTACTAATGGCAGGAACATGGGCACAATAGAAAGGGCCTTCATACCACATATCAGTGGTAAAGTGCTGGTTTGTGCAGGAAGCAGTGTCTCTAAGTCAACAGATACCTGTACTTATTACTATAGGTTTCAAAAACTACCCCCTTTGCAGACCTAGCCTTCTCCCTACCATCCCCTTAAACCTCTGTCCCAAGATTGCTAAACCCGAGAGCCTCTGCAATCTCACAATACATTTTCTCTCTCCCATCATCAGTGTTTTTTAATGTATTTTGGGGGCTCTGGGCAAGATAAACCTTAGGGGCTCCTGTTGGTAACAAATTTGTATCTTATTGCTCAGTTTCTGCTAATTCAAACCACATGATGACAATCAATATTGACTAATACATAAACAAATCGAGATAAAGAAATAGATAGACTGGAATTAAAAGTTAATTCTCTTTACCAGGGGCCGAATGGGAGGTTGGGGCCCTGGGCAATAGCCCACTTTGCCTGTGCCTTAAACCGTCTCTGCCCACCCTCACTTTAGCTCTCTCTTCGGCTGTTGTCGTACAGCTAAATGTAACTACAGTGGAGGGCACATGTGAGAATGGAGTTTAGACCAAAGGACTCCAACAAGTGGTAGCTTGCTGCAACCTCAAAATAGCTTTCAAAAGTCAAGCCAAGCCAAGCCAGTCTCAGAGGGTCTGTGAATATTAAAGAAGGCAGCACTGTTCATCCCACAACCCTAGGAGTGACACCCAGCCAAACCAATGGCAAGGCCTCATGATAACACTCAAACACGCACTATGTTGGCTTATTGGGTCTGCTACATAATATCTGTATCCAGTCTAAATCTAAGTCCCTAAGAGATTGGCCATGTTGTACACCCTGTTCTGTCAGTCGCACCACAAGTGTGAACATTGCACCATCTAAGAAGAGTGGCAGCAGTACCCAGTGCTAACCCACCAAGGTGTGAGAATGCAAGAGCCAGAGTGAAAATGTCATCGCTGGGCACATGGTCGGCCTAAGAGTTGAGGAAAGTAGGGTATGGATCGAGAGCATAGAAATTAAAGAGCCTCATCCGTATTTATTTATGTGCGTGTGTATCTGACATTGGGTGCCTCTGTAATAAGGTGTTGCTACCTGAAAGCTGCACCTAGTGTTAAGGACTGCCAAATGTGTATGGTGGCCCCATCATAAGGGCTTTATCGCTGGCACAATTGTGTCTATTCATGGCATAATAGTGCCAATAGCATAATAAAGGTCATCCTTGACTGTTTTGGTCATTTTTGGTCTGGTGCGTGCTGCACTGGCTGCCATTATAGAATATTAGGAGTATGACTGGCCTACTTTTAGCTCTCCCCGACAGATTGGTGACCGCTTCCTAACGGCTATGACTAATATACTGTGGGCATTCTGGACATTATGGCATCTAGTCTAGGCACAGTGGTGGCCTACGTATAATAGTGGCAATTAGCAGAACACAGACATCCTTGGTATTATGGTGAGCATCCATGGCCTTTGATTGTAATACCTGGGTATTTGAAGCAAAATACTTCCATGTGAGGCTCTTTTACATGGTAGTATTAGAAAATTAGAAGCTGATGTTTGGGGACTGTGTATTCTCTAAACATAAAAACATATTTTTATTAAAAGCAAGAATTTGGGTTTTTTCAGAAAAGGTTTTTCTTCTGGAAAATTGAGCTTGTTTGCCCAAATTGGAAAGTGCAATTTGATATTAGAAAATCTGTATTTTCAAAAACGAATTTGTAGAGGAAGACAAAGTATTGCAATTTTGAAACACATTTAAAGTCGATAGCCAAATGATAATTCAGTTTGAGTGGTGAGACTTACTGCTGTAGTTATGTCATTTTTGGCACAAGATGTGATGATTTGAATGTTATTTCATTACTCAGTTGGAGGCATTTAATGTTGGTAAATGTTTTCCCTGCATTTCTGCTGGTAACCTTACCTGGAATGTTTAGGTGGTCACTACTGATGACCATGCTTAGGGTGGTCATAGTATAATGTTAACATGTGTCGCCACTATTTTACAGTGATAAAATATGCTAGAGGATCGGCAGGACTTTCCTTGAGAAGAAGTAGCTCTCACTACAGAAAAGGCTGGAGACCCTTTGTTTAGACAGTGTAAAGAAGTGGGCAGCTCCTACCTTCTACGGCTTCTCTCTGGCTTGACCTACTGTCTCTTGAACAGTACTCAATTTTTTCTAACTCTCTGCCATTTCGCGATTACTCTCACTGCATCCCCTCACCTTAAAAACGACCTCCTTGCCTCTCCTGATCCCTCTTGGCCCCTATTATTATGTTATGTTATTATCATTGTATAGCGCCTGCTACTTGCAGAAAGCACACAAGGAGATGATGGACGGAGCGCTTAAACTTTTCAGACACTCACCACCAGTCACAGATCTGGGTTGAATCTATCATCGTTCTTTAGCTCACTTTGCCACCTCAGTTCAGACCCAGTTATATGCAAATCAGTCTTGACCCTGTTTCTCATGGGAACAGTCCAGCCCGAACTGCCTAGCCAGGTCTTTCCTGAACCGGAAACAAGCATCCTGGGAACGGTTTCGGGGTAACACCCCTCATCAACACGGCTAGCTTCAATCCAGTGGCAAAGTGAGGTGAGCAAGGGACCCACGTTGAAATTGTTCTGCATTCTGTCCATCAATTGTTCTTTTTGCATTTGTCACCCCAAGTGGGGCGGGTCTGCCCAGACGTGGGTCCAGTGCTCTCCATGCCACTGGAGTCAAGTTATCCTGGCTGATGAGGCGTGAAACCCAAAACCGGTCCTAGGATGCTTGTTTCCAGTCCAAGGAGGACCTGGCCTGGCAGTTCGGGCTGGACTTTTCCCATTGGGCACAGGGTCAAGACTGATTTGCATATGGCTGGGTTCAAACTGGAATGGCATGAGGAGCAAAAGAATGATGGATTCAGGCCCAGATCTCTGTACTGGATGTATGACCTTGTTCTGCATTCGGTCCATCAATTGTCTTTTTGAATTCTACTAGCAGAAAGGCACAGAAACACAATGCGGGTGCCTTTTTTCTATGGCTCTGGGTTTCCAATGATCGGTTCTGTATGGAGATTATAATATGAAGCTTGTATGAAGGCCACTTCATTTACATTCCGGGACTGGCGCGTGGCATCCCAAGGCCTGCCAAGATGGATTGTGTTTGGCAATCTCTTGGCAAGAGCATCAGCTCCCAGCCTCTTGTGACCAATTCATAGTACTTCCATTGAGCTCCAGCAAATGGTGGAAAGTATTTACATGCCAGACTGCCTCTTGTATCAATAGAGGTTTGTTTGCTTCCTCTTTTTCTTCTTAATCAGCCTTTCTCTGTTACTCCTTCTAACTATCCCAAGCCTCTAATCATTCCAGCATCGTGATAACCTGCTTTCTCCTCCCTCCGTCTAAGACCACAGATGTTGTGATCTGATTTCCACTTGCAGCCCACTAGTGGTAGATTTGTCATTTGATTCTTGTTGCCCTTCTCACCTGGTCATACACAGTTATCCGAGAGAAGCCAACGATCTTGTATTGGTTAGGGTTATCAACAGCTGTCTGTTGGAATAGGGACAGATGAAGTCTTCAAGCATCCATCAGCTTTCTGCCTCCTGAGATCTAGGGTTCCTCCTCTCCCTCAATCTACCTTCCCCTGTACTAATTATCCTCCACCTTCCCAGATGCAACCTCCACAATCAACTAAATGGCCAGGAGACGATACAACACCCTACTCATTGGGCCATCCTAGGCAGATACAGAGTCCTTGCAAGAAACCATGTCAAGATGATTGAACGATGTTTATTAGCTACTTTGATAACTTCTTAATGAACAGGATTTACCAAGACTTTGCTGTTGCCAATTGGAAAAATGACTTCTCATTCACTGCTCTATAAACCCTACCATCTCTAGCTCATGCCTACTGACACATAGGAAATCCACTGAAAACATTCACAGCTGTCTTCCTTAAAGCCATCACCAACTTGACCATAACCCACAACAACCTCTGCATCCTTGGAGGATTCCGCTTCTGGTTTGAACAAACAAAACTCTCTCAAAGAAGATCCCCCTGTTAAACATAATTGTTTCAACCTCTTCCAATTTGTCCCTGGACTGACACACACACAGCTGGACACAGCCAGGGGGCCATTTCTCCCCAACCAAGACTCATGAAATTAGCATAAAATATCCCCATCATCTGTTCCGACCACCTCATCTCCTTCATATAACTGGTCCATGATTATCTAAGAACCACAAGACCTCCTGTAGACAACGGAACACCTCAATTTCATCACCGTCAACTTCCACATCAGTGTCTCCTGCAACCCAGTTGCATGACAGAAGTGGAGAAAATCTATCACTGGCTACCAAAGGCTTCTTCAGAACCTTCAAGGTTTGATTGTGGTGGAACCATCGACCGAAGACATCCTTGTCTCAACACAAATGTAAAGTTCCTGAAGACAGAAAACAGAACTTCGGAACTTAATTCAAAAAATCAAATAAACACAATGACAAGCTCCCCCTTTGTTATTAGCAAGAATCTACAAAATAGCTTTCAAAAATAGCAAAAAGTATTTCCTACTCCAATTGGATCTCCAAAGCAAAATTCCAATACAAGGAACTTCGCAGGACCCTCTCTGACTTCTGCACCGTGGAGTCCACTGTCAACAAGGTCACCCGCCCAAACCTTTTTGATGCTCTTGGAGGCCATCTGCTCAGAGAAAAAAGGAACCTGGAATAGTACATCACAAGTAAGTAAGACCACCATTTCCAGCTTTAAATCACATGGCATATCACAATGTCTTTTGGCAGACAACAGACTTTGCTACACTTCAGGCAATTTTCTCCCCTCAATTTAATGAATAGTTCATGGCCAGTGACTCAGCTAGCTATCTGTGGAAACCTTGTCCAAGCTTTGAAGTGCATGCAACATTCCAGGAACATGACCGTCCCAGTCAGAACCATTATCAACAACTTCCTACACTGAGCCATCTTCACAATGACCTAAAGACTTTTTACATCAAGCAGATCATGAAGAACTTCAATCCATCAGATCCAGCCAGTAAATTAACAAACATCAATAGGGCATTACCATTAAAAATGGTTGAAAGCTTTCACTCAAATCTCCAATTTTCCGTAACAAAACAAATTGCTCTCTGACTATTAAACCGGCTTACATCCTGGCAGAGGAACAGCATAGGTCCTCTTCTGCACACAAAGCCCACAGCTGAAAGAAATGAAGGTCAACTGTGCTTCTGAACCTCCCGGAAATCTTTAATACAGTCGACCACTCCACCCCATCACTCACGTTAAAAGGACATGTTTTTAAATGATCAAGCTAGACTGGATCTCCTTATACCTCACTGATAGAGTAAGCATCTTTTCACTACCTCTGTATTCGTCAGCTCTATTCCTCATTAAATTTGAGGCACTGCTGGAGTCTATCAGCTCCTCTTTAAAACTTCCCTCAGCCACTTACTGGATCTTGTGAGGCCTCTTAATTTAACATGGTACACGTACATAGATCATACCCAAGTCAGATTTAAGCAGGGAAATCATTTGGATCAATAATTGCAAGCTTTTGTCATTGCTTCTGAGCAATATACCAAAGGCTACCAACCAAATATGCCAAAACTTAACTCGTACATTAACCAAGATACTCACCTGCAGAAAATCACAGAATTACCACCCAATGACCCCCTCAAAACAAGAAATGTTTCCTCCACCAATGACATCAACTGAAGTAAGAAACTAGAGAGTGGTCCTAAGACTCCAACTGATCAACCACCACTTAATTGAACCAAGTAACCAGGAATACATTCTTTCATCGTGCAAATCATCCATTGCATTTTTTCATATATATGTAACCACAGAGGGTCCCCCATCGCCCTGGTTCTGTTGCATCTGGAGAATGCAAAGATGCTACTTGGGAGCGCCTCTCTACCTACTCCGAAAACTACAAATCATAAAGAATGCACTAGCCACGCAATTACCCACGCCTCTAAGGCTAAATTATGTAATCCCTCCAAGCACTTCATTAGCTATCCATCACTAGTCTCTCCTCTTTTAAGGAAGCATGCATTGCCCACAGTGCCATTCACTGAGCCTGATAATCATTTATGCATATAAAACTTCGGAGAATATACACAAAATAGAACTGTGATCAAACTGGTCTCCCGGCTGATTGTTGTGCCCCGCAGGAACTCACCTATCAGAAGAACTTTCTTTTCTGTTCATTCAGTGAAATTCTGGAACTCACTTCCAGCAACGATAGGAAACATATAGGACCACCTTGAATTCAAGAAGGCAGAAAAGACCAGGCTGCTCCCATACACCCTCAACAAATTAATACCAGACAGTGACAATCCCACGAAGCAGTCATGACTTGCACAAGGATGGTAGGAATGAGCATATGTGAAGGAATCTCTCACTTCTGTTTGCTCCACCACATGCTTAAGCGCAGCTATAAAATCTCTTCAACATGATAAAAGCACTCCTCGGTAAACAAATACCTGAGAAAGACTGGGACAAAATCCTAGAACGCACCCCAAAAGTGTCTCGGAATGCACGCTTGAAACTAATTAACTACTACGTGCTGCATAGAGCATATCTAACGCCTGTTCGCATTAGGAGGTACTTCGGCGTGGACTCAGCAGCATGCCCCAGGTGCGGAGAAAGAGAGGCGCACATACTCCATATGTTCTGGAGCTGCCCAATGTTGCAAATATTCTGGGGGGAACTTAGACATATCCTAAGCAACCTGATTGGCAAAGAAATTCCACAGACCCCAGGACACTTCCTGCTAGGGTGATTCCCTCACACAGCTAGAAACAGGGTGACAGGAAAGCTCCAGGACCTTGCCTATATATTAGCTAAGCGGGAGATAGCCAGGAACTGGAAGGCGCTGGGCGGGCCGAGACTCACTATCTAGAGGAAAGAGCTCGAAAGATGGGCGGTGGCGGAAGGGAGACTGCTACTCCGAGAGGCCAGCAAGGGAATAGGTACAATAGAGAAAGCCAGGGCATGGGAGGCTCTGGTGGGGGAACTAATGGCAACAGACGCAGACACTGACAGCGAAGGTAACACCCCGAGGGTGGCAACACTGGACCTGGGTGACAGGCACGAGGAGCGACCAGCCCCACGCGCCTGAGAGAAACTGCGGGCAAACGGCTGCTTACCGGGGCCCTAGAGCCCAGCAACCTCCTCACACGCCTCTTCCACATTTCACTTATTAGCAAGCAACTCAAGGGGGGAGGGGGGATAGTTTGGTTGGGAAAGGTTATAGATAAAGGCACATCAGAGACTGAACCAGGATATGTACTATTGTATGCACTGTCAATGTATAAATGCCAATAAAATATGGTAAAAAAAAAAAAAACCATGATAAAAGCACTCATCTTTTCCAACTCTACAACACCTCCAACCTAGGCCACCCTATGAACAAGCCCAACAACAGTATCCGGCATCAGTGACTCTCTCTCTCACTCCTCCAAGCTCCACTCAACACATCATCGCATCAACATATATGCGGCTTAACATCAGCGACACCACTCTGGTCATCAGAGTCGACATTGGTTCTCTTTCTTCATAGACCACGATATAAACCCAAGAACAACCATGGAGCAGCATGCGGTCCATGCTCTAAGAAGTGCATATCACCTTGTAGGTGGTATAAGGTTATATACAAAAGCACCTGGTGTAAGAGGAAAATTATCTGTAACACATACAGTGGACTGTAACCAAATGTGCATTTGCTCTAATGGATATACATTCCGACAAAGGAATGAATATTTATTCTAACCAATGTAAATTTGAATCGATAAAGAACATTAAATGAATGAATGTACAATTGCACCAAGAAATGGACACTAACACAAGGTAATGTGCTTTCACGGAATAATATATGGATTTGTGCAGTATGGGGACAGGAAAAACAAAATAGCCCAAACAGACATGGAAAATGATACATGTTCAAACTGGATAACACCGAACTCTGTACTACATGGCTCTTCTTGCTCAATGAAATGAACTTGATTTAAAGTTTTTAACAGGAGTTAAAGTTACAGTGGGTGTAGACTACAACACAATCGTATATCTGCGATTTTAAAATGCCTCAGTTACTGTGGCTTTAAATAAAACACAAAGGAGCTAATAAGAATCTCTTAGCCAATTCTGAATGACCCCCATTACTCCACAACACACAAAACAACTCTATGCATTATTCAGAGAAAATTAAGATATTTATAAGATTTTATAAAACGTATTAACTGAGGCGTTTTCGCATTTAAGACTTTTTTTTTTTAGGTTTTATTTTCGGTTTATCCACTGTAATGTTAACAATCCCGTAAATATTTGTTTTTCACCTGACCTAGCAAGTCTATAATTTGAGTTTTTTGTCGTGTTTGCTATAGCAGATTATGCAGGACTATACATTTTTGTAAGCCACCTCAGGTATGCCCAATTTATGAATCTGAGAGGGGTGAAAGGCTCAGACGCCCCTGCTAGGATTCACATTTGCATCACGCAGATTACCCACAGATTGCGGGGGAATGCACACATGCCCACCTACAAACAAAATTTTACCACATGGACATCATAGAATAATTGATAGACATTCTTTATTTAACCCGGTGCCAGTATGGAATACTAATGTGTTTTGTTCAAATAGCGATGCACAGTATGGGTGGTCTGACAACACTGAGAAAGTAAAACAAACCACTGCTAGGAAGTGTATTGTAATGCCATACAGTTCTAATTTCATATAGTTCTACTATGGAAGAGACAGGTTGCTGTCTCTGTTTTAATAGCTCTATGATGTAAGCTTCCCTGTCTTTTAGTGAAGTGGGAGTCTTGCAGGGTGCCCCACTGACAGGATTAGAGTAGCTTTCAGTTGCTGCAATGAGCACCATTTAGGGTTCTTTAGGGTTCTCCAGGGGTCGCAAGGTGCCGCGCTTGCGACCCCTGGCGTCAGGTTTCAAAGGCAGCATCATTTTCATGTTAGAAATAAATGTGCTGTATGTAAAAAGGCAGCAGCACCAGGCTGCACCTGGCTGGGACTGTGCACCGTCCAAACCTGAAACTGTTTCAGTTTTCCCATGGAGTGAAGTGATGTTTAGCAACATTAACTTCAAGCAGTGGGTAACTTGTAAAAAACAGATAAGTGCTGGGGCTCTCGTCGGGAGGCCGCCTGCACCGGCCCATTTCTCCTGTTAGCGCAGCCTAAAAGAGAACAAAGTACTAACCATGAAAGTGGGTACAAGATGTGGTGTAATGGCCAGAACTCCCGATTTACGCGCTGAGGAACCAGGTTTGAGTCTCAGCATCAGCTCAGGAAAAACGCCGGTGTTGATGATCAAGTGCCGGTACTGAGCTCCGGAGACCACCAGCTGAAATTAAGCACTGATTTCAAGGCCTCCAGGCTCCACCAAGCACAACTTTTCCTGGCTGTAATCTCTGAGTGTTGGTGCGCTTCGCTGGACTGGGAAAAAGGAATGGCAAGGGCTGGTAGAAGTAGTCTGTCCTGGTCTTGCTGTACTGCTAGGCCCCAGTTGTTTTTGGGCCAAGAGCAGGACTACTAAACGCTGTCAGAATCTCGTAGTCAGAGGCAGTAAGTGCTTTCAGTTTTTTCCCGTTTGTCCCAGTGTGGCTTTATATTGCTCAGTTGCCACATGGGCAGGCAATATTTAACTAGACTAGTCAGAATTCTAATGACAAAGTTGGTAAAATAAAAAGAAAATCAGCGGATGCTGGTATTTTTCTACAATTTCAATATAGATCTTGTCCCTGGGCCCTCATCCAGATCCTTCCTCTGGAGCATGTTGCAGTTGGAATTTCTTAACACTGCTGTCTTTGATTAATCAATGTATAAAATGAGCATTGATGAAATAGCATTCACAAAGCACTGCCTGCCAGAAGTGTGCATCTTACAAGCACTGTTATTTACTCCCCAACCTGATGCAAGTCATGCTAAAGGCTGGTTGCTCTTTTTTAACCTCCTATGACCCAAAGAGTGAACATTGCCAATAGGATTGAGTGTTTCTCTCTCTTATCTGGACACAAACAAGGGGATCCTAGCCTCTACATGGGCAATAACAACAAGCATATGAACAAATGGTTCTGGTTTCTTCTCTGGGCAATGATGACCTTCGATGTGTGAGGTCTGGCTGATCTTTTCCTTGCTCGGTGGTCATAGAGGCCCTCTGCAGTCTCCAATTTTGCACCGGATAGACCATTCAAAGCTAACCTTAGATTTCCAATTATATTTATAACGTTACATCCACTTCTGTAATGCCACTTCCTGTGGCTTCTTCAGGGCCCATCTTCATAGGATGTCATCAAGGTTCAAGGGCATATGATGTCAAATGGGGGTCAAAGAGCATGTGATGTCACTTCTGCTACTGCTAGCATGTTGGTGAATGGATGTCCGTGGCTACTGCCTTCACATCTGTCCCCATGGCACATCGAGGAGCCCAAGTCTCCTCTCCTTATCTTGGAAGCTAGGACAATGCAGCAGAAGGCACCACTAGAAGGAATGAAAAACAAGAAGTGGCAAAGCCAACAGGTCAGGCCTTTCATATCTGGCTTCAGAGCTATTGGTTTTGGTATTGCCCGTTTGCTTTACTGTTGCAAGAATGCTTCCGCATTTAGAAGCAATATGTCGACCAAGTTGGATCAATAAAGAATGATAAAATAAAGTAAAAAAATTCGAGGAGGGTTGCTCTTGCATGCACACACAGGCGGCCATCTTGGAATGTTTTTTTTTCAGAAATGATACCGAAAACCATCAAAAGCTGTCCGTCCATGTGTGTGCACCCATGCACGTGTACAGGTAGCAGTCTGGGAATGCTAGTGTGAAATTCTATCTTGTAGTTAAGAATGGCAAAGCCTTGAACGAGGTGGGGATGTCAGTGGCAACTTAGGACACAGCCAGGTTGTGGGTCTCCCAAGTGGCTCCAGATTTTAAAGTGTGTTGCGGAGATATGGATTTGTGCATGAAGGCGGATAATGTGTTTTATAACAGCAGACAGCACCCTTGGAAATTAACGAAGGTATGGGACAGTTGGTAGATGAGCGACGGTCTGTTAGATGAAGCTATACTTACTTAAACATCATCACCAAGGGAGAGACGTGTGTTGTACCTCGGATGGGCGTGGGGCAATTTCCTATGAATAACGAATGATTAGATGCCTAGTCCTGGGTTGGATACTTATCAGTAGGACTGAATGAGGAACTATTCATGCCAATGTTTTTTTCTGCCTAACAATGAATGTAATGATTGCATCCTCAATGCTACATTATTCAATTTGTTTAATATATTGGATATCGAATAAAATATAATATAAAAAGAGTAGCAAAGCCCATTCTAATACGGCCACTAGAGGCGAGTGCAATATGAGCGAGGGACCATTATCGGGGTCAAGGAGCCTGCTGTGCCTTTGCAAAAGTAAAATAAATATATGTTGACAATGAGAACTAACCTTGATGGGTGCATGTATAGGGAAAAGACAGTGTATTCGGCCAGGGGCTGCCCCAAAAAGTGGTCCCGTATTTGGAGCCCTTGGAATATTTATCGTGGAGAAATATGTTCCCCGCCTCGTTGTGTTGAGCAAGATGATCCCCTCACTCCGTAGCATTCCCCTTCTATGAACAGTGTAACCTAATCCCCCGTATGTCATTACAGTGCATACATTTGTTGATTCCTCTGTGTCGTTTATTTGAATCGATGTATGTTCAATAAAAAGATTTATGTAAAAAAAAAAAATGAAAACTAACATATCCCTGATTTTAGTTGAGACCTAAATCAGAAAGGCCCTCGTTTACAGTCTGGCCGAGCAGGTGAACTGCCCTTGTTTGGTGATCCACTTGGTTTCTCTACCTGAGACTCCATGTAAAATGTGGCTGGCCCAGACAGAGAAACCCCTCAGTGGCCCCCACACGCAGAGAGAAAACTAGCTAAGCATTGGGCTATTGTTTTTTTGTTTTTCAAAAACCAACTTTCACTTTGGAAGTTTATTCTTCAAAAAACAAAAGAGTTTTTCTGGTGGGCACCTGGCACACACTTCCATCTTCAGAGCAACTCCTGCAACAGCGGCTACTCTGAAAGCAAAGCGATCCCAACAGGCAGGTGCGGATATCAAGGTACGTACAGGCAGACCCCATGGCCTAATGGGAGGGGGGCCAGTCTGCTGTGAGTTTGTTTATGGGCCTCTATTTCCTTAATTACTGAGGTTTATGGAGTTTGCACAGGGATAGGAATTACAAGTTTCACAGTAAAAAAAGCACCTTTGCAAATAAATTGATAATTGCTGAAATGGATTTGCTACACCCCAATTCTGCAGGTAACTATCCATTTTCTCTGCACTAAGGCTGAACAGAAGGTATTTACCACACATGCTAAATACATCCCTCCAGGGTATCAATATTGGCCAGTAAATACTTCCCCCTTATTAAGCCATACTTCTTCAGAGGCTAAGGCTCATCCAAGACTATTACCATTGACAATTGCAAACGTTAAAAACATGAAAAGAAGGGCATTTTGGGGTCAGAAGGAAAGCAGGTCCAGGTAATGTATAATGTAAGGAGCAAAATTGATTTAAAAATAGATGCATGCACATGAAGGACTTTTTTGGCATGTCTACTTATACATAGGGCACAAATGCCAGGGCAAATATTCCTTCACATGGGTACAAATGCACTTTTTACAATGGGATTTATTTTCCTTCCCAGACAATTTCCACGCTGGAAAAGGATTCACTTCTGCCCTCGACACGTGTGACTATCCAACTGTTTCTATGATGGAAGAAGGTTACAAACAAATTTGTGACTACCCACAAACATAAGATGTTGTGCTTGTTCCCAAATTTTCTAGATCACCGCCACCCTGGAATGCCCTCTCCCCTGCTCATTAAAGGATTTACACATTCATAATATACCACCATATTGGGGTAACATTCTGCATGTGTAAATCCCTTTACAAGTGCCAAACAAGGGGTTGTGAATACAAAACCTGGATTTGCACACACAAAATATGCCATTTGCCTGGGCAAATGGAATGAACACACACAAATGAGTTTGAGAATCGATCCCATATTATCTCGCTAAACTTACCTCTACGCAGGGTATTGGGGCTGTTCTGATCAGGAGGTGACAGGCCAGCTGCCATCCTCTCTGCCATATGGAATGGGGGTGGGCTGGCGTTGTCGGGAACTGCCTTTGGTGCGGGTTTCTGGATGGAAGCTGGTGTGGTTGGGCCTGCATCTTTCCTGGAAGAGAGTGAATAGAAAGGGTTAATATTAAAAACAACACTTGCTTCCACAGTTGTGCAACTTCTTAAAGATGTAAATACAAGGTGTTGATTTACCCAGTCTAAACGTCCTAATTTTCAGCATCTATGAACAGTGAAATGCTACTTACAGGCAGTTTAAAGCACAAACTCACACTTTCTGCTGCCCAGTGACTCCAAAAATTGCCCTCAACCTTCAGCGCCCACAAACCAAGTTAGTGTTTTCCGTACTCACCCTTCTGCTGGAGTTAGGGAGATTTCTTTGGCAGTTGATACCGGGGTCACCACGTCTGGTACTTGGGTCCCTGCTCCTTCGAAGGGAGTGTCATTTCCATTCAGTGTCATGGGTGTACTGGCAGTCGGAGGAGCAAAGGCGCCAGAAACGTTAAAGTCAAAATCTATAGTAAGTGAAAAAAGAGAAGCGTTTAGGAAGGAAGAAGGGACATTTTTCAGGGAATTTACTAGGACAGGCAAAAGACTGACTCAAGAATGCATTCCTCCAGTGAGAGAGTGAGACTAACAGTTGACAGAGTGCAGATACTAAACTCCACATCAACCCTCCAAGTGGAGGCTTCTGGGAGAGAGGAGAGCACACTAACATCCAATTAACTAATTAATCTATGTGCTTTAAATAATAGAAGTGTCAAAACCCTTAGAAGGTTGTATTGTACAACAATGGTCAAAAATGGTTGAACATCTTTAAGGAGTATCTCAAAAAGAGATCACAATAATATTGACTTTAAAAGATCTCAACAATATTTATATTGAGCACTACACAAACTATATTGCCTGAATCTTAAATCAAAATAGAAAATTGACAAAATATGGTACCCACTCATAAAGTGACTAGACCTTTTCTTTCTTCAGTAGAAAATATATTTTCATTATTTACGGGCTGTAATACTTAATGAGTGGTAACAATTTGTTTTTAAAACTATGCAATGCCCTATAATTCTCTGGTGTTCATGAGGGATTCTGTCCCATTATTATCTACTTTTAGCTGACTCATGACTTTTACAACTGTTTAAACAAAGCTTTACGATCCTCATGTAGGGTAAGTTTCACAACTTTGTCCATCCTAGATCAATGTAAGCTGACCACTAATAGGCGTGAGATACATCTGTCTGATAGAGCACCTAATTCCAAAACATATCTGAACTAAGAATGATAAAAGAGATTGTTGGTGTGCACTGTCCAAATTGATGGGAGTGCAGGGGAGGGGATTAAAAAAAAAAAACAAGAGAAAGTTACCAAGTGCATTGACTCTTGCTCAAAGATTTTTAAATGAGCAAAACCTACAATATACTAAAATTTTTGCTCTTGGAAATAGTTACATCCCAAACGGATTTGAGTAGTCGTCCTTGGAAATCTATGATCGATACATCTTCCAAAGAGGCTGTGAATTCCACAACAGGTAGAAAGGTCCCCCCAAAGCAGGAAGGAAACGTTCAGGCATACATTTTGAGCTGTTTCTTGTGGCTCTGGACTAATTTTTTTAATTACCTTTCTCTCATACCTCTGCGGTGCTCTGTGTTATGAGGAGCGAAGGTCCTTTTCCACTCCCTGTTATTCTTTGTACCCATTACCTCTCGTTTCCAGAGCCCCACTACACTACAATGATCCATTTATTCCCATGTACTTTTTCGACATAGGAACCACCGCTCAGTGGGCGTTCAGTGCTAGTTTGCATCATCGCTGTTTGACTGACTAGGATATTCCTCTCTAAAAGAATAGAGGATGTTGTTGTAATCCACTTAACACAATTCCAATAATGTTTAATATCTTTAATTTTCGGCTAACTTTAATTTACCTTTTTTCTTTTTCAACAATATCCCTCGACTTTTAAAAATCATATTAGTATTTAATAGCAGATTGACCTGATATTTTCATACTCACTACAATTCTTTGAAAGTAAATAAGAAAAAGAATATTGAATGTGCACCTATGTCCACCTTCCTTCCTATGTTTTTCCTCGGGCTACTACCAAATTCTAATCTCTTGCAGTTAAGTCTCTCACAGTTAAATCAAGGTTAATTGATATAAAAATGTATCCGTTCTCCTTTTCTTCCCAGCACTCTGAATTTGATGTACTCAGCTCACGGTTTTATGTAAAGCGCCGGAATATAGCCTATTAGCCCTCTGCTGAGAACTATACCGGTTTTTAAATGCACCGAACCGAACTCAGACCTATAATGAGAGAGTGGGCCTTTAACAACCTTTATAATCCACCACAGAAGAGCTATAAGGCTATTAGACCACTAAGGGTAGAATGCTCCAAATTAAAAGGGAGGAAACATGAAAACAACTATTGAATGTTGGTGCCACGGGCATATACCAGAGATTATGAACCCGGAGCTACTCCATTATCTTCATTGGAGCACTCAACATACCAATGTTCTACTATAGTGTTATTGCCAGCTCCAGAAGGGTACACCTTGAGTCGCAGGCAAGGGCCTGTAACGAAGGTGAGGGCTTTTAATAACCTGTATAGTCCAACACAGAAGAGCTATAAGGCTATTAGAACATTTCACCCACTAAGGGTAGAATGCTCTAAATTAAAAAGGAGGATCCATGAAGACAAACATTGGAATGTTGGTGCCCCAGACTTATACCAGACATTATTTAAACCCAGAGCAACTCCATTGCCTTCAATTGAGCTCTCAATATACCAATGTTATAATACCTGTTGGTGACATGGTGCTATATAAAACTACTAAAAAAAAAGATATTCACTCTCACCCACATTCCCCACTGTAATTGCTGCATAGTCAAAACTTGCAAATCAGCAGAAAACTATTTTCAAGTAGCTCACATATGGGTATTCCAGCAATACAACTTTTATTTCAACTTCAGTTTTGCTGTTGCTGTTCAATGTTTCATACAACTTTACTGTTAATCCCATTTTTTCCACTTTGAAATAAGTAAGTCATGTTTTAATTTTATCACTGGACAGTGTAGGTGTTTGGTGGCAAACACCTTTCTTTCAGCATTTCTTGGTAAATACTGTAAAGTAGGTGGCAAATTCATGTCGTCATATTACCTGCAGATACCTTCTGTACATTTATTTCAACTTTTTGGCATAGAAATGGGTTTTACATACCTCCTGGGAAGAGTTCATCAGCGCTTTGAATAAGACCTTCCACAACACCAACCACAAGGATTGAAGAAACGGACGCCATGTCCAGCTCGGCGGAGTCCCTGGGCAGAGAGCAGAGGACAAGTGTTAAGTACGGTAGTAGCAAGGTTTAGGAATGAACTGCTCATGATTGAGGAGCATCAGCAGAGCTGCATGTGGGTCTATGTACAGTAATATCAGGGGGTGCTAGAGTTCAGGATTGATAAGTATTGGGGGATCCATGTATTTAGAAGAGCAGAAGGTGCTGCAGCTGAAGACAGGGGTGCATTGACAGAGCAGTGGGTGGGTCTCAGTACTTGAATAAGAGGGATTGAGGGGCAAAGGAAGGATGTTGTGTGGGCCTAAAAGGGGGATTAGCAGTAGGCATTCCAAAGTAGAGCTGGGTTGCATTGGAAGGGTTATGTGTGGATGCCAATGCTGGAACTGGAACTGCGGGGGATAATGAAGTCATCGTTGCAGTGTAGTGGCACAGCTTTGTGGGAACTCATTCAACAAGAACATGCAGGCCCTTTATAAAGGCAGAAAGACTCTGCTCACTTGTCAGTTCTGGGCCACAGCAGGTTTGGTCCTAAAACGATGGCGATGTTCCCTGGACTCATCTTGTTCACTTCCTGATTCTCAGCCAGCTTCGATAAGAATTTGATGAGGTATCTGAAAGTAAAAAAAAACAGAGATCCCAAGTAGGTACATGTGCAGGAGGGTAAGGAGAGGATGCGTTCATGTGCAAAGGCTGGAGAGGAGAGCATACTGGTGTTAGTTAACGCAATGAAGAGTGAGTGTGTCTATGAAGTAGGAGAGGAGATAGGAATGTGCTCCCGGTGGGTCAAAATACAAGAGAAGAAGGTAGATACAAAAGTGGGCTGTCCAAGTGAAGAAATGCCGGACAGGATACAGAAACAAATTCATGAAAAGCAAAAAGATGCAAGACATGAAGAAGCTAGAAAATGGACTTCTTGTGATTTAGTCTCACTAATGAAAGCTTGACAGCATCCCACCTCAAGTCGTCAAGATGGTCTTGCCACATGAAACATGATGACACTAGGCAGTCCCTGCTGTCCCACTGACATGCAAATTATCCTGTGGTCTGGATGGGATATTCATTCAGCATTACACTGTAGGTCATGTCTACATGGAGATATGAAAACTAGTGTGCAATGGACTTTTTTTTGTGTGCTCCCACAATTTCTTTCTTAAGGCAGACCTCAATGTTGCGACCGATGGCCCCTCCATTGATCTGCTACCTCTTTCTTTGCTGCCAGAGCCTTGCGCAGGGTTCGTTTGCCTTTGAGTATATCTTTCGTTACACGTATACTTCCTGCTGTTGGTGGCACTTTAGAGCTGGAGCGTTGTGGCGGGGGGGGGGGGGGGGTTCCCAGCTTCGATTGGAGGTCCTCTACGATAGTCTCCCAGTCCTTTATAGATGATAGGTGCATTAATTTAGTACCTTCCTGTTTCTGATCCAACCAAATTTGCAACTTCTTGCCTATCTTTTCTTAGTGTGCAATGGTTACCAAAGATTGTAGGTGCAGTTAACTTTAATCAGACAAAATATATGTAATCATTTGAAGACAATAACATTATTAACATGAGATATTAAATCCCAAGAAATATAATTAATAGATTATGAGGATGTGATGTACTACTTGCTCCAAGAACAGATCATCGAGTTTCACCTAGTTGCTTCCAGATGATTGTTTTAAAAAGCTGCTATCAAGAAGAAGAGTGATCCAAAATGCCCTAATCACTGACTGGTACTCGTGTTACTCTGAGCCCTACTCCCTAGCTTTACGTCATCACACTATGAGGCAGTCCTGTGACCCCAGACACCAATCATCATGTAAACTAACCAATAATAGCACCCTTCTTTCTCCCCACTCCTCTTGTTTGTTTAAAAGCAAAGAATCTACCTTACTTAGTTGACGTGGAGACAACCAGGAGGGGGGAGGGATGTAATATATTAAAGCAAGGGTATAGGACTCAGATAATGCAATTACTGGTAAGTAATTCAGGCATCGTCCCCTCTCGCTTCAGTGCATCACGCTATGAGATTTACTAAGCAATACCAGGAGAACTATGTTTGCATGCTCAAACTCAAAACTTTAATTGAAATTGGTAGAAACCACAAGATATAACTATATTTGCTTCATAGAAGTTAGAACTGTAGAATCAAAAATGCCTTTCAAATCCACCCTCTTACACAATCCTGTAGTGAGGAACAAAATTGGAAGAAGAAGCACAGGTGGCTACTCTACAAATCTCTGCAACTGATGCTCACTGAACCTCTGTTAGAGATGCACATATTCCTTGTGAACCTGCCCTGAATTCCAAGAAGTTATGATTGGGCCACTGCTCTATACACCAATGAAATCAAACACCTAACCCATCCACTTAGGAAAGTTCCCACTTTTCTTCGTTGAACCAAAATTAACAAAAAAGGACTATGAGGCTCTAAATGCTGCCACTCTATCTAAATAGATAAGGAGAGCCGTCCTTACAACAAGATTATGGAGCCTAACCTCTTAATTTCTCTTGGTGTCTTGAGAGAGGAACAATATTCCAGTAAAATCACTTCCTGTGTGCTGCTAAAGGTAGAATTCATTTTGGGAACAAAATAAGTACTTGGAAGTAGGACAGTCCTATCTTAAAAAAGCCTACAAAAAATGCTCACAAGCTAATGATCCGGAGTCTCCTAGTCGAAGTAATTGTGACTAAAAAGAAGTTTTTCAGGGCTAGGATCATAAGATCTACTGTTTTATGAGGTTCAAAAGGAGGATCCTTTAAGGAATCCAATACCAACTGGGAAAAAGATGAGAAGGTACAGGATGGATGATACTCACCGCCTTAAACAGGCGGTGGACCAACTATTTATCATCAAAAAAGGTCCCCTGAGGAACTTCTAAAAGCCCTTATAATCCCCCACTGATTTTGTGATGCGGATATACTGAGACCCAAGTGAGCACAGTCCTGAAAGAAGGAAAGAACCTGATTTAAATGAGCATTCCTGGGATCCAATTGTTTAGCACCTCACCATTTATTAAAGGTCCCCAGTGCCAAGCATATGACCTGAGAGTTGAGGCTCTTCTAGATATTTATTTAATTTATTTATTTAAAGATTTGTAAAGCGCCTGGTGACCCGGAGGCATCCCCGCGCTGTGAGAGCTTGAAATTGGCCAAGAGGGGAGGAAAAAACTTATTTAGGGAAAAGCAGAGTTTTGAGCTGCTTGCGAAAACGCAAGTAGCAGGGTTCCAACCGCAAACTGCGGGGAAGCGAATTCCAGCGTGTGGCTGCCTTTACGGAGAAGCGACGGCCTCCAGTACGCACCCTCCTAAACTTGGGGACATTTGCCAGTCGCTCATTGTCCGAGCGCAGAGATCTCGAGGCTTTGTACGGGGTAACCATATCTCCTAGGATCGAAGGGCCTTGTCCATTGAGGAGCTTGTGAGCGATGCACATTGCCTTAAACTCGATCCTCTCTCGCACTGGCAACCAGTGAAGAGCCTTAAGCGCAGGTCTGGCGGAAGTTCTGGAAGGAAGACCCATCAGCATCCGGGCAGCCGCATTTTGGGTTTGTTGTAGCTTGCCCAGAGTAGCTTCAGGGGCTCCTAAATAGACAGCATTGCTGTAGTCCAATCGTGCAAGGACCAGTCCTTGAACCAGGAGTTTCCTGGATTGAAGGGGAAGCAGAGGAAGGATCTTGCGGACTGACCGCATAAGTCCAAAGCAGGTTCCAGCTGTTTTAGTTGCCTGGGTTTTCATTGATAAGTCCCGTTCGAGCCAGACCCCAAGACTCTTGATTTCTTTCTTGGGGGCGGGTACCTCACCCATAATATCGGGCCAAACAGATGATGGAATTGCTGACCACTTCTTACCCATCAGCATAACTTCTGTTTTGGACCCATTAAGTTTGAGTGAGGACTCGCACATCCAGAGATGGATTTTCTGGAGGCAGTGCAGGAGATTATCTGGGCATTGATCAAGATGTGAGAGAGAGACGACCAATTGCGTGTCGTCCGCATAACTCACAATCTTGATGCCGAAGGGGGCAACTACATCCTTCAGAGGGACCATATATGCGTTAAAAAGAGTGGGACTAAGTGAGGAACCCTGGGGAACCCCACTTGTCAGAGGAAGAGAGTCAGAACGGGAGTTGCCATCCCAGACCTGGAACGAACGGCCCGACAGGAATGACTCTATCCAGGCCAACGCAGTGCCCCCGAGTCCTGCCCTGGCCAGCCGGTGGAGCAAGACACGGTGATTCACCGTGTCAAAGGCTGCACTAAGGTCCAGGAGGATCACTGCCACTGACCCCCCCGAATCCAAAATGCACCTTGCCTCCTCGATGACGGCGAGGAGGGCAGTGTCCGTACCTTGGCCAGGGCGAAACCCCGTTTAGGAACGTCGCAGCAGATTGTTAGATTCCAGAAACTGGGACAGCTGGACGTTAACCAGTTTTTCAGCAATTTTGCTGATGCCCGGGAGGAGCGAGATCGGCCTGTAGTTGGCCAGATCAGCGGGATCCAATTGGGGTTTTTTGAGAAGGGCTTTAACTACCGCCCCCTTCCAACTAGGAGGGACGGAGCCATGGGACAGTGAGGCATTGATCAACTCCAGAACTGGAGGAACAATCGCAGAGGCGACTGCTTTCAAAAACCTCATGGGATCAGGGTCACGGGGAGAGCCACTTTTCATCTTGGCCAGAGTTTTTTCAACTTCGTCCGATGAGACCGCCCTAAAAGCATTAAGCTGCGGGCGAGGGTCGCCTACTGGACAAGTGTCAGGCGTCACGTTGTCCCAGCAGGGTAGCTGGTTGGGCTGTGGAAGTGAAGTTAAAATGTGGGAGACTTTAGAGTCAAAGTATTTTGCAAGTTCATTAATCCTGTCCGGTAGGGCCCTGGTCAATGAAGGGGGTTGTGGTATCTTTAGGAGTTCTTTGACGATGAGATAGGATTCTCTTGCGGGGTTTGTGGCATTTTTTATCCTATCGTCATAGTAAGAGGCCTTAGAAAGTTTCAAAGCAGATTTGTATGCTCTCACAGTCCTCCGGTAGGAGTCTTTACTAGAGTGGAGCCAGTCCTTCCTCCACAGTCGCTCCGCTTTTTTACATTCCTTGCGGAGGGCTCTGAGTTCCAGGCTAAACCAGGGGGCCGAGCCTGTCTTTCCGCTCTTGTCTTCACGGGTTTTTATAGGTATGATAGAGTCGAGTGAGTCGGAAATCCACTTCCTAAGATTGCTATCAGCTACGACAATGTCCCCGAGGGGGCGGGGGTCGTCGATTCCAGAGCTCTGGCCCAGTCCTCAGTTGAGAGTCTGGACCATGCCCTGTCCTGGGTGTACGTAACGGGCTTGTGGGGCTTCCTGAATTCTCCTGGCCAGAAAAGAGGAACCAAAAAATGGTCAGTCCAAGGGAGGGGGCAAGAAGGCTTGGCCTGGAGGGTGCGAACATTTGTAAAAACTGGGTCTAGCAGGTGGCCCTTGATATGGGTGGCTCCGGTATTGGCCAGTTGGAGGCCGTAAGCAGCCAAGTCTAGTATCAGATCAGCAGCCCCTGTGTCTAGGGGATCATCAAAGTGAATATTGAGGTCCCCTAGCACAGTAAAGTTAGGTGAAGAGTGGGCAAGTGCTGAGATAGATTCTAGTAGGGCGCTAGCAAAGGGACCAGAATGGCCGGGGGGGCGATACACCAGAAGACCTGCCAGAGAGGTTGTCGGGGCCAGATGGATGGTAAAATGGCAGCTCTCTGAGTCTGTGAAATGAGCATCGCTAATTCTGCAAGAGAAATAATCTCTGTGCAAAATGGCCAGTCCGCCCCCTCTACCAGAGGGACGTACTTGGGACTGGATAAGAAAACCCGGGGCCAGAGCCAAGACCACATCCGAGTCAGAGTGTGTTGTGAGCCAAGTTTCCGTAAGAAACAGGATGTCTAGCTCATGGTCCACGAGCAGGTGGTTAATAAGCAGGGCGTGCATGGGGAGAGACCTACAGTTCAATTCTGCTAATTTCAGGCCAGAGTGTGAAATAGGTGCCTGAGTCAGTTGCAAGTTGACCGGGTGGCAGAGTACACAATTTATAAAATGTCCATCTGATTCGTGTACATAATTACACTGTGCGTTCTTTGTAGGTCTAAGACTTAGTAAGGCACGACGCGAATAGCTCACCCTATCGGTGTCCACGCCCGGCATAGGTTCTGGCCCTGAGCCCGTTCGTGCGCGGACGGGCGCAGACGGGCTTACCTTTGGCGCGCCTTTGGCGCGCTGTCGGCGCGCCCGCTGCGCTCGTCCGCTGCGCTTCCGGTAAGGACACATGCTTTATAGTGGTGGAAAATAGGAACAATGGGGGCGTGGCTATGGTTGTGGGCGTGCCTCTGGCAACCGGCCAATCCCGCTGCTGCAACTGGGAATCCCTGCCCGCGTCAGCTGTGTTCGGTCTACTGATCGAGGGGGATAGTGCAGAGACGGCAAGTGAAATCAGGTAACAGTACAATGAAATTTTTAAAAGCAAGCAATCAGTTCCCTACTCCCAGCTGTGCCTCAGGAGTCTCAGCTGTAAGAACGCTGCGCTCGAGATCGGCGCACGTTATAACACAAAGGGGGCGTGGCTATGGTTGTGGGCGTGCCTCTGGCAACCGGCCAATCACGCTGCTGCAACTGGGAATCCCTGCCCGCGTCAGCTGTGTTCGGTCTACTGATCGAGGGGAATAGTGCAGAGACGGCAAGTGAAATCAGGTAACAGTACAATGAAATTTTTAAAAGCAAGCAATCAGTTCCCTACTCCCGGCTGTGCCTCAGGAGTCTCAGCTGTAAGAACGCTGCGCTCGAGATCGGCGCGCGCTATAACGCAAAGGGGGCGTGGCTATGGTTGTGGGCGTGCCTCTGGCAACCGGCCAATCACGCTGCTGCAACTGGGAATCCCTGCCCGCGTCAGCTGTGTTCGGTCTACTGATCGAGGGGGATAGTGCAGAGACGGCAAGTGAAATCAGGTAACAGTACAATGAAATTTTTAAAAGCAAGCAATCAGTTCCCTACTCCCGGCTGTGCCTCAGGAGTCTCAGCTGTAAGAACGCTGCGCTCGAGATCGGCGCGCGTTATAACGCAAAGGGGGCGTGGCTATGGTTGTGGGCGTGCCTCTGGCAACCGGCCAATCACGCTGCTGCAACTGGGAATCCCTGCCCGCGTCAGCTGTGTTCGGTCTACTGATCGAGGGGGATAGTGCAGAGACGGCAAGTGAAATCAGGTAACAGTACAATGACATTTTTAAAAGCAAGCAATCAGTTCCCTACTCCCGGCTGTGCCTCAGGAGTCTCAGCTGTAAGAACGCTGCGCTCGAGATCGGCGCGCGTTATAACGCAAAGGGGGCGTGGCTATGGTTGTGGGCGTGCCTCTGGCAACCGGCCAATCACGCTGCTGCAACTGGGAATCCCTGCCCGCGTCAGCTGTGTTCGGTCTACTGATCGAGGGGGATAGTGCAGAGACGGCAAGTGAAATCAGGTAACAGTACAATGAAATTTTTAAAAGCAAGCAATCAGTTCCCTACTCCCGGCTGTGCCTCAGGAGTCTCAGCTGTAAGAACGCTGCGCTCGAGATCGGCGCGCGTTATAACGCAAAGGGGGCGTGGCTATGGTTGTGGGCGTGCCTCTGGCAACCGGCCAATCACGCTGCTGCAACTGGGAATCCCTGCCCGCGTCAGCTGTGTTCGGTCTACTGATCGAGGGGGATAGTGCAGAGACGGCAAGTAAAATCAGGTAACAGTACAATGAAATTTTTAAAAGCAAGCAATCAGTTCCCTACTCCCGGCTGTGCCTCAGGAGTCTCAGCTGTAAGAACGCTGCGCTCGAGATCGGCGCGCGTTATAACGCAAAGGGGGCGTGGCTATGGTTGTGGGCGTGCCTCTGGCAACCGGCCAATCACGCTGCTGCAACTGGGAATCCCTGCCCGCGTCAGCTGTGTTCGGTCTACTGATCGAGGGGGATAGTGCAGAGACGGCAAGTAAAATCAGGTAACAGTACAATTAAATTTTTAAAAGCAAGCAATCAGTTCCCTACTCCCGGCTGTGCCTCAGGAGTCTCAGCTGACATACTTGCAGAGTTGTAGCCATTTCTTCCGGAAAACTTCTATTTCTCATTCCTAACCTCTAAAGTTTCAAGTCACTAGTCTGGGTCTTCCCAGATTCTCCTGCCCTAATTGCAGAAAAACTAGAGGAGAGGTAACCATAGGAAACAGCACCTCCTCTGGCTCTTTCATGGATATTAGGAAAGGAAATCGTTCCAAATGAGGCCACTCTGGTGCTATCAAGATCTCTTAAGCTTCCTGCCTCCTTACTCTAACTAGGAATCTGAGAATCAGAGGAAAAGGAGGAAATGCACATAGGAGACCTTGAGGCCATCAGCAAGAAAGAGCATCCACTGCCGAGGCCTATTCCTCCATCCCCTCAAACAGAATTTCTCCACGTGTGCATTCTGACTGGAAGCAAATGAGTCTATTGCAGGACGACCCCAATGCTCAACTATCGGTGAAAAGATCTTTGGAAGGCAGCAAAAATTCACCGAAGACGGAAAATGTCCCTGCTCAGGTAGCCTGTGAAGGATTTGGAAATACCCTGGACATGAATCACAAAAATCAAAGAGATTCTCTTCTCTGCCTATGAAAAAATGTTGTCGGATATCCTTGCTAAGGAGTGAGATCTGGTGTCCCCGTTTGTTGACATATCATTTCATCGTCCTATTGTGTACCTTCACCAACAATACTTTCACATTGATGTGGCGAGAAAACACTTTTAGTGCTCAACAGACAGCTTCCAGCTACCTTTAATTGGTAGACTCTTAGCTCTGAGCAAGAGACCAAAATCCCTGAGCCAGGCACAGACCCAAACATGCACCCCACCCCGTGAGACTGGCTTCTCAACAGGTTGTTCACCCTCACCCATCAGGTCAGGTCTCGTCTCACTTTGCCTGTGACTGGAATCTGCCCTGAAAAATCCTGGGAGAGTGGGCTACGTTCTGATACCCTAAGACACAAAGATGTTGGTGATCACTATACTCAATGGGTGTGATGTGGTGACATTAGATTAACATAAATGTGATGCTGCTATGCCATTTAGAACTGTGACATATAGCACTTTGCAAAACTTGTGGATATTTGGTATTGATTTATGAATTTTTTAACACATTTATGCATTGAATAAAAAATGTGAATTTGTTTGAAAGATATGTGTGGTTAAAACCCAAGATCAAATAAAGGGAAGGTTGAGTGCAAAATAACGTGGTTAGGAAAGAAACATTTGGAAGTAAATTAGAAGAGAGTGAGTTAAGAAACATTAAATAATAAATTATAGGTTATGTTAGCTTCAGGGACAAAATGGTGTTTGTGTACAGCTGTTTAAGGAAGAGTTCTATTCATAGATGATTCGTAACAAGGAGATAACACATTTTTAAACATCCATATCTAATTATAAAGCAATTAAAGAGCAAAATGCAATGTAATGTAAAGACCATGACACTAGCACATTACAATTGGAATAAACTTCCTTTTTTCATGAGCCTGGTTTTGGTACTCTCGAGAAGATACTACCCACAACATACTGACCTATGTCTTCTGTATTTGCTTACCGTAGATTGTTTTGGTTCCTCTCTGGGAGCTTGTTGAAGGCGGCCCTAAAACTCTCCAAGCGCCCCTCAGGCTCCTTTATGCTGAATAGAAAAGGGGGTGAGAGAATCAAGGTAGGGTTAAGGTGTATCAATGGGCGCATGCAGAGGTGTGAGGAACTAGCAGATCAGTCTCAGGTCAGTAAAAGGTGGACCACTCACTAATATCAACACATATTTACAGCAGGCCTGTAATACTAACTAAAAGGATAAGGGAGTATTAACATTATGATCATTAGTTTATCATTGTCTCCACTATCACCCTTCTTTTTTACTCTCTGTCTTCCCTCCCTTTTGTAACACTAAGTCTATCACTTTCTCTCTCCTCGTCTTCATCATCATCTCTCTTTCTTCCCAAAACATTATCGGTTTGTTTCTCGTTCACCAATTTCTATTGAAAATGATACAATTGACAATCTAAAATATCAAACCCAACACCCTTGTTGTCTCAGTATTTTTTTATATCCCACAATATTGCTATTGACAATTCTTCAAGCAGACGTTATCAGCTGTTCCAACTCTCATTTTATTTATAAATCTGTTTATTGAAGCTTAATGAAGCTTACAGTACATTTTGAAGCCAGAACAACTTACATTAGTGTTTGTACCGTTGATATTTACCCAGGCAAGTGTACATTGATTGATGAGGAGTGGATACACTTCCTTGTCTCATGCCGACATTGGAGGCCTCTCAACTGTGGCGGTAACTATAAAGTAGCTTTTGGTATCATACCACAGAGAGACGACCCCGATAGAAGAATGCTAGCACTCCACCCACTCTCCCCCAGTGTGTCTCCATAAACAGTTAGCAAACCATGGAATAACAGGGGCAGAACTTCAAGTGCCCAACCAAAACAACAACAGCAGCAAAGTCCGACCTGTGTTCTAGTATCGTCTATCCGTGTCCCTTAGTCCATCCCCCCATCCCGGTGCCCCTCATACAAACAGCTTTGCAGACAATATCACATTTGCTTTTGCGCCCCACCTAGTCAGCTATGCCCTCGCTACAGTACGCCATGCCTCTCATCTGGGTTGACTGGTGCCAGGCCCCCCTGGGGGAGCGCCCACGTCGCGCACCTGACAAATCGCTACAGGATCCCCACCTAATCGCATCATGGTCTGCAAAAGTGCCTCCCACTGGGTTGCTATGGGCATCTTCCTAAGGCCTAGTGTTTCTTCCCTCAAGAGAGCCGTGCCCTCTGCCTTAGCCCACACCAGGAGTGAACCCCGCCAAGCCCGTGCGTGTGGTGAATCAGCTGCTTTCCAGCGTTTAGTGAGCAGCCGCTTTGCCACGACTAACCCCAAGTCGATAAACCGAGAGGTGACTTTCATGGATGGAGTTCTGTGGAAGAGGTGTAACAGGTAGGCTGGCCATTCGAACGGGATATTGCGACCTGTGCACGCGCGGAGCGCCTCTCGCACTGTCTGCCAGTACGAACACAATGGGGGACAGCTCCAAAACATGTGGATTAGTCCGGCATCTAGCTCCGCACAGCGAGGGCAGCCCGCATCTGTACGATGGAAGTATCTGTTGATGGATTTGGGCGTGAGGTACGCTCTATGTAAGATGAAGAATTGTATTTAGCGGAAACGCATGTTCCTAGGAATCTTCGTCGGGCCCTGTAGCGCCCTGTCCCATTCCTTGTCGGCCATTGGCCGGGCCAAGTCCGCCTCCCACTTACGACGCAGCGGGACCAGACTGACCGCCGCATGTGTACGCAGGGAGGCAGCAAACCACCGAACCCGATGCCTCCCCCGTCCCATTACATGGAGATATTGCATCGTAAGGTGTTGTTCCGGTTCCTCCCTGAGATCTCCCCAACGGCTCGTGAGCGTCGCTATCAAAGACCGGTGACGAAGAAAGTGGCCGGGAGCCAGCCCCGTCTCCTCCGCTAGGGAGGCGAACGAGAGGAGGGCACCCTCCCGGTAAAGATCCCCCAGCGTTTGTATGTGTACCGCGCTCCAGTCCACAAGTTCCGAAGCACTAAGCACCCCCTGCCCGCTAGGAGAACCCTCAAGCGGTATGGCTGGGGCGTAAGGAGTCCGGGCCCTGGTGAGGTAGAGGTTACGGCGGTAGCATTTGTAGGCCACCACCACGAGGAGGGGCACAGGCCTCGACACGTTCGCGGCCGGGTGGAATAGCTTGATGTTGTCAACTAAAGGGAAGGGGGGTGCAGCAGTCGCAGTATCATCGCGCCCTCTGTCTGCCAACCACCGGACTATCCATTGTAACTGTGCAGCCAGGTAATAATGCTCAAAGCACGGCATTGCAAGTCCCCCCTGGTCGGTGGGGTGGTACAGCTTGGGCAACGCACATCTGTGGCGTGCATTACCCCATATGAAGTCCCGAAGTGACCGCGCAAGGGCTGCGAAGAAGGAGGCCGGTATATAAATGGGTAGGTTGGCGAAGTAGTACAGGAGTCGGGGTAAGATCACCATTTTGATTAAGGCGACTCGCCCCGTGAGGGGGAGGGTACCCCAAAACCGCATCTGAGTCTTGACTGCTGCCACGGCCCTGCCCAGATTGCCTTCCATGAGATCCGCCGGCTGACGATATATCTGGATACCCAGGTAACGGAAGGTATCCGGCCTCCATTGGACCTGCACGACCCCAAGATGATAGTTTGGGTCTTGAGTGTCGGCTCGAAACGCGTATAGGCAGGACTTAGCAGCATTCACCCGGAGGCCTGAGAGAGCAGCGAAGTCGAGTAGAATGCGCTCCAATTCAGCCGGGATATGAGCCACATCTCTGACGAAGACCAGAAGGTCATCCACATAAAGCGATACCTGATGCGTCGCCCAGAGGGATGCCGTCAGTCAGCACCCTGCGAAGCGTGGCGGCTAGGGGCTCTATTGCTAGCGCAAACAGGAGGGGTGAGAGCGGGCACCCCTGTCTGGTGCCTCGGCATATTGGGATGGCGTCGGAGATGTACGGCCCGGTTCTCACCCTCACTGTGGGGTCCTTGTAAAGCAGGGCTGCCATCTGGAGGAACCCGAGGCCCGACCCGTAGTGCGACAATGCCGCCACCAGGTATCCCCACTGCAGACAGTCGAAGGCCTTTTCAAGATCCAGAACCAGGCAGCCCGCCCTGGGCCATTGCTGCACACTGTCAGTAGCCACTCGGAAAAACCGCCGCAAATTTAGGGAGGTGCTGCGCTTGGGCACAAAACCATTTTGGTCGCCGTATACCAACACCAGCACCGTTGGCGCCAGATGCTCCGCCAGCACCTTGGCCAAGATTTTGTAGTCTGCATTGAGCAGAGCAAGGGGGCGGTATGACCCCAGATTGGTGGGATCCCGTCCGGGCTTGAGCAGAGATACCAGATAGGCCTCTCGCATGGAAGCGGGCAAGGTACGTTCTTCGAGGGCAGCAGAATAGAGAGCGTGTAGTTTGGGTACTAGTGACTCCCAATAGGTCTTGTAATACTCTGCTGGGAGCCCATCAGGTCTCGGCGCCCTCCCAGAGGCCAAGGAGGTGACCGCCTATCCTATCTCTTCCACAGTGAGGGGGCACTCTAGCGACTCCCGATGCTCACCTGGGACCGTGGGCAGACAGGCAGCCTCCAGGAACCGATTCAGGTCCTGCGCCTGCCGGCATCCCGCCGAACGGTACAAGGTCGCGTAATGTTCCATCATCGCCTGATGAATCTCCCACTGCGTGTACACGAGCGACCCATCGGGCCCGCGAATGGCATCTATCGGAGCATGAGCAGCCTCCTGTCTGAGCAGCTAGGCCAGCAATCGCCCCGCCCTGTCTGACGTGGCATGGATTTGGGACGAGTGAGCCGCATAGTTGTGACAACGCAAGCGCTCCAGCAGCTCAGCATGGCACGCCCGAAGCCGCGCCAGCCGGGCCGGATCTCGACCTCCGCCCTCGCCATGTTGTTCGCACGAGAGTAGGCGAGATTCTAGGCTAGCGAGCGACGGTGCAAGCCGCTTGCGAATGTTCCACGTCGCGTCCAGACAATGCCCCCTGATAGTGGACTTATGGGCGTCCCACTCTGTCAGTTCACTGCTCGTTGTACCCTCGTTCAGTTCAAATAACTGCTCGATCGTTGTGCCTAGGGATGCACGAAAGTCTGCATCCTCCAGGGCAGTTTTGGAGGCGCCACGTGGGGACTGGGGGGCGGCCGGGGTCCCATCTGAGACGCAGTCTGAGAGGGTTATGGTCAGAGTGGGTCCGACCCAGATATTCTGCCTGGTCTATCAGGGGGATCAGAGAATGAGATCCCACCACCCTGTCGAGACGCACGTGAAGGTCGTGCACCGCCGAGTAGTACGAGTAGATGCGGTCATTGGGATGCAAGCTGCGCCACATATCGAATAATGCCAAGTGCGACATCCAGTCAGTGAGGGTCCGCGCGTTCGAAACCGCCTGTGTGTTGAGGAGGGGCGGAAAGGACCTATCGAGGTGTGTGTCAAGGACTGAGTTGAAGTACCCGCCCAGTAGCCAGGGAAGACCCGCATATGGTGCCAACACCGTGGACAAGTGGACAAGAAATGACGGTTGCTCGACGTTGGCGCGTAAGGAGCCTAATAATATGTGTTGGCCATTAAGCCTCCCGCGAGCTAAGGTGTATCGCCCTGCCGGGTCAACTACTGCATCAGTGCATGTAAACGGTGTGCCCGCCCTCACCCAGATCAATGTGCCTCGGGCGTGTGCGGAGTATGTGGTCCCAAAGAGCTGACCCCTCCAATGGGCACGCAGTCGGTCAATTTCAGGCTGTGTCATGTGAGTCTCTCGGAGGAGGGCTATGGCGCTGGCGTGTGCATACCCCGTATGTTCCATGTGATTACGTTGGTGGTGGCCATCTAAAGCAATTAAGGGCTGCATGGGCGATGGGGCCGGGGTCCGATAGGTCGGGGGGGGGGGGGGGGGAGCAAAGGCTCTAGGTGTCATGCCGGTTTGCTGCAACAAAGAACAGAACGGAAGAACTTGTGTGCTGCCGAGCACACGTAGTGGAAATCAAGAACTGTGCAACTACTAGGGCAAATCCCCGAATGGGCATTCATCCAAACTGCAAGCTAAACGCTTATGGAGTGAAACTAAGCCAGGTAATGGCTAACGGGTGCGCGGTGTGGCTATAGCTGATGTAAACTGCGCCCTTGCCGCATTACCCCTGCATTCTGTGCCTTCTGTGATGCGGGTTTAACTGAGCATGTGCGAGTAGCCTAACTGTGTCCATCTACACCACCTGTCGCAGACCCCGCGTAGCGCATGAGCCCCCCCCGAGCAGGGCTTCCCACCACCCCGCTCGCATGAGGTGACCTAGCGAACTTAACTGCGCCAGCACACAGCACTGCACCACAGCATACATGGGAACCTGTAAGTAATCAGTCACCATGATACATTGTTCATCTCATGTTGACATGCGTGCCAGCGGGCGCCGCCACCTCACTGCTCTTGGCTCACACGATCTGGTTGGCAGTCTGGGGTGTCACCAGCGGCATAAGTTGATCTTCTGAGAGCATGTTGGACGGGGAAGACGATCTGCTGGTCTTGGGTTCGCTATGTCCATCAACTTCCGCTTCGACCTGGCTGCTCGTAGACCCAAGGGTTGCCACTGCCTCCAGGGCTCCCTGACGCTCCAACCGCATCCTCTCCGGACTGGGCCCCACAGCGGGGCCCGACCCTGCATCCCTGCGGGACTCCCTCCGTCGCCGCCGTGGTCTCCTCTCCTGTCGGCCACCAACACCCGGGTCTGGGGGCCCCTGTCCTCCGCACTGCCCAGTCTCCTCCAGCCAGACCCAGACATCTGACGGGGCGTCGAAGAAATGAGTTCCCTCCTTCTTGACCACCCTGAGACGCGACGGGAACAGCAGGGAATATGGGATCTCCAGGTCGCGCAGCTGGCGCTTCACCGCCAGATAGCTGCTCCTCCGCTTCTGCACTGTCGCCGTGTAGTCCGGAAAGAACATCACCTGCCCACTTCCCACTGTGATGGTGCCCAACTTCCTGGTCTCGCGAAGCACCACGTCCCTGTCCCTGTCTCGGTAATTGAGGAGTCTGAAAAGGAAGGGACGGGGACGAGCCCCCGGCTTTGGCTTCCGCACCGGGACCCTGTGTGCCAGCTCCACTACGAACTGCGGGGAGAGCACCCCCGGGGGGGGGGGGGGGGGGGGGAGTATGTCCCGGAGCCACCCCTCGACATACTGTTCCGGGTTCCGTCCCTCCTCGCCCTCCGATAGTCCCACCACTCGAACATTGGTGTACCGGGAGCGACCTTCCGCATCCTCGGCACGATCCTCCAAGGCATGGATGCAGTCAATCAGGTCTTGCAGGGCTATAGTATGATTGCTCACCACAGGCTGGACATCCTGGAGCGTTTGGCATTGTTGGGCAACTGATTCCGCCTCCTTGCGGTGGTCCGCATGGAGAAGGGTGAAGTCCACCATAACTTTGTTAATCCGGGACTCCAAGGAGGCCCTTGTCTGCTCCAAGGTGGAGCCAATCCGTTCCACTGCCGCTAGCACTGTGTCCATTTTTGCCGCAAGTGCCGCTGCCTGAGGCTCCACACCTCTATCGTGGCGTCCCGGTACGGGACCCAGGCCGTCCGCTTGTGGCTGGCCCTCGTTCTACTTATTCCGCAGCCGGCCCATGAACAGCTGCTGTGCTGAAGGCATCCGCTGGCAACCCCGGCACCAGACGGGCGACCCGAGCCCAGGCCCCTGTTCCACCGTAGTATGGGAGAGTTGACATCACATTCCCTCCACTAGTGTGGGGAGGAGGGAGGGGGGAGAGCAAGGACCCTCCCGAGAGCGTCCAGGAGACACCGGCTTTCTGCTACTCCCAGGCTCCGGGGGCCACCAGGACCGCCTCTCTCCGTCCCCGCGATGCACCAGGATCCCCCGCCGGGCACCTCTCCCCCACCTTTACGTCTATGTCCTGCGCCGATCAGTTCTGGTGATTGTTCGCCGCCGCTGCCTACAGCCGCTGCTCCTGGGCCACCACCAACTGAGGGGCACCCCCCCCCCCGCCGTTACAGGCTCGGTACAGACAGCAACACGGCCCAGGAGGCACTCCAGTCCCAACAATGTCAGGGCCCTCCACACAGTTTTCGCCAGTGGGGATGCTCCCTACGCAAAGAGCCCCCAATGGCCCGCCGCCGCCAACACCCGCGGCCTGGTCCGCGTCTCTCCCGCCTTCTCAGCCCCACGCTGGATGCGAACGGCCTCAGGCACTACCGCTATGCGCCGGCACCTCCGGGGTACGCTGCAGGCCCAGGTGCTCTCCTCGTCACAGCATCAGGACGGCCCCCCCTCCTCCGCAGCCGCTCACCCAACTGTTCGTGCCCTGTCTGTCCGCTGACCAGGCCTCAGGCTGCAGGCCCCTCAAGTCCTAGGCCCCCGCGTCGCTGCTGCGGGTATTAGGGCAGTTCACTGCCCCACAGTCTTCCTCACTGACCTCCGCAGGGCCCGCCGCTCCACTGCAGCACACAGAGAGGCCCGCCTCACTCCCCAGGCCGCCCCGCTGCACCCCTTGGCCTCGCCAGTGCACTTAGATCGGGCCTTCGTAGCTCATCCAGGAGGCCCCGTCAGGCAATCAGCCAGTTCCCATGCAGAGGCGCTCCTGGCGGCCCTACAGGAATATCAGACGGCACCCCGGGGATCTCTCAGCAGGTCCGCCCCACAGTAGCGCCGTGAAAGTGCGCGCTCTGCAACGCCGCCAGCAGGCTGCGGCCGCTCCTGTGTCTTCCCCGCACTCACCGCTCTGCTGATCCGACCTCACAGACCATAGCGTCTCTGGCAGGTCACAGATGGGCACTCCTGCCTTACACTGCTTCAGCTGGTACCCGCCACCATGCAGGAGAAGCCAGTCGCCGTCCCGCCTCTTCCACGGAGATCTCGACCAGCGTGACCTAGTCGAGTACCCACCGCAGCCGATTGCGGCTCACCACCCACTCCGCCTCCCTCACCGGATCCAGCTAGAGCGCTGCATAACTGGGGCAGCAGGCGGCAGTTTTCTTCGAGCTTCGCTGTGGGGTGGCAGACAGCCTAGGTTTCACGGCTGGCGGTGTCTAACGTGGTTAGTTAACCCAGTTGGCAGGATAATTGTCAGGATAATGGCACAGGGCGGCAGGAGCTTCACCTACTTGCGACCATCTTGTAAGTGCGCCACCTAGTGCCCCCAGCTGTTCCAACTCTCATATAGAATATTCACCCCATCAAAATCCATATGGCTGGTGACACGCTCCTATTTGCTTTACATGTAGATTTGGTAATGTGGCACACAGCGCAATCTGTTGGCAGCAGAAGCAACCTGGAAGCGGCTAGGCTCCAGATTCTCACATCCCCGCTAGCCACACTAGCCTATCCTGCCCCACGTAAGGCAGCTATCCCCAGATAATTATCCACAGATCTGTTCACACAGTGCAAGCCACATCCCCTTCCTTTGCTCAACTTTTTGTTTGAAAAGCTCTGAAAACACATTTATGAAGCTATGTTTTTTCGCGGTGTGACCATTTGACATTTAGTGGTTGGTATGTTTCATTAACATGGTTTCCTGTTTTCAGAGTTTGTGCTTCCGGTTGACTTTAACCAATGTTTTAAGACTCATAAAAATTTGTCATTATCAAGATTTACACATTTTGCACTGAAATATATCACCAGGGCAGTGTTTTTCCGGTGTTTGCAGATAATTTTGCTTTTACTGTTCTGAATGTAATCTATGAAATGACCGTAGGCGACCTTTAATGGGGTGAGAAGTGTGGGAGGGTGTAGGAGGAATAGGAGAGGTGAGGAAAAGGTATTTTCTGGCAAAGGGAGCATTGTATTACAGAAGCAGCCAAAACCTCTTGCGATTTTACCATGCAAAATTACTGCACAATAAAATCAGGTATGGTTATCTCACACTCAGAAAAACCATATGTGTAAAAACTGACCATCTTGGAATCAGTCGAGCCAAAATCTCATTAGGTGATTTGACTCTACCTGACTCATAATAAAGGCCTTTCACAAAGTGGGTCATGGAGTGATCACTTGCTTCTTACTTGACAAGGTCTTTCCTGCCTGTGTTTCAAAGATCTCAATCGGACCCGCCATGTATTTTGCCATCAGTTGTGCCATCTCACCTGGCTGCCTTCATCCAATCCTCGTAGAGTTCAAAGGTCATCAGAGGTTCGGGGAGCTCCCTCAAGTAACATTTCAGAGCCCCTGGAAGAAAAGCAAAGAGGTTGTCTCACAAGGCTTATGATGGAAAAGGGTCAGTGCAAGGAATGGGTTGGCATCTTTAATGGTATTAAAGATATCATCTCAGACTGGCTTTCGTTAAATAGGCACAGGTGATTTGCCCAGTTGGGGACATCCAATATAGGTCCAAGAAATGCAACCTGGAACGCGTGACTATTGTCATTACCATGATGCTCAAAAATAAATAAATACATTTGGTAGGTTTGTAAACTTTAAACAACGTTGCTAGTAGGTGAAATTTCCTTAGTAAAACTGGAGATTGTTTGTACAAAAATAATTTTCCAGTTTTCCCCTCAGATTAGTTGGATTTTTTTTCGCATCAAATTTTTTTCTGAGATTTTTGGCCTACTTTGTAAAATTCCCATAATTGCCAGGAGTAACTTTACAAAACTCTAGTTGTAACTTCGTAGAAATTGTGTGTGTTGACTCTCATTATGTAAGAGCATTTCGTTTTGGCTGTAGGTGCATAAGGCTGTGAATGATGTTTATTGTACTACAAAATGTCATTGAAAAAAATGTTTTATGTAGACGTACCAGCCACGGCGTGTGGCTCTGTGTAGAACTCCTCCAAGTCACCAGATCCGCCAGCCAGACTCATCTTCAGCTTCCGAAGGGTGGAGGCTCCCGCTGCGAGTCTGAAGAGGCCCTGTGGAAGAAGACCATTGGCTGAGAAGGTTTTCAATCAGGACGCAGTGGAACTTGAAGGACACCCTATTACTACCCTGCCATCAGGGATCAGCGGAGGAGTAGTAGGTAGTGAGAAGGTTTCTCTGCTAGATCTACTCAGGGATCAGGACCAATTAATTGAGGATAGATGCATGCCTTTTTTTGTGGAATGATCGGGATACTTTGTGAAGATTGTAGATATTATGAAAAATTAAAGATCTATGAGTGAACCCATCATTGAGAAAATAAAATGAAGAAAGCGAACATGAAGAGTAATTATGAAGAAAATCAATTGTCATTGTTTCTTCGTTTTAGTTGTAAGGTTTGATATGGGAGGGAGCGGCTTAAAGAGTTAGGATTTGAACCGTGTAAGGGTTGTGATAAAATTATGATAGGATTGGGGATTGAGTTAGATTTAGGGTTCGAGTTAGGGTTGTGGTTGGGCTTTGGGACAGTGTTATGGTTATGATTAGGTGTAAGGAGATGGTCATGGTTAGGCTTGTGTGTAAGATCATGCTAAACATAAGTGTTAGGTCTCAGGTTAGTACAGAGTAAAGGTTTAGGACTGGGTTAGGGTGGGGGTAAGTATTATGATGGTTTTGTAAATTATTTTCTTCGTTCTC
Organism: Triturus cristatus; assembly: GCF_964204655.1. NCBI lineage: Eukaryota > Metazoa > Chordata > Amphibia > Caudata > Salamandridae > Triturus > Triturus cristatus. The sequence continues at coordinate 238,381,088 of NC_140586.1, read as the reverse complement.
ATACTCTTAGTAATGTCTTTTTAACTGTCAGTACAATATAATATACATTATTTTTAATTTGTTCATAAACATTTCTTCTTAAATGTAGTCATCTGTAGATCATTTATAATCGCATAGATTTATATAGGAAGGCCTCCATCAATGAATGAATGGCGATCTGGTTAGAAATACAGTGGGCATGTGAGCAGGGTGAGTCTGCAGGACCGGCTGGGACCCTGTGCGAGTGATTCATGCAGTGATTAATTTCTAAAACACAATAATGCCGGGACCCAAGGTATCGCTAAGGATGCAACTGCAACTTGCATCACCTGCTGCTGCGGCAAGTGCTTCATAATGCCAGTGGCAATGGCCTGTGGATGCACTGCTATTACTATTTGTAGTGCATTTGGCAGTGCTACACTAGAAAATAGGCCCACGGGGCCACCATGTGGTGGACTGTCATAAAATAGTGCTGGTGTGAAGAATTAAGTGTGGGTGCCAAGCACTGACAAACACCGGTATAAATAAAGCACTGGATTCATGGCAATAAATGACAGTCACCGTGGGCATGTCTGGGGATCGGGTATAAAAGAGAATTATTTTTTTGTGAAGGTCTGTCCTGGGAATACCTCGGGATCTAGTGAAAAGGACCATGGGTTGACTGCTGCCTGCGAATGCTTGGGGATCTAGCATGGAGAGTTGCTAGTAGTTTGGAAAAGGTCTGGGGATCTGGCGGAGAGACAGTGGGAAGAGTCAGTCAGCAGACTTGTTCTTCTAACAGCATTCATACTCACTTCTTCGTTCATGCCCTTGCTGAGAAGCATCATCACACAAGCTTCCAAGGGCAGGGCAATTTCCCTGCTGAACTTTTCCAAGTGGGTTTCCAGATCTACGCCGTACACCCCAGACAGAGAACTGTCCTTCATCAGGGAGTCTGAAACGAGAAAGCGCAACCGTACAGGAATGAGATGTGCAGTGAGGCCTAGACAGTGCATTGTTGTCTCAGTGGAGGGGCTGAAATGACAAACTAAAGGTAAGGAGGAGCTAGAGAAGGTTATGCTGGTTTGAAGTGAAACTGTGATTACGGGAACAATACTTGGAAAGCATGAGATAGGAGAATCTATTTGGGGTTGTGTATGGTGGGGTTGTGTAAGACCACACTCCATACCAACACCCATTAAAACTCTACCCCATTACCCTCTTGCATCTACTTAAGTGGCTTATCAAACAGATGGAACCGTCTACCACATTCCTGTCAGGATGGCGGCATCAGATGGCCAAATAACAGAGTCACAGCAGAACATCAGGTCAAGCAAATAAGTTAGCTACCTCCCCACAGGTGAGGAAGAGCAAAATTACAATAGAGGGCCCCTATCTTCTTGAGAGGGAAGTGGGCTTCACCTGACATGCTGTGGCTCTCCTTCAGCTCGGTCAGGACGCGGTCCAGTGAGTTCAGGGACCTCCGGTGGTACTCTGCTTGGATATCCAGGAGCTGTGAGACACAGACACACAAGAGCTTGATCTGTCTCACATGCTTCTCAGAGATAACATTAAACACAACACACCACAGGCAATGAGGGTACAAATAAACCAGGAGCAAGAATATTGATCGCATAGAATAGACAACATTGGTATTAGGGACCACATGGTAGAGGGTGACCCCCATCCTCCAGATCATTAAGGACCCTGTTGCCAGTTTTGGACCTTTGGGTAATAACATAATGTATTCTGGGTTTTGTACCCTTGTTTTGCTTCTATTCACCCAATTACACAAACACACCCGAAAGCAATGATTTATAGGTGAAAAATTCAGGATAGGAGACCGTGTTCATGAGGACCTGGCATGAGGCTGTCTTCCAAACACAGTAAGATGTGAACACTGGAACTTACGTTAACAAAGTACTTTGCATAGTCATCTTCCTTGGTGGCGAAGTGGTAGAGATCAGCCAGGTACTCATCCTACAAAGGTGAAAGAGGGTCAGGGAGAGAGCAGCTTCAGTATCAGCGATGCCACTGGTATAAGCTTCATCATCATTCTCAGAAGCTTCATCGTTACAATCGCTATGGTTACCTATTGAAGTACTAGCCTGCCTGTTACTATCAAACCCACCATCAGAACAACAAATATAGTCAATCACGCAGTTATCTTGGGCATTACTGCCATCTTCGTCATCGGCGACACCACAGATATAACACCAATATGAGCGTCTCAATGGGCACCATCTCCTGAATTGGTCAATGCTCACCCCTTCACCAAGATCAATGTCATAGGCCTTTTGTGACCATTCCTGCTGCCAGCATCACTAGGGCGTGGACAGCAGCCTCCCAGCATCATTAGCTTCCCAACCAATGTCAAGATTACCCGCATCATCAATAGGATCATCAGAGACTTAGCCTGTACGTTCATCTGCCCATCCATCCTTCCTTCCATCCAGCCTTGTGATCATAGAATGGTCCCAACATTATCACCATCATTATTAACATCTTCATGTCCTGACGTCAGAGCTGATGCGAAGGCAGAGCCCTGCCTAAGTCCTTCATCCCAGTAGTAATGGCTAAAGGCTATCAGGGAGCAAGGTTATCACAGGGGGAAAAAGACATTTTTTGACCAAAAATAAATTTGGGTGACCTCCAGAGGGGAAATGTGCACAATCTTGTATGACCAAATAAACAAAGAAAGCAATGACAGGCAAATTAGTGAGTCAGCCAGAGAACGAAGGGGTTAAACTTGCACACTAGTTTGGCTCATTTGCATTGATGTGAGCATCAATGTGGTGGGCCTACAGTCAAACACCTTTCGGAGTAAAGTAACAGAACTTTGCTTTACAATGCTAGGACTGGGCACACCTCGATAGACGTCAATGGTACACACGTACCTGGAAGTGTACACAATAGACCCAGTGTTCCCGTTAAACACACAGGGGCTGTTTACAAGAACATTTATTTTAGCATAAACTGATGAATCACATGTGCTGTAAAAATGTAGAAGTGGTATTCCATATGCCAAAAGAGCTGAAACTTATAACTACTTGCCCCTTATAGGTTATCAAAATGTAATGCTTTCTTATAAAAGCTTTGAAAACGTCACACTCTTTGGTTTAAATTACATTCCCAATGATGCATGTGTGACTGTATGCTAAATGCTTATGTTTATGTTATTTCTAAGTCTTCTGTTATCCAAATTCTTTTGATTTTACTAACGGTATGTATGGAATATATACTATCAGCTAGCCCTCCTAATCCATTAGTCTTTTGTTGTGTTATCCACATTTTTCCCCCACCCACTACAGCACACACCATAGAGCAATGGGTCAGCCCACTTCAGCTATTGGCTAACTAAACTGTGAGTGACAACATTCTGCTCTTTGACAACGAGCACATCCGCACAATAAACTAATTCCCTTGAGTGCCAGGGATTACTAGGACTGTGTGCTTTTCGAGACCCCAAAAAATATTTTCGCTTTTAGTGACTTTTTTATATGTGGTCGAGTCCGCAGCAGTACAATAGTAGCGTTTTACAAATACCATGACAAAGCAAAACAATCACTGATAAATCAAAAAATCTAGCAGCCAACGCCAGACCTATTGGCTTTGCTAATGTTTGTCGCATTGTACAACCTTGTTGCAAGTTGCTTTAAATGTTCTGCTATGTTGATAAGGCAGTATGTGGCATTTTACAAACCAGTGAAGCAAAACTCTTCTACAAATGCAGTGAATTTATTTCATTTAGTCTTACATGTCAGGTGAGCACGTAAAAAACATTTTTAAGTAAACTTCAACTTTCTTTTTTGGCAGAAGAGAATGTTTGTCTGAAGGCTATGATAGCTTTGCTTTGTCATGGTTGTGTATGGTAGCATATTATATGGTTACCACCCGTAGTTGAACTCTGCAGTCATAATGATCAGATCCCAGCCTAGATAACAAGACCATGGGTACAACCTAAGCCAACACACCCATCTCCATTGAAATATGGTTAATAACACCTGTCCAAAAAAAACGTCCTCGCTACAGACCATAGAAACTAAATCGGAATAACCCAATGGGCGACCAGTTTGACCCACGTCTGGCAAACAAAGGACAGACTTTTCCCATTGGTCTCTTTTAGATGGGGTCCCAATAATAACCCCTGGAAGACATGTGCCAACCTTGCACTGCTCCAGCTTCCTCTTCAAGTCCTCTTCTTCCTCCTTCAACATCTCCAACCTCGAGGCCCCTCCGGTACCAGCCACCGTGCCAATGCCAACTCCGATTGAAGAAGACCTTAGGGCTTGGTTGTACCTGAATGAGGGCATCAAGGAAGAAGGAAACAAGAAACAAATAATCAACAAAACACACTAGGGTGGATGTGCAGGGTTAAATGATAATCTCAGAAGATCTCAGAGAAATCAGTGCCCGGCAACCATCCATGTGGTTGATACCCACACACCATAGTCGTACACAGCAGAGCCTCACCTGGCCTTGGCGCTATTGAAGTCGGTGATCAGCTTCTGGAGTTGTTTTTTGCGCTTCAAGATGCCCGGAAGTTCTTCCTGAAATAAAAAACACACCAGATGCAGGATTAAATTAGGAAACAATGGTGTCTTCTAAGACAGAACCTGACCCAGGTATGTAGATAGGGAAACTCTCCACCACTGGCACCCTCCTGGCCACAGAAATAGGAAATGCATACAAGATTAGAAGGGATAAACCTTTACAAGGGTCAAACAGCACAAATATACTAGCGCACAAACACAGTCACAGCTTGATGTTCACTGAACTTGACCCCCTTTTGAATCACCCACAAGCTCAGGCTATCCCATCAGCAATCTAGATAACATGTAGCAGAGCAAAGCTTAGCATAACATAGCATAAACCTAAGATAAAATAAACCTCTAACAGTACATTAAGCTTTTGCACTGCACGGAATTTAGCATTACATAGCATAATATAGCAAGAAAAGGGCCTCAAGCAGGGCTTAATTTGGGCCTGTGATTGCAGGTGGTATGCACCAGCAATCATGTTTGGGAACTGGAAATTATTTTTCATCAGCAGAGTTTGACCCAGATGGAGAACAACAGAAGGCAGAAAGTGGAGAAAGTAGGGGGAAGAGAAAGATAGGAAAACAGCGAGAAATGGAGAACCCAGAGATAAAAAGAACCTTCAAGAGTGAGAAGAAGAGGCCAGAAGTGTAGGGTGATGGAAGAAAAAGGCATGAACTGAAATCGATACTAGACCCCGTTGGTATTCAGCAATGCCGATACTGACAAGCACCTTGGCAGGCTTCTCAGAAACATTGTAGGCCGCTGCTCGTGTTTTTTTTTTTTTTTACAAATTAAGCACTGCGCGCAGCACATCTTCAAGGAGAGAAGGAGCTATAATTAGTCCCATTCCTGAGAGGGCTTTTTTCTGTCTATGGGGTCAATCCATGTACAGCCCACCTTCAAACGCACACAATCCTCCACCAATGGAGTCTAGCCAACGCTTCGACATCCCTCAAGGGCGCATCTCTTCACCAATACGGCACAGCCCGGAAGGGTCATTCCATTCTTGGAGTAAGAGGGAACTTGAGATGTGTGTACATAGGTGTGTGAGCTGTGAAGGCGGGGGGACAATGGTCAAAGGTGCTTTGAGAAGAACGGATACCTCGCTTAGCTTCTGCAAAGGTTGCACCACGTCCTTCTCCAGGGAGAGCTCATAGGTGGCGAGGTCCCGGGCCAGTTTGCTTTCTGTCCAGTAGGTCAGTTCAAGTGTCCTCCTGTAAGAGAGAAATAGAGGGGAGGTAAGGGACAGAGAGACAAAGTTATATGTTTAACAGTGTTCCTTCCCTTTTATCTACGCACCTTCCTTTGAAAGTGTGCCACATTGTACTATGCCCTGGTCTTGACTCAGTGATCTTCAGTCCTGCCCAGGCTACCCTGTCCTCTGTGAGTGACAGCCTTGTCACAGCCTGCCCTTTCCTCAGTGAGCACCAGTCCTGCTCCAGCACTGCCCTTTCCTCAGTGAGCACCAGTCCTGCTCCAGCCTGCACTTTCCTCAGTGAGCACCAGTCCTGCTCCAGCCTGCACTGTCCAAAGTGAGCACCAGGCTTGATCCAGTCTTCTTCAACACTGGGGAGTCATAGTTGACCTAAGTGTGACCAGCTATAGAAACACTTTCAGAGCTATTCTCCACCCAGAAGGAGTCCTCAGCCTCCCTCAAGCTGATGCCCTGATGCTGAAAACTCTAAAGTAGTCACCCCACCATTCATATACCATTCATATACTGTCTATGATCTATTGCACTGTAATGCGAGTCTTCACTCGCCGCTCTTATACTCTACACCATCTAGTTATTGTTTTAATGCTGTTCTTTATTCTCTTGCTCCCGGAACTTCGCTGACTGTCGGAAGCCACTACAACCATCACCCGAGGCTGGTCCCCCCCACCGCGATTGAGGACTATTATTGCATCGTCTACCTTTCCTTATTATAGGTTCCGTCATCTCACCCCTCCGGTCAACACTTATCTCTCGCGCCCGCCTTGCACCTGATTAGGTCACAAGACCCCCCTTAATTATGTGAGGGTCTCTGCCTAGCCCACGAGCATCGGGCCGCCCTCAGAGTGTAATCTTAGGCAATTGTTTACAGGCACTTTATTCGTTAGTCCCGATGATGATCCGATATCCTCTTGATAAGGAACGAAACGCCGTCGACACAGTTGTCAACCTTATACACAGTATTTCTTGTACATAATTTTGTGTGAAGGTGACCTCTTGCATATTAATTGTTTCGCCATTTAAGTATTTACTGATTGAAACAACCACAAACTGCCAGAGTCTTTTGTACTTTACTGTTTGTCTGATATGTAGGCCTTCGGATACAGGCTTGTATCCCACTGCTATTTGACTTGCATTTTATGTTCCATTGTTAATTATTGTATATATTAAAAGTGCCTCTGTCCGGCTGGATATTGGCATAAAGATAGCACTGATTGAGGCTATATTCATTGCATACGTACCTTTTATCTTTTCAGGGACCCCCGTCTCTTGTAACACGTTCTTTATTCTCTAACAAAGGCCTAGCATTTTGTTACAACACAAGTAACAAAATGCAAGCCTTTTCTTATCCCTCATCTGACAGAAGTAAAGTACACCCTGCTTGTAAGAGCTCCACAAAAGCTACTGCAGATACCTGTCAATTCCTATCACTGCCACCAGTTACCGGTAGGGGCGATTACCGATGAAACTCCACAATCTTACTGGTCAGGACAGTGTCCACTTCCAGCACTGGCATTACAACAACGTTTCAGTTCCATTGTCAATCAAAAAGTGCTTATGCTGTAAAAAAGTAAATAAATATATAAAATTAAATAAGAGCAAGGGCCCACAACTTTCTTAGTAGTTCACCACCAGAACAGCCGAATGTAGGGATAGCAAATACCAATGCAGCATAGTCTGGCTTTCACCCCATGCCTCTTTCTTCCACCAGCCTACTCTACCTGTCTCTTTATCTTAGTCTTCATTCCTGCTTTCTCCCTTTGCTATTCTTTTCCCATCTTTCACCTCGTCCTTTGTCCTCCCATTTTTGTCTTTCTCTGGGTCAACCACTGACGACAAACCACAAGTCCAAGTATCCAAAAATTAGTGCCTCTGCCTACCACCAGTACACAAATTTTGAGTATTAACCCCAATTTAGGCATTGTTGACTATAAAATGGGCTGCGGCAAAATCTTCTTAAAAGCCCATGTCAGCTGCACTAACATCGCGAAAGAGAAATGCATTCTGAGATGAATAAATGATGATCTGAATTAAGGGACAATCCTGATCTAGCACGTTCCCAGTGTGCCATTTTCTCAAACATGGACTGCAAGTAGAGTTACCTTCCATATATCTCATGTGGTTAGTTTATATTCCATGAGGCATTTGAATCTTTCCTCTTATATGAAAGATGCAAGCAGCATATCCAGTGCCTTTCCTAAAGTTATTCCCATGTCAATGGAAGGTGGCCTAAACAGTCTTGGTTTTCCAAAATTCTCCCATGTTAGATGAGAGTAGCTCCTCCAGGACCGTCTTTTGCCTACATTCTGGTACTCATTAATCTATTTTCTCCATTACGAATTTAGGGCTACCAGTGCCACTGCTTTTAGCACCGCACGTTCTGGCATCAGATAATTTTCTTATGATTGGGGATTTTAATTACCATATTGATGTACATGGTAACCCTGACACAGAGGAACTGATCTCCACCATGAGAATTTTAGGCCTTACCCAAATGGTGCATGAATCTACTCACAAGGGCGGTCATACTCTGGACCTTCTTTTCACTAATCAGTCCGAAATAGTTGTGTCACCACCCGTCCCTTTACTATGGACTGATCATTGCCTCCTAAAATTTCTAATTCCCTATAGGTCCAGAGAAAATAAGTCCCCGGAAACAGATTCCTCGTGGCGAAGATCCTGGCATAAAGTAACTTTGCCTCTTTTCCTAGAACATTTCCCCTGTGACTTAATAAGGTCTGACCAACATGTAACTCAGACGCTGGATTCATTAGAGGAAGCAGTTTCAAATGGGCTGGACACTATAGCCCCACTGAAATTGGTAAAGACCAAGATAAGAAACGCTCCCTGGTTCACGGACCAGCTCAGAACAACTAAGACTATGTGTCGTACAGTGGAGCATAAATGGCGTAAGAGGACTTCACCAACTATAAAGAACTTCATCACAGGTATATGCTGGAAATCAGAACTGCAAAAAAACTGTTCCTTACTGACAGGATAAACAAGGCAGGCAATTACACCAAGGAGCTTTATAAGGTCTTGAATGAATTTACCACTCCCAGGAATTCGCAGGCTGTTCCTGTTTCACCACATTGGGTGGACTCTCTTTCCAAATTTTTTGAAGAAATTTTTTTAACCATCCACCACTCTTTTACGTACAATATTAACAATCTGGACTTAGTCACTGCGTCCTCTGCTCCTATGATTCCTTCACATTGTTTTAAGGAATTCACTGAGGTAGATCCTGGATTAGTCCTCAAGACTATGGAGGGTAAAATCTGGCTCCCCCACCGATTTGATTTCCTCTAAATTACTTGCAATGGTCGCTCCTGCATTGGTTGATAACATCACTGACCAATAAAACAAATCACTATCAGAAGCTGTTTTTAACTGGAAAACTGCCTGCGTGAAACCTATTCTGAAAAAACCCACGGCTGACCCCAGTCTCCTCTCCAACTACCGTCCGATTTCTCTACTCCCGTATCTAGGGAAAGTATTAGAATCCCTTGCTAATCAGCAACTTGTCGGTTATTTGGAGAGTTATGAGTTATTGGACCCCTAACAATCAGGGTTTAGAGTCGCCCATAGCACAGAGACGGCACTGGTTGAGGTCACTGATAACATCAGATGGGCCCTGGATAGACAACAACCAGTTATCCTTGTATTCCTCGACCTGTCAGCCGTATTTGACACCATCTCCCATAGCGTTTTAATCCACCGGCTTGGGGAGGATGCTGTCAGCAGCACGGCTCTGGATTGGTTTAGAAGCTATCTCTCGGACCGCAGCACTACCGTTCAGTTGGGACTCAGTACCTCCTCCACTAGACCTGTCACTATGGGTGTTCCGCAGGGTTCCATTTTGAGCCCCACTCTTTTTAACCTTTATGTGGCCCCTTTGGCCCCAGTGATTAGAGCATACGGATTTGAGGTCATATCGTATGCCGATGACACTCAGATCATAGTCACGTTGGGCCCGGATCCAATGGAAACCATGACGCGCTTCAAAAACTGCATGTCCCATGTTAACAGATGGATGAAGGATAACCACCTGCAACTGATTGGTGCAAAATCCGAGATTATGCTCTTCTGGAAAGCGTCAGAATACTGGTCTTCAGAATGGTGGCCCTATGACCTCGGTGCTTGTACCGTACCTAAGGAGGTAGTTCGTAACCTGGGTTTCTACATGGACAATAAACTGTCCATGAGGGCCCAGGTTAATCATGTGGTCAGTTCCTGTTTCGGAATTATGCGCACACTACGGAGAGTCTTTAAGTGGATCCCCTTGGAAGCTAGAAAACCATTGCTTCATGGTTTGATTACCAACCGAATGGATTACGGAAATGCACTTCTGTTATCCATAAATGAGTCCTTTTTGAATAAGCTCCAAGTGTTACAAAATACTGCGGCCAAGTTGATTTTGAATCTCCCTCAACGAACCTCCTCTGCTTCATGTCTCAGAGCTCTGCACTGGCTCCCAGTGAAAAAACGCATTCTTTTTAAGGTTTTATGCCTTACTCATAAATACCTTTATGGAAATAAACCTCTGTACTGGTCTAGAAAACTCCGCTGGTACAAGCCCCAGAGGGTATTGCGGTCAAGTGCCAAGTCCTTGCTTACCCCTTTTAGAATTCATACCACCAGGCAGGGTGGTAGATCTTTTTCATACTTAGCCCCGTCTTCCTGGAACATGTTGCCGGCCGACTTGCGGTCCATCCCCGTTCTAGGGTGTTTTCGTAACAAACTTAAAACCTGGTTGTTTGACCAGTAATCTCGCTGTGTCTTTCCCTCTCTACTGCAAGCGCCATGAGACTCTTTGGAGTGATATGTTTGCGCTATAGAAGTACTGATGACTTGACTTGACTGTGTGTATGGTCAAGATAAGTATATACTTAGGGAAGTATAGATTTACTGTTCTTAAATCACATCTACTTAACATGACAAGATGTTGGTAGTCAATATCATGGCCCCAGTACTTTGGTCGGTTGGAATTAAAAGCACATTGAGGTGGTATGACACCATGCCCGCTGTACAGGAGCAACACTCACCGGAGGATGGAGTCAGGATCCAGCTCGTTCATGCTTTCCACCATGGCGGTGCACAGGGACATGAGCGGAAGCTTCTTCTGCAGGAGAAAGAAAGAAGAACCATGGCGTCAAAGCAGGAACTGTAACATGTTGCACCTTTCACAGCTGATTGTGTATACCGTAATGGTAAACAGCACAGCTCTCAAGAGGCTCACACACTCAAAATTCTCCATGATGTTTGCCAAGACAACACTCTGATACCACCGCACCATTGAAGAAGCTTTTCGGAAGTAGCCGTGAGGAAACCAGAATCCTACAAAAGGGACTAGAGGAGATGGTTTGTCTGAAGATCCGTTGAAAAATCATATCAGGTCCCTGGTACGAAAAGTGGCTGATGCGTCCACGTTTTGGGACAAAATGGTGGATTCTAGGCCTCCCTCCCAACATTAACCAGCCTTGAGATTAACCCCCACTGAGAGAATGGATGATGCAGGTTACAGGGCATGACCGTTCCATAGATCACTAAGCACTGTTTGTGTTAAATCTCTTATGTGTAGAGAGAATCTATATCTTTTATTGAACAGGACATGGTTGGTCAAGGGCACGGTTGGCATGGTTTTTTGGTACGTGAATAGCCTGGTGAGTAGAGAGGAGCTCTCACAGGTTATGGAATATGGTTGGACAGTAGCACCGTAGCCATCATTTACCTGGTGTGCGACTTCACTCTGTGCAGGGAGTAAAATCCACAGTGGGTCATCCATGCACAGAGATGTTGTGGAAGGTGAAAGAGGGTTCTGGTAAAATAAAGTTTGGGGCAGGGATGGTTTGATGGAGAGACATTGAATCAGGATGGCTAGGGCTGTGATGCACAAAGAAGGATGAATTAACATTTAAGCAGCTATGGCCTCAGGTAGTACAGACGATTTGATGAGGTAGGGTAAGGTTCTGAAAGTTACAACATGTAGGAAGGAGGCAAGAGAGGGGGCAGCAGTTGGTCTCTTAACTCACCAGCCGTTTCTCCAGGTCAGACCCGCTCTGGCCTTGCATGCAGGCCTGCAAGCGCTTGGAGACCACATGGGCGGCCTTCTTCACCGGTTCTACCCGTTGATCCACCTGGAGGAGAGAAACAGTGAAGTTACTCAGGGTTCTTGTGGGCTTGTGATAGCACAGCCTTCTTGTTAACTACAATTCCCAGGGCATTCCTCCTAATCTGCACTGAAACTGTCACACAGACGATTATCTGTGATCATTCCTAGCAGCAGATAAAAGTCTATTCCAGAGAAGGTGGAAATCCAGAATAGATCTTTCACTCAAACAGGAGCCATACTCAGATTGTATTCCAAGAGGGGCAGAAATCAAGGTCAGGCATCCTTTTTAATTTGTTCCAGAGACACCAGAGTCCACTCCAGGGGGTACAGATATCCCTATAGCTAACTGCTACCAAGACGGAAATCATGCCCCACCAGGCCTGTCTCCCTCATCTACTCTTCTCCTTCCCTGTGTCCTATTCAGACTGTAAATATGCATTATTTGATCCAGGAAACGTATACCCTTCTTCCTAAATTTAGTAATCAAGTAAAGATCTGGGGCTAGACTAATAGACAAAAGTAATATCTGAACCATTAGCGAGTCATAGTGGGTTGCAAATAGACCTACTTAATAAATATTTGTGATCCACTAGGATTCGCTGCCATCACAGAGATGGTGGCCTGCTGAGATCAGCAGACAACCATGTCTGTGATTGCTTTTAAATAAAGCAATCATTCTTTAAAAATAAAATTCAGACTGCTTTTCTTTAAGGAAAACAGGATGCACTAAAAAAAAAAACTAACAAAAACTACAAAGTTAACATTTTTAAGAGTAGGAATATTATTTAAAACATTCTCAAAGGGGAAGGGATCCCAAAGGGACCACTTCCTATTTGTGTATGGGTTACCACAAACTTTGAGTTGGTAAAGTGGGAATGTTTAGCTATGGCATTTCGGTCACAAAACATTCATATGTCCCATTCTGATTTGGTATTAGGAAATGAAGCCCTAAACACGTTCCTTCTACATCCCAAATCAATATTCATTTGCGATTCCAAATTGCGATTCGGTAACATGCTGCTGAATTGCAATTTGGGATTAATACATACCCAATTGCATTTTTGCAATCGGAAATGGCCCGATTGTTTGCAACTGCAAAAATGCTTTACACATTTTGCCCTTGGATCTTCTGTTAATCAGTCTCTTCTCCAACTATAATGGTTTGCAGCTATATGTGTCTTGAGATGCTTGCGTTTTCCACCCTTCTCTTACAGTGACAAAGACTCCCTCAAATGTAAGCCCATCTTCACAAAAAGTAACAAACTACAAATCCTGACATCTTTGATTTGTCTTGATCTTTCACTTATATCTCTACTGCGTCCCGCTCCTGTTGCAACTAACTCTTATGATATTCATAAAACGTGCAGCCTTCTTTCTGACTCCTTCTCAATGTGTTTGTAGCCCCTCATTAACGTTATGTTTTGATTTCCTCTTTCTGTAGTCATTTCTTCTTATCTTACTTCCCCTGGTTGGATACACTTTGCTTCCCGTTTTCAGTTCCTCCTCTTTGCGTTGTCTTCAAAAGAATGTATGATCTCGCTGCACCTAACCATCCACCCGTCATTTTGTCAGTTTGCTCCTCCTATGCTCTTCCGTCTAGCTCCCTATGTCTTCTTACTTGGTACACTAGTGCCAAATCCGGGTTCTGATTTTTTCCTCTTACTGCGTGAGAATACAGGAACTCTCTAGGCCTCACTGTCTACCCATCCCAACTCTTGTATTATTTTGCACTTATTTGAGTAGAAACATTTGTGTTTGATTGGCACCATACTGTTTTCGTATTGTTATGAATATTAATCAAACTCCAGAACATGTTCAAGAGTTTCACTTTGTGTCTCTTCCAAGAGGCACTAGGTGCACTTCCCATCACCAAACACTCTTTTCACTGATAATACTAGCTTTTTCAGATTTAAATGGTACTTACCAATAACAACTCTTCATTCAAGAGATCAGCTACTTCCTGACTTCTGTGAAGACAAAAATAAATTGTAATTTTTTAAAATGTATAAATAGTTTATTTAATTATAAGTTTCATAAACACATTTGAACATCAACCAACAATAAAACATTAAAACCAAACACATTATAATCATATAGCACTACAAACTTACATCATCCAAAATTATAGCTTTGCAGCATTACACAGAAGTGTCCTCCCTGCCAAAGTAGTTAAGGAATTTTCCAAAGAAAATACATAAGAACTGCCTCTTTCATTGTCCTTTGCCTATTCACCCTCATTATTGAGACCTTATGAAATAGCCTGTGGTCATAATGCCAGGGTCATGCTAGTAAGAAGGGGCTCAGAATGTCGTAAGTTCGAAGATTTTAAGAACATTGGTTTACTTCCAATCTGCCTGATTTACAAAGACTGTCCTATTCTAGATCTTAGCTTCACCTTTAGTAGAAGTTAAAGAAGGGTCACAAGACCATTGAATCCTAAATACAACGTATTATTTAGTTTTACTTCCCCCAACCACTCCGTAATTAAAGGGATACCTTGGTGCGGTGGAGGGATTTTAAATCTGTAGTTATGCCCACAGTTCCTTTCTCATAAGAGTTCCCTGGAACATGGTTGGGCCAAACCTGACCTTTAGGAGTCAGGGTGAACCTGATGATGAAGCATGACACTACTAGAGAGGGTGAGGGTTATTTAAAGAAAAAATGTTTTTCCTTTCCTGCGCTCATTGACGTGGAGTCTAGTTGGGGCGAGCACTCTCTCATCATGTCAGGTGCTGTAACACTGGGTGGGATACCTGCGAGTATTGTTCCTTGTTTGCTCCATATAAATTCATCATATAAGTAATCCATTCTTGTGGTGGGACATTGTTTATCTCTCATCTTTTACCCACATATATCACTTTAGTTTTAATAGCGCCCATATTTCCATTGGTCTTTAGTTTGGCAAGCATTATATAGCTGTACCCATCTTGTTTCCTCTTCTTTGCAGTTTTCGTTCCATATTAGTTTCTTGTAACTAGCTCTTAATACTCTTATGTTAGAGTTTATATATTTAGGTGTTCTAAGTAACTGGTTGAGTCCTTTCTTTTTTTTAAAACTTTTAAAAAAAAATTGTTTTCAGTACTTTTACAACAAGTAACAATACAGTCAGTTCAAACCCCCCAAGGAGAAATAAAACATTTTAGGCATGACAATAACAGTGACAGTATACATAGCCCCATACGATGATGCAGAGCTGGGCAACACTGTGCTTCGTAGACTAGCTTCTCTTGTTGGGTACACCAGTCCACCCCCCTTTTCCATAGTGCAGTGTAGGAGGCCTGGAGGATTTCCATTGGGCTGCAATGTCTCGCTGGCCACCAGCAAGGCTGTCCCCAATAATGCCCAGTCCGCCCAGTTTCCCCCAACTCCCTCCAAGACTTCCTTTCAACGGAGCATACATTTTCCACCATGCAAACATTTTGAGTGCTTTTAGCCAAACATTTCAGAGTATCCAACACAGAAGGCATAACCCCCTGCCACCAGTTAAATATATTTGCTTTTATCACCCCACTGGGCAGTCTAAGCGATTTTCTTCAGGTATTCAATGAACGTGTCCTGGTTCTCTGACGTCCATTTTATTTGTTTCATTGGACTGACCTCTGCACAGTTACCTTTTCAGTCCTCAGAGCAGGCTTAAAGCTCATCATGGTAAGCCTGGGTGAGATGCCTTATGTGATAGACTGAATGCCCGAGTAGAGCTCTTCAAACAAACAGCAGAGCATGACCTGGGCAGACCCGTGTTTTTTCTGTCGGATGGAAATATGTAAATGCCCTTGTAACATGTAGCACTGAAGTAAGCCGGTTTCTAAGTGCTCCATGCTTGAGCAGAAAACAACTAGAGGCACAGGGGTCATTTCCTAATTTACTAGGTAATCGTTCACCCGTCTACTAAGCAACCTGTCCCAATTGGTCAAAGGACACTCTGCTGTTCATTCTCCTTCAAACTCCCAACAACTTAACCATCAGCCAATCAGATCATCTCCACAGCTAACTGAGAGCAGATCGAAATGTGCATCTTTTGAATCTCCACCTACTGGACAAACTATGTAAAGTACAAAGACTACATGTAGCTTCCAACAAACAACTAAGTAAACAAGCATTGCCAAAGCAAATAGGTTTGACTTCGAAAAACTTGAGTTGGTTTTCAAATATTTATTTTGCATACAAATTCAATGGGAATTTCAGGTTTAAAAATAAGATGCAGTGAAAATGCTTCCATCTACAGTTGGCATGCATAGGTTTACCAGAAAAAATAAAAAATGTTCAAAGAAAAAAATAAAAGTAGAAAATGTGAAAACAGAAATAAATTAAATCAGCGTTTGGCCCACCAATCTTGCTGTGGATGTGGAGTATTTTTAGGGGGATGTGCATATATGCACTAGCAAAATGCCACCACTCACAGTGAAAAAAGCCAACGGGCTGACCAATTGCTCCATGCATGGGTGGGTTGAAGCAAATAGTGAATGACACTTGCAAAGACCAATAGATGAAGATGACTGACTGAAAACCAGTGGTGTTTGAACAATTTTTAGAGTGGGGGTGCCCTCCATCATTTACAGACAGCACATATCCCATTGAAAGAGCCACTAAATTTGCAAACGCATACAGTTTTACTGATAAAACTACGTAGGGCACAAATAATGTGTGCGAATCGGGTTTCAGTGAATAATTGTTATATGGGCATCACCAAGTATAGCCTCTTCATGTGTTTTGATCCTATTTAAATCTTTCTTACCATCACACTTCAGGCTTACAAAATAAGCTTTTTATTTCTGCTTTCCTACCTGCTATTTTGAAACCTTTGTACAGTTTATCTATAAGTATTTAAATGTTGTTGTGTGTTAAATATCAAATTTAAATGTGTAAAAATTACCGGGTCTTTATTTGAGCCAACGTCTTTCCTTACTTAACCCTACTTCCGTTGTGGCTCGAGAGCTAATGGAAAAAGACTGTGCCGCAGACAAACATAGTTGCTGGTGTTTTCTTCCGCAGCTCAAGCACACTTATTTCATAAGCCAAAGAGTAGTTGTTGAGCAACTAACTGTTTGAAGCACCATAAATGAAACAAGGCAATTACATATATTTCCAAAGCTCAAAAACTCCTCCCAGGTCTACAGTACAATATGTACCTGACCACACTGTGGAAGCATCACCAGTACTGGTATGCAAACAAAGGCCCTACAGAAAGGATAGCCCGCTTCAGGATTCCCAAGATGGCTGCCATCTACAGCAGTGACCTGAAACTGCAGCCCAAGATGGCCGCTGGGGCTATTCTAGGAGCTGATTTAGATTATTAAGGAGTTTATCAACTAGAACCTGAATTGAATACCTCAGATCATTTCTCAGCTGTAGTCTCTGGTATGATATGACCAAAAGCCAATCGTACTTCTCCTGCCGGCAGTGCGCTCCATCCTTATATGCCTATCTGGCATAGGAAGAAGGCTATACAGGCAGGTTCCAGTCAGTGGTGCCCCTTAAGCAGTATCTTTTCTCTCCAGTCAGCTTGGGATTCTGAGAAAAACCGGGAAAAAATGATTCTGAAGAAATGTCTTGTGTTTGGTCACAGCGCTTGCGTCATCTGTGTTAATCATGTGTTGAAGGTCTAATCTTACACAGTGTCTGCACGAGGAAGTGCTGTGCAAGGAGACGCATGTGAAACTGCAAGAGGGTAAGAGTGCCTGATTTGCCGGACTCTCATTGGCCATGTAGGGTTTGGTTAACCGTGATAACCAATGTAACAGAAATTGGGAGAGGTAGGACTGCTTTGGTGGGTACCAGATATCCGTATGCAGGCGGTGCACGTGACTGTCAAGCGTCTGAGGGCAGTGCTCACAGAGCTCTCCTGTTTTGAAAATTCCTACAAGTGACAACTAATAATCATTTTTGATGTCATCAGAGGAAATGATGGGGGATACAAACATGTGATGGGTGGATTGCTTGAATTAATTTCAGCTTTTGGTAATTACTCTGAGCTGCAATTCAGTTCAACGTTCTTTTGCACAAATGGAACAGTATCCTGCCATCGGCAAATCAGCCTTGGTCAAGGTCCAAAAAGAACCCAAACTTCCAGACCAGGCTTTCCCCCACTGCACTGCACACTGCAGAACTCCACATGGAGACACATTTTGACCCCTCTTACCAGATATGACCCGCGTCTTGCTGTGAGCGAGGCATCACCCGACCTCAAATGTGTGAGTCTCACTGGCAATGAGTGACACCCGAGTCTCTGAGCTCGAGGACTGCCTTAATGAGAATCTGCTAGTTAGTGAGAGTGAAAGATATTTATTGAAATTTGGCTGGAGAGATGCTGAGAAGCTTCACAAAGATGGCTTCCTGATCTCATGTATCACTGGCTGGGCGCCTCTGTGTTCAGAACAGGCTTCAAGGGAGTGTGGTTCAAGAGTTTACTAGCCAGTCACATGGTCCTCATCAGCCGCTGGCGGGTGACTACTTCTGGAGGACTGAGGGGTGGAGAAGGCGGAACAACCACACAGGGCCCATTCACAACACAGCATATACGAGAGTAAGGATGAACAGGAACTGGGTGACGTGCTTGGGGAGGCATTACGTGAAAATGAAGAAACCAGAATGAAGAAATACAATAACCACAAACCGCCAAAAAAGAAATGCCTTACTGACTAAATGTAATAATGATGAAAAAAATAACGAATGTTCAGGCAATGCACCTTTTGGATTTTTTAGGCAGCGTAATATTAATGAGCGAGTACTGAAAAAGGTCTTTAGATCTGGCTTTGGCTGCCAGACTTTTAGCTTTGTCAGTGTTTTGTCGTGGTGTTTGCAAAATGTTATGTTGCGGAAGCTGCTGGGCACTCGCAACCTAAAAAACACATGGGCAAAAATATATTTTGGGTTGCAAAAATATATTTTGGGTTGCAAAAACTCACATTGCCATAGAAGTAACAGACACTTAAGGGGATAACTTTTTATGCTGGTGTCCTCCTTGCAAAAGGGCCAGATGCCGTCAATTACAATGAAGTTAGCCAATGGATGAAGTGCGCTGACCCACTGCCCCAAGCTTCCTGCTGTCAAAACACTGGGGGGAGAAAAATGTGAATGATACAATAGCAGACTGATGGATAAAGAGGGCTGGCTAGAACTACCTATAAGAATGAATATTCTACATCTAATTTAAGAAAAATCTAAAGGTTCTTGGCTACTGCTAGACCTAAAAAGGAGCTAGGGTTGAAATTAAGGATAAAGTAAAGGTTTAAACAGGAAAACGGGTTTAGGGTTAGACTTTGGATTAGGGAAATAGTTCAGGTTTGTGGTGGGGTTAGGATAAGGATTGAAGTTAGGGACAGGCTTAGAGTAATGGTAAAGGTTTGTGTTAGGGTCTATTATGTTTGGGGTGAGTGAAGGTAAGTAAGAGCAAGGGTCAGATTTAGGCATAGGGTAAGGGTAGGAGTAAGGGTCAAGGTTATGGTTAGATGTAGGGTTAAGATTAGTTGTGATGCTAAATTTTGGCACTCTTGATGTTTGCTTATGGGTTCATTATAATGGTTAGTAGTATACAAAAAGAAAACATGGGGTCAACTGTGGAATAGTTACTATGCTGTCCTACAAACCTAATATTTTCTCAATATTGCCTTCGGCCTCACATCTCCCCATCTTATGTCCTTCACTCTAATCTCCATGTTAGAAAACTCTCAAGCGCTCTCATCAACGCTCACTCTCTTGCCAAGTACACTACTGGGGTCCATGATGATATCATAGCCCTCCATCTCGCTATGACATTTATAACAAAGACCCGGCTTAAAGAATACTCAGGCCTGGACCTTGCCATCGCCATCCCCAAAGGCTATTGCATCCTGTGTTGCAACCGATCTTCCTTCCCCAGGTGCAGTGTTGAAGCTATTTACAAAACCACATTATCGATCATTTCTTTTTCCATCAGTTCTGTTCCTGATGAGGAATTTCTGCCTCTTAATCCTGGCCTAAATCCCAAACACAACATTACATTTTACTTGTATATCGTCCTGTAGACCGGATCTCCTCTTTTCCCAATTCCTTTTTAGTTGTGGTTTCACCCATTTGCATTAAATCTCACAAGCTCATTACATTGGGTGACTATAACACGTGGGCGGATAATCGAAAAGATGATTTGGCTGGTGATCCTACCGCCCGCTGCTCTCCTCTAGATCTACCAAAACTGGTTCCCGTACATTTAGCAGGATACAAGTTAGACTGGATTTTTGCTCAACTCGGGCTGGTGAACTTCCAATAGACACTTAAATTTCAGAGGACCGACCACACTGCCATCTTTGTGACATTCTCTCTTTTAGCACGCTTGTAAACATCAGTACTTTAGCCCCTACAGTCTGAAAAAGAACTTGGTTTTAATTAAAACAAAAAAGTGCTAGTATAAGGCGTTCTTAACCACACTGCTACTTTCTTGGATGGGGTAATTTACCATTGTTGTGCATTCTTTAATAATTGTATTGCATTAGCGACAGAAATCAAAATGTCCCTGAAACAACATAAAACCCAAAGATGAGTGCCTTCAGTTCCCTGTTATATGGAAGCAATCAAGAAAGCAAATCAAAATACTTTGTAAATACTTTGAAAGACAATGGCATGCTACATATTCATCCCATGCCAACGATTTTTCCAGGCAGCAAATTATTTATTATTAAAAAAAAACTTTATAAAAGGCTTGTGCCCGTTACTACTAGTCACACACTGAAAAAGTCTCTAAACCTACCAAATAACTTAGCAAAACTTTCAATAGCATATCTCACCCAGAAGCCACCAAGTCAGATATTTCATCATCTCAATAAGTTTGCTCTATTTGACGAATTTCTTCTTTTCCAACATTGAACGCTATTTCCAAGATTCAGCTCAATGACTCCACCAATGTTAAACCATTCTCTCCTCAGCTAGTGTGCCTCTTCCTCGATTTCTAGAGTCTTAACATGTTTTACTCCGATAAAGAGCGAAATCCTGCTTGCTAAAATGAAACATAAAATGTGTATGTGGACTTCCATCTCCCCCCACCCACTGCACTTACTTGCACGGGCCGAGACTGCCTTTCACCCCTCTAGGCATCAGAGATATTGCCCCTCGGTGGATCTCCTCCTTCTTAACTTGTTTCTACCAAGCAGTTATTCTCTCCCCTACCAATCGACAAATCGAAATTGCATGTGGAGTTCCACAGGGCACATCACTCTGTTTCTCTCTTTTGAATCTCAGGGTCTCAACTTCCACCATTCTTATTCTTTCCTTCACTGAACAGTCTTCTGTTGATGAAACACAACTCATTCTTAGACATGATGGCAATTCAGCTCTGGCAACCACTCTTCAAGGATTACATGCATGCAGATGCAAACTGAATGAACACCAATATCCGCTGACTCAACTCGGATAACACTCAGTTGCTGTTTTTTAGGTCTTGCCTGAGACAGTGCATGGGGAGCCTAGAGACTGCAAATTGCTTACCATTGAAAGAGTAACTGGTGACAGGATAGACTTGAGACTTGGATGTTGCTATAAGGAACAGTTGAGCCTCGTGTGTGTATAATATCAAGTAGGATTTAATATTCGTTTTGCACTTATGGCTTGAGTCATTCTTGTATTCACTTTTATTTTCACAACGGATTTGGGTGTCTATCTTTTGGTGTTCCCCTCCTGCATTGTGGGCTTGCTTGTCTCTCCTATGTTATTGTTTGCTCTGCCCCTCCCACCCCTTCTGCATTGTACTTGCCATGTCCCTCCCGTAATGTTGTTGCTTGCCCCTTCCGCCCACCCCCTGCATTGTTGCTTGCCACCTCCCGTCTCACCAGAAAAAAAACGATATGATGCGGACAGCGATGGCTGCCTCACAGTGTTTTTTTTTTAACTTTCACCACGCTGCACAGCAATCTTGGTGCTCTACAACATGGCTAAAAGACACTGACAAAGCTAATAGCTCTCAAATAGGCAAGACCTATTGGTGGCCATCCAATTAGCCCCCCCCCCCTTCCCTTTACCACCCCGTTTTTTCCAGCTGCGTCAGCCTGCAACACGAGTCATTTTAGACCCTCACCTCTCATTCTGTCGTCACATTAAATAAAAAAAACTTTCCTCCATTTGCCTCTCTCTGATAAGAATAATCAAAAATATTCATCACAATACTTCCTGAAAACTTATGTAAACCGTTAGTCTAGACCAAGCTTCTCCAAAGGTTTGCTTGTGAGCTACTGAAGCTCTCCAGCTACCTGTAAGTAGCTCTAAGTGTGCAGGTCAGCCTACTAAAGCTGAAGCTTGTACTTAGTTGAATTAATATATTATACAAAACTTCAACGTGTATATTTGAGGAGGCAAAAGTGTGTGTATTTTCTGAACTTATAAAATGATGTTTTGAAAAACAGGGGGAGACTTATTACAACTACTATTGCATTGGCACCACAGGCTTTGCAGCTGTGGCTGTTCTGTATTATTCACGTAGAGGTTTTCCACATTGACAAAGCCTTTTTAGGTCTCGCCTGACCAAGCGCATGCGCTTGTCTGGCGAGACTTATTGAGAGGGCTCCAAAAAGTGCTGCCAGGCCAGCCTAGAGCTACAGTGCATGTGCGCGGGCGCTGCGCTTTACCGCAATTACTTTCACTTTCGCGGCCGCATGGATGTATGATCGTGATCGCGATCACTTTCGCGGCCGCATGGCCGCTTGGCATAGCCAATATGTCTCGCTTTTGGGAACTTATAAGTATTTAGTCATGCAACTGTTGCATGGCTAAACACTTATAAGGTCCCAAAGGCGAGACCTATTGGCTATGCCAATGCTTGTTTATATTACTGCTGGCAACCGTGCCTCATGCAAGTGATCGCGGCTCATGATCTTGTATGGAGTGTGCCATCTTGTTTCTGTTGTGGTCACTATTACTAATGATGCTAGTAGCTTGAGAGGATTTGCACTGAACATAAGTAGCTCATATTACATAAAAGGTTGGAGACTCCTGGTCTAGACCCTTATTGTTGTGTGTGGACTACTGCAATGAACTCGATCAGTCTTTCAACTTGCACCTCCGCGTGCCTAAATGCATTCAAAATGCAGGGGACGTCTGACAATTGACTGTAACAGACAATCTAGTCTTTCCAATCATCTTCACTCCCTTCACTGCCTACCCATCTCTAAAAGATGCAAGTTCAACCCTCTCTGGTTCTATTCTTTTTTTGTAAACAGATTTTATTATGTCAATGGTCAAGTACAGTGCAGATCTCCTTAACCCAGGAGACATCTGCCATATTAAACATTGCAGACTCTCTACCTCTATTCTCATCCAACCCTGGATACATGTCTCCTGATTTTTAATCGCTTCGAGCCATCCAGAACTATTCAATAGAGCTCTGCGCATATTTGGGTCATTTTCGATACTGCAAATCTTGCATTGATGGCTTTGCATTTTCTATGGTCACAGTCTAAAACTCTCTCCATGTCCACCTCAGATCCAAATTTACACATCGATTTAAAAAATCATCTGTATGGGAATTAACTCTTTTACCTAGTTCCACTTAGCCACCTTCTTCAGCACCAAGACTCCCTATACTTGGGTAATAAAGCACTTTCAAAATCCCAAATCAAATCAAGGAACCAAAGAAGTCCTTCCCCATCAGCAGCATACATTGACTGGCTGGAGTGGAGTTGGGAGTGCCCTGACCAATGCATTTGCTGTCGGTGAGAGAAACAAATTTCCAGGCTGTAGCTCAAACGGCCTTCCAAATAGGGAGACACCCTTCACACTCAAATCTATCTTTGACTCATCTCATAATGACTCACTCAAGGTATTTAAGGCGGATTACCTGAGTGCGGCAAGTATGCCTGGACATAGGCCCCATGATCACTGTACTAATAAGCTCAAGCTGCACCTTTCTAATGGAGCCATAATTGACCAAAACCAGCCTTAGATTGTGCGTGGTTCCTTCCAGAGAGGACATGGCCAGGCAGTTTGAATTGCATTCATTGTTCCTATTGGAGCAGAAATAAGTTTGATTTGCATAGGGCTGGTCTTTGTTTTAAGTGTCAAGGTTGGCAAAAATTGACGGACTCGAATGCGGCTCGAGTGATTTACAATGGCTAAGGTTAATTCAAGCAGGGATCTAAACACTCAAAGGGAGGGAGCCTGCACTCATTGCTATCATGAGCTAGAGAAACAGTGAGTTTTAAAAGGTACCAAAATTACAGGGTTTATTGAGATGTCCAGGTGGAGCACCCATATGTCCCCGATAGTCTCACTCGTGGCTTTGATTTGCCTTCATTTGCCACTGATCATCTCTTGGCCAGATCTGTGTCTTTGTACAAACGCTTACAAGTGCTCAAAGGGCTGCATAGGAGACAGATTACCTCAATGGCAAGGGAGCAGGAGAGGTTGAAAATACTCAGACTGAGTCACCTCTTATCCCTTTTATAGAAAGGGTGTGGGAGAAATTTCACATTGAGTCACTCCTGGTCCTTCAGGGGAAGGGCACCTTTGAGACAGAGGCAATAGATGCTTAGAACAAGTAACTCCTGTTCTTTAGGCGTTCAGGTGTGGAAACAACATGGAACATCAGATCACAGCTTTGGTGAGGTATTAAGAGTGCAAAGGTTTGAGTGACAGACAGAAAGTCCCTTAACCTAAAGCTCCTAGGGACACACCGGCTTCACCCCTCAGCTCTCCCAAGGAACACCCTGTGGTTCCCTACTCTTCCCCTGACTACTAGTGTTGTCTTAGGCAGAGGGACACAATCTCTGGAAAGGATTATACCAGAGTTTGCTCAGACAACTCTTCATTAAAATGGGGAGCTGAGAAGTGGGAATAACATTGAGGGATAGTCCAAGATGATAAAATAAGGATTATTCTCAATATCTAGGGGCAGGCGACTAGTATTTGGCAGCATTAGTGTCAGCTACTGGTGTTTCTCCTCACAATCCCAGATTCATGGCTGCTTCTTATCTTAATTTATAAATTCTTTATTTCGGCCAAAGGCCATAAAAGATTTCATTGTAAAACATCGTCCATAAAATAATCTAAAGTGTTTCAGCCAAACGTTACATAATTTCAATAAAATTGGCAATTGCAGTAAAACAGTTTCATTCAATAAAACCTTTTTAAAATATACATGGAGTAATGTCTAATTATTCATATAGTCCAAGGTAAGTTTCAACGTTGCAGATATCTTGGTCATTAGTATATCACAACTTTAGCCCCATTATCTTCCTTATTAGACCCACTATAAACAAATATCTTGATAGCTCAAATATGACATGTGGTAGGGTACTTGTTGTCAGTACCCTCAGCGCCTCTTGATGTTTTCTGAATCCCAATGAATTACATAGTGGTCGAATCCATTTGCTCCTTGCCCTATCATACGATGGGCAAAAAAACAAAATATGTGCGATGTTTTTGATGTTGTTTGTAGGCCCTAAAGTGCATCTAGTGCAGAGAACAGGCAAGATCCTCTCCCCCCCCCCCGATATTACAGTATAGCTCTTGATCTGTAATGTGTTATATCTTAACTTTAGATACAAAATTCTTGCTAGGAACGGTTTTATATGGTCAAGGAAATCCTCGCGATTCGGACTTGGCTTAATAGAAGGGAATTTACTTGTTAACCATCCTAATCTTGGGTCAGAGTGGAGTGCATTCAATGTATATTGCCAGTCAATACCCTTTGGATTGCCTTTACAACTTGGTGTTAAATTATGTGGTTTAGTCCAGTATGATTCAAGACCTAGCTCAATCAGCCATTTCCGGACAAATCTTAACCACGGGAAGGTATGACATGTATCAATATCCAGTAATTCGCGTGCACCTTCTCTATATGCTAGTAATTCCGGCGTAGTCCATAGCCATATCCAATAGAGCAGTGGACGTAGGGTTGCGAGGTGACTTATTCGCTTCAAATTTTGATCGTAGAACATTGGGACAAGTGATGTTGATTGGGGTAATCCTAATAATCTCCTAGCAAACTTGTTTTCCCCAGCTGTTAGATGTCGGATGTCGCTTGTGCCCCATAACTCTGATCCATACAATGCTGCAGCCTGGACCGTACATTTATATATCCGAAGTGCTGGTGTCACAGCTTTGCTTGTAGTTGAGCTGTACTTCTTAATGATTGTCCCTGACACTTGGGCTAACCTTAAGGCTGAGTGGTTTATTTGCTGGTTCCAGGCTAGTTTTGTGTCTAGTAATATGCCCAAATAAGTAAATTTAGTGGCATATTCTATTTTCTCATTACCATGTAGTTAGTTTTATTTGCATTTATTTCTAAGCCCTTTTCTGTACATTATCTATTAAACCCATTCAGCATATTTTGTAGGCCCTTCATGGTCTGTGATATCAGAATGGTGTCATCTGCAAAGAGCAGTGCCGGCACCAAATTCCCATTTAGCCTTGGAGGATCGTTTGCTTGGTCGTGTAGGTGGTCCACCACATCATTAACATAGAGTGAGAACAGGGTGGGAGCAAGTACACAACCCTGTCTCACTCCTCTCTCTATTGGGATTGGCTTTGTTAGTTCCCCATTCATACCCCAGCGGACTCTAGCATAGTTCCCGTTATGTAACCTTTTTAGCTGCATAACCAAATTCAGGGGGGCACCTAGTTTTTCAAGTGACTACCATAGTAAGCATCTGGGTACGAGGTAAAACGCTGCCCTCAGGTCAACGAATGCCACATAAATGTGCCCCTTCCTGATTTTAACATATTTCCAGATAATACACAGGAGTCTGAAGACTTGATCTATTGTACTAGTACTGGATCTACACCCTGCGTGGTATGGGGACAGTATGCTATAAATCTCTATCCAGTCATTAAGCTTGTTCAGTACCTGCCTGGCATAAATGTTTTGGAGTATGTCTATCAGGCTAATGGGTCTGTAGTTCTCAGGTTTATATTTGCTACCCTTTTTGTGGATGGGGACAATTTCAGCCCCTTTCCACGTTCCCGGTATTGGGGCACCGGCCGATATTTCATTGCTCAGAGCATTAACGTATGGGATCCATACCTTTTTATCATGTTTAAATAAGCCACCGGGAAGTCTATCTAGTCCCGGTGCTTTTCCCGGTTTAATGGAGTCTATAGCATACTCCGTTTCTTGCAGTGGGAAGACTATCACCTCACGGTCTCCCTCTATATCAGTAGGCCGTATTTTTCTGCTCGGTGCTGCAATGGGCCTAAAACTTGAGTACAAATCAGTGAAGTGGTCGGTCCAAGTCACAGAGTCTAGATAATGCTCTGTTCTTTGTACTTGGTCCTTCCCACCCCAAGCTATGATTTTCCAAAGCTCTGCCTGGTTATTTGTTTTTGCTGCCTCCAGAAGATCCAACCAACTATTTTCTTCTCAATTCTGCTTGGCAGTAGCCAGTGCTTTCTGGTGTACATCCCTGGCGCTCCTCACTGAGTCTGCACTTCCCTGCGTTATCAACTCCAATAAGGCTGATTTAGATTTCCTGCATTCCGTGGTGTACCATGGGTTTACTTTTTGTCCTGTCTTAAGGTTGGATTTCAGGTTTTTTCCCATTATTTTTGGTGAGCAGGGGCTTTAACTTTGAGAGCAAGGCAGTATGCAGGGCTGTTATAGACCGATTGCTTGACTCTAAGTGTGCACCTACTATTTCTAAAAAAGTGTTATAAATATTAGTCATAGTTTCTAGGCTAACTGTGATCTTCGGCCACCCTATAGATCTTCGGTTGTTACCTACTAAGGGTTGCAAATCATGGCAATCAATATTTGCATGGACAACCTTTGATGTCCTATTACTTCCAAGCATAATGGTCGGTGATCACTGTCGTCCCTCATTTCTATTTTGAAGCTCACTATTCTGCTCCAACTATGAATACTGTGCATTATATAGTCGATTCTCGACTGTGTGCTGCCACGCTTGAAAGTATTAAGAGAGGCGGTTTCATCCCCATTATTGAGTACCCTTCCATTGCATGCCCTTAGATGATGTTCTACTGTTAACTGTACTAACTGTAGCGCTGCATTAGTACAGGGTTTAGAGGGCCCAGCCGCTAGTTGGAGGAAGGCCTAGAGCTGTATCTTCTTCTTCTGTGGCGCATTCTAGTCCAATTAGTGGCTCATAGGCACAGTTAAAGTCACCTCATACAATTACAGTATTGCTAGAGTCTACAAGATCGAAGGAATTGCTTAGGGTGTTAAT
This sequence comes from Triturus cristatus, assembly GCF_964204655.1. Classification (NCBI taxonomy): domain Eukaryota; kingdom Metazoa; phylum Chordata; class Amphibia; order Caudata; family Salamandridae; genus Triturus; species Triturus cristatus. The sequence continues at coordinate 238,353,122 of NC_140586.1, read as the reverse complement.
GGTTTAAGAATATAATGTTTGCCTTATTGGTCTATTGTAGATGTTAAACAGGTACAGGTTTTCATTGTAATCTTTTAAATGTATTGCCAACAGATCAGGGGAGTCTATTCTAAAGTTTGTGGATCGAGCTCCCAGTGTAATTTTAATCCATATTACCAAGCCCCCCGATGGTCTCCCTCTCTGCGTGGGAATTGCATTCCTATAAAAGGTTTTATACCCCAACTTATGTGGTGGTGTCAATAACCAGGTCTCTTGGAAAAGACAGATATCAAATCTGTCTATATAGCCATGCCAATCAGGATCTTCAAGCATTCGTTTTAGGCCCGCTATGTTCCAAGATACTATAACTATACTTTCTTGACCTATCGCAATAGTTTTAGTTGTTTGGATATTAGGATCTGTGATTGAATACACACCCTCGCATCTTGGGGTCCCCTCCAGCTTTTTTGAGTCATTTTGATCATTAGCAACACTCTTAGTCTTTATAGCCTTTTCTAATGGTTCCCCCTGATCATGGTTCGTTAGATGAGCTTCAGTATCTGATAACAATACTTGGCTCATGTTCAGAGGATCGAGGATCAACGCAATATTTTTCCCTCTGTCTAAGTTGCCAGGGTTTTCCAGGATGCCATTAAAACAATTGTGAACATAGAAATGTGTGGGAGAAAGAAGATGTACTCCCTGTGTGGTGATGGTATTTCTAGGCCTGGTGTTTGCTAATAAAACTTTAGGCTGTTTAGGTGAGACAATTGGTTCGGGATATTCAATAGCAGTGGTCTTGGTAAGGTTATTGTCTAGAGAGCTAGTTAGCTGGTTCTTAGTGTCCGGAGCCCTTTTCTCTATAAAATCACTCGCACGTTCCGGGGGGAGTACCCGCTCGGCCGAAAGTCAGTCAACCTCTTCCAAAGCCCCAAATCTATTTGCTAGGGGCAGATTGAAGATGTGGGGTGGCAATTGAGGGGCACCTTGTCCTTTCAATGGCTGTGTCTGATGCCAGTCGTTGTGTCTATATCTGGGATCTTCCCTGCTATATTTGGGTGGATACAGAGGTGTAAAAATGGGTGAACGGGAGGAGTGCGATACCGGAACGTATGGATGAGTAACATTGGCTCAAGTGCAAAAGATGTTGCACGATGTGTGGGTTCCTAAAATTAATGATAACACAGTCCCCACTGGCATCTTTGGGTCTATTACCCACCCAGCTCACCCTGCGTGTCATAAGTATTTCTACAGCATTAGCATAATTAAATTGACAATGTCTAACAAACCAGTGCAGGCAGTTGTTTTTTTTAACTCAAATTGGCTCTCTTTTTTACCTTCTTTTAGGACTGGAACTTCAGTGAGGACAGTAACGTAGGGGGTTGAGGCTGTTGGTAGGTTAATTGTTGGTAGGTCAGTCCGTTCCCATCCTCTCATTCTCAACGGCCCCACATTGTCAGTGGTGTTCCCAAATGTACCCTCTTTCACAGGTACCCTGTCCGTGACTTTGTTGCTCATATCACGCCGTGTGCTTAGCTCCTTCGGGGTAACGGTAGGGGCCTCACGGGGTGTGTTGGACCTTTCTCTGTTCTCAACAGTTCCGGGTGCTGTGGGGGCTACAAGCACTGCTCTGGTCTCTCTAGCCGTTATTGAAGGATTGGGTGTTTTCCCAGCGATGCAGGTACATAAGTTAGAGAGTTGGTCCAGTCGTGCATGTACGTGGGCAAGTTCCTCTCTCATAATTTCTTGGATTTGGCCTTGTAATGTTTCTAACATGGGAGCAGCCCAAGCAGGTGGTGACATAACCTCATGTTGATTTAGCCCCTCGGGCGCAGTCAGTTCTGACCCATCTCCCATATGCTCCGGGGGTTTAATCATTAGGCTTCTTCCGTTTAACCCCTGCCTTCGTGGACTTAGTGGCCTGCTTTGTATTAGAAGGTTTGAGTGTACCTTTAGTGGCTCCCCTCCTCCTTGTAACCACTTTTGGAATTGCTCCAGTGTTCACCTCTGGTGTCAAAGTCTGTGTGGATGGTTCGGGGAATCGTTCCATCCACTTTGCGTAGTAGGCGAATCTGTGATGGTGCTAATTTGTGCAAGGTCCGGGGTTAGTGACAGTCTACGTTCAGTGAGTTCTATCTCAGTGGCCACCACTCCTATGGCCCTTTGAAGCATCCTGTCTAAAGATGTTTGTGGTGGGGGGGGAGGTACAAGTCGTGGAGGTGCGTGGCATAACGTGTTTGTGGTGTGCTTCCCCATTTCTAGCTGGATTTACTAGACGTTTGACGGGGATCCCTTGAATTACTCTTGTTTCCAATCGCTGGTCTATTATATGCCCCACTAGTTTTATTAACGGGTAACAGGGGAGGAAAATCCAGCACAAAGATAAAAAACAGAGGCAACTAAAGATTACCAATCTGATTGCACTTACTGTTTGTCCCGGTAGCAGCCTCACTGTGGCAGATGATGGCCCAGCCTTGCTGTATTTCCTGTGCCTCTGTGTGGGTTTTGCAAAATGCGGCCGTGTAAAAGAGTACAGTCCAGGGTGTTTGGGGTAAAGGCCAAGAGAAAGGGCCCAGCCCAGCCTCAACCGGTCGCTGCCCACGCACGTCCCGCGTTGAGTGAGCCACTGTTGGATTTTGTAGGCGCCCCTGGCGCAGCTGGTCCCGTGGCGTTGGCAGAACGCTGAACCGCTAGGGAGGCTGGGGGATGTAGTTCTCCTGGCTCCTGGTCTCCTCTCCTTGCCCCTAACGAGGGGCAGCTGTGAGCAATGGCACCGCAGGTCCAGGGGGGCTTCACTGGCTGCTTCTTCTTTTCTAGGTTAACCAAGGCTCCCCTAAAGTCCATGACTCTTCATTATCAGAGCAGTTCAAATAAAACACATATGTGGAAAGTAAAAGTACCTAACGCTTATGGCTACAGAGATAGGACGCCAGAAATAACTCAGTATTAATATATTGGGCCACAATCCAATCCAGAGGGTCAGCGATCAATAAGAGTTCTCTAGGTGCCAAGTCAGTCTAGCACAACAGCCAGGCATAGATCAGGATGGCACTTTAATCTTCAACTTTTACTGATAGGTTTGAACCAAATATTCAGGGCGGTTCGAAAATGGATGGGCAAAGCTTTTAACAGAACTGGGGCCTGGAAAGGCTGGTGCAGTCAACAGTTTATTAGTCTCTCAAATGTTTCAGAATCTCCCTTAGCTCTCTGTTGAAGTCAAAGTCCTGTGGAGAGAAAAATGTGCCAGTAATGCACAAGAGGATGGCTGTTGTTGACTCTCTGATGCCCATGGGGTACTCGGTCATCAAGACTCTGTCTTCCCAATGTAGGCTGTAGGCCGTTTTATTATCTTGATGCAGCAGGGAACTTGATGTCCCAGAAGTCCAGCAGTTACATTTAGGAATAACTGGGAAAATTCAAGGGTTGCCGTCGCAGGAACTAGCTGCTGCAATTGCAATATTCTTACTTCGGCGGATCACGGAGGGCAAGGAATCTTGGAAATATCAACAGGACCAAAAGCGCCTCCAGTTCATGATGCTTTGAGACTAATGAAATTGGACCTTCTATGCCTCTAAGGATATCAGGAGCCCCAGCTGTCTTTAGTCTCACTCACAACCAGGGAGCGTTTGGCATCCCACCGAATTGAGCTCAGATGGGGAAAGGGGGCACAGGATTTGGATTCCCTGAGGGCAGGGCGAGGGTGAGAGGTTGTCCAAGGAAGAGGTGGAGTAACTTTGGCTGAGTTGCAACTCTAGGGTGCTCACTTGCACATTGTTGATCACTGCTGGGAAGCGGTGGAACTCCCAATCATCCGTCATTGCTTCTCCTTCACTCAAGAAGCATCTATGAACTTTGGTCAGAGCAGGCAGGCCGTCCTCCACCCAGCACTAGCACCACCTGATGAGGGGGATGCTGTCCCTCAGGCCTGTCCTCTGCCCAGAGGCATGCAAGCCAGTTGTCTCGGGGTTCGCTCCTCATGGCTTGCAACTTTGATGCACGAAAAGCACCTAGCACAAAGTCCAGATAGGTCTTGGTTTGATCTTGCTCTTCAAAGTATACCTGAACGTGGGATCTTGTATATATTTTATTCTGGGGGAACTGGACAAGAGCCCAGGTCCTATCAGAAATGATGCATCCTTCAAAATCAGGCTCGCAAGCCTACAGAAAGCAAGGAGCACTTGGCTTTGATATTGATATGACATGGCAAACTAGAACTGGCTTGACACAGAGTTGGATGTTGGTTCCAGCTCGAAAGCCGAACAATAGAAAAAGAAAACTTCCATAGATTGCCACCTGTAGGTAGAATGTGGGGCCTTCACGAAGGCAAAAGAGCACCTGCATGAGCGTTCGAGAAAGGTTAAATACCCCAGTGACCCCTTTAAAGAAACCACAATAGCCGACCTTACCTAACAGGGAAACCGTCTAGACATTGAATCGTGGACTGCAATGGACGACACACTTGCAAAACTTTGTCCTGACCAGCAGGGATCTCTTTCACGCATGAACTCACCATTCACACATAATGCAGGGAAAGCGTTTGTAAGAGGGGTGATCACAATCAATTTATTTTTTGCGGGATGAACTGGTAGTGGTGGTAGAACATACTCTGCAGATACCCAAAGAAAAAGGTGTTATTCCTCAAGTATTAATCAGAGTACAGCAAACAACAGTCACAAAGAGCCACCAGGGAGATTTCGACATAGGGATGAAAAGACAGGGTCAACCTAACTCCTTACAAAAAAAAAATGGTATTATAATGAAACTGTTTACCATGTGCACAGGACATCACCAAATGTATGTCTCTTGGAACTTGTACAGTATTGGTATTTTTAATCAACTCAATGATCCTTGTTTTATCAATCTTCTCAGGAGGATGAAGGGGTAAGTTTGGTACTGTAGGGAACTGTACCTGTATCTGCAGAATAGCACTGAAAGGGTGGAGCTGGCCTACAGGGCAATCTGGCAGTGCCCGAAGGGCTAGTGCTACATCCTGGTGCGTGTAACATGGAATTTTGATGTTGATTCAATTCTTGGAAGCAGAGTGCGTAGGGGTTCTGTTCTGTCAGTTGGCAGGGAGGGTCCCTCCCAGTAGCATCCGTTTCAATAAATCCTGACTTACATTCCTCGTAGTAGTCCTCAAGTTCTTTAAGGTGGTGACAAGTATGGGATCCACATTAACATTACAAATCACCATTGCCTATGCATCAAGGCCTCTACATGATGCTGAGAAGCATTATTCTACTATTGAGTGAGAAGCATTATTAGTCTGTTAGTTGGGTGTGAACCACTTCAGGAAATGTGTGTCTGGTATGGAATTGATCATGAGAGCCAACCATCATCCCTTGGTTGAGGTCTTCTCCACCAATGAAGCTGTAAGTGCCTGTGCTAGAAATTCACAGTTGGTGCGGAGGATGTTGGAGTATAATTATAAGGTGGAGTATATATATTCCAGGGATAAAAATAAATATCTTCAACTGGTTGCCTGTGAGTAAAGGGATTGATAAGAACGTTTGTGATGAAGAGATTATGGAAGCACGAGTGAAGAAATCCACGGAAGGTGGACTTTCTAATGAAGAATAGGAGGTTACCATTAGGCAGATGGTGTGCTGCAGGAAGTGAGGGGGTATTTGTTGGAGGGTTGGCCGTCAAAGAGTAGAGCGTCTGATGCTACAGAATCATTCTGTAATGTGAGAGCAGAATTGTCAGTTGAGGGTGAAGTAACGGTAAATTGTTGGGTTGACCACTAATTTGAGAGATTTCATCTTGAAACTGGCCCATGAGCCAAAAGGGCCAAAAAAAGCGATGCATTAGAGCAGAATATTCTGAGCCTAAGTCTTGGTCGGACTGAGTATAAGGGACTGCATACCATGTGCTGAGAACTCAGTATCAGGCTTTGCATACCATGAGCTTGGAATGACAAATCCCAGAAAATAAGAACGTATCTTTCGAGAACTTCCAGCAAATTGCATCCTTCATGGAAGAAAACTGCTGTGTTTATTTCTTTACTGCTTTGTATTTTAGGAAAGAACCCTAGGTATGCCTTGGTGGCTGTTGCTTATTATTCACGCTGGCCAGAGACAAAGGTCATCAAGCACATCACTGAAGAAGTGTTGCTTGAGTTACTAGGAGTGATGTGTGACAGTGAAGGTGTACGTGAGACCACAGTGACCAACAATTGGGTTCAGTTTTGAGTCTCAAACCATGAAGAAGTTCTTCCCGGAAATGAGAGTGAGCATGTCCATTCATCTGTGTACTATCACCAAAGTAACGGATTGGTCGAAAGGTAAACAGGATTCTTAAAGATGGCCTGCAATTGCCTCTAAGTAGTGGAGCTAATTGGAAGGAAGTGGTGAAAAAACTACTGTGGTTGTATCACACTACACATCATTGTGGAACTGGTAAGTTCCCGTTTGAGAGGATCGAGAGGTCAGAAGCCAAGGACATTGTTATCCTTGAGTGTAGAAGTAAAAATAGACTGAAAGCAACTCATGGTTTTTAGAGATAAACTTACGGTGGAGTTTGGGGACCTGTTTTGAAGGGAAGTAGAGTGGAGAAGTGCGTCTATAAGTTCTCAGCCTCTTCAAGTAAAATGAGTGCATTGTTACACAATCTTGCTCAGTGATGGAAATGTCTGGAATCGCAAAAAGGTTGTGAGGGTGCCTGAGTGTCTTACCCAGGAATGGAGGAACAGCCGGGTCAGGAGATTAGAATGTGATGCAGGAGCAAACATGCAAAGGGAATGTACAACATTTAGAATGCCTAAGGGGCTTGATGATTTTCTTTACCATGATTAGTAAAAGGTTTGTGCAGGTTTTAATTGATCTCTTTCTTATGTTGTACTTGCATGTAGTTATGTGTTAGCTTGTTTAAAAAAAAAAAAAATCAAATATTATTATGTTTCTATATTTTATGTTAAGTTATTAATTGCTTTTTACTCTTGAGGAAGAAGGGAGAAGTGTTACATCCTGGTGTGTATAGCACAGTATATTGATGTGGATTGCATTCTTGAAGCAGAGTGCGTGGGGATTCTGCTCTGTTAGTTTGCACGCAGGCTCCCACTCAGCACGATCTGTTTCATTGAATCCAGCCTTACTGTGGTCGTGGTAGTCCTCTAATTCTTAGCAGCTGGTCGGACGGTCATTGTGTGGGCCGGCCTTCTGGCTGTCTGAGGGTTCATGGTCTGGTCGGTCGGTTCTTACTGTTAATTTCCCTATTATTAACACAAACATTGCCTGCAGCAAACACAAACGCATGCACTCTCCCACACCTTGCAAAACAACAACACAGAGTCTGGTGGCTTAGTGGACTAATGTGTACACTGTTAGGGCCTGTGTTCGACCTCATGGCCACACGTTCAAATCTCGGCAGATGCATTCAGCCTTTTTCCTTCGATAAAACGAGTACCATTGAGTTGGGTAACAATAAACATCTGTTATTCAGTGCCAAGATACCCTTCAGTGAACATGTGCTTTACAAATACAGGTTATGTTATGTTTAATAGTTCAAAAGTGTTCCGATTTGTAAATGTGGACCACTTATTCGGTTGTCTGATCGACTAATTGGGGCAACTTTTATTTTGGTTCCTGGTTCTATTTTTTTCCCCAGTTCAACAGCACAGATCTCTGCAACATGCACATTAACCCATTGAGAAACTCCTAGTTGTAGGTGGTGGGCACCAACACTCGTTTTTTGGAACCAGGACCTATTTTTCATCATCAGTCTTTGAACCAGAGCAAGGAAAAAAGGCAGAAAAGAGAGAAATAAAGAAGACGCAAAAGGCAAAAAAAATGACAAATGGAGGAAAGAAAGATAAAAAAATAACCTACAAGAGTGAAGTAAGGAGACAGGACGTGTAGGGCGGTGCAATCAAGAGGTACAAGGTGGAATCAAGACTAGGCAGATTTGGGATTCTAGGTCCTACGAAGAACTCTAGTTTATTTGAAGCACTGCTTCCCAGTTGGGATCAGCAGTGCATGCTTATCTGTACTTTCTGCAGTAAAGCCCCCACTTCTGTCCAACTTTCCCACCACACCTCCACAGATACTGCAGAATGAGTGATGGTTGCAACGCTGCAATTAATATTTCTGAGTGCCAGACCCCACCATGCTGCAATCACTGCTGTACCAGGATACCACCGGGGAGGTACTGGCAATCATTGGCAGGTCACATTGAATCCTTCTGAGCCACTGGAAGGTTTGGGCTCTCCTGTCCCTCAGAGGCAGCTTCCATAGGAAACTCTCAGGCTCCCTCCAGACACTCAGTCTGGCACTCTTCTCAAAGGGTTGTATCAGAAACAAGCTCAAAACAACTTGTTTAAGACAACTCCAGTACAGTGGTGACCGCCACAAACAACAAGCATTTGCAATGCAATAGCTCTCGCATTTGCGAGAGTTTAAGCTATAGGCATTGTAAATGACAATGTCTTTTGTTTATCCGTTTTGATAATTAACACAAATAAAATGCATTGTCATTTACAATGCCATCAGCTCAAACTCTTGTAAATGCAAGACCTATTTCATTTTTAAAGAAGTGGCCGCCATTGTCCTGGGCTACTTGGAAAGTGAAAGCATGCATGGCATGCTGAATGTTGCAGGAAAGCATGGCGTGCCTGCAGTAGAAGAAAATCATTTAAGAAAATAGTGCTTACAGACTAAATAAGACAGACTATGAAACAACAGAAGTAAACGGGCCAGTCCTCATGGGAGGTTACAAATGAAGACAGGCCAGTACTAAGGAGGGACTAACACGCCTATTAACGAATCAGAAGCCAGCATTACAAAGGACAATGACACAACCCAATGAAAAATATGGACGGAGAATGGGCGGAGCTTCAACGCCATACTCGAATACAGCATGCCTCGCAGAGCAGAGCATGCGCTGCCATGCTTGACCTAAAAGGGGTTGGGAGGGGGAGCCTGGGGAGTTTAACACTAATTAAATAAAAAGGAAGACCTAGCTGAAACTGCCAGCCGCCTCCCGCATCTCGCTCTTCCTGGTCCCAGCAGACAGATACTGGGACAGCATCATAGACTCCCTGAGCAATCCCCGCGCTGGTCTCATGCTATGAGAGCAGCATGGGGATCGACCTGAGTGGGCAGGTTTGACGCACCACTCAGGACAGGGAGTCTATGCTGTTTCTCCAACTTGGCTGTACAATACAGCCAGGGTGGAGAAACCTAGGTGCGCATGTGTGTTTGGCCAGCGGAAGACAGGCGGCCAAACACATATGCACTCTTAGAAGTGCACAAACCAGTCACCCTCCCCCTCCCATAGCCCCAGCCCACCCTTCCTACATAAGCTTGCTCAATCAGCAGTTGAAAAATAAAACGATGATAGAATATCATTTTATTTTTCACCTGCTGTCTCAGTGGGCGACGCTCCTTCACCATTTCAGAGGACCCCCCCCTCACCCCCCCCCTCCGGTCCAGTCCTCCAAAGCTCCGGGTGTATTCAATTCAGCTAATAACGGGTCCCAGAAGTGGTCCAGAGGTGCCATACAGGCTGCACCCCAAAATCAAAGAGAACCTCAGATTTAGACACTTGTTCATTTCGCCGTGTGACAGAGCTAGAGTACTGGTCAGGGGCCGAAAGTTGAAAGTCTACGACTCTACTGGGCCTGCCCTCTCCCCAATAATGCCAACAGACCCAATTCAGGCTGGGTACATCCAACTTTTAAAGTAAATAATGGCTTTATTTTATCTGTCTCTCGCCTAAATTTTCATCCACTTGAATGAAAGTTTAGAGGGAAAATAAATCCCCCTAATTTTACGTCAAAATCCTACTCTTTCCTGTTTTCCATATGTTGGCATGCGTAAAAAAGTTCTGCGCCCCAGGAAACATGAAAGTCGCCCTATTAGAGGGTATTTACCAGCTCTGCAGCGAAAGTAAACAAACCAACACTGCTAATCTCATGATCTCAGAGACCATCCACGCCTCCTGTCAATCATTGCACAAGACTGCAGTAAACAAATGTGTCCTTTGAGGCCAGCACTCTTAGAGGACACTGGGTGGTTGTCCATGTTTACAATGCGTTTTTACTTAATTGTTTTGATTTGTTGCAAATTATATATTACTCTCCAGTTATGTTTGGAAGATTTTTGGATTTTCGAAATCTGAAATGATCACTTTACATAAACATGTTAGAAAGTTGATTTTTTTTAAATATACAAATGTTGTTTTTATTGAGATTCCAAAAGTCATGAGCATATTTATCACCGTAACAGAATCTTGTAAGATACTAATATAGGGGTGCAGCAGTACAGTAGCATACTAGCACATCCATCAGCGCTAGTCAGTATCAATAATAATAATTATAATAGATTGATATTCTCCTGCTTACACTGGAACAGAGTGTCCCCACGCTGAGACCAAAAACCTGCGAAAGGGGGAGAGGAACAGCCAGGTTTTCAGTTTGCTCCTGAAAACTTTCTCAGAGGGATCTGCTCTTAAAATATGGTGGTAGAGAATTCCAGGCTTTAGAGGCCAGATGGGCAAAAGAGTGTGTCCCCTAGTCTGGCTCTATTTGCATGGGGTAACTGAGATAGCTTGGCTGTGGAGTATCTAAGATCACAGGAAGGAGCATACAGTTGGACCAAGTAGCGAAGATATTTGAGACCTTGGTGGGAAAGAATTCTGTGACTGAAGCACATGGCTTTGATTTAGATTCTTGTTACCACTGGAAACCAGTGAAGTTTGGCCAGAGCCGCTGATGCTCTTCTAGGAAGGTCAAGTACCAGTCAAGTCGCCACATTTTGGACTCTTTGGAACTTACTCAGGTTGCCCTTGGTGGCTCCCCATATAAGACGTTGCAGTAATCAAGCAGCAACGTTACTAAGAAATGAACCATCGTTTTTTTCTGTGACTCCAGAGGGAGTAGATCGAGGATTTTCCGAAGGGTCTTAAGAGTGCCGAAACATTTCCCAGCAGCACTGCTGATCTGGTCTTCAGAGTTGAGTTTGGAGTCAAACCACACCCCGAGGTTTTTGACTTTGGGTTTGAGTTCCAGGAGCTGGACAAGGGTATCCAGACACCAGGCCGATGTCCAGATTTGACAGGCAAGATTTAACTTCAGACTGCGAGAGCGTGACAATTAATGGAGTGTCGTCGGTGTATGACACTAATTTCACCTTGCGTCTGTCAATGTTGATGCTATTGTTTTAAAACACGCTGCTATCGGCTTAATTACTATTAGGATTCTGGGAAGGGCTGTGTTCAATGCTCTGGGGTAGTGGGGTTCTTTATTCATTTGCACTTACACTCGCACTTAGGCGTCGGGTCAGCATTCTAGCAGCTGAACCCGATGCACGTCTGAGGCAATAAAAGCGTCTGATGCCGCGATCGCGCAGCAGGCGCGCCAATGGCATGCCAAAGGCAAGCCCGTCCGCACCCGACCGGGACCAGGGGCCAGAACCCCTCTTATTGATCCCTCAGGTCAGTACAACTATACTAGCACGCACCTCAAAAAGTTAAATCGAGCCCCAATGCTAAAATGTGCACGCTCTAACTCGATCCAGACGCTCCAGTATAAGTGCATCCACTGTCAGTATGAGTACTTTGCACTCGCGTCTCCCCCTCCAGCCATCATGAAGGTATATACACTGTTTTTACTCGATTGCAGATCTTTGCTGAAGCACACGATGGAAATCTCCATGTTTTTAAAAAACGCTGACCAAGAAGTCTTATGTCTCACCGTAACCTGGTTCAATACCAGCTCAGAGCCGGATATTGGTCAAGCACTTCCCCAGGATATCTCATTCAGAGGTGGGAAGAGCGACTGGCAAGGGCATCGCTATAATTTACAAAGATTACCTGACCTGCCACGGGTTAGGCAGTCCACTGTCAGATTGCGAGAACTCCCACTTCTCTACTGAATTCACACCCACTTTCTCATTGACCGGCATCCTTATCTACCGCCCACCAGGGGCGATAGGTCAATTCTGTAAAACCATGCTAGATACAGCCGTCAATCTCGCCAGTCTTGCTGCAAATTTTACCCTTCTTGGAGACTTTAATTTGCATTTTGATGAACCCTCAGCTCTTCCCGCAACTGAATTAGCCCAAGACCATTCGGCCTATCAATCGATTCAGAAGGTATCACACCCAACTCACTTAAAAGGACATCTCCTTGACCCCATTTTCTCTAATTTGGAAGGCCTAAAAGTGAAAGAGCCTATCCCTCTCCTGTGGTCGGACCACTCTATGATTCCCTTTCTTTAGGCGCCATCAAGCACAGGGCCATGCACTCCATTTTTACAAACTCAAATTCGACCTTGGTCCAAACTCTCGCTGGAGAGGTGGATCTTAGAACTTGAAAAGACTACACCAAATTCCGTGTCCGACCCAACAAAAGGTTTTGTAACTGTATTGAGGGATCACTCAATATGGTGCTCCCTAAAGTTTCAATGCAGATGAAAGCTGGATCTAATAAGGCCGCCTGGTTCTCTCCCAAATTACGCACTTTAAAGGACAGCAAAAAATTGGAAAGAACATGCAGGAAAGATTTCTCCGATGGTAAAAAAAATGAAATATAGGGCAGCCATCAGACGATATAAGGCAGAAATAAAAATGGCTCAAGCCTCATACTATGAGGGAAAGATTGTGTCAGCCGCTAGCTCCCTCAGAGAAATCTTTCTAATCTCTAAAAAGCTACTAAAAGTTCCTGGCCCACCTGGATACCTCTGGTCTCCGCTGTACTGAATTGGCCGAACATTTTTCCACCAGAGTACAAAATATTCTTAAGCATCTCCCTCAAAAAGATAGTAACATCTCAATTAAGCATATGAATAGTGGTGGGCACCCGGTGGAACATGAACTGGAGACCTTTCCCACGATGACTCAGGAATTATTCCTGACCACCTTGTCATCAGTAAAAAGTGGGTCGCCACAAGACCCCGCACCTCCTAACATCTTGAAATTGGTCACACCTACAATTGCCCCCACTGCCACCTGCATGATCAACGCCTCATTTGCGACGGGCTCGGTCCCTCCTGAGTTGAAGAGGGCAATGGTAAAAGCTCTCTTAAAGAAACCCAACTTGGATCCAGCCGACCTGGGCAACTATCGCCCTATCTCGCTCCTTCCTGGAATCAGTAAGATAGCAGAGAAACATGCCAACCATACTCTCTCTGAGTTTCTCGAAACCAACCAGGTCCTCCACCCCTCTCAAACGTGCTTCTGCCCCCGTCAAGGGACGGAAACCGCCATTCTATCAGTGGTGGAAAAAAACAGAAAAATCCTTGATGCAGGAGGGGCAACAGCCATAATCCTCCTCGACCTGAGCGCGGCCTTCGACACAGTGAACCGCTGTGTCCTGGTTCACCGCCTCTGGAGTGTAGGAGTGACTGGAACAGACTTATTATGGCTACATTCCTTCTTAGAAGGATGATTTTTCCAGGTCTTTGAAGGCAGTACCAAATCTCAACCCATCCCCCTACAGTGCGGAGTCTCGCAGGGCTCTTCGCTGAGCCCCAATCTTTTCAATGTTTATATGGCTCCACTGGTGGAGGTTATAGCCTATTTGGGATCCATATGGTGACATACGCCGACGACACACAGCTGGTCGTGGCACTGAACCATCCCAACCAACAAACCAAATACCTCCTTTCCTGCCTTGAGGAAGTCGCCGAGTGGATGAGTCTTTCCCACTTGAAACTCAACGGGGAAAAGACCAAGCTCATGATCCTCGGTAATTCTCGAAGCCTACTTTCAAGCACCATGTAACCTTCCTCTATGGGACCGGTGCCGGTTCCCAAGACAGAAATTAAAAGTCTGGGAATTTGGCTAGATCAAGACCTTACCTTCATAGTACATGCTAGGAAGACTGTTGCTACATGCTATGGTCTGCTGAGAATGATCCGTAAAATCCTCCCCCTTCTACCTTTTCAAGCAAAAAAACTATTGATTCAGGCTCTAATTCTGTTGAGGATAGATTACGGAAATGCCCTTTATTTGGGGGCCCCGAACTCCGTGATCGCGAAACTGCAGGTCGTACAAAATTGTGCAGCGAGGCTACTTACCGAGACGCCCTAACAATGCTTAGCAAGGCCCGCACTACGCACTCTCCACTGGCTCCCGGTGCAAGAGAGAATACATTTTAAGGCTCTCTGCATAGCCCATAAGTCGCTGGCTGGGCGCGGACCTTCCATCAACAAAGCCATGATCCGCCCCTACAGGGCAAACAGAAAACTTCGCTCAGATGAACTTCACCTTGCTGTGGTCCCTAGAATCAAGAAAGCCAGAAGTGGTGGACGGCTTTTTTCATTCAATGCCTCCAGACTCTGGAATGCCCTTCCGCTGAACCTCCATAGGGACCCTTACCTGATGTTTTGAAAACAACTAAAGACTTGGCTTTTCCCTTAGGGTATCTTTCCTCTAGTTATGGTTTCAGCGCTAGGATGCTCCCAGGTAGCCATGCGCTATACAAGTGCCAATTCAATTCAATTCAATGATCTCTGCTAAGGTTCGGATGTATATATTAAACAAAGTGGGGCTCAGAATAGAGCCCTGCGCAACTCCCTGTTATAGAGGAAGAATCTTAGATAAGCAAGGCTTCTGGGTGACCTGGAAGGTGCGATCCCATAGAAAGTAGTAATCCATTTAAGTGCCATGCCGCCGACTTCGCACTCCCCTTGCCTCTGTACTAAGAGGCCGTGGGAGACGGTGTCAAAAGCCGCGCTTAGATCGAGCAATATCAGGGCCAAACTCTGACCTTTGTCAGCACTCTGTCTCAGAGTTTCCTGTGCCAGAAGTTGGGCTGACTCAGTAGAGTGGGTAGCCCTGAACCCCGATTGGGTGGAATGGAGAAGGTCACTGGATTCGATAAAGCACGTTAGCAGATTATTCACGTTTTTCAAGAATGTTTGCTAAGAATGGCAGAAGAGAGATGGGTCTAAGACTTTCCAGGATCGAGGGATCTAGAGAGAGTTTTTTGCGCATATTATGTTATGTTATAAATTTTGTATAGCACATGTCTGCCCCAGCAAAGTGGCGTCCCAGCACTGATCTCAGTCAGACAAAGGGGCAGGGCGGAAACAGGCAGGGAAGTAGATTACTTAGGAAAGAGATAGGTTTTTATAGCCTTACGGAATGCCGCATGGTTTTGGATGCTTCTGATGCTCACCGGTAGGGAGTTCCAGAGTTTTGAAGCAAGGGCTCGGAAGGAGCGCCCTTCTGCCCTAGCTCTCTTGACCCGAGGAACAGACGCCAGGTGCTGACCAAACGCGCGCAGATGGCAGGTGTATGTGTAGGGTATGAGAAGATCCGCTAGGATATCGGGGGATTGGGCGTACGGGGAGAACCACAGCGTGCTTCCAATTCTTGGAAACTAGACCTAAGTTGAGGGACATGTTAATCAATTTTTTATGGTGAGGAATAATAGCTGCTAAGCCTAAGCATAGAAGTTTGGGCTGAGCTGGGTCAAGAGGGGAGTCTGATTGGATTTGAAGGAAGGAAGCATGCACTTCTTCAAGGGAAGGGTTGACGAGATTGACCAGCCCCCCGGGATTGTCCATAGCTAGTAGATAACCTGCCTTCTGGGCCTCAGTAGGAAAAGTGCCGTAAATCTTAGTCACTTTTGAGGCAAAGAAGGTAGCTATGTTGCAGTTTTCAATGGATGGAGTGGCAATAGCAGACAAGCGTTTGAGCGAAGACATGACTTAAGTATGAAGAAGAGTTCTTTAGACGGTTTATCCACACAGTCGATTTTTTGTGTGTAGAACTCTCTACAGGAGCTTCTAATGAGCATATGGTACTGTTTTAACGCAAGTTTATAGCCAGGGTGGCTGGTCATACTGTAGTATTTTCCCCATTCATGTTCAAGGCACTTTAAAAAAAAAAATGTTAGCTACCGCTAAGTGTTCACTGTACCAAGGTGCAAAGGAAAGGGGTCCTAGGATTCCGTTTGGGAGCCAGCCAGACTATACGGTCTAAGGTCATGGTCAGCCTTTCGTATAGGTGGTTTCCTGTTAGATCTATGTCTAAGTCCTATACTAGATTAGGATTAGAGGCGGCTAGGGCAGTTTGTGTCAGGCTCTGAGTTAATCTTGGCCCATTTCCGAGAAAGGACAGATTGGTCCTTGTAAGCCTAAAGGGTGGATTTAGACAGAGGAATGGAAAAGGGAATCATGTAATGGTCTGACCAGGGCAGGGTAACGGGGGATTCCACTAAAAGCCAAGATTGGAAAAAATGGGGTCAAGTGTGTGGCCTTTGGCCAGCGTGAGTCCAGACACTAGTTGGAGCAGATGGTGGGTTTCTAAGTCTCTAGTTCAAGATCTCTCCCCTGGGCATGAGCTTTCTTCAAAAGGGAGGTTCAGATCAGCTAAGACTAGGACGTATTGTCACGTATGGCCAATTGTGTACTGGTCTCTGCAAGGTAAATGTAGAGGCAGACCCTTGGGGGGCCATAGATGAGGAGTCCAGTTAGAGTGCTGTTGCCTGAGAGAGTTAGCGATAAAGGAGCTGCCTCGAATTCGGCTTTGTCCCCCTCATTTTGGGTGCACTTAAAGGTGCATTTAATAATAACTGCAATGCCTCCACCGCGGGGAGGAGCTATCATGTCTAACAATACCATAGCCAGCCGGCATTGCATCTAAGATATCAGGCGCAGAGGCTTCAGAGAGCCACGTTTCCGCGAGGAATAGCGCGTCTGGGTGCACATCGCTCAGAATATCAAACCTTTCTTGTTTATGTTTAGGTAAAGAGCGGCATTTAATGTTAAGGCAGCAAAAATGTCTTATGGGAGACAGACTGCAGTTCTTGAGACCACTTACAATTTGCTCTAGACCATAGTATTACACATAGACCACTTAGCAGCCAGCTCCTCCTGGATCTCTAACACACACGGCGTTGAAATGGTATGTGGACAAGATTTCTGGTTGACAGAGGTGGAGGCACCAGAGCTGAGCGGGTGTGCACCCTGCGACGATGCAGTGTCCTGCCTGGTATGGACTGTATTGGATTGGTGTGAGACCTGCTGGACCGCAGTGTAGGCCGATGGCAGAAATCAGCAAGGGCACACAGACACGTGTGGTCGGAATGCTATGCACAGAGTTGGTGGCACCAAATCGAAGAGAGTATAGTGACAAACTCAGCCATAAAATATGTACTCTGCCATTGTGTAATCAAGACTCAGTTCCAAATGTGTGACCTACTTGTCCGCTGTGTATGCCAGTGGAGTACGTCAACGAGAAAGGAGTACTGCGGGCCTTGCTCGTGGAGGCCGTGATGGTCTGAGGAGGCTGCCAAGCTCCCACGGACCACTCACTACCTGCACTTGAATAATGAAGGAAAAAAAACTTTGATCTTTCTTTTTTTTTAATGCAACCCATTTTCCTTTAAGGAAAACGGGCTGCATTTTAAAAAAATGATTGCTTTATTTAAAAGCAAATCACAGACATGGTGGTTTGCTGTCCTCAGCAGGCCACCATCCCCATGATTTTACCAATTCCTAATGGGTTGCAAATCACGACCTGCCTCATTAATGTTAATGAGGTAGGTAGATTTGCGACCTATTAGGAAACACTAAATGAAACTCAGAGTTTCATAGATTTAAATAGTGATTACCGAATTGCGATTCACAGACAATCGCAATCAGGTAATCGCTATTTGAAATAATGATACATGTGGCCCTAAGTCACAAGATGACCTGAAGTTGTTCAGTGTACTATAAGTTTCATCTAGAGAAACATTGGTTTTCTTTAATTATATACAATGTACCCTGGTTTCCTTTTGCGGTCCCTATTGCCGGTAATGACATATCTGGGGTGACGACATACCTAGGCTGCCGGTCACTGGGAGAGGCAGAGGCCTGTTTATAGGGTCTAAAGCATGAACACCGAGCATGCATTCCCAGGCACTGATCATAGTCCTGCATCACAGAAGCTATTATAACAGTTAGAAGCCACTGCTACAAGCCAGGTTCTAGCAGGTAGGCCAGATGGGCCAGACCAATCCAAACATGACCTTTGGCCCTCCCAGTGATAGCAGAAGAGGCCACAAGAAAGCACCTGTTTGTTGACTGCTTCCTCCATGTAGACAGCCAAACTGGGTGATTTTTTTTCACTTTTCACTTTGTTTACTTTAATTATCAGTCAGGGGTCATCAAGGAACCTCTAGAATGCATTTTAAAGTGCATTGTTGTAAGAATAACTGTTTTAATTATGTACCGATGGGGAGAAAAATGACAGCTTTAGATGATTTTCCCTTTTTTTGTACTGGTTGATACATTAAAATACCGGTCATGCCGGTAAACAAAAAACAACACGGTGGCAACCCTAGCTCATGTCTGAGGCAAGCTGTAGTAGAAAGGTGGGTGCTGGGGGAGAGGGGGCAGGGGTTTACCTGCCAATGATGCAGCAGGTGCAGTGGCACCAGGGCTCAGGATTATGAAAGGCCTTCGGCACCTCAATTATGACTGTTTCTGTGTGGGGATTCTGAGAGTGTTATGTAGTTTAGTCTGTGTGGGAGGAGCACAATAATATACTGTAGAATGGGGCATGCATTATACTGTTCAGACAGTGGCAGTTCGTGCCTCACCGGATGAGCAGCCATAATGTGGATTTACAATGCCTACTACAATACTGTCTGTGCTCTGCCAGATGCTGTGGTAAAGAAAATAACCATTTTATCTCAGCTAAGGAATTGTGCTGGGCTGGATTTATTCTGACCCGTGTGGCGCGGATACAAAAGTGTGCATTTCATATTCTGATATTCTTGTTACAGTAATTTGCACATTCCAAGGTTATAGTTGGGGGCCACTGGAATTATGCAATTTTGCAGGTACTGTGTTTTCTGCAGAATTATGGATGTGATGCATTTGCCACAAAATCCACTATTTGATTCATAATCTACAGTTCTAGCTCAAATGGATCAAAAGTTGCTAAAAATACTGCAATAAGTTACCGCACAGTTGAAGGCCCTTCGCAAAGGCTGACTGGTCACCTTACTTGGGTGGTAAACTCGTACTACTGAGGTGTGCCCTATGCCCCGATAGTGATAACAAGTGTAAAAAACAAAAAAAAGACAATGTAATGAAGTAATACTATCACAAAACGTGCCTCATTACACCGCATTATTTGTCTTTCCTTGCTGCATAATTAAGTCAACCCTGCTGCATATTTTTTGTTACTCCCCGGCTGCATAATTTCAGTGGTCCTGTTTATAGTGATCTTACTATTCACATGTACTGCCAATGGTCCTGATCAAAATCCAGTTCAATAAAGCACGACTAAAAGTTATGCAATGTGGCATGATGTACACAGTGTGGCATTAAGGCTAATCATCCAAACTCCCCTCAGAGCTAAATAACTCATTGCACAGGTATATTTAAGAATTCATATCGCTTAAGTTCTGCTACACAAAGTATGATTTTCATATACATGGATAGTCTCTGCGTACATCGCAGCATATACTTTTTTACAACTATGTTAAAACCAAATATGAACAATTTTTAAGGCAAAATTTCATCTTTTCTATTTGGTCACATTTCCTCAATAGTGTTTGTTTACTTTTTACATTTCACAGCATAGCACTAGGTTTGATAAGGTTGGCTGTTACAGTGAGAGGTCGCACAGCTGATGATTCACGAGCAGAAGCTGCAGAGTGTGGTCCTTCGACTTTCATGAGCCCAAAGCTGCATCACATACACACTGAGAAAATCCATGCTGTCTGCTCGCCTCAAATAAGTGATTGAGTCATTTTATCAATATCATTTTGCACACTCACCCAGTGTTTACTGAATGCAAAACACACCACATACAAGCACCCCACCACATGCATAAACACCTTGTTTATACCGATACACGCAACACATAGGCACACTCACACCAGGCTCAAATGAATGGTGCACACAGAAACAACTACACCAGAATGGCCATGCCACACACATGCGCAAAAAAACACCACAGGCACACATACACACACAATACTCACTCACACTGCACATGTACATATGTAAATCCCATATACTAGAGATACACAAGCGAAAACATTCACTATTCACAAACAGGGCCTCAAAAACTGCAAGCCCCACAAGCTCTCAGTGCTTCTCTTCACTTAGCTGATGAAGTCCAACTGCTGAAATTGAACACAAGAAGACTGAAGTTGTGATGTGTGGGGAGAGTTCTTCTTTGTGCAACTCCACTGGAGGTCAACAGAGCTAGCACATACTCCTACCCCGGCACCCATGCCATGAACATCGGGATTGTCGCCGACGGCAAACCTGACATGATAGCCCAAGTAAGTACTGTCACTACCTCATGTTTTCACAACCTGAAAACACATATCTCACCTCAAGGAGCTACACTGATGCAGATGTTGCCACCGTTTGTGAAATGGTGCATGATTATGCAGAAGCTTTTCCAGTGCTTCATGAAATGTATGTATCTGCAGTTGTTATAGGGATTGCAACTGCAGCCTGTGAGAGCACCTTTTCAACACTATCTCCTGTCCTCACACCTTTCCGTCGCACAATGAGTGGGAGAATTTGACCATTTTAGCACATGAGATGGAGCTCACAGCAAACGTATGGATGGATGAGTTTGTAAGAAAGCTTTCAAAGAACAAATCGGGCCTGTATTACAGATAGGGAACATTGTCCCTGCTTGCGTCACTGCACATCTTCAAACAGGTGTGCTGGGTGCAAACAAGGACAGTGCACCCTGTTAAATATAATGCGCTGCCCTCAGTACAGCCGGGAGCCCGTGCCTGCTCGGGGACCAGTGCTTTCAGTGAAATACGGAGAGGCTGTTTATAAGTATAGAAATCATGGGTTTCACTATGCAAGCAGCTTGCTGACTGCAATTTAAAGAGGGGAGGGAGATCCCCTTGCAGGCTATGTCTGAGGGGGTCCATGGCAGCCCCTTGGGACCCTCCAGAAGGCTGGCTTAAGGACGCACACAGACTGTGCACCACCTATTTGTGGCATATTGTGCGCATCCTGAGGGTCTATTTACCCCTGCACTCGCATCCATGATATCGGTTGGGCGCAGAGGCAAAGTCATTCCCTCATTTGCATGGGGCCATGCTCCCATGAAAATGATGGAATGCGGTCTGAAGATAGTGCTGGATCTACATGCGCACTAGTGCTATCAGTGTTACAGAAGGGACTGCAAAAGCGGCCACGTTCTGTAATACCATAGTGCCCCGGGATTGTACAAAGCGGGCCATTGTGCCCCTGGGGCTCTCGGTCATGGACGTCATTTGGGAGTAGTCAGGGGCCACAGCTGTACCTCTAGCTTGCTTCCTGCTACTCCTAGCACTTCCTTTGTGACCCCTGGCCTCAGAGGGGGCAAACCCTTTGCATCCTTGGAGGCCAGGGGTCGCAAAGGAAGTGCCAGGAGTTGCAGGGAGCAAGCTAGGAGTCACAGCTGGGACCTCCGAGTACCTACAAATGACGTCCATGCTCTCTGTGCCATACA
Source organism: Triturus cristatus (assembly GCF_964204655.1). NCBI lineage: Eukaryota > Metazoa > Chordata > Amphibia > Caudata > Salamandridae > Triturus > Triturus cristatus. The sequence continues at coordinate 238,331,729 of NC_140586.1, read as the reverse complement.
CCCCATACGTTTACGTCTTTGACCGCAATTACTAGTTTAACAATTGCCAGGCATGAAAACTGCTCTCTTTCTTTTGTTCAAAATGTGTTGCTGTTTTCTAAACTTTATCGATGAAAGCAAAAGAATGACATGAAAATGAACAGTTACAAAGATCGCAAGTGCAAAGAAATAAGTTTTGGACAAACTGCAAGGAGTAAATATCCAGCCCTCATAGTGCAAAGATGCACAGGCTCGGGTGTGGTTACAGAGACCGCCTTCAACTTGAACTTCTATTACAACCCGCCTGGTATCCAGATGCTTTTATTGAAGCTTGGCCTGCTGGAGATTATAAGGGTTGGGCCCGAGGAGTATAAACATCAGCTTTTACCCTCAAATAACTCTCCAAGTGCTCTGTATGACTGTTAGGAAGATAATATCATTTAAATCTAGAACATGTAGGCTACCTCCAGAACTGTCAAAAACTGGGCAGACATTGGCCCACTCACAGGCACCCTTGGCCCATCCAGATAAAAATCCCTGGAAGTGGGCCTGAACTACTACCAAAAGGCTGACACAGCTGAGACCATATCACACTATGGGAGAGCCAGTTTCAAAAATGAGAAAAGCTGGCTTTTGGCCAAAGAACAGTCACTTTCTCCAAGGTCAAAAAATGCAGATTAGAAAGTAAAGAGCGAGCATGGTGCCTCGGGGCAGGTGTACATTTTCCATTTACCGTGAAAAGCAAATGTGTAATAACTAATATGTCCTGGGGAAAGTGCTCCACACTTGATCTAGCAGCAAATACAGAGTTATAGATGAGTAGTTGTGAATAACAGGGATTTGCTTTTCTGAGTGGTTGTGAGTGACATCAATTATATGAGAAGAAAGCTGCAGTTATATTTAAAGTCTCTAAGAAAACCTAGGAAGAAAAGAATCATGTCAGACAGATCACAGTAACGCAGCTGCAAGTATGTTTTCATTTTTTTGTTTACCCCCTATACACCTTGTTCTCCTGTGCAGACGAGTAGCGCAGGGATCTTTAGAGAGCATGGGGGATGGCGGATCGCCACAATTCAGAACATTAGCTTCAGGGCTCAGCACTTCAATGCTCTGATGTCAGAGCATTGAGCAAACCGGTTTCTGTGCTAAAGTCAAAATTGCTTACGAGTAATTCCATTACACTGAGTCCATACTTCCTAGTTCTGATCATTGCATATGTAATATTGTTCTGATCATTACATATGTATTGATGAGAAGAAGGAAAGGGGCAAAGAAGTAATGAGCATTGAAGGAGGCAGTTGAAAGGGGCTCAAGTCACGCAGAGTTGTGTGTAGGTAGTTGCTTGCGCTATAGTGGACAAAGATCTCAAATCTAGACTTTCCCACTTTCATGCAAATTTGTCTCCTTGCAGTTGCCTCAGAAATCTAGAGTTCTGCACCCTGCATCCTCGGTGTGTCTCTAGGCTGTCATACACGAGCACAGAGGTGTCACTGGAGCAGCCATCTCTGCAACAGTTGAGTTCTGTCGAACTCTGGAAGTCTAGTTCAGACCTCCCCAGGCTAGGCTAGTGTCTAGTCATGGGTAGCCTGTGGAGTGTAACCCAAAGCAGCCCTGGCAATGTTGACGGACCAGCCCCCCTGCTGCTTTTGTGGCTGAGTGGGGCCTCGAAAAGATCGGGCCTGTGGTAAACAGCCCATGCTACTCTCCTTACAAATGTTTTCTTCATTGGTGCTCTAAACATAACCCTCTGCAAGAGTCTGTAATAAGGGACAGTTGCTCAAATACCAAAAGATTAAAAATATATAATGATTTTCTAGAAATAATAATATGATCGCCTTTCTGTCTTAGCCCACAGGTAATTTTCTATCACTAAGTGTTAACTATAAAGGAGTGTATTGAACAAATGACAACGTTAGATGTTTAATCATGAAACTGCAACATATTTGAAAACAATATAAAAACACCTTATAAAGTGCAGTCATGGAATGTAACGCAATTCAATTATTTAAACCAGTGACACCCAGAAAACTCATCCAAATATGCCGTGATGCAGTTATCTACATTACACCATCAGTCAACAAAACAAGATAAACAAAATTATTCCCCAAGAATTTTTCCAGAAAGTTGCCTCGTCCAGTTTTGATATTTGCTTTAGTTATTTGTATATATTTTGCTTGTAATATGTAACAAGCCGAGAATACTTTGCAAAAAGAAACTATAACCAAAATGGCGTGTTTGCCACACGACTTCCATATCACGAAAGCATTTTTTTTTTTTTTTTTTAGCATTATCAGCCCTTTCGTGCAGTGTGCTGAGCTTGGACCAGTGGACATTCCCCGAGTTGACAACTCCATCCACACTTGAAATCAATTACGCCCCGCAGCTAACTTGTGCAATTTGTCAACAAAGAAGGGAATCATCAATGATTTGCACTGAAAGAAAACCACTCATTTCTAACACGTTTTCAACTAGGACTTCTCCCCTTCCTCTGAGACACTTTAAGACACTTGCAAATTGCCTCATCTTGAGGTTAAACCCTGATGTACTCAAACTTTGCAAAGAAAGTGAAGCACAAGATATTATCCATTGGGATTGGAGCATCTGCCGCACAAAGCGACAGTCCTACTAGGCTCTATCACCTATTGATTAGAGAAGCTTATGAGAAAGTATGTCCTTCTTCGCCTGTTCCTTTAAAATCCTGTCAGAGCTTGATGACATCGCTTAAGGCTAATTATAGACATTGAAAACATTGTGGTTCATCATCTGTGATTAGAGTCGGCCATTTTGGAATGGTGTTGAGTGCACATTGAACATCTGGTTACAGTGTGAGTGTCCAGGGGTGGGTTGTTATCTACCAGGCATAGCCCGAGCATTCTTAATACCTAATTATAAACCAAGTCAGCTTGTCCGACAAATCCAGACACAATAAAGCCCATGATTAGGAAGCTATGCCGGTCAAAAAGATGTTAGCGCCATCATATTAACCCCAGTGTTTCATTATTTTACTACGACTTTAATCAGGGGGATTCAAAAACGCAAACATCTGTTTCTTGTCCCAATCGTATTTACACAAATCGTTCAATTATTAAAATCATCTAATGTCATTACTTTCAATAATCCTTGATTGCTTGCTTTCAATTTTAATCAAGCCAACAATATAACAATTTCGATCACTGTGAGACATATCATGCACAATTTTACAATCAATTGTAATAAGATAAATGAGTGCAACATACTTATATAAGCTAAGCCATTTAGTGAGAGAATTGGTGCAAATTGTTCTGAACTAGCTTCACAAAATTATAGAAGCTGATTTAAATAGGGACAAACTAATATAAGCACAAATAAAGTGCATGGTTGGTGGATATTCCAACCTTATTTTATTGAAATTGGTGATCTTAGCTTCCAAAAGAAATGCAGTAAATATTCAACATGACCTGTTGCCGTTCCATCTCAATAACTGTAATTGAAGAAAGAGATCATGTTATATTTTTTATGAAGTTGGTCCTACATTTAAAAAGAATCTATCATCATTACCATTTTTCCTCTCATCAATATTACATGCTTAATCTATAATATAGATTGGAATTTAGTCATAATTGATTTTTTATAAAAGAGTAAAACCACGCCTCTACACATTGTCACCAATGTCTCCAAGTAGTCATCTCTGTGAGCTTCTGTAAAATAGCATATACACACTTATAAACAGGCATGCATAACTCAAAGAATAAAAGAAGGAAAATTATAAGAATTATGTGGATTTATTCTCTCCATCACATATACCAACATAACAGCAGATACACAGTCTACTCTTCAAATATGTCTCTTACAGAAATAATGTAGTTGTATTTCACTATTGGGACCATGGGCAGTATACAATTTAGATAATTACAACTTTAGACTCTATTGCTCTGAACCAGAGATTTCCATTTTCAGTTCAGAGACATGGCACAGTCATACCTCCCTCAAATGTTCTGGAAGTGCATTCAGTAGTTTCAACAAATGCATCAATTTGGGATTGGAAAAATAATTATTTTTAACAACATGCATGTACTCATTCATCCTGTTGGTTCATAAACCACATATATGGCCTAACAGTAGACAAATGTTCATATTTTACATGTAGCATGATTTCTCTCAATCAATCTTATTTAGCCCCAGGTGGCTGCTAATATAATCCCTAAAATACAAAACACTGTTAGGTCTCAGAGGCAGCCAAGTACCGAGGGAGATGAAACCTAGGAGATGGTAATTGGTCAAGTAATGTCTCAATGTATGTAGCTTACTAGATGTAATTAGCAGGCATTTTCCTGTGAAGTAGCAAAATCGGACATCACGTGCTATTGATTTTTACCAATGTTGTATCCATGTATTGACTCATTACTGTACTTGCATTGATTAATTTGTGTCTGTGGTTGCTGGTGGTTTGCCTAGCACTCATTTTTGGGGACTTGGACTCACTTTTCATCATCACTCTGATTAAGAACAAGAGTGAAAAAGGCACAAAAGGAAGAAAGAAGGAGGGGTGAAAGCTAGTAATCCATTGACAAAGGGAGAAACAAAGGATGAAAACTCTACTAGAGTGAAATAAGAGACAAGAATTGTAAGGTTGTGGAAGAAAGAGACACAAGGTGGAATCAACACTAGGCAGCCTTGGTATTCAGCAGTGCTGGAGGTGGGCAATTAAGAAAACCTTTGTGACCCTGAAATGGTTTTCAAATTAAGCATTGTACACTTGGCTATCAGGAGGATTTCGTGAGCATTTTTCTTAGCACATGCTGTTGATAAGTAATTATTTCCTTGGTTTGGCATGAGCTTCGTTCTAGAATCTTGTTTGAGAAAACAGGTTTCTTAAACCCTCTCACCATTTTTCCAGTTTCCTCTGGCACTCTCTATCTTCTGAAACATTTCGCTTGGCTCTGAGTTACTACACATGGTGAATGCTAATAATCATGTATAGTTTATAAGTATGCTGGAATTGGAGAATTACATTGGCAGAAGTCTGTTTTCAATCTTTTTAGACTGACAATCTCCATATCTGGCAATAAGATCTGAAAACTCAACATTGTGTTGACTGCAATTTTAGGTATGATGCAAGAAACATTTGCTACCTATTCTTCGAATTTGCTACATATTATTTGATTTTTTAAATTAAATACATTTCTAATAAGGTCAAGAAAAGTTTCGTCATAAAACAAAATATTGCATTCCATTTTTAATTTATAACAACCAAAGTATTATTACTTACAATAAAATAATTAAAAGTAAAATGTACATTACCATATTGTTACTACAAATCTCAATAATAAAAACACATAAATCAGCTGAGGTCCTTCTTACAAGCGTTAAAAAATAGATGACTACTGAAGTAACCTATCTGAATTTGACTCACATAAAAATGTAAATGCAGCAACACTGTGAATACTATTATCAATAAATAAAGGTTTCAAATATGTTACCCTCATTGATTTGAAAGCAGGACGAAGAGCATTATGGGATCAAAGACAACTGGTCTAGGCAGAGAGCAATGACACGTTGATAAAATATTTTCCTCAACCATAATGTGTTGAATATTATTAAAAGGCTTTTACAATCCTAAAGTTCTTTCTTAGAGGCTCATTGGTAAGTTAGTGGAGGATGGAGCTAAACACCATCCTATAACAGTGCTCTTGGTCAGTTGAAAAAGGCCTCCATTGAAAATAGAGATTGTTAGTGAGGACACATCTTTGACATACCCAACAGCATTTCTGGGCGTACAGCAAACAATGCATATATGTGTACATTATGCAGTGCCATCCTGTGTCATCATGATATATTCGGACTCCCAAAGCAAACTGAGTTCCATTTTTTAAAAGACCATTACATCTTGGACATGGTATGGCAATGATGACGGTGTGGTTCCAGAAAAGAGTATAGATAACGAGCTAATCCTTTGTTACCGAGGCAATGTTTGAGGGGATAAATTGATTTGAAAAGGTGTCTGCCTATACACCTAAAAGTATTTAGCAACATTTTGAAACTGGGGCTCAGTGGATAAATGTTGGTAAGAAATAGGTCTTTCAATGTTTCAATTAATTTTCATTTCAATCTTGTAGCTAGATTGTCTAGTAATTTTGAATGCCCTTCTTTCTCATCAAGCTGTCATTTAGATTATTTAATACACTGAACGGTCCTGATGATGTCGATATTCCCCTTTGTGTCCGAGGGGCTGGTCATTACTGTTTTTGTCCTCATCTAGACTTTCTAAGACAAATTATTATTATTATTTTTTTACAACAAATGTGATTGATTTTCAAGGTACCAAATGGGCAAAGCCCAGCGAGCATCGAAGCATGTTTAGATACAATATACAATTGCAAGGCATCTAATGACATCCCCAATGAAGTCTGCAAAACAGCAGACCCAAAACCCCCTCCCCCCCACCCCCAACTTCGCACCATACATCATTTATACAACATTATACAAACGTAGTGCAATCTTGCTCCTTTACCTCTGCACAACACCATTACCCTATATCGATGAATTGCTCACTACCAGCCTATCAATTGGGTCTCGGGAAGCCACTGACTCCAGGAGAGACAGGTCAATGCCACAGTACGTGGCCCATCTGGCCCACGTGCAGACATCCCGAGCCTGAAATACTGCGACTTCTGCGGACAGGCACCTATCCATTGCCTTCTTCCAGGTACCTATACTGGGTGGGGATGTTGCCTTCCAGTGTTGTGCAATGTCACGTTTAGCTAGTGCAAGCCCTAGAAACAATAAATACTTTTTATATCTGTTACCCCCAATGTCCTCTGCACTGTGTAGGACTATCAATCGAGGGTCTGTAGGAATGCGCCATGCCAACACCTGCCCCAAGCAGGATCTTATGCCCAACCAGAAATGTTGCATTGTGTGAGAAGTTGGCCTGGTATATGCTGTCCACTAGTTATAGTGGGCACCCTGTAACAGTACAAACAACCCCTTATTGGTTATAGGTTAAAGACAACCTTTATTGAAAGCTATCTTAGTGGTAGCTATAGAGAGCAGCCTTCAGGCTAAGTCTTGAAGGAATGTAAAGCAGCTTGTTTTACCAGTCTATAATCTCTTGAGTGCCTAAATGAAAGACAATCACACCAGGTATATATATAAAATATATGTATGTATTTCTAAACACACCCTCCTAGTCTCTTTATGAGACTACAGGTCAAAACACATAAGTTACAATTCAAATATCACAGTAATAAGCACAAATACACGTCAGGCCCTAGGGGCGAGCCAAACCATATACTAAAATAGTTGTAGAAGAACCACGACTTAACCAGACACAAGGCCTAGAGCCTGTAGAACCGTTGGGACCCCAAGGAACCACCCAAGGTAGTGACACAGGGGACCCACGGGGCCGTGTGCAGTGTGTGAACACAGCCGCGAGCTCCCGTTAGCTTCTATGGGGAAAGACACAGTTAGATTTTTAAAGATTAGGGACACTTAGAAATGAGTCTGGACCAAACCCTTTGGGACTTAGGAAGTTCTAGGGCCAACACCCACAGGAGCACCGGAGTACACGAGTACTCGAGTTACCTCACCCAGGGAAGCCTGGTGCATAGGTGTCAAATGGTGTCGGGTCGCATCGTCGATTTCAATGGGAGCTGGCAAAGAAGTGCTGCTGCCGGGAAGATGCGAAGTGTCCGAGAGATCCAAACCTGGATCGAAGTCGAGAAGAACCTGAAAGCAGAGGTGACAGAGTCTGGGTCACTTGCCAGTGACCAAGAAGGCGACAGGCGGATGCCCACCAATGTCGGGTGATTTCAGGTGAAGAAGGTGAAGTTAGACTCTTCAGCCACAAGGACCAGGAGGCGTCAAGGATGACCAGGAGCTGGATTCGAGCTGTCCCACGAAGGATGTCGAGTGCTGCAGCGTCGGTGTCCGGACTGGACACAACAAGCCTTGGCAACAGCAACCCACGCAGAAAGGAGAAAGATGCTTCGGTGCACACCGGCAAGGTCTGAGGGACTCACTACTTGGTAGGGCGTCAGGGCACGTCTGGAGCAACCAGGGAAGCCCAAAGAAAATCAAAGTTAGCCCCTCAGGGACCCACCAGTCGACGGACCAGGGATCGCGAAGGGACCTCCAGATGAAACACAAAATGGCAGCCCACGGGTCACTCGGGGTGACTAGGCCGACAATCTTCGGTGGATTCTGTGCTCGAGGTGGGGGCTACAAGTGAGCCCAAGCACGACTTCAGGAGCCGTCGAGAAGTCAATGCACTTGCAAAAGTGCACGGTGACCAGGAGTTTCGGTTCTACGCTACTCACGAGGGCTGCGGGTCTCAGCTTTGCTGTGGACTCGGGTTGGCCTCTGAGATGTCTGGAAATCCTCTTCCTGGGCTAAAAATACTTCAGAGTCCGGCGGGAGCTTCGGAGATGCAGACCGGCAAAATGCTTAGTTGGTGCCTGCCAAGCAGGAGAGTCACTCCTTGACCCCAAGGGAGATTTCCTCTAGTCTTTAGTAGAGCATCGAAGTTCCAGGATTCAGCTTCAGAGTTTCGTCCAGGGATATCTAAAGTTCTTGTTACAGAGGTTCCTTACTTATACCCAAGGAAGGGGTTGGACTAGCTCTAGGGACACACCTATGGGAGGGTTTGGAAAGGAGGGGTGGCTAAACCCATTTCCTTTGTCCAGGTTCACGCCAGAGCAGGGGCTAGAAGTCCCTGAACCGGTTTCAGCTGGACTATGCACAGGGACACCAAATGTGCCCTCAGTGCAGGACTTCAAAGCACTCAGAGAGTGCTCCCACCCAGACCCAATACACATAAGCCTGTCTGGGAGGTGGTTACACCTCCCTGTGACAGGAAACCTACTGTCCAGGCCTCCCCTGCCGGAGTTTCAGTCAGCAGCCTGTGGCTGCAGCATCAATTTTGTGATGCCAGGGCTCTATTATATTTCCACCGGGTATACCAGTACTGCCATGTCTCTCCCTCTAGAAGGGTGGGATAATATCCTCACATCAAGAACTGATGTGGGGGTATGATTTCAAGGTGTTTGACACCAAACACAACATGTTTCCATGCAGTCAGTCCAAAGTTAGCATTAACCGTTTAAGATATAATGCACTTAAGAGTATATGGTCAGGCTGCACCACTGACAACCCCGGAGAAGAGATTCCGAAGGATGCAGAGGGGCCCAGCTCATGCCTGGGCACCCTCTCACATATAAGAAAGCACCCTGCCCTTAGGATTGATAAGGCCTGCCATAGGGGTGACTGATAGGTTACTATGTGCAGGGATAGGTGAGGTATAGTGAACCTATACCTCAGTAAGAGGTGCATGCACCACCTTACCCAGGCTGCAGTGGCAGACCTGTGGTGTCATTTTGCATGGCTTTCCAGGGGTGGCACAATACATGCTTCAGCCCCTGGTAGGCCTCTGGGGTACCTATGCCTAGGGTACATAGTATACCATATACTAGGGACTCACAAGGGTACCCCAGAATCCAATCTGTAGTGTACCTAAAGTACATGCAATCAATTTAGAGAGGAAGCAGCTAGGCTGGGGCCCTGAATAGCAGGGTTCCAGCCAGACTAAAGTCGAAAAACAGTGAAACACCAGCAAAAAGTGGAGGAACATGTGAAGCAGATCCTACTCTCCTACACAGTGCCTCACAGGTCCACACAGTATGGAGAAACGACCCCTCCTTCGAATCGCATCGGAGGCACATAGGGGACCGAATAGCCCCCATCTTGTAAAGGCGTAAACATGTAAAGTAAATCCTGTGAAGATATTTGAACTGGATCAGTCGATATCGGGTAGAGACCGCGGAGTACCGGCGGCTAGTCAGTGACTCTGCCCAGTCATCATCCGTCAATGTGGGCACATCTGCTTCCCACGCCGCCTGAGTCCGGTGTATAGTGGTCATGGAGTGTGTAGTTAGTGTTTGGTAAATTTAAAGAATCTTGTGGGCACCTAGATCCCCCATGAGCAACAGGCCCTCCAAAGGGTGGAATTATGGGAGGCTTGTGAGGCCCCTTATCAAAGGGGATACGGCATGTCTGATTTGCAGATATCTGTGAAATTGCGTTTTATGGAGGCCAAAATCAGCCTGTAGCTGCTGAAAGGATTTGAGTGTGGACTCCCGCATTACGTCTTCCAACACAGAAATCCCGATGTCGTCCCACCTACTGAAACCCACCACAGCCGCGACTGGTCGGAGGTGTGTGCCGCGCCAAAGAGGCGTAACACCGGTGAGTTTGCCCCACCATCCCATCTATCGGACCGCTCGCCTCCAGATTTGAATGACAGTCCTACATGCCGGGGGAAGTTCCGTCAGAGACGAGGAGCTATACAAAAAGTGGAGCAGCGGGGTTTCGGCCATGAAGAGTCGTTCCACAGCATAAGCTGGGTCCGATTGTAAGCAGTACCACCAGCCATTTATCACTAGGAGATGCGATGCCCAGTAATACGCCTGAACATTCCGCCGTCGCTATCCCACTGCAGTAGGTAGATTAGATACAGGTCGCGAGCGTCACCTGAACCGCTCCGCCCCCCCAGAGAAACCTATTGAGTAATGCATTAATTTGATGAAACCACGACGAAGGGTTTGGAAAGGGGTAATTTTGCAGCCTATAGAGCAGGCGAGGCAAAGACACCATTTTAAAAATGGCCGATCTACCATATAACAAGAGGGGAAGTTGGGACCACACCGTCGTCTCATCCCGAACTGTAGGCAGTAACGGAGCGATATTCCGTGACCAAGCTTCAGTTGGGCACCGTGTAATAACCACCCCGAGGTACCGGAATCCTGCCTCAGCCACCACCAACTGCGAGGCCCAAGCTTGGGGCCGCTGATCCCCGCAAATCGGGACCAGAATGGATTTGGATGGGTTAGCGCAGAGGCCGGAGGTCTCCCCGAAGACCCGCAGAATCTGCAGCACCCAGGGTGCAGAGACCCACGGATCCGACATAAAAAACAGGGCGTTGTCAGCATAAAGCGCAATCCTATCTGAGCACTCCGGAGACCAGTCCAGACCACGTAGCCTAGAGTCCAGGCGGACCCACGCAGCTAGGGGCTCAATAGCCAGTGCAAACAGCAGTGGGGAGAGCGGAGAACCCTGCCGTGTGCCCCTCCGAATGGGGAAGGGGGCCGAGCAATGGCCAACCAGTTGGACTGATGCAGTGAGGTCCGTATAAAGCAATTTCACATATGTACGGAATTGGGGATCCAAATTAACTGCCTCCAAGAGCTTAAAAAGGTACGTCCAACTTAAAGAATTGAACGCCTTGTCGATATCGGCCAACAGGACGGCTGCAGGACGTCCCAAACAATGAGCTTCCGCCACCGCGTTGTGAGCTCGTCTGATATTATGTCTGGTAGAGCGCCGTGGCAGGACGCCAGACTGGTCCGGGTGTACCAAATCCTGTATACAGGTGCAGAGGCAGTCTGGCAGGATCTTCCCTAGCAGTTTGGGCTCAAAACTCAGTAATGAAATGGGGCGATAGGAACCCGGGTTGTCCGATGGGCGGCCCGGTTTAAGAAACCCTACGACCTCTGCGTGTCTCCAATCCAGAGGGAGAATATGCTTCTCCGAGGCGTCATGGATCACCTCGAGTAAATGAGGCCCCAGAGTCTCCAAATGAGACATCAGGAAGTCACATGGGAACCCGTTCGGGCCCGGCGTATGACCAGGGTGGATGTTGGAGAGAGCCGACCACAGTTCATCCAACGAAATGGGCTACTCCAGGGCACCACGTTGCTCATCCGAGAGGCGGCGGGGAGGGATATCCACGAAAAAGGTATCTATAAGGGGTTCGGAGATGACCTCCCGTTCTTCGTACAATGCCGCGTAAAAATCAGCAAAGGCCTGAACAACCGCCTCGGGGGATGCGCAGGCAACTCCTGCGGGGGTCCGCAGAAGGGGTACTTGCGTCGGGGCCACCCTAGCCTGACAGAGCCTATGAAGCATTTGGCTAGACTTATCGCCCCATTGGTAGATCCTATGCTGGGTGGCCAGCCAGGTGTCTTTGGCACAGGCTGTGTGAGCATGATGGAGCATTTATGGCACGTGCAGTAGGTTCCGGCGGGCAGCAGGGTCAGAGCCTCCCACCACAAGTTATTGGAGTTATTCCTGCCTGTTCTCCAAGTCATGCACCTGGGCCAAGCGGAGACACTTTTTCCCGGTGTAGTAACTTAGATCTGCACCCCGAATTGTGGGCTTAAACGGTTCCCATAAAATAACTGGGGACTGGCATGTGCCGGCATTGTATCTGAAGTAGCTGGTGATTGCCTGACTTAGCATCTCCCTGTATGCCTCATCACGGAGCAGCAAGGGGGACAAACGCCACCTATAGGGGGCCCTGCTAGTTAACAGTCGCAATTTAAATTGGATCGGCGAGTGGTCCGATAGGCCACGGGGTAGAATGGATGTATGTGCCACCCTGTGCATATAGCTATGTGGGAGGAATAAATAATCTAGACGTGAAAGAGTGGGGTGAACCGATGACTCGTAAGAGAACCCAGCATTCGTCGGGTGTAAGGCACACCACGTGTCCACCCAGCCCAGAGTACGTGCGAGTACGTTTAATTTGGATATAGTGAGGAGTGTATCAGGTTTTTGGGTTCACCACCAATCCAATGGACCCATAATATTCTTATCGCCCCCCAATATCATAAGGCCACCCGGGAGGTCCCCCCAAAGCTGCGCTATTTTATCTATAAACGTCTGGCCAAGCGGCGGAGGGGCGTATACGCTACCAAGTGTAATGTGTTCTCCGGCCAAGGTACCCGAGACCACTGTGTATCGACCCCCTGGATCTAGCCAATGTCGTGTGATTTGGAGTGGCACCCTACGGTGAATGAGAATGGCAGTACCCCGTGCCCCCCGCGTAAAGCTGGAATGATACACTGTGGAGTAACCGTAATGGGCTAGGCATGGGGCAATAGGACATCTGCTGCATAGCAAGTCAAGTCAAGTCAAAAAACTTTATTTCGGACAAAATGTCCTAGAAAGTGCATACACACAAGTAAAAACAGAGTTATACATGCAGTTTCAAATTTAGAAAATCATCGAATCGTTGAGTCATAAAATTTGGACAGAGGTAACACGATTTTTGTTAGAGAGTTCATGGACAATAAATATATAAATTAGACTAAAAAGCATTTTTCAATAAAAATAGGAAAAAAAAAAAGGAATCCTATGTTTAAAACTAATGCATGAATGATGAATAAAAGAAATACAATTACAGCATAGAATTGCACAATCAAGTTACATTTTGGGATCTCAGATAAGCCCTTCTGGTGCACCATGCCGAAAATAAAAAACCGGCAACCGAATAAACTATTGGGATACCAGTATCAGATTTCAGTATCCTGAATGCTTCAGAACAAGACCTGGTGCCAAGATTCCTGCAAATTTGAGCCAACCAGCGACTCCTTACCTTCTGGTATCCAGCACAACAAAAAAAAACGTGCAGCTCTGTTTCCTCGGGGTAATCACACATAGGAAAATGGATCGGATTTTGTTTACTCCATTTAGATGTAAAACAACGTAATGGGAGTACCCCGTATCTGAATTGTAAAAAGAGCTTCCTGGCTGCAGGTGGAGTAATGAGATCAATTGCCGGTTCAAAGCAAAAAAATGCTTTGATTTCTAAAAAGGCACTAGTACATTTCCCAATCCTAGAGGAATTATTAAATTGAGCTAATCTGTGATCACTATAACGAGCCTTCATTTGACCCTTTGATATTGATAAACAAGCAGACTCGGGATGAAGCCAACAATCTCCAAGACCCAGGCTAGTTAGGAGAAGTCTTATATGATTGAACCATGGAATTTTCAAAGAACCACAAGACCTTAGTACCTCTGTGAGCTCCTCCCTATAAGGTATAAGCTCGGGAGTTGTCCACAGGCGTCGCCAATACATAATAGGTTTAAGTCCTACAACATCATCTATTGGCATTATGCCTGTGTCTAGGCGTAACGGGACCAAAGGGGTACTACGGGGCAATCTAAATAATTGTCTTAGATATTGGTTCTCCACCTGTAATAATTTTAGCGTGTTTAGGTGGCCCCATAATTCTGCACCATACAATGCTCCACCCCTTGCCTGGGCCCTATAGATTTCCACAGCTGGGCTAACATTTCTTTTGCTGGAATTGTTAAAAACCTTCATAATCCCTCCTGAGGTTTGTGCTAGTTTTAATGTAGATTTTGTAAGATGTGCCCCCCAATCCATAGACTCAGTAACTGTAAGTCCCAGATACACGAAAGATGACACCCTTTCGAGCGGTTTACCATTTAGGCATGGATTGGGACGTGTGCTTTTTGGGCAATTAAATGCCATAAATTTTGTTTTCTGAAGATTTATTTCTAAGCCACGATCCCTACAAAATTCTTCGAATTTATCCAAAACCTTTTGTATCCCCATGGCTGATTTAGCAACCAAAAGGGTGTCGTCGGCAAACATCATAGCCGAAATTCTGCGAGTGGCTAACTTGGGGGCATCTAAATCTTTTGCTGCTGACAGGGTATCAATTAGGCCGTTAATGTAGAGACTAAACAGGGTGGGTGCGAGAACGCAACCCTGTCTTACTCCACGATTAATTGGAATAGGAGCAGTAAGAATACCATCCTTTCCATACCTAATTTGGGCGTAATTGCATTCGTGTAAACGTTTAAAAAGATGTATTAAATAAACAGGAACCCCCATCCTTCCTAAAACAGACCATAGTTTCTCTCTCGGGACCAAGTCGAATGCTGATCTAAGATCAACAAATATTAAATAAAGACTACCCCCCTGTAAACAGACAGTTTTCCAGTATAATAATTGCAGTCTTAAGACTTGGTCCAGAGTTGATCATTTTTCTCTGAAACCAGCCTGTAGTATAGACAAAATATCCCTCTCCTCCATCCATGATTGTAGTCTGAGGAGGAGAACTCTCGCAAAAAATTTTTGGGGGATGTCTATCAGACTTATAGGTCTGTAATTGGTCGGAAGAAGTGGGGAACCCTTTTTAAAAATCGGAATTATTTCCGCACCTAACCAACTTTTAGGAATCTTCATGCCTTGCATAATTGCATTAAAAAGCATCCAAAGATAAGGAGCCCAGATGGCGGGTTCGCTTTTAAATAAATCACCAGGTATCTTATCCAACCCTGGGGCTTTGCCCGGAGCGATACTAGCTAGTGCAATGTTTATTTCCTTTATAGAGATGGTTAATGTCGGATCATCTTCAAATAAAGGATCTAAATCTTCGCTGATCACTGTGCCAGAAATTAATGAGTCACAGGCATGGATAGGGGCAACTTCAGGTTCCTTAGCGTACAGAGTTTCGAAGTGGGTGTGCCAGGTCTGTTCATCTAAATTTGGTTCGACCGCACTGCGTAAAGTAGTTGCACCTGAATTAGCTATTCCCCAAAAAGTCCTCATGTCTCTATCACCCAGTGCAATTTTCATAGTAGCCCAATTTTCAGCTTCCCAGCTTTGTTTTGTTTTATTTATAACAGATTTATATTGAGCTCTTACCATCCTTATTGTAGAACGATCTCGATTTTTAATAGCTGTAACCAGTTCCTTTTTTACCTTACGGCACAAGCTATTATACCAAGGATGGGTGGGCTGTTTATCTTTTTTCCGTTTTTTAATTGGGAAAAAGAAATCATAGGTAATTTTACCCAATTCATCAAAATTTGATTGGGCCAGCTGAAGGTCTAGGCTCTCATTGGCCAAGTTGGACAGGTTGGATGCATCTATAAAAACCGGAAGCAAGGCATCATATAAAGTGGCCATTTTCATTTCTGATTCAATAAAATTAGACCATTTCACTCTCTTTCTACAATAAGAGACCACAAGCCTAGGGTCAGGGGGGTTACTCGTATCCGACAGACTCCCTACGTTCAATGCTTTAAGTTCCACCATAAGGGCGGAGTGATCGCTATCAATACGAGGAATTATCTTAAAGTCCACCATCATGTCCCAAAAATTTGAATTAATTAAAATATAATCTAATATGGACCCCTTGTTCTTACTATAGAATGTATGGCTATTCGAAGTCACAGATGATGCTCTCCCATTACAGGCACGAAAACTGTACCTCATGCTGAGACAACTCATCTGGATCGCCAAAGGGGACCAAATTTTAACTTTGGGGCATCCTGACTCTGGGATTTTTAAAAACTGGTCCTCATCATACAAACCATCCAGTGGTAAACCTTCCAACGGTTCAAATTGGCAATTAAAATCCCCACCTAATATAATCAACTGGTTAATATCAATAGTACCGAGGAAGTTAGTTAATTCTTCCAGGGTAATGGATTCAATACCTTTTGAAGACGACCGTGAATATACATTTATTAAAACAACAGGGGGCCTGGACAAAAACTGTAACCTGACACATAGAATATCATTAGAGCCTGTATCAATTTTGGATACAGAACACCCCATAGCGCTTTGCCTGGTGGAGCACTGCCCCTCGTTTGACTTTACTAAACAAGCCACGCACATTTCAGGCGAGATTATTTAGCACCCCTGGAGGTGTGCTACCCGTCGTGTGGGCCATCCCTAGGTGTCCAACAAGATAACGGCAACTGGTGCGTGTAAGGTGAAGCAATGTTGCTTATGCATGGTGCGGAAAAATACAATGAATAAGAAACCAACTAGGAAACTTCCCCCTGTCCCCTCCCGCCCCCAATCCCCATACTTCCTGCAACACGGAGTGTATCTGTCGCGGTGGAAACCCACCCTAGGCCCCCAACAGGATGACCCAAGCGGTCCCTCCAATGGATCCCCCCCACCCAACATCACCCAAAACGTCCAGGGCGAGCCATGTTCAGATCTCTCCAGGGCCTGTAGTAAAGACCCCCACCTTTATGGCCCAATCGAATTAGCGTGTGGCCACAGCCTGTAGTCATGACCCACCCCAGGAAGGGAACATAGAGCACGATGGACCCACTCAACCACGAAACAGGAGGACGTCTTCCTGGGGCAACAGTGCCTTTAGCCAATCTGAGATGAACTTGTCCATGGAGGCCCCCTCGCAGCCCTCCGGGAAACCCACCAAGCACAGATTATTGCGGCGGGCCCACCCCTCCGCATCTTCGACCCGTGCCGCCAGCTCCTGCGATTGCTTGGTCAATTTGTCCACTTTTTGCTGTAGCACCGTGACGGAGTCCTCGACAGTGGAGACCCTGGTCTCCACTTCCATGATGCGGTTGACGGCTTTCCGCCGATCTTAGCAAAGGAACGACACCTCTGTGCCCACGGCCCAGATCTGAGCCTCGAGGGCCGTCCGCGATTGTGTAATCGCTTCCAACAACTTCGCCGCATCCGATGAGAAACCCCCTGCGGACTAGTAGTAGTGGTAAAGCGGTCCATAGTATGCTGCTTGGGGGCCGCCACACCCTGTTTATCCTTGCCCATGGCAACCGGGGACAACCTGGCGGCAATATAGTAGGAAACAGTGAGAGGCAGCAGATACCAACAAGGGGCAGCCCAGGCCAGACTCAGGGCGTCGCCGCAGCCCAAAGCACATGCTGCAGGCGATCTTGCAGGGACCCACCAGCAGCAGCGCTCTCTATGCGAGGGCACTTCGCAGGAGCAGCCAAGCTCTACGCAGTAGTTCCCAGAGAGGGATGTAGGCCTCCCCAATATCGCAGCACAGTGTCACACCAAGGCGCCAGGAACCGGGCAGTCACTTGAACCGGGGCCGCTCAGCAGATCGTAGGCCGTGAAAATACTGCCGGTTCCCGGGCACCCCACCACCTGAGTCAAATGGGCGCTGGGCTCCACACCAGACTAATGATGGGCCCTCCGGCGGCCACCGCACCGTCACAGCAGCGCCTCCAGCCAGGGTAATCCCAGTCGCTCCTCCAGGAGGGGCGCGCCACCAAACTGGAGGTCCACAGCTCACCTACGGACCCTCCGACGGCAGGACTCACCCGTGCCCCGACCCGGGGTCGCAGGATCCAAGCAAGGCCGCACCAGGCCGCGATGCAGGAAGTGGGGGGGGCGCCGGCTATGGCATCGCAGCGGGAACTCATGGCTTCCCATCCTCCCGCCGGTTGCCGTGCAAGACCGCACAGCAGCGGCGACACTTCTGAGCTTCAGGCACCGATGGAGTTAGGATAGGTAGCCACCTCTACGAATACGGGGTCCGCCGCGGCCTCGAGTGCCTTACCGTCCTTCGCAGGCGCGGCGGCTGCCGGTCGGGAAGCCGCCCACGGTGAATCGGCCCCACCGCCACTGACAGAACTCTTCTGCAGGGTTCCGACAGGCACCGCAACAAAGGACCCTCCAAAATCAGGCTCGGGGTCTAGGATCGTGTCGGATTAAGGCCCATAGAGGGAGCGAACATCGGAGCTCTACGGAGACGCGTCCGCCATGTTCGGCTCCCAGGCCACGCCCCACATTACCTACATTTTGCAATTTATTATTGTTGTATTGATGTTTAAGAGGAGGGTACAGGACCGGGAGCACAAAGTCCAGTCATTGTGGCACTGTCTTTCTCGGACAGAATTTTGGACCCAGGTACTGGATGAAATAGTAAGATACAGGTTTTCAAATTGTTGTCTTGATCAAAGGGACTGAGGATATTGAAAATCCTGGAAACTAGCTCCTGTCAACTAAGAGTGCACACGCCTGTAAGAGCTGTTTTGTTTGGGTATCCCCGCAGAGACATTGATTGTCCTGCTTATGATTTATTTTTATGACCATCCACTCAGGAACCATTGATCTCTTATAACTGATGACCCAAGGTTCTTGGGTATCTCCTTGTGTTAACTTACACCCTGGGTATAAAAGTAAGTCAATTCTGTGTCACCTCCACCACACAAGCTAGAACCTCCACACAAAGATTGTTCTTGTGAGAATTATGATTAAGCTGGTGCTTGTGTATATAAAACACAGAGTAAACATTGAAACAGCCAAGTCAGTACTCAAGAGAATTGTATGAATTAAATCACAAATACCAACCGCATCCAAATCAACTCTGTCTAAATGTTTATGTTGCCAATAATTGTCCATGAGGGCTTGAGTGATACAAGTTTTAAGGATAAATACTTGGAACACAACCATATCCTTAACACTTCACAATTTGGATTCCGTGCCTACCACAGCACTGAGACTGTGCTGATTGCTGCCACAGATAACTTCACTACTTTTCTCAACCGTGTAGAAACGGTGGCCCTGATACTCCTCGACCTCTCTGCTGGTTTTGACACGGTCTCCCACCACACCCTTATTGAGAGACTCTACAACATCAGCATACAGCAAAACGTCCTCAAGTGGATAGCCACCTTCCTTACAGGACGCACACAGAGTATCGGAATGCCTCCCTTCACCTCCACACCAAAAGACATCATATGCGGCGTACCATATGGAGCATGCCTCAGCCCCACCCTGTTTAACATCTACACGACCCCCCCCCCCCCAATCGCGGACATCGTCAGATCTCATGGACTCAACATAATCTCCTATGCAGACGCCACACAACTAACCCTCTCGCTCATCAAGAACCACCTCTAACACCAAAATCATCTTCTGCAACGCCATGACCAACATAGCCAAATGGATGAGACAACTGGCTCAAACTCAACTACGACAAAACAGAAGTACTGATCTTCGGGAAAAACACCTCCATTTGGGACCTCAGCTGGTGGCCAGCAGAACTTGGTCCTACACCGACTGACCATGCATGCAACTTCAGCATCATCCTTGACTGCCATGAAACAACAAGTCAATGCAGTCAGTTCCTCCTGCTTCCACACCCTTCGCACGCTCCTCAGATGGATCCCAAACAACATCAGAAAGACTGTCACGCAGGCCCTCATCACAAGCCACCTCGATTACGGCAACACTCTCTACGCCGTAATATCCACCCAACTCCTCAGAAGACTCCAGACCATACAGACCGCTGCAGACAGACTCATCCTGGACCTCTCTAAATGGACCTACATCACTTCACACCTCAGAAACCTCCACTGGCTCCCCATCCAGAGGAGATGCCAGTTCAAGATCCTGACACACGCCTACAAAGCTCTTCACGACCAAGGACCATCCTACATCAACCACTGACTCAACTTCCATCTGCCTTCAAGGAACCTGCGCTCTGCCTCACTCTCCCTCGCACACACCACCGACATCCGACACAGCCACAGTAGGTGCCGCTCCTTCTCCAACATCGTCACCAAGACCTGGAACAACCTGCCCCTCCACTTCAGAATAGCACCCTCCCTGGCAGACTTCAGGAAGAAACTCAAGACCTGGCTTTTCGTCAGAAACACTGCACCCTCAGCACCCAGATACCCTTAGGCGTGACAGTGCTGCGATTTCCAAATGCTGACTGATTGATGAGATTAATTTAAATTCAACTATTGTAAATGAGAACAATTAACACATTCAATGCTTATTTTGAAAAGTTGTCACTTTTTGGACCTCATGGACCAATTCTGAGCATCCCTATTTGAACCTAACATCCTCTATAATTTGTCACACACATCAATACTATTTAAGGATAACAGGAGTCTGAACTGAGATCTTTATAGTTTATCTTACAACCCACGCCTCCTGAGTCTCTCAATTTTATAAGAGGCTAATTCAGAAACTCCAAAAGACACACAGATGACGGACAGAATGCATAGCAATTCAAACACCGGCCAAGAGATCAGGGTTAAATCTATTGTTCTTTTGCTTGCCATACCAGCTCAGTTTAGACCCAGCCATATGCAAATCAGTCTTGACCATGTTGCTCAGGTGAACAGTACAGCCCAAACTGACAAGCCAGGTCCTCCCTGGACCGGAAACAAGCATCCTGGGACTGGTTTTGGGAATCTCCCCTCATCAGTCAGGCAAGCTTGAATCCAGTGACACAGTAAGCCCGGGACCCATGTCTTGGCACACCCGGCGCACTTAGAACGAGAAAGCAAAAGACACACAGATGATGGACGGAATGCAGAGCAATTCAAACATTCACCCCCAGTCAAGGGATCCAGTTATATCCATTGGTATTTTGCTTACCATACTGCCCCAGTTTAGACCCAGCCATATGGGGAGAGAATGTAGTCTAGGGCGGTCGACCTTGGAGCTGGGGAACCGGGTTCAAGACTTGGCAGGAAAGCTCATAATTCTGGGCAAATCACTTAATCTGCCTGTGCCGAACATAAATGAATGAATACATCTGTAACATAACTGGTGCTCTGATACCTTCAGGTCTAGTTTGCGCTATACAAAACTCCACAAAAAAATAAATAAACAAATCAGTCTTGACCCCGTTCCTCATGGGAACAGTCCAGCCCGAACTGCCAAGCCCAGTCCTCCCTGGACCAGAAACATGCATACTGGGAACGGTTTCGGGGCATCATCCCTCATCAGCCAGGTTAGCTTGAATCCAATGGCATAGTGAGAACGGGACCCAAGTGTGGGCATACCCGGCGCACTTAGGACAAGAAAGCAAAAGACACACAGATGATGAACGGAATGCAGAGCAATTCAAACATTCACCCCAGTCAAGAGATCCGGGTTGAATCCATTGTTCTTTTGCTCAACATGCAACCCAAGTTTAGACCCAGCCATATGCAAATCAGTCTTGTCCATGTTCCTCACTGGAACAGTCCAGCCAAACTGCCAAGCCATGTCCATCAATTTTGTTTTAGCATTTTCACCGCGGGTGAGACGGGTATGCCCAGACGTGGGTCCCATGCTCTCCATGCCACTGGAGTCAAGCTAGCCTGGCTGATGTGGGGTGAAACCCCGAAACTGGACCTAGGATGCTTGTTTCTGGTCCAGAAAGGACCTGGCCTGGCAGTTCGGGCTGGACTGTTCCCATTGGGAGCAGGGTTTGAATGATTTGCATATGGCTGGGTTTACACTGGAATGGCCTGGGGAGCAAAAGAACTATGGATTTAGGCTCAGATCTCTGTACTGGGGTGACTGTTTTACATTGTTCAACATTCTGTCCATCAATTGTGGGTTTTTTTTAATTCAGAAACTCCAGAAAATATATATGAAGAGAAAGTGGTGGCTTGGTGTACCAATCCCTACTGCAGAAGCCACCTAGGAACTGATAGAAAGGGATTGTGTAGACTGTGTCTGATAGATGGAGTGCCATTATGGAGCCTACAGAGATTGCAAATCTGATCATTATGCCACATTTGTAAATCATAGCCCAGCCTTCTCCACCTCATCTGAATAGTACTGAAGAAATTCTAATTAAAACTCTTAGTGTGATATTTTCGGTGGTTTTTCAAAGTCTAAGTTTAAGTGCTGTCACTTCTTGAAAAATCATTAATTTGGGCTAAAGGTCATATGATGTCACTTGCTGCAAAGTCACTACGGCCCTATGATGCCACTTCCGCTACTTCTATGATTTTGGAGCTATGATATCAAATTGCTGTGGCAAAGCAGAAAAAAATCCATAGAATTTTAATTCAGGGCAATGAAGTACACATCTTTGGTGCATCACACAGAAGCAGTTTGTTTTCTCAGCTTCATATTGGAGAGTTTTCCAAGCTAAAATGTTTTTGTAAGAGAATTTTTCGTTAACAAATTTTTCTACTGGAAAATTCTTTCTCTGAAAAAAGAATTTGTGGGATTTCTCGCAGAAAAACGTATATTTGTAGATTTTTTTCAAATTGCTTCTCAGTCAGTCAGTCAAATTCACTTTATTCGGTTAGTTAAGACCATAAAAGCATAGCATACTATAAATATACAATAAAAATATCCAAGAAATATCATAAAATACAATCCAATTTATCAATATACACGTTAAAAGAAATCTCATCAAGTAACTATCAGTGTACACAAATTATGATCATACCCTACTTTCTTCTTTATTCTGACTGCAGCAATTAAAAAGCTAGCAATACTAAAAATTTCTCACGCATTATTTAACATTTGGAGATAAATGAGGGACGGTCTTGCCTGGATAAAACCTTTGCCTTTATATATCGGAATTATAAATCGTTTTCGAATATGTAAAAAGTGCTCACGAAATAGAACAAAGTGCATGGAGTCCTGAGTGGAAAGGTTGTCGCAAGTGCATACATTTAAATCCTCCAACTTTTTCCATCCCTTGGGTTCAGCAAAAAGCAGGTGCAATTGATTATATCTGAATCGAACCAGGAGAAAACGATGCTGCTGATTTGACACTATAGTCAAATACGGCTCAATCGTTAATGTCGTGCATATCAACTGGTGTGCTCGCACAAGAGGCTTATTTAGTTCTTTTCGCTCTCGATCAGATTGGGATATTTGGGCATACATATTTTTAGCCCACAATTTGTCTGCCTTAACCGTTTTTTCCGGAGAGCTAAATAATTCAGGTCTCCCTAAATATGTAGCAACACTTTTTACATAATTTAACCATGGAATACGACCAACCAAATCGAGAGATAAACAATCACGAATAATATCAAGATTCATCACAAGATCAGGGTTAGTCCAAATACGGATCCATTTCAGCAGGGGAGCCACTTCTATAATATCTGAAATGAAACCAATGCTCAGCTCTTGATGAATGATATAAGTTGCAGTCGAGGACGGAACAGACAGCAAATTTCGTGAAAATTTGTTTCCCACGATTTGGATATCCTTGGTACTCCTATAACCCCAAAGGTCAGATCCATAACTCGCAATAGCAAGACATTTGGCCTTATAAATGCTTAACATAGCTTGGTTGGGTCTAGAGCCCAATCTACGTGCAAAATCTAAAACAGCAATAGATGATCTAGCCATAATGTTTCTCAGATATGGAGTAGGCAAAATGCAGATCCTGGCACAACCATAAAAAAGAATAGATCAGTAGTAATGACGGTAGCTTTTCTTATATTAATGCAATGATACACATATCAGAGCAACAGTTACATATAAAAGCTTTTTGTGACAGAATTAAGTGGTTTAAAAAAAAAATCAAACAGCTGCTATCGCCCAGCAGAAGAGAGGTGGGATGTGGGTGCTCATCTGAGTAGTTTAAGCATCAAGATGAGACTACTTAAGGAAGACATGCTCCTGTTGCAAATTACTGCAGTGTCTAACTGGCCTATAGGGCAATCTAGCACAGTCAGAAGGTCTAGCCTGACAGGTCACTATTTGAACAGGTTTTGTTGGACCTATGTGGGCCAGTTTGGTGGTGTGGTGGGCTGGTTTTGTGCCGGACTGTGAGTGAGATGGTGATGCACACATTTTTTTAGAATCACTAGGAAGCAGCAGCATACAGCACTGTGCAGGTGATGGTAGGCTGCACTGAGCACACAGAAAAGCACTGACAGAGAGTGTCACATGGTTTGGAAGGAGTTGCATCGTGTCATATGGGGTGTATCACAGCAGGGGGTGCAGTTTATATCTGAAAATAAATCAGCACTCAGCCGATCCACCATGAATGCTGCACACATAGCCTCCCTCCTCACCTCTACAAGAGTATCCAGTCCATAGATGTGTGGGCACTGAATGTGCCAGTGAACGGCCAATGGCCAGTCCCACCTGAAGTGCCAGCAGCACAAATTAATTGGATGTGCATAGGACCTCTGGGCAAATGGGCTAAAGTGAAGGGAGTGTTGCTGAGCTAGGCCAACAGACAAGATACTGCTTGAAATGCATTTTCTTCCTTTCAAAGCCAAAGTGTTTAAATATTTTGAAAATAAAATCTCTGTGGTGTTTCCTGGAAGAGACACAGCAACCAGATCTTTATCAACCATGTTGCTGCCTTCATTACAGCAGCAGCCTCTACTCTAGCTAACTAGTAAATAATCAACCTCCAAAGATTCCAGAGCCATCCTGCTCATCTCCGGCTCAGCCTGAGGCAACACGACCAATAACACCTTGGATGAAGACCATCTACTGGCTCCCTTTATAGGCAAGAGCAAATTTCAAATTCATCTGACTCACTTGCAAAGTGTGACATGACCAAGATCTGAATTACATGTCAAAGTTGTTTGTCAATTATTTTCCCACCAGATGTCTGTCTTCTAATCCTAATTTACAGTCCATCCCTCTTTATAAGAAAGTCAGAGCAATGATCTTGCATGTGCAAAGTCATCCTTGTGGCGCCCTCTACCTCTTTCTCTGCAAAGGGAATATTACTTTCTCAAAATTTAGACCGCCAACACCCATTTCTACCAGGAGGTCTCTTCACAAAGTCAACCTCTGTCCTCCTTTCTTCGTGCCCATTGGTTGGATGCCTAAAACTGTTTTTCACCCATTCATCCTGCAGATTCTTTTCCAAGGGTTTATTACATTTCTACCAGCAAACATGGTTGGGTGATTTCTTCAGTTCATAATACCACTACAAGAGAATTTGAGTTTGAAACCAGAACTTAATCTATGTTCATCATTCCATGTATCTAATCGCAGGCTCTCTGAGGCTGACACAAGATTTTTTTGCAGCGCTTAAAAAAAATAAAAATAGGCAGGTGCCAAACTAAAATAGCATTATAACACTGGTGCCAACCAAAAGAAACATCCTTTAAAGAAGCAACCTGTGGTGATGGTGTTAAAACCAGCGAGAGGTATAATAAAATAAAGGTGCAGAGAATGCCTTGGTCCCATCGATTGAGTTGCTCCCATCTACTATCTAGCAGTGTCGATGCTATGGCCCTAAGGGGTCTAAAATCCTATTCAAAATCCCTCATGAGGCTACTTTATTTCAGGCTTCAGAAAACTGGACATGTTACCCTACCGCCTTTGCAACACAGAATTTGCCTGAGATAAGTCAGTAATTTGAAAGATTGTCTTGGTCCGCCAAAGGCTTCATTCCACCATGACTGGTGATGGCCTTCATCCGCAAAGAAGAAGATATTAATTATTCTGGTGATGAAAGGTAACAGTACGGTCAGACACCGGCTAACCACTTTTCATGATGGGGAGGATTCTTTGGAAGACATCGAGATTTTTCTGCTGTAATCAGTACTAATGAGAACTCAAACAGTTGTATTACCGGCAGGTGAGACTGAATGAGGGCCATCAAACCGGGGGTGGTGGACAAAACACTGTATATTAAAGCAGCGATTTCGCTACTGGAGAAGGGAAAAAGGTTGTCACGCAGCTCAATTGAGGGTACCGGAGGGCTTGTTATTAGACTACGGGTTATGGCCTCCTTATAGCTGTGAATACATTTGTTCACTGAATTATCTACCACACTATTCCTTATATTTGGTATACTTAGTGGTACTCTTTTTTAACTCTGGTGCTCGATGATGTGTAGCTCCTAAGTGTACTCTGTAGGTGATATGATGAGATAGTTGCGATGGTTTATTCCTGTGTCTTTCCAATGCTCTACTTTGACGTTTCAATTGGTGAACGTTACTCGTGCACCATTAATTAAACTTGTGGGTGGTCAATAGGGCAAGAGGAGAGCATTTTCTCAAGATCCACTATGATTTTCTCAAATGGGGCCCAGTTATCCCAGAAGTAGGTGCGTGAAACATAAGATCAGAGTTTAAGATTCTGTTTAACTCAATGTTCTTGAGCTCAACAAAGATTATTTCTTTTATTGTATTCACTTAAATTAAAGAAGCTAAACTATGGCCTGCCCAGGATAACTGCTATGAGTAGACAAGGAGTTCAGTAATAATGAAAAGTAGGTTGCCACACTGCCCTAATGAGTGATTTAGGAGAAGCCAAGAGTATCCATTTCTTCAACGAAGTTTTGACCGTACAAGTTGGAAGATCGCCTGCCCAGACATTCAGTAACTGAAATACTATTCCAATTTGCACCAGTAATGGTCGCACAACACTAGTGGTTAAATGCACAGTGGCATTGCAAGGGTGCCATGGTCTCCAGTGGAAGCAAGGACTTCACCTCGGTAAGCCAACAACTGAACACTACATAGGACAATCCACCTCTCAAACCCTTTCCTCACCCTTCTTCTTTTGCTTTGCTCTCAATCTTTACTGCCTCCTTTTCTCTATGTCCCATCTTTTTTCTCTTTCCTCATGTTTATACCTGTGCCTTTCTTTCCCTTGTTTCCAGCCTCTGCTTTTCCCTCTGTTGTACATGCATTTAGCAGGGCAGAAGTGCTTTGTCTATAGATCAGTGAGGGAAAAGGAAGGAGAAAACAGGTCAAATGCTTCACTACCCACTCTCTCTCTTTTTGGGTTGTATGTGTGGGGTGTTTATGTCTTTTGTAGGTCATGTCCCATAGTGCATAGGAAGCAGTTGTCCCAAATTAATGGAGAATCAGGGAGG
Source organism: Triturus cristatus (assembly GCF_964204655.1). Classification (NCBI taxonomy): domain Eukaryota; kingdom Metazoa; phylum Chordata; class Amphibia; order Caudata; family Salamandridae; genus Triturus; species Triturus cristatus. The sequence goes on along the minus strand of NC_140586.1, from coordinate 238,304,601 downwards.
GAGAGATGTAACAATACCTGTCTGCAGCACAATACTTGCAATGTTGGTGCCTTGTGTCAGATAGTCCTAGGCCATGCACTCACCCTCTGCTGTTATGTACCATTTTCTTGGGTTCGACGACTGCAGAGCATGTAGAAATCCCTAGGGGGGTTCTAGTATTAAGAGGCTGGGTAGCTCCAAACCACTACAGATGCTCTGACTTTCCTCCAACCCATACAGTATTTTCTATGGATAAAATAACAGGCCTAATAAAAATCTACTCGCCCACTCACTATGATGAGTCACATTTTATCAGGGTGAGCTATTTTTAGGGCCTACCGGGTTGGTCTGGTGGGAGAGCAAAAGCTGGCAAGGAGCAGGTGTTCTGTTTATTCGAAAAGTGAATGTTCAATAAAGATGTCTTTAAATCTTGCCTTCATCTTATCAAATTTGTAGTGCCTTCAAAGACAGATGTCAAATGTCAGCTTATGTCTTCATACATATTGCTGCTTATTTTATCCTGGAGACTGGTGTTTAATGTTCTTTCTTGCGAGTGTAAAGTCAGAGGATTTAGCAAAGTGTACTGTGACAATTGTGCCGTTGCACAGGAAGTGAGAAATGAAAGGCAAAGAGATGTCACTGTTTTCTAACACACAAGCTAGTAAATGAACAGTACAGATATTTCAAAGTAGATCAGCATTTAGGAAAGCACTTTTTGTAATTCAGAAGTGTGATGGAAACACTATACTTGGTGATGTGCAAATGATGAATATGTCTTGAAACCCAATTTCCAAACATTACCCTTTTTTGTTCGCCATATAGCTTTAGCATCAAAACTGCATGTTAGTGGGACTTTTCAGGCCATTTCAATGGAAAATGCTGGCTGTAAATGAGTGCGCTACAAAATAATGCTTTAGTAATATATTTAATAAAAGTGGAAGTTTTTAAAAATTAACTCAGAAACATTTCTGCCCTCGTCCTGACGACAATGCTGTTAGTGAACCAAGAGGCTAAGCGTGTACCCTGTATGTGGGCTATATACTTATTATACATGGAGCAAAAGTTTAGTTCATTAAAGCAAATAAAAGATTTTTTGGAGAGCAGACATGCCGAACTCACATATTTGAAGGTACTCTAATATGTTAAATGAAGGAGAAGGCAGCTCAGTGAAATAAAATATTTGGCAAGAATTGCACATTTTCAGACCAGTTTACAGATCAAAGCATTATAGTTAGCTTTAGTAGATTATAACTTCCACTAGAACTGCAGGTCTGGTAACATTTGTATAATTTTCAAGGCCTGCAACCCCCTCACACTATGCAATGCAATCTCCTGGCAAGACTGTATCCTTGGCCAATCAACACCAGACTGCATAATTTGGCTTTCATTTTTCAAGGGCCTTCAAATACAGCCAGTAATGCGGTCTGCTCTGTATAGAGTGGATGACACCTGGTCCATATGCAGTCAGTACAGAGAACTATTGTACAACATTACACAGGGTATGTGTGCTGTTGTTAATCCCCTACTCCAGTTGCCGAGTTATATGATTTTTTTTAATTAGGTGAGAGAGGATTGCCGGCCTAATTTTAGGAGACATGAAAGGAAGAAGGCATGGCCTATGACATACACCCATGTACTGTGCCTATACTTTGTGTTCTACAAATGCAAAACCTCTGATCAGACCTATATTACTTTTACAACGTCCTACTCAGGTTCTAACCTGCCACCAGTCTTATCATTAATCACTGGCACATCAAAATTATACAAATTACAAAATATTAATTTATATTGTTTATTATCTTCTAGTATTTGTCAAAAACTTTATTATTTTATATTTTTTAAATAATTCTGGTTGAAAAGTGATTTCATAAATACAATTTGTTCATGAAATGTACAGACAATTTAACACAAAAGCATAACTAACATATAGTGCTTTGATATACGCAATAAAAATTGATAACCCCACAGCAACCAGCAATCATTCATTCACACCACACAACTGATTCATACATACTTCAATCATCCTAATACAAAGAGATAATAAAAACCACATGAGATTCAATCCTATGAGGGGTTCAAAAAGATGAATAGTGGAGAGACAGAGGTGGTTGAAAACAATTTCTGATGGAACTGTTTCTCCAATGGCTACTCCTCTAAGATAAGCTTGGTCTACGTGCCTTTCAGTGACAAGCCACCTTCCTCAGGACCAGATAAAAGGGGAGAGAAATCTTACACCCAAAAGTAGCCAGGGGTTATCTGTAGGGTGTCAAAAAAACATTAATTTGAATAAAGATATGAAGGCGGAAGGGGAAATAAATCTTTTAGAACTGAGTCAGACTTTCTTTATAACACCCCATATTTCCTGTGGTCACTAAATAGATGTAAGTAGTAGCTCCCCAATGTAATTTGAGTGCAGATGTAAAGAACAAGTTTTAGCATGAAGAAAGCCAACGTGAGAATAGCCTGCACTAGCAAATAGGAAGAGAAACCTCCATTCATCCGTGCCCTTTAATCAAAGAAAGATGTGAATAAGAATCAAGCAGAACTGTGATTCAAAGAAAGACTACAAACATGCCACTTTGATAATATGGAGTTAATCTACCTGTGATTAAATCTCAAACTATATGAAATAATTTTCTAGTCGTCTAGGCAAACGGAACAGCATCAGAAGAATTTCATGTACCAGCAGCACGATCTCTGAAGAAAAGTTATGAAAACAACTAAGTTGTAGCATCAGTCAAAGGAGCTCTCCTGTCTACCAATTAATTCAGGACACAGAACACAACTTACCCTCTCTGATAATTTATTGCTAAACTCTTCTTCAAAGCAAGATGGCTAAAGCTGTATTTAGCCCTTATCTCAATAATGTGACATGGGGACATGTAGTTCACGCTGCTGTATATGCTTGTTAGTCCGAATTAATCAGCTGGAAAAAGTATTAAAAAAACAAATAATCAAAGGGGCGCATACCTTCATAAGTGGAAAAACTAAGATAGGTAGGATAATAATAATGTTCATGTTAAGAGCTACTCCTATAAGCACGAAAACTGAGCTATCAGAAGAATATATCTCTCTACAAGTAAGCGACACGCGGTGTCAGAGTTCTAACCTACTCTGACTACTGCTATTATGTCCCAAGGTTCAGTCTTATTGGCTGCACTACTAAAGATTGCACAACATTTATGGGCAGCTAAATAGCGCACATGCAAGTGTACAAGCATATTACTGGAGTGGGCGGCCCAAGATGTCTTCTTAGTATCACCTGTTCTAATACATTAAAAAAGGGGGTAAAAGCCACACTCCACGAGCTCAATCTAGTTGAAAATATGAGATTTCTAAAAGATCTCAAATATTACTGTGCCAAGATAGTCAAACGTCGCCTTGCCATATAGCTTAGTAGGGCATATATACGAGTGTTAGATATATCAATGCAATGGCACCTCCGACTCTTTTAAAGATGTTGAAAACAGAGGGCTGACTGCCGCTAGGTTAGGTTCTACAACTATGTAGGCTACAGGCATCAGGTAATGACTCCAAAATTCAAACGGGATGGGAGAAAGGGGTCGCGGTGATTCCTTACCTGCAATTTGGCTGTTGTGACGAGGTCCTTAACCCGCACTCGGTACGCGTTTGAGACGATAGTCGACAGGCATAACTTTTTTGCCGGCATTTAAATCTGATTCTGCACTGCAATTGGTCAGACAAGGCTCGCGAGACTCAAAGCGATATGTCTGTATCCTAATTGTCTGGTAGTGCAGTGTAAACAGGGCCGCCATATTGAAATGTCATTTAGTCTATACCATGTTTAGCGGGTGAGGTTACGATACAGATTCTGAGCGAATGATTTTGTAAGAGCTCAGACTGTGAGCATATAATTTGATACAGTTGTACTCCTCGTAATAAAAATATTATTTTACCGCTATTAATGAAAAGCGACAGAAATCCCCTAAAACTGCATTTGAATAGCCCACTAATATACTGGCAATATAGTTTGAGTACCATGGTATACTGCAGTCATATGGTTAAAGCTAGCGAGGAAGGCAAAGGAAACGCTATGTCTCTAAGAGGTAGGATAATAGAGGAATATAAGCCGCAGACAGCGGCCATTTTGAAATGTCAATAGGCTTTTTATATTAAACCACGGGATGTTATGTTCAAACTTAGTCAAATAACATATTTAGATGGTTTGGAGAGGGGTCCTACACATGATTAAAATATATCTGTGTAGTGATCCTAGGCAAGGAGGGAAGGAGCCTAATGAGACATATTAGTATATAAGTGATGGCAACCATGTGACAAGGGAACTAGCCCTGCAACAGTCCCTTCTCTTATATTTAGATATTGACATGATCTCTAGGCCATAAATGACCTCTCAATCTCTAGTTATGTGACTATCCAAACTATCTCCTCATTGAGGCCTCTGCGTACTGTGTCGCAATGGAAAATCCAATAAGTTTCCCTGTCTTTCCTGACCTTTTCAGTATCGAATCCAGGTTTGGTGACAACTTTCTCTAGAATCAACCACTTCAGTTCATTTTCACTGTGGTGCATCTCCAGAAAGTGTCTTACCAACGGTGTTTGTGTCTTACCAGTCCTAATAGCTGATTTGTGTCCTGATAGCGTGAATCGGAATTCTCTCCCTGTCTCACCATTGTAACCAAGCCCACAGGGCCACAAAATAAGGTAGACTATGTTGCTACTTCTGCAGTTCGTATGACTTTTTAATTTACCTGTCTTGGTACCGTAGGTCCATATTTGGGTGGTAATAGCTGAAGGGCATGCATGACAGTTCCCACACCGATGGTTACCTAAAATGGGGGGAAGCCCATCAATAGTCTTTTGAACCTCTATTTTCTTATGTGTTATTGTCCTACTACGCACTAGTTTGTCTTTTAGGTTCGAATTCCTCCTGAAGGCCACTATTGGTTTCATCAGTGCCCTCTCTTCTTCGTTGGTATTAAGAATATTCCAGTTTTTATATAACACTTGCTGGATTTTGTAATTAAGGCTGGAATGACTAACTACACAGACTATTTTTTCCAGAGGTTGTTTTTCTCTGCCAACAATCAAAGTATCTCTGTTGTAGTATTTGGCACGTTTCATAGCTTGTCAGACCAGACGTTTAGGGTAACCTCTCAGGAGTAATCTATTCTGCAGTTGTTCTGTATGTAGCATAAATTCTTGCATGTTGGTACAATTCCGCCTTATTCTCAGAAATTCTCCAAATGGAATAGAATCTTTCTGACAGGTCGGATGTAAGCTACTATGTTGTAAAATAGTATTTTTCGCTGTTGGTTTCCTATAGAGGCTCACCTCAATGTTTCCTTCTCCACTTTTGATCCAGATACCCAAAAACTCTACTTTTTCAGATGAGTACTTGGCAGTGAATTTAAGGTTCTTATCACCAAGGTTGAGCCAATCAATAAATTGTAAAAGATCCTGCTCTTCTCCTGACCAAATGAAGAAAATATCGTCTATGAACCTGTGCCAAGCATCTCTGTTTTCATAAAAAGGGGCTAACTCGTTAAAGATGTGTTTGCGTTTGAATTCACTCATGTGGTTTTTATTATCTCTTTGTATTAGGATGATTGAAGTATGTATGACTCAGTTGTGTGGTGTGAATGAATGATTGCTGGTTGCTGTGGGGTTATCAATTTTTATTGTGTATATCAAAGCACTATATGTTAGTTATGCTTTTGTGTTAAATTGTCTGTACATTTCTTGAACAAACTGTATTTATGAAATCACTTTCAACCAGAATAATGTAAAAAATATAAAATGATAAAAAAAAATTGACAAATACTTGAAGATAATAAACAATATAAATTATTATTTTGTAATTTGTATAATTTTGATGTGCCAGTGATTAATGATAAGACTGGTGACAGGTTAGAACCTGAATAGGTCGTTGTAAAAGTAATATAGGTCTGATCAGAGGTTTTGCATTTGTATTTTTGTTTTCCCCCCCTCCTCTAGAACCTAAAAGTATTTAGGGGGGACCTTTCTACCGTTACAGCAGATAGAAACAAAGCATGACCATTTGGTAGACCTCTCCCCCGTGGCAACATTTCCAGAATGTTGTTAAATTTGCCTGTGGTAGGATTTCTACTTTTGCTGCATGAATTTAATGTAGTGACACACCTCTTTGCAGTGCCCTTTTTAGGTCGAAGTCTACCACACACTGCAGCTGTCTGTTTTGCTAACAACATTTTGAGGACATTCTGAAAGCTGCCCTGGAAATGCATTCTACCCATTGCTTACCATTGGCTTTGTGGTTTGCAACTCACATTTGCTTGATTTCTGTTTGCTAACTCTGTTTTAGGCTGTCTGTCTGGAGTCTATCCCTTCCATTGCCCAAACTCTATTTACTTTATTCTTCCACCAGTACTGGATTTCTGTAAGCAGGCCTTTAAAGCTTGTTCTTATCTTGTCACATTTGCTGTGCATTCAAACACAGAGGTCGAATGTCAGGCTCTGTCTTCCAGGGAGCTGGGTGTTTAATTTTCTTTTTCGTAATTCAAAGTGAGAGGATTTATGTCACAATCATGCTGCTAGTGGGGGTGTTATTGCAAAAGGCTGTATGATGTTACTTTTCTAGCACACAACAAAATGTAAATGTCTGAAAGTGAACTGTGCAGATATTTCAGAATATATCAGAATTTGAAAAGCACAAGTGAAGCACATTTTTTGGTAATCCTGAAGTGTGGTGGAAACAAATATTTTAATATGATTTCAAATAAAAAACAATGCATTAGTTGATGACATTTCCACACATTATCGTTTGTGCCCTGCATACTTTTATCAGTAAAACTGTGTCTGTGCAAATGTGGAATGGTCATTGTAATTGAAGATGTGTTGTCTGTAACGTAAGTGAACTACAACACCATGCATACTTAACTTTACCCCATCCCACTCTACTCAGCACCATTCCACACTACGTTGCTCCACACTGCGTCATTGCGCTCTACAGTGCACCACTCCACTCTAAGCGCCTCTCTACTCTACACCACTCTTATGACAGTGCACTCTACCCCACACTACTCTACTATGCACCACTGCACTCTACATCACTCCACTCTATGCGACTCTACTCTGCAACACTGCACTCTTTGCCGCTGCACTCTCTGCCATTCTGACCTACTATGCACTCTACGCCACTGTACTCTACCATGCACAACTCCACTCTGAAACAATCTACTCTATGCCACTGCTCTCAGCGCCACTCCACTTAGCATCATTCCACTCAGCACCACTGCACTCTACTCTGCACCACTGCAGTATACACTACTTTACTCAAAACCAATGCACTCTACACCACTCAACTCTGCACCACTTCACTGTACGTCACTCTATTCTGCAACACTGTACTCTATGCTACTCTCCACTATTGCACTCTAGGTCACTTTACTCTGCACCACTGCACTCTACACCAACGCACTCAACGCCACTTTACTCTACAAACCTGCCCTCTACAACACTGTAGTCTGCGCTGACAGGAATAGTAAAGGTTGAAAAGTGGGAGCAAGTGAAAATAAAGAAGGGGACAAGATTGATGTATTGAGAAAGGTGCATTGTCGATCATATTATCTTATCAAGGGCTAGGTTGAAGGTCCATTAGCACTTTGAGGGTAGTGAAGCAGGGGTGTATCAGTGTTTTTATCTTCTTAGTAGGGAAGAAACACCCTTAATTTCACTGTTGCATTTCTCTAATATTACTACAAACATTGCACTCAGCAAACACATATACATAAGTTTCCTCTTGTCAGTGCTTCATTTGTAAAAACATTAGTACCAGTGCCGAATATGTAGTCTTGAATCACCTCATGCCTCTTTAATCCACTACCAGAAACTCCCTGCCCTTTTATCTCACTATTGCACGTTCCTGCTTTCTGCCGTTGTGACGGTTTTTCTATCTTTCTCACCCTCCTTCTTCCCCTTTCTCTGTTTTTCTCTCTGTTGCTCTTCGGTAATGTGCATGGGTGTAAATTCACCAACTTGCCAGGTATTGCAGAAGTGACATCACACACCATTGGATCTTGACTCTGACTCTGTCTCTCTCTGTCTCTCTCTCTCTCTCTCTCTCCCCCCTGTAATGATGGATTTCCGGAAGCAGGTAACGAGGCGAGTCGCGAGGACAGATAGAAGTAAACACAACACCCCCCCTCCCCCAAAACAGGCATTCAACATACATTTAAAAGCATTTTTACTAACCTCTGCTGCCAGATACTGTCATATTCCAACTAATTGCACTACAATTTTATTACACTAAAAGTGAAGATTAGTACCTATTTTTGTAATAAAACAAATTGACAGAAAACCAGGACAGTGGTGCCCCAACAGATGTTCATTAGGACGAGCTGCCCCTGTGTTCCAGGCACTGATTGTGCCACGTCAGGGGTCAAAAAGGCTGTGCAAGGGGTCACAAGTGGCAAGCCTAGGGTAGCAGCTACGACCCCTAAATGACGTCCAACGTAATGTGTGATCAGGTCCCCAAAAGTGAGTGCTGGTGACCTCCAATGGCTTAAATTAAGCACACCCACGCCTTTACAAACCACTCAGGTAGCTTGTCTTAGAAAGACAAGTTGCAAATGTGGACCACTTTTTTACTACCCGATTCGCAAACGGGGGCCTCTTATTTTCGTGTCGAGACCTATTTTGTGCCCCAGCCGACCATGCGTGACTGGTGAAATGCACGGGTGACAGTGAACACAGGATGCAAGTGTGGAGTTGTGGTTTCCTGTTTCATATAATATGAAGCACATTTTATAGTGTGGGCGAACTTTTTAAACCGTACCTTCTCCCACTGAGGGGCATATTTTAAATAAATTAACTTCACACCGTTTGAGACACTAAAAAAATTGTTAAATAATCTTCTGAAAGCAGGCTTTCGTGGGTAATAGAAACAGTAAATCACAATTTTATAGGAGAATTTTCCCACTATCTCTGGAAACAGACCTGGGTGTGTTGTGCACTAAACTAGCCTCCGCTATGGAAAGGTAGAGAAGAATAGGTAAGGGCCTGACAACCTCAAAATATTTACATATTTTGCAAACAGTAGCATTTAAAACGCCACAGCCACACTAGTCCTGGATCTCCATAGACGAGCCTACATCACCCCCTACCTCAGGGAACTCCATTGGCTCCCTGTACAGAAAAGATGCCAGTTCAAGCTCCCGACCCATGCGTACAAGGCCCTACATAACTGCGGACCCGCCTACTTGAACCACGGACTGAACTTCCATCAGTCCACCAGACACCTTTGCGTCCCTTTTTCTAACCTTCACCCCTTGCATCCAACGTAGCAGATACGGAGGTCGCTCCTTCTCCTACCTAGCAACGAAGACATGGAATGAGCTACCCTTTCATCTACGGACCTCCCCATCTCTACCAGAGTTGGCTAATCAACTGGACCCTGCCAGGGTCTGAATACTTTCAAGGGTGACAAGAAGCACTCTAGAAATCTGCTGATTGATTGATTGTAAAGTGAAAAAAGCTCAAAAGCAGTGAGTGATTGTGTAGGTGATAAGGTACCCCCATCATATGTGACAATAGCAAGTCACTAAAAGTTCTGTGACCAAACAGTGGAAGGAGCAGGGCGAGCTCCTTAAAAAATACTAGGAACTGCAAAGTGTTGGAGAAAGTACTTTATTAGTTATAATACGCAGCTAATTCCTAACCTTACAAAAGAGAAATTTTGTTGCAAATCTTTCTTGGTACTTGCCCCGAAATAGTGAAAAGCTCCACCACTCTGACGAAAATACCACTTTCACTGTCATTTAGGAAACCACTGAAAACGGAAAGCTTTAAAGGTAGCCTCACCAGGAGGCCAAAACTGCTACGTGGTAAATTCGCACCAAAGTTTACTGCTACTCGGGGATCACTAATTCTAGGATGCAAAATTTACTCCAGTATCACAAGTAGGCCTTGGCAGAATTTTTATTATGCCGGAGTAATCTGACTATTTTTGGTTAATTCTCTCATTACTCTTTGACACAGAGTTACCAATAATAATGTGATTATGCCTGCTCACATAATTAAGAGTAATTAGTGTAAAAAAAAAATCCTACTGCAAGAGCACATTTATGCACTCACTATTCACGTTCTGTTGCATTTAGAGCTATTTGTTAGTGCACAAGGCACTCACATATCCATTTTTGCAGTGAGCGTGCATTTTGCGCTAAGAAAATAGGGCCAGGGGTACGTTGGAGGAAATTCTACCCAAAGTGCACATTCAGCTATATTTCGTAGAGCAAAATGCATCCTTGTGTCCATTTTGGTCACGAGGGAACATTATTGCGCAAAAAAATAGCACTAACTGCAGAATTACTCTTGTTGCTTAATTCCGTGGAATCTCTCTGCATTTTGGGGTCGTTTCGTGCGATTATGCTACACAGATTTACGGGAGTTGCACCCACCCCTAAAGTATGAGCTTCCCTCTATGGTATGAAGAACTACTGGGAAATGGGTGTTATTGCACCACATTTTGCAGGTAATTCTCAAATGTATTACCATTTTCCTAGGATAGAATTTCCTAGTTATACCTAGTGAATATGTCCTTGGAAAACCCTTAAGAATTACTACACACAGGAACACAACACTTGGAAGCCTGATTTGTCGGGTAACACAAACTACCATCTGAATCGGAATTTGCTCTGAACATGGAATGAGGGCTGAAGTGTCGGAATATGGGCCACTATCGGTATATGTGTATATTCATTATTTAACAATAAAAATTGTAGTTAAAGCATCACACTTCCTATCTCCTTACGCCAATGGTTTCTCCCTTACCCCCTTTCACGCAACAGCCTTTCGCCTAGTAAATAATGTCAGTCATTTTCATAATTTCTTCGGGTTTTAACTGTGGTAACCTGCAGAGCGAACCCTCAACACCGGAAGTACAAAAATATGTAGCCGCACCACAATAAATACCTACTGATCTGCTAATGGGCGAGGATATGACTGAAGGAGAGGAAAATGGAAGCCGGAAAGTCTATTGCGTAAGACGCAGGCGTTCCCTTTCACGCTCTATACGGCAAGTGACGGAGGCGTTGTGACGTCACAACTCAACCGTGAAACCCTTACATGGTACTGGCACTGCAGGCTTCCAGTTACTAAGCATGCATTAAGGTACCACATACTAGTGCTTTAATGTATTCATAGTTTTATGCTATGTGCCATTAACCTCCAAATATTTTTCTGTAGAATTGCTGCGGAGTGACTCACGAGGAAAATCTAAGAAAAGTATGCACTCGAATACAGAATGCTTCCAAGTCACCAACGCAACGGGGTTGGAGAGCACTCTTGCGAAACACAGAACGAGGTATGTGCTCACGTATTGCATGCTTGTCAGTTAACTGTGCCAGCCAACACTCACGAGAGAACACTGTGCAATGCCTAAGCGTAGGAAAGCCCTCACCCCTCCCCCCTCCGACACACAATGGGTGAAGCAATAATCGCGAATTCCACAAGTCCACATTCGCATGACAAAAACTTTGCACCTACCTAGTCTAAACTCCAGGGGAGTGGCCTGAAAATTAAAATACTCCCCACTTTGATCCATCCCTCGAACTTCACCAGGTGAGCCGAGAGAGTAAACTCCACCCTCTCTAGGTGAGGTTCCTTGATCCAGCCTTCTGTACATCTATTGCTCGATCCTTTCAACCTGTCATGCATTCATCCAACTTTCCATGTTTCCAATCATACAGGCATCCATTCACCATCCCATCCCTCCACCCTCTCTTCATTACAGTCTTGCATCCATCCTTCTACTCACACTTCCAACCATTCCTCCATACTTTTACACATTCATCCGTTTTCATCCATCCACCAATTCACCCGCCTTTTATCAATCCACCAATACATCCTTTCACTCTTCCATCCAGCCGTCTATTCATCCACCCATTGATCCAGCCTTTCATCATTACAGACACTTTCTTTCACCCACCCATGTACATCTTGTTTTTCCCCTTCCACCCATCAGTCCTTTTCTCTTGCATTCATCCTTTCATTCCGCAGTTCCTTCCATATTTTTATATGTCCTTCCTTTTGCTCTTCTTTCCAAACCTCTCTCCCACTCTCTCCATCATTCCCTCTTTTTTTTCAATTTTTTTTTGCAGTGCTTAACTCCTGACCACTGTGTTGTTTGAGTTGTGTCATAAATAACTATAATAGCCACCCCCAACCCCCCTCGCTTAAGCTGTAAAAACGGGGGTGGGTGTTCACGACGCCACTACTAAACTCACACCGCAGTCACGAAGCGCAAGTCTGATGTGCACATAAGAGCAGTATACGGAACAACCACTGATATGTTGTGAAAGAAACTGGCTCTCGTGAGAAGTGCGAGGATCAACATTGCTTCATAATCTTCAAATCCACTTTTATCCTTAATCCAAGTGATGTGTTGTACAACACAGGAGGACTGGAAGAAATGTGACAGCCTGGATTGGGTATTGTAAGATCAATACGCTCCTCTTCCTACCAGTGCTTAATTTGTGGCTGTGTTTGCTGGTACTAAGCACCGGCGCTTATTTTATAAAACCGGCACATATTTAGTAAAGCCCACCATATGGTGGCACTATGTCTTTTTTTTTTTTTAAAGCACACCTGCAAAGTGTTTAAAAATTCAATATACCATTAAAAAAACAAATACAAAGGTGCTCAGGCCATTATTACAGCATTGGGTCACTTAGTATAATCCAAACTGTCACATTTATAGGCCTGTAATGGTAAGTAGGTGTCCTTGGTACTGGTGTTTGGCAGTACTTGCAGGGACCTTAGCAAGCTGCAGTGGCTTCCTGAGAAACACCTTGGCCCTTGCACGTATTATTTTACAAATTAAGCACTGCTGGTAACCACACATCAGAAGGCAGTAAAACAGAAATTGAAAGCAGAAACGAATTTAGTCATAAGCAGCATTTAAAAAGGAAGTTAAAGTTAGTTCTTGTTATTGTCTCCAACCTTCAGATACTGGCAGCAGTAAATTCCCTCTCCCACCTGCTGTCACTTCCTTCTTCCAATTCAGGGTTCAACTGATAAAAATCGTGTCACAATAGCCTTCTACCATTGCCTGTGGATTTTCTCAGTTTACATGCACCAATGCAATTTGCTTGCAGAGCTCTGCGATAGTGATTCGATTTTTTAAAATAAAGGATTATTAATGATGAAAAAATGTCAGTGCAAAGGCATTCGTTTTTGGTTCTCCACCAATTTGCATGAAGCAGAATCCGTGCATCAAGCTCACACCTTTCCACAATGTCGCATAACTGAAGAAGCACTCTTCTACAGAGGCAGGAAATTGGATGCAGTTTGTCTCTTGCTGCCCCAGGCCCAACTTAGTTTCTACCTACTGGCTAGCCAGAGCATCCATTGCAGTGGCAGTGCCCTCTCCATAATAATATCACAGCTCACTCAGTAGCGGCTGTTGCCAATACAAACTGGTGAGGCAGCATGGGGCAGGGTAAATAATAACAAATACCGCTGCCACCCGCTTCTGTGCTCCTCTGCTCCCGGAAGTCCATGGGCCGGCACAGGCTCCCAGAATCCCCACCCAATCCAGACTCTGCTCTCATGCTATTACCCAGCATGAGAGCAGCACCAGGATTGGTCTGAGTGGCCTGGTAAGGCGCTCACTAAGGGACTGAAAGCCTGTGCTTAATCTTCACTCCGCTGTGCAACACAGCTGGGTTGGAGAAATATATGTGCGCATGTCAGTTTGGCCAAACCGACATGCACACTTACAGTGCCCACCACTCCTCCTCCCAGTCTGTGGGGATTGCCTGGCCCCACCCTGCCCTAGACTCGGACCGGCTCACCCAGTGAAAAATAAAATGATAATGAAACTGTTTTATCATTATTTTATTTTTCATCCGCTGAGGCAGTGTGGCGATGCTCCTCGGCCATTACGGAGGAGCCGCCGTTCAGCACACTGCTGTGAAGCACACTGCTGTAGTTCCTACTGGTACAATCCGGGGCTCCAGTGCTTAATTTCTAAAAAAGGAAGTTCCAGGGCCCTCCTCAGGAGACCACTGCAGCTTGCACTACTGATTGCCCATGTCAGCGCCCCAATGACTGATCCAACACAACTGCTAACCATCAGACCCTACAAGCGTGACAATTCAGACTATTCCAGGCCCCCAAAGCTATAATTATAGCTTGGGCAGCAGGTATTAGTCATTCTTAATGTATATTGGAATAATAATCAAAAGTTGTTGAGTTCATCTCTAATTTAGACCAACACAGCCATCATGTGGCATACTGTCATAAGAGCCGGTGTTGACAATTAAGTGCTGGTGCCGAGTACCGGAAAGCACCGGCTCAAGTTAAGCACTGCTGGGTCTGTTCTTGATTTATGCAAATTGATACTTAACATAATATGAAAAACTTTGCTGTTGCATTCTTGCAGCATAAATACTTGTACAAAAAGGACCAATTGCAGATAAATAACAATTTACAAACAAAAGGTTATTTTTTCTGTAAAGAGGACAAGTGCTGCTGGGGTATATGATGTTACCCAAAGTACTAAGTGGCCCATGTCATGTGTGACACAATCAGCCTCTCCTGGTTTTTAATGTATTAAATAATATGTGGAGGGGACATAAGATACTGTTAGGAGCCCACCTCTGATACTGCCAAAAGACGGGACTGCTGAACACCAAGGCTGCCTAGTCTTGAGTTCACTTAATGCCTCTTTGCCTCTTCCTTCCAGCACCCTACATTTCCTCTCTTTATCTCACTCGTTTTTATGGAAAACGTATTTTTATTGGCATTTTGCAATATACGTTTACAATATTATCAATACACATCACATAAATTATGTTCTGCTAGCCTTAGGCAACATGAGAAATAGAGGGGTGACCCCTCAATAGCCTTCCACCTACAGTTAAAGGATAATTATCACATATCTCAGAACATCAAGTGTCTAAGCCAGTCAAGTCAAGCAGGTCTCTGGACCTAGGGAATCTGCTCTCCCCGATCACTGTAAGTGTGGTCGCCCAGTGTTATGATCTCCATATTTGCCTTGCGGCTATCCCCTTCTTTCTTCCATAAGTTTAGGCATCTTAGTCATCTATTAGCGGAACAGGATATTGCACAAGGCTCTCTCTCTCTCAGATTATAGTGCATTATACTAGTTCATGTACGGAACCTTTGCAGTGGCCATTTAAGAAGTCAAATCAAAAACAAACAGTTAACCATTATAATCGACTCAAATATCTTCAGGAGGGTCTTCGCTGTCTCATATCAGGGCTGGTCAAATGCCAGTCCGTCATAATCCAATCTAGGGCTTTAAAAAGAGAGGAGCGTCTACGGCAGGCGAGATGTGTGCATATGCATATATATACATAGATTCGAGAGGGGGTATGCTGCAATCCTCTCCAATCCATGATCGTGCATTGCCCACATCACTGGGCATGTGTTCCAGCATAGGATCGAATGTGTGATCCTCCTTTCCTGGTTCAAATGTGAATCTCTTCGCGTATAGTTCAGATAGTCCCCAAGTTCACATCTCCCTTATGCAACACACACTGCATTGGTGGTGGAGGTTTGCCTGAGGGGGCATCAATTTGACTACAGCTGTTGGTCATGTTCAGTGTAGATAATTTGTCTGTGGTGAACATTGTCAACAAGCTGTCTGCCAGAGATCCAAAGGTTTGTCAGGTGCTGAGGGTTTTTGATTCGGAATGCCGGAGGTCAAATGTGTCTTATAGAGCAAGACACGTTACAGGAATGGACCATGAAATTGCTGATGCTCTTTCTCAGTGGCAGAGGTTCCGTTGGCTTGCACCATGGGCAGTGGAGAGGAAGGCGGTGATGCCGGTTCATTTGTGGTCGGTGGGCGAGATCGGGTGATGCAGCTTATGCTCAGTTTCCTGTCGGTGTCTTCTCAGCGGGCGTATGGGCTCGCGTGGGAAGAGTTTTTGGAGTCGGGGCAGTAAGAAGGAGTAGCGACGAAGGCATGGGGGCTAGAAGGAATGAGGTGGTAAAATACATTATGTCATTGATTTCGAGACGTTTGTCAGCAGTCACAATAGCGAGTAAGTTAGCAGGTATAGTTTTCTATGGTAAGTTGCTATGGGGCTATGAACCATCAGCAGTGGGAATGGATAGACAGATTGTAGAAGGATGGGCGAGGGAACGGGGTGATGGGGGCAGAGTGAGGCAGCCTGTGACGCTATGCATTTTGAAGGAGGTGATCTCAAAACTTCTGTGAGTTTGCAGAGATGGATACAAGAGTTTGAGGTTTTCAGTGAGAATTGTGTGGTTGTTCTTTGGGGCTTTCAGGGTGACAGAAGTGGTTGGGTCAAAAGCTAGGGATGGTATGAGGTGAGAGGATGTGAGAAGGGGTGACAGGACTGTACAGGATTGGCTTCCTAGCTCCAAGACATATCAGTCAAGAAGGGGTACATGTGTTTCATTGAGATCTTACCCAAACACTCAGGTTTGCCCATGGGTATGGTGGAGGAGATTGTGGGGACAACAGGAGGGCGAAGGCTGTTTTTTTCAGGATCGCGGATGGGGCCAGGTTTTTAGCGTCGCAAGTGCTGGGGGTATTGAGGAGGGCTGTCAAAGAACTGGGCTGCCCGGTTCATGAGTTTTGGGCGCACTCATTCTGTATCAGGATGGCCACAGAGGCGGAGTGTAGAGGGCAGACAGAAGCAGACATCAGGCATGTGGGCAGGTAGAGATCAGATTGCTATCGGAGATACTTAAGGTTGGGAGGGACTTTGCAGGACATGCATTAATGTTGTTGTTTCCATTCTGGGTTGTGTCGTAAGCCCCCTTACAGGACACATAGAGGTGTGGCTATGTGGGCACGGTTTCGTCAAATGGGCAGGTTGCCATGCAAAGACCAGGAGAGGTGGAAAGCAGCTTGGGTTTCAGGATACAGCTGAAATGGTTTGGCAAGGGAGGAATGAGATGTTATAAGTTGCTGCCCAAGCTTTATTTGCTGACAAAGGGTAGCCCCTGCCCAGATGTGCTAGTTCTACATTTGGGTGAGAATGGCTTGGTAAAATTGAAGGGACTAGCGCTTTTGAAGAGTATCAAAGACGATCTTAAGGAGATAAAACCATTGCGGTCTGGGACAACCATTGTGTGGAAAGATTTTTTGCCACGGAGAGCATGGTAAGGGGTGGTGAAGCTGGGTGCTATTGACAGGGCAAGGAGGAAAGGGAACAGGGATTAAGAACATTTTGCAAGTCTGAAGAAATAGTTTTTCTGCAGCATATGGACATAAATTATGAAACAGTTGATTTTTTTTCAGGATGACGATGTGCATCTGTCAGTGTTTGAGACAGAGTTGCACTTGATGCAAGTGAGGAGCGTTTTGGCAGATATATTGCACTCGGTGGTCAGGATGTGACTATCCAAATCCTGTGTGGGGGAGGACCTTGGGGAACAGAACACTTGGGGTTTTTCTGGTGGCGATTGGTTAAACAAGTTTAAGATTTGCGCTCCTGTTGCATTAAAGCAGCCTTTTCCTGTGTGTTCTTGGATGCACCATCCTGCCCGATGGGGGTTTTGGTGGGGTGTGCAGCATGCCCTGACCACCACCCCCCCTCCACACCCCCCTGGAATCGTTGGGCTGGTGGTAGAGTCCAGGGACAGAAGGGAATAGGCACTGGTCTGAGCGTGAAAGGGCAGAGCTTGTGGGCATAAGGCCAAATGCATGTGGGCAGAGGTCGCCATTTTGTGTAATTTGCAACATGTGCCATTTTGACAAGGACAGTTTTGTCGTTCCCCACCCGCCCTACCCGATAGCTAGCTGTTAGGGTTCATCTTGAGGGAACTTTGTTCCTTTGCAGGAAAAGTTTGTGAGTGGTAGTATTGTTTTCTTTTAGTTTCGGATTGGCTTTTCCTGTTTAAAACAGTGTTTTTTCTTGGAGCATTGGTTAGGTTTAGTGAGACAGGTGTGCAGAGAC
The DNA here is from genome assembly GCF_964204655.1 of Triturus cristatus. Lineage (NCBI taxonomy): Eukaryota > Metazoa > Chordata > Amphibia > Caudata > Salamandridae > Triturus > Triturus cristatus. The sequence continues at coordinate 238,286,704 of NC_140586.1, read as the reverse complement.
ATGGGTATGGATAATAGTCACCAAAAATGAACATGTGCGTTTTGTCAAACAAGTTTAAAGTTATTGCAAGGAAAGTTGGTCATGTTGAGACCCAGTCGAGGATGCACGGAGTAGTTTGAATGAAGCAAGAAGGCAACACTGGTGTATTCACGATGGAGAGTTGTGATTGGGCTTTTGGTCATTGATAAGGGATACTTAGGAGAGGAGGGAGAAGGATGCATAGTTATTAATATGTATAGTGAGACCGGGTTCAGTGCTTAATTTGAACCTGTAGTTCCCGGTGCTCGGCACCGGCTCTTAATTGTCAACACCGGCACTTGTGACAGTATGCCACAAGGTGGCTCTGTCTGGCTAATTTAGAGCTATTCTTATAGCTTTGGGGACCTGAAATAGTCTGAATTGCCACACTTATAGGAGTGTGATGGTTAATAGATGTGTTGTTGCTATCATTGGCAGCATGACAAGAGCAATGTGTGGTGCAAGCTGCAGTGGCCCCCCGACGATAGCCCTGACACTTTTCTTACAAACTAAGCACTGGCTGGGTTTAATGTTTAGAATGTATGGCTTAGTGCCAAAGTTTATGGATTAGGATATGTGCGCTTGTTTCATTAAACAGCCTTTTCCACACTATTGCAGATTGTCTGTATCTTCTTGGATGCACCATCTCGTCCGAATTGAACTGGGCTGAATTCAAGAATGTTTTTCAAAATATATCAATCTTGTTTTTCTGTATTATGAAGTTTCACCTGGCTTACTACCTAGAGTAATTGCAATCAGCATTACATTCTAAGGGGGAAAGTAAGTAAACTGTATACTTTGGAAAGATGAAAAATGATTATAAGTTAAAACCTACAGACTATGTGTAGATCTTGGAAACAATAACACCTGAATATCATATTAGATAAAGCAATACTGTTCAAATGGTGAGCTCAGCAAGCGAGGTATCAAAAAAGAAATGGTAGGCAACAAAACTGGAAGCAATCCTATGCCTTCAATGGCATTAAAAATGGAAACTCGATGGCCTGGCATCGGACTGCCAGTGAAAATAGTAGCACAAATTCTTTCCCTGAAGATAAGAAAAAAAATCCGTAGGGAGCATTCTGCTTGTGAAGTGATAATCGGAAGTTGAATGCAAGCTCTGAAGTACCTTCCTCCTCCACTCAAATAGAACATTATTTAGATCCTCCCTACACAGGGCTAAGAATTAGTGAGGCTGATTTTACGGTATTGAGAGCATGGAGTCGACTAAACCTACTGCCTATATCAAGCACATCCACAATTGTCCCTACAGATCTGACCATAGCTCCACTCTTAGCCATAATGCCTGTTCCAAGCATGAATCTCCAAAGTATGCTCCTCCAAGATAAAGATGGAACAACCCAGAATACTAACCATGATGGAGAGACTTACCCAAAGAATGCGCCAGAAAGAGATGGCCAGACTAGAGGAAGATGGAGCAGTGGTAAAAATCCCCCCCTCATCCCGCCCCCCCCCAAGATTCTTCTCTGAGCAAACAGCCATGCCAGATCAAACCGGTCAACCTCCAGATTTCAAGAGGGAAGCTACAGCAGCACAGAAGACACTTCTGGCCCACAATCCTGTATTTCTAACTATAAGGGGAATTGCAGCACAGGATCACCTTACTCCTACCTTATCCAAGGAATCACAGGAGCCAATCGAGGATGCTCACTCTAAACTACTGGACAGGAAAGAATTAAGCAAGCTCCATGTGGAGTCACACTCCGCAACACCTAGAAATAAAAGAGTCCAAGACATCCTTGCCAGGGCCAAAGAACTGGAGACAGTAGCACCAGCACCTGCAGACAACAGCAATAAAAGAAATATGATTTCTGATCAACAAATTCGCTATGCTACTCATGAAGTTTTCTGCACATCGTCAAATTTTCAGCATCCATATTGAAATGTTATATTGGAACCCTCCAACCGGTCTCTGGAAGGAGCAAGCTGCAAAAGTAAGGAATCATCGGTAGAATGCAAGTTACATCACACAAGTCAATATACTTCTGGAGGAAAGGAATTGGAGGAGACCATTACGGGTTCCTCCACCACCACTTCTACTAAACTAATGTTCAAAACTATCTTAAAGGAGGTTTGTCAAATTAAAGCCAATCAAGTTTCCCAGTCTGCCAACTCTGAAAGACTGACTCAGCAGGCTCTGTCAATGAAGGAGCAATTATCTGCATTTGTGAAGAAGAATAAGGACACCAAGGCCAAAATCTCAGGTTTGGAACAAACCTCTGCAGACCATCAGCAGAAACAGAAGCTAATAGCTATTCAGGTCAGAACCCTCACATGGAAATGTGAAGCCTTGGAAAAAGGCTTTTGTAGGTCTAACTTACGGATAGTCTGGACACCTGAAGGCACTGAAGGATCTAACGGGGATACAATTCACTGGGTCTCTAACTTACTTTCTATCAATGTGCTTGGTGAATACACAGAAGCTAGCATCAGCTGCTTTTCATCACTTACCATTGCCCAAACACACTGGGTTCCTGTAGGCCTCCCGAAGCCAGGAGGGAAGCGGGCACCATCATTCCCTACTATCAGGACTTTAAACAGTAAGGACAGAGTCCTCAGCATTACTAGAGACAGGAAGAGATTCACAACCAAGTTGGGCTATTCATTCTCTATCTTTCAGTATTTAGCTTGGAAAACCGCTATCAGATTGAAATAAATTAGATCTCCGATACCAAAATGTAAGGTTTTATCAAACCCAGTATTTTTTATACGTTGGGTATTGCTTAGAATTAACTGGCATAGCCCCTTCATTACTTTCTCAGATCCTCCACTGGCTCACTAAATCTTGGATGATATGCAGTCATTTAACATGATATGATTTGCAGTGCTAAGCTAGGATTTTTTTTTGTCTATACCAATGTTAATAGTACGACGCATGCATGATGTATGAGTGGAGGAAATTAGATATTTGACATTAAATCTCGCATGCTGAGGGTCTACCTAACACATCTACAGATGTATTCAGGAGGGCAAGTCTCACATTTTTGGGAGAGTCCAGATGTCAAGTTTGATATCCAAGAAAAATGTGGGACCCCTATCACCTGGTGGAGCAGAACCACAGGATTGGAGAAGACCCAGAGGGGATGGAAGCAGTGGCGTAACAAAACTTGAGTAGGGGGTCCTCCCTGGCCCACCACCTACCACTTTTGCTGAGGGGGCCCCCTGGAGCTCGGGACCCCCTGCACCGCGAGGGCTGCGGGGGCTTATGCTACACCACTGGAGGGAAGGAGGGACCACCTTCTTCCACTGCAAGATCACAGACATCCACGACAGCTTCAATGCCACGACCGTCCCAACAACCACCAAGATCTCCTCCCCCACGACCACCACCCGAACCAACCGCATACTCTCCTGGATCAACATCGACGACACCATCAAGATCATGAACACCATCCACTCCGGCTCTCCGTCAGACCCGTGCCCACACCACATCTTCAACAAAGTCAGCACAGCCATTGCATCCCATCTCCAGAAAGTCATCAACATCTCCTTCGAGACAGCAACCTTCCCGGAGAGCTGGACGCACGCCGAGATCAACGCCCTACTCAAGAAACCCAAGGCGGACCCCAAGGACCTCAAGAACTTCCGGCCCATCTCCCTGGTCCCGTTTCCGGCGAAGGTCATCAAGAAGACCGTCAACAAACAACTGACCAGCTACCTTGACGAGAACAGCATCCTGGACCCTTCCCAGTTCGGGTTCCGCAGCAACCACAGCACCGAAACTGCCCTCATCACCGCCCCAGATGACATCAGGGCCCTGCTGGACAACGGAGAAACAGCGGCCCTCATCCTCCTGAACCGGTCAGCCGCCTTCGACACGGTCTGCCACCGCACACTAGGAACACGCTTCTACGACGCCGGGATCCAAGAGAAGGCCCTCGACTGGACCACCTCCTTCCTCTCCGGCAGAACACAGAGTGACCGCCTCCCCCTTTCCGCTCCAAAGCCACTAAGATCATCTGCGGCGTACCCCAGGGCTCATCCCTCAGTGCTACGCTGTTTAACATCTACATGGCACCGCTCGCCCACGTCGCCCGATTGCACGACCTCAACATCATCTCCTACGCCGATGACACCCAACTGATCCTCTCCCTTACCAAAAACCTCCACACCGCCAAAACCAACCTCCACTAAGGAATGAAGGCCGTCGCCGAATGGATGAGGAACAGCAGACTGAAGCTGAACTCGGAAAAGACGGAGGTCCTCATCCTCGGATCCACCCCTTCGGCCTGGAACGACTCCTGGTGGCCGACCGCACTGGGAACAGCTCCAATATCAACCGACCATCCTCAACTCCACCCTCTCCATGACTAAGCAGGTCAACGCCGTCTCTTCCTCCTGCTTCAACACCCTCCGCAAGCTCCGCAGGATCTACAAGTGGATCCCCACCGAAACTAGAAGAACGGTCACCCAGGCCCTCGTCAGCAGCAGGCTGGACTACGGAAACGCCCTCTACTCAGGAGCCTCAGGCAAACTCCTGAGACGGCTTCAACGCATCCAGAACGCCTCGGCACACCTGATCCTCGACATCCCTCGCCGCAGCCACTTCACACCCCACCTAAGAGACCTGCACTGACTCCCCGTCAACAAGAGGATAACCTTCAAGCTCCTCACCCACGCACACAAGGCACTCCACAACACCGGACCAGCATACCTCAACAGTCGACTCAGCTTCTACACCCCCACCCGCCAGCTCCACTCCACCGACCTCCCCCTCGCCACAGTCCCCCGCATCCGAAGAACGACCTCCGGTGCCAGATCGTTCTCCAACCTCGCCGCCAAGACCTGGAACACCCTCCCCATCCACCTACGGCAGACCCAAGACCTGCTGACCTTCAGAAGACTCCTCAAGACCTGGCTTTTCGAGCAGTAGCAGCACCCCCCAGTGCCTCGAGACCCTCACGGGTATGTAGCGCGCTTTATAAATGACATGATTGATTGATTGATTGAGGTACTAGAGGGAGGAGTGAGACAGAGAGGGGTAGGCCGGGGGATAAAAGTTTGAAAATAGGAGCCGCAATTACTGATGGTACACTGAATATAAACAATAGTTAAAATGTTGACGTGGAATGTGAATGGCATTAAGAAGGGTGGGGAGAAAGATAAAGTGTTCTCTGATGCCTGGAGACTTAAGCCGAATATATTAGCCTTACAAGAAACACACCTTACTAAATCAGAAGCTATGATCAACCAACTGTTTAAAACTAGTCAAAGATTCAGCACACCAAGAATATTTGGGGTAGCCAGTGTCACATATATATCAGGGCAAAGAGGGGTCTCTATAATATTATACAACAAAATATAAGTACAAAAATTAAATAAAAAAAAATAGCAAATCAGACCCTGTTGACACATGGGTAATAGAAGAGCAGCTAATAATGATTGATTTATTATTGCAAATCGGTATGCGCCCCACTATAAAAGCCCCAAACCTTTTGCCAGAATTATGCTAGAACTGAGCATCTATTTGATAATTTCCCTTTTACCATCATGGGGGGACATTGATTGAATTTTAAACCCAGCAATTGATACCACAAACACTGCTTTTTTGTTTTAGTTGTGGCAAAAATACTAAACCTAGTATAATTAATATGATAAAGACATTAATTTTAGCGGATGCCTGGCGATCTGCTAACCCAAAATTACAGGAGTATACCTTTTATTCTATACCACACAGGCATTACTCTTGGATTGACATATGCCTAATTAGTGCTCTGCTCAACCCAACATCTATAGTGGAAATTCAACACCTTTTATACAGTGATCATTCAGCTGTTTCACTTCTGTGGGATACCATACATTCAGATAGTAGTCAAAGCCAAGTTTGTTTCCCTGAAAATGTCCTGGAACATGCCGATTACATTATTTACAGATGTAGATCATGGAATGTATCCAAATAAATCAGAGGTTGGCTCGACCTTCTATAATCTGGGTACAATTAAAGTGTATATCAGAGGCATCACATGCTCCGTTTTATGGCAAATTCAGAAAGCAGAGAGAAAAGAGGAAATGTTATTTTGCAAACAACTGATAGATTAATCCAGAAACATTGTAGATTAATTGCTGATCACTCCCGTAGAGCCCAGGATACATACTTCAAAATACGGGGTCTTCGTGGCCGTATTACAGCAATAACAACTTCAAAACTTAATAAAAAAGCTTTTCTAACTCAAGCCAAATCGTGTGAGATTGGAGAAAAAAAATCTGGCAAACTATTATCTTATCTAAGTCGATGCGACAACCAAAGACCTGTAAATACCAGAGGTAAAAATGCAATGGGGGAAATTAACGAACAGTGGACAGGAATGCTTGTGGAACTACGACAATAGGGTCACAAAAGAATATTTTTAAAAATATATATATTTAAAAAAAAAAAAAAAAAAAAATCGAGCTACATTAAAGATAATGAAATGCTCGATGCAGAATATACATTAGAGGAGGTGGCTAGCACCACTCTCGGTCTGCCTGTGGTGAGAGCCCCATGACCCAATAATATTTTATCAGAAATGTATAAAGCGTTAGCCAATATAGCGTCGCCGTTATTCCTAAACATTATCCGTGAAATTCAAGCTTCTGAATATCTGCCAATGTCTTGGCACAAGGCCATCGCCATTTTGCAGAAAAAAGATAAAGATCCACTTGAATGCAGCTTGCACTGCCCTATATTACTGCTCAATACAGATTCTGAGCTCCCTACCAGGATTCTGGTGCAAAGCATCCACAAAGTGACTACTAGGCTAGTGTCCGAAGAGCAGCACGGATTCGTCCCAGGCAGGGATATCACCAATTTCATTACGGCATTAATAGACCGAGCAGACACCTTACATGAACCATTACATATATTTCTTTTCGATGCTGAAAAAGCATTTGATCAGGTATTGTGTCGATGTGTATGGGACGTTCTCATAAAAGTGATATACCAGACTCCCAGAGCAGAAGAACAAGTGCAGCAAGGTTCTACTGCCTTCTTTGCAATTATACGGGCCCTAGACAAGGCTGCCCTCCATCCCCTGCACTATACGCCCTATATATCGAACCATACATTATGATTTTGCAGCAACATACATCTAATAATCCTAAAACACAGACGGTCTTTCCCCTTATGATATACGCCGATGATGTCCTAGTTTTTCGCATCAGAATTCACCAACCTTAAAAGTGATTCAACAAGAGGCATGTAAATGTGTCAAAACTTCTGGGTATAAATTGAATGCTCAGAAAACAGGGATGATTTTGGCCAGAGGATCTTCTTCCACTGACGCACTTGGAATGTCTAAGGACTGATATCTAGGGATAGTCATCGCACCAGCCGTGAACCAATGTTTTGCGCTCAACTATCTTGCTTAATTACAACAGATTAAAGCTTCACTGGCTAAATGGATGCACCTCCCAATTTCATTAGTCAGCTAAGGGAGTTCTCTACTATTTCCGCGCCCTACCCTTATAAATACATAAGACAGGCAACTGGATGCTATCATTTCCAGATTTATGTGGAAAGGGAAAACTGCACCCAGATCTATTAAATCATTAAAACTTCCCTTAACTAGAGGGGAATGGGCCTTCTTGGATTGGTGTTTATACCATTAGGCGAGCCTCAGCGATTGGATCAGACTTTTGTATTCTGGGGAGTCAACTAACTGGCTGTATAGAACATCTCATGGAAACAGTATGCACAATGAAGGAGGCAAATTCAACGGCTGCACATTTTTCAGGAAAATTAGATAAAAAAATTGTAGAGATCTGAATAAGATTTGGAAGTTTATTAAATGACACTTGCAAATTCCCATCCTCAATACTTACACAATGGTATGAAATAACCCCAGTGGCGGCTGCCACCGAGTAGCACGGGTGAGGCGGGAAACTGAAAAAGAAATTAAAATGTGACTTACCTTGATGCAGGACCGCCGCCTTGCGTCGTCCTCTGAAGCAGGAAGCACAGACTCCCCTAAGACAATCACAACGCTGCAATGCAGCACTGTGATTGGTCTGAGTGCCTTGGATCCTGTGCATGTCCTTCACCAGGCTGTGGAATGTAGCCTGGTGGGGAACATGCAAAGAGTGCAGGACTGTTTGGCCAGCCTTAGAGGGCCGGCCAAACTGTCATGCTCACTTAAGTGCCCACCATGCCCTCCCTTGCAGGCTGCGATGACAGCCAAGCCACGCAAACTGCATGACAAAGGGAAAATAAAACAATAATAATGTAGTGTTATCATTTTATTTTTCCTTTTACCACTGCAAAAAATGCAGTGGGGTGGCGATCCTCCGTCTTAGCGGAGGAGCGCCACTGAATAACGCTGAACCTTTTGCATATCCGTACTTCACAACATGGGCTCTGTCGGGGAGACCTCTTCGATAACAGTGGGCTCAAATCCCTCTTAGACCGCCGACTTAAATTCTCACTACATCGCAATGAATTTTAAAAAATATGTACAATTTAGAGCATTCTTGCTTAGGAGAGATTTTGACGTGACAACCTCACTGCCTCGACATGAGCATGCAATGAAGGCTTTAAAGTCCGAACCACTTCAATATTGCAACGACATACTGCTACTGATGCAACGTCAGACTGATGACTTGGAGAAGGGGGCTGACAGATGGTCAGAGATATTGGGAGTGGCAACCGCAGGCCAGGAGCTTGCCCACAGTCTCAATCCTCCTTGTAAAATTATAACTGCAACTAAGTACCGCGCCCAAATGTATCATAAGTTATTTGATTTCTATGTTACTCTCTATAAACTTAGCATATGTCAAATGGAGGATGCATACATATGTTTATCACATGCAGTAGTTTAAATGGATTTTGGACCTCTATAAAGAATAGAATTTCAGTTATACAACCATCCATCATCATCCTAAACCCTAAATCAATCATGTTGGTTACAAAGACAGAAAAGACAGGGGTTTTCTTTATGCAATGACTAGTGCTGGGTTGATAATTGCTAGGAAATGGAAACTAGAAATTGCACCCACATTTGAGGAATGGTGGAGGGAATTTATACAGGCTTATGAACTGAACATCAGATAGCTAAAATGCGAGGCTCAACTCGGATGTTCTCTCGAATCTGGCGGAAAATGTGTCACTATTCAGTGCAATGAATGAAATATTAATGAAATTTGGAGGTAAATGCAGTATGCTCAACTAATGAATGATTATGTGAAATTGTATTATTTTGCTGCCTTTCACCCTTATATCCTTCAAACTCGACTATTTCTGTTGATTAGCAGTTTGTTTCTATTGGTTGTGCCTTTAAAATAAATAAATACATTAATTAATTAATATGAAAGACGTGGTGGGTGATGGTGATAAATAAGTTTGGGTACGCTGTGTTCTGATGTGTGTCTTGAGCAAGTGCAGCAATGCAACAAGGCTGCCACATTTGAGGGCACTTCTGATGTTCAGGGGAGCCAGAAGCAGGAGAAGATGTGGCCTCATTACTTTATGGATCAGTCAATATTTAACCAACAGGAGCTGTTGATTCTTGCAGCCCGCTCCCCAGTTAATCTATATTCTTCTGGTATTGAGCGTTATCAGCAGAGTCCGGTGGCATGGCGTCCATTGGCCCAGAAGGCACAGTGGCTCAGAAGCCTTCTGAACCCTAATTACTGCTGTATTTTATCATTCAAGCAGCCCGGGGCCTATTTCCTTCCTTGCACTAGGGCCCATGAAACACTAGATACTCAACTGGCTAAATCGAGATTACAAGAGCAGCAGTAACCCAGCGAATCTGTGGCGTCACCCGGGAACTCCATCCGCATTTCTAAGTGGACCATAACCATCACTTGCAATCTCTGGTAACTCAGTCTCCCTCTCACCCATGTCCTTCTGGAATTTACTGATGCCCCGGCACCAGTTTGGGGACAGAGTTACCGCGAAGGCAACATAATGAGATCCATGTTCTGGCAGAGCTGTGGTTGTGTGGATTCCCCTGCTGTCGTAGTCATTTGGCTCCGACACTTCCCTTTCCTCACTCGGCTTTTGTTGTTGCCTCTTGTCTATCAAAGACCGAATCAGTGGATTGGGTGGGTTTTCTATCTACTGAGCTCATGCCGTCTCTGCCACTGACAAAAATGTAGTATGTTTTTTTCTCCAAAACCTTCCATAACTAATTCATCCTAATGGGGCTTGTCTTGTGCTATCAATGCTATGTTACTTTTTTTTAGAGATCACCTTTGACGCTATGAGCACCTTTGTACATGATGCCGATAAGTTCAATTCAGTGACAAAAGGGAAGTTGACAAGGGCCCAGCCTTGTGTTGGTGTTTTTTTGACAGGCCCGCTGACCAGCAAGCAAACCTAACTCCTCAACTTCATGGCCAAAGGCGAAGGAGCAGTGTGGTGTTGCACGTAGAGCTATGTCTTGTGCCTGCGAGTGGAAGGTGAAGGCCTGAGGGAATGTTTGGGGAATTTGGATGGAAGTTTGAAGGAAAAAACAGTAGGGGTTGGGGGTTGGATCGGTGTCTTGGGCCGGTGTGTACTTACAGCGAGTAAATAAAAGTATTTGCTGAACACTCTTCCGCTTGCTGTTGTTCTAACCAGTTGGCTGTCACTACTCCGACTTCCGTCAAAAATGGAATGCAGACTTACAGCCTGATTTAGAGTTTGACTGTCAAAAATTTGACAGATTTCCTATCCACCATATTACAATCCCATTATATCCTTTGGAACTTGTAATTCAGCGGACGGAAAATCAGTCATGTTTGTGACAGAGTAACCTGTCTGCCAAACTCAAAATCCGGCCCTTAACGCTGATGTGTGGGGTTAAAATGTCTGATGGGAGCATATTTGCCGAATTTGTCAAAATGAGAACTACATGGTAGGCTAGCGGTACACGACAAGATGCCTTGAAGTTAGTAGGAGTCAGTTACTGTGAACTCTCTGATTGAGGTGATGATGTGTCCGAGCATTAGCATTCTGGATGTGTTTTCTGGTCATCTATTCAATTCCTTAGGTCCATATGGATAGATTTGTGGGATTCAAGCCATCAAAGAGATACACACCCTGACCAAGTTAGAATGATCTAGGAAGGAGCATCCATTAAACACTCTTCTCCACCTGACGAGGTGGAAATAACATTTTCTGCAACCGTAGTGGGACGTGCTCCACAATTCCACTTATGTTGTGCACCTACATCACTGGACAAATATATAGGACAAGAGCTGACGGTCATAGTTTACTGTTCAAAGAAAACAGTAGGGATGAGCAATCTCTGGCTTTAGAGAATTTGATTAGAAAGGATGTCTTCAATTCAACTGTTGTAAACCATATTTAGTAGTGGTCACATCCAGATCTCCGTCCATCCAAAATATATTTTAAATTGATCATAGCAAGACAGAAGGGTAAATCAGGTCTGCTAAGGGATTCAAATTTGTATTAGGAAGGAGACATTCTTGTTAAACACCTCATCAGATGGCGCTAGAAGTGCACCTCAAAAGATTGATTATCAACTGACCGGCACCTTCCAGAAAGAACGAGGCCTGGCCACAGCCATGATTCCTGACCATGTGGGTGATCTCAGAGGAGTGCCAGGTCACTGGATGGAATTCAGCTACTAGAGCTAATGAAGTTAGCACATAGTCTATGCCACCTTCTCGTCGCATTGTGGTCCAGCATTGAGCCAGAGACGATTCCATCCATCTACCTAGAAGAATCTGAGCCTGAAACTGGTGAGGGAAGCCAGAATATTCCGCATGTTAGTAAAACTATGGGATTTGGGAGATTAGTCAAAAAATGACCGACCACTACATTCTAGTGGGACAATGTGTGGTGCAAAGGCAGACTTGATAGTCAGGAGGATGCTGTTTGCCACATTAGCTCCTAGTGATTTTACAGTAGCAAGACGGCCATGGTTCACAGCGGACTCCAGGTTACAAGGAAATTAAATTAGGAAATGGTCAACAAACTAAAGGCCACAAATATGCATAGCGCACCAGGGATCACTTAGAAATCGCTCAGTGTATTGCTGTCAGGTTTTAAAATCACAGCTCACTACAAGCAGCTGCTGACAAATTAGAAAGATCCTTCTGCAAGTCTCACCACTCGGAGTACAACCTATGGAATAATTTTGAACCAATGTATATAACACTAGCCCTCGGGTTATTATCATAATTTATATTCAGGTTGAATGAAATTGCCAATTGTATTTGCTGATAAAGTTTGTAGCATCTCTAGAGGAATTATGAATACCCCTGTGTTTTTGCCTTGCCTAGTGCCAATGGATAATTCTTGCCTGGATAAAGTGACACATATTTTTAGAAGATGGTTTTGTGTTGTTGCTGATAATACTAAACCTACATTTCTTCTGAACCAAAACCCTTGGGAGCTAACTGTGTTTTCTGCTCTATCTTTCGTTATGTTTTTTTTAGTTTGTAGCTACTTTCCATATATTTCCATATTGGCACAAGAACTCCCTCTCCTAAAGAATCCCTTCTCAGAACAAGGGGTTTGGGCAACTTCCTCCAGTTTACAAATATGTATTTGGCAGCAAAGTGGTTACAAAAATGTGTATTGTTTGACAGTTATAATCCTGCTTGCCATTGGCCATACTTCTGCCTTTGTGCAGCTTTTCTTACAGCTAGCCACAATGCCGGTGCACTGGATGGGGAGGATACAGGTCTGCTTGTGCTCCTGGATCACTGCCATCCACTAGGCAGCATTTTAGGGGTACATATGGAGACTGACAGATCTGCTTGGAAGTGGTTCTCCACTTTTCTGGTAGATCACATATACACCACACACACTGACTGCCTCACTCTCTGAATTGCTCACTGGTAAATGTGTTATGCATTTGGGGCCGCCATGCCAGGAGACTATAATATTGTCTGATTGGCCAAACCCAGATGAAAACTTTTCCGAACTAAAGTGAATATAGAACCCCATGCCAGCAAAGAGGTCAATATCACTGGGGAGCTTTAATGCATGAGGATAATCCCTACTGGTAAGTATGGGGTGTAACTGAGGCTGTAATTATTTCCATTTATATCAAATGTTTGTAAATTCAGAGTATGTAGATATCTTGAAAATCTGCCAAAGATCCTTCTCACATAGATCCATATAGGCCATTCTATCATAAAAAACATAGTGTCAGAAGAGGCATATCCAGTTGAAATCCCGAAGAGCCTACTGAATGCCATTTAACAGGATAACTACTGAATATGTGTAGACACTTAGAATCAATGTATGTAAATGTATCTTGTGTGGACATCCTGAAAATCTGGAATGGATCGTGCCCTTCCTGGGCACCTCTGTCGCAGAATCTTGAGGGTGTCAGAAGTAGACCGAAATAATATTTTCAATACGGAAAATTGCTTCACATCTATGACATACAATTCAATTTTTTAGAATACACGCTTTCATTTGTCCTCATACATCAAAATACGTATAAAAAAAAATAATAATAGCAAAAACACACAAAAACTATAGGAGATAAAAATGTTTTTTTTAAAAACAATCAGATAGGATTGTAACAGATTAAAAAGTAAAAAGCAAATGATTTTGTTAGGGGTTAGTACATTTTTTTAAATGTAGCACAAGATCGATCGACAATTATTGCTTGTGGGACACCGAATGCCAGCAGCCTTTGGGCTAAAACTATTCCACCAATGGAAGGCAGCAGAAAAACAACTTAATATGCAGAGTACAGTGAATATATTGACAGAATATCTAACTTTTCAGGGTTGACACAGAAATGTGCAAAAACCAGATGACGGCCAAACAAACCAAGCAAAAACCGACAAAAGCCCTTCACTACTGATAGCACATGCTACCTAGTCTGTGATGGGTGAGAAAAAGACCAAATTACACTTAATCCAAGATTCTGCAGGATGGAGACAATGTTTGGACACCACTGCCAACCACCTGGCAAGAAGTCAACAAAGTGAAAAACACACACTGCAAAAATGCATACTCAAAACAATGTGACTTTCAAAACATCTTCGAAACACACATAGCTCTGTAAAAAAAAAAATTGACTTACATATAAACCCGCAATAAAGTATATGCCCCATATATGTCAGAACTAGAATTACATAGTAAATTAACCCACTCTTAAAAAATAGAGGTTTGTGAAATTGGTTGAATTTTGGAATATAAAACAACAGGTACAGATTTTTGCAGGGCAATATAACTGTAAGAGAGATTTTTTACAGTTTAGATCTTCATTTCTGTTTTTTACAACAAGTGGTTTTTCAGTCGATGTTTTCACAAGGAACCACAAATTGTTCTTGTGAAATTTGATGACTTGAGACCGGAGCTAATGGGCCTAGGATGTGATACTCTTTTAGTGGTGGAAAACCTGTCTCCAGTGTTTACCAGGTGAGTATGGTATGTACCGTATGCATGAAAGTGGTACGTCGGCATAGGAAAAGATGGAGGCAATAATGGGTCACACCCTATGATTTCAGTGCAAGACTATGATACGAACTATGTTCAGGTGAGAATGAGGCGACATCTTTCTCAACACAGGAAGGATGACTCATGACTCCTTAATTGACAACCAGCGTGGAGGACACAGCTCACACCACACTGCATTATCACCTCGTCCACTTTTCCTCGTCGCAGTCCTCGCAAATGAGGAGGTATAGCAGACAGAATTAAAACATAAAAAGATTCACACAAAAGGATCTAGGATAAAGTACCGCACTTATCTGTTTACTGAGAAATATATTTACATGAATCGACCAACAGAGAACCAGACCCTTTTGATTCTCTTTGTTGTGAAAGAACCTTCCACAACAGACAATTATAAAAATATATATGTGGTCCGCACACACAATTAAAGACAGTCCGTTCATTCAATGATGATTCACACTGATGTATGTTCCTTCAATCTTTATTTTCTTGTTACACTTCGCAGGATGCCGAGCAAGTCTATCGGGTTGGAGAAGACACTCTAGACTCAGCTCAGGGTCTGTGGTTTGTTCAAGCGCCAAAGGTGTCTTCAAGTCAGAGAGAACTGAAAGCTGTTTGGTGGGCCTGCAAACATTTTCCTTGCAGATCCAGGAGAAGGATCTTGTGGTGAGAACAGACAACCATGTGACAAAGTCTTACATCACTCAGAGGGGAGAGGGGGAATCTCCCTTCTTGGCTCTCCTGTGCAACCCCTATTGACATGAGCTGAGACTCGCTTGCATTCTCTACAGGCCAATTGCCTGGGGAGAGAATGCTCAAGCCCACTGCCCGAGTCAAGCCTCCCCATCCTCGCGGGACTTTTTTCTCAGCCTGGAGGTCTTTCTGAAAATCAAGAGATAGTTTGGGTTTGTCTTGGATGGACATGTTTTCCTCCAAAGGATGCTCTACAGTCAGTATTTTGCATAAAGGGAATGAACTGAGGGATTGAGGAGTGCACGCTCTTTCCTTTCAGTAGTTTTAGGGGATATTGTTTGCCTTTTCCCAAATCTCTTTTCTGCTCTGGGTTCTGAACAAAACCAGGAGGAAGAGATCCTTGGTTATTCCGGTAGCCACCTTCTGGCCCCACACGTCCTAGTTGGCTCTGCTCCAAGTGATGAAAGTCAGGCAAGAATGGGCTCTTTCTCTGACACAGCAATGGCCAGTCCGGTCCCTCTGCCAGCTGTCTCACTTAGGGTTGACTTGGCTTGGTTTGTGGTGAGGGCTCGCTACCTCTTCTTATTGTGCCCAGTTGGCAGCGATCTGTGCATTTCAAGAGCCTTGTGAGGATTTGCCCTCTATTGAGGGTAATGCTTCCCATGTTTTGTGGGGGGGGGGGGTGTACTGGCTTGCACTAGGGAGTAGGCTCTGGTTCCTTCCTTGGATCTTTCTCATTATCGATAGATCCAATCAGCGCTTCTTTTGAATTTTTAGTGGTGATGCCTGTGAAAGTCGTGAACTTAAAGGCGGCACTGTTGGAGGTAATACATCTGCCAGATGATTGTGAGGATTTTAGACCCTTATCTTGGGAGCAGCACTTGACGTTAATCCCTAAAGAAATAGTGTTGCTTCGCTCCAGTAGCGTAGAGTGGGCAGGGCCACACGGGTGGTTGCACCGAGCGCAAAATTCTTAGGGGCATTCTTTGGGGCGTAAGAGCATTCTTAGGGGTGCAAAATCTTAAAGGATACTTGCCTTATCCCGAGTGCTTTCAACCCACGCCACGCCACTGAATCCCTCTACTTCTTATAGCCTATAGCTTCTTTCCATTTACACCTTTCTCAGGACATTGCTTTCCTATGTTAGCTCTTGAAACTGCTTTTCACTTGCTTGATGTAGATAGGGCAGTTAGAATTTATTTGATCCGCATTAAGCCATACTGTGAGACGGATGCTCCGTTTGTGTCTTTGGTCTTGAACATATAGCGAATAAGCCTACTGTGCCGACCTCAAGTGGATGGATTCCTTCTCCAATTGCCTCTGCTTATGCTAGTTCAGGATTCGCCTTCGCTCTTCTGTGCAGGGATGGCAAGCTCGTGGGCAGAATGCAAAGGTGTTTCCATGATTGATATATGGAGGGCAGCTACATGGGTTTCTCCTCACACCTTTGTTTCACCCTTCAAACTGGATGTCTGTGGATTCATTTGGGGCTGCTGTGGTTAGCTTAGCTCCCTTGTTGACTGATTAAGTCATTCTGTTTTGAGGAGTCTGCACTGAAATCTGTTCACTGAATTGCACACTACTCGTGTGCTCCATATACTCACTTTTTGGCTTGCTATGGCCTCATTTGGGACGAGAGAGAGTGAACAAAGAAGACTGAATAAGGGGATGTGGTGGTAATGCCCAGATTACCAACTGGTACTCTTCATTACACCGAATCCTACTCTTCCTTATCACAGTACTAGACCCTCCCGCCCCTCAGGGGGGAGTGGGTACTCCACGGTCCTGTTTTATGGGCAGGATGTTGTAAGGGAGCAGTGCCTTCTAACTGGCAGGCTCCACTTAAGGTGGCATTATCGTACACGGCAACATTTCGAAACAGGAGAGAGGGAGGCAGTGAAAAAACACAATGGGGGATTTATTTTCCCCATTGACTAATACTGAAACAGAGACTAATTTAGGAGGGATCTATGAACACAAGAGCAAAATGTTGTTTGTGAAGACAAAGAGGAGGACAATTGGGTATAATGAAAATTTCCATAAAACGAAAGTAAAAGTGAACTCTTGAGAGGAAGAGGAGAAAGAGGGGGGGGACATATAAGTGAGCAGACTGAGGGAGGCAGGTGGAGGGTAAGAGTGTCTAAGGCAGACAGGTTCTCCAGTCAGGGGCATAGCTTCAGGGGGGGTGTTTGGGGTGGTGACACCCCCCTCAAATAAATGCTTACTTGGCATGGTAGTTGGGTCAGAGGGCCCAGAATCGGGTCTGCTATGCCTGCGTTACTTTTCTCACTTGTTTAATTAGGAAATACGAGATTCACACCCCCTAAATCTCGCCAACTAAGCTACGCACTTGGCTCCAGTTAATATGAGAAACTGCAAATTTGGGGGCAGCCAACCACAGGGATGTCTGCCCCCTGGGGTTATTTGGGGAAGTGGGACTGCACTTGGGTTTTGGGTTACGTACGTAGCCAAATATATATAGGGGTCCATTTTGTGTGCCAGCCACAGGGGCAGCTATGTGTTCGGATGTTGCTTGATCCAGGTGCACTAGTGGTTGGCTGAGATGTTCCCATGATTTGCAGAAGTTTATTGTTTGTCAGCGGCAGTTCAGGCTGAAGGGGAACGGGTAGGAAGTTCATGCTTGGATGACATAGGAAGTTCATGCTTAGGTAGGAACTTCAATGAGGTTCAAAGGGAAGTTGCGGTATGAAAAGGGAATGGATTTTAGAGGTCTCACTTACAGATGAGCAGATCTGATGCGCGTATGTTGTTCAGGTTTGAAGTTGTTATGGGGGAGAGCTAATTTAGGGGTGGGGTAGTTTATTATAGGTGATTAAAGGTGTATAGTGAGGTTATAGTTTTCTAAGGCAAAGGCACAGGTTATGTTGTAATGTGCAACTGTTTCAATAAAGGGGCCTTTTTCACACAACGCTGGAGTCAGTGGTCTGTGCTGCCCCCTCTTCCCCAAAAGAAGTAGAGGTGCAGTGAGAGGAAAATAAATAAAAAAGAGAGAGCACGGCAGGTCTGAGGGACAGCTGTGGGCGAGAAAGGTGGGACAGTAAGAGCGAGTGAGTTTGGGGAGACCAAAAGGTGAGAGAAAGGGGGCAGCAGAGGTGTAAACGGGGGGGCACCTACAACGACTGCATGGGGAGGGGTTTGCACACCTTTCTGTCCCTAAAACTATTTAGCCTAGGGCTTAGTAAATCTCCAAGTTGCCAGAGTCTGGGGAGGGGGGGGGGGGTAGGTTCTCCACACCACTCTGCATTTAGCCCCATCATTTTGCATGACACCACTGCAGGGGGGTTGTGGGAAAAAGGTGAGACAGATAGCTGGGGGCGGCAAGTGGGAGAAGTTTATGACAGAGACAGGCACGTGGGCGAGCCAGAAGAGAGAGAGAGAGATGTGTGGGAGTGAGAAGGGTGGGAGAGCAGAAAAGAGACTCAAGAAAGTGAAGGAAACAAGTGGTGAGACAGAAGGCGAGAAAGGGAAGGGAAATGACAGGAAGAAGTGGGAGAAAGAGAAATGTGGATGGGGCAACAGAATAATAAAAGGAAGAAAACAGCCGACTGAAGAAGAAAGCTTGGAGCGAGCTGCACAGCGACCAATAAAAGGGAAGGCGATAGATTGGAGATACGGTGGAGAGAAAGCTGTAAGAAGAAGGGAGGCAGGTGGTTCGATCTCACACATTTTAAAGTATGAGAGAGGCAGGTGTACAGCACATGATCTAAGCCAAGATACAGAGCTTCAGGAATCCGGGTGTTTTGCCAACAGCGCGTGCTGGGACTTGCGGGCTACACTAATAATAAGAAAAGTAAAAAACAAGTCCCAGAAAAGGAAATCAGGTGGCCTGGTCACCCTCATCATGACAGTGGGTATATTGGAAACGGGAGTGGTCATGGGGGAAAAAAGTGAGACGGTGGGAGAGAATCCAGTTAGAGGGAAAGCGTCAATTAATGGGGAGGGGAAGACGGAGGGAGAAGACGATACATTAATGGGGAGGGGAAGACGGAGGGAGAAGACGATAGAAAGAAAGAGAGAGTTTGTGGGAGAAGGGAAGTGTCAGGTGAGAGAGATGAGATGGAAAGGTGATAAGTGACCCACATCAACCAGGTCTGACTTTTGCCAAGCACGACTTTGCATTCTGGGACTTGTAGTCCCAGAATGACAAAGGGAGGCTTGCAACTACAAGCCAGTCAAAACAAAATGACAGGGATTTAAATAACAAGATTGGGTCAGCGGTAACACATGACAAGGAGCCCTTGGCAGTTCTCCTAGTGGAAGAAATAGTTGGCAGGGTGTCTCATGTGTGGCCTCCCTTTCTGTATTTACACTTTGATCTCTGGCTTGGTTAATCAGACAGTGTCTGCAGCGGCCCTTCGCCTGGACTCTCACGCCAAGGCCACTATAGGCTCCCGCCAGCCAGTGTACGCCGAGGTGAGACTGAGGTGTGAGTTATGACGGTGCCAGGGTCCACGTTCAACGAACATAATAAATACGGACTCAACATTTTTAAACTTGTGACCTCTCCTCATACACAGAGCTCTGCTTTCAGCACATTAACCCCGTGCCCTCGAATACCTTACTAGCGTTGGTCCACGTGACTTTGAAGTTTCACACAGATTCCTGCATCGGGCACTTTAACCCCCTCAGGCACGTTACGGGGAAGGCGCCCTGCCACACGAAAGTTACATAAACATGCATGCCAATAGTTTACAACAGGAAAGTGAAATATTTAACAATAACAACAAAAATCGGGGCCACGTAATTGCCCCCATTGACTTCTGTTGAAACAAAGGCGATTTCAGGCTGGGGAGGGCTCAAGGAAAGCCGGGTTTGTTTAAAAAATCGGGATTCTCCTGCCGAAACAGGGTCTAGTGGCATATTTGCATAAACATCAGTGCAGCAGGCGCAGTAACCCCCTCAGCTGTGTGTGTGTGTGGGGGGGGGGGAATCCTACCTGCCCGCTGTGTGGTTGGCCAGCTGCCGCATGCGGTTCAGGTGTTTCTTCATCATGGCTCGGCTCGGTCCGGTCCAGGCGCTCCTCGGGTCCGGTTCGGGAGCAGGGTCAGTCCGTCATGTCAGCCCAGGGAGGTCCGGTGCCTGCCGCGGAGGGAGCGCTGGCCCGCCTCCCTCTGTTCCTGTCAGTGGAGCGCGGTCAGAGCACTTCCCCTCGCGCATCGTACACTCCCTGCGGGCGAGACAGGCGTGACCGAGGGAGGAGACAAGCAGAGACCGCGCGGGAGGCGAGTGCCTGCCTGCGGGGAGACAGGCGTGGGCTCCCTGAGAGACCGAAACAGCTCTCAGAGAGACTCTGAGAGAGTACAGGAAGGGGCCTACAAGGGCTTCAGAGCCAGAGAAACGACAACTACCTCCGGAAGGGACTGGTGTAGGTTGATGAGGGACTCCCTGGGGGAGCAGCGAGAGCGTTAGCCATGGGCCGATGGAGGGCGGACCCTGGGAGAGACCGAGTTCGAGAGGCACAACTAACTCTCTGTAGGCTGATGGGAATTCAGTCTGTTAAGATTAAAACGAAACTGTCCCCGCCGAAAGAGAGGACGTTGTAATGGTTGAAGCGAGACTAGCCTCTGTCAAAAGATAGGACTCCGGTCTGTGAGGGTTAATTTGAGACTGGCCTCTGTCAAGAAAGAGGACTCAGTCTATGGGGTTAAACCGAGACTGGCCTCTGCCCAAAGTTAGGACTTCGGTCTGTGAGGGTTAAAGCGAGACTAGTGTCCAGAGATAGGACTTCAGTTTATGAGTGTTAAAGCTAGACCGGAGGCGTCTGTCCAGAGATAGGACTTCAGTCTGTGAGGGTTGAAACAAGCCTGGCCTCTGTCCACAGCTAGCCCTCAGTTCTCCCATATTAAAGGCAAGCCCAGCTCTGGGTATGAACCCACATTTCATCTTGTCTGACCGTTTACACACAACGACACTGTACTAGACATCAACATTGTGGTACATGGCTTCTTGGAGCTGCAGTCGACTCTACAACAAGTTTCACTCCCTGACAGAAAAAGAAATCCCACGAGGGTTTGAGTCACAGTTTGGAAACAGAGCGCTTTGTTTTCACCACTCAGCCTGAACACCCCCAAGAAGAAATGTTGTGTATCACAAACATGCCGAAAAAAGAATTGTACCATATTGTGGGAAAATATTCATCCATAAGATATTCAGTCTTACCCTAATTAGTGCTCGTTCGTCACAGAAATATTTAACGTCAAGTAAGGACAGCCAGGCGCGGCCAGTCCGTCAACTACTAGTTTGCTAGGCACAGAGTGGCCAGCATGTCTCCAGCTCTACTCCCGAGTAGTGTAGTGAGTACTGCTGTTTCGTTGATTTCGCCCTTTGTGGTATTTTCTAACAAACTGTGTTCTAGAGCCTTTTTGAAAAAGGTCCATCCAGAGTTCTCAGTTAGGTTGGTCCTTACATTTTTTTGCAGATAAACCTATACTATGAAAAAGGCCTGTCACAACCCTCTTTGATTCGAAGACTGTCCTGACCCTCAAGCAAGGCCTTACCTTGAGTCTCTAAGGCCTGTCCTCGAACTTCTGAAGGAGGCAATCCTTGATGCCCGAGTAGGGCATGTCTGAGTTCCTTACAACCTTGAACCGGGCCTGCTCGTGAGCCTCAGAACGAGGCCAGTTCTTGAATCCTGGATAAAGGCCTGTCCTTGAGTTCGTTGCGATGAAGCCTGTCCTTGAGTCTCTTTGGCTCAGGGCCTGTTAGCACGTGGCCTGGCCTGCCCTCGTCATTAGTTTCTGAGGGACGAAACCGGTCCAGACAGAAGCGATACTGGTAGAACCGCTTTCCCCACCCTGCGTCGCAGCCTCCGCGGGGCGCAGGATGGCACACGCCCGCACCCCTGCGTGCCACAGCTCGCCAGTCATTCTCAAGCTGCCCTCAAACCTGTGTGAAAACAATGCGCATGCTCTGTGCGGCACCAGTCCGACATTCAGTCAGTGCACAAGTCCCAAAACAAGAATTGGGGGGACTAACCTAGTTAATCAGAATGCAAGTGACATCACGGTGTGTGACATCACAGTGCGTGGCATCACAGGAAGTCACACTTTTGAAAGCTACACATAAAACAATGGTGCCTTTTGTCAGCGTAAATTTCTTCTACCCGTAGAGCTTTACATGAAAAAATAGTGTTACTTAAATGATTTCAACGCCTCCTCAAGGGGAGTAAGCACTATATAAATTACACTTATTTTTGTGTAAATACATTCTTACAATGCATACATATCTCCTAAACAGGGACTGAACAAAGTGAAAAGCTGCCTCTCTTAAGTATGTGTGAAGTGCTAACAAGGTGTGAGCCTTTGTTTCCCCTCATTTGCATCTAGGTGTGAGCCTCCTGACTGCTCCCAGCCAGGAGACTCAACAAAAGGAGGCCTGATGACCCCTCAGATTCGGCCTTTGTTATGGGCCAGCAAGAGTCTGAACTATGAAAGCCCCATCCATCCCCTCCTGCACTTTGTTGTGATCGAAAGCAGACCACAACCTGCAGGCGCTGCTGAATGTGTCCTGGTGTTTGCAAGTTACACCTTGACGAATTCAGCATATTTTTCAGTGGGTCCCAACTTCTTGGCAGGGTGGACGGCCTTCACCCTATGAAATTAGTGGGTGGACGCCGTCCACCCGTGTGTACCCCCGACTCGTGACCTGCAATCAGTGTATATACCGTCTTTATGGCACTCACAGCGAGCTCTCAGGCCATGAAAGGAATTGTGCTATTATTGCTCAACTCAATCTTACTCATATTATCAACTCCAGAAGGATGAAAGGCTGAGTTCCCTATTTTGGGATTGAAACCTATACCCGAACTGGCTCACCTATCCACAATTCTTGCACTTTCAGTTCCTTTAGTACCGAACATGAGAACATCTGTTACGCAAAGGCCAACTGGTTTATTTATTTATCTGAAAGCTTTATATAGCGCGAACATGACCCCAATTCAATTTTGAATTTGACTTGCAAGTTCAACACATGCATATATCTGCACAAGCGCGCAACATCCTGAGCTATCTGACCAGCGAGAAAACGCTGCTGGTAAGACAGCCTGTACCGTGATCCTCATGATTAAAGTCCAGATAGATGCTAGATACAGTTATGTTATACATGTGTCTGTATTTAGATGTATTCATATGAACATAAATGCATTTTGTTAGGCATAAGGGATTCAGTGGTTTGCCCAGAATCACAGGATGTTGAGCATCCCTTTCGTTAGACCACATCCTCTCCACTTTTATTGGGTCACATTTGCTTCCACTCACAACAAACAACAACGTGATGACAGCAATGCTTGGATTAATATTAGCCACTGACGACTGCCATATTTGCTGTTTGTTGCAGTAGCCCCCGCCCCCACCAAACAGCGAGGGGAAGAACAGGCGCGAGTCCTGTGTTTAATGTGTCATGGCTGCATGTCACTAACCAGGGGCAAGTAGGTCAAAGCCAGTCTGGGCCTGCAGGGCGTAGCTATTAAAAGGGCAGCAGGTGCAGTGGCACCCGGATATGAGGGGGACACTTTGACCTAATTAGTGTCGTTTATTTTTTTTTTACTATCAAACCAGAACCCAGTTTTCTTGCATGCAGGCTGGACTGTTTCCATTGAGCACAGGGTCAAGACTGATTTGCATATGACTAGGTCCAAGCTGGAATGGCATGGCGAGCAAAAAAACGATGGATATAGGCCCAGATCTCTGTACTGGGGTGAATGTATGACCTTGTTCTGCATTCTGTCCATCAATAGTTCTTTTTGCATTTGTCACCCCGAGTGGGACGGGTATGCTCAGACATGAGTCCCGTGCTCTCCATGCCACGGAAATCAAGCTATCCTGGTTGAAGAGGGGTGAAACCCCGAAACCGGTCCTAGGATGCTTGTTTCCAGTCCAGGGAGGACCTGGCTTGGCAGTTCGGGCTGGACTGTTCCCATGAGGCACAGGGTCAAGACTGATTTGCATATGGCTGGGTTCAAACTGGAATGGCATGGTGAGCAAAAAAACAATGGATTTAGACCCAAATCTCTGTACTGGGCTGAATGTATGACATTGTTCTGCATTCTGTCCATCAATAGTTCTTTTTGCATTTGTCACCCCGAGTGGGACGGGTATGCCCAGACGTGGGTCCCGTGCTCTCATGCCACTGGAATCAAGCTAGCCTGGCTGAAGAGGGGTGAAACCCCGAAACCGGTCCTAGGATGCTTGTTTCCAGTCCAGGGAGGACCTGGCCTGGCAGTTTGGGATGGTCTGTTCCCATTGGGCACAGGGTCAAGACTGATTTGCATATGACTAGGTCCAGGCTGGAATGGCATGGTGAGCAAAAAAATGATGGATATAGGCCCAGATATCTGTACTGGGGTGAATGTATGGCATTGTTCTGCATTCTGTCCATCAGTAGTTCTTTTTGGATTAATATTAGCCACTGACGACTGCCAGTAGCCCCCGCCCCCACCAAACAGCGAGGGGAAGAACAGGCGCGAGTCCTGTGTTTAATGTGTCATCGCTGTATGTCACTAACCAGGGGCAAGTAGGTCAAAGCCAGTCTGGGCCTGCAGGACGTAGCTATTAATAGGGCAGCAGGTGCAGTGGCACCCGGGTATGAGGGGCACACTTTGACCTAATTGGTGTAGTTTTTTTTTTTTAACTATCAAACCAGAACCCAGTTTTCTTGCATGCATAGGGGCCCCATGGCACCCTTGCTACGCTACTGCGCGGTTGCTCGTGTTCTTGTGGGTCTACCAGCTCAGGCTGGGCTGGAGAAGAACCGTGCTGATGTGGCACGTGCATGTGGTTGGTCTGGCCCGGACTGTTCTACCTGGAGCAGGACCAAGACTGATATGCCATGTCTAGTCCCTCTCTCGTGATACAGTATCCGAAATACGGACTGAAATGCAGCCATATATGTTCACCAGCAGCTGAGATTAATTCATACATTCCTTATATCATTTTGTTGCTTTTTTGCATTTATTTTTTTCTGGCATGATGTAAGCATATATTTTAATAATTTATTTTTCCGGTTAAATTCTGCAACATACTGGCCACCAGAATCTCTCACAGCCCTTTCCTCAGGTAGTGAGGTCTGAACCTCCGCGAGAGACGCGTGACTGAATATATGGTCTTCAACAAGGAAATGCGTGTCCTGTTTCTACGCCCGCGCTGTTTCACGCGCGGCGCCCACGCGCTGGCTAAGACCAGTGCGCTGCAGCCTATCTGGTCCTCGCCAGAATGAGCGGGGAAATCGCAGCACGCGCAGACAGGAAAGCAGCACAGTGTGTACGCGAGAGCGTGCAATGACTGGCGACAGAGGTCAGGGGAACCGCGGTGCAACCTGGGAAAGAGCAAATATCCTCAAAGTGTTGGGGTGCGCAGGCGATGTGGAAAAGAGGGACCATAGCAAAAGAGTGGACAAAACACAGTTGAAGAGTAAAGACGGGAGCCTTGCGATAGAGGGATTCATTCCATTATTGTTACAGTAGCCCGCCCCAGGCTTCTGGGCGGCTGTACTTGGGAGGCGGGGGGAGGGGTTGCAGGAGAAGGTAGGAGTTGTTGGGAAGTTGCGTAGGAAGTACATGACATGAACAGTGAGTGGAATAAGGGTGTTTTCAGCGTCACTGGAATCATTGGATTCTGGAGCCGTGCAGCATAATTATGGATTTACTACACTTGCCACACAATCCGTCATCTGTCGCATAATTAGGTGATTTCAGCAACAACAAAAGACGTTTTGAGCACAAAAAGTTCAAATCAAAAGATATTTTAAAAAACGTGCTGTACATGGTGCTGTGTCAGAGTCTTTACAACGTTTGACTCGTTGCCCTCGTACTCCGGTGTTGCATGAGTACTAATGAGGTGAAACATTGCCCATGTAGTATTAATATGTGTTAAAATGCCAAAATAGCAGAATTTTACTGCTACATAATGTGCATCATTATGCTGCCATATTGGTAATTTCTTGCCTTCTAATTTAGTCAATCCTGTTGCATAATTAGGCCCACCACAGCTGCATAGCTCCAGTGGTCCGTAATAAGACTGAGAGGCCGGCATCATGTTATACGGTTAGAAATACAGGGACAGGCCAGAGAGTGGTCCTCTCTCCTCCCACATCCTCATAAGAAGGGGGCTGCCTCTTCCCACCCCTGCGATCATTGACCTAAACTGCTACCCTCTGCTTAACTTTTTTTTTTTTATTAGTTGATTTTCAAAACTTTAGTGTACATACATACAGAACACAGTATTTCAAATGCTATTATCCTTTGCTTTAAGTTTGGTACCCCTGGCCTGCCCTTGCCACCCTTGGTCTCAGCGGTAATGAGTGCTGTGGTTTAAAAAATAAATACAAATAAAGTGTGGTCTAGGAACCCATGTTTTAATTCTGCAGTTTTACACCCTATTTGTACGTTTGGTAATGTGTGAGAAGAGCATTTTGCTGTTAGGACGGGAACCTTCACTCACTCGAAGGTGACATGCTTTATCATAGGGTTCCCTTCTCACTCAAGGACCGCAAGGTACCTTGTGTGGGCCGCAACTCCAGAGTATCACCGGAAGCAGCGGAGCTGTTTTGATGGGCGAGAAGGTAATGATGATGTGTTAGGGGCAGAGTGCAAGAAAGAAACCTGCAGTGTCAATAAAACTATCTCCAGGTGGGCGAAAAACTATTTTATTCTGATTTTTGAGAGTAGAATATGTATTTACATTTAGGGGCCATATGTGGAAACGGACGACAAGAGTAATTCACTCAGTAATCCACTGAGTCGAATGTATGGCTAGATTCTGATTTTAATTTCTGAAAGCAGAGTGACAACTTATCTCTGGTCCTGATGAATGCCCGTGAACTTTAGATAAAGGGGCTGAAACATGTTGATCCACTGAGGTAGGGGAGTCTTTACCCCCTGTCCTCACACTTTTCTAACCTTATCAGATGGGTCACCAGAATAAAATAGTTTTTTGCCCACCTGGAGATAGTTTCATTGACACTGCAGGTTTCTTTCTTGCACTCTGCCCCTCAATCATCATCCATTACCATATCGCTCATCAAAACACCTCCTCTCCTCTTGGTGACACTCTGGAGTTGTAGCCCACACAAGGTACCTTGCGGTCCTTGAGTGAGAAGAGAACCCTACGATTAAGCATGTCACCTTCGGGTGAGTGAGGGTTCTTGTCCTAGTAGTAAATTGCTCTACTCACACATTACCAAACGTACAAATAGTGTGCAAGACTGTCCTTTTGGGAGCAGTACGTTGTTGGTAGGGTAAGTGCTCCATTAGAGACCCTATGTGTGGTAATAAATTCTGCAGTTTCCACCTCTTACCGTAGCCGTATGCAGGACCGGACTGGAAAGTAAAATTAGCCCTGGTAAAGATGGAGGCCATGACCAGAATGTAGCTATGAGGGCATGATTAGGTCATGGCAGCCCACCCAGCCCTGAAAGCAGTCCCCTAGCACGTGGAAGAATGTCCAGACTGGCACTGAGGCAATGGAGGGGGACACAGTGGGACAAACGGTCAGTGAGGTCACTTGTGGGGTTTCAAAGGGTACATGATGCCATTTCTACTGCAACAGACATTCATGCTTGCAGAGCAGTCTGTTCCCAACAGATAAAATTACTTGTGGGCCTGCAGCTGAAGAGAGGAATGCTGGGACTTTCATTTTTCGAGGTGCGCAGGCTCAAAGAAAAACGAGGCATCAAGATTCGCGCTGGACCCTCCACATAGTGCTTGAGGACAGACCCTGTCCCTCGCCTTGTCTGCGTAGCCTGACTAGCCTCACCCTTGGTTGGCCAGCTGGCTGTTCCAGTGAGGAATTTGGGAGACCATCTAAGTTGGGGGAAGTTCTTGTCTGTCCACATGCTAGGATCACATTGGCCTTGTTCTTGAGACGGGCGTGTTAATATACTGTTGTACCTGGTGAGCCTGGCTTCCAGTCCACAAGAGAGGACAGCTCAAGCTACTGACTCATGCCTACAGAGCCCTTCACGACCTGGGACCAGCAAACATCAACCACCATGTGAACTTCCACCAACCCGCCAGACACCTGCTCTCTACCTCTTTGGCCCTTGGACACCCCTCACATTAGACGCAGCAGAGGTCGCTCCTTCTCTTATCTCACAGCCAAAGCCTGGAACGTCCTGCCCTACCACCTACAAACATCACCCTCCCTCGCAGACTACAGAAGAGGACTAAAAACCTGGCTTTTCAACTGAGACCAGTGGAACCTCAGCTCCCGGATACTCTCATGGGTGAAGAACAGCGCTGTATAAATATTGATTGAGTACTAGTAGAAACTCCAGTGGTACAGAGGCTTCAGAAAGAGGCTAGGGAATACAGGGCACAGCTACTGAGGAAGGGAAGCTCAAGAGAAGGACTGGAAAGTAAAATCAGCCCTGGCAAAAATGTTCAAACCAACCTGCAATGGAGAAGGCCTTTACTTGAAGATTGTGGTAAAGAACATCAAAGCCAGAATATCGCCGGGTCTCAATATCATGACCAGAATATTCAGGGACTAAATATCGAAGAAGTTAGTGGACAGAGGTACAGGTTTACAACTCTTAACTCCACATCGGCGTACCTTGAAAATATATATGTCACCAAGGTACATATAGGTTAAGTTAGGTATTGAAAATCCATATAAATTTGCGTTTTGATATTTTCTCTATTGATATTCTGGTCATGATATTGTGACCCATTGGTATTCTGGCTTCGATATTCCCGACCCACGCCATACTAAAATAAAGCCATGAGGGCATGGTTGGGTCATGGCAGCCCTTCCTGCTCTGTAGTCCTCTAGCCTGCAGCTCACCAGGGAAATGCCAGAGCGGCAGATTAACAAGTCCAGACGGTACTTAATTTGAGCCGGGGCCCATGGGCACTCATTTTTCCTCATCAGATATTGATCGTGAGCAAGAGAGAGAGAGAAAAACACACAAAAGAGAAAGGAGGAGGAAAGAAAGATGATAAATGGGAACAAAGGGAGGAAGCAGGAATTGGCAAGAGTGAGATAAAGTGGCAGCAGTGCCTGGCAGTGGAATAAAGAGGCCTGAAGCGAATTCAGCACTACACCGCAAACTGATTATAACAGCACCGCCGAAGCAGAACTTTGGGCAACAGCAGACATTCTGTTACAAACTGAGCACCGAGTCCTACCCATCCACATTGACTCATCTTTCACGTGGTCAAGTTAAATGGAGTTACTGGGCGAGTGCGATGACCAGACACATTCCTGTGCCGCGGAGTGTTCAGATAGGGTTCTGCGAGGTGAAGAGTGAGTCACTTCCTTGCGCCAGTTTTACAGAGTTATTAGTAAGGAGCTCTGTGGGCAGGTGCTGCCTCCCTCCATCCTAGTCCTATCCTGCACATTTAAAACCTGGAGCAAAATGCATTTTTGGTGCCTGAAATTATGTGAGCAACACAAATGGTACAAAATCAGTTTGCTTGATTGTTTGCCTTAGTGCAAAACGCTATATAATAAGGTTCATCCTAAGTGAGCAGCAAAACATTTCCCAGTGGATGAGTGACATTTTTTACTTTGGTGTAAATGACTGAATTAGCTAACTCTTGGCATGGGATAGGTTTTAGGAAAGACTAGAAGAGGGGGTGATGTCTCTGATGGAAATGCAAAAATGTCCCCAGCTTTCCTCTGGAGAACATGTGCTCCTGCCTCAAGTTCATCAGAGTAAGCTATAGCCTTTTCCACCCCACCTCAGCATATATGACGTCCATGCATGTGTGCTGGAGACACTTGTGTAACCTGGATTGAAACCCAGAGCAGGGCTCAGTAGTCCGGAGGGGGCACACCATGGGCACCCTTTTTACCGAGCGTCGCTACTGTCAGCTTCCCGGGCTGCAAAAGACTGACAGTGGTGGCAATGATGAAGATCTTGAAGCAACTTATCCTTTCCAGACATAGTTATCTACTTGACTAACTTACCTTTTCTCAAATGGTCTGCCAGTCCCCTGTAACCAGGTCCTTCACCTATCCATGTTGGACATGGATGTCATGCACGTATACTTAACTACGTGTACAGAGGATATGTGAAGAGCAAAGAAGTGGGCGAGCCACTAAAAGCTCAAGTTAGGCTCAAGCCAGATGCCAGGGGCATGGCTACCATTGGTGCAGCAGGTGCAGTGACACTGGGGTCCAGAGCCTTGAGGAGTCCATTGAACTCTGACAGTTCTGCATTTTACCACCACAAACATCAGTCAAAGTGGCAATTTCCCTAGCTTGCACCATGGCCTCCTTCCTACGCTACTTCCAGGTGCCTGGGTCTGGCTCACCTTGATGTCCCCTTGGACCCTCAAGCCCAACATTAGAAGAGCTTTTATGTGGCTTTTGTCTGCCACTCACAGCCTCAGGCAGCATAAATTAACGACAATGCAGTGACTTCTGATGTAAAGCAGGTGGGAGGAAGAGGTACACATCTAGTGGGTGATTTTCACAATATGAAACCAGAAAATCTGAGCTCAGTCTAGGCTTTCTTGCTTGTCCAAATTGTGTGATCCTAGGCAAATATGTTATTTTACAAAGCCTTTTATTTCTTCATTATCACATAAAAGAGCAACTTGAAATGCTTGGGTTCTGGATGGGCGCTGAACAAAAACTTCTTATGTTTGATTTAGTAGACTATAATTTTGGCCCCATCAATAAAAATCTAGGCTAGGTAAAGGACTCCACAAGTGATATTACATAAACCCACAAGACTAATCCTAGTGACCAATAATAACCACTGGACATTTGTTGCAAAGTTCACATGACAAAACATTTTCATGATTCAGCTTGTGCATGGGCTCTTAAAGCAAAATTTGGTGGTACCTTAGATAGCGATTCGGATCCCAGGCAACAGATGCAAATTGCAGGGCCCCTCAAAGACATTCCAGGAAATCTTTGTATATGTAAAGAATTTTAAAGGAGAGAAGGCAGCAGACACATTTGAGGCGTAGGTAGTTTACTGTTCCCTTCCCTGGCCTGTTGTGCACCAGAAGATCTACCCCACAGGTTAACAGGTAGTTAGATGAGACACCTCTCTCTTTTGTATCCTTGTTTTGGGTTTAGCATGACAAGAGACTGCCAACTCCAACCCACCTTCCTGCTAGCACCATGTAACCTTGGTTGGATCAGTCAGAGTGGGATAAGCAAAAGGGCCGGAACAGACCAGAACCAGTCTCAGAGCTGACCAGTAGAACACACTACTGCTGTCTGTAACTTTGTTATAAAGAAGGGACAGTAACTTTCAGCCAGGGTGCCAAGATTTCTCTACCAGAATCCGAGGATCCCACACCAGTGGTGACCAAGAAGCTCTCGGTGCTCCAGAATTGGGGTATTCACTGCCAGCTCCCCTTGCCAGGTTCAGGACCAAAAACCAGAAAACTTCAATCAAGACTGCCAGTAGGGGCTGCCTGGACCCTGCTTCAAGGGAGAGAGATGACTGACTGCTCTGGATGGGCACTGGAGATGCCCTTGCATGAGGGAGACACTACTCAGAAGGATAGGGGCCATAAAAAACTAGTTACTTACCTGTACACTATGGTTCTCCAGTATTGATATCTTCCATAGATTCACATGCTTGTATCTTCCCCGTCGTCATGGTGGGAGTCTCACGGTAAATTAATAACAATAGCAGTAAAAGAAAAACTGCATAGAAACCCATAGGGAAGCAAAGAGTCTGGTAGCCTATCATCATTATTATGTGGTTCAATCAGCTGCCAGCCGTGATATCACACTCCCCAGCAGAGCCACCATACCTCAGATTTCCAGCCCCAAGTGTGAGCTAAGGATGTATCTAGAGATAAAAGTGGTCTACCTGAGAAACGGGGAGGTGGATTTAGTCACATGTGAATCTATGAAAGATATCAATACTGGAGAACTATAGTGTACAGGTAAGAAACTAGTTTTTTCTCCAGTATTGAATCTTTCATAGATTCACATGCTTGTATCAGAATAGAGAGCAGTACTTATACTTTGTCGCGTTTCCAGGATAGAACCCTTTTGTCTTGGGGCTCTGCTACTTATTACCAGAATACCATGATGACTTATAAAGAAGAAAAACTTTGCATGTCTCAGTGCATATCACATTGGAAACATGATACCTGAAATACCAACCATGCATAGAAAGACCATCTAATGGAACACATAAGAGAAAAGATTTAACAAGAAAATAACATAGTAAGTTAAATATGGTCTGAGAAGTACCTTAGTGAAACAGGTGCCGTAGAACTTCTTGTCCCACAGCTGAATCCGCTTTCCACGCTGTGTCCAGACAGTAATGCCTGGTAAACGTGTGTGCATTTGTCCATGTTGCCGCTCTGCAGATGTCTGGGAGCGATACTCCCGCAAACAATGCCGCTGAAGTTGCCATCTTCCTCGCTGAATGCGCGCGAACTCTGGATCGCAGAGGCTTTCCGGCTTTCTCATGGCATAAAGAAATGGCAGAGGTTATCCATCTAGAAATACTAGACCTTGACAGAGCCAAGCCTTTTCAGAGTCCAGCAAAGGCCACGAACAAATGGTTTGTCTTTCAGAAAGATTTTGTATTGTCGATGTAGAATTTGAGGCATCTTTTGATGTCCAGTGTATGCAGAGATTTTTCTGCTGCAGAAGATGGGTTTTTAAAATATGTAGGCAATACAATGGGTTCACTGAGGTGAAAAGCCGAGGGGACTTTGGGAATGAACTTAGGATTTGTCCTGAGTATGACTTTATCTTGTTTGAATTGAAGAAACGGTTCTGCGATCGAGAAAGCCTGGATCTCACTAACCCTCCTGGCTGAAGTGAAGGCGAGTAACAAAGCCACCTTCCAAGAAACAAACTGTAATTCAGCTTTGTTAATTGGCTCAAATGGCGGCTTCATGAGTTGAGTCAGGACTGTGTTAAGTTGCCATGGGATTGACCGATGCTTAATTAGAGGGAACACTCTGAAGAGTCCTTTCATAAATTCCTTAATCACCCTTTGAGACCAAAGAGAAGGACCATTAGGTGTTCTGCGATATCTGGAAATAGCCGCAAGATGTACATTGACCGATGTATGGGAGAGTCCTGCTTTGGCTAAATGTAAAAGGTAAGGAAGAATTTGCTCTGTAGACGGGTGAAAAGGGTGCAGAGCTTGCGTGAAGCACCACTGGCAAAATCTCTTCCATTTTGCTGTGTAAGCTTTGTTAGTTGAAACTGCCCCAGATTGAGAGAGAATATCTCGACATTCCTGAGAGATATTTAAGGAACTAAATTCGTGCTCATGAGGTTCCAGGCTGACAAGTTCAGTGATGTCAACTGTGGGTGATGAACTTGTCCTTCGTTCATTGAAATTAGATCTGGAGTCAGAGGAAACTTCACTCTGGGGGCCACCGACAACTGGAGAAGCTCCGAAAAAAAAAATTGTCTCGGCCATGCCGGGGCTATTAGAATCAAGTGGCACAGTTCAGACCTCATTTTCCTTAACACCTTTGGAATCAGAGGGAATGCGTACGCAAACATTCCTGTCCAGCGGAGATGTAGAGCATTTCCCCAAGATTTCGCTTGAGGGAACCTGCTTGCAAAATGTTTGCATTTCTTGTTGTGTTGGTTTGCAAACAGATCCAGAGATGGAATGCCCCATAGGCGAAATATTATCAGGAGTTGATCTTGAGCTAACTCCCATTCGTGGGAAACACTGGCTGATCTGCTTAGTATGTCTGTCCTTGTGTTGTGCACTCCCGGAACGTGCTGAACCTGCAGAGAGATGTTGTGCATCAGGAGCCAGTTCCAAATTTCTTGAGCTTGTGCCGATAAGGGCTTTGATTTTGTACCTCCTTGTTTTAGCAGATAAAACAAAGTCGTCATACTGTCTGTTCCGACCAGTACAGGCGAATCGTGGATCCTGGGAAGGAAAGCCTGTAGGTCCAAGAACACTGCTTTCAGCTCTAACAAGATGATATGTAGCTGAGCTTCTTGAATGGACCAATGGCCTTGCATTTCGAGTTCTTGGAGGTGTGCTCCCCAACCTTGGAGTGATGCGTCTGTCGTCATGACATAACTGGGACATTGAGGTTCGAAGAGCAGACCCTTTGATAAGTTCTTTCTGATCCTCCACCATGACAGAGCTGCTTGTATTTGCGGAGTGATGATGATTCGATCCTCGGAGGACCCTTGGCATTGTACTCATTGCAAGTCGAGTAGCTCTTGAAGGGGCCGCATGTGTAGCCGGCAATTGGGAACTAATGGGATGCAGAAAGACATCATCTCCAATAATGATTTGAAGATTCTCACTGAAGTGGACCTTTTTGTTTTTAATTGTGACGCCAGACTTAAGATCTCTTGAAGGATACACTTTTGCTTCCTTCGCCTGGAGCCTGGCTCCCAAGAATTGAAGAGACTGCGCTGGGATGAGAGAAGATTTTTCCATATTTATCCGTAGGCCTAGGTCTTTGAAGAGGTCCATGCAGCATTGTAGGGAGTACAGGGTATCTTGGTATGATGCGCCCTTTATTAGCCAATCGTCCAGATACGGATACATCTGAAGGCCTTGTTGTCTTAAGTACCCTGCACCTGGCGCCATGCATTTTGTGAACACCCTTGGCGCGGATCTGAGGCCGAATGGTAACACCTTGAACTGGTAGTGGCACCCTGCCACCGTGAATCGTAAATACTGCCTGTGTTTGATGTGAATTGGGATATGAAAATAGGCATCTAAGAGCTCTAGGGATGCCATGTAATCTCTCCTGCGCATCATCAGGAGGATTTCCGGGAGGGACAGCATACGAAATGATATTTTTATTATGAATTTGTTCAAGCCTCTCGGGTCCATTACCTGCCTCCATTTGGAGGACTGCTTTTTCCGTATCAAGAGAAAATGCAAGTAAAATCCTTTCCCTCGCTGTTGAGGCGGGACTTCCTCTATTGCCCCTTTCACAATGAGAGACCAAATTTCTGCCTTGAGGGCTGAAAGATGTTGTTGCTTCCTCTGCACAGGTGGTTGATTCAGGGGTTTGTGTGAATTCTAGGGTATGGCCCTGATGGATCAGGTCCAGTACCCATCTGTCCGTTGTTATTGACAGCCATTTGCAATAAAAAAAAGAGAGGTAATGGTCCTGTTTGAGGTATGACGAGGTGGTCGGCGCCTTGGTATCGTCACTGTCTCCGATTGGAGTCCTGTGATTTTCCTCTTGCAGCAGACTTTCTTCTGGACTGCTGCTGGAAGGACGCGTTTGAGGAACGATATTGCTGGTTGCTGGAAAATTGACGGTACCCCTGTTGATTGTAAGGCTGGCACCTGTTGGACTGGTAGGAAGATCTCTGATTATACTGGCCTCTAGATCCTCTTCTACGAAAGGACTGGAACCTATTTTGCTGCAGAGAACCCAACGCTCTCGCTGTGTCTGTGTCCGATTTTATTCCTTGCAGGGCATTATCGACATGTTTACCAAGGAGATTTTCCCCATCAAAGGGCATATCTACAATTTTCGCTTGGACTTCCAGCCTGAATGAAGTAGCTTTAAACCTTCCTTGTCTGCGGAGTGCCACTGCTCCAGCCATCTGTCTGAATGCCATCGACGATATATCCATGGCGATGTCTATGGATTCGGAGGCTGCCCTAGCCCAGTCCTGCAAAATTACCATTGCTTCTTCTGGCAGATAAGAGTGGTGCTATGTCCGACCACATCTGTCTATTGTATCTGCTGATAAGAGCTAGTGTACTTGATGCTCTAATCGAAGCTGCTGCCATCACTGCAAAGCACTTCCCTGCGCCATCCATCCTTCTTCCTTCCTTGTCGGGAGGAGCTGAAGTAGCAGAGACTGGGTTTTTGGAATGTCTCTGGCCATCACCTACCCAGCCGGTCCTTGGGCAAACTCTCCTGCGTCTCTCCCTGACCTTATCTCCCTCCTACCCCTTCACCCTTAACCCTACCCCCTACTGCTCTACTCTTCTCTTCTTTCCAGCAATTGACCCCTGCCCTCACCCGTCCCTGCTCATAGTTACCACCAGGTTTATCCACTGGACTTCCTTATGTGAACTTCCCTCGTCAGTTGAGACCCAGCTATTTGACTGATGACTGATGGAGCTACCTTGTTTAGCTATAGGGGTGACGGGCTGGGGGCTCCCTCCTCGGTCGTCACCTACCCAGTCGGTCTTTGGGCAGACTTCCCTTTGTCTCTCCCGCCATCTTTTCCCTCCCTCCCCCTGTCACACTGCCCCTTCCCCCCTCCTTCCTACTTCTCTCACCTTTCCTTCCTCTTTCATTGTGTTGCCTATTTTTAAAGTAATTTGTAATTATTATCATTGTCTGTATCATTGTTTAACCAAATGTAAAGCGCTCTGATACCTACGGGTCTAGCCAGCGCTATATAAAACTCTTTAAATAAATAAATAAATCGAAGCTGCTGCCATCACTGCAAAGTGCTTCCCTGCGCCATCCATCCTTCTTCCTTCCTGGTCGGGAGGAGCTGAAGTAGCAGAGACCGGGTTTTTGGAATGTCTCTGTGCCGCCAGCATTATCACCGATTCAGAGCATGGATGCCCAATCAAGCACGCTGGGGAGGACTCGGGAGCTCGATATTTTTTCTCAATTTTGTGTACCGAGGCTACAACCGAGGCTGGGTTCTTCATGATCTTTAAACCCTTGTCCCACATATGACTGATTATTGGAATTGTCCTGATAGACTTCCTGGATGATTCTTTGAAGTCATAGAGGAAACAATCCGTTTCCTGTACTGGTAGAGGAAGATCAAACCTCTTGGAGGCCTTTTCCATGATGTCGTGGAATTCTCTGATATCCTCCGGCGGGGAGTTTGTCGGAGATGGCGACGGAGTAGTAGGTAAGATATATTGATCCCATTCGTCTCCCACTGGATTCTCCTGAAGAAGTTCTCCTTCTTCTGGTTGCTCCTTCTCATCACTTTCTGCGAAGTCATCTCTGATTGTAATTATTGGAGGGGTGCGCAGTTTCTGGACCGAAGGTGGAGGCTAAACCCCCGAAGGCTGAGCCAAAGATTGCGGCCCACCTGAGGTGTCTGTGGTCGGGCGTTAGCATCTGGGAAACAACGATAATAGTCATTAATCATGTGTCGTAAGTCAAACACTAGCGAAAGAGGCATAGACATTGCCTCTTCTCTCACATTAGGATTGGTGTCTTCTTTAATTTAATTTAATTTAATTTAATTGTGGGTTTATATAGCGCTAGAATCGACTCCCGGAGGAGTATCTCCGCGCTTCGACTGCTGGGGAACCCGTCCTGGCTCACCCTGAGAGATGGTCCCTAATGGGTAT
The DNA here is from genome assembly GCF_964204655.1 of Triturus cristatus. NCBI lineage: Eukaryota > Metazoa > Chordata > Amphibia > Caudata > Salamandridae > Triturus > Triturus cristatus. The sequence goes on along the minus strand of NC_140586.1, from coordinate 238,249,392 downwards.
CTCTAAGGTGCGACCAAGCATCCCCGGCGGTCTGGGGGGGCCGTTGTGAAGATGAGGCAAGCTAATGCCCAGAGTTGCCGAGTGTGGTCCCTGACTGGAGTAGGCACTGAGGCGAGCCGGATACTGGGCGGTCTTTAAAAGAAAATTCTCCTTGTATTTCTTGACCTTCATCCTCATCTGTATCTTGGCTTTTAATCTGCAATTGTGATGGGCTATAGGCCACCCCATATGGTCCTTCATCTTCCGACTCTTGTATATCCAGCAGATTTGAAGGAGGAAGCGGTGAGATTTTTGTCCATGAGGTAAATTTCGTGTTCTTCTTGTCCGTCGACGAGCCCGTCGCCGGCGGAAACCTTTTTATAGAGATCGTCATCAGCGATCTTGCCATAGGAGACTTGAAAGCCGTTGTCGACGGAACTGCTGTCGACGAGATCGTCGACGGAGAAACCAGCATGGTCATCGACGAGGTTGTCTGAATACTCGTCGTCAACGGTGCAGTCGACGACTTCCCCGTCGACAGGGTCGTCGACAATCCTGTCTTCGATGACGTCGTCTTCATAGATGCAGTCGACGACGCTGTCGTCGACGTCTTCATAGTCACAAACGCCGGAGACGCTCCAGTATTCGTTGACTGTGCCGACGACAGCGCTCTCGTTTCCGAGGGCTTTTTAAGAGGCATATGAGGCAGAGAAGAGGAAGAGGACTCCTTGTCTTTTATCTTCTGCTTTTTCATATCCACTTTCTCCTCAGATGGTTCTGTTTTCCGTTTTTTAGAGGAGAGTGCCTTTGAATCATCCTCTGAGGTGGCCTACTTTTTCTGAAGCCACAACAGTAAACGAGCCTCTCTATCCTTAAGAGTCTTTGAGAGATGGTTCGACAATGCTTGCACTCTTTAGGCACATGCTTGGGATGAAGGCAATACAAACAGTCTTTGTGGAGGTCTTCAGAATATAATCTGGTCTTCCCACAGGACCTGCAAGGTCTTAAAAGCCTCTTTTTAGAGCCTTCAGACATTTTGTGACCAGAGAAGTAAAGAATACCTCAAATCCAGTTGAAAGACTGCAGCAAGAAAGTTCAAAAGTTCACCAGGGAACAAACTGAGCAAGGCTCAGGGAGACTCCTTCTCACACGACGCCGTTTGGAAATCTGAGGTATGGTGGCTCTGCTGGGGAGTCTGATATCAGGGCTGGCAGCTGATTGGCTGGCATTTGGACCACATAATAATGATGATAGACTACCAGACTGTTTGCTTCCCTATGGGTTTCTATGCAGTTTTTCTTTTACTGCTGTTGTTATTTATTTACCGTGAGACTCCCACCATGACGACGGGGAAGATACAAGCATGTGAATCTATGAAAGATTCAATACTGGAGAATGGAGCGGAGGCTGAGCCAAGGACTTCCTCAGCAGCACCAGGACCTGCACCACTCTGCAGTCGTGACCACGAGAATTTCTAAAGTGCAACTGCAGTGTGGACACAATTGTGTGCCTCCATGATAGAGATTACTGAGGAAGACCTGTTAACCTAACTGTGCGACCTCGAAAAAGCCAAAAGAGGACGAAAAAAGTATATACTAAGCAGGCTGGAAGTATAATCCATGCGCCGGACCTCGACCAGGTTGGCCTCCCTAAAGACATACCTCATTCCTAACGTCCTTTCAGGAAGACTCTAGAGAAACTGCCTGGGACATCTGCATGCAGGGCACCATAAGAGGTTGTCCCATGGGAGCAGCACACGCTCTCTCCACAGTAACCGCTGAACGTTCTTGATACATCAGTATAATTTGCTGCTTCCTGATTTATTATGTACAGAATTACCAGTGTATGATTGAATACACTGGCCATGGACTGGAGATTGAGTTGTTGAGTTGCATTGCTCGTCTTATTGATTTCCGAGTCTCCAAGCCGACACCACCACTTTGAGTAAGCCATGGACTTCTTGAATTTACTACCCTGTGGGTCAAGTGTTAAAAGGGTGTACTTATAGACCCGATAATAAGGGTAAGCCCCAGGATCCCAGTGATACAAGGCTTTGCTTGTCAATGTCTGAGCCCAGGAACACCTATCTGCCCTAAAAGAGTTCCCACAGTTTCAGTGTGTCCTTGTAGTATCCTCAAATTGGCTTAAATTCTCTCCTCTTTTTAGGTCTGACCTTTCTTGCCAGCATCACGTTTTCCAAGACCGACAGGATTTTTATAGCATAACGCACTAAAACTGAAAAGTCCACTGCCAGCCCCCAACCCCAAGACAGTAGAAAGATCGGGGAAGATCAAAGGAAGCTTTTCTTCACACTAGTCAAAAGGTACCAGATGTAAACCTTCAACTGCCAACTACTAGCCTGGCATGAGCAAACACCAATAAACAATGGACACAACCGATGGATGACTTTCCCAGGCACTCATGAAAGAATGCCATAACAAAGGTAGTTAGCGCTACGAAGTCATAACAACGGTCGATAGCACTATATAAAATGTGAATTATATAACCACAATCCTGGCTTTCAGGGACCATTGCTATTCTATAACACAGATCCATGTGCACCCCCTGTAGCTCCCACCCCAAAAAACAGGCAGTAGAGCTGGAACTGGGGCGTGGGAGGTGCTGCAGCACCCCCATAACACCTGAATGAGTTGAAATGGAAAATGAGCAAGCGAGGGATCCTTCCGATACTTTTCCACTGGACTGGCAGCATTTTTGTGTTTTCAAACAAACCCACACAAATATCCCCTAAGCCTGTCGTGAGGTAACGTTATTGGCCGCCACCCCCACTCCTAAACACCGTTGCTGCACCGCTGCTCTCTGCTTCAACCGTCCGTGGGTCCGACTGGAATTTGTCTGCGACTCTGCGGACCCCCCGCCCGGCCACCCCCCTCGAGGAAGGAGAGATTTTGGGGTTTCCGTTTGCACTGGGGTGCTGAGAGCTGCAGTTCGTGCAGAGCATTGCGCAAGGCCGCGGCACGGACCGCAGAGCTCCGTGGCGACGGGAGCGCGTGTCCGGAACCTGCCGGAAGTGGTGCAGGAGGGCTGCAAGCAGCTGGGTGCCGGATACGGCCCTGTGTTCTGCTAACTACGCACCGGGGAATTCACTGGTTGGGCAAAAGAGGCGGCGCGAAATCACCCCCGCTTTACAAGAAGCCATATTAGCAACCTGAAATCGTCTCGGACTCAGAGGGAGTGGCCCCCGCCCTCTATGTATCTTCGTGTGCCAATGTGAGGAATGAGAATGGCCTAATGGATGCTGTAGTACACTAGAGGGCTCCTCATCCAAGGAGCGGACAACAGGCCCCTGTAGGGCATGGGGGCCCCAACTGTTCAGTGGGTCCCTTGCCCTCCAGTGGGGCCTCATTCAGCCCCAGATCAATGAACATCTGTGAGGTATGCAAAACCCAGGGTCCCCTCTTTACATTCTGCGAGGGCCGGGGGGATCCCACCATCTTGTGTTAGCCACGGACTCGAGATGGTGGGTGGGGGGGGGTGAGGGGGGGGGGGTCCTGTGTTAGCCAGTGCCACATAAACGGAAGACAGGGAATTGTTTGGGCCCTTTGCAGTAATTTTGCACCACCACCTGAGGGCACCCTAGAACTGTTGCCTCACCATCCCTATGGAGGCGCTCACCTTGCCTACATCTCCAGGGAGTGATGTCAACATCTGCAAGAGTGCAGAAGGTATTCCATGTCCCTTAACCCCTGGAGGCACCCACGGCCACAGTTTAAGGTGCCTGGGATTCATGGCCGACCTGCAGAACCGAAAACAGCTCTAGCAAAAATGCTCAAACCAGCGCCGCTCCTTTCCTCTCCTGGCTTCATCTATCTCTTCCCCTCCATCCATCCATTCTCTTTCTCTCTCCTTCTGTCGTTGCTCTCTCTCTCCATCTCTCTTTTCTCCTCGTTCTGTCTAGCTAGACTTCTCCTGTCTCTTCTGCAGTTAATATTAGGGAGGTGGGGGAGTGACAGGCACTTGCAGTACCCCAGGCTACCAGAACCCACATCCTATGGCTCCAACCCATGGGGGAAATGCCCAGTGGGATAACAGGCAAGCCCATCTCTTGACTCCAGCAGCCTCTACCTGCTCTTCTTATTCTGCTGTTGTCGGCCATCTGCTGCAGTTTACAACCAACGTGCCTCACAGCGATTTTGGGTCTGTAGTTACCCTTGACCTCTCCCTCTGCACCCTGAGTGAATCGGGCTCAAGTTCTGTCACTCTCATCTGCCAGTCCTGACTCCTTTGCTCCCTGACCAATAGTTTTTTGCAGGGGCGCGGTGTAAATAACATTGCAATATTCTGCTGCATCCTGTCCAAGGGCCATGCTGACTCTACTCAATGATCAGTTGAAGTAGTGGGAGGACCGTCCAGAGCTTGGGAAGCGGAAGGATGACACCCCTGACTACACCGTTATCCTGGGGTTGAAACAAGTTGGTAGCAAACAGTACTCCCAGACCTTTTACTTTCATTTCTGTGGCCTGGGAATTGGTGGTCAGTTAATAGAGACAGGCTCAGGGTCTTCTCCACACAGCACAAGAAAAGCAATCATAGGCCTCGGTTCAAAGGGAGTTCTCTTGGATCCAGAAGTACAGAAGTCTACACAACTGGTGGTCTGTGGCCGCACGTCCTGATTCTTCTCCTGAAGAATGTTAATTTAGTATAGATGAACAGTTAGAGAGGCATCTTTGATGTTCCAGTGCTTGTGCCTAACTAAGGCTGCATTTACAGACTGAACGGATAAGAAGGATGCCATCACGTGCCACCATGAAAGACAGGATCCACTTGGAGTGCTCCAAGATATTATGCCTGCTGCCTTTGCACTCTGTTGAACCATTTTTTTTAACATTTCATAGCTCGCATGAGTTATGACACTCAAGTAGTCTGATTTATGTTGGCTTTTGTGTGGGCTCATCAACCATGTGGCCATGCTATAGATTTTGTCGAAATGTTTCATGAATTGGAGAATATACGGAACGCTTCATGGCTCATGTGAGGAATTATAATTTCAAAATATGGAAGGTAAAGTTTATGACAGCTTGGTGCCCCTGAGATTGGTATGTCTTTGCTTGGATAGACTCAAGGTAGCTTACTTGGGAGCAACTTTGAAACGTTTAGAGACATTTTCATTGCTCGCAAGTGGCTTATTTCCGAGGCTTAGGAAGAGGAAAACCCATTACTGGAAGTACATTTCTGGCTTCATAGTTTAGAGTCCAGTACAAACAACAATGATCCTCAAACAATTAGGATAATGGTAAGATAAATCACTCGGTTCACCGCAACCTAAGGACCTGGCTGTATCCCATGCATTGTCACGCCGCCTCCACTGCTCGCAGCATCGTCTGGACAAAAATTAAATTGGATAATTCATCACTATATCTAGTGTTCCTTGAACTCACCTGGCGAACTATTTTGCCCTTGGCTTCGGCCGGATTGTGCATTCGCCTTCTAGCTCACACTAGGCAATTTCGTTTACAATCAGGCATGTACACATTAATGTCCTGATGATGATCCTGATACTCCTCTAACAGGATCGAAACGTCGTCGACCCCTTTTAAAATAGCATGCACGTTAATTCATTGTGTCAAAAAGTGCATCAGCTGTTTTTCTAAAAGCTTACAACATTGGATATTGTAAAAAGCTCCTTTTGTCTTGCCTGAAATGCCTCTGTTTGTTTTGTAACGTTATTGTTCTAATCGGATACAGGACTGTGTCCCACAAGTACGTTGTTCCTTTATATGTGAAAAATTTTATATTGCAAAAATTAAATTGGTAGTCCGGCTGGACTTCCAGAATATAGTATCGATTCTGAACTATATTTATCTTACCATTATCCTAATTGTTTGAGGATCATTGTTGTTTGTACTGAACTATTACCCAAGGTCCTCTACTACCTTATTGGGTTCCCTTGTCCTTTATGAATATCATAGTTTAGAGTATTATGGTTTGTGTGGCCAACTTCATGTCTAGTGTGAGGGAAATTAGATGGCCTCCATGAGGACTATTTCTTGGCTGATGTGGAAGTTTTCATGGCCTTGTGATCAGTTCAGGACCAGCTGGATCCTACTTACTGAGCCGGGGCTGGTCGCAATGAATCTTTTTGAATTTGTCCTGATGCTGCATACGGATAGAGAGACACATACAGGGGCTTCTGCTGCGGGGGCCTGTGTTACGCCCCTGGTTCACAGACTTTCATTTAGTGTTTTTGTGTAAAGCATCCATCTGTAGGAGGCGTAGCCAGCACTAAAAGGCTAATTTCAGCGGCAAATATTCAAGATGAGTGTCCCACTGGAGGTCAAATGGATCAGCACAGCTATGCCCATGACTCTAAATTCAGCGACATACAAAGGTGCTTTCTGGTGTCACGTTTCCAAGAGATAAGTGAAGAGAGTTGACTAAAATTGTGATGCTGGGCGCACCAGCAACCACGGCTCCTCCCTTCTGTAAGCCTTCAAACCTAGGCACATCGCCGTCCACTGCTTTGAAAGTAAATCATTTTTGACACGCACTTTTCCTTGGAGCCACAACTTAACTCTAGGCCGCGGAGAAATTCAAATGAAGGGGCTTGATTTGCAAGATTTCTGGAGTTTCACATTAGGCTTGTTATGCAAAATTCCTGAAATGATGCCTTTATGCCACTTTGTGTAATTATGTGCCATTCAGTGGTAAAAATGTACTGCGAGCACACAAAAACAGCAGACGGTAAGCGGCTGTTGTCTGCAGTGCTTTTGTTTCCCTTTTTAAGCATGAAATGGGCCCTCTTGTCAAAAATTGACACAAGGAAGAATTTTGTTCTAAAATAGAGTGAAATGACGGATTTGCATTTTGTGTAAATTTGTCGAAATTTCACATATTTATGCAAAAGCAAATTACACACATTTTGCATATTCCTACTTAGTCCAGTACCCAAGGGAATCAACCTGCAGCTTCCCCTTCTTCAAAGAATTCTACCATTCCTTCCACCAAACTAGCCTGTGGAACTGACAAGAGTCCTGTGACTGTCAGACTAAACCAATGCAAAAGAGCTTACAGGAGACCACCGGAAAAGCTTATTGTCAGAATGCAAAGGCTCCAAAACCAGGTAGCTAGGATCTGTGTGAACCTGAAAAGGTGGGACCAAAATAAAGTTAGCTTTGAAAGCTCTACGCTGGCTCTCAGTAGACATCAGGATCAAGTTTAAAGTAGTCTGCACAGTCCACAGACCTTACCTATGCAACGGTCTGAAATCCCTAAAATGACAAATACCCCAATACAATACCCAATAAAAGCCTTTGAAAGGCAATGCACATTGCACTACAAGACTCCTAAGTAAATAAATAACAGTTTTGACTCGCACTTCTCTCTGCAGGAATGACATGTGCGTCTGTCCGTGTAAAGAAGACACCAATTACACTGGCAATAATTTATATAGCACTCAATACAAAGTGAATGTTTTCAAAACTTAATAATAATTATTACTACCCAACCCTTGTATCAACCTTAAATAACAGGGTTAAAACCAGCAAAGATTCGAAGTACATGTAGGTTAAACAAAAATGTCTGCAACAAAAGCATTAACCCACTAAGATATCTTACCTACAATTAAAATCTTTGAACTCCACATTACATGGCATTGGAGGTATGTATTAAACTGGGGAATATTTAAGTTTTCTAGCTACTCCCTTGATTATCACTCTGAATTGCTTTTAGTTTATTCCCCCACAACATGCATTTTTGCAGAAAGTGCATTAACTCGCGAATATACCTTAAAATGCTGTCACTTTGTGACCAATTAAGACAGAATAGCTTTACTCCAACTTTTTCCATGCTGCCAATTTCTGCTTATAAGCTTCAGTTATGGATTTTACCGTCATTGCACCAAAGGCTAAGCCTCCATTCCAGTTCTCCCCAAACTTTGCAGAGCCACGACCCACTTTTTAATATGGCAAACTTCTGTGACCCACCTAGCTTTAATGGACGTGAGAGGGCGATTTTTGACTGTAACTAAAGCATTGTGTGGTAGTGTATTGACATTTACAGACAGCACATTTTCTATTGAAAGGGTCACTAAATTTGCATGGACATACAGTTTTACTGATACAACTTTATTGCACACAAATGATGATGTGAGGAAATCAGGTTTCAGTGAATATTATTGGTGCATCACCAAGTAAAGTGTCTTGATTTGCTCAGATCCCATTAAATTCTTTCTTTCCATCACACTTCAAAATTACATTAACGTGCTACATTTTCACTTTCCCAACTGCTGAATGTGTACCGTTATTTTAAAGGTATTTACATTTTGTTCTGTGTTAAGAAAAAAATATATATCTCACAGACTTTTTCAGACTCCCAGTACCCTAGAAAGATTGTCACATAATTCACTTTACTTTTCTTTCTCTGACTGTAAAGTGAGAGGTGTTTGTAAACACCCAATCTTGATGTAAAAAACATAAGCAGCAGAAGACGTGGTCTGACATTAGGCCTCTGTCTTTGAAGTGCAGCAAACATGACAAGATAAAAAATGAATTTTCAGACACAGGGACACATTCGACAGCACCTGCACCGTGTCAGCTTTCCTTCTGAGCAGCAATGGTGCAGGTGTGGGGAGGGGACTTTGTTATTTTAAATTCCAGCTGGGCCCAAAACAAAGGTAGAAGGTAAGAGGGCTATCAGGCCTCCTTTTATTTGAGTATTCTGGCTGGGAGCTATCTGGAGCCTCACACCTAGATGCAAATGTAAAGGAGGAGAAACAAAGACACACAGCTTGTAATTACTTCACAAGTAGTAAGAGAGGCATGGTTTTGACTTTGTTTAGTTCCTGTACATAAGAGGTATGCATGCACTGCGAGAACGTCAGATGTGCTGGTCTGTCACAGTATTTAGACAAATAACTTAAATACCAGTTTTTTTTATTTTATTTCCTTTATAGCGCTACTCATCCCAGTGCAGGGTGTGGGAGAGCTTTACATCATGTATGCATTATACATTACAATAAATCATATGTGTAAATCAATGTACAGGATGTGTTACATAGGACCGTGAGGGTTAGAAGTTGTAGGAGTCGTATGTCCTCCATAGCTTATTGTGCTACATGAGATGGATTACTATTTATGAACTGCAAGTAACAAAAGGACCTCTGTGTTAAAAGTTGTAGCCCACTTCCCTACTTACATAAAATAAAAATCTATCATCTGTATGTTACATGATGTGCGTTGCAGGGGACACATTAACCCTCTATGCTACTTTGTTTCAAAACGGGGGCTAAAAAACACAGATATCTCCAGCAAATGTGTTAACCACCAGAGTTATCCTACTATTATTATTATTATTCCATGAGATTTACTGGTCACACGAAGCTCTCTGCAGCAGGTACCTTAACCCCATAAGATATTTTAAAAGGCAGACTTTGCAGCCAATTAAGCAGAATAGATTTATTGCCACATGTCTCCTTGTTGCCAATTTCTTTATGGCACAGTTAAAAAAAAAAAGAAAAATTTATAAATTGATGCCCAGATTTTGCATCAGGGTTGTGTCAATTTTTAGCACAACTTCGATACACAATCTCATTTGTTAAATCTTGTAATGCGCTCAAATGTACTCATGATAGAGTTGCTAAACATATGTGTGAGGTCTTAAGATCTGATGTCACTTCTTGTGATGTCACATCCTGGGAGGTCATGGGTTGTGTTATCATTTCCTGTGACGTTAAGTGGGATGTCACGTGCCATGATGCCACTTGCATACTGACTTTGTTAGTCCCCACCCCTACTTCTTTTTAAGGACTTGTGCCCTGATGTCTGACCGTCAGTAAACTACCTCCCACACTCTAGACACTGCACTTCAGCAAAACACCTAGCCATACCAAGAACCCTAAAAAAAATACAGACTTTTAAACAAGAGTTAAGCTATCAAAACCACGAGATAATAAATATATTACATTTCTGAAATTCTCCGTCCACTAAAGGACTTTTGGAAACCTTCCACCACCTCGTGGTTGAAGTAAAAACTGCACCTCTTCAGGTTTTTTTTTGTCCTATCAAAAGTTGTAGAACACTGGTTTCAGGAGACCTGGAGGTATGATCTTGACATACATTTACATAAATTAATCTACATGGAATTCATGTATATAGTGGCTATCCTGAACATCTGGCATCTGCGACTCTACTGGACCAACGATGAATGCCCCAGTCATATTACCGATGTGCAGAGGTGGTCTTTGGACAGATAGAGCCATAGAAAAAACCCAATTTGGCCTCTCTTTCTAACCCTCGTCATTGTGCTGGAAAAATGAGTGGGGTAGACGACGTATGGGAGGGTGATGAAAGAAAGCAGCTCCATAAGAAAAACAGACACATGTGGACACAGATGCCAGTGATTAATACACTTTTCTTTGCAGCCTGGTGAGAAGGACACTGCTGCAGGCAGCTCCAGTAACCATCTGAAGGTCGGCGCCCTGGGCGTGGGCCCAGCTCGCCTACGCTAACGGCTTGCACTGTATATCCATACACATTTCATAGTGTCCCTCTTTTCAGTGGCGGCTCCTCTTCTAACGCGGAGGAGAGATGCCCCACTGCTCTGTGAGCAGTAGTTAAAGAAAACTAAAATAACAACTAGCGTTATTATCATTTCAGTTTTTCTTTTCCGGTGCGGGGCTGCCAGAGCAGGGCAGCGGAGGAGTGGTTTGCCCACTCCAAAGTGCACAATGACGCTTTTGCCGGCCAAACCATCATGCGCACTTTACATGTTATGCACCCAGGCTGCATTACAGCCTGGGTGCAGAACATGCCCCAGGCTCCTATTCCCTGCCTGAGTGCCGATCCACGGCGTTCTGACCAATCACAGCGCTACATTGCAGCGCTGTGATTTTCTAGGGGAGTCAGGAGCCTGGGTGCTTCCTGTTCCTGCTTCCAGAAGCGAGAGGCAGCGGCGGTGAGCGGACCGAGGAGCTGTGGCCGGTAAGTGGTTTACATTTTTTTAAAAATGTAGAACCCTCCCCATCCCCCGCCTCGCCACCCTGGTAGATAGCGGCCACCACTGCCTCTTATGTTCCGTGTGGGCACACATCACGAGTCACAAGTTGAAGTGTATAAGTACATGTCTTGCGCAGCAGGTCTCGTGCACATCCGGCAATTCCTCTGAATTCATTCTCTGGTTCAGGAGGGTCTCCATTTAAAAAATATTATCAGGGGAGGGGCTTCGCTTAGTTTAATTAGGTGAAGTTCAGGCTCTAGCCACTTGTCTCCATGTGATGGAGGGACATGGGAGACATCATTTACAAGGTACACGTTATAACGCGTGCCATTACAACGCAATTTTTAAAACGCAAAATCTATTCCAACGCATTCCCCAAAGTAACGCCCCGGCAGAGTTAAAATAGTAATTTGCGTTGTAATGGTATGTGTTGTAAAAAAATGCGTTGTAATGGCACGGTATGTCCAAGGCTTGCTGGTTCTAGTCCCACCAATTGTGTGGAAGATCTTGGGGGGTCTAGTAATGGAATTAGGGCGCACTGTGTTAGAACATCTTAAAAAGCAAAGTGGGCGGGGGAAGATGAGTCTGCCCTTCATATTGCTCCGCATTTAGGAGTTGAGTCCCAATAGGTTCAAGGGATAATCAAGGGGCCAAAGACAGCTCCTCAAGAAAAAGAACAACCTTATTGGAAACCCTATCAAATTACAACTCCCACTAGAGACCACACAACTATTGGTTTTATTGGGGGATGTCCCGCAGTTACAAGGACGGGAGGAAGAATCTACACCTGAATTAATGTGTAAGGTGAGACAATTTCATGGGGGGAGGGGGGACACCGAGTATCCTCCAAATTTAGTAATGGCAAAAAGAGTGGGTTGGCCGGGCAGCAGGGAAAATAAGTTGAGGGGGATTGCATAGTTTTAAATTTCAGACATCAGGAGTTTGTGAGACATTTATTACAACATAGACTGAATGACTGCAGGTGTACTACAGGATTCAGAGTACTCCCCCTGGGTTTCTTTCACCCTCCTAGTAGCCGTCTTTATCCAGACAGGGGGGGGGGGGGGTCAGGCCTAGAGGAGGCCTAGTGGGAGGGAGAGGGAATCCGCTATCACCTGTCTGCTTGACCAATAGGTTCCTGCCTCTGAGTGGTTTGGGCTGCAATGATTGACTGAACCCGACTCATGTGGGGCTGAATCAGTCAGGAGATGGTAGAGTGAAGAATGAGATTTGCTCCCTGCTGGAGCATGTTACTAGGTCAGGATTTACTTTAGAGGTGGTGAGCTGTAACATCGCAGGCATAAATAATAAAAAAAGATGAGAGATGGCTTAACACCCTAGTAGGCCACCACATAATAGGTTTACAGGAAACTTGAGATGTGGATAACATTGTTCTATATGGATGGGTTTTCGTCCTTTTTTAAGGCTGCCACACCTTCGCAGCATGAAAGAGCTAAAGGGGGTCTACTCACGTTAGTGTCACTGGAGATTCTGTGTACTTCACGGGTTACTGAGACAGGGTATGATAATCTGTTAGCTGTTCAATTACATTTTAAGAAAGCCCCAACCTTATTGGTTTGCATTTCTATAACTCTTTTGTGCGGGTTACCGCTAATGAGCATTTGCAAAGCTTAAAACGTATTCTTGAATTGTATGCTGAAAGTCAAAATTACATTAATTCAGTGATTTTAATTTATATTTATGCCCATTGGGCTGTGTAATATATGCCGATTCTCTTTTTGAGAATTTAAATGTTGCTCATTTTGAGCATACCCCACTAGGGGAGTTGTTTTAGAATATTCTTGCTGATTGTAATTTGCAGTGGATTAACAACGAACTTTTAGTGGGAGAGGATGTAACTCAATAATTGATCATGTTTTAATATTAACAGCTTTGATTCAATATGTCAAACATTTTGAGATTAAATGGAGTCAGTTTAGTGACAAAAATCCTTTAGAATTTGAACTAGACTGGGACATAGGGGACTTTTTTTGGCCTGATGTGGGTCTAGGAAATTTGTGTGTAATCATCAAGGATCAGGATTGCGGACTAAAATAGAGTAAGGTCATACCCGAGACCTTTGTTAATAATCTCCATAATGAATGTGATGAGAACTTTAGAATTTGTTTGAGGCAAGAACTGAACGATTGAGAGGTTTTGAGTGCTCTTTTTGGATATGTGGGCAGGTTGCCAGAGATCTCAGAAGGCCCCTGGTAAATAGAAACCAGATGGGGAGAGATGGTTTGATCATAACTGCTCAAAGGCTAAACAGAATTTGATGACGGCGCTAAATCATAATCCCAGGGAAAGGAACAAGTGAGCTACAAGGAGGAGAGAATATAAACAAGCCTTGCCTGATCGAAATAAAGAAATTAAATAGAAGGCTTGGGAAGACCTCCTGCAGGAAATTGTATAACAGAGCTAAATTCCAGGAGGTGACTAATCAACCGTTTTTTAAGGAGACTGGTAGCAGTATGACAGACTGTATTATAGCCACAGACAACCAGGTTTTGCACTTTTAAGGTATCAATGATAATGTACTGGAAGAATCTCAGAACTCGGATCAGGTTGCTTTGAGCAGAGACTACACCTTGAACCTTACGGAGTGGGAGCTTTTAGATGCTATTACAACAATGTTCAAGGACAAAGTGCTCGGCCCTTGTGGGGGGGGGGGGGGGGTCCTGCAGATTTTATAAGGTAGACTTGTATGTATGAGCAAAAATTTTAACAGGTGTGCAATGCAGAATGTAGGAAAGGTATTCGGATCTCCTGGACCAAGGCCGTAATCGTCCCAGTCTTTAAAAAGGGCTCAAGATTAGATCCAAGATGCTACTGATCAAACTTCCTAATAGATTTGACTGTTACGGTCTTAGGGAGAGTGAGTGTAACAAGGGTAATGGAGTGGTCAGAGCACAACAATGGAATTTATGGGTTACAGTATGGGTTTAGGCTGGACAAAGGTACTTTAAACCAATGCCTGAACCTACAATTGATTACCAGAAAAAACACAATAGCAAAGAAGGGTACATTGTTTATGGCATTTATGGATCTTTCCTCCACGTTTGTTCGAGTTAACAGATCAAAAATGTTGAGTGTGCAGATCGACCTGGGGTGGACCACAATTTCGTAAACTTCCTACATGAACTTCATTTGGACCTGGTCATATCATTAAGGGTTAAAACAGGATAGGTGCTATTTCAGGTCATGTAAATCTGTATAGGGGAGTGAGACAAGGCTGCATTCTGGCTCCTTTTTATATACCCTATACACAACTTGGATCCGACAGTGCAGCGTGCAAAGACATTTTAAGAGCAGGCTCCCAGCTTATACCTGCGCTTCTATATGGGGATGACGCTGTTCTAATTGCTAGGACTGCAGTAGGGCTTCAACAGCTGGTAAATTCCTTTGTAGCCTTCATGAGTTCATTGGGTTTGAGTACCATCTTCTCCAAATCTCACAATATGGCTGTTGGCAGAAGAAAATAATAGAACAAAATGTTTTGGCGGGAGTACAGAATTGTTTAAGGAACCAACCTTCTCCTACTTAAGGGTCCTTTTTGATGATCGAGGTTCATGGGTCCCCCAAAGGAAGGCCAAAAGAAACATATTTTCAAGAGCTGCAGCCGCGATTTTTTGAGTTCACAAAAAGACAGGGGCCAAACCAGTTTAAGCCCTCATTAAGGTTTAGCAGGCGAAGTGTATAACAACGGTCAGCTATGGGAGCGATATTTGGGCCTACATGGATATGAGGGAATTACAGACTGTAAAGAAAGAAATTCTTACACAATTGTTAGCTGTTCTACAGTCAGTACCCTCATATGCCATACATGAAGCGGTAGGTTTAGGGTACATTGTTGATCAATTAGCACTTGGACCTTTGCTAAAATGCATGAGGATATGGAGCAACATGGATCTAGCTGTTAATCAAGTAGTGATGAATGACTGCCTGACAGACAGGGCGTTACATATCCCATAACTCAAATATGTTAAGGATGTAATGGGCAAATTGGAACGCCCCGATTTATTTCAAAATCTGAATGGCATCACAAAAGGAGATCTGAAGTGGGTGAAAGAGCATTTCCTTCGGAATAGGGGCATAGAAAAAGAGGCTCTTAAACTTACTAAACCTACTGTTTAGTAAGGTACGGTCATACATGGTTTTAAAAACCTGCCCGACAGTGGAGCCATACCTAGTTACAGTTACAATACCTTATCACTGTTTTTATGTTGTACATTGGTTACTGGTGGTCCCACTGGGAAGACACAAGGAGGATGAGAACGCGTAGCAGAGGGATCTTGTGGCAAGGGCGGACCAGGTGCTGCGGCG
Source organism: Triturus cristatus (assembly GCF_964204655.1). Taxonomy (NCBI): domain Eukaryota; kingdom Metazoa; phylum Chordata; class Amphibia; order Caudata; family Salamandridae; genus Triturus; species Triturus cristatus. Next base: position 238,234,134 of record NC_140586.1, on the reverse strand, counting down.
CCCTCAGCGAGGCCTCCCATTCCTGCATCCACCCTGTTGGCCGCGGCTTGGGCCGCCGCGGGTGACCCCTGGCTGGGATCCCCCATATTTCACCCGCAGCCGCAAGGCGGAAGTTGCTGGGCGGATCGGCCCAGCTGCGCTGCCCTGAGGAGCACGCTGTCGGTCCGTGCTGCTGTCTGGAAGACATTGCGGCCTATACTGGGGCTGGCTGAGCTCCTGACTGATACACACGATGGTGTGGCCCTGCGGCGAGCCCAGGAAGGCGACACTTGCTGCAGGGATCCTGCCTGTCTCTGGTGGCTGCGGTGGACCTCGCAGAGTGAGCAGTCACACGTCACGTGGGAGACCGCGGGGGAGCCGGCGGCTGCTACAACTGTGCCTTGAGGAGTGACGGCCATTCCCTACTGTGGTGCATGATCGTGTGTCTGGTGCCATGAGGCCTAGGTGAGCTGGCCTGTGACTACATGAGTAGGCCGTAGGGCCCTAGCTCTTTAATTTCGTGTACTGGCTGGCAGGGGCCCCACCGCTTGTGATGGTTGCTGCGAGGTGATCCCTGGGAGTTACGAGCTGTGTGTCTGCTCTGGGCTCAGGCGGGACTATGCAGGCCCTGGGGCATAGCGCTGAAGGGTGCTGAGTGAGAGCTGTGGTGGTGCCGGGCAGTGGCGGGGTGTGGCACCCTGGGTGGTGTTGCCTCCAGTCGCCCCTAGGGTTGCCGTGCACCTGTTCCCCCTTCCGATAACAGGCCTAGGACTACATTGGAACTGCAGCTGTCCTTGCGCCCCCTCCTGAAGATGCACTATCCCGCACCTGCGACGGCACAGCGATTTTGTGCGCTCCACCTCAACTGGCCTACACGCTTCTCACACCCTACGCTATGAGGAAAAATGATCCCAAGCAGTCAAAGTTGGCATTTGAGAATAAGTGTCTAACCCGCGCAGGTGACGAACTCTGAACCTGAAAATGAACCCTCCCAGGCCGGAGACAAACAAGATGAAGACCTGCGCACCATCATGCTGGAGGTCCGCTCTAATCTCAAGTCTATGGACATCAAACTCGATGCTCTGACAGCAGGGCTTGACATGGTAACGTGCCAAGTGAACACTCAAGAATCCAAACTGGACACCCTTGAGAATCGCGCGGAAGAACCCCATGAGTATCAAATTGACTCTAAAGAGCACCTCCCTAATATGGAAAGAGTAGTTCTCACAGTAATAAAAGCTAAAAACGAAGATTTGGAAGCGCGTTCTCAGTGCAACAACCTGCTCACAGCTGGCATTCCGGAAATCGCTTCCATTTAAAAAAATGGAGCCTTTTGTCGAAACCTTGCGCCGCGATCTCTTCCCGACAGCACTCTCGGCAGTCTTTGTTGTTGAACGCGCGCATCGTTCGCTTGGCCCCAAACCGCCCATTGGTTGTACACCTAGGCCCATCATAGCGCGCTTACTAAACTACCATGACAGAGACTCGGTCTTAAAAGCAGCGAGAGAGCATGGCCCTATCACCCAAAAGGGCAATAATATATCCAAATTTCCAGACTTCACTCCCACGGTACAAGCCGCGTGGAAAGAATTTCTGCCCGTGAAGCGCTTCTCTAGCGCGCTAAAATCCCCTATGCAATGCTTTACCCGGCAAAGTTGAAGATCTCCCACGACGGCCAAGCACACTTCTTCACTGACGCCAAGTCAGCGCTTAGATTCGCCAAACTTATCTGCCCAGGGCGGACATCGCCCCGAACGCTCATGCAAGCGGAAGCGGCGGACAGACTTAGCGACAATGATTGACCATGGGGCCAAGCTAGATGGGCACATGCGGCTGGGCCTTGAGTCCACTACCCCTGCTGTTGCCTTTTCGCTATATAATAATAGCCCACGCCCTAACACTTGAACATTTATTGCTCTTTGTTTGCGACCTATATTTGCCCCCGTGTTGATATGTACACCCGGCCACCCTGCCTCTCATGCAGGGCAGTACTCCAGTAACCCATGCCCCCACAGGGAGATCTCCCATGGCTTACACGGTCTGTTCTTTGTTTGGGTATGTTTGGGAGGGGGGAGGTAGGGGGCTCTCAACCTAATTGGGGGGTTGGTGTATGGTTTTGTGCATGCTTAGTTGGATGTTTGAAGTCACTTCAAGGTCACTAATTCTATCCTCTCCACCACGTATACTGAGACAAAGCCTCCATCACTTTTTGCAACAAAAAGGATCAAAGAGCAGTGCCATATTTCACTTAATCAACAGACCGCTCACCACATGCTGGCGGTCCTCACGCTGTGTCACATATCACGCCAAATGACTGAAGTATCGTTTCTAACCTGGAATATACGGGGTCTGAACAACCACAGAAAGGCTAGACTCACACACTCCTATTTGATCAGACATAAATTTGATATATGTTTCTTGCAAGACACGCATCTTATGCACGATACAGATCCTAAGCTACACAATGAATAGTCGGGGGAGATCCATTCGTATTCTAACTACGCCCGAGGTACTGCCATCCTCATCCGACGCAATATAGGCTGGACTACTACTGACTCGTACGTCGCTCCTGAAGGTCGCTATGTACTGCTAAACGGTACACTGCACACCACCCCGATGACTCTAGCAGCCGTATATGGCCCTAACATTGATGAGCTGGCCCGGTTTGAAACTATATGGTCCAAGAAAACCTTTCTTGGGGAGGATACAATTGTTTGGGGGTGCGATTTCAATGCTGTCATGCAGGACTCCTTAGATCGTGTGGGGACCTCCAGGCAACTACACCCTAAAACTACCAAAGTACTCAATTCCATAGCGCTGGACTATGGCCTAATAGATATCTGGCGCTCATGACACCCAGACATCCACGAGGGCACGTGCATCTCATCTTGTCATAACGCCTGGTCCTGGCTGGGCTACTGGTTGGTCACACAGGATGTAGCCTCCTGGACCACTAACATCAAAACACACACCACGCACCGGTCCAGCTTACTTGGACTGTGCCACTAACTAAGCCGCGATCCTTTAGTTGGCGATTGCCACTGCGAGACACTGTATTTAGGGAGGAGGTCTGCGAGCAGCTCCTGCAATACTTCGCTATAAACGTAAAATATGTAGATTCCCCTTCCACGACATGGGAAGCCTTCAAAACGGTTGTGCGTGGTGTCTGCATAGCCAAACAAGCAGAGACACTATACTTTCAGACAGGTCTGCAAACACACCTCGCCACTATTCGCGAAAACATTTCAGAATATGATGATGACGCATTCAGCGAAACAAACTTCATGGGGAAGCATGCCAGAGCCTACAGGTATGGGGAGGGGGATCGCCCTGGTAAAGCCTTAGCCTGCACACTCAAACAACAACGCACTTCCGCTTATATTACCGAGCTCTTGGAAGATGATTCCAGCCCTGCACGTGGGCAAACTGGCACCCTAGACAGAATGATGAGATTCTACGAATCCCTCTACACCGCGACCCAGGACGGCCCACATTCGGAGCTGCAGACCTATCTAGACTCCATCGAACTGGTCTGGTTAAGCAACGCTTACCGTGAATATTTAGACGTGCCATTTACCAAAGAGGACATTATCCAGGTTATTAACAGCTTACCTGGAGACAAAGCACCTGTCCTAGGTGGCCTATCAGCATCATTCTATAAAACCTATGCCACCAAACTTGCCCCCCACCTACCAGAGGTGTATCAAGAATCCCTCGATATAGGCCACCTCCCCACCGACGATGCACAAGGCCGTGATTGTGACAATTTTGAAGCCGGATAAACCAGCAAATAAATGCGATTCTTACCGCCCGCTTTCCCTTATTAACAGACGCGAAAATACTGGCCAAACTGATAACCAATAGATTGCAGCCGCTCCTACCCCTCATCGCAAGACCGGACCAAACCGACTTCATTCCCGGGAGATCCACCTCACATAACCTACGCACCTTTTTCTCCATCATATACCAACTAGACCCCAACCTCCCTGCGCTCTCTGCGTTCTTAGATGCCACAAACGCATTAGACTCCCTTGATTGGCCGTTCCTTTTCACCATACTCTTCGGGATTGGCATAAGCCTAAACTTTCTGAGACTTATTCACTTGCTTTACACTAACGCGACATCCAGACTCAAAGTTAACGACTTGCTATCGGAACCATTCCCCGTAGCTCGAGCCACTAGACAGGGGTGCCCCTTGTCCCCTTTATTATTCGCGATAGCAATAGAACCTCTTGCGGTCAGGATGTGCCAACACCACACAGCCAGGGGACTAGGCCTCACAGCAGACGTTTGATTATGTCAATGTACGCAGATGACATCACACTTTACATTCGCGAGCCTGAAATGAACCTCAACCCGGTGCTGCGCGAAATTCTCCTCTTCGGAGGCATGTCAGACATAAAGGTTAATTGGTCCAAGTTGACCCTCCTCGCCTTTGCATTAGACCTAACATTTCCGCCCACCTGGGCGATACAGCCGTCAAATACCTTGGGATATGGCTTTCCAGGGAGCTACAAGAGATCTGGCGCATGAATTATTATCACCTGGCTGGAAAGCTATCTCCATTTAGGCTATATTGCCGCTATCACTAGGTGCTAGGATAGCAATCGCTTAAAATGATAATTCTGCCTAAATTCCTGTATCAGTTTGCCAACATCCCCCTTCCTCTTACGCAGGCCTTCTTCAAACGGCTACACTCCCTTTTAATTTCTCTTGTCTGGGCGGGTAAACAACAGCATATCTCCTGGGAAGTCCTGACACTGCCATTGACACAGGGAGGCCTTGGGGCAACGGACTTTGAACTCTATGCATTGAGCGCTCAGGCTCATTACTTCCACTACTGGGTCCACCCCATCCCATTCCAACTCCATGTTGCAGTGGAAAAGGATGTCGCTTTCCCAGCACCGCTACCAGCCGCTATTTATGACACCTACAAAAGACCCAATGCAGAAATCAATACAGTGGAGTCTCTATGCTGGGCATGGGAGGGACTTAGGCGCAGCGCGAAACTTCCATTACTATATGCCCCATCTATGCCACTATCTCATCACCCTAGCTTACCCCCACTGCAAGATGCTGGCTCTATTCAAAGAGCCCGCCAGATGGGGCTATCCATTTTTGCTGACCTGAACCCAGACAATGAATTCTTACCTCGGCCACAAAATCCAGATGGAAAACACGCCCACCCTCCTGGAACTGCTGCTCTACCACCAACTCAAAGCTAACTGTCTGCAAATACACAGCTCATTTCCCTCTGCACCTTCTTCCTTGCTCTTGTAGGAAAAGAAACTAACAAAACCATCGCCCAAGACGCTGATAACCCGCATCTATAATAACACACAACATAATACCCCGATCACAACACCTAATGTGCTGGCACAGTGGTTCTTGGACCTCGACCCACCACCCACCCACCGCCCACTGAAAAACAATGGGCCTTCTGTTGTGCTCAACTCAAACATCTCTCTCCCAACTACAAGCTGCAGTTAATACATTTCAAATACCTGCATAGGTTATACCGCACACCATTGCAGCTACACAAAATGGACTTGCGACCAGATGCTACATGCTGGCGCTGCGCGGATACACAAGGCTCCTTCCTACACTTAGCATGGCTCTGTGGCCCCATTTCACTGTTTTGGGGAAAGGTGTTCGAGATCATTCACAAAGTGACTGGTTTCCAACATGCCTGCACTCCCCTAACAGCTCTCCTGGGTCACACAGCTGATGCCCCTCCTGGCGTTGACCGCCTGTCAGCCATGATGCTCCTCCTAGCCAAGCGCCGCATTGGAATACATTAGGGATCGCCAGCGCGCCCAACGTTACTATGTGGATAAGGGACGTTACTTACTGCCAGGAGATGCTCTCTGCATACTGGGATCTGATGCCCACTGCATCACGACCCAAGGATATTTGGGTCCCGTTCATAGCATGGGCGGCTGCAAGTACTAAGTAACAGCTCAAACTCCGCAAACGCACATTCATCCATAACCTCATCCAACTATGTAGTCAATACAGCACTCCTTGCCACCCTCCCTACTAATTTAGGTACCGGTTCACTATCCCAGCGCGCCACAACTTGCTTGTCTGTGCAAATGACCTTCATATTGCCGTACACATGAGAAGGGAATACAGCAGTTCTTCTACCCTGTGTGACCTAACTTATAACCCCACTGCCTGGATGTACCTCGTGGCTGTATTGAACCGCCTGCCCCGATTGACCACGACTGTTGCAATCTGTTGCTATCATCTCGATGCTCCAATGTACCTACTTTGTTGCAATATTTGACTCTGCAGTGACCGCAATGTGACTTGTATGTTACCTTTTTGTTATGCTTTTAAATAATCAATAAAAAATTTTTTTTAAACTATACATATTGCCTTTACTAAAAGAGCAGCGTTTTGAGTTTGTAAGATCTGCTTTGATTTACCTACAAATGTTGACGAGTCTTTTATATGTTTTAACATTGCAATTGTTTTGGTAGGTGCCCCTAGGATTAAAAGGAAATTAAGCTAATTCATTATTAGATGTTATTTTCACATGAGATGAATTTGTATTTTAGCTTTAAGTGGCCTGTTTTTTTTTGATTTTTTAAAATAAAAATGTATTTTTAGAGAACTTTAATATATATCTGCTTTTATGATTTGTACTAATCGAATAAAGTTTTTCTGACTGACTGAGTGAGTGACATGGAATGGTGTAGAGTGGAGTGACTGAGAGTACAGTGGTGCAGAGTGGAGAGTGGCGTAGAGTACAGTAGAGTGCAGTTGATTGGAGTAGAGTGGTGTAGAGTAGTAAAGTTGTGACTTTAAGTAACTACCCTGGCAACAGAAATGGCAGATAGGGTAAAAGCCACATAAAAAGGAAGCCTTACGCCTGTATTAAAAGTAGGAAAACACACAGCACCTCCATGAATAATACTGAAATGCTTACAATATTTTTTAAAACGTGCGTTGCAAAAAATGCAAGGAAGATGAAAGTTGAGGAAGAACAGATGTAGTTGGCCCATGCTACAGGGAGGAGCTAACACAAGAAACGAAGGGAAGCTTACGGGAGCTAAGCAATTAAAAGATAGCAAATGAGAGTGACCACAAACACAACTGATAGTATGCTGTGGGTGGGATGTAAGCCCCCTGCATTGTGAGCCATACATCTCGCAGAACAGTGCATGGGCTGTGTAGGTGAGACCGAAAAATTACACCAGAAGACTTATCCTGTGGAAGGTCATCCAGCTTTTCCTTGGACCAGGTGACAAATCTAGACCAAGAGGAATAGATGGACTTTGTGGATGGGTGTTGAGAAGAAAAAAATGACATCAGCCACTTCCTTTGGTATATGAAAGCTCTGCTTAATCTGAACATATGAAGGTAAAGGTTGTGGAGTTTCTAATGCAGAACCATGCCCTGATGCTGAGACACCATGCCCTTCCTAAGAGGCAGTGGAAGAGGATAGCATGTGCTCAAATGTAAGAGTTCGGTGTACTAAATCATCTGAGCACAATCAAGAACTATCAGACGGAGCCGGACGAACAAGTTCCTTACCTTCGGTAACGATGTATCTGTAAGAAACATTAGTTAGTTAGATTCCTCACCTTAGAATATCCCCAGGCGTCAGAATGGATCCGGAAGATTTTTCGTCAGCAATACCCCTTGCGCGTCGCTAGGCGTCGTCTGCGGCTCCGCGTCTGTCGTCGGCGTCGTGCGCCGGAATGACGTCATCGGAGTACTTAGACGCCGCCCTCGCGCGCAGACGTCAGTTCTTGTACATAGCCTTCCGCGCCAGGAACGCAGAGCCATGCAAGATACCGACACTGGTGCCAAAAAATTCTAGGGCCCTGAAAGGGATAGCCTTAACCCTAGATGTCAGTTCGCAGAACGGGGAGGATGGGTGGGTCGGTGAGGAATCTAACTAACTAATGTTTCTTACAGATACATCGTTACCGAAGGTAAGTAACTTGTTCATCTGAAAGAAACACGTTAGTTAGATTCCTCACCTTAGAATAGATACCCAAGCAATACCAACCACGGTGGTGGGGCTGTGAACCAAGATCACACCAGAAAGTCCTGGAGGACAGAACGGCAAAGAAGCCATCCCTCCGGACTTGGCTGTCAAGGCAATAATGCCTGGCAAACGTGTGTAGCGAAGCCCACGTCGCCGCCTGACAGATGTCCTGCAAAGGGACACCCCGTCCCAAAGCAGTAGTAGCCGCTGTGGCCCGAGTAGAATGGGCGCGCAGCCCAACAGGAGGGTCCTTTTTTGCCAAGGAATAACAAATTTTGATGCACAAAACGACCCACCGAGAGATGGTCCGTTTGTGCACAGCTTTCCCCTTCTTAGCACCCACGTATCCAACGAAAAGTTGGTCGTCCACCCGGAACTGCTTTGTGCGGTCCAGATAAAAGGAGAGCGCACGTTTCGGGTCCAGACGGTGGAGCCTCTCTTCCTCTTTGGAAGGATGCGGAAAGAAGGTGGGCAAGGTGACAGACTGCCCAAGATGAAAGGGGGTCACCACTTTCGGAAGAAAGGAGGGACGAGGCCGAAGGACAACCTTGTCCGGATGAACAGAGAGAAAAGGAGGCTTTGATGATAAAGCCTGGAGCTCACTCACCCGTCTAGCCGAGGTGATGGCTACCAGAAAAGCAGTCTTAAGCGTCAGCAGACGAAGAGGACAATTATGAAGAGGCTCAAAGGGAGCGCACATTAGAAATGTGAGAACAAGATTCAAGTCCCACTGAGGCATTACAAAAGGGACAGGAGGGAACATGTGAGTAATGCCTTTTAGAAATCGTGTAACTACAGGGGACTTGAAAAGAGAAGGCTGATCAGGAAGCCGCAAGAAGGCAGAGATGGCAGCAAGATAACCTTTCAAGGTGCCCAGGGCAGAGCCCTGCTGGGCCAAAGAAAGAAGAAAGAGGAGAACCTCAGAAAGAGGGGCGGAAAGGGGATCCACAGCCTTTGCTGTGCACCATGCCACAAATTTGTTCCACCGGCAGGCGTATACCGTCTTGTGGAGGGACGCCTGGCTGCCAGAATGATATCACAGACTTCAGAAGGCAAGTCAAATGGCATCAACTGCCGCCGCTCAATCTCCACGCATGGAGGTGGAGGCTGGACAGGTTCGGGTGGAGGACCGTCCCCTGCTGCTGCGACAGAAGATCCTCCCGAAGGGGCAGACGTATCGGAGGATCGGTCAACATACTGAGTAGCTCGGGATACCAGTACCTTCGTGCCCAATCCGGAGCCACCAAGATGACTTGGGCCCGGTCGTGCCTGATCTTCTTCAGCACTCTGGACAGAAGTGGTATAGGCGGAAAGGCGTACAACAGACCGCAACTCCACTCGTGACGAAAAGCGTCGCCGAGCGAGTGCCGCTTTGGAAATTCCAACGCGCAGAACTGCTGACATTGCGCGTTCTCTTCGGTGGCGAATAGATCTAACCAAGGCTCTCCCCACTGCTGAAAGAGGCCTTGCGCCACTTCGGAGTTTAGACGCCATTCGTGATCCATCATGCACCGGCGGCTGAGTTCGTCTGCTCTGGCGTTCAGAGAGCCCGCCAGATGTTGAACCACTAGGGTGACGCCCTGGTGTACCAGCCACGCCCAGAGGCGCAGAGCCTCCTGAAAAAGGGTCCACGACCCCACCCCGCCCTGTTTGTTGCAATACCACATGGCGGTGGTGTTGTCTGTGAACACCTGCACGACACTTCCCCTGACAGAGGGAAGGAAGGCTTTCAGTGCAAGTCGGATCGCTCTCAACTCCAACAGGTTGATGTGGAGGCGAGACTCCGCCGGAGACCAGAGGCCTCTGATCTCCGCCTCTCCCATATGGCCACCCCATCCCAGGAGGGACGCATCCGTCACCACGACATGCTCCGGTTGGGGAAGGGAGAGGCTCCTGCCCGTGACCAAATCGCGGTCCGTGAGCCACCACTGCAACTGCTGTGCAGTGCCCTCCGAAATCAAGACATGGTCGGACAGGTTTCCGTGATGCTGGGCCCACTGAAACTTCAGGTCCCACTGCAGAGCCCGCATGCGCCGCCTGGCGTGATGCACTAGTAGGATGCAGGAGGCCATCAGCCCCAGGAGCCGCAACACTAGCCTGACCGAAACCCAGGATAGAGGCCGAAAGATGGGAATCAGGGCCTGAATATCCCGGACCCGCTGTTCCGGCAGATAGACCCGGAACTGCGCCGAATCGAGAACCGCTCCGATGAAGAGGAGCTTCTGAGAGGGACTCAGGTGTGACTTCGGCACGTTGATGGAAAACCCCAGCAAATGCAGGAGATCCGCCGTAGTCTGGAGGTGGGAGACGACTGCCTGGGGCGAGCCCGCCTTCAACAACCAGTCGTCGAGATAGGGGAAGACTGGAACCCCTGATCTGCGCAGATGAGCTGCGACCACCGCCATCACTTTCGTGAACACCCGAGGGGCACTGGTAAGGCCGAAGGGGAGCACGGTAAACTGAAAGTGCTCCTGACCCACCGTGAACCGCAGGTAACGCCGGTGGGCCGGCAGGACGGGGATGTGGAAATATGCGTCCTGCAAGTCCAACGCTACCATCCAGTCTCCAGGGTCTAAGGCAGCTAGAACCTGAGCCAAAGTTAACATTTTGAACCTTTCCTTCCGGAGGAAGGCATTGACGTTCCGGAGGTCCAAGATAGGGCGCAGGCCCCCTTTGCCCTTCTTGGGCACCAGAAAGTAGTGGGAATAACAACCACGACCTACTTCTGGGCTCGGAACGCGCTCAACGGCCCCCTTGGCCAAGAGGGCCGAAACTTCCTCGTGGAGAAGATTCAAATGATCCCCCGAGATACGGTGGTGCTGCGGTGGCATGGCTGGAGGGGTCGTCTCGAAGGGGAGGGAGTAGCCCCTTCGGACGATTTGCAGCACCCACCTGTCCGATGTGAAGGACCGCCAGTGGAGCTGGTGATGGCAAACTCTGCCGCCCACTGGCGTGGAATGGGCCTGAAAGCTCGGACTAGGAAGGCTTTGAGGCGGATGCTGCCGGGGTGGATGTGGGCTGACCGCGTCGTCCTCCAGAACCGCCTCGGCGGAAACCACGTCCGCGACCGCGCGCAGGTTGGTTCTGCGGCTGGTGGCTAGGCTGACGTGAGGAGGCACCCCTTCCTTGGCCACGAAAGGGGCGAAAGGCGGAAGTTTGCGACTGCGGGCCGAGAGGCCCAAGGACTTGGCCGTAGCCCGGGAGTCCTTAAAGCGATTCAGCGCACTGTCCGCTTTCTCACCAAAAAGGCGAGTGCCATCAAAGGGCATGTCCATGAGAGTGCTCTGGACATCCCCCGAAAAGGACGTGGACCGCAGCCAGGCGTGACATCTAAGCGCCACCGTGGTAGAAATCGCCCTACCCAGCGAGTCCGTAGTGTCAAGCCCACATCGGATTGCATGTCGTGCTGCATCCCTCCCATCGGCCAGAGCCTGGGTAAGTTGTGTCTGGGCCTCCTCCGGGCACAGGGCAGCACGTCCTCCACCATATCCCACAGAGAGTGGGAATAACAGTTCAAAAGACAGGCGGTGTTCAAGGACCGCAGACCCATACTAAGGGAGGAGAACAGCTTTTTGCCAAACTGTTCCAGTCTCTTGGAATCCCGGTCCGGCGGAGCGGTCGGGAAGGAGGATTGGGAGGTGAAAGCCTGGATAACCAGGCTCTCAGGGGTGGGGTGTTGGGACAGAAAACTGGGGTCGCCCGGAGCAGGGCGGTGGCGCCTGGCGACGTTCCTGTCCACAGGAGGGACTGTGGAGGGCTTGGACCAGGTGCCCTGCAGAACGTCAATGAGGGCCTCATTGAATTGCAGCAGAGGCTCAATGGAGCTTGCTGCAGACTGAAGCACCTCAGTGAGGACGTTAGTCCTCACAGCCACGGCAGGCAGCTCGAGCCCAAGGGCTGCGGCCGCCTTGCGCAGCACCGCAGAGAAAGCAGCACCCTCCTCCGAAGCCACAGTCGGAGGAGAGATGAATCCAGTGTCTGGTGAGGTATCCAGACCACTGGCCTCCCCCAGTTCATCTGCCCAGTCCTGTGACAGCGGAGCCTGAACGGCCATAGGGTCATCGGACCCCACCCATTCGCCCCCGTCATCCGATTCCTGGTAAACAGGAGGAAGGATCGGAGCCGGACGATAGACATAATGTGTCTCTAACGGCGCCGTACGCAGCGTCCATCGACGCCGTAACGGCGCCGGATCCGGAGCGGGGCTGAACTGGGGCTCGACGCCGAGCGGAGCCGGCGTCGGAGGTGGAACCGGTGTCGACGCCGGCGGAGGAGACGTGACGAAGTCGACCGGCGTCGGCGGGGACGGGTCCCTCGGGAACCTGCGGCGTCGGGGCCGATGCCGGCGACGACGCCGGGGCCGGAGCCGCCGGCATGCAAGGTTGCCCAGTCAGGTCCGCGGGGCCCGAAGGCGCGCCAGCAGGTGTCGACGGCAGAGCCAGGCTCCTCATGGCCGAGAGGAAGGCACTGACTTCCGCCGGCGTCGCGTCAGTCCCAGGGACCGGCGGGTATGGGGACTTGCGTGGCGCCTGCGGCTCCGCTGGAGCCGCGGGGGTGGAACCACCCTGACCCTCGGCCGAGTCGCGCGACCGGCGAGTGGAGTCCGAAGAGCGGTGTCGCCTCTTGGACTTCTTGGAGTGCTTCGACTTACCCGAAGACTTGGAGCCAGACGAGCGATGATGACGTCGGCTGCGGCTCCGCGACCGATCCTTGGACCTCCACCTGGACCGGGATCGAGAGGGGCACGGAGCCGAGTGGCGAATCTCGAGGAGCTTACGGGACCGCTCCCGTCTAGCCTTCGAGGTCAGGGCCTTGCAGTCCGAACACGACTCCGCGTCGTGGTCGAGGCCCAAACAGTAAAGGCACCGGCGGTGATGATCCGTAACCGACATCAAGCGGTTGCAGTCAGCACAGGCTTTGAAACCAGGCATCCTACCGGCACCGGAGTCGAGACAAGATCAAAAAGGATCAAAAAATTTAGTCAAAAAAGACTAAAAGGGGTAGCTCTCCCGGATCTGCGCTTACTGGCGCGGAAAAAAGAAGAACTGACGTCAGCGCGCGAGGGCGGCGTCTAAGTACTCCGACGACATCATTCCGGCGCACGACGCCGACGACGGACGCGGAGCCGCAGACAACGCCTAGCGACGCGCAAGGGGAATTGCTGACGAAAAATCTTCCGGATCCAGTCTGACGCCTGGGGATATTCTAAGGTGAGGAATCTAACTAACGTGTTTCTTTCAGATATTGAGTGTTTTCGGAGACAGAGAACAGCTCTACCAAAGGAGTGCCCCACTGAGAAAAGATAACTTGCACCATCTTTGAATGCTGACACCACTTGTGATGGCTGACCATAAGGGAGAGGTTATGAGATTTGAGCTATCACCACTGCTTATGAAACTCAAGAGGGCTCAGGGTCCTACACTGTCCTGCTTGTAAAGGTATCACATGCCTGTTGAGTCGTTAGTCAGAACCTGAATCGACATGCCCTTGATGGAAGACAGAAAAGCCTTAAGGGATAGACAGATGGCATGCAGCACCAAATAAATAACGTGATGGCATTGCCCTACTGGAGAGCAGAGTTCACGGACCGTTGCGTAAGCCAGGTGAAATCTCCAACAACAGACATGAAATGTCTGTCACCACTGTCTGCGCTGGGTGTGGAAAGACATTCATCTGCCATACATCAGGTTGACATCTGTCATCCACCACTGAAGGTTGTGAGCTGCTTTGTCTGGCATTCGGACGCTGTCCAAAAGCACCCCTAGTATTGGGCCCACTGAAAGCAAAAGTTCAGATGAAGGGCCCATGTGTGCCAGTGGGTGTGAGGCACCAGAAGGATGCCCAAGACAAGAGGGCGCTAGGTGGCGCACAGCGGAATGGCTGCCTTCGGGTGAAGCTCCCGCAGCCCAGCGAAGAAATCCTTAAAAATCCTTCCTGAAAGTCGTATTTTGCTGCCTACACGGGCCTGTGTGGGCGGCCCGACATCCCTACCGCAGTCTGAGCGCTGTCTTATCCTTGGTGGCCCGGCGATATCGGACTGGGGAGCCGCTGCGGGCTGCGCCGGCTGTGGCGGGCATCCCGCTGGAGCCGCGACCGGGAGGCTGCTGTGACGCGAGGCCGGTGCTTCCCACGTGGGTGACAGGCCTCGCCTCCGGATCCGAGGCTGCGGACGGCGGCCCTGCGGCGTGTCTGCGGGGGTCGCTGTAGCCCACGCTGGATACCCCTGGCCGGGGGCGAGAGGACAGACTGGATGGCAGCGTGATGCCCGACGGGCGCGGGCGCTGGTGAGTGGCGCATCCGGCTGAGGTCGCAGCTGAGGCGGCCGCCCTCCCTGCCCGCGCCGGATCCTTGCTGCGGCGTGGTGCCGCCCCGTTCGTACCAGCTTGCGCGGATCCCTCGCCCCCCCCCCCCCTGCTGGTGCCTGGCTGCCTGCCCACTGGGGGCGATTAAACGTCCGACGGAAACGCGGATCGGAGGAGGTGTGGGGCCCGGAGGGACTGCTGCCTGGTGCGCTGACCACTGGCCCTCCTGCGCCGGGGCCTCCGTGGTGGAGCCTACGCTGGGGAGAGACGGGACTGAGAAGGGAGCCATCGACCCGAGGGTGCTGGACGGCGGTGCATGCTGTCTCCCCCTGTCTGGCGGGTTCACGATTGCGGGTCCTGCGTGTGGGGCTCGCCTTGGATCCTTTTCGCCCCCACCTACCTGGCTCTTCTCTGCTGGCGATCCGCGCAGGGGTCATCCCGTTCGCTCAAGGAGCGTTGCTACCAGCTGTGGAGGTGAGGGGTGAGCTTGTGGGATCGCGATCGGTCCCGGGGGCGGCGGCTGGTCCCCAGCGGGGCCCCACGTAACAGGTGGAGGGGGTTGCACAGGGTGTCTGTGGTTGATCCTGTGACCCGCTGTACGATCTGGAAGCTTCCCCTCTCCCCTGAACTGCCGCTCCCCCCCTCTTTTGCTGCTTGCCCCCGAGGCCCACCCGAACGTGCCCCCCGATCCTGCTGTGGGAGGCCTGGCAGTGCCGCCTTGGGGAAGCCGGACAGCCGTCAGCCTCGCCTTACTTTTGAGACCAAGAAGCAGACCAGGTCGCAACCGGAGGCCGCTGCGGCGGGGTCGACGTCGGTGGAGGCCCCGCCGGGGGAAGATGTCAAGTCCATACTGCTGGACATGAGGCAAAGTCTAGCGACCATAGTTGACAAAATGGATTCCATGCAATCCCGCATGGACTCGATTGTGCATAAGGTTGACAGCCATGGCGAACGCCTCACAGAGACGGAGAGGCGTATCTCGGACACCGAAGATCGAACAACGGAACTGTCCGCCACTGTGGCGCGCATGGACAAAGTCCTCCATGTAATAGCAGCCAAAAATGAAGACTTGGAAGCGCGCAGTCGGAGGAACAATATCCGTATAATTGGCATTCCGGAATCGACCCACACGGGCAAGATGGAGGACTATGTGGAGGGTCTCCTGCGAGAGGTGGTAGGCACGGACTCCCTATCCCCCCAGTTCATCGTTGAAAGGGCACACAGATCTCTGGCCCTGAGACCGCCGCCGGGGGCTCCCCCTCGCCCTATTATCGCACGCTTGCTGAATTTCCGTGACCGAGATGTCGCGCTTCGGACGGCGAGGGAGAGGAAGACCCTATCCTATGGCGGTACAACCTTCACCATTTTCCCGGACTTCACCCCGGTGGTTCAGGAGGAGCGGAAGAAATTTGTCCAGGTCAAGCATAAACTGCGTGCTGCACAAATTGACTATGCGCTTCTTTACCCGGCCCGCCTGCGCATCACGCATCAAGGGAAACAAATTTTTTGCACTAAACCCCAACAGGCGGAGGAGTTCTTGAAGCGCCTCAAGAAACGTGACCAGGACTGCCCCTCATCGCCGGCATCAGGATGATGGTGCTGGATTGTTGACCTGTCGACTCTGAGACTGTTGCCTGTCAGCTGGTAAGGTGTTGCGCGTGTCCGCCATTGTGGGACTTGATACAGGGACCCATGGACCTAGCTTTGTTCACTGTGAGGGGATGTTAGCGGAGTTCAGCAATTCTTTGGCTTGCTCTAGACTCTCAGGACTTCATCGTCTTGCTGGGCGCCCTTTTGTCCATGGGGAGGGTCCGGCCCCCGGGCAGGGCGCACTCTTCTGGATCGAGGGGTTACTGTGTATTCACCTAAACTGTCCTCCCAAGGGTAGTACCCACTTGACTTTAAGTTTACATGTTGCTCCAATATGGCATTTGCTATAGACGGAGTTTGCTTCGGGGTGGGGGGGAGGGGGACTGTCCAGATAGCATGTTTGGGATGCTGCTGTGGGTGGGGGGTGGGGGAGTTGGGGATTTGTTATGTATGCTAGTTTTGAATGGGATGTGGCGCTGTTGGCATGGTCTTCTTCACATGGTTCGGGGGGCGGCGGTTGCATTGTATCGCTGTGTTTGAGTCTTTTGGTTTTCCATGAGTGATCCGCAGACACGTAGGGACTCTACTGGGCAGCTTAACGTTTTATCCTGGAATGTGAGGGGCTTGGGGGACCACAGAAAGCGTAGACACGTCCTGGCATACCTGGATAGGCATCACATAGGGGTAGCCTTTCTTCAGGAGACGCACCTAGACCCCTCCAGGCCGGTGTTGTTTGCGTCGCGTTGGGCTGTGCACCGTACCTTCTCCTCCTACTCCACCTATTCGCGTGGGGTGGCCATCCTCATTAGGAAACATACCCCTTTTGTGCAAATGGGCGAGCGGATGGATCGGGAGGGCAGGTATTGTGTTGTCTGGGGGCGCATGGGCGTAGATACGCTCACTTTGGTGTGCTATTATGGTCCCAACATAGATGATCCGTCTTGCCTTCAAACACTATGGGGAGAGATTTTGCGTATCGGTTCCACTTACCTAGTGTGGGGAGGTGACTTTAACATAGCTGTTGACCCCGAGAGGGATAGGGCGAATCCGAACCCACACCACTACTCCCGCTCGCAGGCATATGTGCATGACCTTCTTACTGAGCGCCATTTACTGGACACGTGGCGTTCTAGGCACCCGGCGACAAGGGAGGGCACGCACTGGACTGCCGCGCACTCCACGTGGGCGAGACTGGACTATATCCTAGTTTCCCCGGGGCTTGCTCCCACGATAGGCTGTGTAAAACACCTTGCTCGCACATACTCTGATCACGCCCCGGTCCTGCTGAGCGTTGAATTGACTGACCTCGCTGGCTCCCCGATGTCGTAGAGACTGCAGCCAACTGCCCTGCTGGACGACGTCTTCAGATCCGAAATTGCACAGGAAATTGAGAGCTTCTTCCAGCGCAACGGTGGCACGGTGGATAGTGTTGCCGTGGTGTGGGAGGCTTTTAAAGTCACAATTAGAGGACTGTGCATCTCGAAAGGGGTGGGGGTCCTCAAGGTTTTGCGTAGCACCCTTTGTAAACTCGAGACTGACTTGAAAGACTTGGAGACTGCCCCCACGTTTCATACTGATGCTGGGGCGCAGGCCCGCTTCCGGGAACTGCTGACCGACTATAAAAAAACTGCGGACAGAGAGGTTCGGTTCAGGGGGAAATACTTTCAGGCTCGTAGGTACGGGGAGGGGGAGCGCCCGGGTAAATACCTAGCTTGGGCAATCCGGCCGCCCCGTTTTAACAACCAAATCCTCGAGATCCAGGGTGGTTCGGGGGAGCTCCACAGGGACACCCGGTCTATCATGCAAACATTCGTTGCTCATTATACTGAACTATACTCCTCCGCTCACACTGAACCGCCGGAGCTGGCTCCCTATTTGGGAGAGATCACATTGGGATGGCTCTCTGATGCACAGAGGAAGTTCCTCATGGCACCGCTTGGGATTGATGAAATTCGTGAGGCCATCATGCAAATGGCCTCGGGGAAAGCCCCTGGACTCGACGGGCTCCCGATCGAGTTTTATAAGTCGTACATAGATATCCTTGCCCCGATCTTGAAAGTGGTGTTTGAGGAAGCCCACACGCTGGGAAAGCTCCCCCCTACCATGAGAGAGGCCTTGATTACCTCCCTTTTGAAGCCGGGCAAACCGGCGACCTCCCCTGACTCCTACCGGCCTCTATCCCTCCTTAACTGTGACGCAAAGATCCTCTCTAAAACTCTGGCTAACCGGCTGACGCTCCTTATGGAGGGGCTAGTACTCCCGGATCAGTCGGGCTTCATACCGGGCAGGGCAACGTCGCACAACCTGCGCACGCTGTTTGCCACTCTGCAGAATGTGGCCCCCAGCCTCCAGATGGTGGCCGTCTTTTTGGACGCGACGAAGGCGTTCGACTCCCTGGAGTGGGACTACCTGGTGGCGGTGCTGACTAGTATGGGTTTTCCCCTGGTTTTCCTGGGCTGGATCGCTATCCTTTACAGTGGCCCTTGTGCTAGGGTCTTGATCAATGGTAGGACATCGGAGCCCTTTGGAATCGCCCGTGGGACCAGGCAGGGGTGCCCCTTATCCCCTCTCTTGTTTGCGCTGGCGCTGGAGCCCCTTGCCTCGCGGTTGCGACAGCGTCATCAACATCGGGCGCTGATCTGCGAGCAGAGGCAGCTTCTGCTGTCGCTCTACGCAGATGACATTACTTTGTATGTACGGGACCCCCAAAATAACCTGAACCCGCTACTCCGGGAATTCATCACGTACGGGGAGATGTCGGGCGTGCGAATCAATTGGTCAAAGTCTCAGATCCTCCATTTGACGGATGGATGTCGGAAGTTCTCACTTGACTATCCCATAGAATGGTGTGAGTCTGACGTAAAATATCTCGGCATTAAGATTTCTCGTGACAGGGAAGAACTGATGCGCTCTAATTACGGTACGGCGTTGACACAGGTCTCCTCCTGTGTGGACCGCTGGATTGCGCTCCCCCTCTCGATGGCAGGACGTGCTGCCTTGATTAAGATGGTGGTGCTGTGGAAATATGGATTTTTATGGTCGGTTATGTCCCCTATCTTGGACCCCAACGGTTTCATGTATAAGTCACAAGTACATGTATGTTCCCTCCAGTTCCAGTTATGAAGACGCAAACACATGTGCGTCCACCGTCAACATGTCCTCTTTCAGATCCGCCATGAATGGGCCGGATATTCTATTCCTAAGTATGAAAGGCCACCGGCTTTATATGGTTCATTTATCCCATTTTACAGTCCAGGCGAGTAGGCCCTGATTCTGCCACCAAGCCTTTTCCTGCCTTCTGCCTCTGAAAGCTCCAGTCTGAGCCTGCATCTGTGACCATGAACTTTGTCTTACTCCCTGCGCGACTAACGGTGCCTGATCCAGCCCGTAGCCTGCCAGAAAACTGTATTTCACCTTCAAGATTATCTCCTCCGCCCCTCATCCGATGCATTCCTGTCTAGCAGTTTAGGTAAACATTCCTCCAGCTACCGTGCAAAGGGGCCAGGCCTCGCTGTCCTCATGCAAGTAATTCATAAACCCTGTTACCATGGAATATTCCTACCCCCTCGCATCTAGTGTAGACACTTAGACGCTTGTACACGCACTAACAGTCAGTATAGTCAGTATAGAATAAGATTCTATCCTAAGAGACCTCTCTTTTTGGATAACACAGTTCTTTAAACATAGGATATTAGATATGATTTGGGATTAGGTTGACATAACCCCAGACTTCTGTCTCCACATGTAGAGCTAAATGTCAAGTCCCATTCTCCCCCTAGTTGCACGTCAAATCACACGTCATGCTGCTGCGCGCGCATCTCTGCCAAGTATTTTTTCTGACATTGCGAAATTCTTTCATGGAACCACCCATTTGTGACATCATACCTAATGACGTTCTTTAGTTACGCCTAGTTACACCCATTTTAGTTACGCATGTATGTCTTTATCTCGGTTATCAACTGTTACGCCTCCTGCATCTGTTTCACTGTAATGCCTCTTCTATAAAAATGATTACCTGTCAATAATGTATTGTCCTTCACTTCCTGAACCTCCGTGGTGATGGAATATGAAGCCCACAATTCGAATTGTTATTGGAATAAAGCCCGTTCCGAATCTCTAATACCACGGATTCTGCCTCTTATTTTACTGAGCTATTCTTATTAATTTTCCGCATCAAATTAAGTACCGGTAATTAAATTATTTACCACATATATGGCGCCTGAACAGGGACACTTTCTCATCTCACGCGCCGGAGGTGCGTTGCAGGCCCGGTCTCCTGCCACAGCTGGACGGACAACAACGCGTACCCACAGGATTTCCTGTATCTCCCTCCTGCCGAGCGGGGGTAACTGAGGCTGCGATCAACACCCAGACGAGGCGGTGAGAAGTGCGAAGTATCCCGACCAGAGCCTAGCTGAGAGAGCAAGATCCGAGGTATACAGAGGCCCACCAGGTTCCGAAGTTCCGAAGTTTCGAGTCGAGTCCAGTCCGGTCCAAGTCCAGTTCAGTTCAGTTCCGAGGCCTTCCGTTCCGAGCTACCCGGTGAGTACCATTGCCGGGGAGGCGTTCTGACGTGCACATAGGTTGTGCCGGTCAAGACGGGTTTGGGTACACAAATCCGGTCTGCACTGTTTCAGCAGTGTATCTGTACTGTTTAGCAGTATATCTAGTATGTCTAGTATATAATTCAGAATTACCTAGTTAGTGCCGAGTATTATGCTTAGTGACTAGTTCCCTAAATGGCCATCATTGTTGTTCATTAAATGTTAAATGTTAAATGTTTTAAATACGTTCTGCATATTGTGGTGTGAATGACTGTTCATTATTGTGTTTTGTTGTATTAAACGTGTTCAAAATTAGGTATCAGATCAGTTCTCAATATGCCGCTCTTTTCGAAATTAAGACAGATCAAAACTAGAAAAGGGGTACTCGAAGAAGCTGTTCCCATTCCTCCTAGGGACACTCCAGGGTACTTCATGTATCATAAACATGGCCTAGACGCCATATTATTTCTTGATTTATGGGTAGACTACACCAAGGAATTACCAGAAAGTCAGAGGTCGCCCGCAGCTGGGACCTGGGATGCAGATTGCATCATGAAAGTAGAGGAAGAATTATGGAAAAAGAAAGCTAGACAATCACAGAAAGATGCCATTGAATTATGGCGTAAAGAATCATATAGACGTACTGAAAAAGCACTCAGACAGGAAGAGAAAAGTAAGGAGAATTCAAATAAAGTCCGAGAAAATCTATTAATTGAAGAAGGTACCCGAGCAAAATCAGAACAAGTAGACAGACAAAGAAATGCCCTTATGAATGGTATGTATCCTCTTCTGGCCGAAGGGTTACCTAAGGCTACTCCGGAGATACCAAAAGACTTGCCACCTCCATTGTTTCCGATAAAAGCACATCCCAAAGGGCATCCCAGAACCGCAGAAGATGTTTTCCTTTCCTCTTATTTAGACGACGCAGCTCCCGAGTATGCTAATACTGCACCACATAGACCGCCTGCCGAGGGGGTTCAACGCCAAGACCCTCCGTCTGTACCTCCGCAACAACAAACTCCGACACAAGTTCCGGCAAGCACATCTGTTTCTACAGCTGTACCCACACCTATGGTTGCTATATCACGTGCAACGAATCCTTTCACATCCAGCACCCCAGGCGGTGCTACAGGAGGTACAACAAACATTTTTTCCACGCCACCCAGAGTAAATAAACTTTCCTTTCAAGAATTAGCCCACCAACGTACGCCCAAACTAGTAACTCCCGACATGCTTAAGGAACTTCTAGTAGATTGTAGATATGACCCTGTGCCCGGCAAAGAGGACGAAATGCTGCTGGCATCATTACGTATCCGACGAGCTGCAATATATTTAGGGAGGCTACCAGGAATGACTACACATTTAGAAAATATATATCACTTTGTCCAGTCAGGGCGAGATTCTGAAAGTATTAATAGAGCCATGGAGTACCAGAAAGTGGAGATACAGGGGGAACTGTTACGTTTCCTCATAAATTGTGTGATCAGAAATCAAGACCGACCAGGGGTAAATCCGGAAGAAATGCGAATTCTTACCACATGGAGTCGGAATATATCAGAGGGGAGACATGATAAACTATTAAGTATAGTAGCTATGTGCCGAAAGATCCGCAAAGAAGTAGAACGAATACACGAAGAAAGATTAGCGGTAGACCAGCCTGAACAAAACGAGGAGGAGGAAGAATTAGAACTGCCCACAGGACAGTTAGAAACCATGGCCTATGTAGGTAGAGGAAGATCTTGTAATAATACTAGATGCTTTACTGATCCGATACGTCCAGAAAATAACAGAAATTTCCAAACCCCTATAATAAATATAAGGTCCCCCGAACATTCGTTCCAAGCCGCTGACAAATTACTCCGAGAACGAAGGGGTTATCATATACTCGATTCTATGGACGAACAAGAATTAGCCAGGTCAGCCGTTCACTGGGTTGACAGTCCCGGAAAATATAGTGATGATACACTAGCGCACACGTTTTTGAACCTCACCCCAGATGAACAGCGTTTAGCTGGTATCTACATGATTCAACAACTCCTTATATTATATAAAAGCCAACACTCCGATCCTGGTCCCTTACCTGATATATTGACTGAATTACTCACGAATAAATGGAGAGGTTCAGGTACTGAGTTAATTAGAGAAATACTAGAATCCAGAAAGCAGTACATTCTTTATGTATGCCCCGAACATGTCTCACTGCCCATCAAGGAAAGAACGACGTATTATATGGATAGACAGAATCCCTTACGCGAAGTGCATCCGATAAAAGGTGATGACAATCAGTTTAAACGTGTGTTTGTATACACACCCATATCTAAAATGGAACTATTAGAAATGAAGAAAGTGGTACCCAGTCATGACAAAGACCCAGCGGGTTTCCACCGTGAAATTAAAGACATGTTGCTCATGGGAGAGTATACCTATCCCGACATTATGAAAATATAAAAGGTATTAATGCCTGCGGGCATTTATGAAAAACTCAAAGAAAAGGATTGGGAGGTGGGAGACCAAAAGATAGATTGGACAGCATTAGAAAACGAAGAAACAGCTCGAGGTCCAGGTTTAGGGCTTGGGGAAAAGACCAAAATACTACCAGGTTTATTAGTACCGGTACTGCCACGTTTATTAACTACGAAAAAGGAAGACTGGGGTGCAATCTCAGCCTGTAAACAAAAGCAAGATGAAGACACTAGTGATTTCTATGCCCGATTCGAAAAATGTTTTGGTATAAATAGTGGAATAAAAGCAAGTAGCGAATCGTATCCACATCTGTTTGTGACAAAATTAGTTGAAAATTCCTTGCCCCAAGTTAAGAATAGAGTATTGAAATTCGAGAGTACCTGGCAAGGTAACACTCCGTCACAAATGTTACAAATGCTACAATACCATCACAATAGAATTAGAGAGTAACAAGAACATGAACAAAGACGCATGAAAGACACGAAAATGAAAATGCTAGTTTCCCAGACAGTTCCAGCTGACGGTCATAAAAAGGGTATAACACAGTCCAGTGATTCAGCAGGGTCTGTAAAAGGGACATGCAACTATTGTAAACAGCCAGGTCATTATATACACGATTGTCCAGTCTTAAAACATAATATCGCCATAGGTATTACAAAAGAGAGACCACGGCCACTTAGACAGGATCAGAACCAACAAGGAGCCCCGCAGCATGCACAGTCCATGCCAGCTCCGCAACAGTCTATGCCAGCTCCACCACCGCAGCCTATTGCTGCCACACAAACAACGACACGACAGATGTACCAGACCGCACAGTATGACTATCCTGATTATCAACGATACTCATGAAACAGCCTAGAGAGGGAAGTTGGCTTACCCCTTATCGAGGTCCCTGTGGATCAAGAAGGACCTTATGTACACAGTGAACTATTAGGCCAAGATAGAAAATTTTTACTTGATACAGGGGCAAGCCGAACAACCATAAAACGTAGTGAAGTTCCAGGGGCACCCCTCTCAGGCTCACAGAATATTTCCCTTGGTTTTTCCGGAAAACCTATCATTAACGAAGTATCACAGCCTCTTCCACTTACGATTGGTCCCTTGACACGAACTACAGATTTATTGCTTACTAAATCATGTCCAGAAAACCTGTTAGGTATAAAAACATTGAAAGCTCTAGGAGCTATAATATGTTGTTCTCCGGAAGGAGTAAGATTGTTTTTACGTGATTTCAAAGGGCACTATGTGTCCCGAGACATGGATCACCGACTGCAGACTTTACCCACACATTTATGGGCACAAGGCCCTACAGATGTTGGTTGCATGAACATTACACCATATCGAGTCACACTAAAGACAGGAGTGGTACTACCACGAATGCGACAATACAAGTTACCCCCAGATGCTGTAGTGGCTTTACTGCAAATCATTGACGAGCTTATTACCCAAGGAGTGGTTGTGGAAACCGACTCCAATGTATGTAATTCCCCGATAATTCCGATTCTTAAACGAACTGATCCAAAAGCCCCGCCAGTATATCGATTGGTTATCGATCTGCGCGAATTAAATAAATGTATTGTACCACAATACCCCGTAGTCCCAGACATTTCTTCATTACTGACAGCCATTGATTCCGAAGCAACATTCTTTACTGTAATTGATCTCAAGAATGCCTTTTTCAGCGTCCCAATAGATCCGGAAAGCCAATACTTGTTCGGATTTAGTTTAAATGGACGAAGCTTTAAATTCACACGCGCACCTCAAGGATTCACAGAAAGCCCCAGCATCTATAGCCAAGCACTGAAACGAGAACTTGACAGTATCCACATGCCAGTCAACACTGCCCTGCTTCAATATGTCGATGATCTGCTGATCACCGCTAGAAGCGAACCTGAATGTGAAAAAGCCTCACTGACGGTTTTACAATTTTTGGCCGAAAAGGGGCACAAGGTGTCCCCTTCTAAGCTGCAATTCTGTGTCCAGCGAGTTGTTTACCTTGGGCACTCGCTGTCCAAGGAGGGAAGGCAGCTTACGTCAGATCGCATCCAGTTAATTGCTAACATGCCAATACCCAAGACACAAAAGGAGGTACAGGCTTTTATAGGCCTCACTTCATATTGTAGGCAGTGGATCCCTCAGTATACATTTCTAGCAAAACCACTCATCCAGTTGACAACACAGGAGGCAGCCACATCGACTGTCCTCCCTTGGACTCCAGAACATACACATGCCTTTGAAAGCTTAAAGAAAGCTTTATGTCAAGCACCTGTCCTAGCAACACCATGTTACAGTAAACAGTTTACACTCTTTGTTACAGAACGCGAAGGTACTGCTTTGTCAGTGCTCACTCAGGAACAAGCAGGATCACACAAACCATGTGCTTATTTCTCTAGTACATTAGATCCCGTAGCTCAGGCTCTGCCTGCGTGCCTGAAATCAGTGGCAGCGACAGCTTTAGCAATCAGACAAAGCGATGCCATAGTGTTAGGACATCCATTGACAGTACAAGTACCACACGCAGTAGAGGTTCTTGTGAACCGAACGCAAACACAACACTTGACTATAGCAAGACTTACCGGTTATGAATTAACATTGTTTCAGCCACACATAGAAATCAGACGTTGTAGTACATTGAATCCTGCCACACTTTTGCCAGTAAACGGAACAGACCCACTAGCACATGATTGTATTGAAGTTATTACTATCACGACGAAACCCAGACAAGACTTGACAGACGTCCCATTGTCAGATCCAGACCTGACGTTGTATGTAGATGGTTCATGTATGAGAACAAGTACAGGAGAGCTAGTGGCCGCGTATGCAGTCACAACAGACACTGAAGTCATTGAAACATATTGCATAAACACCTTGTCAGCTCAAGCAGCAGAGCTCATCGCTCTGACACAAGCCTGTATTCAAGCCACAAATAAGAAAGTCAACATATACACTGATTCACGTTATGCATTCGGAGTTGTACATGACTTCGGCGTGCTGTGGCGAGAGAGAGGTTATTTAACTTCTCACGGTGCCCACATTCAGCACGGACCCCTCATTCATGCCTTATTAGATGCAATACATCTACCCACTGCAATATCGATTATGAAATGTAAAGCTCATACGAAAGTTACTGATATCATTTCCCAAGGCAATGATATAGCTGACAGAACAGCTAAACAGACTGCTCAAACTCACACATCTGACATGATAAAGACAATAGTTCCGACACCAACACATTGCATGACGGTTAAGGATCCCGCTCTTGAAGTAATTGACATACAGACACATGCTACACCAGATGAAATAAAGAAATGGACTGAGTTAGGAGGGATCCAAACGGATCAAGGATGGATGACGAAGGAAAAATCTGTGTGGTTCCTTCCTGACTCTATGGTTCAAGTTATCATTAATACAATACATAGTCCAGCACACCTAGGAGAAAAAGCTATGCTAGACAGCATTCAACACATTTGGTTCAACAAACATTTACGAGCAGCAGCTAAACAAAAAGTTCGTACCTGTATGATCTGTTGTCAGTTTAACCCAGGTAAAAGCATTCCCGTAGAACAGGGTGGATTTCAGCCTCCTGATCACCCTTTTGAAGTCCTCCAGATGGATTATATCCAGATGGAACGATGTCGAGGATTCAAATATGTTCTTGTAGTTGTTTGTGCTCTTTCCCGTTGGACAGAAGCCTACCCGGTCTCAGATTACACTGCCCCGACTACTGCCAAACAGTTGGTTCGAGAATTCTTCCCACGGTACGGTTTACCACGTGTTGTCTACTCAGATAACGGCCAGCCGTTCTCATCCGAACTAATGAAACACGTTTCACTTTTGTTAGGCTATCAATGGAGATTTCACTGTGTCCGACACCCCGAGGCAGCAGGTCTCGTGGAACGACATAATAAAACTCTGAAAATTAGATTGTCCAAAATATGTAGAGAGAAAGGTGTCGATTGGGTAGTAGCCTTACCAGTTGCACTCTTTTACATGAGAATGGTAGCGCACTCTCGAACAGGGCTATCCCCTTATGAGGTGATCTTTGGCAGACCACCAAATATGTGGGGGACGCCTATACCACGCAAAATAACTGATGTTGACTGTAATATGCTGACAGATTACCTGGCTTCCTTGATGTCTGCACTACAATCTTGTCGTTCACAGGTAGCTGCAGCCTTTCCCGACAACACCGAGGTGAAACCCCATGACGTAGTTCCCGGGGACCTGGTGTTAGTGCGGAATTTTGACCGGAAGACTCAGCTGGATCCTAGGTGGAAATCGCCTCAACTTGTACTACTCACCACGAGGACAGCCGTGAAGATCGAAGGTCGCAAAGGATGGTTACATTCAAGTCATATCAAGAAATTTCATGGACTACCGTCCGATGTAAACGTTACACCTCGCGTGTCTTCGCCGATTGACTCAAAGCTTCCTTTGGTTGAACAAAGCGATAAGGAACTATACAAACTAAAATTACGGTCTAATAAGTCAGACAATTTGATTGTTTAAGTCCTCTCCAAGGTGAATCGGTCGAATTTGTCTCTGACATGTATCCCCTAGACCTGAATAGAGAAAGAAACCGAAAGATGCAGTTGAAAAAGCATGCGTACTGTAAATCACTGCGTAGTCATTGCACAGTGACGTTATTAATTTTGTTTTTCTTAAGTCTTTTAATAATCGCTGCAAGTATATTGTTGCACATATATTATCCTATTTCTAAACATGTTTACAATGTTACTGCTGAACATTCTTTTAGTGAATTACCCCCGCCTGAGTTGTCCTATAGATTTGCGCTGCGCAATAACACTTTTATTAGTATGTTACATCATTCCCATCAGACTAGCAATGCTACAAATTGTTGGATATGTGGCCGACTCCCTCCCTATCAGAACTATAAGGGAATTCTGCCTCTCTTTCCATATCCGTTCACACACAATGGCTCCTGTGGAGCATGGTTTAGTTTAATTAATTCCTTAGATTCAAACTCAGTAGCTTATCAAGACAATTGGGTATGGGGAAACCTGAACCTAGTTTTACTCAAAGTCTGCTACCCAGATAAGGAGGGACTTCCCAAAAGAACAGGAACTGATCT
Source organism: Triturus cristatus (assembly GCF_964204655.1). Taxonomy (NCBI): domain Eukaryota; kingdom Metazoa; phylum Chordata; class Amphibia; order Caudata; family Salamandridae; genus Triturus; species Triturus cristatus. The sequence continues at coordinate 238,206,162 of NC_140586.1, read as the reverse complement.
AGAAAATGAAGTATACGGATTAGGTAATTTTACACTTAACCTCATGATCCTGAACGTTGAATCTGAAGCTACACCTATCTTGCCCGCCATGTCCGTATTCCCAGTAAAAGGGGAACTATGTATAAGAAAGAATGGCTCCATACACATGGGCCATAGTAAATGCACCACTGTGATAAAATTCAGTGATCAAGGCAAGTCTACATTTAGAGCTTCTCGTCATTCCTACTTTATATGTGGCCAGACCGCATATATACGCCTACCTCTAGATTGGGATGGTACCTGTTACATAGCATTCCTCCTACCACCTGTTTTCCTAGCTCCTCCTGATTATCATAGAAATACTCATTTAGTACACAATAGACAGCAGAGAGATCTCCCAATCGTCGATTACACTGAAACAGCATGGGAAAAATACACAGATTTCAATAAAGGTTTCTTCCCCTATATAGGTACAGTCACTAATAGTAAGTTGATACGTAGATTAACCAGAACCCTTGAAGCAGTAGTGAACAAAACTATTTCCGCCTTAGGCAATTTAACAGAAGAACAGTCTGCTATGCGGATTGTTGTGCTTCAAAATCGTCTTGTCCTTGACGTCATCCTGGCCGATAGGGGCGGAGCTTGTAGGGTCATCGGATCAAGTTGTTGCATTTTCATACCAGAAAATTCGCCGTCAGTATATAAAGCCATAACCCGCCTTCATAAGATTGTAAGCCAGATACACCAGAGTCCAGGCACCTGGACTTGGTCCGGTTGGTTCTGGGGTGTGTTGTCAGCCTGGGGATGGAGAATGCTCTCCTTCCTAGGTATTGGCTTTCTCATACTATTCAGTTGCTGCTTATGTCTACAATGTGGGCCAGCGATTTGTGGTCTGTGTGCCACCTCGTGTATCCCACATCCAAGTTTTCGTTCGAGATCCCGGAAGAAGAAAGAAGAACAAATGATGTTATATGAACAGATCGATGGATTGATGAAGATTGATATCTCCTAAGGGCCAGTAGGGGACAAGGAGGGAATGTGGAAATATGGATTTTTATGGTCGGTTATGTCCCCTATCTTGGACCCCAACGGTTTCATGTATAAGTCACAAGTACATGTATGTTCCCTCCAGTTCCAGTTATGAAGACGCAAACACATGTGCGTCCACCGTCAACATGTCCTCTTTCAGATCCGCCATGAATGGGCCGGATATTCTATTCCTAAGTATGAAAGGCCACCGGCTTTATATGGTTCATTTATCCCATTTTACAGTCCAGGCGAGTAGGCCCTGATTCTGCCACCAAGCCTTTTCCTGCCTTCTGCCTCTGAAAGCTCCAGTCTGAGCCTGCATCTGTGACCATGAACTTTGTCTTACTCCCTGCGCGACTAACGGTGCCTGATCCAGCCCGTAGCCTGCCAGAAAACTGTATTTCACCTTCAAGATTATCTCCTCCGCCCCTCATCCGATGCATTCCTGTCTAGCAGTTTAGGTAAACATTCCTCCAGCTACCGTGCAAAGGGGCCAGGCCTCGCTGTCCTCATGCAAGTAATTCATAAACCCTGTTACCATGGAATATTCCTACCCCCTCGCATCTAGTGTAGACACTTAGACGCTTGTACACGCACTAACAGTCAGTATAGTCAGTTATAGAATAAGATTCTATCCTAAGAGACCTCTCTTTTTGGATAACACAGTTCTTTAAACATAGGATATTAGATATGATTTGGGATTAGGTTGACATAACCCCAGACTTCTGTCTCCACATGTAGAGCTAAATGTCAAGTCCCATTCTCCCCCTAGTTGCACGTCAAATCACACGTCATGCTGCTGCGCGCGCATCTCTGCCAAGTATTTTTTCTGACATTGCGAAATTCTTTCATGGAACCACCCATTTGTGACATCATACCTAATGACGTTCTTTAGTTACGCCTAGTTACACCCATTTTAGTTACGCATGTATGTCTTTATCTCTGTTATCAACTGTTACGCCTCCTGCATCTGTTTCACTGTAATGCCTCTTCTATAAAAATGATTACCTGTCAATAATGTATTGTCCTTCACTTCCTGAACCTCCGTGGTGATGGAATATGAAGCCCACAATTCGAATTGTTATTGGAATAAAGCCCGTTCCGAATCTCTAATACCACGGATTCTGCCTCTTATTTTACTGAGCTATTCTTATTAATTTTCCGCATCAAATTAAGTACCGGTAATTAAATTATTTACCACAGTGCTCCCTCGACTTTTATACTTGTTTATGAACATTCCCTTCCCCCCGGGCCGGCATTTTTTCAATCGCCTACGCTCGGAATTGATTCGGCTTGTTTGGGGTGGGAAGAGACCTAGGCTGAAGTGGGCGGTGATGACCTCTCCCTACTCACGGGGGGGTTTGGACATACCGGACCTGGAGTTGTATTACTATTGCGCTCAAGCGCACTATGCATTTTACTGGTTCCACCCCGTTGCATTTATGCCCCAACTCGCTGCGGAGGACTGGCTGGCGGCTCCTCTGCCTCTGCGCGGCCTGCTGCATAGTACTCTCCCTCATAATATCTCGGATTATAACGCATTGCAGGGAACGGTGCGGGCATGGCTGGAGATATCTAAGCGAGTGGCGAGCTCGTTCTTGTACTCGCCCCTTCTCCCCATTGCCTACCACCCGCAGCTGCCCCTTCTACAAGAAAGATTGTTTCAAGACTTGATTCGCAAATTGGGGATTCAGAGGTGGGGAGATCTGTTCTCTGCTGGGCGCTTCCGCGACCGGGAACACTTCTTCGACGGGTACGCGCCTACCCCTCTGGAGCTTTTCACCTACATGAGACTGAGGCATGGAATGCGGTCCATATTGCAGACATTTCCGGCGGAACCCGAAATCACTGACCCATTGCATAGAGTCCTACAGGCGTCCTCGCCCTCCCACCTGGTCTCCATACTATACCACACAGTTCGCTCTGACGCTGCACTTGACACCTCACGGGCTCGTGGGGAGTGGGAGCGGGAGTTGGGGCTGGAGCTGGGGGATGACAGGTGGTCGTACTGTTGCATACAGACAGAGCAGATTTCTGCGAGCAGTAGACACCGTGTCATTCACTTTAAGTTCCTGAACCGCCTGTACTGCACACCGGTCACCAAGTACAAATTTAAGCTGCAGAACTCGGATAACTGCGAGAGGTGTCATGCCCCACATGCAGACTTCCTGCACTTATCCTGGGATTGCCCCGCAATCCAGACCTACTGGACCCAAGTGTTTTCTGCTGTTTCGCAGATGGTGGACCTGCTCCTTGAGCCCGAACCGGTGCAGGCGCTATTGGGTTATACCAAACATATTCCGCGAGCGAGCCGCAGGTTTGTCACGACGGCGCTGCTGTTGGCGAAGCGGCGGATAGCATGCCGGTGGGGTAGGGGGAGGGCCCCGAAATTTAAGGAATGGCTTAAAGACCTTGTCTACTGCCAAGAGCAGATACTGACATACTCCGACCTGCTCCCGGCTCGATCCCGTCCCGCTGATGTTTGGGGACCACTACAATGTTACCTACTGCAATACCCGGGAGCCCTGACGGAGGATGCTCCCCCTCTGGCCCATGACGACATTGCTTCTGATGCTCATGACGCACATCCTGAGCAAGGTGACGGATGAGCTGTTGCAGCACTGTGGGGGCGAGGGTTCTGTTCATGTGTCCCCTGGCTTCCCCCTCTCCCTGAGCAGCTACTCTGATCTTTCCATGCCATGATGATTAGGTTGCATGCCTGTTACAAGTGTCTTAAGGGTGGCGGTCACGCCCTGGGAAAGGTATAATGCATGGGGGAGCTCCACTTGAGGGCCCCCCATGCCTACATTGATCGCTTAACTTGTGTATGGCTCTGCTGCCAGCTGTGCATGCCCACTGTCCCTGCGCCAAAACTCATGATAATTTATGTTTTGCTGTTCCCGTTCCCCCCGGACATGCATTGGATGTACTGCTGTAATGATTTAGACCTTGAAATGCCACTGAAGTTCGCTTATGATTACTGTGTGACTGTAATGTTTTGGTACAAAATTCAATAAACAAAGTTTAAAAAAAAAAAGGATGCCCAAGACAAGGAGCTCAAGAAGCCCAAGAATATTCATGAAACACTGGGATCACAGACTGAATACCCTGGACAAGTTGTAGGGGACTAAAACGTTCAAAGTCACTGCCCTTAGGGTGCCCCCCATAAATAAAATTCTCCGCACAGGCCGAGGGAGGGATTTCAGTTTACCAAAAGAAAACCCCTGGGTGGACAGCAATGATACAATTGAATGTATGTGCCCCCCCCCCCCCCCCCCAGCGCATTTCCTCAAGAGCCAGTCATCAAGGGGGAATTCACATGCACGCTTGACATATGTAGATGGTTCGCAAGCGCCTAAATTAAGGCTTAAGGGCAGGACAGTGAATTGAAAATAGTCAGACCCCACCACAAAGCAGTGATCCATCCTGTGGGACTGCAGGATTGGCACACTGAAGTACCCTATAATTCCAAGGTCACAACCCGCTCTTCGGAATCCATGGCAACATTTTGACTTTCTCCTTCTTGAGAAAGGCATTCAACATGAGGTAAAAAAAAAGTCTAAAAACTCAATCATTATTGGGGGCCAGGAAGTATTAGGAGCACCATCCTTGACAAAAACAGCCTTCTCATGAAAAAATGAACTTTCAGTACTGGTGTATCCAGCAGTCAAAGGAAAGTAACCCCAGATAACAAACTGTAGCTTATCTGTCCTAAAAGCATTTCAGAAATATGGCAGTGAAGGCAAGGGAACAGGAAAATCATCCTCAACTTTGGGATGTGCTATAGTGAATATATACATAGCCAAAGCCGGCTCAGGATTTGCAGTCCGAGTTTTGGAAAAATCCGGACGCAGCGCCTCTGGAGCCGAGCCTGATGCAGATGTAGAAACAAGAGGCATAGCCTGCAGCAAGAGGTTAGAGGCAGGGTCCAACAACAGAGGCTGAATTGGGTATGGGAAAATAGGGTCAGTCAGACCTCACAAAGAACTCTCATGCGGAAGTCCGACTGGAGGCCCCAACGAATCCCTGGGGCCTGACGGCATGCCAGATGGATCCAGAACCATCCTGATGGGTTACAGTGTGGCCTCCTTCCAGGCTGCAATCTGCTACAGAGTTGACAATGGCCGGGGAATGCAGTACATCTGATCCAGAACTGGAAGTGGATCAGAGTTGATCACAGAGAGCCAGCTATGAGAGTGTTCTCGGAAGTGGGAGTGCTAGGGAGGCAAGAAATCTGCCCTAGAACTTTTATGTTTTCTTTTAGACTTTTATTTCGACTTTGTCCTTCTGTTTACCCAAGCATGGCGAACAGGAACAACTGTGTGACCTAAAACAGGTCTCACCTCACTTATGGTTTGCTACGGAGATTTTGGCATTTTGCTCAATGATAGCCTTTGTATGCACCTGGGGGCTTGTGTCAGAGTACCTGGAATCATTTCCAAGTCAATCAATTGGTACAGAGGCTCCATAGGCAGACATTGTGGGAGTCTGTGACGGATATCTGCCGGCCAAAGAAGCAGATGGGGACTACTCAAAGAGTACACATAAAAACAACAAAGATTTTCCAAGACATAACTCACTTTACTTTCATTATACTAGCATACAAAACAGTCTGAAGCTTAACACTGACAAATTCCCTACTAACCACACACAGCCAAACAAGAACATACTCTCAAACGATGACTTGTGCAATTGATGGATTGCCTTCTAAGAGTCAGACAAAAGAGTGTTGAGATATGCCCTTAATTGCATCTTGCTGGCACTGCGCTGCAATGCTAAAACGGCATGTGGCACTGTACGAATGCAAAATAACAAAGTAACAACAGAAGCAAAATATGCAATACCAGTCAGCTGGACATGTGAGAATCCAGGAACTAGTGCTCAGATTTCAGTTAGGCAAAATTGTCTTCCTATCATGCTTCACCCTCAGCGTTGAGGGGTGACCAGTGGAAGCTTTAAGTCCTTCGTGAAGTATCTATTTTTTCACCTTTTGCAAAGCCTGGCTTATAAACTATCATTTTTGGGAATATACGTGGACTCCTACACCTCACAGGTGTAAGCCTGATCTTTTCACAGCAGCCTTTGTCAGAGGACTCTCCAAGGTCTATAACAACGCTCTGTCTGGTGGATACTCTAAGCGCAGAGTCCTCACTTTTGGAATATTCCTCAGTTGTCAAACTGGATTTTTTTTTTTTTTTTTTAATTCTGTTTATTAAGTAAAATAAAGTACATTTCGCAGTCATCTGTGAACAGCATACAGAAGAACAAAACGTTATAACAACATTACAGTTCCGGACAGAGTCACGAATTACAATGTGCATCTTGGAAACACGGCGCGCGCCCCGCAGCGGGCCCGCCGTAATAACAGCAGCGCAACAGCCACCCTAACAATATACATGCCGTGACAGAGATCACTCAGCATCAGTCAGCGCAGCCTCAGCAAGGAAACGTCTGAGCGGCCCCCATATATCCTTCGGTTGGGATGAGGCGGGCAACTCCTCTGCATACAGTTCCAAGTTTTCCCTGCAATATACCATATCCGACAGCCACTTACTTAATTTTGGTTTAGCCGCACTATCCCACGTGAACAGAGTGCGCCGTTTAGCCAGCAGAAGAGCGACCCTCGCAAATCTGCCCACCACGCCCTTCAGCTGAGGCACATGAGCCAGCAGACACACCACAGGCACACATGGAAGCAGAGCCCCCGTCATTTTGTGAATGTGAGTCAGTACCTCTCCCCAGTACCCAAACACTGGCCCACAGCTCCAAGCGAGGTGCAGAAAATCCGCATCCTCCTGCCCACATCGTCTACACTGAGCCGATTCCCTCAACCCCATTCTGTGCAGTCGGGCCGGTGTATAGTATATTTGATGAAGGAATTTAAAGTGGATGATTCGCAGGTTGCCATTGGGGGTCAGGCGGCCCGTCAGTTGACAAATCCGCTCCCATTCCGCACCCGTGAGCTGGGGATCTAGTATAGCATTCCACTTTGCGAGACTGGCATCGGGGCCGCCAACCGTCTCCTCCTGCACAGCTCTGTATAGTTTAGTGATTAGTTTCTTCCTAGAGGGAGCCACCAACAGTAATTGCAGGGCCTTGAGCGTGGGGGGGCTCAGCAGGGAAACAGGGGTAGTGAGCTTTCATGGCCCTTTTTAGACGGTGGCAAGTGTACACAAACAAAGACGTGGGATTTTGTATGTAGGCTAGGTCATTCTGCTCTAGATAGTGTCCCTGCGTGTACAAATCTTGCATATGAGTGATACCAGCTTCTTTAAGCGATGTTAGAGGACCCGCCTCCCGCGTGATGGACAAGGCAGCGTGGTGCGCCAAGGGCAGTGCCGGCGCATATAGCGGTAGCCTTTGCATCCTGCGGCCTATCGCCTGCCAGGCCGCAATAGTCATGTCCAGTGTGTTAATTTCAGTGGGTGGCGTGTGCCGGGTAGTGTGCGTGAGCATACCTCGAAGTGGGGTGGGATGGGCGTCCCCATCCTCCACCGCCACATGTGGAATGAAGTTGTGTGGTCCATACCAAAAGTACGCATATTGCGCTTGCGCGCAGAGATAGTACACATAAAAGTCTGGCGCCGCGAATCCTCCTCTGTCGTACGGCAAGGTCAGTGTTTTCCAGCTAATTCTAGAATGTCGTCCCCCCCAGATTAAGCGCAGTAGTTGGGTGCGCAGCAGTGTGAAGAATTGTTGAGTCAGTTTAATCGGTATATTGCAATATAAGTAAAGAAAGCGTGGGAGGACAACCATTTTTACCACAGCGATGCGGTCTGCCAGGGACAGGGGGAGGCGCAGCCAGCCGTCCACCTGCCGCACCAGTGTGTCATACGCCCTACCGTAATTTTCCCTGATCACTACCTCGGGATCACGATGGACCCACACCCCGAGGTATTTTACTGGGTCTGTCGTCCAAATCAAGGGGTATTCCAGTTGGGGCTGGGACGTAATCGTAGTAAGTGGAATGACAACTGACTTGTCCCAGTTAATCGTGAGCCCAGAGTACCGACCAAATTTAATGTATTCCCGAAGGACCGGAGCTAAATGCGTTTGGGGATGTCTGATGAACAAAACCATGTCGTCAGCGTACATTGATATTCCAACTGGCCGGTGATTAAAATTGAGGGCAGAGTCCCTGTGACATTGCCGAATCTTACAAGCCAGTGGTTCGAGAACAAGAGCGAATAGCAAAGGGGACAGCGGGCACCCCTGCCTCGTACCCCTCACAATTTGAAAAGGCCCAGACGTGTGGTTACCTACGCGCACCACTGCCGATATGTCCGTGTATAAGAGCCGAATCCACCGCATCATGACCTCTGGGAAACCCATCTTACGTAATATGTAAAACATATAGTGCCATTCTACGGAGTCGAAGGCTTTAGCCGCGTCCAACATGACAGCAGCCGCCGGCAACTCAGGATTAAGGATATGGAACATGGAAAAAATAGTCCGCAGATTGTGAGAAGTGGACCGTTCCGGTATAAACCCGGACTGATCGGGGAGCACTAGCCGGGTCATTAGCGGCTGCAGTTTAGTGGCCAGAATCTTAGCAAATATTTTTGCGTCCAAATTAATCAGTGATAGGGGACGATAGGAGTCGCAACTGGAGGGCGGCTTATCCTTTTTAAGGAGAGTGATGATCATGGCCTGTCGCAGAGACGGGGGCAGTACGCCGGCCTCGTGCGCCTCAGCATAGAGTTCCAGTAAATGTGGGGCAAGTAGGTCGACGTAAGTCTTGTAGAATTCGGCCGACAGGCCGTCAGGCCCGGGGGCCTTTTTATTGGGAAGAGAGATAATAGCGTCTCGGACATCCTGCACGTCTATAGGCATTGATAGGTATTCCCGATGTGAGTCGGAGAGCCACGCACACGCTACGTCCGATAAATAGTCCGTCAGGGCCGATCCGTCCACCTCCCCCTGTGTCGTATAAAGTGTCTGATAGCAATCTTTAAATTGATCTACAATGGCCTGCGGCGTGAAATGCTCCGTCCCAGCAGCATCCACAATCTTGTCAATTTGCTGATGATTTGCCCGGAATTGTAATTTAGCGGCCAGATTCCCGCCGGGTCGCCCCCCCCTCACCATACGCCCTAGCCGCATGTCTTTTCCCCTTGTATTTTACTTCCGTATCCGCCCATTTATCATATTCCACGAGCAACTCTTGTATTCGTGCCAACGTGGCAGTAGACGGCGCTGCATAGTATTCCCTCTCTAGCCCAGCAAGAGCAGTCTCGGTTTTAGCCAGCTGCCCCCGTATGTCTTTCAGAATACCTGCGGTGGTGCCAATGCAGACCCCCCGAATCGTCACTTTGAACGCCTCCCAGAGAGACGCCTGGCTAGTCACGGAGCCCACGTTTTCAGTGAAATAGTGGACTATGGCCTCCCTAATAGTGTCCGTGTATAGCGGGTCTCGCAGTGCCTCCGCGCGAAAGCGCCATGTGAAGGGGCGGTGGGGGCACGCCGGAATCCGCAGGTGCAGAAGTACGGGGCTGTGATCCGATAGTGTACGTGGTAGGTTGCGGACATCGAGCACCCATCTGTTTGTCTCCTCCCCCAACAACCAATAGTCCAGTCGGGACCAGCTATTGTGGGCAGGTGTGATGTGTGTGCCTAGGCAAGCCCGTTCATTCCTCAACCGCCAGACATCCACCAGTCCCAACTCCCCCATTGCCTCCCGAACACACTGAGCCACTCGAAGCGTGCGAGCACCCGCCGGATTTGATTTGTCAACCTGTGGATTTAGATGTGTGTTGAGGTCACCCCCCCAGAGCACCGCCGCATCCGGCCAGGAGCGCACCGCAGCGAGCATCTGCGTAAAGGGGGACGGATCATCCATCACCGGACCATACATATTGAGAATCGTAATATAGGTCAGGCCTAGTCTGCCCTGTACCGCCGCCCAGCGCCCCTCTGAGTCAGTAGATGTTCGCACAGGTAGAAAAGGGACACCCTTTTTAATCAGTATAACCACCCCTCGCGCATAAGCTGAGTAGGAAGAAGCAAGCCGAAACCCCGCCCACCTGCTGGCCATTGCGGCCTCAGTGTGTTTAGTGAGGTGCGTCTCCTGCAGCAACGCCACCTGGATATTGTGCCTATCTAAGTAGTGTAGGACATGTCTTATTTTCTTTGGGGTGTTAAGCCCGCAGACATTCCAGGTTAGGCATCTGTATTCGTCACCCATTTTCGTCAAGTAGTGGCCTCACTGCCAACCCAGCTGTCACCCCCCACACCGCAGCACCACACGTACCTCGCCTCATCAGCCAAGCACACGCTCCGAGTTCGTACCCCTCTTGCATCCGGAACTGTATTGAACCCCCGCCCTCCACCCACTTCAGCAGCCCAACTTTGCCAAAGACAGACCCCGACAAGAAACAACATAATATAAAAACAAAACCAAAAACAAACCCATTGCACAACAATGAGAAAGGAAGGTGGGGAGCACCCATTGGGGGGAACGTAGCGGCCGCAAACACCTCCCAGTCTTTTGGGGAGGGGGCCGCCATTCTGTGTCTAACACTCCCAACGGTTAGCCCACCACCCGAGGCGCCATGTGTCCGCCCAGCGTGCGGCCCAGACTTTCCAGTCGCAGCACAACAGCATCGCCATGAGGGAAACAGTCAATGAGACCCAGTAGTGCATCTCGCGTCATGATAACAAAGGGCTGAAATCACATGCAGGTGACATCTAGTTGGGCCCTGGACCAGCAACGGCCACATCCCTGAGCAACAACACACAGCATAAGCCGACAGGGAGCCACAGGAGAGACAGCACAGGTGCAGCACGTTAGCGCAGCAAACAACAGATAGAAGTCAGCAGGCACGCAACCCAGGGCAATCACGTATGATGTAAGTCGAGCAGGCCTCAATGTGGACCCAGCAGCGATCTAGTGGAGAGGTGAAACCACAGTCAATGATCAATCTCGGAGGTGGGAGCGGAGTGCTGTTGTATCTTCCTCAGTGATCTAGCATGATCCATAGCCGATTTCGGGCTAGTGAATATTTTAGCTGCGTCATCATTGCAGATACGGAGACGCGCCGGGTATAGCATCGCATAAGGGATTCGGTCTTTCATGAGCAGCTTTTTGACCCCTAGAAATTCTTTACGGGCTGCCTGGACAGCGGCAGTGAAGTCAGGGAAAAAGGAGAGGACATTGCCCTGGTAGTTAATTGTGCCTTTCTGACGAGTGATACGAAGCAGTGTGTCCCTGTCCCTGAAGTTCAGCAGTCTGGCTATAATGGGGCGCGGTGGAGCGCCCGGTGGCGGACGCGCATTCAGGGATCTATGGGCGCGCTCAACGGCGAAGAGGTTCGCGGGCTCACAGATGTCCCGTATCATGGTCTCGATGTAGTCCTCAAATCTGCCTACATTGGTGGATTCCGGCAGCCCCAAAATCCGTACGTTATTGCGCCGAGAGCACGCTTCAATATCCTCGTTCTTGGCCTGTATCACTGCCAGCAGCTTCGCAATGTCCGCAGTCTTGTCGGAGACCTGCCTGAGACCATCCTCGGTATCCGAAATGCGCTGCTCCGCCTCGCCCAAGCGCACCCCCTGCCCGTCCAGCTTGGCGGAAATGGAGTCCATGCGACCACTGAGGGCCTCTATCTTGCCATCTATAGATTGTAGGCTGGCCTGAATTGCCGACAGCGTTTTCTCCAAGGCTGTGGGGGCCGGCGTGGTAGACTCCAACTCCGAGTCTGAAGTCAAGGAGTGCGACGACTTGCCCCCTTTGCGCGTCTCAAACATGAGCCGCGATTGAGCTTTGTCCGGCTTGCCCATGGTCGCCTCCTAGCCCGTACCGACCCGGACACGAACGGGACTGTAGGGCAAACAGGGGACGAAGGCGCGCCGCCAGGCCAGTAAGGAGCAGAGTACCAGGCGATGGCAGGATCCAACCAGGGGGGGAGGGGAGCAGCGTCCGCCGTCGCCGCGAGGGGGGACCCACGCGGCACACACCACACAGCGCCAGCAGGCCCCCGCTCCACCAGCTCACTCGAGCAGCGTCGCAGGTCTCACCGCCACCAGTAGGGAGCTCGCCTCTAGGTGTCCCCCAAAGGTCCCACGACGATCCAGCGCTACCTGCTACAGTTCAGTCCCCCAGGCAGAGGTCCGCACCTTGCAGCGTGTGTTTCCAGCCTCCAGGGCAATTACCCTGGCCTCCGCAGCTCAGTACCAGGCAGTCCACTCAGAACCCAGCACTGGGCAGTCCAGGTCGGACACGGGGAGGGGAGCGCGCCGCCGGCCACAGGGCCTACTCACCCGTCCGAAGCCGGCAGCTCGCGTGCACACCGCACCGCTCGCCCCACCTCCGCGCCCGCCGAACCACCACTCGCCTCCTCCGCCGCTGCACGCAGCGTCCAGCAGCTCCAGCGTCGGCACCGTTCGCCACCGCTACTCTCCGCCGACAATTTCCACACAGGCACCAGACAGACAGCGCGGGTGGGTCCCAGCGCGATGTCGATCCTCGCCGCCCCGACTCCTCCGCTCACCGCAGCTGACCCAAAATGGCGGCCTCGCCAAGCGCAGCGCCTCAGTCACGGCCACGGACCGTGGAGCCGCACAGGAACCTCAGCTTCCGCAAGCGCCCGATCCGGGGCCTCGAGCCTGAACTGTGGCGCTCGGTGATGGGCGTCTAGAGAGCAGGATAATGCAGGATGTTGGTGGCGGCCGGCGGAGCATCACTACAGTGCGGCCATCTTGCCTCGCATCAAGCCACGCCCCCCAGTTGTCAAACTGGATCTGGAAACTTTCCAGCAATGCTCCTGTATACTGCTAGGTGGCTCCATGCAGCTCCACAATAGCTCTGGACCAGACCAGAAAAGAACAAGCATTTGCAATGCAATAGGTCTCACATTTACCAGAGTTTAAGCTGTTGGCATTGTAAATGACAATACGTTTAATTTATGTTTCAAAAAACCAAAATAGAAATAAAAGGCATTTCATTTACAATGCCAATAGCTAAAACTCACGTAAATGCGAGACCTGTTGCATTGCAAATGCTTGTTTCATTGTGCCACTTGTCTTAGGACAAAGAGCAGTGGCTGGCACCCATGACTGATCTATTTAAAAGGGGCCGGCAGTCCAAGTTTTACCATATAGCCAGGCTTGGTTTTATTCCAGTCTTTATCCTATTGTGATGAGGGCTGATATGTGTTAAGGGCACTAGGAAAAAATACCTGCTGACATTTGAGCCTGTTGTGGACTTTTGTTTGCCAGCATTGAAGTTATTATATGCTGATGAACTAGTCTCCAGATTGGGCCATATTCCACAAGGTGCTCGGTGGCAGGGTGGGTGCATATATCCTGTTTTTCAGTCCCCGGGGCACACTAGTTCTACCGAAGAGGTGACTGATTCTTGTGTGGCCCGTTCTGTAATGTGGATCGCCTTAGTGAAAAATGTGAGCACATGGTCCCACAGAGGTATTTTTCATTTGCTTGTGCTATGGGCCCATTAATTTGTAACACCTTTCTTTGCCTTTACTCCTGGTCTTTATTACAGACACTGGTGCAGGGGCTAATAAACTGATCCAAGGCGCTCTGATTGTGTGCCGCACAGTCAGTGCACTTCCAAAGGTTGCCTTGTGAGTGAGGGCACAAGGGTTCCAGGAACCCCCAGAGATCCCACTCAAAAGCATGCACAGTCTCAGCCTGTACCTGTGTGTGCTGGATCCTTCTCCCGTATCAAAACAAGCATTGACAAATACGATGGGCATCGCCAGTGAGCGAGATTGGCTTTGGCAGCATGGCTAAAATTTAAAAATGCTGGGATGCTAGTCCCAAGGTTCCACTGAAACGTCAGCTCTGATGAGCCTTAAGGAAATCCTTGATGTACTTCATAAGTGGCAACCCCCAGTTGGTCCCTGCACCCTGCTGTCTCCAGGGGGAAGCTCTTGAGCTTTTTTCACTAGCTACACCCAGAAGTGATGCCTCCTTGCAGGGCTTTAAGTTGGGGGAAAAACTGGGCGTGCGCTAAAAGGGGCGGGGCAAATTTCTTAAAGGGGTGTGGCCTATACGAGTAGGGGAGTGGTCTAAATCAAGATTATTAGCATTGTGTGCTTAAGAAAATCATGAAGTCGCATCCAGCAAAGGATAATAAAATAGGTAAAAAGGTATATTTATTAAGTATAAGCCATAAAATACCAAATACTTTAAAAAACATGTAAAAATTATTTACATTACTTAGAAATCTATTGCAGGATTTCCCAAAACCCTTGAAGATATTCACTGTCTCTATTTTGCTGGGGTTTCTCACAACAATTTTCTTCAGCAGACCACCTACCTTTTGCCAGCCAACTCTTTACATACAGCTTTGCGTCAAATGTTTCAAATGGAGGACCATTGAGTTGTACCCATAAGCACGAAGAAATGGTCTCTACAAGATGAGAGGCCCTTGTTGGACAAGCAATTAAGTTCATTGCGCTGAAACCTCTCTCGTAATCCGCATTACTTGCTGGCAGGGTTTCCATGCAAACTACTAACTTTTTTAATGCTTCAGGGGTTTTCTTTCCACCAAAATCTTTGAAAAGTCTAAAAGCTTGGATAGTATCTATTGTTGGGAGAGAAACTCTGAACACAGTTTCTGGATATCTGTTTCACCATAAAGAATGCATTCATCACCAGAAGGCAAGTTGCCTGCATCTAGCACACTGAAGCTGGCTATAAGTTCTTCCTCAGAATCCCGGGCCCATCGTTTATTGATATTTACAGACAGACTTTGGTAAAACTGATTTTGATTAAGGGCAACAGAATTACTTCTACCATGGAAAAGAGCAACATTCTTGAATTTGCCCTCGTCAACTGCTCTCTGAGCCGCAGAAGCAAACTCCCCTGGTGAGTCCTTCATTGCTCTAAATATACGTACTTGACTAACCAAAAGTCTGTGGGCATTAACAATTGTAATGCCCCTCCTCTGTAAGGAGAGTGATAAGTCTTTGAGCTCTTCAAGTGCATCACACATGACCCCCAAATCTCTGATAAAAGAATATGATGTAAGCTTCTTCAAGAGACCTTCATACTTACTCCGGTCTCTTATGGGTCTGGATGGGTCTTTAGAAGCAGTCTCAAAATGTTTGCACAAGGCAGGGAAGCAGTTCCAAACAGCTTTTACAGATCTGTAACTGGATGCTACCCATCTAGTATCAAGCATTTTCCCTATCTTCTGAAGCTGTACACATAGCTCGCTGGCGGCCAGATTTAGCACTCTCTGGTTTTTTGGTGACATGCTGTATGTGGCATACAATGAGTCCATGAAAATCTTGAAGTGATTGATCCCGGCAACCTCATCAACTGTATCCGTAATTATTCTCTTATTACACACTTAAGGGAAACGGTCTAATTTCAAGTAAGTGTTATTTGGTATCCCAGTAGTAACTAAGCAATTTCGCTGAGACTGCATAGTTAACAAAGGCACTTGATGCTGACTAATGGTTTCCTTTAAGATGTTTGATGTCATTTTTCAAAAACATAAAATATGGTATAATTCAAGCATTCCACCCATCACTTTTCCCTCACTGAGAAACCCAAGTGTAATGGATTTGTCAAATTACGAGTCGAAGCGAAGTTGCACATCAGCCTTATACCTGGTACCAGTCAGTGTGATTGTATATTCCCCATCTGTGTAGAGTGTCACACAGGACTTTAATTACATCAATGTTAGTAAACATAGGAAGAGCAGAGCAATGTGAAAGTAGATGAAAATGAAACTCAGAGCAGCCCGTCTGGGTCGGCTTTACTATTGACTTGAGATATCTACTTACTTCTGAATTGTGTCTGAATATTTTCAATGCAGCCACAAGTTACATTACACAAGATCATATACATTTTTGGGGGGACTGGGGGCACAGTGAGATTAAGTCTTAATCTCACTGTGCCCCCAGTCCCCCCAAAAATGTATATGATATTGTGTAATGTAACTAGTGCTCATGTAGCTCACGTAAAGCGCTCCAATACGTTTGGGTCGAGACAGAGCTATACTAAACTGTAATATATCTCAACTCCCCTCCTAATGCATCTAGAGTTATTATATTCAGTGGCTGGGTGGTTTATTGGTATTTTCCGGCGCTGGCACAAGTCTTTCTGAAGGCTCACAGGTTGTGTGTGCAAGCACCGGCGCTAGAGTGTATGCCGACGTCGGTATGCATTTCATGTGTTATTGTTCATCCTATGTGTGATTTGACATGTGTGGTTCCACGTTATCACATATGTGTTACTGTAAACGTTATTTATTAGGCGATCAGTGAACAGAAGCAGACACCTGGACAGACTAACAAACAGAAGGGAATATAATGTAAATGAAACGACCCACGGATGGATAAACTGACTGATGGGTGGACGGTCGGTTAGTTAGAAATAGACATATGATTGAGAAAAAAGACGGGCAGGTATGTATCTAGAGAAATCAGACAGGTTTTTGAGGCATAGAGATGACGGGCCGACAGGGGCAGGGCTGCACTGGTAGTGTGAATGTTTGGGCAGTTAGTGCTGTATAACGTAGCGTTTTTTCTGTACTCGGTAACATGTGGTCTGTACACAGTGGATGCTCTTCAGCTGTTTACAATCATGTGGACAATTACTACAGCACAGAAACATTCATATACGAGTAACAATTTTGTTGTACTTCTTTCTATAACCTGTACTGTGCCCCACCCTGCACACACCCAACAGCGGATCCTAATTAAACCCGAGCATCTGCTGGATGTGGCAGCCTTGGGCTGTTTGTACTGAGCAGTAGTGCAATATAAAATAATGCCCCCCCCCCCGCAGAATGTGAAGAGGGGGCCCTTCGCCTAACAAGGGGACGGGAAGACCGCCTTCAGGCGACCCAGGCAGGGGGATAGCAAGTGTTGTGGGCTCTAATGCAGGGAAGGAAGAACAAGTTACTTACCTTCGGTAACGATATATCTGTAAGAAATATTAGTTAGTTAGATTCCTTACCTTAGAATATCCCCAGGCGTCAGGCTGGATCCGGAAAGATTTTTCGTCAGCAATACCCTTGCGCGTCGCTAGGCGTCATCTGCGGCTCCGCATCCGTCGTCGGCGTCGTGATCGCTGGGATGATGTCGGAGTACTTAGACGCCACCCTCGCGCGCTGACGTCAGTTTTTGTACATGGCTTTCCGCGCCAGGAACGCAGAGCCATGCAAGAGACCGACACTGGTGCCATGAATCTAGGGCCCTGAAAAGGATAACCTTAACCCTAGATGTCGGTTCGCAGAACGGGGAGGATGGGTGTGTCGGTGAGGAATCTAACTAATGTTTCTTACAGATATATCGTTACCGAAGGTAAGTAACTTGTTCATCTGAAAGAAACACGTTAGATTCCTCACCTTAGAATAGATACCCCAGCGATACAAACCCGGTGGTGGGTCTGCGAGCCAAGATCACACTAGAAAGTCCTGGAGAATAGAACGGCCAAAGACGCCGTCTCTCCGGACTTGGCTGTCCAGGCAATAATGCTTGGCAAACGTGTGCAGCGAGGCCCACGTTGCTGCCTGACAGATGTCCTGCAAGGGAACTCCCCGACCCAAGGCAGTTGTCGCCGCCGTGGCCAGAGTGGAATAGGCCCTGAGCCCTACAGGAGGTTCCTTTTTAGCCAAAGAATAACAAGCTTTGATACACAATACGACCCACCGAGAGATGGTTCGCTTGTGTACCGCCCTCCCCTTCTTAGCGCCAACGTAGCCCACAAAGAGCTGGTCATCCACACGGAACTGCTAGGTGCGGTCCAAATAAAAGGACAGCGTCCGTTTTGGGTCCAGACGGTGGAGCCTCTCTTCCTCTTTCGAAGGATGCGGAGGCGGAAAGAAGGTGGGCAACGTGACAGACTGCCCGATGTGGAAGGCAGTCACCACCTTAGGAAGAAAGGAAGTACGAGTCCGGAGAACAACTTTGTCCGGATGGACAGAAAGAAAAGGAGGCTTAGAAGATAGAGCCTGGAGCTCACTCACCCTTCTAGCAGAGGTGATGGCAACCAGGAAAGCAGTCTTAAGAGTGAGAAGACGAAGGGGACAATTATGAAGTGGCTCAAAGGGAGCGCACATCATATGTCAATACCAGGTTCAAATCCCACTGAGGCATTACGAAAGGGACAGGAGAAAACATGTGAGTAATGCCCTTGAAGAAGCGAGAAACAACAGGGGATTTGAAAAGAGAAGGCTGATCAGGAAGCCGTAAGAAAGCAGAGATAGCTGAAAGATAACCTTTAGAGTGCCCAGAGCAGAGCCCTGCTGGGCCATGGAAAGAAGAAAGAGGAGAACCTCAGAAAGAGGGGCGGAAAGGGGATCCACAGCCTTTGCTGTGCACCATGCCACACATTTGTTCCACCTGCAGGCGTATACCGTTTTAGTGGAGGGACGCCTGGCTGCCATAATGACATCACAGACTTCAGGAGGCAAGTCAAATGGCATCAACTGCTGCCGCTCAATTTCCATGCATGGAGGTGGAGGCTGGACAGGTTCGGGTGGAGGACCGTCCCCTGCTGCTGCGACAGAAGGTCCTCCCGAAGAGGCAGTCGTATCGGGGGATCGATCGACAGACTGAGTAGCTCGGGATACCAGTACCTTCGTGCCCAATCCGGAGCCACCAAGATGACTTGGGCCCGGTCGCACCTAATCTTCTACAGCACTCTGGGCAGAAGTGGTATAGGCGGAAAGGCGTACAACAGACCGCAACTCCACTCGCGACGAAAGGCGTCCTCGAGCGAGTGCCGCATTGTAAACTCCAACGCGCAGAACTGCTGACATTGCGCGTTCTCTTTGGAGGCGAATAGATCTAACCAAGGCTCTCCCCACTGCTGAAAGAGGCCTTGCGCCACTTCCGAGTAGAGACGCCATTCGTGATCCATCATGCACCGGCGGCTGAGTTCGTCTGCTCTGGCGTTCAGAGAGCCCGCCAGATGTTGAACCACCAGAGTGATGCCCTGATGTTCCAGCCATGTCCAGAGGCGCAGAGCCTCCTGACAAAGGGTCCACGACCCCACCCCGCCCTGTTTGTTGCAATACCACATGGCGGTGGTGGTGTCCGTGAACACCTGCACTACACTTCCCCGGACAACGGGAAGGAATGCCTTCAGTGCAAGTCGGATCGCTCTCAGCTCCAAAAGGTTGATATGGAGCTGAGACTCCGCCGGAGATCAGAGTCCTCTGATCTCCGCCTCCCCCATGTGGCCCCCCAATCCCAGGAGGGACGCATCCGTCACTACTACGTGCTCCGGTTGGGGTAGGGAGAGGGATCTGCCACTGACCCAATCGCGGTCCGTGAGCCACCACTGCAACTGTCTTGCAGTGCCCTCCGAGATCAAGACATGGTTAGACAGGTTGCCCCGATGCTGGGCCCACTGAAACTTCAGGTCCCACTGCAGAGCCCGCATTCGCCACCTGGCGTGATGCACTAACAGGATGCAGGAGGCCATCAGCCCCAGAAGCAGCAGTACAAACTTGACCGAAACCGGGATAGAGGCCGAAAGATGGGAAGCAGAGCCTGAATATCCCGGACTCGCTGTACCGGAGGATAAGCCCGGAACTGCTCCGAGTCCAGAACCGCCCCGATAAAGAGGAGCGTTTGGGAGGGACTCAGATGCGACTTCGGCACATTAATGGAGAACCCCAGCAAATGCAGGAGGTCGGTCGTAGTCTGGAGGTGGGAGACGACTTGCTGGGGCGAGCCCGTCTTCAACAACCAGTCGTCGAGATAGGGGAAGACTGGAACCCCTGATCTGCGCAGATGAGCTGCGACCACCGCCATCACTTTCGTGAACACCCGAGGGGCACTGGTGAGTCCGAAGGGGAGCACGGTAAACTGAAAATGCTCCTGACCCACCGTGAACCGCAGGTAACGCCGGTGGGCTGGCAAGACGAGGATGTGGAAATAAGCATCCTGCAAGTCCAACGCTATCATCCAGTCTCCAGGGTCTAGGGCAGCCAGAACCTGAGCTAAGGTGAGCATCTTGAACCTCTCCTTCCGGAGGAAGGCGTTGACGCTCCTGAGGTCCAAGTTAGGGCGTAGGCCCCCTTTGCCCTTCTTGGGAACCAGAAAGTAGTGAGAATAACAACCACGGCCTACTTCTGGACCAGGAACGCGCTCGATGAACAAGTTACTTACCTTCGGTAACGATGTATCTGTAAAAAACATTAGTTAGTTAGATTCCTCACCTTAGAATATCCCCAGGCGTCAGACTGGATCCGGAAGATTTTTGTAGCAATACCCCTTGCGCGTCGCTAGGCGTCGTCTGCGGCTCCGCGTCCGTCGTTGGCGTCGGAGTACTTAGGCGCCGCCCTCGCGCGCTGACGTCAGTTCTTGTACATAGCTTTCCGCGCCAGGAACGCAGAGCCATGCAAGAGACTGACACTGGTGCCAAAAAATCTAGGGCCCTGAAAAGGATAGCCTTAACCCTAGATGTCAGTTCGCTGAACGGGGAGGATGGGTGGGTCGGTGAGGAATCTAACTAACTAATGTTTCCTACAGATACATCGTTACCGAAGGTAAGTAACTTGTTCATCTGAAAGAAACACGTTAGTTAGATTCCTCACCTTAGAATAGATACCCAAGCAATACCAACCACGGTGGTGGGTCTGCGAACCAAGATCACACCAGAAAGTCCTGGAGGACAGAACGGCCAAAGAAGCCATCCCTCCGGACTTGGCTGTCTAGGCAATAGTGCCTGGCAAACGTGTGCAGCGAAGCCCACGTCGCCGCCTGACAGATGTCCTGCAAAGGGACTCCCCGTCCCAAAGCAGTAGTAGCCGCTGTGGCCCGAGTAGAATGGGCTCGCAGCCCAACAGGAGGGACCTTTTTTGCCAAGGAATAACAGGTTTTTATACACAAAACGACCCACCGGGAGATGGTCCGTTTGTGCACAGCTTTCCCCTTCTTAGCACCCACGTAGCCAACAAAAAGCTGGTCGTCCACCCGGAACTGCTTCGTGCGGTCGAACTAAAAGGAGAGCGCACGTTTTGGGTCCAGACGGTGGAGCCGCTCTTCCTCTTTGGAAGGATGCGGAGGCGGAAAGAAGGTGGGCAAGGTGACAGATTGCCCAAGATGAAAGGGGGTCACCACTTTCGGTAGAAAGGAAGGACGAGGCCGAAGGACAACCTTGTCCGGATGAACAGAGAGAAAAGGAGGCTTGGACGATAGAGCCTGGAGCTCACTCACCCGTCTAGCCGAGGTGATGGCTACCAGGAAAGCAGTCTTAAGAGTCAGAAGACGAAGAGGACAATTGTGAAGAGGCTCAAAGGGAGCGCACATCAGGAATGTTAAGACAAGATTCAAGTCCCACTGAGGCATTACGAAAGGGACAGGAGGGAACGTGTGAGTAATGCCCTTAAGAAAGCGTGAAACTACAGGGGACTTGAAAAGAGAGGGCTGATCAGGAAGCCGTAAGAAGGCAGATATGGCAGCAAGATAACCTTTCAAGGTGCCCAAGGCAGAGCCCTGCTGGGCCAAAGAAAGAAGAGAACCTCAGAAAGAGGGGCGGAAAGGGGATCCACAGCCTTTGCTGTGCACCATGCCACAAATTTGTTCCACCGGCAGGCGTATACCGTCTTTGAGGAGGGACGCCTGGCTGCCAGAATGATATCACAGACTTCAGGAGGCAAGTCAAATGGCATCAACTGCCGCCGCTCAATCTCCACGCATGGAGGTGGAGGCTGGACAGGTTTGGGTGGAGGACCGTCCCCTGCTGCTGCGACAGAAGATCCTCCCAAAGGGGCAGACGTATCGGAGGATCGGTCAACATACTGAGTAGCTCAGGATACCAGTACCTTCGTGCCCAATCCGGAGCCACCAAGATGACTTGGGCCCGGTCGCGCCTGATCTTCTTCAGCACTCTGGGCAGAAGTGGTATAGGCGGAAAGGCGTACAACAGACCGCAACTCCACTCGCGACGAAAAGCGTCGCTGAGCGAGTGACGCCTTGGAAATTCCAACGCGCAGAACTGCTGATATTGCGCGTTCTCGTCTGTGGCGAATAGATCTAACCAAGGCTCTCCCCACTGCTGAAAGAGACCTTGCGCCACCTCGGAGTTCAGACGCCATTCGTGATCCATCATGCACCGGCGGCTGAGTTCGTCTGCTCTGGCGTTCAGAGAGCCCGCCAGATGTTGAACCACCAGGGTGATGCCCTGGTGTTCCAGCCATGTCCAGAGGCGCAGAGCCTCCTGACAAAGGGTCCACGACCCCACCCCGCCCTGTTTGTTGCAATACCACATGGCGGTGGTGTTGTCCGTGAACACCTGCACGACACTTCCCCGGACAGAGGGAAGGAAGGCTTTCAGTGCAATTCGGATCGCATCCATCACTACGACATGCTCCGGTAGGGGTAGGGAGAGGCTCTTGCCCGTGACCCAATCGCGGTCCGTGAGCCACCACTGCAACTGCTGTGCAGTGCCCTCCGAGATCAAGACATGGTGTGAGAGGTTGCCGTGATGCTGGGCCCACTGAAACTTCAGGTCCCACTGCAGAGCCCGCATGCGCCGCCTGGCGTGATGCCCTAGTAGGATGCAGGAGGCCATCAGCCCCAGAAGCCGCAACACTAGCCTGACCGAAACCCAGGATAGAGGCCGAAAGATGGGAATCAGGGCCTGTATATCCCGGACCCGCTGTTCCGGTGGATGAACCCGGAACTGCGCCGAATCGAGAACCGCTCCGATGAAGAGGAGCTTCTGAGAGGGGCTCAGGTGTGACTTCGGCACGTTGATGGAAAACCCCAGCAAATGCAGGAGATCCGCCGTAGTCTGGAGGTGGGAGACGACTGCCTGGGGCGAGCCCGCCTTCAACAACCAGTCTTCGAGATAGAGGAAGACTGGAACCCCTGATCTGCGCAGATGAGCTGCGACCACCGCCATCACTTTCGTGAACACCCAAGGGGCACTGTTAAGGCCGAAGAGGAGCACGGTTAACTGAAAGTGCTCCTGACCCACCTTGAACCGCAGGTAACGCCGGTGGGCCGGCAGGACGGGGGATGTGGAAATATGCGTCCTGCAAGTCCAACGCTACCATCCAGTCTCCAGGGTCTAGGGCAGCTAGAACCTGAGCCAAAGTTAACATTTTGAACCGTTCCTTCCGGAGGAAGGCATTGACGTTTCGGAGGTCCAAGATAGGGCGTAGGCCCCCTTTGCCCTTCTTGGGAACCAGAAAGCAGTGGGAATAACAACCACGACCTACTTCTGGGCTCGGAACGCGCTCGACGGCCTCTTTGGCCAAGAACTTCCTCTTGCAGATGATTCAAATGATTCTCCGAGATACGGTGGTGCTGCGGTGGCATGGCTGGAGGGGTCGACTCTAAGGGGAGGGAGTAGCCCCTTCGGACGATTTGCAGCACCCACCTGTCCGAAGTGATGGAACGCCAGTGGAGCAGGTGATGGCGAACTCTGCCTCCCACTGGCGTGGAATGGGCCTGAAAGCGCGGACTAGGAGGGCTTTGAGGCGGATGCTGCTGGGGTGGATGTGGATGGACTGGCATGTTGTCCCCCTGTACCGCTTTGGCGGAATCCACGTCCACGTGGAGGTTGGTTCTGCGGCCTGTGGCTAGGCGACGTGAGGGGGCGCCCCTTCCTTGGCCACGAAAGGGGTGCAAAGCGGAAGTTTGTAGAAGCGGGCCGAGAGACCCAATGACTTGGCCGTAGCCCTGGAGTCCTTAAAGCGCTCCAGCGCACTGTCCGCTTTGTCGCCAAAGAGGCGACTGCCATCAAAGGGCATGTCCATGAGGGTGCTCTGGACATCCCCGGAAAAAGACGTGGACCGCAGCCAGGCGTGACGACGAAGCGCCACTATGGACGACATTGCCCTGCCTAGCGAGTCCGTCGTGTCCAAACCACATCGGATGGCATACCGCGCTGCATCCCGCCCCTCGGCAAGAGCCTGGGCGAGCCGCGTCCGGGCCTCCTCCGGACACAGGGGCAGCACGTCCTCCACCGTATCCCACAGAGAGTGGGAGTAACGGTCCAAGAGACAAGCAGTGTTAATAGACCGCAGCCCTAAACTAAGTGAGGAGAACAGCTTTTTACCAAACTGCTCCAGTCTCTTGGATTCCCGATCCGAGGGAGCGGACGGGAAGGAGGTCTGGGAAGTAGAGGCCTGGATAACCAGGCTCTTAGGCGTGGGGTGTTGGGACAGGAAGCTGGGTTCGCCTGGTGCAGGGCGGTGGCGCCGGGCCACGTTCCGGTCCACAGGAGGTACTGTGGAGGGCTTGGACCAGGTGCCCTTCAGAACGTCCATCAGATTGAACTCCTGAGGCGGAAGCCGGGAGCCACGAGCATTTATTTTAAAAAGGGTATATTTGTGTGTGTTGTTACTTCCTACCTTGCCGCTGCATCTTGCCACCAGTCTTGCCGGTAATTCTCCCGCGTAGACATCCCGGGGAAGCCCTCCTGCTCAGGCCACGCCCCTCGGCGCTAGGCCACGCCCCCGCCCTTTAAACGGAGCGTCAGCCTTCGCGCGGCCGGACAGATTGCACTCCTGAGGCGGAAGCCGGGAGCCACGAGCATTTATTTTAAAAATTGTATATTTGTGTGTGTTGTTACTTCCAACCTTGCCGCTGCATCTTGCCACCAGTCTTGCCGGTAATTCTCCCGCGTAGACATCCCGGGGAAGCCCTCCTGCTCAGGCCACGCCCCTCGGCGCTAGGCCATGGCCCCGCTCTTTAAACGGCGCGTCAGCCCTCGCGCGGCCGGACAGATTGAACTCCTGAGGCGGAAGCCGCGAGCCACGAGCATTTATTTTAAAAATTGTATATTTGTGTGTGTTGTTACTTCCTACCTTGCCGCTGCATCTTGCCACCAGTCTTGCCGGTAATTCTCCCGCGTAGATATCCCAGGGAAGCCATCCTGCTCAGGCCACGCCCCTCGGCGCTAGGCCACGCCCCCCACCCTTTAAACGGCGCATCAGCCTTCGCACGGCCGGACAGATTGAACTCCTGAGGCGGAAGCCGGGAGCCACGAGCATTTATTTTAAAAATTGTATATTTGTGTGTGTTGTTACTTCCTACCTTGCCGCTGCATCTTGCCACCAGTCTTGCCGGTAATTCTCCCGCGTAGACATCCCGGGGAAGCCCTCCTGCTCAGGCCACGCCCCTCGGCGCTAGGCCACGCCCCCGCCCTTTAAACGGCGCGTCAGCCTTTGCGCGGCCGGACAGATTGAACTCCTGAGGCGGAAGCCACGAGCATTTATTTTAAAAATTGTATATTTGTGTGTGTTGTTACTTCCTACCTTGCCGCTGCATCTTGCCACCAGTCTTGCCGGTAATTCTCCCGCGTAGACATCCCGGGGAAGCCCTCCTGCTCAGGCCACGCCCCTCGGCGCTAGGCCACACCCCCTCATACTATATCATGTGTCTCTCCCGGACGCGCAGCGGGCGCGCTTAAGGCAAGCCCGTCTGCGCCCGTCCGCGGTCTAGGGCTATACCTTCTGTCCCACGGGAGAGACATAAACGTTGGAGCAGGCAGGAACTGCTGACTCTTTGTGTGTCTACCCCATGTCTACATAAATTGAGAGTGGAAGACAATACTGGCTGTGAATACTGTCATTTCTCTTTTGATCCTGGCAGGGATGTGGCTCCCAGAGACTATATTCTGGATTGTGTCCTACTTAACGTACGTTCTCTGCGGAAACACAAATTAGATCTTTACGCTCTACTCACTGAGAAACAATGGGATCTTGTGTTTCTTACTGAGACATGACTAGATGAAGGCTCTACCCCTGATGCCTTAGAGGCACTTCCAGAAGGCTATACTATGCTTAGGCAAGACAGACTCACCGGAAGAGGAGGGGGCATTGCTATTATAGCACAGAAAAATCTACGTTGTCAATTAGACCACTCCTCTATCCTGGACAGTGAAGCAGGGAGCTTCACTGTCAAAGTGAATGAGAGCTGTACGCTGAAGGGCATGCTAATTTATAGACCCCCAGGCCCTATAGCCAGGTTTGGGGAGAGTCTGGTGGAAGGCATAATGGAGGCAGTGTTATGCACAGACACATTTTTGGTACTAGGGGATCTTAACCTACATCTAAACAGTCCCACAGATAATGTTAGTAGGGACTTCTGCCAGGCATTGGGAGCCCTCCAATTGAATCAAATAGTAAGTGGTCCAACTCACCAGTTGGGACACTTACTGGACCCCATATTCGTCAATTGGGGGGGAAGTAGAAGCTAGGACCCCTATTCCCATCCCTTGGTCGGATCATCACCTGGTACCATTCTTCATACGAATTTCCGGGGTTAAACTCCCGGAGCCAGCTATACTGTACCATCCCAGGCGGAGATGGGCTACCTTCTCTCAGGCTAAATTTAGTGCGGCACTGACCAAAGGGGGAAACCCTGGGGGGGATGATGCGGATACGGCTAATTTCAATCTATGCAAGCGTATCAACGAGGCGCTTGACTGCACAGCCCCACTTTCGCATGCCAGATTGGGTGGCCGCCTTAAAAAAACTGCCCCGTGGTTCAGTGATGAACTACGGGTCACGAAAACAGCACTGAAGCAAGCCGAAAGACAGTGGCGTGGGGCTCCGTCTAAGGAAACTAGGGAAGCCTACCTAACGAAGAGGCGAATTTATCACGGGCTTATCAGGAAGTCCAAAGCAGCATACTACACCATTAGAATTAGCGAAGCTGACAACTCGACGAGGGAGCTCTTCTTGCTCTATAAAACCCTCTCGAGTGGGAAACCAGCCATGGTTCCTGATGACTGTTCGGTAGAATCCTGTGATAGGATTGCGGATTTTTTTCCCGAAAAGATAGCAAATATCTACTCGGCATTTCCCAGTCATCCCATTGCTGGAACCGACTTTGCAGAAAGCCCGAGGGAATGTAGAGATAGACATACTCTGACCAACTTTGTCACCCCGCCCTCGGAGGATCTACTAAAAATCTGTTTATCCGTCAAATCAGGCTCCCCGAGGGATCCCACCACACCGAAACGGCTAGTGGATAGTCTATCGGTGCTAGAACCGTATATAAGACGCCTATTAGATGTGTCTTTTAGCACCAAGACCGTGCCCAAAGCCTGGAAACAGGCGGTGGTTCTACCTCTTAGAAAGAAATCTAACATCAGCTTTGAGAAATTAGAGAACCTTCGGCAGATCTCCCTTTTGCCCTATCTGGCTAAAGTGGCAGAAAAAACGGTAAATATGCAACTGATGGATTTCGTGGATAAGGCAGCTCTACTACACGATACCCAGTTTGGTTTCCGTCCCCGCCATTCTACGGAATCAGCGCTTTTGATGGCTGTGGAGACCTTGCGCCAGGGGGTGGATGAGGGTCATACTATGGCCCTCATCCTATTGAACCTGAGTGCAGCATTCGACACCGTAGCTCATTCCACCCTGCTACGGTGTCTGAATATTGGCGGAATAACTGGAGCTGCCCTCGCATGGATCCAGTCCTTTCTCACGGGGAGAAGCTTTCAGGTCCGCCAGAGCGAGTGTTATTCCAGGGATATTGGATTGGACCAGGGCGTACCCCAGGGATCGTCCCTGAGCCCCACCCTATTTAATCTTTATGTCTCCCCAGTGGCCCGTATTGCTGTGGGCCATGGTCTGTACATCGTGTCCTACGCCGACGACACGCAGCTGGTTATCTCCCTCTCGCGAGCGCCGGGTCTTGCGGCAGACAGTTTCAGAGTCTGCATGCAAGACCTTGCAGCCTGGATGTCCGCCAACTGCCTTAAACTAAATGGCAGCAAGACTGAGGTACTCGTAGTGGGGGGGAACCCATCTGTCTCGTCGTCGCCGTGGTGGCCTCCATGCTTGGGAGAGGCTCCAACACCTTGCCAAGAAGTTCGGAACCTTGGAGTCTGGTTAGATGCTGACCTGTCTTTTGGACCGCAGATAGGACGTGTGGCGGGCGTCTGTTTCAGCGTCCTGAAAAGTTTACGGAAGATTTTAGATCTCCTCCCTACGTCAGCCCGCAAAACGTTGGTGCACGCCCTCGTCACATCACGCCTGGATTATGGCAATTTGCTGTACCTAGGAGCAACCAACAAGGCCTTAAATCGCCTTCAGGTGCTGCAGAATGCGGCAGCTCGCCTCATTTTAAAATTTCCCAGAAGAGTGGCCTCTAATACCGCCCTTCGGACTCTTCACTGGTTGCCAGTGAGGAGCAGGGTGGAGTTTAAGGCCCTCTGTACCTGCCATCGCATCCTTACTGGGAAAGCGCCAATACCGCTCCAGAACTTGATCACCAGGTATGAACCAACACGCTCCCTTCGCTCCTCCCACAGAGGCCTTTTAAAGGTCCCGAGGATAAGGCGGGCTCGCATGGGAGGTAGATCTTTTCGCTACCTGGCGGCTAAGAGCTGGAATGGTCTACCTTTGGACCTCCGTCTTGAGTCATCTGAACTGGGCTTTAGGAGGAAGTTAAAAACATATCTATATACTCGCTAGCTTGCACAGTCTCATTGGTTGTGTCCGTGGGAGTCAATCTGTTTTAGCGCGGGGACACGCTTTGAGCGTAACCAAGCGCTTTATAAAATTCCCTTATTATTATTAGTGCTTCGCTAAATGGCAGCAGAGGCTCCGAGGAGCTTGCTGACGGTTGGAGCACTTCAGTGAGGAGGTTAGTCCTCACGGCCACAGTAGGGAGCTCCAGCCCAAGGGCTTCGGCTGCCTTACGCAACGCCACAGGAAAGGTAGCACCTTCCTCCGAAGCCACAGTCGGAGAGATGAAGCCAGTGTCAGGGGAGGTGTCAAGGCCACTGGCATCCCCCAGCTCATTTGCCCAGTCCTGTGATAACTGACCCTGGCGGGTCAGAGGGTCATCAGACACCTCCCAGTCGCCACCGTCATCTGATTCCTGGTAAACAGGTGGAATGATCGGAGCCGGGCGGAAGATGAAATGGTCACCCATCGGCGTCGGATGCAGCGCCTGGACCGGGACTTAACTGGGGAACGACTTCATCTGGAGACAGCGCCAGGGGTGGCACCGGTGTCGGCGCCGGCGGAGGAGGGGTCGTGAGGTCGCCCGGCACCGACTGAGATCCAGGCCTGGATCCCGCGGGGACCTGCGGCGTCAGGATCGGAGTCGAAGACGGTGCCGGAGCTGCCGGCTCGCTAGGCCTCCCATTGGAGCCCGCGGGGCCAGGCGTCGACGGCGGAGCCAGGCCCCTCATGGCCGAGAGGGAGGCACTGATCTCCGCTGGAGTCGCGTCAGTCCCAGGGACCGGCGGGTATGGGGACGGACCCGGCTCCTGCGGCTCTGACGGAGCCGCGGGGGTGGTACCACCCAGACCCTAGACCGAGTCGCGCGACTGGTGAGGGGAGTCTGAAGAGCGATGTCGTCTCTTGGACTTCTTACTACGCTTCGACTTACCCGAACAATTGGAACCCGATGAGCGGTGATGATGGCTGCGGCTCCGCAACCAGTGCCTCGACCTCCTCCTCGACCGGGACCGTGAACGGAGCCGAGTGCCGGAGCTCGAGAAGCTTGCGGGACTGCTCCCGCCTAGCCTTCGAGGTCAAGGCCCAGCAGTCGAGGCACGACTCCGCATCGTGGTCGGCCCCAAGGCAGTAAAGTCACAGGTTTTGAAACCAGGTATCCTACCGGCACCAGTATCGAGTCGACGAGAGTAGACAAAAGAGTCCAAAAAGTTTAGTCAAAAATTGACTAAAAGGGTAAGCTCTTCCCGGATCGGCGCTGTCTGGCGTGGAAAAAAGAAGAACTGACGTCAGCGCGCGAGGGAGGCGTCTAAGTACTCCGACGACATCATTCCGGCGCATGACGCCGACGACGGACGCGGAGCCGCAGACGCTTAGCGACGCGCAAAAAGTATTGCTGACAAAAAATCTTTACGGATGCAGCCTGACGCCTGGGGATATTCTAAGGTGAGGAATCTAACTAACGTGCTTCTTTCAGATACACTTAACAATCCATTGAGAAAGTATACTCATTTGAATAGCTTATCCTACCTTCTATCTGCAAACATCTGGTCATCAACATGCACATCTTTGGTCCTGTCTACATAAACACTAAGCTCCCTCCTGAAATCCGGGCCTACAGAGCCTCTGCTGATTCTTGGCAGGATGCATCGGAGGAAAAAGCATAGGCAAATCAATAAGATAACACCTGAAACGACAAGCTACCCATGGTCAAATTACTCTACAGACCAATCTGTCCAGAAAAAATACATATTATAAAGTACCTTTAACGACAATACCTCAGCTTCACCTACTCTGCAAGCCAAATCAGTGACACTCAAGAATTTTAAATAAGAACAACCAAATAGAAGAATCATGCATTGGCTCACATGGTGATGCCATAACAAACGTGAGAACTAAGGGGCTCATTACAATGGCGGGCGGACTGACATCGCTGCAGTGCTGGGACTGGCCGCCGGTAAGGCGGCGGTCCCACTCAGTGTATTAGGATGTGCCCGCCACTATGGCGGGAGCATCCAGGCCCCGGATCATTGCAGACGGTGCTGCTGGCAGCAGCACCGTTCGCAATGCACAAATGGCACATAGTGCATTTCCATGCACAACATGGCAGGCACCACGCGGTGCCTGCCACCTTGTGCATGGAAATGTAGGGGGGTACCCCGGGTACCCCCCAGTGCACATTGACCCTCATCCCACACAGAGGGGGTCCGCAACAGGCCCCAGAACCCAGCCTCCGCCAGCATTGCAATCTGGCGGGAGGTGCCTGCTCGTGATGATTGCTGTGGCGGAAGCATGGCGGGCGGTCTTTGTGACCGCCGTGGTCAGTGAGCCATTCCCCCGCCATCTTAATGTGACGGGGGAAAATGAGAGCCAGATGGCGGAGAGACCACCACCGCAGGCCCTGCATTGGCGGTCCCTACGCCATCGTAATGAACCCCTAAATTCAGATCCAATTGAGGCCCCACGAAAGGAGTGGGTGGAAAGGCATGATTTAATCCTTTCAGGAAAATGATCACCAAAGAATTGTGAGGCAATAAGGGTTAATCTGGTAAGTACAAGAACCAACGACAGTAACTAAATAGCCCTTCACCATGCCTACAGTAAGAGACTAGCTAACCAACAACAGAGAAAATCTCAAGGCAGAGAGAGAAACAAGAAGAGAGCTAAGCAACAAAGCAAGCCCAGCACCTACATACACAATCTTTTTAGAGAAACAAAAATGACATCTGTTGGTTCAGAAGGAAGGCCAAACAGCCGTCTTCTCTTTTCAGTTTTTTAAGCATGCAGATTGAGAGCCTGAAAATTGTGCTGTAGAATAGAACTCAACTTATATGTTGTGTGAGGAGAGCCTGTAGGAGAGGAGTGAAACGAAAGTGCACACATTGAAAAATAACTCTAAATACCAGACTCTCCTTGTAACAAAGATTGAAATTTCAGTGAATCAGGAGGCATTTCTTTAATAGGAGAACAAAACAGCTAGCACTTTGTTTAAAGTTGGACAAGGAATTCTTGTGTGGAAATGGGTGTAACTGCCCACAGTCTTACATCTGCCCATCAGTGGTTGTTACACACTGATCTGGCAACCATCTAGAAGAGATCACCATATCAATGCAATGTAAGGAAATCTTCAAACAGGTAAAAATGCAGCTTGTTTGGAAAACTTAAAATCAATGCAAAAAATATGTAGGCATGGTGTATATGCAGTTCTATGTTGTAGTAGTTGGATTTTTTGTAGGTGGTATAATGTTCAAGGGAAGTTGTCAAGTTGTCCGTGGTGGAGGTTACAGGCTGTCAAGGGCATACAAAGTGTTGTAAGACGAGGTTTGTGTTGAATGTAGTGATATAAGTGGTGGTATATGTATCCATGTATGGTGTAGGAGGCGATATTCAGAGAATACCAAGATTGGGTCAGGAGGATCAAATAAGTGTCAAATTTTCAAAAAATCCTAGAAACAAAATGTATAATGAATCCAAATAGAACCCATTTACATGGTAATCAGTGTAAAAACCTGGCTCTGCGCATCCTGAATCTACAGTGGACAACCTGCGTTGAAGATGCAACTGTAGAGGTAATGTTATCCTGTGATGGGTGCCTGTGAGGGTATGGGTGTACTATGCAAGTGATAAGGTGGTGGTGTACGTAACCTATGGGGACAAAGGGTGGTTAGAGCTCAAAATGGGAAAACAGGCACCCCAACAACAAAAAGCTATTATAGAGTTGAGCTAAACAAGGATTAGAAATAAGAATTTCTTAGCATCCACTGCTACGGTTAAGTGTCTACTCTTACAACATGACCAGCAGAATACTTGCCCAGGAGCATCCATTTGCATTAAAAGAGGATCAGTACCATATGCGTATGGCAATGTGGGCTGCAGAGCACTTCTCATTTGGAGGCAATAAATATGATCCAGTTTACCACCTCCTGTCACAGGGCCCACTCTACCCATAACACCAATCTGATAGCTAGCTAGTGGAGCTAGAGCTTCACTGACCAACCCAAATAAACAAAAATAAGCAAACCACACCAGAGGAGAATATTGATTTTATTACACCCCATAAATACATTATTAGCTTGCTGTTTCTTTTACAGACGTTATTCCTTCCTTGCACCCAATCAATCGAGGAATACATATTATATACAAGGGCAGTAGGCAAAGGGTGGCGACGGAGGAGGAAATAAAAATTAAAAATAAACTTACAACGCCCTACACCTCCTGCGTCACCCAGTGCCTCTGAGAAGATTGAGAAGAAAAAAATAGATTTATATATAATTAGGATTTGGTATAAGACACAGTGGAATCCCATCACAAAGTGGGGGCGTCGGAAGCAGTAATGGCCCAAGAAACAGGATGGGGCAGTTGCAAAGCCAACATGGGCTTCTTTAGTCCTACCCTTCTCAATTCCTGCCACCTACAAGGTCAAAGGTTAAGGAATCACAAAGATTACTAACTTTGGAAGGGTAAATGGATGGCTGACAGTTGTGTGAGGGGTAACCCAGCAAGTGTTAAAGTCAGGTAGACCCCAACCTTCTTACATCTTCAAAGTCTTCTCACTTCGTCTAAGTGCCAGTTTGCGCCCAGTGCCCCCACAATACCAAAGCATGCATGCTTAAAGGCCACAGGGTTGAAAGAAGGCTCCCTAAAATGAAAATGAAGACCCAGGGTGCAGAGAGGACTACTGATTGGAGCTATCTGGGTAGTAAAAGAGAACAGAGGCTTTATAATATTTAGCAAGACAGGATTAAAAAAGAGGCTGTTTTATGGGAAATCAGGGCAGAAAGAAAAGAAGTGAAGAATTACTAGGAATGAGTGCGAACAAGGGAGGAAAGGAGGTAAAGGAAGCTACTCAATGTAGGGGAGAAGCAAGAATTCTTAGTTTCCATGCTCTCCCAAGATCTGTGTGCTTGTTCCAGTAACCGATCCTCTAAGGACTAGTGAGTGTGGGTGGGCACATGGTGGGATGGAGGCGGCTCTGGTCGTTTTGACTCTTGCGATTCAGCTGCAGAGAGAGGCTGATATTGGTGAATAGAAAAGGCACGCATAGCCTTCCCTTCAGCAGTGCTAGGATAAACTGGTTTAGAAAACAGGGTTGGGTCGATGACCAGGCTAAGGAGTTCCACTGGACCATGCCACCCTCATACTTGGTCGCATACATAGTGGGGAACAGGGACTCGAGAGCTATGAAGCTTTGGCTGGCAAATGGTATGTGGAAGGTATACCCACAAACACCCCCAAAATGTATATATGACCTCCAACCCACATGAACTTTGCCCAGCATCACGCTTAAACACCTGAGAAGACTGTGCCTTTCCTCTCGTCTTGCAGCTCTGCTCACCAGTCACAGTTTACAGAAACTGAGGTCATGTTAGGGGGGGTTTTAAAGAGAGGTCAAGTGAATATCAGTCACCCCCCTACGACTTAGTTATGGCTTTAAAGGCCTTTGTGTCCAGCCTAACATAGCCACAAGAGAGCAAGATGGCGGAAAAATCTTCACATTTCCACAGAACAGGCTGTTACCGCCCTCTACCGACCCTGAGCTTCCCGGGTCAGAAGCAGGAAAGGAACTGAAGTGCAAATCCAATGATTAAACAGAAGACATCTGAGAAGGTTCTAGCCACCACCCCAAGAGGGAGGGGCAGACCCCAACCCAATAACTCTTGCGCGAGCAACAAGGCTCCCTGGCCTCCAGAGGGCGCTGATGAGGCATTGTGTTGACCTTCACTCTTCTTCCGGGTATGTTGTCACAGCTATAGTGTCCCCCAAGACTCTGGAGGGGGAAATTGGTCGACGTCACCCATCTCGTTGAAGGTCTGGTCACCCATAGTAAAAGTCAACTTGTACCGGAGACGCACCTTCTCCTGTGAAGGATGATCAGACAAAATAAAGTAGGTGATCAAAGAACACAGAGCCATAAGAAGGCAAACAATAATAGAGGATTTACAGCATCTGAGCAGGGAGTGTGTAAGATAAGAGACAGACATTAACATTGACAGAAGGAAAAAGAGAAGAACATTGGAGGGAGAAATCTTCATATGAGGGGGGCAAGACCATTAGAGAGCTGGAGAGGGACCTGAGAGGATTAGAAAGAAACACTGGGAGGGGGAAAGAGACATTGGGAGAAACAGGACATTGGGAAAGCATGACTTGGGTGAAACAGAACATGGGGGAGGAGGGCCGTGGTAAACAACCTTGGATGCAGTTTGTAGTTTCAGCATCGGGAGATAGGGATGTCTGATGGTTAGAAGGGAGACTGGGACATTATAGTGAATATAGGGATCTCAGACTGGGAGACATGTCAGAGAGGGGAGTGAGTCATCTGACTAGAGAGAGAGAACGGATTCATCTGAAAGGATAGAGGGTCATACTTGACCGAGCATCATCTGCTGGGGCTATACTGTCACTAAGGAGAGAAGAAGGTTCTAATACGAGAGTGATGAGGAGTGGGGAAGAGAGGGAGGGAAAGACGATACTCTGAGTGTATTAGATGACAGCAATAGTCATTACAGTGAAGCAAGGCTTATCAGCGCCAGGGGAAGAAACATCCTCAGAAAGGAGACCCCTACTTTCTCTGTTCCTTTAGTTATAACTCGGGATGAAAGCGGCCTTGGTCTTGGTGAGTCTTGTAATTCATCTTGAGAGATACTTGTGCCTGACACTGGATTGCCTTTTTTGGACAGTACCTTTTCCAGTCCAAAGGGTTTATAATCAACCCATAAAGGAGGACATTAGCTGGCAGGGCTCTAACGAGGGACAGAAGACAACTGCCAAAGCTGATGCAGTTAACTCAAGCTCAGAAGTAGCATGGTTACATGGCCCAAATGACAAAAAATGTATTCACCTTAGGTTATACTGGAGGAAAGGAAGTTAGGACTATCCAAAAGTGAAAAACACTATAACAATCCGGCCACAGTGTGACTACCCAGAGCAAGAGGAGACTGGAGGAGCAGAACTGGTGTTTTTGTGGATTCGGTATGGCTGATATCAGAGGGGCTGAGACAGGCTTGTCTGAGTTAAATGGTGAAGTCTAGTACACAAAGGCAACTCAAATACAGGCGTAGGCAAGAGCTTGTTTGGAGGAGAGAAGATATAGGTGCACCCAACTCACCAGATTTCTCCAGGAATAATGCATTTGCAACTTGTGAAATCCACAAGGGAACCATCTTTTTGTGCTGGCACACACTGTCTTACTTGGACAGTATACACAAAATCTCCTGGTCCCAAACACAAACAAAATACAACATTCCACTACATCACATACTATTAGACAAACACTGCTTGTACTTTACTGGAGAGGCCCCAGTAGGCCCTTCGTCACCAGGAGCATAGGTATGCAAGGCATGTGCCCCATGACTATAATCAGTTGCCACCAACTCTATGTCAACCCATAGTTGGGTGTGACGGGGCAACAGCCTCCTTTACTATGGTTGGGGTTACAGTTACAGTGTATTCTTGGGCCAGAAGAGCATTGTGCATTGATGGACAAGTTACTTACCTTCGGCAACGCCTTATCTGGTAGAGACATGATCTAACCTCATATTCCTTACTCCAAGCGTGAGACTGGATCCGGAAGATTTTGATAACAATGCCTCTGCATGCCAGTTGGTAGCATCGGTCAACTCCGCGTGATGTCGGCGTCGTCGTGTTAGTCGTCCTCATGGCGTCCGCGTCATCAATATAACTGCCACTAGGACGCACTGACGTCAGCACTTTTCAAGACTTTTCCATGCCAGGAGCGCGGTGCTATGAAGTGACTGACCGTAGTGTGTTAAAAAGACAACTAGGACACTGAAGGGGAACCACTTTGACACTAAAAACAAATCTGCAATGCAGGGAGGATGGGTGGGCGGTATGGCATCTACGGCTAGATCATGTCTCTACCAGATAAGGCGTTACTGAAGGAAAGTAACTTAGTCTATCTGATAGAGACACCTAGCCGCAGATTCCTTACTTTTGAACAGATACCCAAGCAATACCTTCCCCAGAGGTGGGACTGCGGAAGAGTGTTAAACCAGGAAATCCTGAAAGACAGAGCGGCCAAAGGGGCCCTCCCTGCGAACCTGAGAATCTAGGCAATAGTGTCTGGCGAATGTGTGCAGAGATGCCGAAGCGGACACTTGGCAGATATCAGCAATTGGAACACCATGCTGTAGGGCAGTGTTAGCCACTTTGTCCCCTGGTAGAATGGGCCTTAAGGCCTTCAGGAGGCTATTTCTTTGCTGAGAGAATACAGAGAAAAACCCAGCGTGATATGGTCCCCTTTAGAACACATGCCCCTTCTTTGCTCTCAAGTACCCTATAAAGAGTTGGTCATCCACCAGAACTCTTAGGTGCGATCAAGGTAGAACGATCACGCTTTTTTTGGGTCCAGATGGTGGAGACGCTCCTCCACCTTAGAAGGATGTGGAGGTGCAGAGTAACAGACTGTGCCAGATGGAAGGGTGTTACCACTTTAGGCAGAAAAAATGCCCTAGTCCGGAGTACCACTTTGTCCGGAAAGACAGTCCGGTAAAGAGGCTGTGATGACAGTGCCTGCAGTTCGCTTACCCTCTTGGCAGAGGTAATTGCCACCAAAAAGGCTGTTTTGATAGGTAGTAGCCGTAGAGAGCAGTTGTGTTGTAGCTCAAACGGCGCGCACATCAAGAAAGTAAGACCAAATTAAGGTCCCACTGTGGCATAATAAAAAGGGGAAGGGGGAACAAATGGGTTAGACCTTTAAAAAAAAACTCCCCACAAGAGGGGATTTAAAAGTTAAGGCTGATCTGGCAGCCAAAATAAAGGCAGATCGGGCCGAAAGGTATCCCTTCAGAGTGCCTAGAGCAGAGCCCTGCTGGGCAAGGAAAGAATGAACATCTGACAATGAGGCAGATAAGGCGTCAGTAGACCTTTCTGTACAAGAATTAGAAAATTTGTTCCATCAGCAGGCGTATACTGACTTCGTGGAGGGATGCGTGGCTGCCAGGATAGCTTCACAGGCTTTGGCATGAAGGTAAAACGCTGTCAATTGTCGCTGCTCAATCTCCACGCAAGGAGGTGGAGGGTAGACAGGTTCGGGTGGAGAACTCTCCCTCTGCTGTTGAGACAGAAGATCCGCCCGAAGGAGCTGCCTGATCGAAAGTTTGATGCTCATTGCCTGAAGCTCGGGATACCAGACTCTCTGTACCCGGTCCAGGGCCACAAGAATGACTTGTATTAATTAGCTTCTGATCTTCTTGAGCACTCTGGGCAGGAGTGGTATGGGCGGAAAGGTGTACAGGAGGCCTGAGCTCCACTTGCGACGAAAAATGTTGCAGAGGAAGAGCCACCTTGGAAACTCCAGCAGGCAAAATTGCCGACATTATATGTTCTCTTCAGAGGCGAACAGATCTAACCAAGGCTATTCCCACTGCTGAAAGAGTCCTTGCACCACCTGCGGATGAAAACGCCACTCGGATCTGCAAGGCACCGGCGGCTGAGTTCGTCCGCTCTGGCATTCAGAGACCCGGCCAGATATTGAACCACCAGAGAAATGCCCTGTTGCTCTAGAGACAGAGGATCCACGACCTCACCTCGCCATGTTTGTTGCAGTACCGCATGGCAGTGGTGTTGTCCATGAACACCTGAACCAGCCTTCCCTTGATGGTCGGTAAAAAGGCTTTCAGTGCCAATCGGATCCCCTGAAGCTCCAACAGGTTGATATGGAGCATGGCTTCCACCGGTGACCTGAGTCCCCTGATCTCCACCTCTCCCAGATGGCCGCGCCATCAAGGAAGAGACGCATCCTTCACTACTTTGAGAGCTGGGTGGGGGAGAGGGATTTAGCTTGGACCCAATCTCGGTTTGTTCGCCACCACGGCAGGTCTTTCACAGTGCCCTCTGATATCTGATCCGGTTGGTGAGATTTCCCCAATGCTGTGCCCAATGGAACTTCAGATCCCACTGCAGAGCCTGCATGTGCCATCTGGCATGGTGCACAAGCAGGATGCAGGAAGCCATGAGGTCCAACAGCCTTAGAGTAATTCTCACCAAAATCCAGGATGGAGGCTGAAATATCGGTATCCTAGCCTGAATATCCTGCAAACACTGCTCAGGAGGATAAGCCCAAAACGGCACCGGGTCAGAATTGCTCAGATGAAAGGGAGCGCCTGAGAGGGGGTCAGGTGCGACTTCAGCACGTTGAAAGTGAATCTCAGCGAGTGCAGGAGGTTCGCAGGAGTCTGGAGGTCGGAGCCGACTGATTGGGACGAGTCTGCCTTCAGCAACCAGTCATTGAGATAGGGGAAGACTGGAACCCCGGACCTTCGCAGATCGGCTGCAACCACCGCCATCACCTTTGTGAACACCCGAGAGGCACTGGTAAGGCCAAAAGGGAGCACTGCAAACTGAAAGTGGTTGTGGCCCACCGTAAACCTGCAGATAGCGATGATGGGCAGCTAGGGCAGGAATATGGAAATAGGCGTCCTGCAAGTCCAATGCTACCATCCAGTCTCACAGGTTCAGAGCAGATAGGACATGAGCGAGGGCGAGTGTCCTGAACTTCTTCTTGAGGAAGTAGTTGAGGGCTCCGAGGTCGAGGATAGGACGAAGGCCTCAGTCCTTCTTTGGAACCAGAAAATAGGGAGAATAACAACCTCAGCCTATTTCTGGCCCGGGAACCCTCTCTATAGCTCCCTTGGCCAAGAGAGTCTTTACTTCCTCGTGGAGTAGGGCAAGGTGATCCTCCATCAGCCGATCGTAAGCTGGAGGCATGGATGGAGGGGTAGTCTGAAAGGGGAGGGAGTAGCCCCTTCGGACTATTTCTAACACGCAACCGTCATAGGTGATGTCCTGCCAGTGGTGGAGGTGATGGTGTATATTGCCACCAACCGGATGTGTATGATCCAGGGGAATAGAACTAGGAAGGTTTTGCGGTGGAGGAGGGGATTGTGGCTTGGCTCAAATTCTGGCAACCCAAACCTCGAGGTCGGGGTGAACCGCGTACACGGCCTCACAGAGGTTGGTGAACTGGCCAGAGTAAGGTTGGCACGGTTGGAAGCCCCTTCCGTAGCCACGAAAAGAAGCGGAAAGCAGAGACAAGCAGGGATGTTGTGGTGAGGCCTAAGTCCTCAAGCGCTGCATATGCCTTGTTTTCGAAAGAGACCGGAGTCATCAAAGGACATGTCCATAACATTTCCCTGGACACCCCCTGAAAATCCAGGCGTCCTAAGCCAAGAATGACGTAGTATTGCCACTGTGGAGTAAATTGCTCTACCTAGTGAGTCTGTCGTGTCCAAGCCACATCGGATGGCGAACTTCGCGGCATCTCTCCCTTTTGAAATTGCTTGGAAGAGCAGTACCTGGTCCTCCTCTTGAGACTCTGGGCAGCACCTGCAAAACCGTATCCCATATCAAATGGGAATAACGGGCCAAAAGGCATGCGTTGTTCAGCAAATGCAATGCAAGACTGGTGCAAAATAAAATTTTCTTCCCACAGCTTTCCATTCTTTTGGATTCCCTGTCTGGGGGTGCGGAAGGAAAGGCGTGACAGGAAGTGGAAGCTTGAACCACCAAGTTTTGTGGGGTAGGATGAGCGATGAGGAAAGCTGGGTCACCCGGTGCATAGCGATGGTGGCAGGCAATCATTCTGGTCAAAGGAGCCTCTGTGCTGGGCTTGGACCAGGTGCCCAGAAGAACGTCTTTCAAGGCCTCATTGAAAGGCAGCAAGGTTTCCGAGGTGAAGACCTCAGGGCTGCAGGACCTCTGTCAAGACATTAGCCTCAACTGCCACAGTAGGAAGCTTCAGGTCCAAGACCTCTGCAGCCCTATGCACCACCATTGCGAATGATGTCCCCTCCTCCATAGCCAGGATAGGGGAAGACAGCATTCAGAATCTGGGGAGGTGTCCAGGCCACTAGCATCAACCAGTACATATCCTGAGGTTGCGGGTTTTGCTGTACGGCGTCGGTCTCAGCATCAGTGGACACCCGCCCTGCTCCATGTTGTCCTGTATGGCGATTGGGGAGGAGCAGAACCCAGGGGGTCTCCATCATCTGAGCCTGCAGGGCCCGAAGGCGCACCAGCAGGGTCAGGCCACCCAAATATGGTGCACATGGCGTCATAAAATTCCTTGAGTTGGGCGGGGGTCGCTTCCGGGCCTAGAAAGGGAAAGAAACGCGGAGCCGACCCAGGCCCCCGCTTTACGGAGTGAAGCCTCGAGCGCTGAGGTTCCTCCTCTGTCTTGTCACGTGACGGATGGGGCGAAGTCGAAGCACGCTTCGACTTCTTGTGCTTTTTGTGATGCCTCTTAACTGACCGCAATGACTTCGACCCGCTGGAGTGGTGTTTGAGCCTTCCTCTCTACCGAGAACGATCGTGGCGCCGGGCCATGATCAGCTTTAGTGACCGCTCCCTCAAAGCCTTCGGCGCCATGGCACAGCAATTAGAGTATGACTTCATGTCGTGGTCGTGCTCCAGGCACTACCGACACACCAAATGGTGGTTTGTGACCGACATGGCGCCGTGCCAGGCGCTGCACGGCTTGAACCCTGAGGCTTTCTCACCAGACATACCTAGCACACCAAAAGGAGTCAACAAATAGTTGAATAAAATCTGCAAAATGTGACAGAGGGGTAGCTTTCATCAACAGATCTGCACTGGCTGGCGCAGAAAGAGAAGAACGGGCGTCAGCATGCCAAAGTGGCGGTTAAATTGATGACGCGGATGTCACAACAACAACAAACACGATGCTGACAATGTCACACGGAGTCAAGCAACACCACTTACCGGCAAGCAGGGATACTGCTATCAAAATCTTCTGGATCCAGCCTGACGCCTGGGAGTTCAAAGGTAAATTATCTGCAACTAGACGTCTCTATCAGTTTGTGAACATCATACAATCACAATCATGGAGTACCTTGGTGTGCAAGATTATCAATTCTACCAGGAGAACTAAACAAAGGAGATCAAATAAATGTCACAATTCTCTTCGAGAACATTTTTAAAGAACCTTTTGTGGAGGGACACAATCAGCTAACTTGAATCATGGGTTCAAAGGTTGTATGCCACACAGTAAATTGGCTGAATTGGAGTACTTTTTTGTAATATAGGACGTGGTTACAACAGAGCTCGAGAGGGTGATTTTTCAATAGAAAGGGTAACTTTAGAGCTGGCAATGATCAGGGTTAAGTATTCAGCTGGCAGGGAGTTCAAAGGCATGTTGCAAGATATTTTTTCAAGTGAATTTGCTACAGGCTGCTTCAAGGCAAAGATGATGGGGATTAAATTTCCATAAGGAAGTGTACTGACCATGCCAGGAAACGGTGTAGAGAGAAGGGATGCTCACCAACCAGGCTAGTGTATCACAAATGTCTAGAAACAGCTGGGTGTTATTTTGGAATGGCCACAGCTCTTGGTTGGAGAACGAGCTCAGAACCTTCTGGATTCTACAGGCTTGCTGCCAGAAGTAGATCAATGTTCAATAACAAGCCTTGCAAGCAGCAGCAATGCAGAACAAACATCCATGAGGCGCATGAGACGGCAAGATCTTAAATAGGGTTACTCTTTAAAAAAGAAAATGGTTGGGATTTTCCGGTTTCGTTTTACGACTGTCCGCTTATCTGTTCCGGAGTAAGTGAGCCGATGAGAGTACAGTGAAAATGTTTGGGTGACTGCCACCAAAGGCAAGCCTGTGTGGACTGTACTGTTCTTCTCTGATTTAACCCCTTCAGTGCCACGCCCTTTCCCCCTCCTTTGCCGGGCGTTGCACTAGTGGGTGGGGTTCATGACGAGATAGTCTCGTCATGGGCACAGCGCAACCGTGCTCCATGACGAGACTATCTCGTCATGGGCACTGAAGAGGCTAATGTAGACTAGCAGTGATTTCCATTAGGCACAGAGAACCACCCACAATATATTTGTCATTTTTATAAAGCACTGCACAGTGATTTCCAGGCCCTTGAGACAACTTGGACGTTTGACATAGTTCCAAATGAAAAGGGAATTAGGAGTAATAGAAACACCGGGTTGCACCATTAAAAAAAAAATTAAATGAAGACTTGGGGTGCAAAGAGATTGCTGATGGTATTAAGACAGTAAATGAGAGAGCCCAACACTGGCTTCATAGTGTGTATGTGGAAGATAGAGGGATTAATAAGACAAAGCCCTAAGGGACATAAGAATAGGATAGAAAAGTGAAACAGATGGCTCAGATGCAGAAATGCTTTGTTAAAAGGCAAACACAATTTTTTGACTGTCTTTTGTAATCTTCCTTTGAATCTGGCATGTTGATTGAACTATTCCAAGCTTTTATCTTAGCATATACACTGATGACATTAGAACAGTTGCGGTCTGATGTCACACACACCTGCCATTTCTCTTGAATCGAAATGTAATCTATTACAAAGCACTCAAATATTTGGTTCAACAGCAATGTTACATTTTGGCACCAAAAGAGATGCTTTTTAGAAGATATTATGCATGCCAAGTCATAATGGGTGGCTACTCAGTTTCAGATCTCATTAAGAGACTTTAGAACCAAATCACCATCTTTGTTTATGTGGATGTCGGGTGTTTTTCATATAAAATGAACATTTATCTTTTTCAGAAAGCCATCAATTCCCAACATTTATCAATGTGTACAGCTGTAGCATCTACCCCAGAAAGTCATGTTAGACATAGTCTTCTTTATAAACTCTCAATCTCTGTAGCAATGGCACTGAATAAGCCATCGTGTCTGTGGCATGAAGCAAGGCAAAAGGAAGAACAAGGGTGTGCATCTTTCTTCAGCATCTATTTTCAGAGACAACGTACAAACATGCACACTGGCCCAAAATATGCATCCTAAACATGTGAACACTGCATGTGAATTCTACAGCTTGCAGTGGAAAAGACAACTGCACAAACAATTAAAGACAGTTAAAGAACTTAAAACTGTGCTAACTTTGCAAGTCTAAAAGGGAAACTAGTGTTTTTACTAGACCACAGACACACAGGAGCAGAAAAGGAGATGAAATCACTACAAGAGCTTGCTACAATGTTCATTAGAGGCGTGAGAGAGGGTCAGTATAAAGAAGATGATAAAAATAGAGAGAGAGAGAGGATAATCAGTCACATGAGAGCAAGCTTCAGCTGAGAAAAGAAAAGAAACATAGTCCCTGGTGCATCACTCCCAATGGAACCACATGAGCACTGAGCCCTTCTATGTAGTGTTTGATGCATCATGACAACCATGTCACAAAAGCTCACAGACACTCTTCATAGCTCGTGCTAATCATGGTTATAAGGTTAAAAGGATAATTTGTCCAGTAACTCTAAAATTATCCATCTCTCCCTGGACCATAGTGACTCTGCAGTTCTGGGAACTTTGCCTTTGTTGATCAGGGCATTACAAGACTTCAGACCCTCTTTACCTTCTGTGGGTTTGCCAGCAGCAGCACCTGAGTGATAGCAGAGGGAGGCACAAGGGGGCTGAAGGCTGGAAGTTCTGTCCCCGAGGGAGGCTGAAGCTTCACCTTCATCACCTGCAGGAAAATAGTAAGAAGGGTAGTAAGGAGGTTAATAACAAGGAGGCTGTGAATGAGATAACAATGTATAAAATAAAAAACATTTATAAAAAATGTGTTAAAGGAAAGATAGGAAAAGAAGGCAATCTAAGAAGGCATATAAGATGGAAATAAAATGAACGAATAAAAAAGAAAGCACAATTTAAACAAAAAAAGCAATAGCATAAGTGAAACTGGAAAATGTGAAACAAAATAAAGAAGGCAAAATGGAGAAAGAAGGAGATATAATGGAAAACTAACAAAAAGACAACGGAAAAAAAGAAAAGGAAAAATAGGAAAGGAAAATGCTACTTACCACAGTATGCATCTGTTCTTGGCTTTAGGGCTGTAGAGTTGCATGCTGTGCATAGCTCGCCATCTAGTGTTGGGTCTGGATGTTTGCACTTTGCTTTTCTTCAAATAAGTCTTTCCAGTCACAAGGTAGGTGATTCCTCCTTTGGATGATAGTGCGCATGGGCATCGACTCCATCTTTAGATTTTTTTTGCCACAGAGGGTGATGATGGAGTTGGTAAGAGTTGTAAATAGAGACGTCCATGTATATTGTATCTAATTAAGACAGTACTGCAACAGGCATAGGTACTCCGAATGGGAGGACCTTGAATTGATAATGCTGGCCCTCTACCACAAACCTGAGGTATTTGCGGTGAGCAGGGTGTATGGGAATATGGAAATAGGTGAAATTTAAGTCCAGAGTGGATAGAAAGTCGCCTTGTTGAAGTAGTGGGAGCACTTGCTGGAGTGTGACCATGTGAAAGTGGTCTGACTGAATGTATATATTTAGTTCTTTGAGGTCTAGTATAGGCCTGAGAGAACCGTCTTTTTGGGGAACTAAGAAGTACAGTTAGTATAACCGAGTCCCTTGGTATTGTAAGGGGAATGGCTCTATAGCATATTTTTCCAACAGAGAGAGAACCTCCTGCCTTAGGAGGGTGATGTATTCTTGTGACATCGTATATGATCTTGGGGGAATATTTGAGGAATGTCTGTAAGCTCTAGACAGTAACCATATTGGATAATTTGTAGTACCCACTTGTCTGAGGTGATTGAATTCCAGACAGGT
The DNA here is from genome assembly GCF_964204655.1 of Triturus cristatus. Lineage (NCBI taxonomy): Eukaryota > Metazoa > Chordata > Amphibia > Caudata > Salamandridae > Triturus > Triturus cristatus. The sequence goes on along the minus strand of NC_140586.1, from coordinate 238,161,214 downwards.
AGGAATTGAAAGAGAGGTACCCAGACAGGAGTGAAATTATCAGGGGGGGGGGGGGGGTAACGGAAGGAAGTCACTGCTTGGTTGCAGGGGAAGTGCATTTGGAGTTGCCTCTGCCTCTCCCCTTACTGTCGTTTCCTCTAAAGCCTCCTCTAAAATAGGGCGATTGGTTGTTCCCCTTGTAAGAGGAGGAGGGAGTTTCTGTGGATACACTTTGAGCCACCCCTGTAAAAGGAGCAACAAAAGGAACCCCCTATTTGTACATGACTGCAAAGCCCTCATGGACTTTGCGACCTTCATGTCTTTTTTCATTTTCTCTAGCAAGGTATCAACTGCTGGGCCAAAGAGATGTTCCTTATCAAACGGTTAATTGAGAATGGTGGTTTGCACCTCAGGCTTGAATCCTGAGATTTTCATCCAGCATGCCTGCATAGTAGTACACTAGTTTTTACTGCACAAGCTGCCATGTCTGCTGCGTCTAGGGCACATCGGATAGAAGCATTGGTAAGGAGTTTGCCTTCCTGGATAAAATCATTAGCCCTAGCCTTATGCTCGTCAGGGAGAAATTGCATGAGCTTTTCTAGCTCATCGTAATGAGCCCTATCGTATCGGGCCAACAAAGCTGGAGTATTAGCAATGCGCCAATGATTGGCCGCTTGGGAAGCTACTCTTTTGGCAGATGCATCAATTAGCTTGGACTCCTTGTCAGGAGGAGGAGCCTCACCTGTGGTTTGTGAGTTAGCTCTCTTGCGAGCGTTGGAAACCACAAGAGAGTCTAAGGGCACCTGACCTTTGATGTAAGAGCGGTCAATAGGTGCAGGTTTATACTTTTTCTCCACCCTAGGTGTAATTATTCTTGCCCTCACAGGATCCTTGAATATTTCATTTGCGTGCTTTAACATCCCTTTAAACATTGGCAGGGTAGGAGTGGCTCTCTGAGTGGAACTTAGGGTCTCAAATAGGAAGTCCTCTTGTACCGGCTCCTTATGCAGCTCCACCCCGTGATATTGAGCAACCCTGTTAAGTAGCTCAATATATACAATGTTATCATCAGGTGACGGGGGTCTGGAAAGATATAGATCAGGGTCATTATCCGTGTATGGGTCAGTGTGATAATCCACCAAGGGGTCAATGTCCTGTGGCCTATCCTAATCCTCATCCCCATCCCCCTCTCCGTCATCCAGTGGGTCAGGTGAGGGTGGTGGTGGTGAATTTGTGGGTGCGATGAGTAAGTTGGGATCAGTGGAGGAAGGAGGTGGAATGTAAGGTGGAGAAGGGTTAGTACCCACACTTTTCCTTTTGAGAGGAATGTGGTAATCCTCTGGCTGGTCTATTTTCCCTTTTTTTGGAAGAGTGGCATGGATATGTCCCGTATCTGGGTTTATCACCAGCTTTTTCTGTTTCGGATCAGACGACGGGCATCGGGCCAAGGCTCTTTAGATGGAGTGTCCTCGTTCTTACTTGCCGGTTTTGTCGTCGAAGGTTTCGGTTCCAAACCTTTCGGTGCCGAAAGTGGATTCCTCGGTAAAGATGGAATTGTCACCGAGAGATGTTTCGGTTTGGGTTTCAGTGCCAAAGGTGTTGGTCCCGTGCTCTCCATGCCACTGGAATCAAGCTATCCTGGCTGAAGAGGGGTGAAACCCCGAAACCGGTCCTAGGATGATTGATTCCAGTCCAGGGAGGACCTGGCTTGACAGTTCGGGCTGGACTGTTCCCATGAGGCACAGGGTCAAGACTGATTTGCATATGGCTGGGTTCAAACTTTAATGGCATGGTGAGCAAAACAACAATGGATTTAGGCCCAGATCTCTGTACTGGGCTGAATGTATGACATTGTTCTGCATTCTGTCCATCAACTGTTGTTTTTGCAAAGGTGTTGGTTGGGCACCGATATGGGGCCGGCTCGAGCCCGAGCCGGAAGGCTTTTGTGTTTCTGTGCCGGGCCAGAGGGCGGGGAATCTGAAACTTTTTGTCAGTGCCGACCTTGGCCCGAAGGCAGAGGAGGGACCGGAGCCTTTTTCTTTGTTTGTTGAGGGGGCAAGGGGGTATCTTTACTCACGGTACGCTGACCCGGAGTAACCCGCTCCTCTTCTTCCATGTCGGAGTCGGCTTCGGACACGGAGATATGTTGTTGTTCTTCCTCGGCTCCCTGAGCGTGATGTTCTGTGCCGGAATCTTCACCGAGGAGGTCTGGTGCGGAGCCACTTTAAAAGTTGCATCTCGGGACGTCGAGCCCGGTGGTCACGAAGCGTCTTCTTCGATTGAAACGATCAGCACGCTTCGCAGTCTTTCTTGTCATGTTCTTTGGACAGGTAGAGGTTGCACACTTTGTGCAAGTTGGTGCATAGAAATTTAGCACGACACCCGGGGTAGAGCTTGAAAGGAGTCTGTTCCATCAACTGCTAGCACTGGCGGCCAGACGGCCCACAACGAGTTTTCCAATCAAAGTTGTTTTGAGTTGAGACGATACGCGAAGGATGGGAAACCGTGATCGATAACAATACCGTCGAGGGTAGTAGAGGGGGTCCGAGAATAGGTGCCGAACCGGAGCGCAGCAATACACATCCGAACCCGATGGCCGAAAAAAACGATCTAAAGATGGAGTCGATGCCCATGCGCACTATTACCGAAAGGAGGAGTCACCTACCTTGTGACTGGAAAGACTTCTTCGAAGAAAAACAAAGTGCAAACATCGGCCCAACACTAGATGGCGAGCTATGCACAGCATGTGATCTACACCTCACATGCTTTGAACATATAAGTATTAATAAAGTAAAAAGAAATACTGTACATTAGAGGAAAATCCCAAGACAACATTTTTTAAAAAGATACAAGATGCAAGCAGAGGAAAATTAGAAATAGGGACACAAGACAAAAACAAAAAGAGTAAAATGACAAATTTGTGCAGAAGACATAAGTTAATAGCCAAGAGAGAAGTGAAAATAAAACCTTCGGGACAGCAGCCTGAAACACAATGTTCTTCACAGGCACAGGGGCAGTGCTAATCATGGAGATTACAACCACCAGCACGTCCAACCTCCCCGGCGGAGAGTCCCGGGCAAAGTGGAAGAGTACCCGGAAATTGCTGTTGTCATACACTGTGACAGGAAGGATACTACCTGCAAGATGGAGAGATGAACAACAGGGGTTTGTTAGAGTAGAGTAGGACATATAATGTTACACAATCTAACTTAAAAAAGGGAAAAAGATTACTAGGTGAAAGGTACAGGTCACAGTTAAAGAGGAGACTCCCAGTTCCCTTGAAAACGTTAGAAAACTGAATAGAAGACGAAGGTGCACTACAATTGAAATAATAAATGGTGTCCCCTGGAGAAAAAATATTTTTTGTTCAGATTCAGACCATTTTCTTTTGTAAAATAAATCAAAATTTTTGGCATTTCACTGAATACGTTTTATTTTTTATTCACTTTTTTAAAAATAATTATATTTTTGTACTTTATTTTGTTATGGTAGACAAACATTTTGGGGGTTCATGAATTCATGTCTAATTGTTACAGGTCTTAAGTGTGAGAGTGATTTTGTTGCACAAACAGGCTATGAAAGACCTTACCAGCAATATGATTATCAACACAAATGTTTGTAAGGAGGTAGGAAATTCATAATATAATTTTCCCACATAAACTAGTGTATCTGAATTATAAAAGAAATAACACAGTTATTGCCAGTGTGGAATACAAATAGATAATTGGCAGTTAAGGCTTCCACTTATCTGTTTTTTCTGATTTTCGCACATTAAAATAGATGGGAAAATGTACTTTCCTGTCTGCATTTATGTTTAAAAATGTAACAATACTAAATCAGGTCATCTTTTAAAGTGAATTTCCAAGCTATCAATCTTGACTGGCAAGTCAATATTAATGCGGATTGAAAGAAAGGTAAGTTAAAAAGAGGGATGAGCTAATTTCTTAAATAGCTGCAGTTGAACTCATGTGCCTATAGCATACAGATAATAAATGAGCGTATTGCTTTATATATATAGTTGCTTACAATGATGAATCCTGACCAGGAATCCAGCTGTGAACGTGCACTTATCAGTTAAGGAAATGTGGAAATACACTGGTTGCAATCTACTTTTTTCAAACAGAAAATAAATATGGATAAATGCAGTTGACACAAACAAAATCAAATATTGACAAATGAAGACGGAAATCAAACAAAAGCTATAAAATTAGAAGTCCCATTTGCAAATATTTCAGGTACTACTGAGCGTTTCACCAGTATCAATAGATAGTTTTTTTGGTCTTGGTTTTGGCCGCACAGCTGTCACACAGACCTATTGCTTACAAAATACATTCAGTTGATTTGGGTCCGGTCTGTTCCTTTCAAGAACTGGCTTTCTTGATCAGCCTCTTTCAGCCACTGGCTTGAGGCAGTCTCAATCAGGTCCTGGTTTGGTCCAGTGGAGTATTCATCTCTTAAAAGATGGTATTGGCTGTCTTAGTGCATCTGTTTGCTTGCACTTGAGTACATGCATTGAAATGCATGAGGAACTACTTTCCAACTATTCTCCTGCATCTGCTCCTGATGACTCCCTTTTGTCTCGCTCTACTGCGCTGATGCTGTAAATATACATCAACACATTAAACTGAGATCTACTGGCGATCCCGGTTCCTGTTTTTACTCTAAATAATGGTTTAACCTAGGGGATTGGGCCTGTGAGAGGACCATAAAGAACCTATGCTCTAGGATGTTGATTCAAAGTGCTTTTCTAATTGAAAGGATCACCAATTTATTTTGTCACATTGAAAGATGCCACCGCTGTAACTTATGCTTCACGAACATGGTGGCAACAGGTTAGGGATCATATACATGGTAGAAGTGTCCTACACAAATGCTTGCAGCAGAAAAAATGAACAAGTTATTTACCTTCAGTAACATGTTTTCTAGTGGATACCTTAACCAATTCCTCACATTTAGAATATTTCCCAGGTGCCAGACTAAAGCAGGAAGTTTTCACAGAAGTAAGTGCCACCACTGGCCGCTGCTGTCAATTTCGTGCTTGACAATTTCCACACCCTTGAATGCGGAGCACAAAGCAATAGGTACCAGTGTGCAGATCACTAACTTCTGAACTTTTTAGATGGTAAAAAATAGACCAATCCACAGAACAGGGAGATGGGAGGGAACTAAGGAACCTACGTTATCCACAAGAAAGAGAGGTACTGGAGAGAAGTAGTTTGCTTTTCTGATGGCTACTTCTAACTGCAGATTCCTCACCTTTAGTCTAGAAACCTAATCAGTACCTCCGAAGGTGGAGGGTATGTGGCGTGGGCTCAGGCCAAAATGTCTTGCAGAACTGAACGAGCAAACTGCATGCCTGATGACTACAGCAAAGGAAGTACTCCCTTCCGTTGACAGCCAAGGTGGGGAATCAACCTTTTATCAGGGGAAGAATCAAGCCCGCAGGACTCCTATAAATACATATATAAAAGGTCATCATAATGTGGTGGCAAATCATCTCTACTGTCATCTACTAGTGGCAACAAACTCTGGTCCGAGTAGGATCCATCTGAGGATGGCTCCATGGTAGAGGGAGTGTTTTTTCTGATTTAGATTGTACAGAAACTGGGTGCCGTGGAGTGGAGTCAAAGAGCAACCTCAGCCGAGATGGAGACTGATACGTCTTAGGACCGGACACTGGAGTCAGCAGAAGATGTCCCTTCAGTACCCCCAATTTAGAGACCGGTATCAACAAAGAAACGTCCCATGCAGGTCTTGCAGCCAGAATTGAAGTCTGCATTGGAGTCAGTGGGGAACTAGAGGTGGACGTCAGGGGCTCTAATGACACAGAAGATAGATACACTGGTGGTAAATCAACTGGAGGCTCCAACGGAATCTTGGGGCCCAAAAGGCGTGCCAGAGGGAGCTGGTATAGTTCCAAAAATACTCAGCATGGCATCCTTACAGGCCTCAACCTGCTGCAGCGTCACCGATGGCCCAGGAAACTCTGGTGCATTGGAATCAACACAGAGTTCAGGAGCAAGATTAAGTAGCACCCTTAATGCCTTTGCGACTTCTATTTAGATAGATAGTGGTGGGATGGGGTTGAGTCCAACTTCACATTCTTGTGTTTCAGCTTTGATTTGAACTTCGACTTATTGAATTAACTCGACAGGAAGAGGACCTGTTGTGGAATCAGCCAAATGAGTGGGAAAGGGTCCACACCCTCGACAGCTTCCGTGTTTGGGGACTTAGAGCTTGGCTTCACATCCCAGATTGCCTTCGGGTGCATGAAGGCACATTCGTCGCATTGCTTGGAGTCGTGGCCCAAACCTAAACACCAGAGGCACAACTCATGCGGATCCGCCACGGATATCTGTTTACAACAGTGACTGCATGGTTTGAAACCGGTATCTTTAGGTGGAGATATTGTTCCCAACCACACTAGATTTCAGTTTAAAAAAAGGCACAACAGACAGAATGGCAGCAGATCTCCAGATCAGTGTTTGAAGGCACAGAACGAAAGCAACTGACAGTGGCTCTTTCATGCGGCTCTGCTTCGTAACTTCCAGGGCGGAACATATTCACCACAGAGCTTAACGGCACTCCGTGGCAGTGCAAGAGAGTACTGGTATGAAAAAGTCCAGACGCAGTCTGGTGCCTGGGTAATATTCTAAAGGTGAGGAATCTGTAGTTAGAAATATCCATAGAATCAACATTTTATTCAAGGTTTGGCAAATTTCTACTTGAATGAAACTTGCTACTTTGCTCCGGAGAAAAGATTGTATGGTGGTTGATCATCAGACGACTAGAAAAGGAACAGCTTTTACTAATCCAAGGTCAAAAGCATCACATTTCCCTGGGCACTTGAAAAATAGCACACAGAGCAGGAGCACAGCCTTTTGTTACCTGTCGAGCATGTACTACAGTCTGATTAGGTAGGAATTCTTGTTCTTTGGTAGTTTCTAGTATAACAGATAAGAGCAACTATAGACACTGAAGGCCTACGTTTGTTTGTAGTAAATCCAAAATGTCTTCCAGGAAATTAGAAAGAGAAATCATTTAGTCTTAAGGTTTTTTTAAATCTCATTCTGTCTGTAAATAGTAATCCATTTCAGGAAGCCCACTGTTAAGCTTTGTTTAGGGTAACAAATCTGTATTAGTCAAAATCTTCCATCAAAGTGTCCTGACTACTATGCCATAGAAGCATTAGTAAAACTGTCCTTTTAAGCACCAACATTATGTAACACAAAACATAACATAAAACAAATTTTATATATTTTTGTACAGTACACATTCACACAATGGGGAGTGGGTTCTTGGCAGATAATCGTTATGTACTGTTATTCAGCTCAATGCTATGCATTTTATCCAACTCAGACGAATGAAAGGCTGAATGGAATTCGCAGAGAACATCAAGTCAAACAAAGATCCCTGGAGTGGATGCATTAGTTAACAGGGCTACCAGAACTGGCTAGGTGCTCAGAAGATTTTAAAGCAAGAATACCATCTGTGTGCAGAGGGTCATTTCAACCCAAGCTATTGTTCTTGGAGGGTCAGGCCCAGCTTATTAGAGGAAGAATGACTCACATCACTGTCAGTACCAAGATCCTTTGATTGTGAGAGTAAATAGACAACACCAGTCCTCAATCTTTTTTTCTGCCTGTTATTGAGGCACCATGGTCAGTAGCCCAGAGGGCTATCTAGACTTGGATGGTGAACTAACCACTGCAAACTGTTGTTTAATCAAGGGCAACCTCAGTTTGGGAAACTATTGTTAAGCCACCAGTCTGGGCTCTGCTGGCTGTGAGAGTACGGATCCAAATTAAGCGAACTGTAATTGGAAGAGTCAGTGATTGTGGTCAGGTACCCAGTGAATGTCAAAACATAAGATTTAACCCCCAAAAATGCCAGGAGCTATTTCTTCCAGACATACATTCAACACTTAAAAGAATCTGTGTTTTTTTTTTTTTTAGGCAGACGCTTTCTTGCGTACACAGATGCTAATTAGGAACTGAATAAGTCAGTCAGGTTTTGCCATCAGAAAATGCTACTGACAAGATAAAGAATCTCATTTCCTACTCAGGGCTAGATCTGTAATACAAACCACCAACTTGGCCTTCGTTATTAAATGTACAAATCAAAGCATGTTTGATTACCAAAAAAGAGAATATATACAATCTACCAGAAGACTGCCGTGCACCCACTGTATAGTTGAATAGAATATATTTAGGTTATGTTAAGGAGGTACCAGGGTAGACGGGGGCAAAGTCTCCAGCCGGATAATAGGGGCTAAGACTGCCAGCATTGGAGCATGACTCCGGTGACTGCTGAGAGGATCTCATAGAAGGTAAGCGGGAAGGTGGCCATTTAGGAGTTGAGGGAAGAGGTGGCAGTGGAGGAGGTGGAGGTGATGGTGATGGGAGGAGAAGCTTCGCCCTTATGCTTCTTGGAGGGCAGCAGAGGTGGAGAAGTATCTGGTAGCAGGACGTCTTCCAGGGCAAGCCTGTGCTTCTTTGGCAGGGTCTTTCCTAAGGCAGAGATCTTGCATGTCCATGGGTGGATAAGCGCCCAAGAAGTGGCCTTTTCTCGACCTCGGAAGTGGGTGGCTTCGGAATCAACAGTGGTTTCAGCAGCAGATGCTTTGGCGCTGAAATCGCTTTCGGTCTCAATGGAGGAGCCGGGTTTAAAGGTTTGGCGCTGACTGACATTCTCGGACTTGAGATTTGCCGAGGTCCCGGCTTATAGAAGGATCTTTCCTCGGCTCCGAAACCTTCTGTGTCTACCAACACTCAAGGTCAATGGCTATCCTGAAGGTGGTGGTGTCTTCGGCACAGGGCTTGACACAGCAGTGAACGGCTCTGATATGTGGCCATTTCTGTATTCTGAAAGAGGCTTGGAGTCCTCAGTACTCAACCTGGGTGGATGGAATGTATGACGGTACTACGCATACTAATATCATGCGTGCCATTACAAAGCGAGTATTACTACTCTAGTACGCCTACAACGACCTACCATTACAACCCAATTCTTTTACCACGCATATGCCTTTGCCACGCATGCAATTACAACACAAAGGCATGCGTGCTAAAGGCACACACTTGCTATAAGTGTCTAAAGTAAGTTACACTTCCCTGCCCTACCCTAAATCGGAACCTCTCCCCGACCCCCAGCCCTTGCCCTTTCCTAAACCCCTGCCAGATCCCCCGATCCCAATCCTTTCCCTACCCTAAACCCTAAATCACTACCCCTGCACCACCCCCTGACCCCAAGTTCTCTACCTACCCTAAGCCCTAAAACACTATCCCTGTGTGACCCTCCCCCAACCCCTAGTCCTCTCCTTACCCTAAAACACAACCCTGCACAACCCCCGACTCCAAGTCCTCTCCCTACCCTAAAACACTACTACCCCTGCACGACCCCCCGTCCTCTCCCTACTCTAAACCCTACAACACTATCCCCAGCATGACCCCTTTTTACCCTAAAATAGTAACTTCCACCCCAGGCCCACTCCTCCTTACCTGTCTCTCCTCATGGTTCCTCTCTCTCATTGGTTCCTTGTTCCTTTGGTTTGAGGGGCGGTGCACATCGTTGTGAGGAAATGGAAGAGCCTCCGTTTCCTCACAACGATGTGTATCAATATAGTTGATGCACATCGTTGTTGTTACAATGCATGCTTGGTAATGCTTGTGTTGTATTGGCGTGCAGGGTAACGGCCGAGATGTAATGGCTGTTCCCTGGGTGGATAGAGCATCCTCAGATGCCCCTTTCTCTCATACCAGAACTACTTCTACCTCTGGCTCTGAAACGTCAGAATTGATGATCTCAAGGCTGGGTTGTTGTGCCAAGTGGTCAGACAACTCAGCCAATTCCTCTTCTTTGGCACTGAGAGGACCAGCCTTACTGAAGGTATCAGGCATTTCCATAAGGGATTTCGACATTCTACTGTGGGCCCACCCTCGGTCTTGATGCTGACGCAGAGTTTTCTTGCTGTAGAACACCGACCAAGAGTTGCATAGCTTTGGTATTGCCCCGGAAAGAGGCAAAGATTAGAGACGGCATGGAGATTGGACCAATGGTATTTAGAATGACACTGTCGGCATCTCTAAAAGGGTGTCCGTTCAATTACCTCAAATAGGTCTTCGCTCTCTGAACGTAGTCTGGAGCAGGTGGTGACTCGAAGGGCCTCGAAGCCCAGTTGCTGGACGTCAATGGACCAGAGTCGATCCAGCACCATAAGGAGAACAGCGTTGAAGAATTATTTTCTCGTAATAGGATGAAAGGTAATGGACTCTGGACCAACTACAGGAATCGATGAACCGGTGGAGATCAGGAGGAACGCTGGTTCACGTCCGAACCCAATAGTGGAGAAACTCAACCTAACAATGGAGTCAGTGCCCAAGGGCATCAACAAAGAGAGAAGGAGTCATCAAGACCTTGTGACTCAAAAGGCTTCTTTGAAGAAAAGCAAGTTGTAACTGTCCGAGACAGACACTAGATGGCAGGAGTATGCTGAGCATGTGTGCATACAGCCACACATACTACAAACACCATATTTTCTATACTACTATAAGTCTGCAAACCGATAATTATTCCCAAGTCTATATCCAAGACCTACTGGCTAAGCTAGGATCAAAATGCTGTACCATCATTGAAAAACCTCTGCAGGCATTCCAAATGAAAGAAACATTTCCACCCTGTAAAGAGCCAGTCAGAAGAAACGGATTCTTCTTCATTCTCAAACACTAGCAGACCCTCCATGGAGGAAAGTCAATGCTCTTGAGGATATGGACTGACGCTTACTGGGCAAAAAGAGGACAATGATTCTCTTCAATCTACTTCAGAGCCTATTTGTGAATTACACCATATTAAGTTGTTGAGCTAGTCAAAGAAAACAACAAAGGCAAACTGAGGGTGTTGCAAGCATTCTGAAAACCGGTTTGTTCTGTTCCCAATAACCAACAGTGGGCCAGCGATTGCCATGTCCCACAACACAGTAAGCGGCATCACATAAGCTGAGACAGGAAGGAATGATATTTTGAGGTTGAGGGTACGAAGAATGTTTCATTTGTTGCTCCTCCACTTTACCAGAGCCAAGCAACTGCCTCTGTCCCTCTTTTGTAAAGCCAATCATGCTTAAAATGCTCGAGCTAAACTATGCAAGTATTTCCTTTTGCCCCTTACTCACTTGGTTTGATGGATTCCAGAGGAACAGTCACATTTGCCAGAGACATCTCTCCATGCACTGAAGGTGTGCCAATTCCTGGTGACTCTGTTCTGGGCACAGGCAGCTGGTTTGAAAGCCCACCTGGCCCCAAATTGACAACTGTGGAGGTGCGCCCAGGGGAGGAAGAGCTGTGCAATGGTGGGGTCACCCCTGTGGTGATAGGTGGAGTGCCGGAGTTTGTTTTGTTCTGTAGGTCACGTAGTGTTGGTCGTGGCTGATGTTTGTCCCTGAAAGAGGGAGAACAAGTCACTTTTTAAATCACTGCAACAATGATGTGCATCTTTTACAGTCATTTAGAGAACACCCAGGTGCAGCAGCTTTCAAGGTTTACAGTGATACAAATTAAATCTACGTCGCCTCTTTACCACTGAAAGATGGCTACATCACCAGACAAACGTGTTCTAACCAACAAAACACAGTAAGTAAAAACTATCTTTAAAACGAGAGAGAGTATGTGTGTGTGTGTTATGTGATATGTGTAGTAGTCTTCAGCTATTCTGATGGGGTTTTGAACTGAATCAGACTTAAGAGTTAGCAATTTCAATTTATTTCACCACACTGTAGGAAGCTGGCTCTATATAGTGCACAAAAAATACATTTAAACTGTGCAGGGTCCTGGCGACCCTTACTGGTTTACAGGGTAGTGGCAGCTGCCTCAGAACGGGGATGTTAAAATGGGGTGGGGGGGGGGGGGGGGATGAAAAAATAAATAAACTTAGTTTCACCACCGCTGCGTGCCTCTCCTCCATCCTCTCCTGCACGCCTCTCCTCCGTCCTCACTCTGCTGGCAGCACCGGAAGCACCCAGGCTCCCGGATACTCCCAGCCAATCATGCTGCTGCATCAGCAGGGCCATGATTGGTCTGAGCAGCCTGTTTGGTTACTCAGGCAGCACCTGGGCATGGTCTCCACTGGGCTGTGCAATACAGCCAGGTAGAGAACATGCTAAGAGAGCATGACTGTTTCGCCAGCCCAAGAGGGTAGGCCAGACCATCATGGGCACTTAGGGAGTGCAAACCACTGCTCCCTCGGGTGGTGGCGAGCCCAGCCCCATCCTAACATTGCTTTGAGGGGCACAGAAAAAGAAAATGATCATAAACTATCATCATCATTTATTTTTATGCACTGCTAAAAGAGCAGTGGGGTGACACTCCTCTATCTTAGCGGAGGAACCGCCACTGTTACAGGGGTTAAAATAATAATCTCAAATGCTCTCTTTTGTGGTAGTGTAGGCGAGCAGGTTAGGCTCATCAGAGGATAGTGTTAAGCATTTATTGCACACACAGTCAGTAAGTGAGCCACACTCAATAAAGAAAACCATCGCCAATTAATAGAAATAACACGGAGTTATATATTTTACTTTATTTTTTTTATTTAGAAAGTTTTATATAGCGCGAACATGACCACCGAGAGTATCAGAGCGCTTTACAGATTGCGCAGTAGGACGAGTACATACAAACACAAATAATCAACATATCGAAAAGTACATAGACTCAGAATGTCCAACATTCTCATGAGCCTAGCATCTAGGACACAAAACAGTGTCGAACGGCCCAGGAGTCAAGTGGGGGAGGCAGACTGAGGCAGATATTTCTTCATCAAGAGCCCTTTAACTTCTGATTTGAAGAGGACAGTGGAAGGGATCATCCTGACTTCGCGGGGGGGGGGGGGGGGGGGGGGGGTAAGAGAGTTCCAGATCCTTGGTGCCATATCTGAAAATGTTCGATTATAGTTTTTTTTTCCCTTGAATTTTTGTAGTTTGAGTAAGATGGTGCTGGCACTTCTGGAGGCTCTTGAACCAGATGACAGCTCCAGTTTCTGAACGAGGTACATCGGGGTCTTGAGGTGGATGGCTTTGTGTGTCATACATGCAATTTTCAGCTGTACCCGAGCTTCATATGGGAGCCATTTCAGAACTAGCAGGTCCGGAGAGATGTGGTTAAATTTTGTTGTGCCCGTTACAAGCCTGGCCGCAGCACTGATGGTCACCCTAAGGAGAGCCGTTTTCACTCTGGGCATGCCACACAGCATAGCACGGCCATTGTCCAGCTTTGCGATCACCAATGCTTGCACTGCAACCTTTAGGTCATGAGCAGGGAGATAGGGCTTGAGCTTCCCAAGGATGCTGAGTTGGAGGTTCGCTCCTTTGGTGAGGGAACTGATGTGTTTTTGCATGTTCAGACTCTTGTCTAATAGGATACCAAGCGAGGATGCCGAGTCCACGAGGTGAGGTCTGCAGTTAAGAGCCGTAAGCAGATTCAACCATTGTTCAATGACCGGTGATTGCTTATGGGGTGAGATAAGGAGGAATTTTGTTTTTAGACCATTTAGTTTCAGGTGGTTACGTGTCAGCCAGCTTTGTGTTTCCAGTAGGACTGAGTTGAGGGACTGAATGTCCTCAGGGGAGGCGATCTTCAGGTATAAGGGAGTATCGTCCACATACATGTGATAGTGAATGCTGGATGATTTCAGCATTTCTGTTAGAGGCTCCATGAACAAGTTAAAGAGCGTGGGAGAGAGTGCTGAACCTTGGGGAACCCCCAGCAAAACCAGTGCTGGATGGGACAGTGATTGGTTCACCTTGAAGCGTTGGGATCTATTCAGAAGGAACGAAGAGAATCAATCAAGTACAGGCCCAGACAACCCCATCCTGTGTTCCAGGAGGTCAATTAGAGTATCATGTTAGACAGTGTCAAATGCTGACGAAAGGTCAAGGAGGATCAGTAGGCACGACTCATTGTGGTCCAGCATTCTTAACGAGTCATCAACAATATGCGTTAGGGCCGACTCTGTGCTCTGGTCCGAGCGGACACAAGATTGGCATTGGTCCAGGAGTCGGAATTGGTCGATATGGTTGCAGAGTTGGGCAAGCACACATTTCTCCATGAACTTTGCTAAGGTGGGGATGTTTGAGATTGGGCGGAAGTTATGAAGGTCCAAGGGATCCACAGTAGGTTTCTTTAAAATCGGAATGGCTTGACCTATTTTTAGGCAATCTATAGCACCTTGCCGTAGTAATGCATTGACGATCGTAGTCCACAACGTTAGTAGGGAGGATCTAACTTCCGGGAAAAGGTTCGATGGCAACGGGTCATTGTAGTGGTTGGAAGGTTTCAGAGTCGACAGCGTTTTGCGTATAGCGCATTCATCCAAGGTTTGGAAGAGACTCCAGGAGGCATTGTTTTTGGGGAGGTGTGGTTGCGCCAGGACCATGAAATCCCTACCAGGTGGGCATAGGCGGGTTATTGGACTGATCGACAGGTGGTTACAGGTCGATCGTAATTCAGTTTCAATCTTACTGGTCTTATCTGTGAAGAAATTTGCGAATTCTTCGCAGTTGGGCAAATGTCCCTTGACCCAGTGATGAGGAGTTCGGATGACTATTGGCTTGGAACTTGATGAGTTCGAACAGTTTTTTTGGACAGTTTTTTGCTTGGTCTAACTGAGTTCTGAAAAAGGTGGCCTTTGAGCATCGATGCGTTTATTATAGGTGCTTCTCAGGCATCTTAGGTGGTAGAGATGCTCAAGGGATGGATTGGACCGCCTTAGCCTTTCAGCAAGTCTTAGGTTTCGTCTTTCTGAATTAAGACTATCGGTAAACCACGGTTTGGAGATTTTAGAGGAGATTCTTTTGAGCTGTAGTGGAGCGACCGAGTCTAGTACATTCAGCATTGCGTGATTATAATGGGCCGTAAGGTCATGGACATCCAAAATGTTCGGTGGTGGGGGCAGGATGTTCTCACAGAGAGCAGTCAGATCATGTGGGATGATGTTCCGTAGGCATCTTTTCAACTGTTTTGGGTTCTTGGGCTGGGCTTTACTTGTTCTTACCAAATCCAGGATACGGAAGGTGATGCAATAGTGATCTGTCCAATCACACGGGAGGATAGAATCCAGGAGGATGGAGTTGGGCTTATCAATGATGAGATCTAAGGTAGCTCCTTTGACATGCGTGGGGCTGTCACAGATTTGGATTAGGTTGAGGTCAAGAAGGAAGGATTTAAGGAAATTGACCACAACATCGTTTACATCATTCCAATGGAGGTTGAAATCTCCCAGGAAGATTTGGGAGCCATGGAAGTCTACATTGGCTGAAATAATGTCCATGATCTGTTCTGTGAAGGGAAGGTTGTCGCGAGGGGTGTGGTAAAACGTGTGCAGTTTGCAGGAGTGATTGTTGCCCAAAGTCACTTCAATGCATAGGTATTCACAGGACGGCAGAGGGTCAGTCTGTAGTACCTTCACTGTAAGATTGCTATGATGTAAACATGCAATGCCTCCACCTTGCCCTAAGGATCTGTCCAACCTAATGATATCATAGTTGGGAGGTATTAAGAGGTCCTGGAAGGGGGTAGCTGAGTCATTAAGCCAGGTTTCAGTCAGCATTACAAGATCAAGATCCTGCGCCAGGGTGAGGTTGGCAATGTCCGCAGCGTGTTTAGCTGCCGATCTACAATTTAGGAGCACGCATTTGAGACTAATGATGGTGTCTGTTGGAGCGGGTATCGTGGTGGTGACTTGCGTGAGGTTGTTCTCATTTAAGGTTCTGTTAGGCCTAGGTTCCCGGAAGGGATCCGTAGGGATGGATTCAATTTGTTGCAAGTTTGCTATGGCGGGTGGGTGAGCTGGAACATAAGAATGTAGGAGAGAATGAATATCTGTATCAGACAGGGAGGCTATGCATCTGGAGGGGCAAGCAGGATCATTAGGGAGCGGAGCCGAGGCCCAGCTATGAGGTATGTAGGAGACATGAGACAGTGACTTCCGTAAGTCACGGGTGGGGAGGGAGTCCGGAACGCCCGCAATCAGGGAGCGAGCAGAGATGGTGATTTTTCGTGGTGGTGCAGCTTAGACTGGAGTCTGCAGACAAGGCCTTAGTGATACGTAGTAGACTGCGGACCTCTGTCTTAAGTTGTTGTAGGCAGAGTGCTATCTCGCTCAGGCGGCCTTCCAGTGAGGTGTGTGGATCGGATTGGGAGGCAAGGTCCCCAGGTTCCTGGAGCGGGACAGAGCTAGTGAAGTCGGGGGAAAGTAGGGCTTATGGAGACTGCATGTGTCCAGCGGGAAGTGATTCTGGACAATGGAAGTTGCCCGCTCGGAATGGATAAGCTAGGGGAGGAGCTAGTGAGGTTAGGGGAAAGAAGGGCGGTAGGCAACTGAATGAGCCCTGCGGGAAAAGATTCTGGGCAGTGGAGCTGCACGCTCAGAATGGGTATGGAAGGGGAGGAGCTAGTGAGGTCAAGGGAAGGTAGGGCAGTAGGCGACTGAATGTGCCCCAAGGGGAGGGATTCTGGGAAGTGGCGCTGCAAGCTCTGGAGGATGGGTAGGATTGGAATGATGGATAGAGTCCACTGGAGGCCGGTGGGAGCCTGATGGGAGTGTGAGTTGGGCTGGAGGAAGGCGACTTGGGGAGAATCAGGGCGGCGTTGTATGCAATGGGGCTAGGGGGGTTAGGGCTAGCTAACCATAAGGGGGGGGGAGTGGGAGGGTTCGCAAGATGACTGTACTGGCGCAGCTCGTTCAATGCGGGCATTACGAGGGAGTTGTTATTAGGAGTTAGGGTAGGAAGCGTAGGGTCCATCGAGGCAGATGTGGGATCAGCGGGTGGTGGTGTCGATGTAGGGGATAGAGTCCGCAAGTGGTGGGGGTCCCGCCCTTCCGCTGTGGGCGGGATTGACGCTAGCCACTGTATTCAAGATGATTTGTCATGTGTCAAATAACATTAGATTGCGGTCGGAGGCTTGTATTAGAAATGTTCAATTTTTGTAGAGGGAAGATAGTGGCTTCAGCTCTGTAATCCACGGAGAGCTCCACTATCAATCTAAGACCATGAGGCGTTTTCAGGGAAGTGGAGATCTTGAGCAGAGGGCCATTGAGCATGACGTTTAGTGTAGAAGATGAGGTCATTATGATAGCACCCTTTCTGATAGAGAAGTAGGGGTCTGAGATGAGGGTTTCCGGGTGTGATTTAAGTAGTCTATGTTTGAAGTTTGTTGCCGCATTTTTAGATGAGTTCGGGGGATATCTGATTCGGAAAGCGTTGTGACAAGTCGGTTCCAGGTTGGGCGAGAAGATGATCGGAAGTTTAGGCTCCATATTGGCAAACGTCCTCTCAGCGCACATAGGAGGTGTGGGTAAGCAGGCGGCTGGGCAGAGTTCGGCCCCCACCATCGGAGGCGTAAGAATACCAAGCACCACGGGCATGGGAATCTCTAATAGCTAGCAACGCCCCTCGGGTTCCTTAGGGTCGACTAGTTTCAGAAGGGCCAGAGGACTAAGAGACCCGGGGTTGGACCATGATGAATAGAGGCAGTCTCTAGAATGGAATTACCACTTTATCTGGGAGGCAAGCAAGGCAGGCAGTTCGTGAACCATCATATGAGATGGGATAACCACCGCACAATGTGTGGTATTGGGGCACATATAGCAGGGCCAGGTGTGGGAATATGACGACTGAGTGACCCACCCCAAGATGGTCACCATAAGTGAATTTGAGAATATAGGTAGTGCGTGCCCATTCCAAGATGGCCGCCATAGGTTGAGAGAGGGGCAGACCCCTTTCTATATCCATGGCCTGCAGAGAATCGAGCCCACTGAAGGGGGCGCCATCTTCAGATCTGAAGGTAGGGGGACGACAAGTCAGCTAAACAACAATAACAACAGGCCAAAAACAAAATGGGCGCCCAAGCATGTGCAACAACAGCCCAAAAAGAGTCGCCAAACAGGCCAGGTTCGCTTGGCAGCCACAAATCGACCATACGCAGAATCCAGAAGAGCTGGCAGCACCTGCGGGCAGGCCAAAGCCGTCACGACTCATTCTGCAGAGTCGGTAGCCCCCACGCCCCAGATTCCTCGTAGAACCGGGAATCAGGGCACAAAGAGGCAGGGTGGGGGAGCAATCCCCCACCCCAGGAATTCAATTCACCAACACATCACCATCCGTCATCGTCGGCTCTATGAGAGCCACCGTACCTCGTCAAGTTGGGCCCCACAGTTGCGAGAGATCCGGGCTCAAGACACTCGTTCACTCACCGGAATGGTGACGGGCCGTCATGCCCCATGCTGCCAACACTAGCACTGTAAAAACAGCCCAGAATCTGGGATCTCAGCGGCCGGGAGGGCGGTGAGGAGCTCTCTTCGCAGTGACCCGAGCTCAACCCTAGCAATCCAGGGAGCTCGGGGCGACGTCCGGTAGGCTGGCGACTCACCTCGCAGCTGCGGCAGTGGAGCTCCGGGCATACGCTTAAGTGAGCAGCAGAACGGACCCACGCGCCCACTCTGCAGCCCCCTCTACATCAGGGACCACGTCAGCAAGGGCTGTGCGTATTCACCCCGCCGAGCCCCGAGCCCAATGTCACAGCCTGGGAGCTCAGGGGCGAAGTCTGGCAGGTGGGAGACTCACCCAGTGGCAGCTGCGACGTACCTCTGCCTCCGCTCCAGGCTGGCCACCCTGTGGCAGCTGCGATGCACCTCTGCCTCCGCTCTGGGCTGGCCAAGGCTCCAATCACCACACCAGGCAGCGGCTGACCACCGGGAATGTCGATATAGCATAAGGCTTCCGGTAGGTTTTTGCTGGATGCTCTTCCTTACGGTGCTCCAATCGTCCAATCTTTGCAAATCTAGTCGCAATATAGAGGCTTTAAGTATATGGTTGAGCTGCAGCAGCTTTCCCGCATGCTGGGATGTCGAGTAGAAGGGTGGATGGGGGGCATAGACAGGGATATTCACAGAAGTTGGGGAGCTCCAGCTCAGTGGCCACCTTGACTCATTACATCTTGACATCCTGACTATGCTCATATATGAATTTAGGCAGCAAGATCGTAAGAGGTAAGTACTTTGAGATTGTGATTTTTCAGGACTTAGAAAATGCCCTCTATTTTTATTTTGAAGCAGTAATGTTATCTATCTGATGGGGGGGAAACATAGTGCATCCGGTCACTTGGCAACGACTTACAGGACTATTCTTATGGACTTAAGGTGAGTATGGGGCAGGGTCCAAGAAAGCACCAACAGGTCACCTCGGTCAGCTCTGGGTGTCCGGGTGCAGAGGTGCTTTTCTGCGTCGAGTGCCCCATTTAAGTCAGTGGGGAATGGTATCTATCAAAAGAGGCTGCTAGGAAGGACTAGGGGGGCAGTCCAATAGAACCCACGGGGGGGGGGGCTCAAGTCTTTAGGGTCTTGGGTACACAGCGAAACAGTCCCTTCACTCAAACTCGGGCTGGGGGGCTCGTGTGCAGTGGTGCTTTGTCCAGCTGAGACGCGTCACTGTAGACTTTTGTGGTTCCCTATTCCTGAAGAAAGAGGCTGCACTTGGGGGTCTCGGCACCACATTGGCACCGTCGTCTCCCTTGGACTCGGGCTGTGGGGCATGGGTGTAGGGGTACTTGAGGCGTTGGGTCGCAGTCGGTCAGAGACTTTCTGTAAGTCTGGGTTACCTGGTGAAGTGGGGAAACAAGACAGCAGGACCACTCTTGGTGCTGGCCTGGTGGATCCGGACGTACCTGGATGGTAGGTGTTGCTTTGTGCTGTTGGAGTCTGGACTGGACCACCAACAAGCCTTGGTTGCTGCAACTGCTCTGATACCCAGGGAATTGGTGCTGGGCGAATCCTGGCGTCTCCAAACTTGGCAAGGAGACCGATCTGAGCTCCTGGATGGCAAGGACCTTTCTCCTGTTGCGCTGCTCCTTCAGGGAGCCCGATGGCTGGCAACACAGTGGACCAGTAGATGCTTTGCCATGCCTGCAGAATGCAAGGGAGCAGCTCCTCTACTCCAAGGGAGATAATTCCCAGTTAATGGGCTGGGCATTCCTCCAAGGGTTTTGGGAAGAGTGTTCAGCGTTTGGCGACGTAGGTCCAGCGATGGTTGAAGCGCAAGCAGCCTGCCAAGATTTGATGCCAATGTTTGGTGCAGGACGTCGCTTCACTCCCTCTTCGGTCCTTCTTTCTTCCTCTGTTCCCAGTTCTTGAATCCGATTTCCTAGGGTCAGGAGGCCACCTAAATACTCAATTTAGGGGCATTAAGGGGAGTGAAGGGAAGTAGAGATTGGACTACTTACCCTTGGGGTCACTACACCCCCCAGATGACCACTTCCTTTGGGGAGTGGGCAACACCCTGTCCCAGAGTTCCTAATTCCAACACACACATACAAGATGGTTGAATTCCTATTTTCGTGTTCACTTTAGGCTGCCCACCCTAGAGGTGTGTTAAGCCAGGCAGTGCAACACGCCTACTGCATAGCTAATTTCCCGCTTGTCCTGGTGCCAAATGGGCCTCAGGAGCGGCATCGTCCAGGTATGGGGTAAGCCAGACTTGCATATCAAAGGCAGTGTGCTCCTAGAATCTCCCTGCCTTGACAAACTAATTTACTAGCCATCCTGTTATAGAAGGTGTAAACACCTCCTGCCAGAGCAAGCATTGTGTCTGACCTCTGAGAGAGGGGCTCTCACCTCCAAGGGGGCCAGAAAGTCATCTGTGGTGGTAGGCTGGACAGGACCAGCCAGCCAGGACACTAGAGGATTAGAAGGGGGTACCCACGACCCGACTGGGAACTGAAAATGGCCCTGGCACACAGCTGAGCCGGCCCCCGTAGGGTCAGGGGGCTGGCTGCTTGTGGGAAGTACCACTTTTGTCTTTTGTTAAAGTGGGCCGATATTGCACCCTGGCGGCCCACTGGGAAAACGCCTGGTACCCGCTACGGCCAGTCAGGCCCTGGGGGTAACTCTAAGGTACCCTCTGGATGCAGGTATTAATCAATCCAACACTGGAATCAGTGTGGGTTTATTAATAAGGGATGTTTGATAGCAAACACCTTAGGTTTCAGTGAAGGCATTATGTAGCTGGGAAACTCTTTTTGACCAGTGCCCAGTACATACCTTTAGATGACCAGCTGCTCACTTGTAATATCCAGCAATGGAGCTAGACATTACAGGGCATATGTGCCCATGCAGCTATGTCCTTACATGTGCTATAATGTACCCTGCCTTGGGGATCAAAGAGCTGGTGTAGGGGGGACTTACATATAGACCGACCATACAGTGTCTTTAGCAAGGCCAGGGGTGTGGAATTTTCCAAATAATCTAGTTGTCCAAGGGACAAAATGCCACTGAGATCTACATGTCCTGTAAAATCCACTTGTCCCACCTACCCCCGTTCCACATCAAACCTAAGGGCTCCGGCTGACAGAGAAACATTAATATATTTTTGCTTTATTAAAATCAGTAAACCATTGAATGCTGTGCAATAATAATGCTAAAGGAAAACTTGTCAAGCGATATTATCGCGTCCCTGCCCCCCTGCGCCCCCTCCCCTTAACCCTGACGGCAATTCTTTTATTTCTATTCCCCGTTTTTCCATTTTTTTTGGCTGTGTATTTATTCCCACAAAATACGTACATTTCAAACCATACGTAATGTACTAATCTACCTTCACCCTTGGCTGTGTATTTATTCCCACAAAATACGTACATTTCAAACCATACGTAATGTACTAATTTACCGTCACCCTTGTAAAAACGTATGGGTGGGATATAAAAGGTGTCAGCCAGCGTGCCTCCTGCCATTTCCCCCTCACTTTTGCAGCTGGCCAGACGTGAGCCCTACGTTCCTTGCGAATCGGTAAGTTGTATCGAAAAAGAAACAGCAAAGTTGGGAGCTTCCTTTAATAATAAGAATCGTTTTTTCGCCAAATGCACCCTCTTTGCAACATTAATCAATTGTGTAATGTATATTTGTTGGTGTGTTTACGCAGTTATGGGCTGAAAGTTAATAGCTCACTATTCTATATTAGGACTTTAAGTTATAAATTGCAAGTCACCAACAGATGTCTCTTTTGAAAGCATTAATCTGCAGATCTGTTTCCATCTGCGGTATGAAGGCTCCAGACCCGCGATGTTAAACCCGCGTTGCGATGGCAGCGCGTGAATCTGAATTCGTTGTAATGGGTGTTTCCCCCATGAAGCGGTGGTAGCGCAGCGCGCCTGCTTGCGATACGCTTTTTTGACGTCCTCATCTGAGGCGCCGAGGCGGGCCCGGCCTAGGCTTTTGTACTAATTAATCTACCCACGCACGGTTGCTAAAGATATAAATAAAAGAAAATCGCAGCACCTCCGTCACAATATCACACAATTCAAGCGGGCAAAACTGCTTATTTTACCTGAATGCTTATTGCAAGCCTCGTGGCGGCCACGGACTACTGCTTGCAGAGGCTGAGTGACGTTTCACTCCCCCAGCCAATCACTGGCTAGAGCCCAGTCATGGGCTGCTAGCCAATCAGATGCCGCCAAAGGCTCTCTGCAAGCTTCGGATTGGCTGTGAGCCCCAGAGTGCCCACAGCCTGTTGTTTTAACGTGATTAAAACGTGATTAATGTCTACATGTCCGTCAATATAAACAACATGGTTCGGGCGTCGGGCGATATGATTCCCCCACCCCTGAAGGCACACAGGAGAGTGTAATGCCATGTTTCAAACATGGTTTGCACCCTGTCACGCAACCTGCAAAGGCAGTCTGAGTGGAATCTGTGAGTGAGTCCCCTTGGGGTGGAATAAGATATGCTGCAGCCATTAGGGACCCTTTTTAAGTACCCATGCCCTAGATACCTGGGGTACCATTTACTAGAGACTTAAGGGGTGCTAAAGTCCTTAGCCAATTGTGAAACAATCGGACATCAATTTGTTTTAAGGAAGGAGAGCTTGCACTGAGGTCAGAGGCCTCAGTGCACTGTCAGAATCTAGCAAATAACAAGCATTGTAAATGCAATAGGTCTCGCATTTGCTTAAGTTAGAGCTATTGGTGTTGTAAATGGCATTGTAAATGTCAATGTCTTTTAACCATGTGTTATGGAGAGTATGTGGTGTGTAGTGAAGATCCTGGTTTCAGATTTATTTGTGGACTGTGCAGTGTTTAATGGTGAACTATCAACTACTGGTTCCCGTCAATACGCTTAGCCTATCGCATATTTCGACCCTTCTAGCCTTTTGGAAAGGTGCCCCCTTTTCTTGATGAAACACATGGAGCTTATTGAAAAGTGTTACACAAATATGAATAAAATTAAATTTTAGAGAGAACACCAGAAACTAAATTCCTTTACAGATTGTTTGTTATCATTAGCTAACTTATGATACAAGTTATCCACTGCTGAAGGATGAAAGTCAATCAGCTACCTCAGGGTTCCAACATGCGATCTGCAGGGTACCACGCAGATCTTCGCAGCAGGCGCATTAAACCGCAGATGTAAACATGCAACCTGCAGGCAAATTTCACTGACCACCTGAATTGTTGCTGGGATTAGAACCTGCGTAGTTTTACAGACGACAACACATTCTCATGATCTACAAGGAGCTACCGCGGCAGAAGCCATCGCCAGCTGGAACATAACTCAATAAAAGTAAGATGTGCACTTGGAGGTTTATGCACTATGCAAATAAGCGAAATTAAACGAGCAGCAGACGCTTAATATGCCAAAGTATTCCTGCCTTTTAGAAGCTGTCTCGGACCTTAAAGGACCCTCGCAGGAAGTGAGAAACGTAAAGGCCCCATTATCAAATGCAAGCATTATAGACAAACGGGTGGACGGAATTATTAAGCACTATTGCATTGCGTTTGTACTGGTGATTACGGTACTGTGGGGAAATCTTATCTTATATCTTTACAGCAACGAATGACATCCGACCTCGAAGAATTTCAAAGATAAAACTTAACGCTTGTTGCCACATGCAAGTCTCCAAAGAAGGTTTTTCTAGAAAATGTAAACTGCTGCCGAAGAAGAGGGCTGCAGAGCGTCCCGTTCGCACATATATTTCCTGCTTTAAGTAGTGAGAAAGTCTTCCTTCAACCACCCCTAATCCCCCAGGCGTGTAAATGTACACACCACTGTTATTCTGTAGCATGCAGAGAGAGGCAGACAGTCGGGCACTAGAAAACGTAACATCAAAAACTGATTTGGCACATGGAGCAGCAGTGCATTGTTTGGATTTTACATGCAATTAGACTTTACTATAGAAATGTTTCTTCTGTAAAGGCTTTATCATTTTTGTTTACGTGCGCAGCTCAGTGAGTGAAATAGATGGAGTTTGTAAAGTAAAAACGGGCACCGTGTTGAATCATTCAGCACGGTGCCCGGGGATGAGGGGCTGTGAGCCATAGGTGCCATTGTTCAGTGCGTGTGCCACTGATGTTGAAATAGAAGCGGGCGCCGTGCTGAGACACTAAGCGCAGCGCCTGGTAGTGAGTGCGAGGTCACCGCCAGAGCTATCCTCTATTTATTGAGTGGGCAACGAGTACATAAAAAAACTCCTTCACACAGTTGAGGGAGCAAAAAAAATGAAATACTCACGTAGCCCACCTTTGCCCTCAGGAACACTTTCACATGGAAAAAGAAACTCTCTTCCATCCCGTCAGCCAACCATCTTTGAAAGTGTTGTCACCTCAAAGTTACATGGACTACGCCCACAATATTAAAGTGATGCTAAGCTAAAATCCAATACCGTCATATGCTAATTAAATGGGCTCCCACCAGGACAACAAGCGCAGTACCTGCAAAGTCAGCCGCGCAGCTGACTTTACCAAAGCTGACTGAGAAGAAAAAAGTGTGCGGGGACTAATGGAGGAGAGAGTGTCACGCCGCTGGTAAAAGATCGAATCCCGGTGGGCGTGGCCAAAAGGAGACAGGGTGGCAACAAGGAATGATTGGCATGCCTTCAGTGCAATCATTGCACTGCCTTTGGCATAATTCGTGACGCCAAACGACGCGCACGAATGAAAGCTGAAGGCAGAACTGGGAAGAGGCTTCTGGAATCGTATCGATTTCAAGAAGCCTCGTAAGACGAGAGCAGTGCATGCGCTGCTTACGTCACAATACCTAAAAAGGGGGCAAAAAGGGTGGGGACAACTGCAACAAAAGGAAAGTTTTCTACACACACCACTTGTTTTTGTAAGGTAAAGTTGCAGAATCTTTTGGAACACATGTCTGCAGACCTACTCCAGAGAGATCAGTCTTCACTTCAATCTATATTTCTTTAACATTAGCAGGATAAATAGGCCCCTGCACATTTCAAAGAACAGTGAAGTCTGCTGTAAAGAAAACTCTATAGAACTAAACAACACCCATACTGTATACAGATGCGATCAAGAGCAGACAAACCACAGGCTAAAGACGGATTAATTAGGTCTCATACCACAAGAACGGCACAGGAACCGGACCATGATCCAATTAAGACTTAGTGCAGCCAAACCACACGTTATGACTAACATGGGCAATGGCACTCTGAGGCAAGAGATGCGAAAAATACACAGGGTTTGGTCTGTGGCAGATTGTGAGAAAGTGGCATGGCAAACAGTAGAAAACCTGAACAAAAGTGGGAGCTGACTGACCGAAGTTCACCAACCTTTTGAGTAGCGGAAAAAAAAATTGCAAGCAATGAGAGCAGCCACAAAATGTCAGAATGTGGCTGTGGTTGACATCTATAAAGATTTCGCTACTCAGGGCAAGACTAGAAACCACAAACAGACCTGACAAATTTGGTTAGACCAGCTCTCATTCTGTATGTAGTAAACAAGTGAACCTGGTCACTGCACAGAGGGTTTGGAGAGGTTCTCCGCCCGAGGAATTTTTGAACACACATTGCAAAATAGGACGCATTTTACCAAACATTTTTCACTATAGAACGATCAAATTGTAGTATGGAGATTGTAGATGCAGCTGTATGGCTCAATGAATGAATGGATGAATGAATATTTGTATAGGTGAGGAGTGGATGAATTCATTAATTCAAGAATGTAGGACAATCAATGAAGACTTTTTGCTACGCAGAGATAATGGCCTCAATGTACTGAACAAAGATGGGTGCTTTGGTTTCCATTTCAGCCTCTGCATTAAAACATCCTTGTGAAACGTGCATAACCAGGATGTATTTAACACCGTATGCGGATTTGAATCTTCAAAGAATAAAAGACAAAGCATTAGGCTTTGATAAGAAATAGGAGTGAATGAGTTAAACAAGTAGTGGCAAAATTAAACAACGTGAAACCAGGAAACCTTACATCAACCATGGCCCTTTGGTCTCCAGAGTCTACAGTCCTTCCAGGTTCAGGGCTGTGGTCCGCCTCCTGGCGCTTATGCCGATCTGGGTAATTGGTTTTGGATCTGGCATTCATTATAGTCACGTTTATTTAGTTCCTGTGGTTTGATTTAGAGTTTAATTTGAGTCTTTTTATGTACTTATTCATTTTGTAGTTAGACCCTTCTGTTCTCCAGTTGTTTTGCTTTCCTGTTGGTTTCCGCCTCCCACCACCCTGACAGTCCCTCCAAGGACTATTTCTGCAGGCCACTGCATGGCCCCAGTGAGCAGCCTCGAGTCCCCTGGCTTACACGCTGCTCTGCACTGCCTCTGCCTAGTGTCCGAGTCCTTCCAGGTTCAGGGCTGCAGTATGCCTCCTGGTGCTTATGCTGATCTGGGTAATTGGTTTTGGATTTGGCATTCATTAGTTTATTCAGTTCCTCTGGTTGCTCTTCAGTTTAATTTTAGCATCTTTATTTTTTCGTTTGACCCTTCCACTCTCCTGCCGCTTTTCTGTCCTGCCCGCCGTTTCTCACTTACAGCCTCCATGACAGGCTCTCCCACCTCCCAAGAACTAATCCTGGCATGCCAAAGGCAAGCCCATTTGTGCCTGTCTGAACCCTGCACCAGAATCCCTGGTCCTCCCTCCACCCACAGCTACACATCCAAGGATCTCCTGGCCCTGGGCCTCGGATGCCGCATCAACTCCTTGACATCCTCACTAAGTTCGTCCAAAGGACCCGTCAACTGCCACCACTGTCGCATCTTCTGCTACACAGGACCACCTGCCTGCACTGGACACCGCGCCGCTTCCGCTCCCTCTGCAAACACACCACGGAAATCATGGACGCCATCACCACCCTCGTGGCCTTCAGCACAGAAACATGGCTCAACCCCTCCTCGAACCCCGACATTGCCACCGCCACTCACAACTGCTACAAGATGATACACCAAGACAGCACCAACAAACACGGCAGGAGTATCACCATAATCTTCAAGGAAACCATTGATGCACCGTCACCAACAATGACCCAATGACTCATGGAACACCTCAATTTCCAACTACTAATCAACACTAAAACCACACTAAGAGGCACCCTGACTAACAGACCCCCGGGACTCCAGCCAGCCTTCTGCAACACCATCTCCAACCTCATTGCTTACCTTGCTCTCGACTCCCACCACTATGTCCTGCTTGGGGCTCTCAATTTCCAAGTGGATGAACCAACAATGTCAACGCTACCTCCCTCCTAGAGAACTTCAACAACATTGGCCTCACCCTACTAGTCAATGAACACACTCACAAGGCCAGCAACACACTTAATGCCATTTTTACCTCTAGCAACATACTAAAGTTCACACACACGTCACAGAACTCACCTGGACCGACCACACCACCGTTCACTTTACCATCTCCGACACCCAACACACCATCGCCAAGCACCATACCGCCGCCCACCTCAGCTGGGGCAAGGTACCCAAGACTTGATGGACTCTGGCCCTCAGCATCACACTTTCCAGAGCCTCAGCAGATCTTGACGAGGCCGTCCAGATCATCTCCACCTGGATCAACAAATGAACCAGGATCGCCTCACTGAAACCAGCAAAAAACAACAAAACCTCAGAACAAACCAGCTGGTACACCCCAGAGCTCAGAACCACCAAGCGTAACTGCTGCCAACTTGAGAAGCGATGGTGCGTCACCAAGGACCCTTCCGAAAGAGCGGCCCACAAAGCAGCCCTCAGCGACTACCAGATGCGCATCACAGGAAGCCAAAAGAGCAGCCATCACCAACCGCATCAACACCGCAGCCAACACTACCAAGGAACTTTTCAGAATTGTGAATGAATTCTTCAACCCGACAGCCATGGAGAACCCCATCCACCCCTCCCAGAAACTCTGCAACACCCTCTCAGACTACTGCCACAGGAAGATAGCCACCATCCACAACAACTCTGAACCCCAACCCACAACCCTTAGTCTTGACAACCTCAACCAACCAGCGAACACCAACCAAATGATAACCACCTTATCTCCGCTCACCACTAAGACGATAACAACCGTCATGGCATTCATCCACTCTGGGATGCCCACAGACCCCTGCCCCCACCATATTTTCAACCTCGGAGCCAACACAATCAGCACAGAGCTCACCAGCATCCTCAACACCTCCATCTCCACAGAACCTTCCCAGATGGATGTTACTACGCAGAGGTTAGACCCCACCTAAGGAAGCACTTGGCCAACCCCAGCAATCTCAAAATTACAGATCGATCTCCCTGCTCCCATACCCAGCCAAACTACTCGAGAAAGCCATCAAACAACAGCTCACAGAATACCTAGAACTAAACCAACTACTTGACGCCTCACAATCAGGATTCCGTGCTAACCACAGCACTGAGACAGCACCAATTACTGCCACGAACATCAGTTTGGGCCTCGACCTCTGAGAGACTGTGACCTTGGTCCTCCTTGATCTCTCTGCTACGTTCAACACAGTATCCCACCACACCCTCTTCGACAGACTCCACAACGTCGGTATAAGGCTAAACACCCTCAAGTGGATCGCCTCTTTCCTTTCAGGATGCACACAGAGCATCTGTATACCTCCTACCACCTCTGCATCCAAGGACATCATATGCAACATACCTCAAGGATCTTCCCTCTGCCCCACCTTGCTCAACATCTACATGACCCCCCTCGCAGACACTGTCAGATCCCACGGACTCAACATAATCTCCTACGTGGACTACACTCAACTCATTCTCCTGCTCACCCAGGATCCCTCCAATGCCAAAACCAACTTCTGCAATGCCAAGACCGACGTAGCCAAATGGATGAGAGACAGCTGCCTCAAACTCAACTCAGACAAAACAGAAGTACTGATTTTCGGGAAGAACACCTCCACATCGGACTACAGAAGACCCTGGACCAGCACCCACGACGACACCATGCACACAACCTCAGCATCATCCGTGACAACCAACTGACCATTAAACGACAAGTTAAAGCAGTCGCCTTATCTTGCTTCACACCTTTTTTTTTTGGTATAACATTTTATTGATTTTGTCAAGTGCACTTACAGAGTCACATTTGTGCCAGCAGCATCATATAACACCTTTCTAAATAAAGTACAATGCATTACATTCACAATTGTAACACTTCTCTGAGTTCTTTTCGTCGTAGTGTCAAGTCTACCATTGGTGATGTACATAAGGTCCCTCTGTACCTACTCCATGCTTTCCATTTCTTTTCCCACTTCTTGGGGCATCCTCGAAATATGAACACCTCCTTTTCGGCTATCATGCAGCTGTCTAACTACTATATCCATACTCATATGGATGGTGCATCTGCAGCCCCCCAGTGACGTGCTATTTCCCGTTTGACCAAGGTGAAGCCCAGCGTTACCATCTGCTGCTCGGTCTCCGTGAGGTCCGTAGCCTCCCATATGTTAAGTAGGCTCACCTGAGGTGTGAGGGCCAGCGTTTTCCCCAGCGCGGTTTGAAGCTTAGTCGTGGCCCCCTCCCATAACAATTTGATCGCAGGGCAGTCCCATACCGTATGATAGAAAGTGGCCTCATGTTGGCATCCCCTAATACAGAGTGCATCTTCCCTAGCCCCTATTCTTGCAAGGACGACCCCCGTCATATAGGACCTATGTAGGATCCTGAGTTGGATCAGTCTGTATCGGAGGGTGATCGCCGCCCTCCTAGGAGACATCAGTGCCTCCCGCCAGTCCTGTCCCTCAAGGGGTCCTATGTTCTGTTGCCACTTCTCTCGAAGCATCTCGAATGTGTCGGGGTGGTTGTTGCACAGTTTTTTATACGTCAGGGAGATGGCCCTCGAGTGTAATTGTCCATCTAATAGTCTGTCCTCGAGAGGCGACGAATCCGGAATGTCATGTAGGTTAGTAAATGCCGTCTGGAGGGCATGTCGAATCTGAAGGTAGCGAAATAGTTCACCTTGTGCCATGTGGTAGGTTCCCGTCAGTTCCTCAAAGCTAAGAATGGAACCTTTTTTTATCAAGTCTCCAACCTTTGAGATGCCAATCAGGTCCCATTTGTCGAACCCCGGCTGAAAACATAGGGTACCAAGTCTTTGGGTCTGCCACAGTGGTGTCGCCTTTGTGAGGGTGTTTGCCCACCCCAGTTGGGAATTCGCTCGGCTCCAGATATCAATTGTATGAGACATGGGGCCTATAAATGTATGCTTTTTGGTTTTGGAGTAAAGCGCTCCCAAATACCCTGCGCGCCCCATTTGGTATTTGTCTAGCACGAACGCCGGGTCGTCAGGGGGTCGATATACCCAGTGATTTACTACTACCAACTGCGAGGCCCAGTAATATAGTTTCAGGTCCGGCAAGGCTATGCCTCCATCGTACCACCCCTTGGTACGTTTTTTCAGCGATATCCGGGGGGCCCCGCCATTCCACAGTAACGTACGAACCTCGCCCTCTACCGCTGTAAAATATGCCTCTGGGACTCGGTTCGGGCAGTTCTGCAGTATATATAAGAATCGCGGGAGAGCAAGCATCTTAAAGAGGGCAGCTCGGCCCACCAGGGAGAGCGGCAGGGACCGCCAGTGTTCGACATCGGATCTCAGCCGTGTCAGTGGGGGGGCCAGATTGTGGCTGTAAAACAGGACCGGACTTGCCGTGACATACACCCCCAGATATCGCAACCCATCTCCGGCCACCTCCAGCTTGCAATCAGCCGGGAGGGGAGGGACCTGTCCACGGAGCATATACAGTATTGATTTGTTCCAGTTAATGGTATATCCGGAGTACTTCCCAAAGTTGGTGAAGATATCCAAAACAGCCCGGATGGACCGATAGGGAGAGGCAAGATAGAGTAGGATATCATCCGTGTACAGTGATATTTTATCCTCCTGGTCCGATGTCCATTTCAACCCCCTTACCATTACATCCCGCCGTATCCACGCCGCCAGTGGTTCGAGCATAAGGGAGAATATTAGCGGCGACAATGGGCAGCCCTGCCGGGTACCCTTTCGTAGCTGGAAGGCTCGGGATGTATGATTATTAACCCGTATTTGACCCCATATATCCTCATAGAGTAACTGCACCCACTTTAAAAACTTAGGACCAAATCCGAATCGCGCTAGTACCTCAAATAGGTATGGCCATTCTATAGAATCAAAAGCCATGGAGGCATCTAATGATAGGATCGCCGCATCTTCCTCTAGGTAGTGTCTTCGAGCCAATACGTTCTGGAGATGACGGATGTTTAGTGTCGTATTCCTACCTGGCATAAAACCTGATTGGTCCGGGTGGACCAGGGAAGAGATGACCGTAACCAACCTTGTGGCCAGTACTTTCGCCAATATCTTAGCTTCTACACTGATCAGGGAAATTGGTCTATACGACCCACATTTGTCCCCGGGCTTTCTGGGTTTACGAATTACTACTATAGTAGCTAGACGTTGATCAGGCGGGAGTCGACCTGTTTCATAGCTTTCGTTGTACATGGCCCGAAGATGTGGGGCTATCTGAGAGCTTGTCACTTTCAGAAACTCGATAGGGGTGCCGTTAGGTCCAATCTCCTTGCCAGAGCGAATTTGGGCAATGGCTTTCTGAATTTCCTCATCAGAGAGGTCACTATCCAGGGTGTGCCTTTCTTGTTCAGAAAGGGTGGGCAGGTCGCTATCAGCGAGGAGCTGGCGGAAATCTTCCGCGTTGTATGTGGTAGACGGAGAGTAGACTTTCTCAAAGTACTCTACGAACGCTTCTGCTATGTCCCTGGGGTGTGTAACCGTCTCGCCGCTGGGCAAGACTAGTCTCTGCACCCACCTTTCCCCATGATCCCTTTTCTCTAGCCACGCTAATGTCTTTCCCGCCTTATCTCCCAGCTCATATAGCCTATGCTGCATATTTAGGTGTTTAGTCATCATATGCTCCCTTGCCTTTAGTTTGTACTCCTCTCGCTTGAGTGCGAGACGATGTACTGTCTCATCTGTGGGTCTTGCAGCATATTCAGCTTCCCAGTGCTGAAGCTCAGCCTCCAGCTGGAGTAGCACTTTGCGTTTGTTACGTATATAACCAGTCTTTAGTGCCAAGGCCCGCCCCTTCAATACCACCTTAAATGCCTCCCAGATAGTAAGGGCCGAATCCACCGACCCCAAGTTTTCGTCAAAGTAGTTTTTAGTATGGGTGCATAGGTCCTCTTTAATATCTGGTATTTTTAGCAACCATGGGTCTATTACAATCGTGTTTCGGGGCTGTCTTTCCCAGTGTGTGTATTCGATCCATACCGGGGAATGATCTGAGATCCCTCTCGGCAGGACCCGAGGTTGCGAGAAACCCCCTAGTGTGGCCGCATAGGTCAAGAAGTAGTCAATACGGGATGAGCTCGTGTGCATTCGAGAAATAAGTAAACTGCGGTGTGGCCAGGTGTGTTTCGCGTCCAATATCTATGAGGGCCATAGCCTTTGTAAATTCTATCATGAGCCCGTTTGGTTTAACCCCTGGCCGCTGTGGGTGTCTGTCAGTTGTATCATCGAGTGTGAGGTTGTAATCCCCGCCCAGGATCAGGGTGCCTGTAGGGAGGCCGGTCAATATCCTTCCCAAGTCCGCTAGGTCTTCTTTACCCAGTGCCGGTGGAAGGTATATCGAAATTATATTCAATGCTCTCCCCTCCCATTGAGCCTCCAAAACTGCAAATCTCCCCCGAGGGTCAGTCCATGTCCGGTGCACAATCAGGGCTAAATTTTTCTTGACTAGAATACCTGTCCCTCGGGAGCCTGTGGTGTAATCTGCATGTACTAGAAGTGTATATCCCCATCGCGTGAGAGCTTTGCTTTTACTTCCAACTAAGTGTGTCTCTTGTAGTAACACTACGTCTGGAGATTGGTGCTTTAGATATTGTTGTACTATCCCTTGCTTTATTTTGTCCCCCATCCCATTGAAATTCCAGGTAAGGATGGAAAGCGACAGATCCCTGTCACCCTCAATCATCGTAAAGGTGGTAAAGCAATATGTTGCGGATCAACAGCAGTGTGTGTGACCTGAGTGGTATTTGGTGTCCCGATACTGCAATACTTCTCCTCTCATTCTCAACTCTTTGCGGTAGACGGACGGTAGCCCTAACCCCTTTTTGGTCAGTTCCGCAATGGCCCCCCAACCACAGTGGCTGCCTGTTTGTAGGTATGCCACCCCCGCTGCTGCCGGGGTCCATCAAATCAGTACTGTACAGCAGCAAATTCTTATGGCCAATGCTATCTATGCTCAGAAATGTTTCCCTTTGCAAATCAATAAAACCAAAACCTTGCAAACTCCCTCCTTGTTCCCTCCCCCCCCGCCCCCCTGATAAGCTTTCACACCCTTTGCATGCTTGTCAGACTATTCAGATGGATCCCAATCAACACCAGGAAGACCGTCACGCAGGCCCTCATTACCAGCCGATTCAACTACTGCAACGCTCTCTAAGCCAGAATTTTCACCCAGCTCCTCAAAATACTCCAAACCATACGGATCACCACAGGCAGACTCCTCCTTGACCTCCCCAAATGGACCAGCATCACCCCTCGCCTCAGAAACCTCCAGTAGCTCCCCATCCAGAAGAGATGCCAGTTCAAGATCCTCACACGCATACAAAGCTCTACACAACCAAGGACCATCCAACATCAAATGAACATCCATCTGCCTGCAAGACACCTCCGCTCTGCCTCACTCGCCCTCACACCCCTGCATCCATCACAGCTGCAGGTGGAGCCACTCCTTTTCCTACATCGCTGCCAGGACCTGGAACAACCTGCCCCTCCACATCCATACAGCTCCCTCCCTGGCGGACTTCAGAAAGAAACTCAAGGCCTGGCTTTTCAACGAAGATGCAGCAACCTCTGGGCTCGGATACCCCTAGGGGTGACAGTGCTGTGCTATACAAATATTGATTGACTTGAACACATTGTGCAATCAGAGTCAATTAGTTTTAATCACAGTGCCTCCTTTTCCTTCCTCATCACATGAGAGCACTGTAACAACAACAGTTCAGGGTGTGCACCACACAAAAACAAAAAGCCTGTAATGTTAATTTATAGTGACAGCCAAGGCCAAATAAAAGGAGGAATTGACAACTGACTTTACTCTTGGTTCAATAGCATTATTGTCAGGGCAGTAGTGGAGAAGCATGAATGCTTCCAAGTACATGATTAGAAGCACTTCTAACTATTGTCACTCAATGCAACAGTATAATTTAATATACTAAACTGCAAGAGTGTGAAATGGCTGCATTATAAAGAAAAGTGCTATTTTGAAGTGTCAAACACTTTTGTACTGAACTTAGACTGAGCTTGGAGTCGAGTAACAGCAGATCCTTCACCTCCCTTTGCCCTGTACCCTTGAATGTCCATGCTTCTTGTTGTGACCCTCCCTACAAGAGACATGAACCAACCAAATAAAAACCAAATGGTTCGGTCACAACCGTAGTTTGATGCCATGCTTCACAATCATTTGTTTTGCATCATTTGTAAAGCCCTGAAATGCTGCAAAGGCCCCACCTCCAGAAACAAAACTGGCCCCCACCATGCCAGCCCACCGGGAAAACAACCAGTGCCCAGTTCAGCCAGTCCGGGTCTATTCCTACTTAAAACTAAACGAGGAACCTGAAATTAGTCAGCCCCTCCTAGGCTCTGTCCATATAATCTATCAGTAGCTGCTACATCTTCAGTATTTCCTCCCCCCCTCTACATAGCATGGACATCACCATCTTCCCAAGAAAGGTTTAGACAGGACACTTTTACTACCAACTATTGCCAAACTTCAGATGGTTTAGAAATCTTTTTGGGAGATTCTTTCAGAAAGGGAAAATCTTATGCACTTCCAATAGAACAGCAACTTTATTACATAATTCAGCGATTTTAAAATCCACTGTAGCCACAAATGGTAAACCCACTGCGTTGGAAGAGAAGCTTACACTGCAACTTTGTCGGTGTCTGAACCACATTAATTTTTGCTACAATGCCTAGTGATTTTCAAGCAGGTACACAAAGGTGTCATTAAGCTTTATGAGCCTAAAAGGTAAGCTTTCATCTCTGACAGGAAACATGCCCTCCACAACCCAACAGTCCTTGATTGTAACCCGCAAGAAAAGATACTTATGACTCTTAAAGTCAGTGTTTGACACAAATGAGGAATGTTAAGTTGGTATCCGGGATTAAAGGAGGATAACCATGGTTACTGAGTGGAGGTTCATGTACTGCATCTTTACCTACAATATCTTTTGTACAGTACCTGTACGAGACCATTTACATGGCAACTAGGAAGGGATAAGTGACACATGCATAATACATTTATACTGGCTACCCATACAAAGAGGACACTTAGGCAGTATGCAACAGTAAGTTGCTCAGCAATGAAACACATGCAGAAGAGCATTACATGTCAGGACATTATGCATTCTAAGGACTCAAGAAGTGAGAAATGATCTGCTCCTGTTGGGGAGACGGTGTGGATTCTAAGTTTATACCATTGTGCCCACTACCAGGATCAGCGGTCGGGTCAATATTCTTATAGCAATCAACTTATGTGGCTGTCCACGAACAAACTGGTTGGGTAAGATGCACTAAGTTGTCAGTGTGATCTTCAACTGCTCCACACTGCCCACGATTATTTTAATTTAGACAAAGCTGTATTTACTTTTGCCAATTGAGTAGTCTAGCCGGTGTGTGGTGCTGGGGAATGTCCAGGTAAAGCTATCTGTCAGCTGTTGCTTCTCAGAAGGGCAGCACATGGTAACTTGTTTCATACTGAAGCAGGAGCACTTTGTAACAACAAGAATCATGTGCCACTGATAGTCAAGCATCAGCAGTGCAGCTTTGCTTTAGGCAAGTCTGTAGTTGGCAAGAGAAAGTTACTTACGAAAAAAAAAGACCAAGTGCTGAGCAAGAGATATGTCAAAGAATGCAGACCATGTTCATTAAGCAACACGGTCTGCAAACTACTGGTGCAGACTCGGGATCCAATAAAGTTGTAAGACAAACCATAAGTAGGTGGTCATTGGATTCAGGGGAATAAAACCCTATTGCTGGTCATTATTCTGGTTGTTGGAGGAGTAATTTTCTGATGACGTGACTGCAAGAAAAGTGGTTAAAGGATTTTGGTCAATGGCCTTTAGAGGGTTACAGAATGTCTGAGACCTGGAACCAAAACTAGGTGGAATACATGAGACATGAGACATTTTGGATGAGCATGCAGTGAAGAATCAAAATGAAGCAACCCAGGAGCAGTAAAAAAAAAGGCACATGTTGCAGTGAACCAGGAGAAGTATAAATAACCAAGGTGCAGTGAACCAGTAGAAGTATGAAGTAACAGAAGACACTGAACAAGGAGAATAATAAAGGAGCACGTTTCACTGTAACTGAAGAAATATGTTCAAAAGCAATTGGTGATCAAGAAGATGAATAAGCGAGTGGTGCATTTAGGAAAGAACGGGTCTTGTAACTACAACTTCCTGTCATCTGAGAAGCATGTATTAGAGGAGAGAGTTCTCAAATCAGGTGTAAGAGCATGGTGGAGTGGTGCCTGTTGTGGTTAGGCTGTCTTCTTTAAGAATAAATCTTGTTTTTACCAACAAATAGATTATGCAGGGAATTTAAGAGAGCAAGCTTATCAAACAATTCTTGAACAGCACTGCTGAAGCAAATCCAGGATCCAAACAGAGCATCTATTGTTTGTGGGTGAAGAACACTAGGTGTGGTACTGGACTAAAAACATTACGCAATTTCTAGATGTGGTTTTCAAAGAATAATGCAAGTGAGCATTAAAGATCGGAATTATGTGATATAATTCAGGAGCATTTGATGGATCAAACTTAGAGACGTGGAGTACACTATACAGTTCAAGCATAGAAAGTGAGAAAAAGGTGCAAGTTTGAAAAACAAAGTGAGAACAACTGTTGGATTGT
This sequence comes from Triturus cristatus, assembly GCF_964204655.1. Taxonomy (NCBI): domain Eukaryota; kingdom Metazoa; phylum Chordata; class Amphibia; order Caudata; family Salamandridae; genus Triturus; species Triturus cristatus. The sequence continues at coordinate 238,124,058 of NC_140586.1, read as the reverse complement.
TGGCACCAGAAGACACTTACATTGTAGTCCAACTCATACAAAGCATACCATTTCAACTGACACAGCAAAATCACAGAATAATGCACACCTAACCCACAAGTCGCCTTCACTTGAACAGAAACGTCCTCACCTATGCATGGCCACCTTAAAGCAAGGATTAATCTCTGTAGTTTAGCAGCATGCGACTGATATACATGACCTCATCATCAACCTAGATTGTCACTTATTAGGACTCGAAGAGAGGTAGTTCAATCACGAATCCCCTGCTAATTAATAAATCCCACTAAGACTGAAAATTATCCAAAAATGAAAGTGACAAAAAACGTCGGGGTGTACAGAGAGGTTTGCGTACAGCCTGGTGTACACTGCAAGTTAGAAAGTCTATCAGCTAAATGCACAATCGACACAAATAGCTGCATCATCATTGCAACAATATGCCAAATGCCAATTACAATTCAAAATTCTTGAATGAAATCCTTTCCCTGCTCAACAATTGAAATCCCCAGCATCTAAAATTCTGCTGATCAGTGACTTCAACATATGGATTAATAGACAAAATATCAGATCCGATGGCAAGGAGAAATGCACTTCGATGCATTAAGGTTGGTAATGACCCAACCCATAGAATGGATGTCAAACCTGATCATTTTTACACACAACATTGAACTTCCATGCTTTAAATCCAACCTGAAATCAGTCAAAAAGGTCTGAGAGACCAAAATCCATCAGGGACCAAGAAACGCCAGTGCTTTTGAAAAACCAATAAAATCTGCCGGTTTCATCGAGATGTGTGCGTCTCATTCCTTCTCGCAGAGTGGTTTTCTTTCATGTTTCACAGATTGGTCCTGCCGCGAGCGACGCACCACCAGCTTAATAGAGCGCCATCATTGCCCAAAAATGGACCGATTTTGAGTATGTGCGAGAGCAACAAGGACAGCGGCGCCACCAGGGATTGGACCTTGGTTTTTGGGCCCCAGCAAACTCCAAAGTCAATATGCATGGGAATCACGAGGAACAATTTAAAAAGCATAAAAAAATTCTAAGCATCACCCACTGAAGGATATTTATTGCGGGACTGAGAACGAACTACAGGAACCAGAATGCTGGGATGAAAGTCTATTGTGGCGCCCACCAAGGGGCCAACACCTTAAAAAAGCAGCAAATTTGGTTTCGTTTGTTTTTTCAGCCCCTTGGATACTCCTGGCTCCCTCTTTGAAAAAGGTCTAAGAGACCGAAATGTATCAGGGACCAAGAAACGCCAGTGCTTTTGAAAATGCAATAAAATCTGCCTGTTTCATCAAGATGTGTGCGGATTACTCCTTCTCGCTGAGAGGGGAGATATAGATAGATATATATATCTCTCACCTGGTAATATTCAATGTGTGATGTAATTGAGAATAGATACCAAAACATCCCTCTCTTAACAAGGGAACACCAAAGAAGCACCGAAAAGGCAAACAGAGCCTCAAAATGACCAATATATTACTCAGTCACGACCGAGTGATACAAAATAAAAAACAGCTACTAAGGCATGAAGGAGGTTGAAATTCACAAAATTGTTTACAAGATCAGCGGAATAAGTTATCAGAATACCATTAGGAAAACCAAAACAACGTATTTTAACCGTAGCAATCATAGGTTAAGAAACCACAATATTGACATTTTGAGCATCGATGAAAAAAATTGACCAGCATTGAAGCCCTAAAAATATCCCCCATGACAATACTGTGAAAAGATATTACAATGTTAGAGTCAAAATTATAAAGATCTGTGATGCAATTGTACATTACCCCCTATCATCTCCAAACCTTTAGTCCCATTTAAAGCACTGAATAAATCCTGGTCTTCAACCAAGTACAGGAGGAGGAAATATCTATATTAGACTCACAAATCAAAGCAACTAATCTGCTAGTGGAACCACGTCTTCTCCTCCCTGGCCAATGACATGGCCACCTTCATTATTCTTCCCTGCGAACGGGCACACATTCTAGCTAATGGAAACATGCAATTATCACCCCTCTTCTAAAGAAAACCACAGCAGACCTATAAGACATGACTAACTACTGCCCAATTTCTAATCTTTTACATACTAGCATAATTCTGGATAACTTGAGTTTTCTCAACAGAGTTTTATTCTGCACATTTGCGGTTTCTGATCGCTTTAATTAATAGGTGTGATTACCCAATTTAATGGTATTCAATGTAAGGATAGCTAAAGGATGTCCTTACCAGGATTGGACCGCCTTCCCTAGAGAACACTGTAAATGTCAGTGGTGAACCTTTAACTTAATGAGTTAACTTGCTGCACAATGCCTCATCATGACTTGCCACTAAGTGTTACAGGGGCACAAAATATTAACTTTAGCAGGATCTCAAGCAAGACTGCCCCATCCACTGGATGTCACTGGCACACCTTTATCTATCTGCTCCCTTTGTAATGTTCTCCCTGGTGATATGTAGTCACTAAACAATGGCAATATCTCACTGATAGCAAGGGTGCAAACCCGTAACTGGCATATATAGTGGACCCATTCCCAAAGTACTTTCCATTTCTAGCTCAGTATTGAAGCTGTGCGCTCTCTTACCACCGTACTTGCTGGGAATCTGGCGGTAAGGATTGTTGGAGAAGTGTCTTTCCTAGAAGGTCTAGATCTTCCAGCGCTGCTGTCCGGCTGGGTGCTGCAGGTGCTGTGGGGGGCTCTGTGATAGTCGTGGGGAGCCGGGAAGGGAGTATAGGTGCAGCTGTCGCATGGAGATCACTGCTCTCCGATGACTAGTAAAGAGGAAATGAGACAAATACATTAAGTGAAATATAGTTAACATAGAGAGAAAATAAGAGACACATAAAAGTGAGGGTAATCTTCTCCCAAAACCTTTTTAAAACCTCATTTCATTTTCATACTTTAAGAAAAATCTTTTTTTCATGAGCTGTTAAGGGTGCCATTTTTAATATACCTTCAGAGTGCCACACGGCTGGCACTACAACTTTTCCAAAATGATCAGCAAAGTTCTGACACAACAGGCATGGCAACCTAAACAGTTTCTGTCAGAAGGCGTTCACCAAAATGGGCAGAGCAAGCTTGTGACTTCATCAGGTATTCGTTGCCCAGAATGCTAAGCAAGGTACTGGAGGCATTAGATATTAATTTGCCTTCTTGAATGAGGTCAGTGGCCTGGGACTTAAAGGGTTCAGGCAGATGTTGCATAAGGTCCTCAAGTTGGTCATAATGCGCCCTATCATACCGGGCTAACAGGGCCTGGGTATTCGCAATACGCCAATGGTTCGCCGCCTGTGCGGCGACCCGTTTGCCTGAGGCCTCTAAAAGCTTAGACTCCTTGTCCGGGGGAGGCGTTTCTCCAGTTGTCTGTGAGTTAACACCCTTCCTGGCATTTGATACGACCAAGGAGTCTAAAGGGAGCTGGGCTTTAATGTATGCAGGGTCCTGCGGGGCTGGTCGGTACTTTTTTTCAATGCGTGGGTTGAGAACCCTAGCTCGAACAGGGTCTTTAAAGACTTCAGTGGCATGCTTTATAACCCCTTTAATCATGGGCAGTATGTGAACAGTTTTTTGTGACTGCTCAAAAGTATCGAGGAGAAAGTCCTCTTCAAGGGCGTCCGTGTGCATTGTGACGCCATGGAATGTTGCTGCCCTATTTATAAGTTGGTCATACCCTAAGTGGTCATCAGGAGGGGAGGGCTTGGAGGGGTAGGTAGTGGGGTCAGGCATGTCAGGCATTGGATAAGACCAGTCATCTACGGGTGCTGTGTCTGGGAACGTAAAAGGGTCGTTTGGATCAACAGGATCATTAAATAAATCAGGGTCCGCCCCTCCCCCCAAGTCATCATTATCATCCTGTGGAGGAGGTGAATGATAGGGGGATGGTAAAGGTAGAGGTAAAGGAGAAGGAGGAGGAGGAGGGGGGGACGGATTAGGAAGTAATAAAGGAGAGGAAGGACGAAGTGGTGAAGTAGCACAGTCCTTCTTCCGTATGGGAGCTGGAGGTGGTGTGATGTCCAGCTTCCGTTTCTTGTATGGGACGGCAGTCACATGTCCGGTTTCGGGATTGATGTAGATCCGCTTTTGAGTAGGATGTGGGCGAAAAAGTTCATCTGGCTCCGAAGGTGGTGGCGGTGATGACCGTTTCGGGTCTTTATGAACTTTTTTCGGCGTGGACGTAGTTTTCGGTGCCGATGGATTTTTCGGTGCCGACAGAGGTTTTGGTGCCGATGGATTTCTCGGCGCCGCCGATGGAAACTTCGGCGCCGCCGATGGAAACTTCGGCGCCGCCGATGGAAACTTCGGCGCCGCCGATGGAAACTTCGGCGCCGCCGATGGAAACTTCGGCGGCGCCGATGGAAACTTCGGCGGCGCCGATGGAAACTTCGGCGGCGCCGATGGAAACTTCGGCGGCGCCGATGGAAACTTCGGCGCCGATGGAAACTTCGGCGCCGATGGAAACTTCGGTGCCGAGGAACGTTTTGGTGCCGAAGGAGATTTCGGTCTTGAAGCCTGTTTCGGTGCCGACAGTGGAGTTTTCGGTGCCGAAGGTGTTATAGGTACAATCACATGAGGTTTGCTCGAGCCCGAGCCACCTACAGGCTTAGATGTCTTCGGAGCCGGGCCCGAGGGCGGGGCTTCTGAAGAGGATTTCCGGTCGCGACTGGGCCCAGCTGGCGGAGTCTTGACCAATGTCTTTTTGGATGGGGCAGGGGTGTTGGTACTCACACGCTGCCCTGGAGTGATGAGGTCATCGGAATCGTCGGCCTCGGACACGATCTCGAGATCTTCGGTGTCATCTTCAGGAACGTCCTGAGCAAAGATGTCCTCCGGTTCTGGAGCTGGTTTGGCCATAATATGGCGTCGAGCTCTTCGGTCCCGGAGGGTCTTCTTGGAACGGAAAGCGGAACAAGCTGGACAGGTCGATTCGTTGTGTTCCGGCGACAGGCAGAGGTTACAAACCTCGTGGTGATCACTGTGGGGGAACTTCGCTCCACACCGGGGGCATTTTTTGAAGGGTGTCCTGTCCATCAGCCGCTTCCGGAACCGGTCCGAGATGATTTCGATGTCGATGGAAAGAAGATTGAAGAGTTAAATCGATTGCTGGAAGTTTTCTGCTGGAGCGGAAAAAAGTTCATCCGAACCAAATGGCGGAAGAAAACAATCTGACGATGGAGTGGATGCCCATGCGCACTGTTGTCCAGGGGAGGAGTCACCAACCTCGTGACCAAAGGCTTCTTCCGAAGACAACAACAACCTGCAATCATCCAAGCCCAACACCAGATGGCGATCTTATCCTCAGTGTGTGATCTGCAGCTCATATGCCTCGAACATTTGGATTCTCATTACCCGATGGCTTTGAGATGTAGCAGGGTACATTTGTCACTGGACTTGTGCCATCTTTGATGCAAACACACCACAGACAGACTCATGCCAATCTGTTACCAACATTGATTTCCAGCACGTGACACGGTTTGAAGCCTGAGTTGTTTGGGGCAGAGATTTCAACACACTGCCAAAATAATTTGAACTGAATGGGCTTTAATAAGAAGCAAATCTGTAGGACCTGGGCTCCTGAGCACTGTTAAAGGGCATGAAAAAAAGAATAGACACCAGCGCGCCGGAGTGACACCTATATGCAGCTCCATATTGTCAGTGCATCAGGATTCAGTCTTGTGCATCGGGTGATTCAGAAAGTGAGAATCTACAGTTAGAAGTATCCATCAAATAACATTCCTTTATGACTTGCCCTCATTCGTATTTCAGAAGTAATTTGAGTTTTTGGCAGTTCCCTTTTTGTATTTTTTAGTATCACGCCTGAAGTACAGTACCTATAAGTGATTCAATATCAACTTGTGCAAGATTCAAGTCCTACCCTCCACCACCAACAGCCTGTCTCCAACCCCCAGGCCATCCTACCTGAAAGGTATTCCAACCTCCAGAATCTGTGATGTTCTGACTAGAGGTGGTGGGGTCGCTTATTCCTGTAAGGAGGGCAAACAAAGATGGGCATTAGCGGGGTCACACGTGAAGGGAAACAGACTCAAGAATGAGGGAAGGACAGGCTGGACAAAAATGTGAGAAGTATGGTGAAAGATAAGAAAAACGAATTTGGAAACAGTGGGCAAGTGTGGGAAAGGGGAAAATGAGAGGGGGCATATACAGAAAGGTAAGAAGAGTGAGAAATAAGAGAGAACTAGAGAGAGACAAATAGATAACCTAAAGAAGTTTAAAGAGGAGAACAGAATGTGGGTAAGAGACTGAATTTTGAAACATGTTATGACGTAATCTGAGGCAGGGCATGATTGCCATCTTTTGGCTGCCAGGGACAGATCTCACCCAGAGACATGAGTTCATCATCCAGCAGCGATGCGGACGCCCCAGTCTCATGGTTGGATGTTCTGTGCTCTAAAGATAGGGCTGGGAATGAAGGGTATGTGGCAGCACCAGTGGGCAGATCCAGGCCTGAGAGATCCAAGAGAGCAGAGGAGCTTCCTGGGAGAAAAAAGGAGAGTCACTTATCAGCAAGACCTGCAGAGACAAGGATTGTGAACCATTCTGACCTTTTTAAAAAAAAAATAATCTTTATTCATTTGATGCTCAAAACAACATACAGCTGTAAATATGGCATAGTAAAGTACATATTGTAGTACATCTCCATTAGCATTATTGTGCCCACTAGGTTGGGGGGGGGGGGGGGGGGCGAATCGCCATGTCCATCATTACATGTAATCAATAACAGAATTCACTTCAGAGGTTGTCAACAGATGTTGCTGTACAAAGCTGTATCAAAACATGATATAGAAATTAAACATAATACCACCTAACTGGTGTGCCTGGCCTATAGTTATCATATATATGTTATTGCTAAATGTGCCGCTTATGCGGGTCCTGCTTTGGTGGGTACTACAATGGGAGTAGAAAAGGGGAGGAGTTATACAGTGCAGATGCCGTGTTATGTGTAGGTGCGGTTGTGTCAAGCCGAAAGTGTGAGACTGCTGTGTCTATTTGCCACGCCCGCGTGTGTGTAGCCCAACGCTCCACTCGTGTGTGCCTTAGTGTAGGTGCTTGGAATAACTTAGGTGTATCATCCGGTTGCGACGTAACATTCTGACCTTACTCATGAAAAACACCCAAATACATATTTACTTTATCTAGTTTATGAACCTTGTTCCCTTGACCAGCTTGGCCCCAGTGCTCCTCTATAACAGATCCCCAACAGAGGAATCTAGGTTTAAAAAACCTCCAAGAAGCAGAGAACGTGCCTACAATTAACATCCTGTGAAGAAGCCCTAAGCCTTTTCTTCTACTCATGGCCTACTTTAACACTAATTCGAGAGCTCCTTCCTTGTGCCCCCTCTTTCCAGATTCCTTCCACAAGATTTGCAACCAGTTTTTTCCCCACTCTTAATCAACGTGTATCTCAGCATTCACTCTGCACCAGCCTGGATTAAAATGTCATCATCCCGACAGTGACTAATCCCAAACTCAGCAGCACGCTCACCTGGGATGGCGCTATTAGGTGTCTCACCATTAATTTCTTCCCCTCGCACCACTTGTCGGTACATGTTGATCACCTGTGTAAGACTATCATTCGCTTGAAGGATTTCAGCTGAAACGTAAAATCAAATGGTCATTTTAAGAGACCTGTATGTCCAACAACAGAAGGTACTAGCAACAAGAACACATCAGCCACATGTTGGCACTTTCAAAAACTCAGGATGGCCAGAAGGGAAATAGCAAACTATTGGGTTTGAAGAACAGAGCAAAGTTAGACTGAGGCTGAGAAAGAAGGGGCAAAACATTTATTTATGGCAATTGAACAGTACATGCATTCTCTCTGCCTGCAGTGACAAGGTAAGGATCTCTCGTCTTCGCAATTTCTATGCAATTTGATGAGATGAGTGCCCATGTATTGGGAACGGGGAGACTGCGGAGACCTTCACAAGCCTCTAAGAAGGTGTCACATAGAGCAAAGTCTTGACTTTGTACTATTCTACAAACTTATGTGTGAAGGGTGTTGATGCTTGCATATTCGAGCACATGTACGCACACTTTCTCTCCCCATTCCTTCCTTTTCTCTGGGAAGATTTGAATAATAATAATCAAACCAAAAACTCAAAACATCAATTGCATAGGACAGTGCCTCCCAAACTTTTTAAAATGAGAAGCCACATTTTAAAATGACAAACGTTTGCAACTCACATAGCTTTAATGGACACGAGGAAGGTGATATTTTAAATATAACTGAAGCAATATGTGGTAGCACACTGTAATTTACTGACAGCACATTTTTTATTGAAAGGCCACTAAATTTGCACAGACACACAGTTTTACTTATAAACCTATATTGAACACAAATAATGTGTTGAAATCGGGTTTCAGTGCATATTTATCGTTTGAACATCACCAGAAACAATTGTATTGATTTGTATTGTCCCTAATAAAAGCTTTGTTTTCACCTCACTTCAGAATTACAAAAAATGTGCCTCATGTTTGCTTTCCTAACTGCTGAATGGAGACAGTTAATTTACAGTTATTTACATTTTGCTGTGAGTTACAAAAAAATAAACTCGTACTGCCTTTGTTACATTGGTGTAATGACACTTTAGGCTCCCCCCTGCAAAGTACATGGAGGGGGAAACCCATGCTCTGGACCTAGCCAGGAGCTCTCAAGCCAGGGGCCTGCCAACACTGCACAGTGCGGAGGGGGCCCCTTGGAGTTTGCCCCCTGCACTGCAGGGGCTGTGGGTGTCAATGTTATGTCTCTGCTTTCCTAGGAAACATTGTTACATAATTTACTTTACTTTCTTCAACTGAAAAGTCATAGGAATTTGTAAACACAGATCCTGGTGTTAAAAAACACATAAGCAGCAGCACTTTGTCCGAAGACATAGCCTGATATTTCACCTCCGTCTTTGGAGCACAGATAATCTGACAATATATACAGAATTTAAAAGCATTTTATTTACTGCTTGGACTTTCACAAATCACCCAAAAATTGGCTTGAGTTCCACTGACCCACAGTTTGGGTAACGCTGCAGGCCTCGAAAAATCCTAAAAATGTTATTAGACCTGCAGATCTAGTGACTTAAATAATCTACTCAACCTATTTGTAATGCTGTTGACCCATAATCTGGTTTCAAATGATGTGGAAGTGGGCAAATAATTTAGTTAATTGAGCCGCCATGTCTGCTGTGCAAGAACTCTTTTGTTTGATTTATTAGACTAAACTTTTTTTTCCATATATAATACAAATTTAGCCACATATAGGATACACATGACCCCTGACTTGCCTCTTAGTTCATTAACCGCATTTTCATCAGGGCGGGGGCAGGAATGTTTCTCAAATTATATTTAAAATCTATCACTTTTAATAAATACATAACTAAAGCATGATGTGGTAGAACACGGTCATTTATAATAAGCAGATTGTACATTGAAATGGCCACAAACTTTCCCACTGACAAGTGGCTTTACTGGTAAAACTATAGAGTGTGCAAACAATAATGCTTGGAAATCGAGTATCTGCAAATATGTGTCTTTTGCCCATCACCGAGTAAAGTTTTCTTAGCATCACAATTTCTGATATATTTTGATAAATTTATAATATTAATTCACTGGCTATTTATTTAAATGTTATGCGGAAAAAAAATAAACCTAATTTTTCAAGCAGCAATTAGTTAAAAGAAACTGACATTTGACCTCTTTCCTTGAACAGACAGCAAACGTGTCAAGATAAAAACAAGATTTAGTGGCATCTTTATTGCTCATGCACTTTCTGAATGAAAAGAACACCTGTTCCTTTCCAGCCTAAGTTAACTCGCCAGATAGGACTAGTAGGTGCTAAAAATAGCGCAACCTGATAAAATTGTACTCTCAATTGCGAGTGGGCGAGTAGATTTTTCGAGGCCTGCACTGGCATAGGATATTATTGATATCCTATGCAAAACAAAAACAATTATGTAGATTATTAAAAATGATAAAATCGGAAGCATAAATAGATTTAGGCATTTTGTTTTAGCCGATAGAGAGCTGCTCTACTGGGAAGAGATACTCCTTGATACCAGCGAATCAATACTGGTGGATCTTTGATAGGCCAGGTTTTTTTTTCCACATTTTGGCATTTCACGGCCACATAGTACACACCCGAATATATACCTAGGGTCCAATAGCCTAACCATTATGTTGATATCTGAGATGATGCCTAGAGCAGAGCTTTGTGGGGTACTTTCGCCCACAGAATTGCCTAGATGTTCGAAAACCCAAATGTAAAAATTCTTTCACAGATAGGTACTGACAACAATTGCTGCTTCTACAGTCTGTAAACAATATTAATTCACATAAGAAGAGAGAATGGAAAGGAAAAATAGTGGATCACTACGAACATCACAGAAAGCCATTACATAGAGTTGTGTTTGCATTAAGGGAAATCAGCGTTTGATATTTTGACGGGTGTGTACCTCAGGTGAGACTGCGGGGTACTGGTCCGCCTCCAAGTCATTAGTCTTATTGGTTTACGGTAGTCGTTCAATTTTTAACCCATTCATTTTAAAATGCAATTCCCATTTGGCGAATTGCTGTGCTCCATTTCATTTCCTTTTAAGCTCATTAGAGCAGCAGAGCCTTAATATCAAGCGTAACTGAGCAACATGTTCAGTAATTACCAGTGAGTCCGCCATGCAATGGAATGGCCTAACGAACAAGTTACTTACCTTCGGTAACGCCTTTTCTGGTGGATACAGTATATGCCTGTGGATTCCTCATCTAATGAATATCCCCCTGCGCCAGCATTCCGCGAAAACCTTTTCGTAGCTCTCCACGCCGAGGTGGTCACAACGCTATGGCTCCGCACGCGGCTCCGCATGACGTCACTGGAGCCATAAGAGGACCACGTCGGCGTGATGACGTCAGTTCCACCCATTTTTCCCGTGCCTCCGAGGTAAACGGGCGGACTGACCATAGGGACAATGCATACATAGTACACAGTATTCACACAAATACGCACAGTGTAAAGTGAAAAAGGAAAGCAAAAGAAAGCAAGCATTTCCTATAAGCCTACACAAAGGCAAACAGAGGAAATACAAAATGACAATATGAAACAAACATATTAACCAATACCTCTTTTAAGGTATAAAAGGGTGGACAACGGGGAAGCGGGTGGGTCAGTGAGGAATCCACAGGCAGATACTGTATCCACCATAAAAAGCGTTACCGAAGGTAAGTAACTTGTTCTTCTAATGGATACATCTGCCTGTGGATTCCTCACCTTATGAATAGAATCCCACAGCAGTCAAACCCCCGGAGGAGGGTGTCCACCCTTCTATACCAAAATGTCTTGCAAAACAGTGCGCGCAAAATGGCCGTCCCTCCTCACCTCGTAATCTAAGCAGTAATGCTTCGCAAAAGTGTGGAGGGAGGCCAAGTTGCGGCCTTACAGATGTCCAACACAGGAACACCTCTGTACAAGGCAGAAGTAGATGATTTAGCCCTGGTGGAATGAGCTCTAATGCCTTCAGGAGGCTCCTTACCAGCCAGAGCATAGCAGATCTTGATGCACAAGATGATCCACCTGGATAGAGTGCGCTTGTGCACCGCCTTGCCCTTCATGCGTCCAACGTAGCCCACAAAGAGCTGATCGTCCAATCGCAGGTCCTTCATTCTATCCAGATAGAAACTAACTGCTTAGGATCCAAGCCGTGAGGCCTCTCCTCCTTGGAAGGGTGAGGGGGAGGATAGAAAGTAGAGAGAGTAATGGATGGCCCTAGATGGAAGGAAGTAACCACCTCAGGCAGAAAAGCAGCCCTGGTCCTGAGAACCATCCTTTCAGCATGGATAGTCAGAAACGGAGGCTTAGAACTCAAAGCCTGAAGCTCACTCTTCCTCCTGGCTGAGGTGATAGCCACGAGCACGACCGTTTTGAATGACAGCAGTCTCAAAGGACAACTATGCATAGGTTCGAATGGGGAACCCATTAAGAAAGTTAAAACCAAATTTAAAACCCACTGGGGCATAATGAAGGGAGTAGGCGGAAACATATTAGTAAGGCCCTTTATAAACCTTAAAACAATTGGAGATTTAAAAAGAGACGGCTGATCAGGCAAACAAAGAAATGCCAATAAAGCCGACAAATAACCTTTACAAGTAGCCACAACACAACCCTGCTGGGCCAAATGCAGTTAAAAACAAAGAACATCAGAAGGATGAGCTTTTAAGGGATCAATAGACCTCTCTACACACCATTTAACAAATCTTGACCACCTGTAGGAGTAAATGGACTTGGTGGAGTGTCGCCTGGCCGATAAAATACCATTCACCACGTCAGGCGGGAGAGAGAAAGAATTCAGGTTGCCCAGATTAATCTCCAGGCATGAAGGTGCAGGCTCTGGAGGTGGGGGTGTAGAACCTGCCCCTCCGACTGCGAGAGGAGGTCTACCCTGAGAGGAAGACGGAGCGGAGGGTGCAACGAGAAGTGAAGTAGGTCCGTGTACCACACCCTTCTTGGCCAATCTGGGGAGATCAAAATAACTTGGGCCCGGTCTTGGCGAATCTTCCTCAGAACCTGAGGAATCAAGGGTATGGGAGGAAACGCATAAAAGAGTTGTGAGCTCCAACTCAACTGAAACGCGTCCCCCAATGCCCCCTGCATTGGAGACTGCAGAATGACGGGCAGTGCGCGTTCGCGAGTGGGAAACAGGTCCACCCGTGGAGTCCCCCACATCCGAAAGATGTGTCGAACTACCTCCGGATGAAGCCTCCACTCGTGGTCGGCGGACAACTGCTGACTGAGACTGTCTGCGCGCACGTTCAGCACCCCGGCCAGATTTGCAATCAAGCAAATCTGATGGTCCCGAGCCCAGGACCAAAGCCGCAATGCCTCCCTGCAGAGACGGTACAACCCTACTCCTCCCTGCTTGTTGACGTGCCACATCGCGGCAGTGTTGTCCGTCAGGACTTGAATCGACTGACTGGGAAGGGAGAAAGGCCTTGAGTGCCAAACGTATCCCCCAAAATTCCAGAAGATTGATATGAAGCAATCTTTCCTCTGGAGACCAAAGACCCTTGATCTCCAGATCCCCCAGATGAGCACCCCACCCTAGGGTAGAGGCATCTGTTATCACTGTGGCTACCGATGGAGGAAGATGAAAGGGCTTTCCTTGAGACAGATTGCCCTCCACGCTCCACCAAGACAGATCCGCTGCAACTTCTCTGGAGATCTTGACTGACTCCCTGAGATCTCCGTTGTGCTGATACGACTGCCTGCAGAGACACCACTGGAGCGCCCTCATGTGCCAGCGTGCATGGTTGACCAACAGAATGCAGGAAGCGAACAGACCGAGCAGTTGAAGGACCTTCAGAACTGGAACAACCGCTCCATTGTGAAAGGGATAATTTCCTGAATGTTGAGAATCCGTTGCGGTGGAGGAAAAGCTCGACACACAGTGGTATCCAGTACTGCCCCTATGAACAGGTTGCGCTGAGAGGGCACCAGGTGAGATTTGGGCACATTTATCGAAAAGCCAAATTTGAACAAACAGCTGAGTTGTTACCTGCAGATGACGACGCACCATCTCTGGCGACTCTGCCTTCAGAAGCCAGTCATCCAGGTAGGGAAAAATCGGGATCCCTGACCTCCTGAGATGGGCAGCCACCACCACCACCATCACCTTGGTGAAGACTCGAGGTAAAGTAGTAAGACCAAATGGAAGGACCGTAAACCGGAGATACTTCCGGTGCGACTTCAGGATTGGGAAGTGAAAATACGCATCCTGCAAGTCGATGGACACCGTCCAGTCCTCCTGTTGCAGCGCCTGAAGAACCTGCGCTAGGGGGAGCATCTTGAACCTCTCCTGCTTGAGAAACAGATTCAAGATTCTGAGATCCAGGATGGGTGGTAACCTGCCATCCTTCTTGGGAATCAGAAAATATCGGAAGTAGCATCCCTGACCCCTTTCCTGCTCCGGAACCACCTCCATCGCACCCTTTTGTAACAGGACAAGAACCTCCTTCTGAAGAAGTAGTAAATGATCCTCCGTGGAAAACCCTTGGCTAGAGGGGTAAGGAGGAAGGAATTCCTTGAAAGGAAGGGCGTACCCATTTTCTACCAGATCTAAAACCCAAAAGGTCCCAAGTTACCAATTTCCAATCCTGTAGAAAATGGGTAAGCCGGACCCCCACAGGACCTGCATGATCCAGGATGGCAGATCTAGGGCTGCTTTCCAGCATTACCAGGAGGGGTTGGGGAGGTAGAGGAGGAAGAGGGCGGACGACACGCTCCACGAAGGCGACCTCTGCCCTTACCCCTATAGGACTTGTACAAGGGGTTTTGTTGCTGTTGCTGTGGCTGACCGGAACCCCAAAAGGAAGACCTTCCAAAGCCACGGTATCTTCTATAGCCATAACCCTTTGCCTGAGACTGTAGACACAAAGATTTCGCTGTGGCCTTACTGTCTTTGAACCTTTGCAGAGCAGAATCAGCCTTTTCTCCAAAAAGCCTACATCCATCAAAAGGAAGATCGAGAAGGGCAGCCTGTACATCAGGAGAAAACCCAGAAGACCTTAGCCATGCATGCCTTCTCGTAGCAATGGATGAGCCCATCACCCTGGCAACCGAATCTGCCGTGTCCAGGCCTGACTGGATGACTTGGCGAGCCGCAGTTGTGAGTCTGCCAGTACCTCACTGAAATTTCCCCGATCTCCCTCAGATAATTTTGGAAGAAGCTGTTTGGCAGAGTCCATAAGGGCATGAATGTATCTACCCAACAAACAGGTAGCGTTGGTGGACTTCAAAGCCATACACGCTGATGAGAAGACCTTCTTTTCAGATTGTTCCAGTTTCTTGGAATCCCTGTCAGCAGGAGCCTGCGGAAAGGCACCCGTGGACTGCTTAGAGCACGAAGCCTGCACCACCAAACTCTCAGGCGAAGGATGAGACGAAAGGAACACAGGATCCCCTGGAGGAGGCCTGTATCTTCTGGACACCAACCTTGAAACTGCAGGAGCAGAAAGAGGATTGCGCTACACCTCTAGGATTGGCTCAGTCGAGGCATCATTGAACGGCAAGAGTGGTTCAATCACAGAGGACGGTGAATGAAGCACCTCTGTGAGCAAATTAGGTTTATACTCAGCCATAGGGAGCTGTAGATCCAAGAGCTCTGCAGCCTTCCTTATCACAGTATGGTAAGGTGCAACTTCCTTCGAGGGGGAAGCTTTCTGTGAAGCAAAGTCCCCCTCCGGGGAGGTGTCAAGTCCACTTGCCTCACACAGACCCTCGAACATATTCTCAGACTCATAAGTTTCACCTTCCTCCGCTTCTTCAGCCTGGTACTGTTCCTCCTCTATCAACCTCTTCGCTTCTCTCCTTGAGCGCATCTTCAGTTGCGGCGTCGGCGGCGCCACACGTGGCGTCGATGGCTCTGGGAGCGGCATCGAAGGAGGTTCCGTAGCAGCAACCGGCACCGAACAAATCCGAGAAGAAGGTTCGCCGGATGGAACCGGGGACTGCACATACAGCGTCGACATCCTTGGAGCCGGAAACTGCCAGGACGGCGCCGTCGGCATGAATGGCACGAAGGGTGCCTGAGGATATTGGTGAGGCACACCCAAATTAAATGCCAGAGGACCCACGGGACACAAAGGTGCACCAGAAGGGTATGAGGCCCTGGCAAACACGCCATACATCGCATTTAAAAAATGCGAGGGATCCGAACCCGGCGCCAGAAATTGAGGATACTGAGCCGGTTCAAGATCCAATCGACGCACCTCCGGAGTCGGAACCACCAGGGATACAGGTGGAGCCACAGGAGCTGAAGGAGCCTCAGCATCAGCCAGATTTGACAAACCTTCTGGAGTCAGAGAAAATCTCGACGTCGGTGACTGCGCCGGAGTCCTCTTGTATGAAGGAGAATGTACCGGAGTCACCTGAGGAGACACTGAAGGTGAAGGAGAGACAAAGTCCTTAACATGACGTCGATGAGCCGGAGAAGGCGACCTCAAAACCACAGCCTTCGGCGAACGGCGCTGAGAGCCATGCCTCTTCTTCTTCTTGTGCTTTCTCTTCGAGTCATGTGAAGTTGATGACTTCGAACGTTTGACCCCTTTTTTCTTTTCTCACTTTAGCCATGTACAACTTGACTTCATGTTCCTTCCGGGCCTTCGGGTTCATTTTTCTACAACAAGAACAGCCCTCGACGTCGTGATCAGATGATAAACACCACAGACAGTCCTCATGGGGGTCAGTGATCGACATATGAGCCCGCACTCTCTACAGGGCTTGAAATCCGACTTTCTCGGAGCAGACATGGCAAAACCACACAAGGAAATAGGCCAAATACAAAGTATCAAGCAGAAAGTATGGCGAGTCCTAGAAAAACCGTTCGCGTCGCCAGCACGGAAAAAAGGGAACTGATGTCATCACGCCGACGTGGTCCCCTTATGGCTCCAGTGACGTCATGCGGAAACGCGTGCGGAGCAATAGCATTGTGACGGTCTTGTCGGCATGGAGAGCTAGGAAAAAGTTTCTGCGGAATGCTGGCGCAGGGGTATATTCATACGGTGAGAAATCCACAGGCAGATGTATCCATAAGAAAGAGTGTGTAGAGACAAAAACACACACCAAAGTCAGACACACTGGGCCTACCTAAAGCATCATCGTTGTCCTCAGTGTCACTGGCCAATCGGAAGAGGGTGGGTCTCATTTTCTCGCATCTCTGATACAGTTCCTGAGGATGAAGGATAAAAGACATTTATGTAGAAAGGTGTCCTGAGATAGGATGGAGCATTTTGGGTGTGAATAAAAAATTATATGGGAGGACATCAGATATATATATATATTTATATATATATATGCATTAGCAAAATGTATGTATGTAAGTAAACCCAGAGCGTAGCTACTTTTAGAAAAATGGGGCTCACATCTACACTGAAAGCTAGGTATTGAGCAACAGGAAGTTTTCATTCCAGAGTTCTCTGCTATGCATGCACCGGGATGCCAGATTTGTTCCACATGTGACATGATCATGAGGCAATCATGCGCCTCTGCTGGCAGGGTTCCAGAGACTGAACTCACATGTTGTTAAACATCTGTTAGACGCAATGAGAAGAGCACACAGTAGACTGGGGCTACTGAGCCCCAAGCATAGTGGTTGAAGTCGTTTGCCATTAGTGTTGGCACTGTGATGTACTAGGCTCTGCAAACGGAGTTAAGCTCAGACCTTTGAGCACTTGACTTCCAGAGTAACGAGGGCGAGGAGTCACAGGCTTCTCAGGGAGGTAGAACTGGACAATCAACCAGCAGGCACAATAATATACTGTCCAACCTAGTATTAGTTGTTTGGGTAAATGAAAATACTTTAATAACATAGTGTTACTCAATACTAAACAGGACAATTAGGAGACTGCAATACAGAGTTACAATTCTGTTCAGGTGCAGGTCTTACCCACTTCTGTACTCCCGCCCGCTAATGGGATTTCCAACATTGGTAATCCCTGGCATCAAATCAGGGACACGACACAAGCTAGGGATACGTGTTTTCACTTAATCACCCTCAATGTTTTACCTTTCCCTCAGTGCGATGTTGGCATAGAAAAAGTCCCTACCGGCTTCACCTCAAACCTCTCTTCCGCACAGTTCTGTGGTTACATGCTTTTGGCAGTGGGAGTGCTGCTGGGTGGGGTTCCGGGAGTGGTGGTGATTACTCTGCAGCAATCCTATTCTGGCAGAGACTTTGAATCTGTCGGGCACAACATGGTCATCGCCGGAGACATGGATACTTCATCAATCTCTGTTTTTTTAGGCTGCTGCTGATGCTAACAGTCTTCAGCAGTTGAGGCCTCTCTAGGCTGTGGACTGGAGGGACATAGTTCAGCAAGTATGGCATCTGGGCAGATCCACACTTTGCAGATGGTTTGGGAAGTTGCAGCCTCCAATACAACTGCACTACTCTAGGGTACAGGAGCACTCAGGGTCCAATAACTATGGCAGCAGCACCAGTGTTTCTGCCCCGGTGGACTGCCAATTTCACTCAGTGGTTGCTTTGGTAGGATTGAGGATTATGATTAGGGCTCCCGGTTTTATGGTATTTATGTTTTACATTTCCGTCTGTATTTATCCATATTTATTTTTTGGTCATTTTTTATCCATATTTATTTTGTCGCGAGCAAAAAAAAAAGACGCTGTAGCTAGTATTTATTCACATTTATTTAAAAAGGCAATGCGTGCTTGGTTGTTATAGGTTCAGAAAGATTTATGCAGATGGGTAAATGGGTTACTCCTTTTAACAAAGAGATCCTTTTGTTACTTGCTGTTAATAAATTGCAAACCTTCTAATATAAGACAGTGAGCTATGAAAGGCCTTGTAAGCCTCACTGTCTTATGTAACGCGTCCTATGCATTGATTTACACATGATTTATTGGATTGTATTGTAATTGCATTTATATAGCGCTTACTACCCTTTATGAGGCATTTAAGCGCTTTTTTATCCAGTAGCACGCACACAAACTCAGTATAACCCCGCAGGACGAGCACAGGCATTGAACAGTATATGTTAACGCCGTCCTCACTAATGTCCCCACCGCTTCTTGCTCCGGGAGGAGCCTCCCCAGATCGAAAATGCTGCGGTACTCTTAAGTAAATACAGTGCTGTGCAGAGCTCCCTGTGAAAGTCGCACTGGTCCTGCAATCACCCACCACAGTCTTAAAGAGGACCTTAACAACGTTGCCAAGTTATGAAAAAGTCCCACAAAGAATGTGAAACCTTGGCAGCTATGTGTGCGCAGTAACGTAAACAAAAAACTGTCCACAAAGAAAACAAGCATTGGCTTTCGCGAAAGTGATTGCAATCGCGATCACATCAAACATCAAAGCGGCCGTGTGGCCGTTAAAGTGAAAGTAATCGCGGTAAAGCGCGGCGCGCGCGCACATGCACTGTAGCTCTAGGCTGGCCTGGTAGCACTTTTTGGAGCCCTCTCAATAAGTCTCGCCAGACCAGCGCATGCGCTGGGTCAGGCGAGACCTAAAAACACAGGAAAGAAACAAGGGGGCACACTCAACTCTCCCTCTCCCCCTCCCCTCCGAATGTTGTAAGATTTGTAAGGCACGGCATACACACTATTGACACCCTCCAACACTTACTACAGAGGCCATTAGACGGATATAGTGCACACTCAGACGCACGAAGCAGGAAAAAGCAGCTGCACTACAGGTACAGCAAGCAGCTGGCTCCGAGGATCATTTCACACGAAAGTATAATATTGAAGTAAAACGCATGCATATCTCTTGAATCTAGGGGCTGAACAAAGTCAAAATCATGCATCTGTCTTTCTGCATTTGTTTTCCCTCCATTTCTTTTAGGTGTGCATCCTGCTGCACCTCTGCTCCCGCAAGGAATGCTCCAAGCCAGGATACTTAAACAAAAGGAGGCCTAACGGCCCCTTAACATCGACCTTTGTATTGACTCAGCTGAAATCCGATAAGCCCTCTCCCCGCCTGAGCTCGGACAGACTTGTCGTCTCCTTGAAGACCACAACAAAGTTAAACCTATTTATTGGCATTTTTCCGTTTTTATATATAAATGTAGACAAAGGAAAAATATTTTTCTGTCTGTATTTATATGTAAAAAAACAGTTTAAACGGAAAACCGGGAGCCTTAATTATGATGAGAACCATTTCAAGAGACTAGGGCAACTCGCACAGATGGCTGTATGCTTTCTCTGGCTAGTCCGACACTGATAATCTTCTCCTGGATAGTCATTCCTCCTGCAAGGTCAGGCACACTCCTTACATCTGTCAGCAGGCAGGCAGTATCCTAGGCAGACCCTCGGCTCCTCCAGCAAAAAGCAGAGATTTCAACCTGGTGACTTTTTTGGAGGCAGTCTGTCTGGAAACCACCAGTCCTGGTCACTCAGCAGTCCTTCAAGTAGTCCCTTGCTTGGTCAAGAAGAACTTGGTACTGGACAAAGTGTAGTGGTTTCGGTCTCACGGTTATACTCTCCTAGAGAGGGGATGTGGATCCATTGTCAGAGGTTTTAGAGTCGATTTGTGTCAGTTTTCTTTCAAATGGCATTTTCAAGCCATTCTTCAGACAGACTTTGTGCAAAGCAATGGCCCTCCCAGCTGACAACAGTGAGCAACACAAACATGAGAACAATGCAGTGTGACTTCTCTGCACCTGGCTGTCATTAGCCTTTCTGAATCAGCAATTAGAGACAGAAAAAGGGAAGGCCCTGAACAACAGAAGCTACAGCCCCACCCATCACCCCTACCATCTATCAAATGGCACTGCTCAGGAGAACTAATCAACAATCCTTGGGTAACAAGACCTGCATGTAATTTCTAATCCTCTTCACGTCAGTGCCCTGGTCCTCTAAAGCAATACAGGTACAAACACTTCCCTTTTGGGGGAAGTTGTCCTCATCCTCTATTTTGTGCCATGCTAAAGCAGGCCTGTGTAAAATTTAAACCACAGTCCTATTATATAAAAGATCCCAATTCCCTTTTTGTTCTGCCCATAGTATTGCATATGTGGTCCTGTTTTTAGAATCCTCCGTTGCCTCTGTATATAAGGTGCCTCATTCTCAGATGTATGGATCCTAGGCACTGAGTTTGTGGTGGTTTTAAAGAGTTCTTAGTCCAGACCAGGTGTACAATGCCTTCATTCAAAGATTCCTCAATCCTATTTTAGTGTTGGATGTCCTCGTTCTCAGATTTCTTGACACAGTCGCTGTGCATGAATTCTCACTTCCCTCTGCTCACATTATGGTTTATGAGTTCTACGTTCGCCAGATTCCTAAGCCCAAGTTCCAGCATAGTAGGTGCGCACATGCAGGTTCCTATACTCCTAGATTCAGTGCGAACTTCACATTTTATATTGTTTTCCAGATCCATTCGAGGTCTACATTTGCAGATTCCTCCCCACGGCCTTTGTATCAGGTCTTGTACTTCGATTCCTCTTCTACAAACCTGAATATGAGGCGGTAAGTCTCATATTGCTCCAACCAGTTGCTTGTGTATGACATCACCAGCCTCAGACTAATTCACTCCAGGCTTATATGTATTAGGTCTCTTGCCTGTTGTACATGTACACAGTGGCTTATTTTGCCCAGGGCCTTTTGAGTTCCCCATTCCCCAATTTTTCCACCACAGGTATGAGGTCCACTTGCTCATATTGCTTCCAGAGGCCCTGTGCATTAGGTTTCCGTTCTCGTTACCTTTCCTCTAAATCCAGAGTATGAGGATCTTGTTAAACATCATGTTCTTGCTTTACTAGCTCACCTAAATGAGGACTGCCTCACCCTTACATACCGAGCGTTATGTCCTAACCCCTCAGAAGGCCTCCTTATAACTCTTGGGTGCTCTTTGCCACTTCTTTACTATCACACAATTATTATTGCCATCATGGTCCCTTTACTATTTTACCTCCACGGTCAGTGGTATCCTTGTGTGTGCTGTGCTGCCTTTTAACTCACCTTCATGAGGTCCTCGTTACCCTCAGAGGTCTCCCCCTGGGTGTAGGAGTTCAACATGTCGGTTAGCAGTGAGACATTGTTGTTCACTTCTTCTATGGCGTTGACCCGTTTTGAAATCTTCTCCATTCGCTTTTGATCCTGAAAGAGTCACAATGTTGACAATTAGCAATATTTTCAGTCATGCTTCCAAACCTACAATAGACCAAGGCACAACATAAAAAGAAAATCATGCTGAACTTTGAGGACACAGAGGATATCGTTAAAATGAAATACAGTCTGGTGCAACAGGCTGTGCTGTCTCTACCCTAGGACGCCCACAGATCTCTTCACTTTGGCTTTGCCTAGTTTTCAGTACGAAGGGCCTAGGGAGACTGTTCTCCTCTGCTCTCACACCCATGCTTGGGAGTTCAGCTTCGGTCATCCTGACTTGTGGCTCACCTCCCGGTTGGCCAGCCTTGTGATTCAGCTCTGTCAGTCCTACTTTTGGTCAAGCTAAGGTCATATAGCTTGTGGTTCAGGTCTGGCCAGCCCTGCGTTTTGGCTCGGCTCTGCTCTGGCCTGCCTGGCTTATGCCCCATGTCTCGTCTTTGGGGCTTGTGGCACTAGTCTAGTCAGACTGGCATGAGCTAAATTGGTGATGGCTGCTTATTTTCACATTGTAAAGGGAGGGGGGAGGGATCCCAGGTCTAGCAGTCAATGGACTGCTAATGCAATCGAAATACAAATCCTGGATCAACAAAGACACACAAGGTGATCACATGTAAGCCATTCTAACTCCCCTGAAAGGGTCTTCCAATGAGCAATGTAAGGGAGTTGTTGTAAGAAGGATTCCAACCAACAGACGTGTTGTGTGGTCAAATACTTAATTTGTTAAAGTGATCGATTGTCCACCTAAATAATGCAAACGCTCCGCTGTTAATGTAGGAACTGAACACAGAATAATCTTACAGACCAGCGTGGAAAGCACTTACCTCCTGCACCATCTCCTTAATTAGCTTATTAGCGGCCCGGAGATCCTCAGGGTGCGAGCTCTTTAGTAGGCGTGCCAACATCTGCATGAGAAGAAAGCAGAGGGAGGCAGGCCACAGTGAAATATGTGTGGCATCTTCATTGCATTCACTGTACTGTACACTTTAACCCCAGGTACAGGAAGTCTCTTGTAACTGAATTGCAAGGAAAATATCTATGTTCCCCCCTCCACTCCCACTATGGTTTCCACATTCTCACATTAGTGAGGACCGGACGATAATAACTCTCCAAACCTTACCCCCCATAGCACCGCCACCACTCTTAATACCTACAGAGCCACAACCCTGCTGCTCAAGCTCCAGTTCAACCGGTCTTTTTGCGCCAGACATGGAAGGCCAGCAGAGTGAACAAGCTGCCAAGGGCCCAAACTTGCTGCTAGCAGAAAGTATATTGAATTCTCCATCCCTCAGAGTCACCATTTTATCTATGATGAATGCAATGCTGAAAACTACTGGAAGACTGTTAACGACTAGTTTACTCACTGGATACCCACCCCACAACCCTTAAAAGCACAAGATCCCTAGTCAATTTCTGTTTAAACTAAATTCAGATTCATTGCAGGAACCTATGAAACAGTCTGTTTTTACACTACCTTGAGTTTAACAGATGCTAATAAAAAGAAAGGGGCAGCACTAAACATATTTCATAAGAGCAACTAAATAGGTGCTCCACTGCGATTCCTTCATCTACCTTCTCCACCATTGGAAGGGCAGGGAGCAACTTCAGGTCAACTTTTGATACTCCCGCTTTCAGGCAAACCCACCAGACTGCTTTTTGGTTTCCCCTTCAGGTTATGGATCTTCACCCCAAAAAACCTGAGTTGGAATGGCCAATAATAACCCACACAGTGCCTCTACTCTCTTCTGACAAAGACCACTTCTATTCATTTACCTTAGACTTCTCCTCATCGTCAAAGATTGCATTCTGTGGCCGCGGTGGAGGTGGCGGAGGGAGAAGCACATCATCCTGAAGAATGGGGTCATCTTTCAGGATGCCTGTGATAAAAGGTTCATTTTATAATTAGTTGAAAAGGCATGAATTAAAAAAGGACTTACAAGATTGAATAGGCAGTCATTTTGGGGTGGGCTCACTCTTTTGGGGAATGAAAAGCAAGGTACCTGATTCCTAACAGTGCAACCTCCAGACTCTGTTTACAATAGCTGGCACTGGCATTGACATTCCAGAAACCTCTCCTGCTTCCACTGGGTGTGTTGGCTCACATGCAAATGTGTAAAGGCGCTATATCCTTTTATTCCTCCCTGAAACTTTAACAAGGTAATTCAGCATTCCTTGTGTTTCTAACTTTGTAGACTAGACTATACCATGTACTTTTCTAGGATTAGTTTAAAAACTTTTCTAAATTAAAATATCTTTAACTTTTCAATGTTTGTGCCCGTTCCATTTTTAAGTGACTTCACTTAGTGAAATCCTTCTAGTCCACAAGAATAAAAGATAGAAGAGTGTGTTACTTTATTAGCTGTAGCAACACCTCATATTTTAGTGCAATTCCAAATATTTCTATGAATACTTGGAACAGTCGCAAGCAAGTCCTGAGAAATTGGCAGTACTCTGCAAAACACGAGTTGACCCTGTTTAAAATAAATTGCCTCCTGTTTTGCGGTTCTTAGAGTAAATTCTATGCGGCTACCTCAATCAAATATATTTTTCGTAATTGGATTTCTAACTAAGACTGTGATCAATGCTGTGACAACTTTGGAGTTGAGATTCAAATCATCATGTGGAATACTAGGACACACTGAAGAAGAATAAATAAATCAAGTGGACATTAAAGACTGGCACACAACATTGGGCGGAAATGTATTTGAAACCTGATGGATTATATCCTGGAGTCAGTGGAATGACAGTCCATGAGATTTTGATGACTGATATTCTTGAAAGTGTTGGTTTTAGGGATGGGCGCTAAGTAACTGTTCGGTAAACCAACTATTACGCACTTGATATGTATTGTAAAGAGACGACATGTATGCACAACTGCACATTCTATTATTAATACCATGTTTTGTTATTTACAAAATGCCAATAATAATAATTAAAAAAAAAAAGAAAGTGTTGGTTTTAGAAGGTGTATTAAGAATAACCAAAATGAAATGTGGATATATAAATTGTGATACCATACAGTAATGTGTTTCAAGATAAATGATGCCCTTGTTTGGTGATTTGTACGGTGTGACCCGTTATAGGTTACATGGCTTACTGGGTCTGAGCAAGTGTATGGCCACAGGACCAGAGTAACCCAATTTGTTTGGGAAGAATAATCTAACTAGAATCGACTAGAAATTGTAATTGTTCCTACTTCAAACCGTTATACACAAAAATGCCAAATGATGGGCAAAGTCCAATACCCCAAATTCACTGTCACAAGTGGTCACCTCGGAAACCAAGGGAAAGCGGACTTTGTATTATGCTCTAATAACTATGAAACTTGCATAATGCAACTTCACACTTCTACTGTCACACTGGCTTTTATGTATACATTTCTGAGTGGAGCTCTAAAATATCTACGTTTCCAGCCTCCTTTCCACTCACCTTATTAAAAGATGTGCTGCCTTAATTACTTTTCTATTAACGTGTCTGTATGCAGGAAGACTATCAGGAACAAAATGTTTCCGTAACTGCAAAAGTGTGAATATGCCCCCTATTTAGACAGTACGGTAGAATTCTGGATCTCAGTAAATGTGTTATTGCTGCTATAAAAGGCATGCCGTAATCACATAAAATGATGAATCTATCAATAGCGTAGGCTCATGGAGAGCCAAACTGTAACTATTCACCCTGTTTCTTCAACATCTGATAGGCTTCTGCAATCTTGGCCTCATCCGGGAGCCCCAGGGTCCAGCTGTACATCAGCTCCAGGATCTTAGACTTCACTTTTTCAGGAGAGCGTCCTCCGAGATACTATGAGATGGGCCAAAGCGATGGTTAGTGTCGCCAAGCAATCCCAAAATATTAAAAACAAGCAGAAGAATAAACAAAGATGGGAGCAGGGTGTCTTACACAGTATAAAGAATAAAAACAAGGGATACGAAAGTGAGAGTAAGAGCATGCTCCAAGGTACTAAGGAAGAGAACATTATCAAGGCCAGATTGGAGCGTTAACCAAGAGATTCAAGAGGAGAATTAAAGGTAAGCAAGGATAGAATTAGAGTGTCCAAAGGGTCTAAGTAGGCTAATGAGAGCAACAAAGCAAGAATTAAACTATTTTAACAGGTAGGGTAATGAGAAATAGTGCTCAAGGAAAGGGTAAGACCACAACAAGGGGCTGAGGAATGTAGACATGTAGATGAACCACATGAGGGCTGAGACCCTAAATCGTCATGTAACAAACATCCAGAAACTCATGGCTGATCATCTTGTCCTACCACTAAACTACTACTGAAGCCAGTTTCCACAGCAAAAGACCTTCTTACCTTGGGTGACACCACCTTTATCAGCTCATTGAGAAAGCGGAATTTCCCAACTTCACTGTGGAATCTTTTGCCGCAGCTTTTCATGCAGGTCTCCAGCACCTGGGGAAGAGACTCATGGTTGATACAGGCTTTGAATTATAGGGGCCCTAAGCATATCCAAATGCTTACCATGGGAAATCAACACAGACAACGAGAAGATGATGACACGGAGCAGGTTCTTTAGGGGAACCTCAACACATCCTGCCCCCTGCCATCTCACACATTCACAAGCACTCATTCGCCAAGCATAATGGAAGAGAGACCAAGAATTGTTCAGTTCCGGAGTTAACCTCAGCACTTAACCCCTCCAACAGCACATGTACAAAACTACTTACAAATGCAGCACTTGAGAAGAGAAACCAAAACAGGACTAGAACAGAAGAAAACACCTATATACCACGCTACATCCAATCATCCACAGTGGGATCCTCTCACACGCTTAGTATATGAAAAGGTGACAACAGAAAGAACAGGATTAGAACCAGAGGGGAACCACAATAAACTATGTTGCATCCGGTTTCATATTTAACTAACCACAGTCACCATGCACATTAGATAGCTCAAGCGACCTCCTACTTACATAATCACCCACTTGTCCAGCACCTAGGGCTACCAGGAGAAAGGCAAACCATCTATCATCACCGTCACTCAATGTCTCTATTACACAATCAGATATTTACCCAACAAAGGAGAAGGGGGATTAAAAACAGGCTCAAGATGGCTGGGGATCCCTAGAGCACTTTCTGCTCATAACACAAACATGCTGGCTGTGCAGCATTAGAGACTTAGTGGCATGGCATAGCACTGGAATCCAGTTGCCATGCTATGGAATGGTATGGCTGATGTTTTGAAACAGAGAAGTGTGCAGGTATGATATATGGGGTATGACAAAGTTTTGTGAAAAAAGTAAATGCTAAGATTAGTGGCAGAACTGCCAATGTGGGAAGACAATCCGCAAATGGATATACCTCCCCCACACTATCAGGTGGAATTTTCTACCCGTTTAGCACTCCCCCACTCTTTTACGGATTATGCGCTTGTAAGAAAGTGAGTTTCTGTTGCAGTACCCCCCCCTCCTTTTTTTGCCTAATAGCTGATGCACTTTTACTTGTTGTGCCCTGGGCTCCTGCCAATCAGGTGCCCAGGGCCTGTGTTCCTTCCCTAAAAACTGCCTAACAGCCAAGACCCAAATTGGCAAACCCTGGCCACATATCAGCCACTGGTAAATGGTGCCCTAGGTGCCCAGGGCCTTGTGACCAGGGAAGGCCTCTAAGGGCTGCAGCACTCATTGTGCCACCCTTAGAGGCCCTGTACCCTAACACACACACACACTGCTCTTGCAGGCTGAGTGTTTGGATACAAGACAAAACAAAGAGTTGACATGGCACACATCCCTGTGTGCCATGCCCACAACCTACACTGCCCTGGCATACATGAGCCACCCCTCTAGCTGGGTGCCCTATGCCAGTGGTGTGGGCACAGAGGCAGGAGCCCTGTGCCCCTACAGTACCCAGGTCCATTCCTGGGTCCTGTAAGTGCAGTGCTGCCATCTAAGAGTATATGGTGCTGGGAGCTTGTCAAACACGAACTCCACAGCACCATAATGGCAGCACTGAAGACTGAGAAGTTTGGTATCAAACTGCTCAGCATATTAAATCCACACTGATGCCAGTGTGGGATTTAATGTACCAAGCACCACAGAGGGCATCTTAGAGAGGCCCCCTGAAACCTAAATCTACAATCCACGTCTGTTCTGAGGCTGCCTAGGCTGCCACACAGCAGACATGTTGCTGGACCCCTGGGTAGGAGAGCCCCTGCTCTCCTGGGTCTGCAACAATGCACATCTTGGGCGAGATACTAAATCTCCTCCCCCAGGATGGGCAGGGGAAGCTTCAAAGGCATGCCGCCTCTGTAAGCTTCCCCAGGCCACTGCAACCCCCCACTCTGGCGGGAACCTTGGCCGGAAACCTCAAATAAGGACAGGGGATGTGCCAGCCTGCCAACCCCACCCCTCAGGTGTGGGAGGCGAGGTGAAGCACATCTCCGGGCTCTCACCATCTTGAAGATGGGAAGCCCTGCCCAATCAGGACTAGGCTACTGCCCCCCTCCCACAGGAGAGAGGCAGGATAGGGGGGTGTACCCACCCCAGGACAGGGACCCATTGGTCCCTGCCCTTCACCTACCTGTAACGCCCCTAAATCTAGTATTTAGGGGCACCCTGAACCTTCCTTCCCCAGATTCCAGATTCCAAAATCCGAAGAAGAGCTAGAAGAAGGAAGACCTGCCCTGCAGCTGCTAAGAAGAGGAAGACACAAACTGCTTTGGCCCCAGTCCTACCGGCCTGTCGACCCTCGAACCTGCTCCTGCTCCAACCCGGCATCTCTTGTGGCCAGCAACCTCACAAACCCCGGAGGACCTGGCTACCTTTTGACTCTAAGCCCCTGGGACTCCCATGAGTAGAGGCTCTACTCAAAATCTACTTCTAATCCCTGGCAGCAGCCCGGAACTGCGAACCTGGCACACTCTGCACCAGCCAAGCCTGGCCTGTGCCGGAGTGAACAAAGACCACGAGGACGACCCCACGGCGACTGTGACCGCGAGTCCGGCACCCAGGGACCTCCCTCGACACTCCTGAAGAAGCCTGCAGCCTCAGAACAAGGTGCCCCCCCAACCGCGATCAACAGAGGGTAAGATTTCCCAACACCAAAAGGCACCCCTGCACCCAGCGCCCCACGGCCCCCTGTGCCCAATCCCGCGGTACCTACCTATCCTCCTACTACCCAACTTACCTCTCAAAGTGGTGGTGGCACCTGAAGAATCCTCGTCCCCGAGCTTGCAGTCTTTTTCTAAACCGGAGATTTCCCATTGAAATCAATTGAGCGCCCAAAGGCCCAAAAGCACCCTGCACCCAGCTGCCCGAGTGGCCCTGGCAGTGCAACCTTTACACCTATCTACTTCCCCACTTGCCCTGAGTAAGTGACCAGGAGCCCAGCTCCCACAGCGCCGTGGCCTGCTAGTCAGCAGCCACCAACCAAGGCCCCCCTATCCCTCAGAGGATAACATTGGGCCTAACTCTCTCTGCAACCGGCCGCCCTAGTGCCGCTGGGGGTGAACCAACTGTACCTACCTGACCCTGGGGGACCTCTGAGTCTATGCCAAGAACCTCAACTCTGCCAGTCAAGTACTTACCTTTAAACCGATAACTCAATTTTCTTCATAGGGCAACATTGACTGGCTTTTTCCTGAAATTTCTTCTAAGTGTGGACTTTCCAAATCTTAAAATATTCACAAAAAATCAGCCGAGTAACGAAAACGAAAATACTCACCTGCTCTTAGGTGAGCTCCCAGTGCTGGATCTTGGTGCCCAGCACTGACTCTGAAAACTACTTACAACTGTACTTACCAGTAACCCAATTTTCTCCCATAAGAAATCATTGACTGTTTTTCTATGTAATTTCTTTTAAGTGTCAATTTCTGCAAACTTTAAATATTCTTTAAAAATCGTATAAATTCTGAAAACGTAATTGCTTACCTGTTTTGGATAAAGGTCCCAGTACTGAGTCTAGGTACCCAGTACTGGATTACAAAAGTAACGAGAACATACTGTACCTGTAACTTGAATTTTCTGCCATAGGGAATCATTGACTGTTTTCTATGAAATATTTTCTAAGCGTCAACCTTTAAAATAGCAAAATATTGTCTAAAAATCCTCACAGTAATTAAGTCGACTTTTATCACTTGATTCCAAGTACTGACCCAGGACTGAATCTAGGATCCAGTCCTGGAATTCCAAATAACATGAAACTTCAATTGAACTCAATGCATTATTGTGTTTAAAATAGTGTTGCCTATTGCAACCACTTGTAACTGTTTACAAAAGTCAATTGCATATTGCAAAAGTATTTATATAAAGCATCTCATTCTGAGAAAGTATATTTTAATTCCAATTGTTGGTTCTAAAATAAAACAAGCATATATTTTTTATATATAAACCATTGGCCTAGAGTTCAGTTATTGAGTGTGTGAGACCATTTGCTGACTGAGTGTGTACAACAAATGCGATACACTGTCCTCTGATACTGCCTTACTGCTCGACCAAGCTACCACTTTAGAGAGTACGGTTATATCTAACTTTAGCCTCTGCCAAGCCTCTGGGGACTGTGGACTCTGTACACCCTGTACCTATTTGGGAACATTATATACAGAGCCACTCACAGCGCTTACTGTCTCTTTATTGTGTAAGTGTGGATGAAATCTTATTTGCAGTCACAGGGGGTCTGCACAGTGCCCGAAAAATCCCCTGAAGGGCCATTGGAAAACAGATAAAGAATGCTGTCTGATTCAAACCACAGAAGTTTGAGGTTAGGACTAGTGCAATGAAAACTAATTAGGCCCCCACAATTCTACAGCTGCACATCGTTTTAAGTAAAGTGAAAAGAATTTGCATCAGCTGATCATGCGTAGCCGTTTATGTTTTTTGTTTGCTAAGCAGGCTCGACTTCGCAACAAACAATCACAAGGCAGGCTGACGCCCGATTTGGCACACAGGCAGTCATGCCTGTCCTTAGTGGTGCTGCCCATCTTCAGTGTGGTGCCATGGAAACATTTATTTTGAACTGAGATGTATCGCCTTCTAGTAACTCAAATTTGATCAACAAAACCTTAGAGACACATCTCTTAAAGTATCCCCTTTCAGAAGGCCTTCTGCCACTGAAGCAAACTGTGGATGTGGCAAGAGAATGGAGAGGGAGGAGTCAGACAAAAGACTAAATAGCAACCCAGGAAGTCAAACATGATCACCATATGCTGCCAAAACGTACTCTCCTCATTTCCAAACGAACAAAGAATGGGACAAGGTGCCTTAAAGCAACCAGATGCTACTACTCTCTGGAAAAGGTCACTACCCGGCTTCTGAGGCTTCTGGGGAAATCCTGCAAAGTCAAACCTAACCCTAAGTGGGCAGGAGGTTAGGTGGGTGGAGGGATAGGGTGGTGGCACAAAAGTAAATAAATCACATAACCAAAATAAGAGGGTACCAGCAAACAATTGCTCCTTGTATAGGCCCAGGAGTAGCAAGTGTTGTGTACATTGCTAACCACAGTGGATGAATTTCACTGATTTTGCACGTTTGAGCCAGAACCATAACTTTGAAAAACCACAGTTAAAAGTTAGTTATGGTTCAGCGTATACAACCCAGGAGAACTCCTTTAAACTGCAATGTCTGGTATATAAAGGAACCCACGCTGCCCCCGGTCCAGCTTTTGGTCCTAGAGCTTGCAGTTGACTTGTGATGCATTAAACAACTTTACCTCCGGTGGGTGCGTGAAGAACTCTCAGACATCCACATGCTTCTCCACCCTCCAACTTGACCTCTTCTTTTTGGTACTGTGGAGCAGCAGAGGATGACCATGCAAGCTCTTCTTGCATTTATGGTGCAAATAGAGCTGTGAGAAACAGTATCACCTTTTCAGGCCTTCTACTTGTTACAAAATGGCGTTTGTCCCACTTGTTGCCAGGAAAAAGGTTTTTTTTCTGCTGGAAGGTTAAATGAACTTTCAACCAATGAGAAGGTCTGAATGATCTGCATTTTGGAAAATAGTCTACGAACTACACCACACATCCTCGGATAACAGAGAAGTCCTGCCCTCACTGCTAGGCATTAAGAGTCAGTAGTCTTACATTAGAAACTGTGGACTTGGCACATTAACACAAAGTTGAGTCCACTAAGAAAGCGTGTCCAAAAGTTGACCCTGAAGCCAGTCCACAATTAGGTGGAAATTTGTATCAATCTACATTTTACTGGTTACATTTTTAACAACGCCTAAATGTATTCTTAGACCTCATATTCGACATTTGAAATTAAAGCTTGAGGACTTCCATCTGGTACTCAGTGAACATCCGCTTGGCCCTTTTAACGACGTTGAGTCTGGTTATGACCTCTTCTGTGAATGGGTCTCCCGGGCACTTGATTCTTTGATTCCTGCTACGTGGAGCAAATGTCGTTCTTTAGAACCTAGTCCATGGTATGATAGTGCCTTGTTGCTCCTGAAAAAATCATGCAAACAAGCGGAAAGAGACTGGCGTAAATCCTACAATGCAGAGAAAAAAACACAGTTTGTAGCTAAAATTAAAATCTACCATAGAGCCATATGTAGGGCCCCTGCGGCCTACTACTCCCAGGAATTTAAACGCAGTCTTAATCCTACGAAGTTGATTTTTAAAGTTCTTAAAGACCTGACTGCTAAAAGAGCCTCAGCAGCTGAGATATGCTCTGTGTCCCACTGTGAAGAGCTTGCTACCTTTTTTTTGGAAAAGGTGCATACTATCTATCGCTCTTTCCCTAGTATTATCCCTCAGAGTGAGGACCAGAGGCCTAATCTTACTACTAGTGTGGTTCTATCCACATTTCCTGTAATTTCAGAGGTTGAGTTTGATGGGTTGGCGGCCAAAGTAAAATCCGGGTCCCCTGCCGACCAGCTCAGACCCGCGCAGTTCAGAGAATCGGCGGCGTTCTGCCTTCCCCCCGTGCGCCAACTCATCAACCTTTCGTTCTCTTCAGGGACAGTACCAACTAAGTGGAAACAAGCCTTTGTTACCCCTATTTTGAAGAAACTTACCTTGGACCCTCTCAAACTGGAGATCTATCGTCCAATTTCTCTTCTTCCATGGGCCGCGAAGTTTGCGGAGGCTCATGCTAATGGAATCCTGACTAAACATCTTCAGACTGCTAATATTCTGGAATCCTCCCAGAATGGATTTCGGGCAGGTCATAGCACAGAGACTGCTCTCCTCGCTATGACGGAACATCTGCGTTCCGTGCTCGATTCCGGTCAAACTGCGGCGCTGGTGTTACTCGACCTCAGTGCCGCGTTTGACACGGTTTCGCACGTGATACTGCTGCAGCGTCTGAGAGAAGCTGGTGTCTCTGATTTAGCACTTGAATGGTTTCGGTCATTTTTAGCAGGTCGCTCATTTCGGGTCGCTACACCTCCATTTGAGTCCAAACCCTACTCCATCGAGCAGGGCGTGCCTCAGGGGTCGGCACTTAGCCCCACGTTGTTCAATCTGTATGTGCAACCGCTGGCTGCGGTCGCCAAGCAGTGGGGTCCGATTATGGTCTCCTATGCTGACGATATGCAGCTGGCAGTTGCTCTCAGTGGGGATTCCGACTGTGAGGCCCTTAGGTTCAGGGAGGGTTTGACAGCAGTGGCTGGTTGGATGACTGCCAACTGCGCACAGCTCAATGCCAGGAAAACTGAGGTTCTTATTGTTGGTAAGCATAGTAACCTCTGGGGTGCTCAGTGGTGGCCTCCAGAGCTAGGTTCAGCTCCCATTCCGGTACCCGAGGTTAAAAACTTGGGTGTCTGGCTGGACTCTGCCCTCAGTTTCTGTGGACACACAAAAAAAGTAGCTGCGACCTGTTTTGGGATTCTGCGTGGGATCAGGCCAATCCTGAAATTTTTTGATGCCCCCACCAGACAATTGATAATTCAGGCCACCTTACTCTCGCGGCTTGATTATGCGAGCTCGCTTTTGCTGGGAGCCAATCAGGCGGAAGTTATCCGGATGCAGCGCATCCAGAATGCGGCGGCCAGAGCCTTGGTGGGCTTGCCCAGGTTCTGCTCTGCACAGGAAACTATCCAGAAACTATGTTGGCTGCCCATGGTTCAAGGGATCGAGTTTAAAACTCTATGTCTTTCTTTCAAGATTCTTAAATTGTCTTCCCCCCCGATCCTAGAACATCTTCTCACTCCCTATGTCCCCTCTCGTTCATTGAGGTCATTGGGTCAAAATTTGGCTTCAGTTCCACCGTTCAAACACTGCAGAGCGGGAGGGCGTTCCTTCCGCTATCTAGCGGCCAGACTTTGGAACTCATTACCCGCTCATATTCGCGCCCTAGATGATTTGCTTACATTCAGGAGGGCTATCAAAACCTATCGTTTCCCCCCTGGACCTTAATATCTTGCACATACTTTTTTACATTGACCTGTTCCTTTCTCTGGTTTTCCTCTGTATTGTATGTATATTCCTTCTGCCTGTCAAAGCGCCGGGACGCCCCTTTGCTGGGGCAGCTGTGCGCTATAGAAGCTATGATAACA
Organism: Triturus cristatus; assembly: GCF_964204655.1. Classification (NCBI taxonomy): domain Eukaryota; kingdom Metazoa; phylum Chordata; class Amphibia; order Caudata; family Salamandridae; genus Triturus; species Triturus cristatus. The sequence continues at coordinate 238,089,999 of NC_140586.1, read as the reverse complement.
TAACATTTGAAAATAAAGCCGATAGTCTGCAACCACAGTACTGAAAGTGTAAACTATAAAAGAGGCCCCTATGTGGGACGTTACTTTTTTATTCGGAGAACTCATCATTGATCCAGAGGATTTACCACACAAACAAGCATTGAAAATGCAATAGGTCTCGCCTTTGATTAAGTTTAAGCCATTTGCTTTGCTAATGGTATTGTATAGCAAAGCAAATAGCTTTAACTTAATAAAAGGCGAGACCTATTGCATATGTTAATCACTGTCACATATAGTGCTTCATGCCGCACTTTTACCATGGGGTAGGTTTTGAAGCTGTGTCCTTCAATGGGTTTTAGTGTGTTTTGCCTGCCTTGCATGGTTTTCATATTTTTTTCCAATATATATTGGTTTATATTGAAGACTGAGCAGATTTCATGAAATTTACACAGCAGGATCGAAGATCAAAGTAAATCAGTAGATCGAACGTATATGTTGAAAAAGTTGAACACATATAGATAAAGGGCCGTGTTTGTTGTGTGTTTTCAGTACTCACCCTTCCCTCCTGGTTGCAGTTGCCCCTGGTGGCAGACGAGATGGCGCGTGGCCTCTTTGCCAAAGGACATGTGTCCCCCTCTAGCCTCGCGCTCTACCCCGGAAATGCATTGAAAGTCATCGTCGGTGCGCTGCAGCTGGGAGCCTTGAACTGGGCACCTCTAGCACGTTCTGAGGAGAGCGTCTCCTGTGTAATAGGGAGCGATGGCAGATTACATATCCGACCAGGTGTCGTCCGCCTATTTCCCCACGATAGGGAGGGGGATAAACGAGTTTTAAAATGTGCTGTTGCCATAAGCTTTAAAATGATTATGTTCCCTTCATTACAACTCGAAAACTTCAATTTTGCGGGTTGGGTTACGTCTGTCTGGCAGCTGTTGGACAATCTGCACGCATTGCAGCCCCTGTCAGGCTGAGCATTATTGTGGGGCCTCAGCTGGTGCACTGCGGGCCGGACAGCCCCTGGGACCCGCGTGCAGGTGGGCTGGGAGCGCGAGGAAGCCGTGGGGCACTTCCCACTTTAAGAAGGCATTAATCATTGACGCTGCTCTGAGTGTTAGTTACAAGCGGTGCATTCATCCACTCATCCGCCCACTCTAGGCCTTCTGCACTCAATGCGGTATCCATTTCACCCACCGCGCTTTGAAAAGGTGCCAGCCGGTGTGGGACGGCGCCCCGCGCAGAATCACGGGCCTGGCATGTACCGCTGACGTTAACGCACCACTGGCTTTGTTGTGTGCGCTTAGCACGCCCCTAGACATTTATGTCTGGCAGAAAAAGTGCATGGTGTGTATTGCATATGTAGATCTATTAGGTAGCTTAGTGGGTGAAGCATCAGCTGCTGCGATTAGTCGGGTCTGGTGGCTCAGTAGACTAATGCGTCCTCTACCGGGTACTGTGTTCGCCTTCAGGGTCACAGGTTCAAATCCCCAGCATGTCCACTCCTGGTATTTCATCCATCTGAGGTCGATAAAATGGGTACCATTGAGTTGGCTAACTATAACCATCTGTTATTCGTTGGCAAGATGCCCGGGGGTGAACGTGAGCTTTACAGATACGCAAGTTATGTTATGTATGACCATGTTAGCATGCATGACCGATTTAAAATGTCCCCAGTATATTGGCCCATTGATGTAGATGGGCTGAGTTGGACAATTCTATGTACAGTACTTTGAATTAGAACACTGTATGGAGATTTATTGCTATTACTAACGGTATTCTATTCCCTACAGGCATTTAGCATCACCTTCAGTTTTAGGCAGTCTTGTATTTATTTTGTAAATAACGATCGCGTGCAGTGCTTTGTATACCGCACATGGGCCATGGTACCTAATTTGCCATGGTACCTAATTTGCCGACCCCAGAAGGATCAGGGACTCTTGTTGGCCCTGCCCATATTCATTTTTGAGCCTTCAAATTATTAGCCATCCTAGGCGTGAAAGCGAACCCGGCAGCTTCCAGTAACACGGTGTTGCTGTTGTTCAAAGGGGTAAACATACTTGGAAGTGTGTTACTTTCTGAATCGATTTGTGTCCAGAGGTCAGTGTGTCAGGGCTCAATAGGTAAATATCTGAATGTTTGGTGAGCACTAGCATTCAACGTTGGTGCCCTGCCTGAAAGGGGCCTATTGTATTTGCATTTATATAGCGCTTACTACCCCTAACGAGGCGTCAAAGCGCTTTTTCGTCGAGTGGCGCGGTACTTAGAAACCCATAAAGGATTAGTGGTGAATGGCACTAGGATTCTCCTGTGCTAAACTTCAGAACACCCCCTTCATAGTAATCAGTGAAGAGCGCCTGGAGAGGTCTCCATTGTTCGTCTCACTCGGGCCTTTCAGTGTTGTCACTCGGAGGGGGTGCGGTTCGGCGTGGCGGCTCTGTGCGTGCTGGAGTGCGGTATTGGATCAAGGTGGCCTGCCGCTTATCTCAGAACGCAGAATCAATGCCAGGAGGGGTAGTAATCGTGTTTATCATGCAAAATTGGAGATGGAGTGGTGGTAGCGCTTACATCAGAGTGTGCTGTTGGAACAGGGAGGCGCTAGTCAGTGGCATTTAGAGCGCACTGTGGAGGCTTGGAGGTGTGACGGAAAGGACACAAAACAGGCCTGCACCTCACACAGATGGCGCTGTCCCCGCGGGGAAGCAGCGCTCTGCCCACTTCAGGTGCAGTTCAGTAGTCCCAGGAAAATACTAGATGCCAGCCGGGTACCGGGGCGCCAAAGACCCGCTCCTGAAACTGAACCCCGCGTTACTGGGGAATCTGTGTGCATATGTGGGGTCGTTCATGGAACACACATACTATAGTAAGAAGGCACTGTGCCTCATATTCACAGTTCTCGCTCCAGAGCGCATTATAACACCCGCCCGGACCTCCATCAGTGCTGCTTTTTAAAACTGCTGCGGCTGCTTGCAATGATGGTTTGCTGTGGTTTCCGTGCTCTGTGGGACGCTGCGCACCAGCCCGCCGGTGCCAACCCAGTCTTATTGCCGTTCATTGACTCCGCAGCATCGAACCATTATCGGGGTTTTCCTTGTTGTTCTGTGCCTAAGCCTCTTATCCCGACACTTGCATCATCGCTCTGATTGCAGCGCACGGTGGCTGGCAGTGAAGGTCTCTTGTGTAATCGTAGTTGGACTGGTCTTGACCGTCAGAATCCGTTGGTGCCCAGCTGTGAGGAGGTGGCAGGATGTGAAGCCGAGCATGGACGGCTGCAGGGCAGGATGTGAAGCCGAGCATGGACGGCTGCAGGGCTGCGGACACACCCATGCGCCTCCCTGGCACGGGGACAGCCCCAGGACTCCCAGAGCATCTGCCCGAGGGTTCGACGGAGGTGTCTTCATCATGTCCGGTAAAAGTAAAACTCCGAGGCAGCAGCAGTTCCAAAGATTGTTCAGCGAGTAGCTGGGGCTCCACCACCGAAGCCTGGGAGTTGCTGTGGAGAAATGTCGAGAGAGGCGGCTGGCAGGTCAGATTCACCACTTTGTCTGTACCTACATACTTATGGCACTGCGTCTATGCGCACAGCGGGGAGCCCAGCCACTGCGCATTCTAAAAGGTCATTTCACACAGGACAAGGCGGTCGCCGCTTGCATCAGCGCCAAGGTGCTTTTAGATTGCCTAGCACAGGAACATGCAGTGACTTAATGGCACAGCAGGACACTGCATACACAATGGAATGTGCAACAAGCGCTCGACAGGCAGCCGCGGTTTATTTTTGCATCGTGCTTTCACTTTAAAGTGAAAGCGAGATGCAAAAATAAACACACAGCACCATGTCTCCTTTTTTGTCCGGCCCAATCAGAGAGCTGGACTGGCGCGTGCAAGGCAGCGTGACGAAGCTTCTGATAAGAAACTTTGTCACGACAGCTGAAATGCAGGCAAGCCAGTCCAGGTGGGCCGGAACAAAAAGCCAAGGGGAGGCAACTAAAAACCCTCCTTTCCAAAGGGAAGCCAGCGTTTACCATAAACGCTGACGCTACCCAATGGAAATGAGGGGCGGGGCTCGAGACCCATCTCAAAAAAAGGTTGTTTACCATAGCTCTCGCAGGCGAGGAGGGCATGCGCGCTCAGGCGCCAGGCGAGACCTAAAAATGGTGCTCATACTCTGCACCTTCTGTGTTGAGACCATGGATTAGGAAACGGAGATCCAAAGCAGGTCCATCAGTATCATAGTGTGCTGTCTCAGTATAGATGCCGCCAATACCAGGTGCCATTTTGTGACTCGCAATTCCACGCCCTGAAAAATATTCTACATGCTCCAGAATGTGACAGTATTTTTGGTTTTAGCTCTGAATCGATGGGGCCTCCTTGGGGGGGGGGGACCCCACTATAGACTGGGCAGCAGGTGTTGTTAACGCTGCCCCTTAAAGCAGCCTTTTACATTTATTTCAAGACTTTGCGACCATGCCACGCATACTGCAATGGCGACTGCATAAACTTTTCTCTTGTAGCCAACCAATTGGGAGTTTTCAGGTCTGTGGTCTCAGTTTTGAGATTGTGGACAAGAAATGGACGACGGCACCAGAAACCTCCCACGCCTAATGAGAAAACGTTCTTTTTTTTCAAATTCAGGTCCAAGGGTGGTCCTCGTATGGTTATCTGGTCCACTAAACTAAAATAGCCAAGACATATAAAAGCATTAACACCTTCAAGCCCATTAGGCATGTTTTTGTAGGACTAATCTCTCAAAAACTACTGAACAAATTAAATCAAACCAACAAAAGCACACTTTCCGAGTAAGGTTCCATGTACATGCCAAGTTTGGTGTCAATCCATTATGTGTTTTTAGCTTTATCTTTGAGCAAAATAATTCTTATTGGATTAAAATCGGAAAACGGGTTTTTGACTCTGCTTTAACTGTTGTTCCCTCGCTTAGAACTACACAAGATTTTGCATGCTTGACCTTGGCTACCAATTATAAGTGAGTTCCAAACCCCTCTTCAATGGAACGTTTGGCTGCTAATGTTTAACATACTGGTTTGCTGCATTTATTCTAGTCCTATTTCCTTTTTTAAAAAGTATCCTACATCCAATATCGCAAATATCAATTGAAATATTTAATGGGTCGAACGTTATTCAAACTCCTTACTGGCATGCTTAAAACACATTTTTTGGGTGGCTTACTCAACATCTACATATCTGTTTACATTTTAGCCAGACACACCCCAGATCGTTCATTAGGATTCTCACATTGTATTGCAATATCAAAAGCCAAGATACGCTTACGAACACCAAGGTACGTAAAAGCTAGCTTTTTCTTCTCTATGGACCAGCCTCTTCAGTCAGATGTCGAGTTCTGAAGCATATGTTGAATTCAAAGTGGTAAAAACAGCAGCCAGGATAATCTTAGCCATCTTGGCAGGTTCTTACCGTTAGGGCCTGAACTGCTTCCCATTCTTGTGGTGACTGGATCTTATGTGCTAACAGCCGGGTAGCGAGCTGGGGTCTGGAACAAAAAAGCACTAGATTAGAACACTGGAAGCACCATAAGCATATGAACTAGAAGGTGACATGCTACATACATTAAAAGGGACAGGTGAAGTGGTGGCTATTTACCTCATTAGGAGGTTGGAGGACTGTCTAATTTGGTGTGAGAGAAGACTCTATGAATTATGAAGGAGGTTTTCAGGTTTTTACTACGTCAATGGAGAGGATCTATGCCCCATTGTGGGTGGGCGGAAATAACTGTGTCTTGTATTTTGTGCCCAAAACATGGACTTAATGTTTTCCAAGAAACTAACCCTAGCTTCTACTAGGTAATGTAAATAACTTACAACAGGTATGGTAGTCCGAAATACACTGTATCCAGGTGCCTCATGGGCAGAGTCTGGCACTGCACTCGGGCAATGTCGAACCACTTCATGTAGTCCTTAACAGACCATACCTGCTGTGGCACACAAGCATGGCTAAGTCTAAACCGATGGTACAATGACAGCCTCTCACCCTTCCAACTCTCGGTTAAGTTGCTCGCAGAAGGTTTGAATGCTGTCCCAGTCCAGCTCCTTGTTCAGCGGGTTGGTTGCTCGGTCTGAAAGCAGAAAACAAAAATTTACTGCAGGCGACGAGGTGTGCCCAACCCAACCATGAACTTAGAAAGGTTTCTAAGGCTATAAATTGTTTTGTAATAGATGTTCAGCACACCATCCAACCCAAGAAGCCAGTCTTCACATTTTTCAGTTGTAGAGTAGCAACACGGACAGTCAAAGACATGAAACAATGACTCTAGACTAGGATTTACAAAAGATGTAGATACATCTGATGGGGATGCACTCTGGGCCTTTTTCGGGGCACAGCAGTAAAAGCAACCATGAGCTGAAGGTGTGTGGTATGTGGATTTATGTAGCACAAAGCAACATCATGATGTACAGTAGACCGAATACATTGCAGCGGGTGAAGGACAGGTGGGGATGAGGAGAGGAAGGGGTGCATCGCTGGATGTGAATGCACAGGGAGCGGTTCTTTATTTCCTGGATGAGCTGTTTTGAGTACAATAATACACAGAGGATTTCTTCACATAACGCAACTAATATTTCAGGATAAAGATTTTCAAGAAAAAAAGCACCTTATGAAAGGAGTAAGACTATTTGAAAAGCAGAGTGCGTGTGAGCAATAGGAATACCCATACTTTGGGGTTTCCTAGCTGCCCCACTACTTATCTGTGTGCACACTCATGACTTTAGTCATGGAATCAGTGTCTCCACAAATTCCAGGCAGTGTGAGGGACAACATCAGGGGTGAGTTAGGCATTGGACACAGTCACGAAAGAGCACCTGGTGGAGCAGAGGATGACAAACTCTCAGGACACAGATGTTCACTTTGTGAATAAATTATAGAACTAATGTTTTCACCAAGAAAGTTGTCAACTCCATTCACCCTATTGCAAGTTATTAAAGTGACCACTACACACTAGCAGACTGCTTTGCAAAAGAGAGGTAAGTGTTCATCACAGTAGAAAGACCCTTTGGTTTAGAAAATGGCTTGGTCACCTTTCAATAGTGGATAGATCAGGTGTGGTTAGCATTAGAGACAACATGTATGATATTGCCCTATTTGCTTCCAGCAAGTAAGTCAAAAGATGCCGTTTACACCACTACTTGCAATAAAGACTCCATAGTGCAATACGTTACATCAGACTCTTTGAAGTTGAATTTGCAGCGCCAAATGAAATTTTAACAACCACATTCATCCAACACATACCTATCAATCGGTTTCTATCGGCGAGAACCATGTGTTTGAGAAAATGAATTACCGCTGATAGCAATTATAATGCTGTGTACTATGCTTTTAAAATGATTTAGATTTTTCCAAATTGTTACCATTTTGTCTCTGCAAACACAATACTGAATAAACATAATGAGAAGTGCATATATTAAAAGACTTACTCAGTAAAACGGTTCAAATGCCTCTGAGCATTAATGAATTGGAGAGTTATTCTCTACACAAAACTACACAAGAATTACATCGTTCTGTTAAACTGTTCATGTATAAGCACTTGTGCTAGTCATACCACTTGGGTAACTTTGATTGCAAGTCAAGATTTCTAAAAAGCTTTTTTTGCTTAATTTGTTGAGGATTTTTTTTTTTTAATTCACAAAGGAAACCTATAACCCTGATAAATAGGTGTGCATAATGAGCATGCTTGCTATCCACAAAATGTTTAATAGCCTGTGAATTTCTTAAGAAATATCTATTTTTTCCATTATTTTTTTAGTTTTAACGTTTAAAGTTTCAGTTAAAAAAAAAACAAAGCAGTTACATTAAGTATAATAGAAGGGGGATGGGAGCACACTGCTACCTCCCAGCACAGTTCGCCCCTTTGCATCCTGGTACATGCAGTTCAATTTAAATGCTTACTTGAAATTTTACAGAGTGTTTCACCAAAGTTGGTGCAGGTTAGTGCTGTTAATCTCTAGACACATGTGTTTCTGGATTTCATCCTTCTTCAGTAGAGATAAAACGAAATTCTTCTGGGGTTTGCTGAGAAAGCTGCCACAATCCTCTCAGGTCTCTGTACCTCTCCCTGGCGCACAGGTGCCTCCCATGAGCTCGTCAGCCCAGTGGCTCAAGGGAGCCACTCAAGAACTTCATGTACCAGCTTCCCTTGGGGCGACCCGGAGTAGGAGCTAGCGGAGTGCGGTCCATTGCGGTTGTTTATAAAAATGGCTCCCTCGAGCTTTGAGCTGACGAGCTCCTGGACGACGCACCTGCGTGCCTGTGCGGGCACTGAGGCCCTGGACGGTTGCTTGGCGGCCCTCTCTTCCACCCCTAACTATTTTGTCTACTGAGGAGGGAAGTTATCCCGAAACCCGAGCCATGTCTCGGGCGATATTTTAAAACCCGGGACGTGTATCGGGTCTAGAGATCATCAGTTCAACAAGTACTTACTTGCACCCACTGGGGTGAACCACTCAAAAACTCCATCAGAGATCATCTGTTCAACAAGTACTTACTTGCACCCACTGGGGTGAACCACTCAAAAACTCCATCAGAGATCATCTGTTCAACAAGTACTTACTTGCACCCACTGGGGTGAACCACTCAAAAACTCCATCAGAGATCATCTGTTCAACAAGTACTTACTTGCACCCACTGGGGTGAACCACTCAAGAACTTCATGTACCAGCTTCCCTTGGGGCGACCCGGAGGAGGAGCTAGCGGAGTGCGGTCCATTGCGGTTGTACATTAAGTATAATGTTTGCACAGGCAAGTCCATAACTAAGCAAATGTACTCATGACTCATCTTACCAGGCATCTGACAATGAGGACAAGGAGGATATCTCATACAGAACCGAGGGCTGATGTCCCAAAACCCTCCCCACATGTCTTTGGCTTAACCTCCATAGCATTCACATCCATCCACATCTAATTCTAGGCACCTGCCAACATATTGGCTACAAATCCAGGCTGCCTGCCTGTATCGAATACCCACCCCCTCGAACATCACCCAACCGGCGCATCTCCCCAGTGTGGTGTATTTGCATTGCTTTTGCTGAGTAAATATCCCTGAAGGGGATACCATACGTCTTTGCGAGAAGTCCGTGGCAACAGCGTTCAACACATATCCATTGCATTTTGACAATGTACCCAGTCTGTCAACCAATCCTTCTGAGGGGACGCTGGACCTCACCACAAGGAGATAGCCACTCTTCTCTTGGCTAATAATGGCTGTTAAAAGCTTTGTAGAAGCTAGACATTTGTTGACAAAAACCACAGGGAGAGACGGGTGGCAGTTCTATTAATCATACCAGAGTGTGTAGTGAAATGATACACTAGTATTCTAGCAGCAAGGGACACGTCCAAGTCAAGTGTAGAAAAAAAGCCACCACCTGACCCAAGTGAAAGAAGTCTGCGTCTAAAGCTGCTCTAAATAACTACTGTCTCATTGGGGTATGGTACAGTCTATGAAGCTATTTGTGTTGCATTACCCTGTGTCTACTTTGTAGAAAGATGGCCATCGTCTTGGAGCAAAGCTAATGCCATTGTTAATCCAATGGTGTCATTCACATGACCAAAGCTCAATGCTGCATGGGAGCTTCTGTCCCCACAACTCTAGAGTTAGCCACAATGTTGTATATATGAAAGATAATGTGCGGTTGCAAGGGAGAAAAAACTTGCTTCAATAGTGCATGCTGTATCTGAGGTTCACTCAGGAAGGAAGGGTAACTTTTCTAAAATGTGCTCCTGAGTCTAAAATATAAAAATACATCTATTGAGGTTGTATTTCCTACCTCTGAACTGAGGTAAAACAAAGAAAAGTGCTGCATTGTTGTATGTCTCACATTTTAAGCAACCCAACCATGTGAACTGCGTCTGCACTTTATACTGTATTGCAACAAGCAAGCAGGGGTTATCCACCACCAATAGGTCTGGCGAATACAAGAACATAACAACGCAAAGCCACTGCTCACAGGCATCCAATGCCAGTCATAACATGCCAGTGTTTAACTGAGACGAAAGCCTAGTTAGAGATTTAGCTAGTATGGCTTTATCAGAAAAGGGGATGCTATCTCTGCTTCTACTGCCACATAGAACAATAGCAACTCTGTGTGGGACCAATAATAGTCAATGATTTCCTCCACAACCCAGAAAAACTACTATTTGTCTGGGTTTGACAACCCATCCCTAAACTAAAGTGTTGTCACTGAGTTCCAGTTCAAAAGAGGCTGTACCGCGGTTCACACTCGTTTTATCAGCATAGTGTGTACGTTTCTAAAGAACATATTTGTCAGAAGATTTGGTATATCAAAAAAAGTCAAGCTGTTTTCCAATTTACATTGCGAACAGGTTAACTCCTCAATGTGTGATGTAATACTGGATGAAAAGTAAGCACATTCCTGTTAGGAAAATGTCGTTCGTGTTGCACTCAGTCTCAGACATGAAGATCTCTTTTAGTAGATTAAACCAAAGGAGTCGAGGTATTCAAACGTAAAGTCGGTTTATTAAACCCATTTCTTCAATGTAATTTCACAGAATTGTATTCATTCATGTTTGATGTATCATTAATCCAACTGCCCAATGCATTTCGGGCTTATTAAGCCCTTCTTCAGGGGCGGCGCTCTGAAAGTTTAAGTTCAGGAGTCAGTCTTGGTATGCATTGTCAGATTGAAATTAAATTAAATTAAATAAAAGAAAATGGTCAAAGATCCAAATTAGTCGGGAGAAAAAGGTGCCCAAAGGACCTCAGGGTGAAGTTACTAGCAATTGTGCCAGTTATATCTGAAGAGAGCGTGAGTAGTGCTTTCGCGGTAAATCACCGTTAATCGCGAGTGAAATAATCGTGTGCACAAGACGAATACCCCAATGTCAAGTTGTTCTGGGGATCACGAAATTGATCTCCTCGCTGGTTTAACAAAAGGACCTGCTTATAAATCGTGTAGTGACAAACACCTCAACATGTGTTTGGTTTTAACAATAGTGTCGATTAGAGTTTATAAAAGCGTGTAACAAACAGGAAAAGTGTGGCAAGTACATGCGGGGTAAAAAGTGAAACAGACTGTGCAAAATGAGGCGATTCCCGGGTAGCGTGGGTTAGACTTACGGTTAGTGATGGCGGTTAACAGATCTTCGTGGAGCCGGAAGAACCGTTCCCGTGTACTCCGAAGAGTGTGAATGGTCGTAATCATGTGATGTGACAACACGTGACTAAGTAGAAACGCAAGTTTGGTTAGGAACTACAAGGAGGAAAGACTCGTAGTTCAAAAGAGTGAAGTGAAGGTGATTGCGAATACGCGGGGCTGTTTAAAAGTTTGCGTAAGGCTGTGTGGATACGACAGATAAGAGTTGAATGCGTGGTGACGCAAATTAGTCCGGGACTACAAGGTAAAAAAACGATAGTTCCAATAAGAAAAGTTAGTGAGAGGTAATGTGCAGTTAAAGCAATCTAAGAGAGTTATCAAAGGAACAAATGGCAACTAAACGAATAACATTATAACAAGATGCATGTAGTATCAACAAACTATAAATCCAGCAACAATCAGTTATCATATGTAAAACATGCGTATTTGAAAAATGAAAAATGTTGCAAGGTTAATAAAAAGTTTCAGCATAAAGATTCGATGTGGCACAAGGTTCTAGGATATCCAAACAGGGTGATAGTTCGGTTCTCAAATCTGTGTATAGGATGAAGACCTTAATTACAAAAAACAGCCAAGATCATAGCGTTCGTTAAGACCTTTTGGATGTGTGGAATTGAGCTTGTGAATCCAGAATATTTCCCTTTGCAATAAATATTTGCTGTTGTCTCGTCCTCTAAGATAAGGAATCTGTTCAAGAACGAGGAATCGCAGTTGACAAATGTTATGTTGATGAAAATGAGTTGCAATCGGAGATTTGGCCTGCTGTGTGCGTATGTTGCTTTTATGTTCGTTGATCCTTATACGAATCTTTCTCTCAGTCTTGCCCACATAGACCAGGCCGCATGGGCACTTCAGCATGTAGATAAGGTTCTGGCTGTTACATGTGGCTGTAACTTTGAGTTTGATCGGGTTGCCTTGTGAGGGATGTTGAATGATGGTGCCCTTGATAATGGAATTACAGTTGCCACAGTTAAGGCAGGGTAAAATACCTTTGAAAGTGCTTGTGGTAGATTCATCAGCTTTGGATAGTATTTGTTTGAAATTGCGTGATCTTTGATACGCGAATCTTGGGGGTATTTCAAAGATGTTGTTGAAATCCGCTTCCGTGCTTAACATAGGCCAGTATCTAAGTATGTTTTTTTTTTATATTGAAACTTTGTGTAGAAAATTTGGATACAAATGTCATTCTCTGGTCTGATGTTTTAGACAGTTTGGGTGAAAGTAGCATTTGTCGAGTGGACTTGTCTGACTTCAGAATGGCTTTATCAAGAACTTTTGTTGGATACTTGCGTTGTTCAAACTTAGAAATGCAGGTAAGCTTACTGGATTCAAAAAGATCATTGGTGCTTGAAATCCTTTTTAGTCTCAATAGTTGGGAGTAAGGCAGATGTTCCTTAAGTGATGGTTGGTCGAAGCTGTGAAAATGTAGGAGATTATTTAGATCAGTGGATTTTGTATATACCCGAGTATATACAAAACCCACTGATCGAAATAATAATCTACATTTTCACAGCTTCCACCAACCATCACTTAAGGAACATCTGCCTTACTCCCAATGATCTTTTTGAATCCAGTAAGCTTACCTGCATTTCTAAGTTTGAACAACGCAAGTATCCAACAAAAGTTCTTGATAACGCCATTCTGAAGTCAGACAAGTCCACTCGACAAATGCTACTTCACCCAAACTGTCTAAAACATCAGACCAGAGAATGACATTTGTATCCAAATTTTCTACACAAAGTTTCAATATAAAAAAAAACATACTTAGATACTGGCCTATGTGAAGCACGGAAGCGGATTTCAACAACATCTTTGAAATACCCCCAAGATTCGCGTATCAATGATCACGCAATTTCAAACAAATGCTATCCAAAGCTGATGAATCTACCACAAGCACTTTCAAAGGTACTTTACCCTGCCTTAACTGTGGCAACTGTAATTCCATTATCAAGGGCACCATCATTCAACATCCCTCACAAGGCAACCCGATCAAACTCAAAGTTACAGCCACATGTAACAGCCAGAACCTTATCTACATGCTGAAATGCCCATGCGGCCTGGTCTATGTGGGCAAGACTGAGAGAAAGATTCGTATAAGGATCAACGAACATAAAAGCAACATACGCACACAGCAGGCCAAATCCCGGATTGCAACTCATTTTCATCAACATAACATTTGTCAACTGCGATTCCTCGTTCTTGAACAGATTCCTTATCTTAGAGGACGAGACAACAGCAAATATTTATTGCAAAGGGAAATATTCTGGATTCACAAGCTCAATTCCACACATCCACAAGGTCTTAACGAACGCTATGATCTTGGCTGTTTTTTGTAATTAAGGTCTTCATCCTATACACAGATTTGAGAACCGAACTATCACCCTGTTTGGATATCCTAGAACCTTGTGCCACATCGAATCTTTATGCTGAAACTTTTTATTAACCTTGCAACATTTTTCAAATACGCATGTTTTACATATGATAACTGATTGTTGCTGGATTTATAGTTTGTTGATACTACATGCATCTTGTTATAATGTTATTCGTTTAGTTGCCATTTGTTCCTTTGATAACTCTCTTAGATTCTCATTAACTGCACATTACCTCTCACTAACTTTTCTTATTGGAACTATCGTTTTTTTACCTTGTAGTCCCGGACTAATTTGCATCATCACGCATTCAACTCTTATCTCTTGTATCCACACAGCCTTACGCAAACTTTTAAACAGCCCTGCGTATTCGCAATCACCTTCACTTCACTCTTTTGAACTACAAGTCTTTCCTCCTTGTAGTTCCTAACCAAACTCGCGTTTCTACTTAGTCACATCACATGATTACGACCATTCACACTCTTCGGAGTACACGGGAACGGTTCTTCCGGCTCCACGAAGATCTGTTAACCGCCATCACTAACCGTAAGTCTAACCCACGCTACCCAGGAATCGCCTCATTTTGCACAGTCTGTTTCACTTTTTACCCACGCATGCACTTGCCACACTTTTCCTGTTTGTTACACGCTTTTATAAACTCTAATCGACACTATTGTTAAAACCAAACACACGTTGAGGTGTTTGTCACTACACGATTTATAAGCGGGTCCTTTTGTTAAACCAGTGAGGAGATCAATTTCGTGATCCCCAGAACAACTTGACATTGGGGTATTCGTCTTGTGCACACGATTATTTCACTCGCGATTAACGGTGATTTACCGCGAAAGCACTACTCACGCTCTCTTCAGATATAACTGGCACAATTGCTAGTAACTTCACCCTGAGGTCCTTTGGGCACCTTTTTCTCCCGACTAATTTGGATCTTTGACCATTTTCTTTTATTTAATTTAATTTAAATCTGACAATGCATACCAAGACTGACTCCTGAACTTATCCTTTCAGAGCGTCGCCCCTGAAGAAGGGCTTAATAAGCCCGAAATGCATTGGGCAGTTGGATTAATGATACATCAAACATGAATGAATACAATTCTGTGAAATTACATTGAAGAAATGGGTTTAATAAACCGACTTTACGTTTGAATACCTCGACTCCTTTGGTTTAATCTACTAAAAGAGATCTTCATCTCTGAGACTGAGTGCAACACGAACGACATTTTCCTAACAGGAACGTGCTTACTTTTCATACATTTGAACTCCCCACTCAGGGGGATTTATTCGTTTGCACCGATTATTTGCTTACACCGTTAACCTGAAAAAAACTGAGTGCGCATCTTCTGTTTGAGCCTTTCATGTAATACTGGATGACACAACATAATCTGCCCAAATTACTCCATCCTTACACACAACTCACACACACGTGTGCGAGTGTTTTAAACTATTTCCGGCAGGAGAAAAACCTCTCCATGTTGAGTAAAGTTCTCATGAAATAGCAGTCATAAAACTAAACAAACACACTGAACAAAACAATCACTATGTCCCATACCAAATCAGACATCTGAAGTGGGTTCAGCCACACAAGTTTGGATGATGTCGCTGCCTGTCTTCTGATCCTCCTGGAGTTATCAGAGACTTTTGACACAAATGATCATCACACACTCTTTCAGATACCAATTAGTTACATGTGCCTGTGAATGTGTCCATGAGATGGCTCGGCTCCTTCTTTACTATTCGAAAACAACAGCTAGGTTAGGGAGTTTTAAAGCTGAGAATACTGCTGTGGTCTTTGATGTTTCTCTGAGCTCAAGCATGGCTCAGATCCGCTGTGAATCCTGATGGAGAATTTAGGAGTGACTCCCAGGCACATGATACTTAAGATATATTCGCTACAAGGTACTTACAAACTATAAGACGCGACTGCCCCCGATGTCTTCTCTGGTACCCCAACCCTTGTATGACAGTTTACCCAGAACCTGTGACTCCCCTGAGCTCCCTCCCCCATGTCTGTGTACCACCACCCAGTCCAATTTCCCTACTGCCCCGTGACCTCACTGGAAAGAAGGTTGTCACGTGTCAAGAGAGACAAGCTTTCAAACTTAAATCTGCGCCAGACATCTTCCTGTTCCGTGGCACGGTGCAGCTGGAAAAACTGACATTTTCAGACCGTGACCTGGCAGAATGCCAGAAGACAGACTAAGTGATGTTTTTGTGATAGTCACATTTTCTGCCTCTGGCAAAAATAACACAGGTTTTCTAGTTTTGGCCACAAAGGTTTAATTTTTTACAGCAAATATTGCCAGTTTATGCCCAAAAATCCTGGGGTCTGGTTTATGCTTGGTAATTGTGAGCTGAAGTCTGACATTGCCTTGAATTTATTTATACCCCATAGGCTGTGTGCGCTTTTATAAGAATGTGTAAATAAATTAACAAACAACAAAGCCTATTTTATCTCCTGATTGCACACCATGTTCCTACCACGGGCAGGGAATGTAATAAAAAGTAGGCATTCTACAGATGAAAAGATGGAGGTCTCCAGGTCCTATGCAGATCTTCCTACCTGCATTTGCAACCGGTTTGGTAGGATGTGCAAATAGAAACCTAATTCACTAAAATGAACGGAATAAGATTTGGTCAATCCTACCGAACGGTCATTTTAAGCTGCAACAGGTAAGTACACTTGCTACAGCACAAAATCAAGGCATACACCGCTTGCGATTCAGCTTTAGATACATTGGGTTCAATATCAGCTAAATAAACCCCTTACTGCTTCAGGGATCTATCTGAAGGTGTTAAATATTCTAGAAATAAGATTAAACTTCAAACACAGACTACTGTTCACTTTTTTATAAGATCATTTTTACTCACTTCCACGCTAAGGTTATTTTCTTAATAGTTTTTTAGTTGATTTGTTAAATAAATTAAGGGGTCTCTTTCAAAGACACTTTAATTAGGTCTGGGCTAGACAGTCTCGAAGGGACACGTTATGTTCTGTGGGCTTACAGGTCGCCCATCTCCTACCATTGGCAAAAACTTCAGTGTCATTTTCACTGATGCTATTCGTCATGCCCTCTTCTTGTGTTTGGCCCTCCCACTGCACATAGACCAAGTACATGTCTCCTTACACTGTTCCCGGTTTGCGGAGCAAATTCTTTCTTTGTTTTGAAGCACTCCATAGGAGCATTTGTGTGTTCAGGCCATCTCCCTTGAATCCATACCACTATAATGCATGTACGTGTACATAGACAAAAGCATTTCTTACAAAGTTGTTAAAACATAAACCACACTTGTTTTTTTGCAAGATCCGATTGTACTGAAATGCTTGCTTCGTCGTCTGTCTTGCTATAGCGCAAACACAAGCCAATGGTATTGGAGCGCTTTAAGAGCTCACCATTTACATTACACGACGACACATTCAATTTTGTCGTTGATCCTGTTTTATTTTTCCCCCATCGTTGCTTGCCTATCCCCTCCTGCTTCACTACTTGACTCCTTGTATTTCTATCAGTTATTTATACAGCACAATGTGACCAGAATGGTATCCTGGAGCTAATATTGCTAAAGTCGTTGAGGAAAACAAGAGATAGGAGAAAGGGTGCAGTAACGGAAGTCCAAATGTCTTCCCAATGTTCTTTAGGGAACAGCCAAGTTTTAAGGGCCTTCCTGAACCTGAGCAGGTCAGTCTGGGATCTTACTTGAGATGGTAACTTATTCCATAACTGTGCTGCTTTAACAGTAAAGGCATGTCCTCCTTGGTGCACTTTGCAAAATCTCTGTTCTTTGACAAAATTGAGTGTGGCCGAGGGAAGCAACCTTCCTGGGGTGTTCTTCCTCAGCCTAGATGGCAATAGCTTTGGACCTTTATTTTGCAGAGCTTTGAAAACAATACAGAGTGATTTAAAGATAATCCTATGTTCAATGGCTAGCCAATGAAGATCTCTAGGAGCACCGGAGGTGTTCCGAGGTCTATCTGATGTGAATTTGGCCGTGACTACCTGGACTTGTTCCCATTTCTTTAAAAGGTAGTTAGGGGCTCCCAGAAGGAGGGCATTACAATAGTCCAGCCTACTAAGTACTACGCACCTGGAAATTAGGGATCTTGCTTGGGCAGGTACCGTTTGGTACAGTTTTCTGAGACCCCCTACAAGGGCAAAACAAACCCCAACTACTCCATTTACGTGCTTCTCAAGTGAAAGATTTTCATCTACCATTGCTCCCAGGTTACGGGCCATCATTGAGGCACCAAGAGGGGTTTCAGTGGGCAGACGCCAAAAGTTGGAGGGTACAGATACTGGAATTTTAGTGAGATCAGCAGAGGAGCTTGGTTTTACCTCCATTTAGCTTCAGGGAACTTACACTCATCCAATTAGAAATGTCTAAAATGCAGGCCTGAAAATTACTGATCGAGTCCAACTGATTGCTAAGTGAAATAATCAATTGAGTGTTGTCTGCATAATTGATAACTTTGATCTTGCAGGACTTGATGTGAGAGATTAATGGCTTGATATAGACATTGAACTTAGTGGGGATTCCTGGGGGACGCCATTTTGAATTGTTCTGAAATTAGAGCAAAACGGGGGCATCGCCACAGCCTGACAGCAGTCTTGTAGATATGACTTTAGCCACTTTGCCACAAGACCACCAACACCCACTAAGGATAGTCTAGAGAATAGAGTGTGGTATTTCACTGTGTCAAAGGCTGCTGACGGGTTATGGAGGAAAGTACCACAGAGTGCCGGTCATCTGTCATCCTACACATTTCATCAGTGGCACAGATCAATGCAGTCTCAGTGCCATGGCCAGGTCGAAAGCCAAATTGCTCTTCCCCTAACCTTGAGTGATCGCTCCTTCAAAAACTGGGATAGAATTTTACTGACATGCTGTTCCAGTATCTTTACTGGAAAGGGAAGGAGGGAAATTGGTCTATAGTTGGCCAAGATTGTAGGATCAGCTGAGGCTTTCTTTAATAGCAGCCTGGCTATACCTTTTTCCAGCATTTTGGCACCACATTGGATTCAAAGGACTGGTTACAAAGTCATAACAAAGAGAATGACAATTCGTAATCCCATCTTTTCCACTGCTTCGGGGTAGAGACCAAGGTTCACACAGGAGCTCAACGTTCCTTATATGCCAGGGGAGTCTCCTTCCGCCCAAAGGTTGAAATCCCCTAACAAGAAAAGGTTGGCATGTGTCAACATCATATTGGTTATAGTATCCAGAAAATGGGAGAGGGATGAGCTTTGAGTGTTTGGCGGCCGATAGCATAAGACCAACAGCCACATTCCCATTTTGCCGCTTCAACTAGTACCCTAACATTTCAATTTCAGCTGCTATTTCATCTAAGGGAAAGACAGAAAAATTCCACTTATCCCTATAGAGAATACCAATTCCACCCCCTTTCCTAATGGCTCGAGGTTTATGAAAACTTTTAAATTCATCAGGGCAGGCTCTGTCAAGGCCAACAGCAGACTCTGAGGTGGTCCATCTCTTAGTGATAAACAGAACATCAAACCCCCCCAGAGTCAAGCATTAAACAGACCACACTTCAACAATATTGCTTGTTAGATTAACTTTGGCAACGGTGGAACCTAAAAAAGGCCGCCTACTGATATGCAGCAGTTTGTTGCGGTGTAGCTGATCCTATTGTGGTGGGATGAATTACCACTGGGAGCGTGGCTAGCGCGGATAGGCTTGCCTTTGGTGTGTCTACTAAGCAGTCGCGCCTGCTTGAAAGATTGACAGTGCACAGCGCCACCTGAGGCTTACCACCATGTGTGCACGCGTCCAATAAGTGTCCCCTCCTGTTTACTCCAGCTGTTCCCAATTCTCAGATTTGAAGTCTAATATGGCACCCCACTAGACTCGCGCCGGGACACTCTCGAGTAGCTGTGTGCACAATAAATTTATTTAACATAACATAACAAAGCGTTCACATTTCTGTCACAGGCCTGGCCTTGGCCTGTAGAGACCGTCGAACACCTAATATATTATGAGGCCCACCTCCTGCTCTTCTCAGGGACTACCTGCATTACCAGGGCTTTCCCTGCAGTCCGTGCTGGGTAAAGGGCCTGTGTTATGGGGCTTGCATTCCGTGTAACAAAAGGAAAGCAAGTACTTCCGGGCCTTCTGTGCACCACACGGGCCTGGTACTTCTTCATGTCATACCCTGCATTCCATGGTGCTAATATAAATAAATGCAGTCTGCCCTCCCCCACCCTCATTCCTTACTGGCTGGGGCATCCCGTGCAGTCCTTGTGGCACAGAGGACTTTCGAACTGCATGTGGTTTCCTTTTTCGTTGTAGGTAGCACAAGGGACCTACTACCTGCCTCAGGCATTGCATACATCCCAGTTGATGCAAGGGACCTGCTTACTACCCACGGCTCCCATGCATTCTGAGTAACTACTGTCTGGGAATTCCGTGCGTACCATGTAACACAAGGGGCATACCTACAGGTGAAGACACATACAGGGGCCCCAAATATTGTCTGGGGTCTTCTCCTGCACTAAGTGTTCTTACTACAAGGAACCTACGTACTTTGCAAGACTACACTAACATTCCAGTGAGCCTCTACTATACTTTTCACTCAAAGGGCCTAAATACGGTCCCGTGCTTCCTTGCATTACAAGTAGCACGAGAAACAACGTTCAAAGGGGGCACCCTACCTCCCTGAAACTAAAGCCGCCATTCCCAGCCAAAGGCATCCTTTTGCGTTCCCAGTAACACAATGGGCGTATATGGTGCCTGGGCTCTTCGCCTACACTTCCTCTAACACAGGGAGTCGACTCGTAATACTGCACAACATTCTAGGAAATACAAGGGACAGCTACCACCAAGGGCTTCTTACATTTCAGGTTTTGCAACGGGCCATCTACAAACTGACACTTCCATACATTCCAAGTAACACAAGGGGCCATCTACCACCTGCGACTTTCAAACAGCAGATCTTTCTATTTCTGGGCGACGTTCTTTGCAGTCCCTTCCTATGAGTCTCGGTTGAGGCTTGCGGGCAGGAGTGAGCGATAGATTGTAAAATAAAACAAGCATTGAAAATGCAATAGGTCTTGCCTTTGATAAAGTTAAAGCCATGCTTTGCTAATAGTATTGTATAGCAAAGCAAATCGCTTTAACTTAAATTAAGGCAAGACCTATTGCATTTTTAACGCTTGTTTTTTTTTTGCACTACCCAATGATACTGGAGTGCTTGTTCCATTCTCCGTCTTGCCATAGTGCTAACACCACCTGATGGTATTGGAGAGCTTGAAGTGCTCACTAGTTGCATTACACAAGGAAACATTCGCTGTTGTAGGCAGGGGAAAGCATAAGTGGTTTGGCCAGAATCACAAATTGTTCAGCCAACCCCGAGATTCAAACCTGGTTCCCCAGTTCCTCTGTGGGCAGCTCTGACCGCTATGCTACATCCTCGTTTCACTTCAAAGCTCCTCAACTGTTTCTCACTATCACTTCCACATTTGTTCAGCAAGACCCTGTCAACACCGAACAAGCATTGGCAAAGCCAATATATCTCGGCCATGCCCGTTCTATTGGCCGTGTCAATGTGAATGTCTTTTAGCCATGTTGTATAGCGGCACATCTGCTGTACAGCATGGCTGAAAGTCACTGAAGAAAGGGTTATGATGCGGCTAGTGGAGGCCACGTCATAGTGTTTTTTCGTGTTAGGAGAGTCAGGACAATAAACTCAACATGGGGGGGTGGGGGGGGGGGCAGGAGACTCAGCGTTGGCTCAACATCCTGTGATTCTGGACTTTCCGTAACTTTCAGCCATGCTGAACAGCAGATGTGCTGCTAGACAAAATGGCTAAAAGACATTCACATTGACAAGGTGAATAGCTTGGGCATTGTTGAGACCTATTGGCTTTGCCAATGCTGGTTTAGGGTTGTTTTTAGAGTAAAAAGTGGTTGGTAGAAGTTTATCCACTTACAATGGCTATTGAGCGCTAATGCTTCCAAATACTTTGCGATTTTGATTTCCTATTTACTGAGGTTTCATGGAGAGTTTGCGGTCTAGGATGATGCTGAGGTTGCAGGCATGGCCTTACGGCATGGGGGTAGGTCCAAGTTCCGATGGCCACCAGGAGTAATTCCAGTGGGTGGTGGGTTTGCCGAAGATAAAAACTTCTGTCTTGTCTGTGTTAAGTTTTAGGCAGTTGTCCTTCATCCATGCTGAGATGTATTTCATGCAGTTGTGGAAGTTGGTCTTCGTTGCGGTGGGGTCGGTGGAGCGATAGGACGAACTGTGTGTCATAGGAGATGATGTTGATGTGCTATCTGAAGATGTCTGCGAGTGGTGTCATGTAGACGCTGAAGAGTGTTGGGCTGAGGGATGAGCCTTGGGGGAACACTGCAGATGTTGTGCTAGGCTTGCGATGTGAAGGGAGGGAGGTGGGCTTTTTGGGTGCGTCCTGTGAGAAAGGATGCCATCCATCTCAGTGCATCGTCTGTTATACAAATCTGGTGTAGGCGATCAATGAGTGTGTGGTGGGAGACTGTGTCGAAGGCGGTGGAGAAGTAGAGCAGAATTAGGGCAGCAGATTCTCTTCTGTGAGTAGGGTGCGGATGTTGTCTGCTGCGGCAATCAGAGCGGTTTTGGTGCTATGATTTAGTTCTGAATCCTGATTAGGAGGGGTCTAGCAAGTTGTTTCTTTCCAGGCGTTCGGTGAGTTGTAGGTTGATGGCCGCCTTCTGTAGGCGGGGAGCTAGAGTAGAGAGATAAGGTGGTAGCTCTGAAGTTTGTTGGGGTCTGCCAAGGGTTTCTTGAGGAGGGGTGTGATCTCTGCGTGTTTAAAGGTGCTGGGAAAGGTGGTTGTGGTTAGCGAGACGTTGATTATGGTGGTGAGTTGGCGGCTGATCTCACCTCTCCTGAGATTGAAATGTCAGTGGGGGCAGGGGTCGATTGGTGCTCCTGAGTGGATGGAGTTCACAAGGGTGGTTATATTCGGTGCACTGAGATGTTTCCATACACTGAGCGGATTGTCAGACGTGGTGGTCAATCAGAGGCTGCGGAGGTTGGAGGGTCAAGGTTCGAAGTTCTTATAGATGGTTGCTATTTTCTTGTGGAAATGGTCAGCGAGGGCGTCGCAGAGTTCGAGAGTTCGAGAGAGAGAGTTCGAGAGAGTTCGAGAGAGAGAGAGAGAGTTCGAGAGTTCGAGAGTTCGAGAGAGAGAGAGAGAGAGAGAGAGAGAGAGAGAGAGAGAGAGAGAGAGAGAGAGAGAGAGAGAGAGAGAGAGAGAGAGAGAGAGAGAGAGAGAGAGAGAGAGAGAGAGAGAGAGAGAGAGAGAGAGAGTGAGTGTGAGAGAGAGAGAGAGAGAGAGAGAGAGAGAGAGAGAGAGAGAGAGAGAGAGAGAGAGAGAACACACTTCTTGGTCTCGGAGCGCAGTGTTGCTCGTATGTGCATTATGTTGTACATTGGGAGATGAGGTGCGGGATGCTAAAGGCAGTGGTGCACAAATATGCATTGTTGTACATTGGGAAGTATTATGAAGTTCTTACTATTGGCTTTGACATGCTCTCATGCCATCTTGAATTCTTACAGGCAGGCCCCCAGATTACTTAAGTTATTTAGGCCATTCATGCTAAAGGTTGTTTTATTCTTGGAGTTTGTTTTCTGTACTTTCGTAAGCTTCCTTTCGATAAAGGCTGGAACACATGAGAGCGCAGAAAGAACATGAGAACTCTTTTGCCTTTGGAATGCTTGCATGGAGAATGGCCAACTACAATAGGTTTCCTTGGCGCAGAGGAGGGTGTCTCAGAAACGTTTAGTAGTGCTTTGAGATTATAAAGCTGGGGTTTGTTGACTTGGACCTGGGATTTGTTCTGGAATCTGAATGGGGACGGACACGTCTACTTCAGTACAGCGGCAGTTTGCTGAGTTTCTTGACCCCGGCTCTGAATCCCCCAGTTTGCAGCCGGTGACGTGTTTTATTTTTTTTAACATTTTATCGTATTTAGCACAAAATCTGCGGAACATTCCACATATAGATTAGGATACGCTGAAAACTTCTCATTGGGCATTACAGTGTACAGTGATAGACAGATTACACATTCGTAATTACTACATCTCATCGTCTGATTCATGGTCTATGATTGGGGGATGGGGTATAACCTCCATATACATTCCATTTCCTCCACACTTTCCCCCATTTCCTGGGACATCCCCTATGGACATACGTAGCTTTCTCAGCAAACATGATCATATCCATGTCGTTACACCAGCCTGTCAAAGTTGGGGCCCGTGTTGCTCCCCAGTACCGAGCTATGTTTCGTTTTGCTACCATCATCCCCGTTATTGCCCATTGTCTGTCCACATGGTTGAGGGCTGTAGGCTCCCATATGCTCAGTAGGCAGCACTTGGGAGAGAGAGGAACTATGCTTCCACTGACTTCAGTGATGATATCCATTACTGCTTTCCAATACGATGTGATCCCCGGGCACTCCCAAAAAGTGTGATAGAATGTAGCCACCTCTGCACAGTTACATAAGCTATTCTGGTCCGAGGCCCTACCAATCTTATGTAGAGTCACTCTTGTATAGTAGGTCCTATGTAATATTTTTAGTTGTACGAGTCGTAATTTGGAGGCGATCGCTACCTCCCGTGGTGGTGCTATGGCGTCCTGCCAGTCCGAGTCATCTATGTCCCGACTTCCGCCTGTCAAGTCGCTCGTAGTCGTGTCTGGTTATGGATTAGTTTCCGGTACGTGAGGGAAATTGCTTTTTTATGCAAAAAGTCGATCAGGAGTTGGTCTTCTAAGGGGGATGATTCAGGGAGCGTGTATGTAGCTGGAAGTGATGTTTCTAGTGCGTGTTTCACCTGCAAGTATCGAAACCGCTCCCCAGAGGCCATCTCGTAGTGTACCTGCAGGTAAGTAGAGGTGACTACCTTGCCCCCCTTCCATAGGTCCCCTATCCTGGAAATTCCTATCAAGTCCCATATCTGAAACCCTTTACTGTTTCTCAGGGTACCCAGTCTACCAGTGTCTCACAGTGGGGTGTGCTGCGTAAGCTTATCGGCCCATCCGAGGTGTCGTGTCGCTGCGTGCCAGACATGAAGCGTGTGTGCAGTCGGCCCAGGAATCCCCTTCGTTTTCCTCTTATTATAGCGTCCTGTTCATTCCTCCAGGTCTCAAGGCCCCCTTGTCTAAGCGAAACGCTGGGTCTGTATCTGGCACATGGAGCCATTGATTGACTGTCGTCAGTTGCGAGGCCCAATAGTATGCCCGGATATCAGGCAGAGCAATGCCGCCGTCGTACCAGCTCCTAACGAGTTTACACATGGCTATCCTCGCAGGTTTATTGTCCCAGAGGAGATTGATAACTTCGGAGTTGATTGCATTGAAATAGGAGTCGGGCACACAATATGGCATGTTGTGAAGGGCATATAAGAATCAAGGCAAAGCCATCATTTAAAAAAGATTCGCATTACCCAGTAGGGTGAGCGGCAGCGTCTTCCAGTGTCTAATACCACGTCTCAGTCTGTGCAGCGATGGTTGGAGATTGAGCGTCCGGAACTCGTCGGGGTCTGACGTCACATGTATTCCAAGGTACTTAAAGCTATCCGTTACCATCCTGACCATACAACCCCGGGGCAGTTTAAGAGGTGGGCCATACAAGACGTAAAGAACCGATTTTCCCAGTTATTCATGTATCCCGACACCGATCCAAACTCCCAGCTGATATCAAGTAGTACATTGAGAGACCACGCTGGAGAAGCTATATATATCAGAACATCATCTGCGTAGAGGGATATCCGGTCCTCCCATCCCTCCCGCCATCTTAAGCCACGGATGGCTGGGTCTCGTCTAACCCACGCAGCCAGGCGCTCCAGAACCAGCGCAAACAGGAGGGGCGACAGTGGGCAGCCCTGTCTCGTCCCTCCTCCCAGCGTAAATTCCGTTGATATGTGTCCGTTTGCTACCACATGTGCGAGAGGGTTCACGTATAGGAGACGTACCCAGGAACAGAATCTAGGCCCAAACCCCAAGTGTTGGAGGACTGCGGACAGGAATGCCCACTCCACAGAGTCAAACGCCATCTTCGCGTCAAGAGATAGGAGTGCTCCATCCTGCATGATTGTATGTTTCCGGCCCAGAACGCTGTGGAGGCGGCGGAGATTCAAGGCAGTGTTCCTGCCTGGCATAAACACTGACTGGTCCGGGTGGATCAATTTAGTGAGATATGGAGTTAGTCTAACTGCCAGCGCTTTGGCCAAAATCACGTGTTTTATTTTTGATTATTGACATTGTGATGTGTGAGTGTTTGTGTGCACATCCAAGTCTTCAGTGGTTCTAATCGTCTGATGTATTTAGTGTATTTATCTTTGTGATTTCTAGCAGCGGACGTCCATATTATTATCTGCTTGTATTTCATTCCATATTATGACAGTTGCATTTGCCTACTTTTAAGTCTGATATTATTACTTGCACACACATATATTTCTCTATATACATTTGAATGTTGTTCATTTGACATCTGGGAAAGCCTTTCTGTTAGAGTGTTGCATGAATAAAACCCCATGCCTTATTATAAGAGTAAAATCCCTTTCCTGGTGGTGTTTTATTTTTATTGCTTCATCTTGTTTGAGCCTCCGTGTGGGAAGGAGATATTTTCTATTATTTGGGAGGGCAAAGCAATACAGATGGGCAGGAGCACTCTCTGACGATTGGGAAGAGTTCCTTGGTTTGGTTGGCGCTGGTGTTGAAACGGTGGGTCAGGGCCTCTTTTTTTTTTGCCGCTTTGATCTGTCGATGGTAGTTGCTGAGGGCTGATTTAAAGGTGGGCTTCTTGGTGTGGAAGGGTTAGAGCAATTACGTAGCAAAGAAAGGGCAGAATATACGACCTAGAAAGACAAATTATAATGCATATTCAATGACACATTTATCTAGCTATTTTTACATTTTGATCATTGATAGAAAGCGGATCTCTATGCTATAGGAAAGCAGTGATACAAAGTCAGCAGATTCTAATCAGATTCTCAACCACAAATAATTATTGAATCTGCATGGAAGGAAAGGAACACCAGTTCAGTACTTTTTACCTCCGGGAGTAAAGTTGCTTGGCCCAGATTCATCTTTTTTTTTTTAAATCCACTCTTCTAAATTTTATTCCTAAATTTGGAGTAAATTGAAGATTTTTTTTATATTTTCAATTCTCAAGAAGGTTCAGGAACAGAAACGTTAAAGCTGTGCAAGTCACAGCTTTCCAGGATTACTCGTATGCTATATTAAGTGTACCATGTGCACAGTTTATGCATGCATAAACAATTAGAAAAAGTAAAATTGCATATTTTCTTTCATCGCTGGGAATATATTTTCTCCCTGGAGAAACCCTTCCTCATGCGCCCCTACAAATTATGGAGGTTTTCCCTTCTCGTCCCCAGTTTGGATGGGAACACAGTCCTGCCCCGAGGTGTAAATCTCAAACAGTATCCACGGGGAATGTGCCTTACTAAAATGATTGACTACCCACAAACTTACAAGTGTGTGACAGCTTATCTAGTTTCAATATATTCACGAGCAGAATGCCTACTCGCCACCAAAGTGAGGTCTACTAGCAAGTAAAAGTACTCCATACCAGTGTAAACATTTGGAAGTAAAGACAGGTTGGGAAAATTAAAAATTAGCAAATTTTAAAATCAAGCCAACTGCACACCTATGTTCTACAAGGGTACTCAAATGGCTCATTGAAATGGTCCTTGTGCAAAACATATAGTGTACAATGCTGCACTCAGCGGAAAACAAGCATATGTGTATGCACTTCTTGTGACTCTTGGTCTGTGATCCAAGTTAAGTTTTAGAAACATCAGTTTTTGATTTACCAGGTACAGCCTATTCACACACCTATTTCCATTAAATTAAGAAATACTACTGAAAACAATACTGTCCATATCTTAAGCATTATGTATATGTCTTTCTATGAAGCAACATGCTGGACATTGAACTAAACTCAAAATGACTGATGTTTCGAGAAAAGGTCTTTCAAATAGCAGGTGCTTTGGAAACACTAAACATGATTTGTACAACTAGTTAAAAATATTTCAATGAGAAGGAAAGAACCACTATCTTAACCATATTTGTAAGGATTTTGCTTCCTGCTGCAGACAAAAACCCTTCCCACTTTACATCAATTGGGAACATTAACGTCTGACTAAAACGTTCACAACTAAACACCTGAAGGCAGCAATCAACTACTGAAAGGTGAGCTGTAAACTTCTAGGCAGTCCCTGGTACAAAATTTTTAATACAATTTGGGGAAGAAATATTTTTAGCTAAAATGTGCAACTCAAGCAGGAGATAGAGGATTAATAGTCAAGTTCGACAAAACCATAATTATGTGGAATACACTGCAGCATCATGTATTTCCATGTAATTCCTAATGTCCACTGGGCTAAGTGAGAATTTGGCAGAATAATAAAAAGGTAACTGAGGATACATTTTCTTTGTGATCAATGGTAGGAATCTAGCGATAGTGGCAAGGTTAAAGGGCAATACTAGAGTCACACTGATGTAGCATGCACAACCTAGAAAGCAAGGAACATTTGAACCTATGATTGCTCAAAGGCTATACAAAGCTGGGAGCTGCTGTCTGAAGTGAAACACAGAAGACATCACTGTCTTGTACAATCCAACATCTGTGCTTTTCTGCAGGCACAAGCAGCCTGTGCCTTAAATATTTACAATTTTGTCTAATGTCTTCCCTGAACCTCACTCATACCTTAAAACCTACCATCAGCACCAAACTCTCTTCTGCAGTTATCACTCCCTGTCATGTCCGACAATAAAAAAAACTGAGCGCCCTGGTTCTGTTAGATCTATCAGTGGCGTTCGACACGGTCAATCATGCTTAGCTCCTGGCCCATATCACCGACCTGGGCATCTGCGGGTTGGCACACCAGTGGCTCAAGTCCTTCATGTCAGGACGGTCCCAGAGAGTCCAGTTGGGTGAGCAGGTGTCGGACAGAGGCACCCTCACGTGTGGCGTCCCCCAGGGCTCAGCACTGTCCCCGCTCCTCTTCAACATATATCTCTAGCCATTGGTAGCTGCCCAGGGGCGCTTGGACTGCCAAGTTTTTAAGTACGCGGACGATACACAACTTATCCTCCAGATTGACAACTCCCCTTAGGCCCACTTTCGGGTGCCAAACATCCTCAGATATACAGTGAATTAGATGACAGTTAATTCATTAAAAGTCAACCCTGACAAAACAGAGGTCCTTTTCATACCCTCGAAGATCAATCCCTGGAGTGATCTTTTCTGGCCCCAAGAGCTCGGCACCACCCCCACGCCAGCAACGGTCATAAAAAGTTTGGGCATCAAGATTGATGCCAATCTTTCCATGGCCAATCAAGTTGCGACCGTGGTTGGAACCTGCACAGGCCTGCTGAGACAGCTGCAGAAACTCGCCCCCTCCTCTTAACTGCAGCGCTACAGAGGATTGTGCGGCTACAATCGTGTCCAGACTGGACTATGGGAATGCCTTATACATTGGCCTCCCTGAGAAGCTCATCAACAAATTACAGGTGACTTTGAACGATGCAGCTAGGCTGATCTTCAGGCTTTCCAGAAGGACTCATGCAACCCCTCTGCTGCGCAAGCTACACTGGCTCCCGATTTAGCAGCGAGTAAAGTTTAAGGGCCTCTGCATTGCCCACAAGGCCATCCACGGCCAGGCCCCAGTTTACATTAAGGATCGCCTTGGGAACTATATGCCGGGCCGTACACTACGGTTATCCGAGGCCTGCCTCTTGGCTGTCCCACGGTTTAAAACAGTTTCAAAGGGTGGCAGAGCTCTCTCTGTCCTGCTCGCGCAACTCTGGAATCAACAGTCTGATTGCCTCCGCAAGGAACCCTCACTCCTTCCCATAAGGAAACGTCTCAAAACGCTCCTGTTCAGAGAGGCTTTGGACATAGTCTAATCATCTGCCACGTGTGTTCTGGTGACTGACGGTGGTCTTGGCCACTCTCTCTAAGCGCTAAGAGACCTGCTGGTGATTATGCGCTATACATAACATAACAATACTAGGTTCTTCTATTGGCCTCTGGTCTTGTTTCTCTATTGAATGTACCTACAGCCATTATAGGAATATAATGTGCAGCATATCTAAAAAATATAATCAGTCGCAAAGGACCGCACTGTCTTCTGATCATATAGCACATTTGAATTGTACATAAATCCTTCCATGGCTGTGCACCACGCTACTTCTCTCAAAATGTTCATCCATACCACATCCCTGGTGTCTAAGAAAGGCCTCCATGAACCTCTTGCACAAATGTTTCAAAGGAAAAAACCCAACATATTAAAAAAAACTCAAACCCCGGAATCTCCTGAACTCCCATGTTGGGAGTTAAAGGGAGATTTTTAGGTTCAGAAAAAAATGGCAGCCCACCACCGAGCTCAAGGTCTGATGATACTGAGCATGACAAGTCTCCTTATTCACCACATAAAAGAATTGGTCAGATGCCTTAGATAGATTCTTGCCAAGTGGGACAATGCATTTCCAGCTAACCTACATTTGTCAAATTGCACACCATGCTACCACTTTACAACTTTATGATCACTCATAAACAACTGGCCCATATCATCAATGACTACCTTTCATTTTGTGAAATTCTAGAAATCCACAAATATGCCACTTCTAGTAATAATGTGCCATTTGTAGGGGGTGGGGGTGTACTGCAAACGCATAGGAACAAAAAAACGTGAGTGGCTGTGGTGCTTTGTTTTTTGCACTGATATTTTGGGACGAAATAACTTCTCACACTAAAATTTGGCAATAGGGCTCATTTTGTGCTAAAATATCGCACTAAATGACATATTTCAGTTTCGTGTAATTGGCCGAAATATTGCATAAGCACACGAAAGCAAATCATGCAAATTTGTACCTTTATTTCCTAAAGCTCATAGGCAATTTTTGGGGGGTATGTAGCTCTTGAGCAAACCTCTTAAACATGACACATTACATTTCTGATGTTAAACTGTGCAAAAAAATCAATGTGTGCTGGCTGTGTGAACATGGGCTGCAGGACGTGATGTGGGCATGGTGGGGCGCTCCTCCGGGGACTGTCCACGTGGGTGGGCGCCGGTTGGGAGGATACGCTGCCTGGTCTGCCTGGGCGCTGCTACACTTAAGGCGGCATGGGCTTCGGCGTAATTAAAGTAGCAGTACGCAAGGCTTAGAAGCCAAGAGGGCGCTCCTGATCTATGCATCATACAGGGAACATGTCACTCTTCGGGTGCGGTTGCCGTCCTTTGCGCCTGTTGTTGACCAGCGGCACACCTGCGATTGTCTGTTCTCGTTCTTACGCTCTATGGCTACTGCTGGGTATGGAGCTTCGGGGGCGGGGGACTTTGTACATGTTGGGACTGCATCTGAACCTGTACCTCGGACATGGCATGACCCCTTGATCTTTTGGGTCTTCGCCCTTTGATATTGGAGTGTGGTGGCTGCCGGCCCCTGAGGTTGTAGGCGAATAAGCTGTGTACTGCTACAGGAGTGACCCTTCAAACTTAATAAAAAGTTGTTTTATAAAAAATAAAAAAAAATAAAAAAAAAAATCAATAAAAAAAAAAAAAAATCAACAATAACCGCTTGATAAGTAGAGAGTGGGATAATATGTTTGCAATATAACCAGTACCAGCACCACATAAAACATAAGAGCAGGATACGAGAGACAGATGAGAATGAGTGACATCACTAGGGCATCAAATGGTGCACTACTCTAGGGGGCACTGACGCCAAATACACTAGAAAGGAGCCGGAGACATCACAAACAGGGCTACGACATGTCAGAGAGGAAGCAACAAATAGTGGCCGCAGACCTCAACAAAGGGTATTGATATTAGGTCCAAGATGGGCAGGGGAGGAGGCATCATCAAAGAGAGAGGAAACCGCACCATCACCGAAAGCTTTGGCCATGTGTGACAGAATGATGAAGTTACCGCCATTACTAAGGAGATAACAGACTGCTGTCTTTTCCAGCGGATGAGTGGCAATGATATCACAAAAGGAGCATCACCACGAACGCCAGGGTGAGGGGGCAGAGTCATCACAACAAATGCCAGTGATCTCCATATATGGGGGAAATGGCAACGAGAAAGGTTAAGGCAGCGAAATCACCAAGGGAAGAGACAGTTACGCCACAAAAATAACCAGCGAAATGAACAGAAAGGGGGAGAAGTACACCCTAGAAGGGACCAGTGTCATCTACAAGGGAGGGCTCAGGTCACAAAGCGGAGAGGGGGCAGCGACGTCACCAAGAATGACTCAAGCAGAATGCAGCTATTGAGAATAGTAAGAACGGCAACTAACATTTTCAAACGAAGTTTCCGCAGTGGCAAGGGAGCAATGACATCACGACACAGAGAAGTGCCAGAGCAACACCTACAGAGTCAGTGACATCACGTGAAGGGGCCATCAGCAAAGGTGTCACAGACATCTCCAAAAGTGATGTCTCCTATTCTGACATCACTTCCGGGTGCTAGTGACGGCAGCACACCCCACCCGTGACGTCATCATGGACCCGGAAGTTCCCACTCTCCCACACTCACTGATCCGCGACTCCAAACTCTCCTCCTCCATCTCTCGGGATCCCCTAGCCGCCACCGCCGCAGACAGTACAGTGAAACAGTCAGATCCCGCGAGACTTCCGGATCCTTCCATTCGAGTCTCGCGTCATCTTACTAGTAACGCGATAGACATAAAAACAGGCCTGCCTCTTCTTTGCAAGGCCATCTTATAACCTCTCTCCTTCCCACCTCATTCGGAACTGTATATAGTTAAAAGATGGCCGACTTGGGAGAGCAAATCCTCCCATTCCAGGATGTCCGTCTTTGAATTGTCTGGGTATGCAGACGCCATATTACAAAAGGAGTGGATCTATATTGAGAGTTGCTTACTACACAAGCATATGATTAGGCGGTATTTATGTATTTATTTATGCATTTTTAATAAGCGCGGACTTTACCCGAAGGTGTCAGAGCGCTGTACAATAGAACCAGTTACGTTACATGAGAGAAATGTTACAAAATAGAACGTACAAAAATAGCAGGACACAGAATCAAACACAGCAGGCAAGATGACCACAGTATCAAACACAGCAAGCAAGGAATGTACAAAAAATAAATAAATATAACAAATTTACAATTACTAACGAACTTCCTGGCGGTGTCTGAGAATGAAGGAATTAGTTCTGAAAGTGTCTTTGGAATAGAAGAGATTTGAGGTCCGCTTTGAAGATCCGGATGGAAGTGGTAGCACGGAGCAAAGGAGGAAGCAAGTTCCAGATTCTCACCGCATTACCTGAGAACGATTGAGCCATCAATTTTTCCCTTTTGAAGGAGGGGGGCTCAAGCAAGAACTTTTCCGCATTCCGAGAAGGTCTCAAGCCTCCGGACAATTTCAGCTTATTCGCCAGATAGCGAGGGGAGGAAGAGTGCAAGGCTTTGTGGGTGATGCAAGCCGTTTTGTAAATAGCTTTAGCCTCGATGGGAAGCCATCGGAGAGAAGACAGGATAGGAGTGATGTGGTCACTTCGTTTGGATCCTGAAATGAAGCGAGCTGCTGAATGGAGGACGGATTTAAGGGGGAGAGGTGAGATTTGGGAAGGCCAGTCAGAAGAGAATTACAATAATCCAGTCTAGAGAGAACTAGTGATTGGACCAAGGTTTTTAGGTCTTTCTCCGGGAAGAACCGACGAATCCCCCACAGAATACGCAGCTGATAACGTGCGTTCTTGGCAATGGAGTTGATGTGTGAGATTAGGTTGAGTCTTTTGTCGAGTATGACACCTAGGGATTTAGCGCAGTCGACAATGATGGGTTTACTGTTGAGTAAATTCAGTTGATCCATCCAGGATTGAACAGGAGGCGGGGAGAGAGAGGTAGATAGGAGGAGGAATTCAATTTTGGAGGGATTGCGAATGAGTTGGTGAACTAACATCCAGTTGTGAATAGAGTTGAGAGTAGAGTTGAGTAGTGTGAGATCTTGAGAGGAAGACACCTTGATGTAGATTTGGGTGTCATCTGCATAGAGATGGTAAAGGATTCCAGATTTGCTTAGGAGGTTCCCTAATGCTTCCAGATAGAGATTAAACAGAGTGGGTGCAAGGATGGAACCTTGAGGGACGCCTTGACCAATCACCAGTGGAGACGAGAGACTGTTCGCAATCTTGATCATTTGGGATCTGTCCGAGAGGAATGAGGCAAACCATTTAAGCACTGTGCCTTCCACGCCCATTCTCTGTTGAAGAGGGTGTGAGAAAGTGGCTCTGTATATACTGTTCCCTAATAGGTACAGGGTGTACAGAGTCCACAGTCCCCCAGGGGCTGATAGAGGTTAAAGTTAGGTATGACCTTACTCTCTAAAGTGGTAGCTTGGTCGAGCAGTAAGGCAGTACCAGAGGACAGTGTAAAGCATTTGTTGTACACGCTCAGTCAGCAAATGGTCTCACACACTCAATAACTGAACTCTAGGCCAATGGTTTATATATATAAAATATATGCTTGTTTTATTTTTAGAACCACAAAGGGAATAAAAATATACTTTCTCAAAATGAGAGGTTGAATATAAATACTTTTGCACTAAGCAATGGATTTTTGTAAATAGTCACAGTTGGTTGCAATAAACAATCCTATTTCCTAAACATTACAATGCATTGAGCTCAATGGTAAATTCAGGTTATTTGTAATAAATTACTTTTCAGATTACTTTTTGGAATTCCAGGTCTGGTTCCTAGATCCAGCCCTGGGACAATATTCAGAATCAAGTGTTGAAAGTCGACTTAATTACTGTACTGATTTTTAAATAATATTTAGCTATTTCAAAAGTTGACACTTAGAAAATATTTCAAAGAAAACATTTAATGGATCTCTATGGCAAGAAATTAAAGTTGCAGGTAGAGTACTTTATCGTTACTTTTGCAATCCAGGTCTGGGTACCTAGACTCAGCACTGGGGTCTTTATCAGAAACAGGTAAGTAATTACGTTTGCAGAAATTGTACGATTTTAAAAGAATATTTCAAGATTGCAGAAATCAACACTTAGAAGAAATTTCACAGAAAAGCAGTCAATGGTTTCCTATGGAAGAAAAAGGAGTTAAAGGTAAGTGTAGTTGTGGGTACTTTTCAGAGTCAGTGCTGGGCACCAAGATCCAGCACTGGGAGCTCACCTAAGAGCAGGTGAGTAAATTCGTTTTTGGTACTCGGCTGATTTTTGGTGAATATTTTGAGTTTTGAAAAGTTCACACTTAGAAGAATTTCCAAGAAAAAGCCAGACAATGTTACCCTATGAGGAAAATGAAGTTCGCGGTTTAAGGGTAAGTTCTCGACTGGCAGAGTTGAAGTTCTCGGCATAGACTCAGGGGTCTCCCAGTGTCAGGTAGGTACAGTCAGTTCACCCTCAGCGGTTTCAGGACGGCCGGGTGCAGAGAGAGTTAGGCCCAATGTTAGCCTATGAGGAATAGGGGGGCCTGGTTTGGTGGCTGCTGACTAGCAGGCCACGCGGCTGTGGGAGCTGGGCTCCTGGTCACTCACTCAGGGCAAGTGGGGAAGTAGGCTAGTGTAGAGATTGCACGGCCAGGGCTACTCGGGCGGCTGGGTGCAGGGTGCTTTTGAGCCGTCGGGCGCTCAATGGAAATCAATGGGAATGTTCCGGTTAGGAAAAAGGCTGCAAGCTTGGGGACTAGGATGCTTCAGGTGCCACCACCACTTCTAGAGGTAAGTTGGGTAGTTGTAGGTTAGGTGGGTACCCCGGGATTGGGCACAGGGGGCCGCAGGGCGCCGGGTGCAGGGGTGCCTTTTGATGTCGGAAATCTTACCCTCTTGTTGATCGCGGTTGGGGTGGCACTCGGTTCTGAGGCTGCAGGCTTCTTCCGGAATGTCGAGGGGGGTCCTTGGGCGCCGGACTCGGGATCACAGTCGCCGTGGGGTCGTCCTCAGGGTCTTTGTCCACTCCGGCACTGGCCAGGCTTGGCTGGTGCAGAGTGTGCTGGGTTCGCGGTTCCGGGCTGCTGCCAGGGGTTGGAAATAGGTTTCTGAGTAGAGCCTCTACTCATGGGAGTCCCAGGGGCTTAGAGCCAAAAGGTAGCCAGGTCCTCCGGGGTTTGGTGAGGTTGCTGGCCACGAGAGATGCCGCGCTGGTGCAGGTCCGGGAGTCGACAGGCAGGTAGGCCTGGGGCCAAAGCAGTTGGTGTCTTCTTCCCTTTTTAGCTGCTGCAGGGCAGGTCTTTGTTCTTCTTGCTCTTCTTGTAGTTTTTCGAATCTGGAATCTGGGGAAGGAAGGTTCAGGGTGCCCCTAAATACTAGATTTAGGAGCGTTATAGGTAGGTGAAGGCCAGGGACCAATGGGTCCTTGTCCTGGGGTGGATACACCCCCTATCCTGCCTCTCTCCTGTGGGAGGGGGGCAGTAGCCTAATCCTGATAGGGTAGGGCCTCCCATCTTCAAGATGGCGAGAGCCCGGAGATGTGTTTCACCTCGCCTCCCCCACCTGAGGGTTGGGGTGGGCAGGCTGGCACATCCCCTGTCCTTGTATGGGGTTTCCCGCCAAGCTTCCCGCCAGAGTGGGGGGTTGCAGTGGCCTGGGGAAACTCCAACTGGTGGCATGCCTTTGAAGCTTCCCTTTGCTCATCCTGGGGGGGGGGAGATTTCTCACCTCACCCAGGATGTGCATTGTTGCAGGCCCGGGAGATCAGGGGCTCTCCCACCCAGGGGTCCAGCAACGTGTCTGCTGTGTGGCAGCCTGGGTAGCCTCAGAGCAGACGTGGATTGTAGGTCAGCTGTAAGGGGGCATCTCTAAGATGCCCCCTGGGGTGCTTAGTACATTAAATCCCACACTGGCATCAGTGTGGGTTTAATGTGCTGAGAAGTTTGATACCAAACTTCCCAGTCTTCAGTGTTGCCATTATGGTGCTGTGGAGCTCGTGTTTGACGAGCTCTCAGCACCATGTACTCTTAAATGGCAGCACTGCACTTACAGTGCCCAGGAATGGACCCGGGTACTGTAGGGGCACAGGGCTCCTGCTCCTGTGCCCACACCATAGGCGTAAGGCACCCAGCTAGAGGGGAGACTGACATACGCCTTGGCAGTGTAGGTGATGGGCATGGCACACAGAGATGTGTGCCATGTCGACTCTTTGTTTTGTCCTGCACCCAGACACTCAGCCTGCAAAGGCAGTGTGTGTGTGTAAGGGTACAGGGCCTCTAAGGGTGGCACAACGAGTGCTGCAGCTCCTAGAGGCCTTCCCTGGCCACAAGGCCCTGGGTACCTAGGGTACCATTTACCAGGGGCTGATATGTGGCTAGGGTTTTCCAATTTGGAGATTGTGTGTTTTAAGGAAGCAACATAGGCCCTGGGCACCTGATTGGCAGGAGTCCAGGGTACACTTAATCAAAGTACATTCAGCAATTTAGCAAAAAGTGGGGGCATACCATGCAAGAAAGATGGCACTTTCTCACACAACCCCCCCCCCCCAAACGAAAGGTGATGAGACTAACCTTGTCCTATGGAGTCTTCATTGTCTAAGTGGAAGAGCCTGGAAAGTCCATCTGCATTGGCATGGGCAGTCCCTGGTCTGTGTTCCACTTCAAAGTCCATTCCCTGTAGGGAGATGGACCACCTTAGTAGTTTTGGATTTTCCCCTTTCATC
Source organism: Triturus cristatus (assembly GCF_964204655.1). NCBI lineage: Eukaryota > Metazoa > Chordata > Amphibia > Caudata > Salamandridae > Triturus > Triturus cristatus. Next base: position 238,052,850 of record NC_140586.1, on the reverse strand, counting down.
TGCATTAGCCATCTGAGAGGTCTGTGGTCAGTTTGAACTAGGAAGTGGGTGCCAAACAAGTATGGCCTCAGCTTCTTCAGGGACCAAACAACAGCAAAGGCCTCCCTCTCAATGGCACTCCAACGCTGCTCTCTGGGGAGTAGCCTCCTGCTTATAAAAGCAACAGGTTGGTCTTGGCCTTTATCATTGGTCTGGGATAGGACCGCTCCTATCCCTAGCTCAGAGGCATCAGTCTGCACTATGAACCGCTTGGCATAATCTGGAGCTTTTAGAATTGGTGCTGAGCACATTGCTTCTTTTAGGGTGTCAAAAGCCTTTTGACAACTAACTGTCCAGTTAACTTTCTTGGGCATTTTCTTGGAGGTGAGTTCTGTGAGGGGGGTCACAATGGACCCATACCCCTTCACAAACCTCCTGTAGTACCCAGTCAAGCCAAGGAATGCCCTGACTTGGGTCTGGGTTGTTGGAGCTATCCAGTCCATGATGGCCTGGATCTTGGGCTGTAAGGGCTGTACCTGGCCTCCACCTACAAGGTGGCCCAAGTACACCACAGTGCCCTGCCCTATCTGGCATTTGGATGCCTTGATAGTGAGACCTGCATTTTGCAGAACCTCTAAAACCTTCCCAAGGTGGATCAGGTGATCCTGCCAGGTGGAGCTAAAGACAGCAATATCATCAAGATAAGCTGCACTAAAGGACTCCAACCCAGCTAGGACATGGTTCACCAACCTCTGGAAGGTGGCAGGGGCATTCTTTAACCCAAAGGGCATCACAGTAAACTGATAATGCCCATCAGGGGTGGAGAATGCTGTCTTTTCTTTCGCTCCTGGGGCCATGCCAATCTGCCAGTACCCTGCAGTTAAGTCAAAGGTACTGAGGAATTTGGCAGCCCCCAATTTATCTATCAGTTCATCTGCTCTTGGGATAGGGTGAGCATCTGTCTTGGTGACAGAGTTGAGCCCTCTATAATCCACACAGAACCTCATCTCTCTCTTTTCACCCTGTTGATGAGGTTTGGGGACCAGAACCACTGGGCTAGCCCAGGGGCTCTCAGAAGGCTCAATGATCCCTAACTCCAGCATCTTGCTGGCCTCCGCTTTGATGCTTTCCTTGACTTGATCTGACTGTCGATAGATTTTGTTTTTGACAGGTGCACTGTCACCAGTGTCCACATCATGGGTACACCAGTTTGTCAGACCAGGGGTCAGGGAAAAGAGGCTAGCATATTGTTGCAAGACTTGCTTGCAGTCAGTCTGCTGTTGGGCAGAGAGGGTGTCTGAGAAAATCACACCCTCTACTGACCCATCTTTTGGGCTGTAGGATAGGAGATCAGGGAGTGGTTCACTCTCTGCTTCCTGTTCTTCATCAGTCACCATCAGCATGGTGATGTCAGCCCTATCATTGTAGAGTTTAAGGCGGTTCACATGGATGACCCTTTTGGGTGTCCTGCTAGTGCCCAGGTCAACTAGATAGGTGACCTCACTCTTTCTTTCTAGGATAGGGTAAGGGCCACTCCATTTATCTTGGAGAGCCCATGGTGCCACTGGCTCCAAAACCCACACCTGTTGCCCAGGTTGAAATTCAACCAGTGCAGCTTTTTGGTCATACCAGTGCTTCTGGAGCTCCTGGCTGGCCTCAAGGTTCTTGGATGCCTTTTCCATGTACTCAGCCGTTCTGGACCTTAGGCCAAGCACATAGACCACTATGTCTTGTTTGGGTTCTTGAAGAGGCCTCTCCCAGCCCTCTTTTACAAGACAAAGTGGTCCCCTTACAGGATGACCAAACAGAAGTTCAAAGGGTGAGAAACCTACTCCCTTCTGTGGCACTTCTCTGTAAGCGAAAAGCAGGCATGGTAACAGGACATCCCAGGGGGGCGTGGCTTGGATGCCGAGGGGAATGGCGGCGTGAGCTCGGAGCTCCGCGCCCGATCCCCCACATTAATCCGAATTACTGATACGAAATCGAACGCGAACCGCGCCGCCGCAGCGGCGCTGCATGAGGAAGGGAGTGCGGTACCTCAGGGCTCGAACTCCAGAGCGGTTCCCCGAGGAGTAACTCGCCGGCGAGTGCCGAGCGCCCGGCAGGCGACACGGCCTAAGATGGCGACCGAGGCTGCGGACCAGAACAGCGGTAGGGAGCCGAAACGGAGCTGACTGCGGGGCCGCGGCCGGAGAGGGGTCGAGCCCTGCAGTGATCGCCCTGACTGCGAGCGGCGGTCTGAGATGCGCCCGTGAGCGCTATACGCAGGGACTGCGCAGGCGGCGAATCGACCGTGGGAGGCCTGGCGCTGCACTGACACCCGCCCTGCGCCCCAGTGGCTGACGGTGCGGCAGGCCGCAGAGGCGGGAGTGCTGTCTAGGAGTGCGGCGATCGGCCAGATCGGGCCGTGGAGCTGAGGAGGAGCTGCTAACGCCGCCGCCGACCAAGCACCTCAGAATTAACCCCCGCGACCTGGGGGAGTTGGTGAAGGGCCCAGAAGGGGCCGGTGGTGCTGCGAGTGACCGGCGACGGAAGTGAGGTGAGGCGCTCGGGGACCCGGAGACGCGACCCGCACCCCTCGAGGCGGCTGCAGCCTGCAGGGTGAGCAGGGGGCACGGCCACGGGAAGCTGAAGCGGAGGAGCGACCAGGGCCCCGACCGGCGTTGAGGAGGCAGGACCGGGATACGACAGCTGTGGGGGAGCCGGATTGCACTTTAGACGGGGAGCAATAATGACAAGGCTGACATCAGGAGCGCGATGCGAGGAGCCGCGATTGGGGCCAGCGCTGCCCGGGAGCTCGGAGAAGAGCCTGTGGAGGGACGTGGGAGGACTAGAGGTGTCCCGTCGCCGGCCATGAGGGGACTCTGACTGCTGGGTGAATCCATCGGAGTGGACGACTGGGAGATTGGGAGCGAGTGCGGCGACACTGACTTGCCCAGGGGCCCGGAGGCTTGCGACCCCCACGTCCTCCCATTGTACGCAGAAACGCGGTCGCGCACCATCGGCGGGGAGGTGACTGGAGGCGCCTCCGTCCGAGCTGTGAATCGACCACGACAGCTGAGCGCGGCGAGAAGATGGGCAAGCCTAGGGCTAAAGGCGGGGAAGTGGCGCCCGGCGCGGGGGCGCTGGAGGGGCCCGCTCAGACTCCTGCGGACTTGCAGCAGCTCCGGGACTGTATCCTGGAGGCCATCTCGGCCACGAAGGACGCCTTGCAGCAGGATATCGCTCAGGTGGCATCGGGTCTGGGGATTCTGCGAGCGGACCACGGGAAACTCAAAGACAGGGTTAAAACGGTGGAAGACACGCTGCAGGAAATACTGCCGGCACACAAATCCCAGGAGGGGCGCCTGGCGGATGCGTTGGAACGCATACGGATCCTGGAGCGGAGGATGCCGAAAACCGCAGCCGACGCAACAATGTCCGCTTGGTGGGTCTACCGGAACAAAAAGAAGGTAACGATATGGTAGGATTTCTGGACGCTTGGCTGCGGTCCGAAGTGGCACCGGAGGGACTCTCGCCCTTCTTTACATTGGAGAGAGCGCACCGCGTGCCGGCAAGGCCCCCAAAGCCCGGCCAACCTCCGCATCCGGTGGTGATAAAATTACTGCACTATAAGGACAGGGACTGGCTGCTGCAGCGAGCCAGGGACGCGGGGCCATTTCAAGTGGACAACAGTAATGTCACACTGTTTCCGGACTTTACATTTGAAACCCAGAAATTGCGGGCCTCCTTCTTGTCACTTAAGCGGGAACTGCGAACAGAGGGCATACAATACTCGCTCCTTTCCCCGGCCAAGCTGCGGGTCGTCGTGGACAACAGGACGCTGTTCTTCCCGCCTGGACGTGGTGGGACGCTTACAAGGCGAAGTCGGGAAAGACAGGAGCTCGGACGGCGGAGGAGCGGGAACCGCAGCCGGTACGGAAATCACGGCGGCTTCGGCAGCGGAGGCAGAGAGCTGGCAAACCCACGGAATCGCAAACGGAGGAGGAGCGGAGAGCGGCGCTGCAGGCAGTAGTGGAACTGTCGGGAAAGGTGGCGACCCAGTCATCCCGTGGGTCGGGCTCCGACAGCCACGTCCTGAGCTCAGAGACGGACCGCTCAGAACTGACTGGGGCCAAAGGCCCGGTGGTGACCCCGCAAACTTCGGAGGAAATCATCGAGGGCTGACGAGGTCATTCTGTTGGGCAGCCCGCGTGAGGGGGCTGGGGAGTTGGCCCCTCCTGGGGTTGCTGCATGCGGCGGAGCAATTCAGATTTTCGTGAGTGACTATGGGGGGTTGGGGGGCGGGGGGACGGGATTGTGGTTGCCTCTTTCGGTACCGAGTTCCACCCTAGAGGCCCGTAAGGCCACTGCAGTGTAGACTGCGGTTTAGGTGGTTATTTGAGCTGGTTTGCTCTACTTTCTTGTGGATGGGGGCTGCTTCAGTGAAGTTAGGTCCTGTTCTGGGAGGGGAGGGGCTGAGAGTAGTTGGGGGGGCTCGAGGCGGAGGGGTTGGAGGAGGGATAGGGGTTTTTTCTGGGGGGGGAGGGACAGTGTCATTGAGCGCGACTGGACATGGAGGGGTATTGTAAAGTGGCCCCTGACATGGGACTATGGCTAATGCGGGGGTGGTGAAATGTGTGACATGGAATGTGCGGGGACTTCACACTATGGCTAGAAGACATAAAATTCACGCTTACCTGGTGCGCAGAGGTGTGCAGATCGCGCTGTTGCAGGAAACGCATTTAACGAGGCAAGAGGGCATTGCACTGCAGCGTAGGTGGAGGGGGCAGGTATTCAACACCACATACTCCGCGTTTGCGAGGGGAACACTGATTTGGATACGAGCGGGCACCCCCTTTCAAGTAGTTAGGCACACAGTGGATCCAGAGGGCAGATATGTGGCGGTTGAGGGCAAACTCAGGGGTCGGGACATTGTGCTCTGTAGTGTATATGCACCTAATGTGGACCAGGGGCCCTATTTCACAAAATTGTCCGGAGCGCTCGCCCCCTACCTGACAGGTCCTGTAATACTGGGTGGGGACTTCAACTCAATAGCGGACCCTACACTGGATAGATCCCACCCTCCATTGAGGACGTCCCCGGTACACAGACTGGCGAAGCGCAGGCTAGAGTGGCAGGAGAAGTGGGGCTTGGAAGATGCTTGGAGGGCACAACACCCAGCAGAGCGGGACTACTCGTATTATTCGCCTCTACACGACCTGCATGTCAGACTAGATGCTTTCTTGTGTTACCCGACTGTCCTACAAACGGTGGCACACACAGAGTATTTAAACCGTACGATATCTGACCACAACCCTTTACTGATGACGCTTGGGTGGACGGTCGAGACCCCGCGAGTCCCATTGTGGCAGCTGAGGCCAGACACACTAGATGACCCTCCATTCCGGGCGGCACTGAAAGAGAGGATTGAGCAATATTTTACTGAGAATAGCGGTTCCACGGCGGCCAGAGCACTGGAGTGGGACGCATTCAAGGTAGTGGTTAGAGGACATTGTATAGGGAAATATGCTGGTGTACGCAAAACTCTGCTGAGAGATCTGAACAAAGCAGAAGGGAAATTACGGGAGGTGGAGGTGGCGCGACCGGGTCGCCCTGAGCTCCAGGAGGCAGTTTGCGAGGCTAGGGAGGCGGTGGCGGTCGAAGTGGAGAGGCTCCGTAGTTACGACTACAAGAACTACTTGGTGAGAGCGCATGCGGAAGGGGACAAGGCGGGAACGCTGTTGGCTTGGTTGGCCAATCCCAATAAACGCAGCCAACCGATTCTGGCGCTGGAGCGGAGGGACCGAGGCATGGCCACAGCCAAGATGGACATTTTAGATAGTTTCTGCTCGTACTATGGGACACTCTACGAGAGAGCGCTGGAGGGGCAGGAGGAGGACACTGAGGCCTTTCTGGAGGGGCTACAGCTACCGCAACTGGCCCAGGAAGAGGCGGAGGCATTAGGCAAAGATATCGACATAGCGGAAATCAAGGGGGCAGTGGCACGAATGGCGAGGAATAAAACCCCAGGCCTGGACGGATTGCCCATAGAATTTTATAGTCGGTACCTGGACCAGCTGGCCCCGCGGCTCTAGGCAGTATACAAAGAGGCCAAGCATAGAGGGAGATTGCCACAGTCTATGCGTGAGGCATTGATGATCCCACTTTTGAAGCCGGGGCGTGAGTGTACCGACCCGGCGTCCTACAGGCCGCTGTCAATGCTGACGACGGATTATAAAATCCTGAGCACCATATTGGCGACCAGGCTGCTGCAGCATATGCCGAGGCTGGTGCACAGCGACCAGTCGGGGTTCATCCCTGCGAGAAACACCACCGCTAATATTCGTCGTCTGGTCCGAATGCTGGGGGATCCGATGGAGGGGGACTGCGCACCACTCGTCTTGTCAATTGACATCGAGAAGGCTTTCGATAGCCTGGAATGGGACTATCCGTACAGAGCAATGAAGCGATTTGGCCTGGGTGAGGGATACATAGGTTGGACGAAGGTCCTCTATGCCTCAGCGGTGGCGAGGGTGCGGCTGGGATCCCTTGTCTCGGACCGGTACCGGGTGGAGCGAGGCACCAGACAGGGGTGCTCGCTTTCTCCGCTGCTATTCGCACTGGCAATTGAGCCCCTCGCGGTGGAGGCCAGGACAGGTCGTTACTACAGGGGGCTGGACTACAGGGGGACCTCGCACTTCCTCTCCCTCTATGCAGATGATCTGCTTATGTTTCTGGAAGACGCTACAGACGCGCTAAATGGCGCGGAGCGGCTTCTGGCGAGCTTTGGCAAGATGTCGGGGCTGCAGGTAAACTGGTCCAAGACTTGCTTGTTCCCGCTGCGTCAGGGGGCACCGAGACCGGATATCCGACCGGGGCTCAACTGGGAGCCCACCTGCCTCAAATACCTAGGGGTGCATATCTACCACTCCGCTTTAGATATGTTGGAGGGCAACGTGGGACGCTGTATAAGAGCACTGAAGGGCAGCATGTCCTTCTGGGCCACGCTCCCACTTTCGGTGACGGGACGCATCTCCCTATTGAAAATGGTAGCCTTACCGCGCCTCTTATATTACTTCCGCACACTACCAGTGTGGATACCGAGCTCCATTTTCCGGCAGCTGCGGTCATTATTAGTTTCGTTCCTCTGGGGTGCCGGCAGACGCAGAATTGCGATGGCAACCCTGACCCGCCCAAAGGACGAAGGGGGCCTAGCGGTCCCAGATTTCGAGCTTTACTATCTGGCGGCGCAGTTACAGGTCTTTACGCAGGAGGTAGCCAGAGAATATCGTGGCCCGGAGCACGACAGAGGGGGGAGTATCCCCCGCCATGTGCTGGCGTATATTACATTGCAGCAGCGGTTGGTCGTCGGGGACTTGTCCATGGAGGAACGCACAATCAGGCAATGCTGGAACCGATCGCAGCGTCGAGCGGGGGTGAGGCGCCCATATGCGCCAGAGATACCGTTGGGTATGGTGACAGCGCTCCCACACGGAGGAGACTGGTCGGGTTTGCAGGCGTGGGAGGAGGCGGGCCTCCAAATGTTGGGCGATCTGTACGAGGAGGGGGCAATGCTCCCTTTTCAAACCCTGCAGGAGCGGTTTGATCTACCGAGGGGAGACTATCTGATGCACGCCGCAGTGACTGGAGCGATACAAGGGCACTGGGGCGAGGGGCTCCGCGAACCTGCTACATCGGCGACTTGTCAATATGCTATGATGTCGGCTGGCACCCGCAAAGCGGGGACCTGTCTGTACTCCAGAATGCTGCGCGAAACTTTGCAGCCGTTGGCAGCGCTGAAGGCAAAATGGGAATTGGATCTCCAAACAGAGATTGCGGACACCACGTGGGCGGGTTTGATTAGACGGGCTAGAAAGAGCACAAGGAATGCACGCTTCCAACTGATACACTTTTATGTCCTCCACAGAGCCTACCTCACACCGGGTAAACTTAGGAAATACTTCGGGGCGGAGGAAGCAGCGTGCCCTAGGTGCGGAACGATTGGAGCAGAACTAGGCCATATGCTGTGGGACTGCCCTCACCTGCGCGATTATTGGAGGGAGGTGGGCGAGACACTGACCGAGGTAACGGACAGGGATTTGCAATATAGCAAAGCGGTCTGCGTACTGCACTGGTTCCCGCACACGCCCAAGAACAAGACCACGAGTAGATTCATAGACATGGGCCTCCTTTTAGCAAAGAGGGAAGCGACGAGACTTTGGAAGTCAAAGGTGGGTCCTACGCATAGTAGATGGCTTAAGGAACTGCAGAAATGGGCGGCGAGTGAAAGTACACTTAGATACCGGCTGGCGAGCCGCAAGGACGATGATAAAGCGCTGGAAGCGGCCACAGCATGGGAGGTGTTGGTGCAAGCCCTGCGCAGCAGTGCGGTCGAGGAGGAGGCGGGACCCGCGGACCTGGGGGATAGTCCCCGGGCAATTCCGGCCACACACACACAGTAGATAGTTATATAATTCTGATACACACACGAGACGGCATGCCCAGGCCGGGTCCAGTCGTAGGCGGGGACACTGAAGGGAGGTGAGGGAGGGGGATGGGAATATAGTAGTTGGGGGAGGGGTGTGATGGGGGGGAAGGGGGGGGGTAGGGGAGGGGGGCGGAGGACATAAACCTCAAAGCGGATCATAGACATCCTCTGATGACACCAACAACAGTACAGGATGCCATAAATTATATATGCTGACCTACATGTTATCGCTGCCCGGCCTCTGGGATGTGGGCGAACAAGCTGTGTATGAGTGCCTTATGGCACAGAAAAGAAACGGCACTGGAGTCTGCGGTGCAGGGCCTCCGTGTATGCATGTTGCCTATCCTGTGATTCCGCAATAAAAACGGTTTAAAAAAAATAAAAATGGTAACAGGACATCCCATCTCCTTTTGAGTTTTTCAGGGAGCCCCATGATCATACCTTTCAATATCTTGTTGAACCTCTCAACAAGGCCATTGGTTTGTGGGTGGTAGGGGGTAGTAAACTTATACTGCACCCCACACTCCTTCCACATGTGTGTTAGGTAAGCAGACATGAAGTTGGAACCTCTGTCTGAAACCACCTCCTTAGGAAAACCCACCCTGGTGAAGACACCCAGGAGGGCCTTGGCTACTGCAGGAGCTGTAGTAGTCCTAAGGGGAATTGCTTCAGGGTACCTAGTGGCATGATCCACTACCACTAGAATAAACTTGTTCCCTGAGGCTGTGGGTGGCTCAAGTGGACCCACAATGTCCACTCCTACCCTTTCAAAGGGGACCCCCACCACTGGTAGTGGAATGAGGGGGGCCTTTGGATGGCCACCTGTCTTGCCACTGGCCTGACAGGTGACACAGGAGCTGATAAACTCCTTCACCTTTTGGTGCATCTGGGGCCAGTAGAAGTGACTCACTAGTCCCAAGTTTTGGATTGCCCCAGATGTCCAGCTAGGGGGATGTCATGAGCCAAAGTTAGGAGGAACTCCCTGTACTTCTGTGGCACTACCACCCTCCTGGTGGCTCCAGGAGTGGGGTTTCTTGCCGCAGCATACAGTAATCCCTCTTCCCAATAAGCTCTGTGGGTACCACTGACATCTCCCCTGGCTTCTGAAACAGCTTGCTGCCTCAGGCTTTCAAGAGTGGGACAGTCTCGCTGACCCTGGCACAGCTCTTCCCTAGAGGGTCCCCCTGGGCCCAAGAGTTCAACCTGGTAAGGGTCAAGCTCCATGGACTCAGTTCCCTCAGGGGTATCCAAATCCTCTCCCTGGGGAGAGGGGTCCGGAATGGTTTGCTGTGTAGAAGCTGGTTCCCCAGTCTTCTTTCCTTTTCTCTTGGTTGGCTGGGCCATTATTCCAGACTCCAGACCTACTTTTTCACCCTTCCTCTTGCTCTGTGCTCTGGTTTGCACACACACCAATTCAGGGATGCCCAGCATGGCTGCATGGGCCTTCAGTTCAACCTCAGCCCAGGCTGAGGTTTCCAGATCATTTCCAAGCAGACAGGCATCTGGCAACTTTGGAGAGACCACTACCTGTTTCAGGCCAGTAACCCCCCTCCCAGCCTAATGTTACCATGGCCATGGGATGACTAGTGGTGACACTGTCAGCGTTGGTGACTGGGTAAGACTTCCCAATCAAGTATTGCTCAGGGGAAACCAGTGTGTCTTTCACCATAGTGACACTGGCACCTGTATCCCTCAGAGCTTCTACCCTAGTTCTATTCACCCAGGGGTACTGTAAGTATTTCTTTAAGTTGGGGGGCCACACAGCTACAGTGGCAAACTCCACTTCTCCCAAGGAGACTAAACGTGCTTCAGTATGTTCCCAGATTTGCTCAGGGTACACCTCTGATCCCATTTGTATGCTTGCTGCCCCAGGAGTAGCTGTACTGGGTGCCTTAGGGGCTTTGTTTTGGGGGCAAGCTACAGTTAGGTGTCTCTGCTTTTTACAGGTATTACACCAGGCCTTTACGGGATCAACGTTCTTCCCCCTATATGGTTGGGGCACATAGGGAGTAGTTTGGGTCCCACCCACCTGAACAGGTTTTTGGGGCCCTTTGCAAGACTCAGACTTTTTATCTTGGGGATTCTCACCACCTTTCCCCTGGGGAGGTTTTGTGACCACTTTCTTTTGGTCACCCCCAGTGGTTGTCTTGGTCACCCTAGTCTTGACCCAGTGGTCTGCCTTCTTTCCCAATTCTTGGAGAGAAATTAGACCTAGGTCTACCAAATGCTGATGCAACTTTTCATTTGTGCAGTTACTCAAAATATGTTCCTTCATGAATAAATTGTACAATCCAGTAAAATCCTGCACACCATGTCCAGCTAACCAACCATCCAGTGTCTTCACTGAGAAATCTACAAAATCAATCCAGGACTGGGTCTGGGTTTTGTGAGCCCCCCTGAATCTAATTCTATACTCCTCAGTGGTGAATCCAAATCCCTCAATCAGAGCTTTCTTCATGAGGTCAAAGGATCCTGCCTCTGGCCCAGAAAGGGTCAGAAGCCTGTCTCTGCAGCTACCAGAGAACAGTTCCCACAGGAGTGCCCCCCAGAGAGGTTTCTTCACTTTTCTGATATCACAAGCCCTCTCAAAGGCTGTGAACCATTTGGTGATATCATCACCTTCCTCAAATTTAGGGACAATCCCTTTGGGGATTTTAAGGTCAGAAGTTTCCTCCCTATCCTTATTTTTGTTATTGCTGCCACCATTGATGGGTGCTAAACCCATCTCTCTCCTTTCTTTTTCTAGAGCCAGGAGCCTGGACTCTAGCTCTAATCTCTTGGCCAGCCTCACAAGGCTGTCCTCTTCACTGGGGGGTCCCCGAGTGTTCTCTCTTGGACCAGAGCCACCTGTGTAGTCTCTAGGTTCCCAGATGCTAATTCTTGAGAGGGAGGGTATGGGTGCCCTCTCCTCCCTAGGGAATAGCCCATGGGGGTTGTTGTCAACCTCTTCTGCTTCCCTTTCCTCATCTGACTGGCCATCACCATGTTCAGATGGGTGGTCCTTAGCATACTCAGCCAAGAGCTCCTGGAGCCCTAGTTTGGTTGGATGCAGACCCATTTGTAATTTTTTAAGTTTACATAAGGACCTCAATTCCTTGAAAGACAAGTGTAAGTAAGGTGTGAGGTCGAGCTCCTCCACCAGGTCCATGTTATTATTATCCCTAATAGCTGGGTTTGTTTGAGACATTCTAACCTGACAGTTCTAACCCTCTACCCTGACTATAGTGACTTTTATTGTTCTAAATTCTAATGGGACTCAAGCAAGGCCCTAGCAAGACTTTTAGTAATTTTGGAAAGACCAATCAGAATTCTAAAGGCAATTTTTAAGAGTTCTGTCGTGTGATCAGATGGTAACCAAGTAGTCCAACAAATGCAAGTTTGTATCCCACCGCTGATCCACTAATGTGAGAAAGTGGCTCTGTATATACTGTTCCCTAATAGGTACAGGGTGTACAGAGTCCACAGTCCCCCAGGGGCTGATAGAGGTTAAAGTTAGGTATGACCTTACTCTCTAAAGTGGTAGCTTGGTCGAGCAGTAAGGCAGTACCAGAGGACAGTGTAAAGCATTTGTTGTACACACTCAGTCAGCAAATGGTCTCACACACTCAATAACTGAACTCTAGGCCAATGGTTTATATATATAAAATATATGCTTGTTTTATTTTTAGAACCACAAAGGGAATAAAAATATTCTTTCTCAAAATGAGAGGTTGAATATAAATACTTTTGCACTAAGCAATGGATTTTTGTAAATAGTCACAGTTGGTTGCAATAAACAATCCTATTTCCTAAACATTACAATGCATTGAGCTCAATGGTAAATTCAGGTTATTTGTAATAAATTACTTTTCAGATTACTTTTTGGAATTCCAGGTCTGGTTCCTAGATCCAGCCCTGGGACAGTATTCAGAATCAAGTGTTGAAAGTCGACTTAATTACTGTACTGATTTTTAAATAATATTTAGCTATTTCAAAAGTTGACACTTAGAAAATATTTCAAAGAAAACATTCAATGGATCTCTATGGCAAGAAATTCAAGTTGCAGGTAGAGTACTTTATCGTTACTTTTGCAATCCAGGTCTGGGTACCTAGACTCAGCACTGGGGTCTTTATCAGAAACAGGTAAGTAATTACGTTTGCAGAAATTGTACGATTTTAAAAGAATATTTCAAGATTGCAGAAATCAACACTTAGAAGAAATTTCACAGAAAAGCAGTCAATGGTTTCCTATGGAAGAAAAAGGAGTTAAAGGTAAGTGTAGTTGTGGGTACTTTTCAGAGTCAGTGCTGGGCACCAAGATCCAGCACTGGGAGCTCACCTAAGAGCAGGTGAGTAAATTCGTTTTTGGTACTCGGCTGATTTTTGGTGAATATTTTGAGTTTTGAAAAGTTCACACTTAGAAGAATTTCCAAGAAAAAGCCAGACAATGTTACCCTATGAGGAAAATGAAGTTCGTGGTTTAAGGGTAAGTTCTCGACTGGCAGAGTTGAAGTTCTCGGCATAGACTCAGGGGTCTCCCAGTGTCAGGTAGGTACAGTCAGTTCACCCTCAGCGGTTTCAGGACGGCCGGGTGCAGAGAGAGTTAGGCCCAATGTTAGCCTATGAGGAATAGGGGGGCCTGGTTTGGTGGCTGCTGACTAGCAGGCCACGCGGCTGTGGGAGCTGGGCTCCTGGTCACTCACTCAGGGCAAGTGGGGAAGTAGGCTAGTGTAGAGATTGCACGGCCAGGGCTACTCGGGCGGCTGGGTGCAGGGTGCTTTTGAGCCGTCGGGCGCTCAATGGAAATCAATGGGAATGTTCCGGTTAGGAAAAAGGCTGCAAGCTCGGGGACGAGGATGCTTCAGGTGCCACCACCACTTCGAGAGGTAAGTTGGGTAGTTGTAGGTTAGGTGGGTACCCCGGGATTGGGCACAGGGGGCCGCAGGGCGCCGGGTGCAGGGGTGCCTTTTGATGTCGGAAATCTTACCCTCTTGTTGATCGCGGTTGGGGTGGCACTCGGTTCTGAGGCTGCAGGCTTCTTCCGGAATGTCGAGGGGGGTCCTTGGGCGCCAGACTCGGGGTCACAGTCGCCGTGGGGTCGTCCTCAGGGTTTTTGTCCACTCCGGCACTGGCCAGGCTTGGCTGGTGCAGAGTGTGCTGGGTTCGCGGTTCCGGGCTGCTGCCAGGGGTTGGAAATAGGTTTATGAGTAGAGCCTCTACTCATGGGAGTCCCAGGGGCTTAGAGCCAAAAGGTAGCCAGGTCCTCCGGGGTTTGGTGAGGTTGCTGGCCACGAGAGATGCCGCGCTGGTGCAGGTCCGGGAGTCGACAGGCCGGTAGGGCTGGGGCCAAAGCAGTTGGTGTCTTCTTCCCTTTTTAGCAGCTGCAGGGCAGGTCTTTGTTCTTCTTGCTCTTCTTGTAGTTTTTCGAATCTGGAATCTGGGGAAGGAAGGATCAGGGTGCCCCTAAATACTAGATTTAGGGGCGTTATAGGTAGGTGAAGGCCAGGGACCAATGGGTCCTTGTCCTGGGGTGGGTACACCCCCTATCCTGCCTCTCTCCTGTGGGAGGGGGGCAGTAGCCTAATCCTGATAGGGTAGGGCCTCCCATCTTCAAGATGGCGAGAGCCCGGAGATGTGTTTCACCTCGCCTCCCCCACCTGAGGGGTGGGGTGGGCAGGCTGGCACATCCCCTGTCCTTGTATGGGGTTTCCGGCCAAGCTTCCCGCCAGAGTGGGGGGTTGCAGTGGCCTGGGGAAACTCCAACTGGCGGCATGCCTTTGAAGCTTCCCTTTGCTCATCCTGGGGGTGGAGATTTCTCACCTCACCCAGGATGTGCATTGTTGCAGGCCCGGGAGAGCAGGGGCTCTCCCACCCAGGGGTCCAGCAACGTGTCTGCTGTGTGGCAGCCTGGGTAGCCTCAGAGCAGACGTGGATTGTAGGTCAGCTGTAAGGGGGCATCTCTAAGATGCCCTCTGGGGGGCTTAGTACATTAAATTCCACACTGGCATCAGTGTGGGTTTAATGTGCTGAGAAGATTGATACCAAACTTCCCAGTCTTCAGTGTTGCCATTATGGTGCTGTGGAGCTTGTGTTTGACGAGCTCTCAGCACCATGTACTCTTAAATGGCAGCACTGCACTTACAGTGCCCAGGAATGGACCCGGGTACTGTAGGGGCACAGGGCTCCTGCTCCTGTGCCCACACCATAGGCGTAAGGCACCCAGCTAGAGGGGAGACTGACATACGCCTTGGCAGTGTAGGTGATGGGCATGGCACACAGAGATGTGTGCCATGTCGACTCTTTGTTTTGTCCTGCACCCAGACACTCAGCCTGCAAAGGCAGTGTGTGTGTGTAAGGGTACAGGGCCTCTAAGGGTGGCACAACGAGTGCTGCAGCCCCTAGAGGCCTTCCCTGGCCACAAGGCCCTGGGTACCTAGGGTACCATTTACCAGGGGCTGACATGTGGCTAGGGTTTGCCAATTTGGAGTTTGTGTGTTTTAAGGAAGGAACATAGGCCCTGGGCACCTGATTGGCAGGAGTCCAGGGTACACTTAATCAAAGTACATTCAGCAATTTAGCAAAAAGTGGGGGCATACCATGCAAGAAAGATGGCACTTTCTCACAGAGGGTGTTGTGATTAATACTATCAAAGGCTGCAGATAGGTCAAGAAGAATCAGAAGGCACGATTCCCCCGAATCGAGTATATGCAGCGCATCATCGATCACTCGCAGCAGGGCTGTTTCAGTGCTGCAATTTTGAATAAAGCCAGACTGGAACACGTCAAGGAGATTATTGTCCATAATGTGTTGGGAAAGTTGTCAGCAAAGAACTATGGTTAAGGTGAACGGATTTTCAAAACTAAAGCCAGGACAAGTCAGGCATTGAAGTAGGACTAAAAACGGGCAAGGAATATGGCAATGTAAGGAAGAATAAAAAAATAGCTAGCTATCGTGCCAATAATTTTCAATTCTATTACAGGACACGGAGGCGAGGATTATGCTTTCTCTTTCATTTATTGCTACTCACAGCAGCCAATGAAACTTAGTATTGTATAAACAAAAACGACATTTCCCATGATGCACAAGTACACCTCACATACTGTCAGACCTCATAAGAGCCACTCATGACCGGATATCCTCCTCTTTCTTTGCTTTGAACAGTAAGAGTCCATCAACATAACTCAAGTCCAATAATAATATCCTCCAACGTGGAGAGCAATCCAACTGGAAATAACATCTTCTTAACAGGAAGCATATTTAATCCATCTTCTTCTCAAAACCTGGAAGAATGAGAGACAGAAAACCCATAATTTCTGCTTAAACAGAATGTCAACACACGGGTGGGTAAAACATTACAATACTGTAATATAACCGGGTGGGATAATCCTCGCCTCCGTGTCCTTAATAGAATTGAAAATTCTTGGCGCGATAGCTAGCTAATTTTTTATTCTATTAGAGGACCGGAGGCTTCGTATTATGCTAGTTTAACGCTGATGAAACACCACAGAGGAAATATCACCCACCGGTTTGTAGTAAAACTGCTTAAAAGTAGATTCGGAAGACCAATCAGCAGAATGCATAATGTCCTGCACAGTAGAACCTAACATAAAACTCTTAGAGGCCATGGCGCCACGAACAGAATGCGCCCCAACCACCTGGGTATCAATCCCCGCCTCCTGCATAACAGATTTCAACCATCTGGCTATCGTAGCCGCTGTAACAGGTTTGTAAGGTTTCTGCAAAGCAATCAATAATTGCACTACACCAGCAGGCCGAATGGACCTGGTACATTCCTCATAGGCCTTAAGACATTGCACTACACAGAGTTTAGCATTACTAGGAAAGGCATGATATTCCACACTCCGAGACATTGTCTTAGTTCTGGAAGTAATGTTAAAAGAGACTCCTTCAGGAGTAAATACTCTACCTGAATGTCCAAGGCCTTAACGTCAGATGACCGTCTACATGCTGCGAGACATAAAAGAATGGCTAATTTGGATGAAAGTTGTTTCCTGGTTAACATGTCATTTAATGGCCATTGATTAAATAAGGAAAGAACTAGAGAGACATCCCATAAAGAAGTATTCTTAGGTTTTGGCGGATTCGCTACCCTAATATCTTTTAATAGTTTACACACTAATGGATGCATCCCTATTGGTTTACCCTCCATCTGAGAATGACCTGCCGAAATGGCGGAACGGAAATTATTAATGGAACGATATGCTAAACCTTCAGAAGCCTTCTTCACAATGCTGGGTAAGTCTGCCCCCACGGGATCCACGTGCTGTTCCATCCACCAACGAACCCAGCCCTTCCAGGCTGAATTGTATCTCTTCCTGGTTGAGGGAGCCCAAGCCTGGTTGATAAAGGCTGAAGCGTGTTCCGAAAAGCCAGGCATTTGCCAACATTGACGGAAAGTCTCCAGGCCATCAGAGACAACTGCCCCGACATTACCATCGGGTGCATCTCTCCGTGAGGGCCCTGGAGCATCGTCGGGGACTCCGGAATTCTCCTGGGGAAGTCGCAGCTCACCTCCAGTAGACACGGGAACCAAGGCTGCGACTTCCACAGGGGAGTCACTAGGATCACTTCTGCCGCATTATCTGTGTACACACCCGGGGAATCAATATAAACGGGGGAAAGGCATAGTTCAGGGACAGGGACCAATCCTAAGTGAAGGCATCCGTTGCAAGAGCTAACGGATCTGGTCTCTATCTGAAGAACTTCGTCATTTGCCGGTTCAATCTGGACGCAAACAGATCGATCTGGCATGTCCCCCAGATCGCCTGCAGCCAACGTACTACCCGGGGTTGAAGTTGTCAATCACTGTAGTCCTGGAGATGTCGGGAATTCCAGTCCGCCACCACATTTGACTGGCCCGGAATGTATTCGGCTATGACCGATATCTGGTGACTTAGACAATAGTGCCAAAAGTCCTTCGCTATCTCTACTAACATGGAGGACCTTGTGCCTCCCAGTTTGTTGATGTAGCGAACTGCCGATATGTTGTCCATCCGCAAAAGGATGCAACACAAGACTTTTTTGGGGGACAGAGTCCGGATCGCGAACGAGCCTGAAAGAAGTTCTAAACAGTTGATGTGGAGATCTAGTTCGCGAAGGGACCAACACCCTCCTGTGGAAATATTTCCATAGCGAGCCCCCCAGCCCCAGCGGCTGGCGTTGGACTCTATGACGACCTCTGGAAGAGAGCCGAAGATGACTCTGCCGTTCCACGCTTCCACGTGGGCTAGCCACCATTGAATCTCCTCCCGGACCTCCGATGAAAGAGGGACCAGGTCCGTGTAGGAGAGACCCTTCTGCAGGTGTTGAATCTTCAACCTTTGAAGGGCTCGGTAATGAAGGGGTCCTGGAAATATCGCTTGTATGGAAGACGCCAACAGGCCCACTATTCTGGCAATCACCCTGAGAGAGAACGTCTGTTTGGATAATAGGTAACGTAATTCTTTCTTGATATCCCGAAGTTTGGAGCGAGGAAGCCTCAACTGAGCCGTGTGCAAATTTATGACGAAGCCCAGGAAGTCTTTCATCTGGGAGGGACACAGTACTGACTTGGCTTCGTTGACCACGAATCCCAAATCTTGCAACATAGCAATGGTCATGCGCAAATGTTGAACCGCCATAGTCGGTGACTGCGCCATGATCAGTATATCATCTAAGTAAACTATCATGCGAATCCCTTGTTCCCTGAGGTAAGCTTTCACTGGTTTCAACACCTTGGTGAAGCACCATGGTGCCGAGGAGAGTCCGAAAGCAAGGACCAAATATTCGTACAATCGGTCCCGCCATTGAAACTGCAGAAACCGGCGATGTGGATTAAAAATCGTAATGGATAAATAGGCGTCCTTCAGGTCCAGCCGGACCATCCAGTCCCCATGTTTCAGGAGATCCGCCAACAGATGGATACCTTCCATCTTGAAATGTTTGCATGTCATGTAATGATTGAAATCTTTTAAATTGAGTACCAACCTGTAGCCTCCGCCTTTCTTCTGCACCAGAAAAATATTGCTGCAGAAACCGCGAGGGCCCTCGTAGCAACACGCTATCGCGTGTTTCCGCAGCAATTCTTCGATTTCTGAATCTATAAAAGCGCATTCTGTTTGGGAAAAAGACAGTTGCCTGGGTTGTCTGTCCTGACAAGGGACCTGAAAGAAATCTAGATGAAACCTCTGAACCGTCTGCAATATCCAAGCATCTTGAGATAGTTGAACCCAATTGTGTAAGAAAAACTGAGTACGACCCCCCAAGGGAAGTGGAAATGAGTCTGGAGCACTCACCTGAAGATTCTGGGGCTTGAAAGCCTCCACAATAGGTTCCTTGTAAGCGTTGCCTGGTAGGATAGAAAGTTCCACCACGGGTGGAGTCCCAGTCACCTCTGCCTCTACCGAAGTCACCTCTCTGAGGACCTTGTGAGAATTGACGGCCAAACGAGCGTCCCCGGCCTCGTCCGGCCCTGTTGAAAACTCCAGCCTGAAAGACTCTCTTGATACCTGATTGTGCCTTATCAAGAGTAGTAAAAGTACCCACATACTTTGCTAAGTCTTTGACAGAATGCTCCCCAAATATGTTGCCTTCCGCCAACGGACCTGGTTCTGCTGCCGCCAAGGTTAGAGTCTATTCGCAGCAGGAGCGATTTACGCCGTTCCATGGACCAGGCGCAGTTGGCGTTACCTAGCAGGCATATGGCCCTCTGTGTCCACCTTGCCAGGACATGGGGGTCAATTGCAGTGCCCGATTCTCGGGCCTCTAAGGCCATTTCTAAGATCTTTGCTAGGGGTCCTACGACATCTAGAAGCTTGTCTTGGCATCCCCGCCAAGCCCTATCAATTCCTTTCTTCGGGCCTTTGGCAATTTTTTTTAAGAAGGTCAGAAGGCTAGAATCTATGTCCGGAGTTTCCGCGACCTTGCCTGCAAGGTCCGGTCGGGGGCACTCTGAGCGGAGTCTGTTCCGCACCTCCTTATCGAAACTTTTGCGAATATTATCATGGAGGTATGCAGCAACCTCGGGAGCCGGAAGCCAATCAGACGAACGAGGATGAACTATATCTGCTGGATTGAGGTTGAAGGGAGTGGAAACAGGCTTGAGGTTCCACATTTTTGGATTTCTTGGCCCTCTTTCCTGGGGGGTGACTCATCTGGGGTGTAAGGATGCTGCTCAGAGGAAATCACGCCAGAGAATAAACAAATTACTATGAGAAAAACGGGCAGTAACGACGTGCGTAGCCCAATCCTACCAAAAACTAGCCCAATTGGCCTTCGCACGTCGAAACTATTCAAAACTGAAAGCAAAAGGATCCTGTGCAAGTGGCCTACAAGGGGGGCCTCAGCACCTAAAATACCCCAAGAGACACCACCGTCGGTGGCGCGGTACAGGTTAGTCCCCTCAGCGAGGGCCGGGCACGCGGCAGAGCGCAGCGCGCTTAATCCCGTGCAAGCGGGAAATTCAAAGTTTCCTGTAGAGCAATGGGCAACACCGGAGCACGAAAGACACCTTCCCCGATGACAGCGGGGAGGCGGGAGCGTGCCGGCAGGGGGCGCGGGTTTAGCGCACCATAATCCAAGTCAAGGGCACTGACATAAAACAGGCTAAGCAAGCGGCATAGAGCTTGATAGTCGCGTTAAACAAACAAAGCAGCGCGTGCCGAAATACAATCAAAGTGCAGTTATCAACAAGCAAGCAATTAACAGTTAACTGTCTGCGTGAGCAGCAAAGAAAGAGGAGGATATGCGGTCATGAGTGGCTCTTATGGGGTCTTACAGGATGTGAGGTGTACTTGTGCATCATGGGAAATGTAGTTTTTGTTTATACAATACTAAGTTTCATTGGCTGCTGTGAGTAGCAATAAATGAAAGAGAAAGCATAACACGAAGCCTCCGGTCCTGTAATAGAATACAAGGTCTCTTACCATCCGCATGGATGATAACCAGTGCTTGAAATAGGAAACTAGAAGTCAGGTACTCTGTACCAGAACACCTGCTTGTTCTGAGAAGTGCTGGTATTCTCCAATTAAAAGTATTATGCTTTTCTTGAGAAGTGCAGGTAATCTCCCTATCAAAATATAAAATTACAGGACAGTACCAACCCATTTAAAGCACTGATGATAACTAAAATGCATAAAGTATTCACATGATGTGAATGAGATTAATTATAGAAGAGATATACCATCAGGTTCAAAGACATGCCTGTCAACCTTTGAAAACAAAAATGAAGGTGCAGTTTGGGCAGTCCATTGCAGCCTGGTTTCCCAGGTCCATTTGTGACTGGTTAGTCTAGTCCCATTTTTTTTTAAGTTCAGAGACTTGTAGTTCTGGTTTTATACTGGTTTCAGCCCCGCCAAGTACCATGCATCAGGCGTTAGACTAACGAATTTCAGTGCATAGCTGCCAAGTTTTCAGATTGCTTACTTGTGACCTTTTTATAATTTGAGTGCAATTATGAGTGACATTCAAAGACTATAAGTGACACTTTCTCGGTATCAAAATCAAGGAATGAAGACGAGGGCAACATATGAATATCAGAATTTACACCCATTTGAGCAACGAGAAACTCTTAAGATCTTGCTGCTGCAAAGCACCAGAAAAGGAAGGGCTCTGTATGCTCAACCGTGCATGGGGGCCTTTCGTCTCCTAATCCTGAGAGGGGAGGTAGAGGGGCTCACTAGTAAGGAATACAATCAAGACCCTCGTATAAAATTTAGGGTAAACATGGTTTTGCACCCTAAGCTTTGTGGAGACAAATATTTTTAATGGTAATTGTGTAAAACAAAAAAACTAACCAGAATGACAAAAATAACGTTTTCTTGAAACCCATTGAGCGATATTCAGAGGAGCTGAATCCAAGTAAATATTACATGCACTTTGTTCATTTAACCACCACAGTGCTGGGAAAGTTTCAGTAAGGTAGGGGTCTGATGAGCTCTGTGTACCCAGCCTGTTTTACGGCTGCCGTCATCACACTCAGCGAGCTGAGGCACAGTGTTTGCAGTGACCAGGCTGTCTTTAGGAACAGGTCTGTCGTGTGGCATATGGTTTACTATCTTCAGCATGTCTCAGCCCAAGCAAGTCGGCCGGGGTCTCTCCTTTGATTCTTCTATGAAGCTCACAGCAGCTGCAGCGATCTAGAAATGGAAGTACATACCAATCTCCAGGTAGGGTTCTTGTCAGTGCAACAAGTAGGGTTGTGTTGGGTGAGTGCTCCGACTCCAGCACCATTCTTTCCTCAGACACCAGCTTCTTAATCGAGATGCAGCCGCAAGCTACCTTTACCCAATCACTGTTGAAGGAGGCCCGAGTGGGCGCATCCTTGAGACACGATGCCACATAAAGTAAAGAGCGCGTCCCCCTGTAAATCATCCAAGAGAAAATGGCTGAAGGCCCCAGTGAGCTAGCTCTTCAGATAGAACTGTGCATGCCTTAGTGTAAAGTGCAAACTTACTTAATGAAGCGACGCTGAAATCTCTGTTTGCATGATAATTCTGGGGGGGGGGGGGTTGTGTTGATGTGCAAACAAGTACACAATGCGTTATACTAACGCGACATGCATGTGACTTGGTAGGACTGTCAGTGTGGTGGTCCGCATCACCGCACTGAAGTGCAAAGTCACTCATACTAGCACCTCCTGAGCTGTCAAGTAGGAGCGCTAGTAACGCACAATAGCACTGAAACTAAAGCTGCAGTGGCAGTGTGTCATGCGAGCTGCTCCCGGAGGGCTGGCACATTTGGAAGGTTTAGTACCATTCAATTTTCCACTTCACCACCCCCTGAGGTCCAAAGACAGAAATGAACAAAACAAGACAGTCGGAAACTCTTTCCTGACCAGTCTGTGATTGGATGCTTACGGCCATAACAACAGGAGTTTGATAAACAACGGTGGCACCAGAACTTGAAAAACTCAAATTCCATATTGAGTCCGTTTTAAACGTGCAACCAGATCTCAAAAACATGATCTCCAAGTGTTGGACTTGGCCATTTTTTCAGGGTCATCCCTGAACGTTTTGCCTTCCTCCTGTATTTTTTCTGACCTGTTGGCTGTTTTATGACTCTGGGCACTTTACCACTGCTGATCAGTGCTAAAGTGCATATGTTCTCCCTATTGTAAATTGATGTATGAATTGGTGATTCCATAATTGACTGATTTGGTTTACTTGTCAGACCCTAGTACAGTGCACTGAGTTTGCCCAGGGCGTGTAAATCCAAATGCCGCTAGTGGGCTTGCAGCACTGGTTGTGCCACCCACAGAAGCAGCCTGTAAAAGTGTGTCTAAGGCCTGCCATTGCAGAGCCTGTGTGCAGTCTGGTACTGTCATGCTGACTGGGCAAGTGCACCCACTTGCCAGTCCCTAAACCTTCCCTTTTCTTTATATCAGACACCCTTATGGTAGGCCCAAGGGCAGGGTGCATTGTAAGTATAAGGTAGGACATGCCCTGATGTGTGTGGCATGTCCTAATAGTGAATTACAGCCATTTTCGTTTTTCACTATTGCAAGGCTACCTGTTCTCCATAGGCCAGAATGGGCTGTTAGATTATTACATGTTTATAATCTTAACTGACTCAGAGAACATGGTAGAAATTCGAGTTTAGTATGCCTGAACTCAGAATGATAAAATGCATCTTTTAGTGAAGGTGATTTTAACATTCTGTGTTTGAAAATATCACTTTTAGAAAGTAGGTATTTTCTTGTCTAACCATTCAAACCTGCCTCTGCTAGACTGTGTATTCCCAGTCTGGAGTTTGAGTGACAGGGCTGGAGAATTCCAGGAGACAGGGTAAGTCCGCCCAGTGGTGAATAGAGAGATCTGCATCTAGATGGGAGGGAGGAGTTGCACCTGGGACCTGAATAGGACAGTGCCTGCCCCCCACAGTGCTGGCTCCACCCCCTGTGGTGCATCTGATGTATCTGCCCTGCACTGTGAAAGGAGAGAATGAATCATGTCAACAAAGTGCTCCAGGGCTGTGCTTTCCATCCACAATGCTGGCTCCACCAGCTTGCCTCCTGCTGAAGTCTCAGGGACAACAGACTTCAACCCCCAGCTCCCCAGAGTTCGTTGGAAGTGCCTGCTGCTGTTTTGGGCCTTCTGAGGGACTGTGTGTCGCAAGGAGCTGGAAGCGCAACTCAACGAAGCCGAAGCGTGTTGCCGTTGCACTTCTGAACAAGGGTGTCGCCGCTGGAGTTGTCGCACTGCACCGCATCGAGAGAAGCGTCTCGCAACGAAGAGGAAGCTTGTCGCCGTCGCTGCTGCCTGCCGTTACACTTCTGAACAAGGGTGTCGCCGCTGGAGTTGTCGCACTGCACTGCATCGAGAGAAGGGTCTCGCAATGAGGAAGAAGCATGTCGCTGTTGCTGCCGTCGCACTTCTGAACAAGGGTGTCGCCGCTGGAACTGTCGCATTGCACCGCATCGGAGAAAGCGCCTCACATCCCCGAGAAGCGTGCCGCCGTCGGAGCTGCTGCCATCGCATTTCTGAACAAGGATGTCGCCGCTGTAGTTGTCGCATCGTGCAGAAGCTTCACGCATCGTGGGAGAAGAGTGTCGCAGTTGGAGCTGTTGCCGTCGCACTTCTGAACAAGGGTGTCCCCGCTGCAGTCCACGCATCGAACCAAGAACTTCTCGCATCCCCGGAGAGGCGTCCCGCATCTGGAAGATCTTCACGTCTTTATTTCTTTGCACCAGAACTTTGCCGCATTTCCATCGCTGCGACATTACTTGTCATGGAAGCGCAACGCATCGTAAGGTACATTGACTCAAAGTGTCGCATCTTAAGAACTGAACTGAACTAAGCTAAAAAGCTACCATCTTAACGTAATAGTATTGTGTATTTTTGTTGTTTATGGTCTTGTGGTAAATCTATATAAAGTATACTTATTTTTTATATAAAACCAGTGTGGTGTCCATTTGTAGTGTTGTCACTGGGTTACTGTATGTGGTCACAAATGCTTTACACACTGCCTCTGAGATAAGCCTGTCTGCTCGTGCCAAGCTACCAAGGGGGTGAGCAGGGGTTATTTTAGGAGTGTACCCCCTTACCCTGACTTGAGGCAAGGGTCCCTATTTGTCACAAGTACCTACCTGTGCCAACTAGAGACCCCCAAATCTAACATTGGTGGTCAGCGGTGAGGATTCTGGACTTGCATTTGTGACTTATGTACAGTGATTGGTGAACACTACTTAGTGAGTGCAGACCATAACGCAACCACATACTTTTTGGTAGATTTCTTTTTGGGATTTTCTATTTTTGCCAAGAACTGCCAAGTAACCACCATGAGTAAAGCAGCATCTGTTGATTTTTATTGGTAGGACAGAGAGAGATGTAGGATGCATGAATTGGAGCTGACCAAGCTCAAGTGGAGTGGAGAACTGGAGTTGGAGAATAGGAAATGTGCCCTAGAAGGAAAGAAAATGCAAATGGAGCATGACTTGATAATGAGGAAGTTTGATATGGAGCTTGAGAGGCTTGAGGCCATGAGTGTCTCAGCCCAGCAACAAGAAATGTGTGTAGCTCAGAGAGTGAGCTTTGCTGAGTTGGAGGTGGAATCCAGCTCAGATGATGGCAGCAATATTCAGTTATCTAGTGCTGGGAGAGTAGTACACACACCCGAGACATGGCACCTGACTTGAAGGAGGGTCTTAACATACACCAGGAGGTTCAAGGACATGAGGTAGCTCCAGTAGTGCGTAGTGTCCCTGAGGGGAATAGGGTAACTGGCGCAGGGGTTCATGGTCCTAGTGGTGGGAAGGACACTCTACTGACTCTAGATGAGAGGTGCAGGGAGAGGGGTCCCCCAAAGTTGAAGTCCTGGTATGTGAGTGGGAAGAGCGCCCAGAAGAGTGTGGGTTGTGTGACAGAGACAGTCAGATACTGTCTTGCCAGTCTTAGGAGAGTGGTGTGGAGTACGTGTGTGAGGCACTGGATGGTGAGGTGAAGGATACTTTGGTTAACCCTGCTAGGGGGCTGTGTGATCCAATTGTGGGAGAGCGTATTGTAAGTCCTTGTTTTCCAGAGCTATGCCAACACCTGTTGGAGAGTGAGTTCTCTGACCCCAGGGAGTTCACATTGGAGGCAGACCTTTTGGTGGATTCCAGAGGGTCTGAAGAGACATTGGGGAGTGATCCCAAGATGAGTGGTTCAGGTATCTTCAAACCCTGTGTGGTGGAAGTGGCTCAGAGTAGCCCAGCTAGGTCCTGTAGTAGTGAGAGGGGTGTAGGGCATCACGTCCTGTCTTTTAGGGGAAGGAGTGAGAAAGGGGTTATGTCCCGGTAGTGCCCAACCTCAGTCTCAGAGCCTGGATGGTTCTTTAAGGGAACACCAGGTGGAGAGCCTAGTCTGTCTTGAGGGGCTGCCCGTTGTGCAGGATCCCCTAGTGTCTGGTGAACGGGGAGTGTCTGTAAGCAGGCCTCCATCAGTTCTGGTGTCTGGCAGTACCGCTCCAGTTGGGAGGGTGCAGAAGTCTAGAGTGAGGGGTGAGAGGGGAAAAGAGTTTCCAGTGGAAGAACCAGTGGGTCAGGGGCCAGCCGGAATGGCTGCGTCACCAGTGAATGACCATGGTGACACCACTTCTGTCCTGGGGGATCTTCGCACACTGTCAGATGGACAGGGGTCGGGAGATCTGCACCAGGCAGACTGTCACACAACACATGAGTTATGTGTCACCCTCGGGGGGAGCATATGTGGTCCCAAGGAGGTCCTGGGTTGCCAGGCAAGTGTTCAACTGCAGGGTTTGGTCCCTGGGTTGGGAAGCCAGGTTCAAGTGTTGTCTGACCTGGAGGAAGGGACAGCTGTAATCAGTGTCCTGACCAATGTAGCTTCTAGGGGTATCGCTTCAGTTGGGAGGGTACAGCACTCTGGAAGGGAGTGCAGAGGGAGGGAGTCCTCGCGTCCGACCCTGGTTCCACTGGAGGGTTTAGACCCTAGTTTGGAGGGCCAGGTTCAGGGTGTTCCCCCTGACCTGGAAGCCCAGTTGCAGTCTAGAACCCCTGAACTGGTGGGCGAATTGTGCAGGACACCTGCTACAGACACCCTGACAATTCTGGAAGGGGGTACCGCTCCAGGTGGGAGGATACTGAGCCCCAAGGAGGAGGACCGGGTGTGGGAGAGGCCACCCCAGTCTCTGGTCCAGCCGCCGGGTACAGGCAGGGGGCTGGTGGGTCAGTGTCAGGAGGTCACACCTGACCTGACAGGAGGGAGAGTGGACAAAGGGTGCCAAGCACCTGGGGCTTCTGCCCCCTGCTCTCGGATGCCACAGAGGTTTAAGAGCCCTGAGAGGCATAAGGCCTGGGTCTCATCCCTGACTACTGTCAGTGGCCACTGTGGCATTTTGCTGTCTGTCTGTTGGGACACACCTGTGAGCCAGTTAATGTTAGGTGCTGCACAGGTGGTGTCCACAGGTGAGGAGAAGTGTTCCCCATGGATTGGCTTGGTGAGCCCTGAGAGTATGGACAGAGGGATTCCAATAGGTTCAGATTGGCGTAGAACTGGAGTCTGCCCCTGCAGTTGCGGGCCAGGTCCTTGTTCTATCGCCCAAAGCAGGCAAGCCCATCAAGGTAGTGATTGGTCTACCCTGCGTTTTGGCTGGAAGGGGATTTTGTTGGTCTTGGCCGTTTTTGCAGGGTCATCCCTGAACTTTTTGCCTTCCTCCTGTATTTTTTCTGACCTTTTGGTGGCTGTTTTATGACTCTGGGAACTTTACCACTGCTGATCAGTGCTAAAGTGCATATGCTCTCCCTATTGTAAATTGATGTATGAATTTGGTGATTCCATAATTGACTGATTTAGTTTACTTGTCAGACCCTAGTACAGTGCACTGAGTGTGCCCAGGGCGCGTAAATCCAAATGCTGCTAGTGGGCTTGCAGCACTGGTTGTGCCACCCACAGAAGCAGCCTGTAAACGTGTGTCTAAGTCCTGCCATTGCAGAGCCTGTGTGCAGTCTGGCACTGTCATGCTGACTGGGCAAGTGCACCCACTTGCCAGTCCCTAAACCTTCCCTTTTCTTTATATCAGACACCCCTATGGTAGGCCCAAGGGCAGGGTGCATTGTAAGTATAAGGTAGGACATGCCCTGATGTGTGTGGCATGTCCTAATAGTGAATTACAGCCATTTTCGTTTTTCACTATTGCAAGGCTACCTGTTCTCCATAGGCCAGAATGCGCTGTTAGATTATTACATGTTTATAATCTTAACTGACTCAGAGAACATGGTGGAAATTCGAGTTTAGTATGCCTGAACTCAGAATGATAAAATGCATCTTTTAGTGAAGGTGGTTTTAACATTCTGTGTTTGAAAACACCACTTTTAGAAAGTAGGTATTTTCTTCTCTAACCATTCAAACCTGCCTCTGCTAGGCTGTGTATTCCCTGTCTGGAGTTTGAGTGACAGGGCTGGGGAATTCCAGGAGACAGGGTGAGTCCGCCCAGTGGTGAATAGAGAGATCTGCATCTAGATGGGAGGGAGGAGTTGCACCTGGGACCAGAATAGGACAGTGCTTTCCCCCCACAGGGCTGGCTCCCCCCCCTGTGGTGCGTCTGATGTCTCTGCCCTGCACTGTGAAAGGAGAGAAGGAATCGTGTCAACAAAGTGCTCCAGGGCTGTGCTTTCCCTCCACAATGCTGGCTCCACCTCCTGTGCGGCGTCTGATGTTTCTGCCCTGCACTGTGAAAGGAAAGAAGGAGTCATGTAAACAGAGTGCTCAAGAACTGGCTTGGACTGGGCAAAGGCCCCTCTGCCCTCAGAGGACAAAGGATTTTTGGGGTATAAATATTGGGACCCTGATCCCAAGAAATTAGATCACTTTTGGAACAAGAAGAAACCCTTACTGAGGAGCGGAACCTGAAGAAACTGAGGAGAGACTATCCCTAAGCTGAAGTGCTGATTGGGGGTTGGCCTGCAGTGGTTTGCCTGACTGCCAAAGGAAGGAGAAGAGACTTTCTGTGCTTATTTCAACTTGTACGGATCTCCAAGGGCTTGGAACAGAGCGTGCCTCCTGCTGAAGTCTCAGGGACAACAGACTTCAACCCCCAGCTCCCCGGAGTTCTTTGGAAGTTTCTGCTGCTGTTTTGAGCCTTCTGAGGGACTGCATGTCGCAAGGAGCTGGAAGCGTGACTCAGCGAAGCCGAAGCGTGTTGCCGTCGCTGCTGCTTCCGTCGCACTTCTGAACAAGGGTGTCGCTGCTGGAGTTGTCGCACTGCACCGCATCGAGAGAAGCGTCTCGCAACGAAGAGGAAGCGTGTCGCCGTCGCTGCTGCCTGCCGTCGCACTTCTGAACCAGGGTGTCGCCCTGGAGTTGTCGCACTGCACTGCATCGAGAGAAGGGTCTCGCAACGAGGAAGAAACATGTCGCCGTCGCTGTTACTGCCGTCGCACTTCTGAACAAGGGTGTCGCCGCTGGAACTGTCGCATTGCACCGCATCGGAGAAAGCGCCTCACATCCCCGAGAAGCGCGCCGCCGTCGGAGCTGCTGCCGTCGCATTTCTGAACAAGGATGTCGCCGCTGTAGTTGTCGCATCGTGCAGAAGCTTCACGCATCGTGGGAGAAGAGTGTCGCAGTTGGAGCTGTTGCCGTCGCACTTCTGAACAAGGGTGTCGCCGCTGCAGTTCACGCATTGAACTGAGAACTTCTTGCATCCCCGGAGAGGCGTCCCGCATCTGGAAGATCTTCACGTCTTTATTTCTTTGCACCAGAACTTTGCCGCATTTCTATCGCTGCGACATTGCTTGTCGTGGAAGCGCAACTCATCGTAAGGTACATTGACTCAAAGTATCACATCTTAAGAACTGAACTGAACTAAGCTAAAAAACTACCATCTTAATGTAATAATATTGTGTATTTTTGTTGTTTATGATCTTGTGGTAAGTCTATATAAAGTATACTTATTTTTTATATAAAACCAGTGTGGTGTCCATTTGTAGTGTTGTCACTGGGTTATTGTATGTGGTCACAAATGCTTTACACACTGCCTCTGAGATAAGCCTGTCTGCTCGTGCCAAGCTACCAAGGGGGTGAGCAGGGGTTATCTTAGGAGTGTACCCCCTTACCCTGACTAGAGGCAAGGGTCCCTATTTGTCACAAGTACCTACCTGTGCCAACTAGATACCCCCAAATCTAACATTGGTGGTCAGCGGTGAGGATTCTGGACTTGCATTTGTATCTTATGTACAGTGATTGGTGAACACTACTTAGTGAGTGCAGACCATAACGCAACCACATACTTTTTGGGATTTTCTATTTTTGCCAAGAACTGCCAAGTAACCACCATGAGTAAAGCAGCATCCATAGCATCTGTTGATTTTTATTGGGAGGACAGAGAGAGATGTAGGATGCATGAAATGGAGCTGGCCAAGCTCAAGTGGATTGGAGAACTGGAGTTAGAGAAAAGGAAATTGGCCCTAGAAGAAAAGAAAATGCAAATGGAGCATGACTTGATAATGAGGAAGTTTGATATGGAGCTCGAGAGGCTTGAGGCCATGAGTGTCTCAGCCCAGCAACAAGAAATGTGTGTAGCTCAGAGAGTGAGCTTTGCTGAGTGTTGGAGGTGGAGTCCAGCTCAGATGGTGGCAGCAATATTCAGTTATCAAGTGCTGGGAGAGTAGTACACACACCCAGAGACATGGCACCTGACTTGAAGGAGGGTCTTAACATACACCAGGAGGTTCAAGGACATGAGGTAGCTCCAGTAGTGCATAATGTCCCTGAGGGGAATAGGGTAACTGGCGCAGGGGTTCATGGTCCTAGTGGTGGGAAGGACACTCTACTGACTCTAGATGAGAGGTGCAGGGAGAGGGGTTCCCCCAAAGTTGAAGTCCTGGTATGTGAGTGTGAAGAGCGCCCAGAAGAGTGTGGGTTGTGTGACAGAGACAGTCAGATACTGTCTTGCCAGTCTCAGGAGAGTGGTGTGGAGTACGTGTGTGAGGCACTGGATGGTGAGGTGAAGGATAGTTTGGTTAACCCTGCTAGGGGGCTGTGTGATCAAATTGTGGGAGAGCATATTGTAAGTCCCTGTTATCCAGAGCTATGCCAACACCTGTTGGAGAGTGAGTTCTCTGACCCCAGGGAGCTCACATTGGAGGCAGACCTTTTGGTGGATTCCAGAGGGTCTGAAGAGGCATTGGGGAGTGATCCGAAGATGAGTGGTTCAGGTATCTTCAAACCCAGTGTGGTGGAAGTGGCTCAGAGTAGCCCAGCTAGGTCCTGTAGTAGTGAGAGGGGTGTAGGGCCTCACGTCCTGTCTTTTAGGGGAAGGAGTGAGAATGGGTTATGTCCCGGTAGTGCCCAACCTCAGTCTCAGAGCCTGGATGGTTCTTTAAGGGAACACCAGGTGGGGAGCCTAGCCTGTCCTGAGGGGCTGCCCATTGTGTGGGATCCCCTAGTGTCTGGTGAACGGGGAGTGTCTGTAAGCAGGCCTCCATCAGTTCTGGTGTCTGGCAGTACCGCTCCAGTTGGGAGGGTGCAGAAGTCCAGAGTGAGGGGTGAGAGGGGGAAAGAGTTCCCAGTGGAAGAACCAGTGGGTCAGGGGCCAGCCGGAAGGGCTGCGTCACCAGTGAATGACCATGGTGACACCACTTCTGTCCTGGGGGATCTTCGCGCACTGTCAGATGGACAGGGGTCGGGAGATCTGCACCAGGCAGACTGTCACACGACACATGAGTTATGTGTCACCCTCTGGGGGAGCATATGTGCGCCCAAGGAAGTCCTGGGTTGCCAGGCAAGTGTTCAACTGCAGGGTTTGGTCCCTGGGTTGGGAAGTCATGTTCAGGTGTTGTCTGACCTGGAGGAAGGGACAGCTGTAATCAGTGTCCTGACCAATGTAGCTTCTAGGGGTACCGCTTCAGTTGGGAGGGTACAACACTCTGGAAGGGAGGGCAGAGGGAGGGAGTCCTCGCCTCTGACCCTGGTTCCACTGGAGGGTTTAGACCCTAGTGTGGAGGGCCAGGTTCAGGGTGTCCCCCCTGACCTGGAAGCCCAGTTGCAAGATAGAACCCCTGAACTGGTGGGTGAATTGTGCAGGACACCTGCTACAGGCACCCTGACAATTCTGGAAGTGGGTACCGCTCCAGGTGGGAGGGTACCGAGCCCCAAGGAGGAGGACCGGGTGTGATAGAGGCCACCCCAGTCTCTGGTCCAGCCGCCGGGTACAGGCCTGGGGCTGGTGGGTCAGTGTCAGGAGGTCACATCTGACCTGATAGGAGGGAGAGTGGACAAAGGGTGCCAAGCACCTGGGGCTACTGCCCCCTGCTCTCGGATGCCACAGAGGTTTGGGAGCCCTGAGAGGCATAAGGCCTGGGTCTCATCCCTGACTACTGTCAGTGGCCACTGTGGCATTTTTCTGTCTGTCTGTTGGGACACACCTGTGAGCCAGTTAAGGTTAGGTGCTGCACAGGTGGTGTCCACAGGTGAGGAGAAGTGTTCCCCATGGATTGGCTTGGTGAGCCCTGAGAGTATGGACAGAGGGATTCCAATAGGTTCAGATTGGCGTAGAACTGGAGTCTGCCCCTGCAGTTGTGGGCCAGGTCCTTGATCTATCGCCCAAAGCAGGGAAGCCCATCAAGGTAGTGATTGGTCTACCCTGCGTTTTGGCTGGAAGGGGGTTGTGTTGGACTTGGCCGTTTTTGCAGTGTCATCCCTGAACTTTTTGCCTTCCTCCTGTATTTTTTCTGACCTGTTGTTGGCTGTTTTATGACTCTGGGCACTTTACCACTGCTGATCAGTGCTAAAGTGCATATGCTCTCCCTATTGCAAATTGATGTATGAATTGGTGATTCCATAATTGACTGATTTGGTTTACTTGTCAGACCCTAGTACAGTGCACTGAGTGTGCCCAGGGCGTGTAAATCTAAATGCTGCTAGTGGGCGTGCAGCACTGGTTGTGCCACCCACAGAAGCAGCCTGTAAAAGTGTGTCTAAGGCCTGCCATTGCAGAGCCTGTGTGTAGTCTGGTACTGTCATGCTGACTCGGCAAGTGCACCCACTTGCCAGTCCCTAAACCTTCCCTTTTCTTTATATCAGACACCCCTATCGTAGGCCCAAGGGCAGGGTGCATTGGTAGTATAAGGTAGGACATGCCCTGATGTGTGTGGCATGTCCTAATTGTGAATTACAGCCATTTTCGTTTTTCACTATTACAAGGCTACCTGTTTTCCAAAGGCCAGAATGGGCTGTTAGATTATTACATGTTTATAATCTTAACTGACTCAGAGAACATGGTAGAAATTCAAGTTTAGTATGCCTGAACTCAGAATGATAAAATGCATCTTTTAGTGAAGGTGGTTTTAACATTCTGTGTTTGAAAATACCACTTTTAGAAAGTAGGTATTTTCTTGTCTAACCATTCAAACCTGCCTCTGCTAGGCTGTGTATTACCTGTCTGGAGTTTGAGTGACAGGGCTGGGGAATTCCAGGAGACAGGGTGAGTCCGCCCAGTGGTGAATAGAGAGATCTGCATCTAGATGGGAGGGAAGAGTTGCACCTGGGACCTGAATAGGACAGTGCCTGCCCCCCACAGTGCTGGCTCCACCCCCTGTGGTGCATCTCATGTCTCTACCCTGCACTGTGAAAGGAGAGAAGGAATCATGTCAACAAAGTGCTCCAGGGCTGTGCTTTCCCTCCACAATGCTGGCTCCACCTCCTGTGCGGCGTCTGATGTTTCTGCCCTGCACTGTGAAAGGAAAGAAGGAGTCATGTAAACAGAGTTCTCAAGAACTGGTTTGGACTGGGCAAAGGCCCCTCTGCCCTCAGAGGACAAAGGATTTTGGGGTATAAATATTGGGACCCTGATCCCAAGAAATTAGATCACTTTTGGAACAAGAAGAAACCTTTACTGAGGAGCGGAACCTGAAAAAACTGAGGAGAGACTATACCTAAGCTGAAGTGCTGCTTGGGGGTTGGCCTGCAGTGGTTTGCCTGACTGCCAAAGGAAGGAGAAGAGACTTTCTGTGCTTATTTCAACTTGTAAGGATCTCCAAGGGCTTGGAACAGAGCTTGCCTCCTGCTGAAGTCTCAGGGACAACAGACTTCAACCCCCAGCTCCCCAGATTTCTTTGGAAGTGCCTGCTGCTGTTTTGGGCCTTCTGAGGGACTGCGTGTCGCAAGAAGCTGGAAGCGCAACTCAAAGAAGCCGAAGCGTGTCGCCGTCGCTGCTGCTGCCGTCGCACTTCTGAACAAGGGTGTCGCCGCTGGAGTTGTCGCACTGCACCGCATCGAGAGAAGCGTCTCGCAACGAAGAGGAAGCGTGTCGCCGTCGCTGCTGCCTGACGTCGCACTTCTGAACCAGGGTGTCGCCGCTGGAGTTGTCGCACTGCACTGCATCGAGAGAAGGGTCTCGCAATGAGGAAGAAGCATGTCTCTGGTTCTCCTTCTTGTTCCACCCCTCACCCATCCTTCTCTATTCCTCCCACTGTTGCTCTCATTCCTGGTTCTCAAACTAACTTTCAGGCTTAGCCATCTCTTTCCCATGGTACTCCTTTCTGTCCCAAGTTCTCTTCCTTTCTCTTATTTTTATCCCTGGTTCTCCCCCCACTGTCAGGTCTTTACCCTATTGTTGTCGCTATTACTATCATTCACCCTCCTTAACAAGCCTCCTTCCTTTTATCCTTTTATCCCTGATTGAGGGTCCATCCTCTAAACGGTCTCCGCAGCAGGCATAATCTTCTCTTTTGACCGCAGACCACTCCACAAATGTTTTCCGCTGTACCGCCCAGAAATAGTCCAGCAGATTCGACACCCCAAGACCTCCCTCTCTCGGGGATCTATAGCACAGCTCTCTATGGAAACGAGGCCTCTTGTCTGCCCATATGAAACGGTCCACCCTTTGATGCATATAGCACAGTAAACCTTTTGGGGGGTTCCAGTGGGAGGATTTGAAAGAGGTATAGTATTTTTGGTAGTATGGCTATCTTTACTCACTGCAGCTACTCAACCTAGCCAGGACAGAGTGTGCGGTCTCCGACGGCGTAATTCCGCTTGTACCTGATGGAGCAGAGTAGTGTCGTTCGCTGAAACTGTGTTTTGTGTGTTCGCAGTGAGTTGTAACCCGAGGTGAGGTACTGCAGATAGGGCCCATTGTATAAGGAAAGTGCATTGCTGTGTCACCAATGTGGGGCCTCTAAGGGATATGTTGAGGGCTTGGGATTTAGAGATATTGACCTTGAAGCCAGCCGCCTGTGAAAATGTGTCTAGATCGGCTATAAAGGCCAGGAGAGAAGTCTGGGGTCTTTCAACATCGTTACCACACCATCCACATATAAGCTAAGCATATGCTTGCCCCCCCCAAATCCCACCCCGGATATATGAAGGTTGTTGTGTGTCCTTTGGGCCATAAGCTCCATGTATAAAGCAAAGAGGAGGGGGAAGAGTGGGCACCTCTGTCTCGTTCCTCTCTGAATGGGGAAGGGGTGGAGGTGTAGCCATTCACTCGTACCATTGCCAAAGGTCTAGTGTAACTACTTAAGACCCATTTTATATATCTAGCGGAGAAACTGAAATGCCGGAAGGTCTCTCTCAAGTAGGGTCAATGTACTCTGTTGAACACTTTTTCTGCGTTGATAGAGAGGAGCATGCATTCAGTGTCAAAGCACTGCGCATTATCAAGGATATAGAGTAGTCGCTTTGTGTTGTCAGAGCATTGGCGATTGGGCATGAATCACGCTTGGTCGGGATCGATCAGGCTGGGAAGGAGGGAGATAGTCGCGATGCTAGAATCCTGGTGAACAATTTCAGATCTACATTTAAGAGGGAGATTGGCCTGTAAGATGCACACTGGCACATGTCCTTTCCAGGCTTGGGTATGACGACCACTAAAGCTTCCAACATAGTTGGTGGGAGTGTTGAGGAAGTTCCAAAGTATTGTAGACTCTAGTAATGACAGGGGCCAGAATGGGACAGAAGGTCTTGTAAAAGAGAGAGATTTGAGCAATTTCAGCTTTGAGATGGCAGATATCACCCCCTCTATTTGGATTGGGGACTCGAGATCCTGTTCTGTTTGTGCATTAATCTAGTGGTGGTGGCTTCTCGGAGGTAGTGGGCAGCGGTGTCTGGGGAAAGGTCTTGTGCCTCATAGAGCCTCACGTAGTATTGGCAAAACATTTCAGCAATCTGCTTGTTTGTAGTTTGCTCCTCCCCCGTCGGGGTAACCACTGATGTGACCCCAGATACCTATCTCTGTACTCTCAGCTTATTGGCCAGCAGCCTCCCGCATCTGTCCCCCCCAGTGTAAAAGGTGCGGCGTAATCTAAGCACAGCATACTCTGCCCTAACTAGTTCCAAGCCGGACAGTTGGGCTTGTGCGGTATCAAGCTGTTGCAAGATCCTGGGGCACCCATGCATTGGTGTATCTGCTCTAGCTCCTGTACCTGTCTTGTCAGAAGGTACCTCTTGTCTCTATGAATTTTGTTATACGAAGAGGCGATCGCAATAAATTCCCCTCTAATCACTGCTTTCAGCATGTCCCAAAAAATTACGATGGGCGTCTGGATAGTACCATTTGTCACAAGGAAGTCTTACATTGACTTTGAGACCTGTTGGACCACCTCAGGGCATTGTAATAATTTGTCTCTGAGGTACCAGGATTGTGGTGGAGGGCGAGAGGAGGGGAAGGAGAGATTCAATGTCACAGTCGAGAGGTCTGACAGTGTGCAGGTCAGTATGTCACTTTGTTGTGTGGGGGATATGACGCTCTGGGTGCCCAGAAAGTAGTCAATCCTTAGGTCTTGTGGGAGTGGGAGTAAAAGGTGTATTCTTGAGCCATGGGGTGTAGAGTTCTCCAGATATCTATTAACCCTGTCTCTTTCAGCATTTGTAACCCCTCCCCAGAGAGAGCCCCAGATTGCCCCTGACGTTGAGCCGATCTGTTGATAGCATTATCAAAGGCAAGGTTTAAGTCGCCCCCCTAACAGCAGCATCCGGTCAGTTGATCTGGTAAGCTCAGTCACTGCCTTACACTGGAATCTTTCTTGTCTGTTGTTTGGGGTGTAGACTAAGCCTACTGTTAGAGTGGGGGAGCCTAGCATGAAGGAGTAGGCCTGTAGCCTGGCCTTAATTTCTGCTTTATAGGACCGATCTTTCCGGGGAAGACGGGAGGGACAAGGATGGCGACCCCTGCAGATTAAGAAGACTAGGAGGAAAAAAGCTGATGGGGGGAATGTTCTGGGGCGACGCCTATGTGTGTTGCCAGGAAGGAGATGGGATTCCATGAGAAGGCATGTGCTTGCTCCAGAGTGCTCGAGATAGGACAGGATGGCATGTCTTTTGACTGGGTTGTTGAGCCTTTTCACAATTAGTGTAATGATTTTAAGAGTTTGGGTCATTACGAGGGTCACTAAGTAAATCTATTGGCGCTCACAGTATGAGGGGGGAGTGCAATGACTGAGGGCCAGGTGGCAGTCTGCATGGAGCCAGTGTCGTAGCGGAGGGCGATCGGGGAATCCGACCCGGGGTAATCCAAGAGTGGGGGAGGCCCAACAAACCCAATTTTATACAACAAACAAATACCATTGTACAAAAAACATCATTAATGTCAGCAACATCCCGTCTCACCCCCCATCCGGCTCGGTTCAGCCGCCACTGTGCAGGATAGTTAGTAGTGGACCAGAGGAGGCCAAGATCTACTTGGAGCTAGGAGCCGAATAGTGCATCAGGAGTCGAGTCACGCCGGGCAGGCAGTGTTATCACCAAGGGAGGTCAGCACCCCCTGACGTTCCCTGGCTATTGTCTCTGGGTCTGGGCGGTGCTGGGCAGCAGCGCGACCCACTGTCTTCCATTTGTGGGACCCTGGATCTCTGCCTGTGCCGGTAGATGGAGGGGAGTTCTCTGAAGGATCATCTGTGATGTTCAACAGTTGGCAGGCCACCTTCAGTGAGCAGACCTGGTGGTTCTCCTGTCTAAGCGAAAAATTAATTGAAAAGGATGGCCCCAAGAGCAGGGGACTTCGATGGAATGGAGGTGAGCCGTGATTGGTCAAATGCCACCCTTTTTTGGAATGTAGAGGCAGCAAGAGCTTGAAAGAGAGTGGGTTGATATGCCTGAAACTGGACTGGATGATTGTATCTAGCCTTTTTGAGGATATGCTCTTTTAACTGGCAGTCATGAACACATGTAAGGATGTCAGCAGGAGGTGCCGGGGCAGGCTTATTTGGGCCTACATGATGTGTGCAGTCTAGTTTGATCTCCAGCTCATGAGGCGCCTTCAGAATCACTCTAAATAGATCTCTGACAAATGAGGCAATGTTTTGACCCTCTGCGCCGTTTGGGATCCCCTGGATACGTATGTTGTTTCGTCGCAAGCGGTTATCCAGGTCTTCAGTATGTGCTTGGAAGTCTAGGTGCTGGTCTCAAAGGTGGATCTCTCTTGCTGGAGTTGTACAATCTCTTCGTCTCTTGTCGTGTTGTGCGCCTCAAGTGTGTCCACCCTGTCTCCCAGCACATCTACATCTTTTCTCACCTCCCTGAGTTCCTGAGCAAGTTCCTGCTTCATGGTTTGTAGCTCATCACTCAGGGAAGTGAAAAGCATTTCTATGAAGGAGTGTGCGTCAGTATCACTAGTATCTGTAGCTACATGCGGTTCTAGAGACAGTGCAGAAGTCTCAGAACTGGAGCTGGGCGTTTTGAGAAGTAAGTCCTTGACCGAGCAGTCTTTTTACCCCTTGCTGGTGGCCATAGGGGAAGAGTGGAAAGTGTGCACTGCAGGAGGAACGTTAATGCCCCGTCCACTAAGTGATCCTCCCGTTACTCAGGTGGGGGGAGTCTGCAACTCAGTAGGTCTCTCCAAGACCTAGGGCTGCTGTCTGGTTCCAAGCCTGCCTCTCTCAGAGAACGGCTATAGTAGGCCCAAGGCGACGACTCTCGTGAAAGTCTCTTGTCCAAAGGGAGGGAGGCAGCTGTGGGGGAGGGCTTCACGTAGCTGTGAGTAGGCCAGTTGTTTCCTGCTCGGTGGAGTCCCCCAGCCAGGTGGGCACCATGCAGGGCCTAAGAGGAGGTCATGGTTACTGCGCCATGGGGGAAGCTGTCTACCGTCCAGCCCAGTCGCTTATGCAGACCATCTCACGGGTCCCCCCTCTTTTGCTTATATCTCCAGGGTCCAGTGGGAGAGTCACATGTGAGGGGGCATCGGGGTCTCTCCTTCAGCCCACTGAGGCACACCAGATTTCTACCGGACAGTGCAGTGGGCCTGGCATCATGTCCACAGGGATTGTGGAGGCAAAATTGCAGGTCGAGGCGTCTGGGTCTCCTGCTTCTCTGGTTCCCCAGCTTCTGTACCCTCTATGCAACTGCAAGCTTTCTGGGCCACTGCCATGCAGGCAGCAAGTCTCAGGCTCAGCGGGGGAGGGGGAGGGGGCTGTCCCTGCAAGGTACCCCCAGGGCTTCGGCAGTTTAGACTCTACGCTGCAAGGAAGGAGGCAGCAGCTCATCAGTCAGTGTAATGGCGCAGGCCAGGCCAGGGCAAAGATCACAATCTCACCTCCTGTGTGGCGGGCCCTGAAGCCTGACCGGGTCCGATCCTTTCTCCTCTCGGGCCTGCCTCAGTCACCTGGGCCTGCTCAGCTCCCAAGCCGTCCCACTGCCAGGCAGGCCGCAAACCTCACTCTTCCTCTATGCCTTTGCCAGACAACCAGCTGACCTCAGGTTCAGCAGGGGAGGGCCCTCCAGTGAGGCACCCCCTAGGTCCCAGCCGGCCGGTCTCCAGTCCGCCTACCGCTAGTGGTGCAGGGCAGGGGCTCGATCTATTCCAGCCTCCGGATTACTCATAGCCTGGCTCGGAGTCCACGTCTTGGTCTCCCAGCTGTGGGGGCTATGCCTAGCACCCGGCTTGCTCTCACCCTCCAGGAACTGTAGGGAGCCACAGCCGTTTGCTGCTGCTGCTTCTGCTGGTCTCATGCGGTGTTGGGCCGCGCCCAGTCCCGGATTGCAGGCTCCCGCAAGGCTGAACTGGATCGCGCTTCGGTTGTCGCCTCTCCCACTTCTCTGTTACCTCAGGCTACCACATGATCTCCAGGGTGACCAGCGGAGATCTAGCCCAGTCCTATGGTCCGGCGTGGCAAGGCTTGAAAGTTGGGCCCTGTCGGCGAGACAGAGCGATGAGCAGGCACGTTCTACTTGGTCACCATCATGGCTACACCCCGAGGGGTTATATTTTAACACATGCCATTAAGAAACACAACTTATTTTTCTGTTTGAGTGATTTCTGTAGGACATTTCCCATCAGCCCCATATTCTATGTGTTCTGGAGCTTGAAGCAATACTTGTATCCTTTGCTTGATAAGACACCATTTTTGCAATGTTATTTAAGGCAGCTACCTTTTTTGCCAGTTCTTTAGGCCTGATCGCTTCCTGCACTGATGTAGTTCAGTCATCTCATATGAGAAGTACTTACTGTGGGGTGCTAACAACAGCTTTTATTTTGTTTTAAGATAGCACAGATTCCTGCACAGTAGTTAATCGGGGGCAATACTGACAACTGATTGGCACTCACTTATTCAGTCTCAGGGGTAAGTGAGTGTTAGTCCCGTCTCCATTGGCTGACCTGTTAGCCCACCTGAAGTGTGGGCCTAGTTGCGTCCCTGCGTCACATGATCACAGATTTGAGGTTAAATCCAAGAGTGTATCCCTACTGGAGCAGCCTTAGCAGCCTCGGATAGAAGACAACAGATGGGCTGCAGCTGGGCTAGTCAGTGTGATGTGTTGACTTGAGCAGTGATATATAGCGGTCAGAGTGTTACATGCAGCAGCAGTACTGTGTACTGAACAACATAATGGCATGTACAGAATTGTGTTCAGTGCAAGAGGACATCTAATTCCATAACAAATTCTAACCTGTCAGCCATTTCCTGGCTCGTCCCAAAAATCCGACTCCAACATGGTCTCCAGTTTTACTTAACAACTTCAATACTGTTGGATTCAAACTTTGAAAGTTACTGTGTCACATGACAGACTGCAAAGTCTATGGGGCACATGCATCATTCTAAATACCGGTCGCAAAGGGGCAGATTCTGCCCCTTTGCAACCGATATTTTTGCATTTGGGATGCATCAACCCAAATGCAAATTCGCAATTTAAGTAATCGCTAAATTTGCGATTACTTAAATTGCGAATGCATTTAGGGAATTGCAAATTGCTATTCCCTAAATGTAATGCATGAGGCATTTTTTAATTGTGATTTTGCAATTAGGGATAGCAAATTACCATCAATTTAAAGTTGATGGTAATTTGCGAAAACTTCGAAAAATGAACTAAATTGCATTTTTCAAAGTTCCATGTCACACACACACATGCCCTTGGGGCATGTGTGTGTGCAACATGTGGTCACATGGCAATTTCAGGGGTACATCAGGGTGTCCTTTTGGCTCCCTTGCACCCTTGAAATTGTATGCGCAATTTGCGAGTAGCTATTTGGGACTCACAAATTGCGCATGCAATTCCCATTCATTCCTATGGGTCTCTAGGCCCATAGGAGTGACTGGGACGGTATTCTTTAATTGCGAATCTCAATTTGCAATGTGCAATTAAGGAATATGTAGGATTCGCTAATATTTTAGCGAAACCTACATGCATAGGCAATTGCAATACCATAATTGCGATTCCTTAATAATCGCAATTATGGAATCCCAATTGCCTAAAATGATGCATTTGCCCCTGAATCCCATGAGCGAAAGATTTTCAGTCAGTCCTAATTTTTTAATTGTTCATATCCAAAAGCCAGACCTGGCTAAACATTTCATACAGGCCAACCATGCGCAACTCAAAATCATGTTCTTGATCAATAGGGAAGACGGTAGCTTAAGGCCTTTTGCTTTTTTGCCAAGATGCCACGATGTTAAAACAGAAGTTCTATCACAAAGGCCTTTGGCTGGGATCGCGATGCTCACAGCTGAAGTACTGGGCTGGACTCCCACTCTCAGCAAAGGCCTGAACTAGACAACGTCACTCTGTGAGACACTCTGGGCTTTCATAGTACGGGCACTGTCAGAAGCAGCTGAAGATGACCGCTTGAGTCAGGCTCACTTGATGGGTTATCCCCCAGCCTCCCATCTCTGCACTCCTCCGTTGTGGAGACTGTCAGATCAGGGCAGTCTCTGTCGTAATGCTTGGCCTTAGTGCCCTGTGCAGGGGCAGGTGTGATGGGTAGCACTCAGATGAAAAGGTGCTGAGCCGTCATGAGCTAGGTGCAGAACACCTTTTCATGTACAGCCCGCTACTCATTGCAGTTTGTGGCCACTGCCATTTGCCCATAACAATAGAATAAATATAGACAGGATCCTCTGTGGCTGCATCCTCTCCCTATTCAACGAACCCAACATCTCCAAACACAACTTTCAAGAAGGAATGGAAGCGATTGCCAGGTGGATGAAGAACAGCTGCCTTCAACTCAACACTGACAAAATTGAAGTACTCATCATGGGCCCTCACCCTGACACCTGGAAAGCCACCTGGTGGCCCCCCGCCCTATGGAACACTCCTTCCCCCACAGATAATGCACGCAACCTCAGGATCATCCTAGACTCCGAACTCAAAATGGACCGCCAGATCAACAGATCAACGCCGTCATCTCTTGCTGCTACCACACCCTCCGCCTCCTCCGAAAGACCTTCAACTGGATTCCTCTCAAGCACAGGAAAACCATCACCCACACCCTCATCAGCAGTAGACTGGACTACGGCAACGCACATCTCTGCTGGGATCAACAAGGACCTCACACACAAACTCCAGAATGTCCAGGATGCTGCCGCCAGATTAGTCCTCAAACTACCACGCCACTGCCACATCAGCCAACACCTACGGGCACTACACTGGCTCCCCGTCGAGAAGAGAATCACCTTCAAGCTTCTCACCCACCCCCACAAAGCCCTCCACAACACCGGACCCGCCTACATGAACCACCGCCTCTCGTCCCACGCACCCCAAAGATCCCTCCGATCAATCCAACTCTCTCTTGCGAAGATGCCGCACATCAATAAGACCAGGACGGGACGACGCTCCTACTCCTTCTTCGTGGCCAAGGCATGGAACTCCCTCCCTCTCCACTTCCAGCAGACATCAACACTCGCCAAGTTCTTGAAGGGCCCCAAGACCTGGCTCTTCGACGAATCACTGTAAATACCCAGAAGCTGTGCGCCCCCCTCCTCCCTCAGCGCCTTGAGACCCTTCCGGGTGAGTAGCTTCGCTTACAAACCCATGACTGATTGATTGGAGTGACACGAGTGTGCACTGTGCGAGCTGGCCTGCAGCAGCTGCACACCGACTTCATTCACAGCAGACTCGGTGGAAAGGCCAAACTTTCTCCTTTCACATGAATCAGGAAATCAGTCTCTCACCCTTATCAGATGACGCTTCTACAGATACCTCTGTGGCATGCCTTGATGTGGTAAGAACTCTCTCTATTTATCTGAAAACAACATCCAGTTTTAGACAGTCAGATAGGTTATTCATTAGCCTTGGCTCTGGAAGGAGGGGTTGGAAGTCCTCCAAGGCCGCTTTAGCAAGATGCATCAGGTCTGTGATTTCCTTAGCCTATGAGCAGGCTAGCAAGAGCTCTCCAGACAGAGGCATGGCTGCTTCTTGGGCGGACTGGGCTGGGGTTTCAGTGTTGGAAATGTGTGCTGCTGCAACATGGGCTTTCCCGTCCAGATTCATTTCCCATTACAGGCTTAATATAGCACAGGGGAATGAACTCAGCTTCCTTTCCAGTGCCCTCTGTAAAGCAGCTTCTCAGAACTCACTGTGACTGTTGTTTTGTTATGTTTTCGTTCTACTTCCTATGGTT
Source organism: Triturus cristatus (assembly GCF_964204655.1). NCBI lineage: Eukaryota > Metazoa > Chordata > Amphibia > Caudata > Salamandridae > Triturus > Triturus cristatus. Next base: position 238,009,664 of record NC_140586.1, on the reverse strand, counting down.
CATGGGGTGTTTTCATAAGAGATTTTTGTGTGCACTATTTCCAGTGTTATTTTCTTTTATCTCTTTGATGTTCTTGAAGAGAAGGTCCTTGATTGGGCATGTCCTCCCATTATAATGCATGGGACGAGGAAGGGGATGAGAAGGTAATGCCCACATTACTTACTGGAAATTTCCATAACTAGAGTTCTCTTTTTCTCATCCTGGTACTTACATCCCACTCTCCCTCCCTTCCCCTTCGTTCATCATTGGAGGACTTTTGTAGGTATCAGGAGATATGTCAGGAAGGGAGACAAATTATGAGAACTGGTGAAGGGTCATTTTACTGAAAAAAGCACAACTTGGGAAAGTGTGATAAGGAGGTAGAGCATGGGGTAAACCTCAAATTTTGAGAACTGGAACAAAGAAGAGAAAGTCGGCGTAATGAAGATTACTGGTGAGTAATCCAGGCAGTGCCCACCAGAGGTGAGCAAGCCAAGAAATTAACAGAATGAGCAGAGCCCAGCAATTGTCTGGCTTGACTCTAAGAGCCCATGCACGAGCCAGGCCGTGAAAATGTTTAGTATGCAAATTGCCCAACAAATGACATGTAAAAATGTCATAAAGTCTCCTCAAACGTGTATTTCTTTAACATAAGGAAGCATTTCACCATAGGACATGAGATATTATCGCCTCAATGGGTGGCGTTTATTAGACGTGATAGTTTTTAAACATGAACTTATAAACATACATGCTCCTCATTCTCCCTTTACCCCTCCCCGACACTGACCATGATGCCATGGGAAAACTAAGAGGCGATTCAGTTGTCATGTTTCTGACATAGGTTATTATTAAACCTGAAGCTACATTATAGTTTGTTAAACTAAATTCTCATTAAATGAAGCACAAGAGAAGTTTTTGTACAGCACCCAACCTGAACTTATGTATTTCAAAGTACTCTGCAATGATAACAAGCATTTGCAATGCAATAGGTCTCGCATTTACGCGAGTTTGAGTTATTGGCATTGTAAATGACAATGCCTTTTTATGTTTTGGTTTTTAAAACATAAATAAAAGGCATTGTCATTTACAATGCCAATAGCTTAAACTCGCGTAAATGCGAGACCTGTTGCATTGCAAATGCTTGTTTAAATGGGTGACTATGTCAGGATAGAAAAAGAAGAGAGTTACAAATTCTCCCACCCTTGCAGAATTGTTAAACGCAATAACAAAGGGTTCTTCATCCAAGATGGAAAGTGCTGGAATAGTAAAAGATTTCCAAATATGTACAAGCTTGTGAGAATGAGTATGAATGTGATGGGGAAGTTTCTATGAACGTGAGACGCATTGGGGAAAGATGAGCCGACCACCAACGTGGCCCGAACTTGGAAATCGGGAGTTTACCGAGAACATTTCCAGTAAGCATTGTGATACATTCTATGTTGAGAATGATTTTGAGTGTAATGGTTGCCTTGCCACAAGACAGAAAATATTTGCACGTACTAAAACACTATATTCGAGAATCACCCAAGAATCGTTTTGTTTGATGTCCTATCCAGTAGAGAGATGTGCTGTACACTATCCATGCACGCCAACTAGTCCGGATTCAGGTTGGAGACTCCTGATATTTGGAGGCCAAATTGGCTTTATTTTAGCTTTCTCCCGTCTGAAATTGCCTCTGCTTCAATTCATTCTCCTGATTTGTTTTTCAAAATCTCCCACTTATCTGTTCTAAAATGTTGGCATGTATTACTACCCCTCTCTCTATTCCTACCAACCCCGCCAATTGTTGTGCCCACAGAATAGAACCTCACAACTGTTCTAATTGCCTGCTTGTTGGTTCCCAGCCCAATTACAAGATAAAGCTTCATGTGTATTGGTGCTCGTCTATTTATATACACTAATAAATCTTAAATAGTTATTAGGCCTCGTAGCCTTTAATGTATCACTACGTTAAACCAGGCCCTCATTAATGTTACTAATGAAAACATCTTTGCTTTTTATTATACGCTATTAAGTATGATTTGGAGTGAATGGAGGTCATCCCCCTTTGCCGCTTGCCTGCGCATCATGCTCGTCCCCCCCACACACACACACGCTCACCTGAGTCTCAGTAATGACGCAACTTCCGTAACTCCAGCTGGGCCGCATTGAGGAGCTGTGACGCAACGCTACGCTGGGCTTTGGCTCTCCGGTGGAGTATGTGGGATGGCTGTCTGTCGGTGGCGTGGTGTTGGCTCTGACCCGAGCGGGTACCGCACAATGGAGTCCTAGGTCTTTTCGGGCGGTTGTGGGTCTAGGGTCCGCTGGCCGTGCCTGCTTCAGCGTACAACGTTCCCGTTGTTCCTGGCGCAGCCGTGCACCCGGCCCTGCACTTCAACTAAGGGGGGGGTAGTGTTCAGGGAGGAAGCACTACAGACCGTGCACGGAGGAGCTCCTTCAGAACCCCCAGCACATGGGATACTGTTACACACGCTAGCTAGATTACTAGTTAGCTAGCATTGGAGCAATAACTGCTGATCTGTCTGTGCACGTCAGTGATTTGGAGTCAGAAGAAATTGACTGCATTGGGACTGTAAGTAAGCCGGTACCACTCTTACTAACCTGTATATTTCAAGAGAAAAAAGGAGGAGAGCTCGGAAAAATCGTGCTGCTTGAATGAGCTGACTACGATAAAAACATTAGCCTTCGGTTAAACGTGAACCTTGATCCAGACAAACCATCTCTCTTCATCTCTTTTTTACTGGCCGGATAACTCAAGGGGTAGTAGCAGCGGTGCGCATAAATTACAGCATAAGACCAGGGAGGAGATACTTATTTTGCATTACGTTGCCTCCTCTGTGCCTTTAAGGCGTCACAGACTGCAGATCTTACTAATATCTTACTAATGTCTAAACGTAGGGGCAAAAGCAACCAATGCGTAAAACAACCTTTCTATTACTGCTGAACTTATTTAACCACCTTGGTGGCTAGAAGCTATCCTATAAGATCTTTAAAACGAGGCGGCGGTGGCGAGGTGTGTGCGCGCGCGTTAGGCAGCCGGCGATGCGGTGAGGGGGGTCGGCAGCGGCAGAGTGTGTGCGCGCGCGTGTGTCTGTGCGTGTGCGTCTGCGCGCCTCAGAAGCGCGTCCACAGACCCCGATGGCTGCGCGTGCCCTGGTCGGTCTTCCTTGGGAGCAAACACGGCAACAATAAGTCTCATTGGCGGCAGCGCTTCGCGCTGCAACGCCAGCGAGACCTAATAAAGAAAAAAAGAAAGCACACTGAAATACGAAAATGACTCGGCTCACACAATTTGATCAAATGGGTAAGCTGGGACTGATCCCAGGTTTTCTTGTTTCACATTGTGCTATCCAGTCACTAAATTGGTATCTAGGTCCATTTTACTCAAAGGTCACCGCTTTGCCTTAAATTCTTGGTGCATGGCAGGCAGAATTCACATGAAGTCTCAGCTCGTTTTGAGCTTGAGGAGAACCTCAAACTGAGCCAAAATCAGGCATCTGGCTCAGTCCTTCAGTGGGTCGCCCACCGATAGTGCCACCTTCCCAGGCCTACCCTGGATCATGTTCCTCGCAATGATGGTGTGATACCCATAATATGTACATATACAAAAATGACAATACCACTGGGGGTCCATAACGATGACATACCTGCAGAGAAAAAAAGCAGCAGGGCACTGTGTCAAGAAAATATCGGACTGCAGATTGCTGTTCACTATATAGAAACCTGGAAATCTTTCACCAATGGTTAACCCTCTTGAGGGGAAATGTCATTTCTGCATGCTGGATGAGTTACTCCGCACGGGATTATCTCTCGATTTCAAGTTTTGCAGGGGTTATAAAATTCACAATGTGCTGTTTTGGTTATCCTTCCATTACGTAAGTATCCTTGTGTGTGTTTTTGTATTACGAGTGATATGCCCGAAGCCTGCATTCGAGGTCCACACAAGAGGGCTGGTCTGTCGCTCAGCATGTACTCTGTGGGGCTTGTGTGCTGAAGGACAAGCCTACACGATTGCTTTGTTCCATGCCCCTCCAGCACAATGCCATCCCAGGCGCTTTGTACAAAGGTGCAAAATAGAGCTACACAGCGATTGGCTATGTCCTTTAATACTCCAAAAACAGTGGTGCCGTGTGAGTGTGGGTCCACCCAGACAGGTGGACCTAAACCACCAGAACCAGAACCAACCCAGACTTTGCACTCATGCTGTATATAAGTAAACTGCATGAAAGCAGCACAAGGATTGGCTGGGGCAGGTGAATACAGCGCTTCACAAGAGACTAGTGGGCTATGCTGCATTCCTCCCAGGTCTTCAACACAGCAAAGGTTCAACAGGATTGAAGTGCGTATGTTAGGCTGGGTTCAGCAAGGGACCTATCCAACCCGGCATGCGCATTTGGCTACTGATAATGGCGCCAGCCATTGATCATCCTTGCAATCCACCAATCAATAGGATTGGCCCTGCACCACTAGACACCCAACAGTGCTGTGGAGAGGGAAAAGAAGACACATACAGATACTGTTAAATATACATGAGGCGGGTCGCTTGGGGGTTTGAGCGGGCAATGCCCCACCGCCCCAATAGAGGAACCGCTGCTGGTGAGAACCTGCTTTGATTATATTATGCTGTTTGCATTTATATACCTTAAGGTGCCATTTAGACTCCCTCTAAGGAGGTCTCTTTTCGATCTTGATTAACATGACTACATTAGATCGTGTTAGTGTATTTGGGAATTTCAACTCATTAGAATAGGGAGTGACTGCTGTCATTCATAGGAGGGTTTCTTCTTCAGAAATGTCTTAGTAAAATTCTACATCAATAAAAATAACATGGGTCTGTTTGTCTATCTGCTGTCCTATATTAGTTTCAGCATCTCTGCATCTTTGTAGTAACGCTGTGAGTTTGGCACCTTTATTGTTGCTCTCATAAACAATGTCGCTACAGCTAACCCCTGCACATGCTTGAATAGGCAGGGTTTGCTGATCAATAAGTCTCAGCTACACTGATTGCCACCGATCATATGCCTACTAAGTTCTTCCTCCTTTGTAAGAAAGATATTTCAAATCATTTATTTTTAAGACTTGATGTTTAGCTGACTAGAAAGAAGAAAATGTCTCGTAGAAAAGCATTAAATGCACCCCACAATTAGGATTTTCTGTTACATTTGCTCTTTATAGTGGCACATTCTGTAATATTTGTTTTAACCTGTGACAGAACTGTTGCTTTTCTCATCTGATTCAAACCAACAGTTAATCTACCTTTTTTCATTATCAAAACAAATCAGTGGATTGGCTGAAGATATATACATACCATTAGAGACACATAAAAATGTCCATGATGAATCACTTTCTAGAAAAGAAATGTATGCCTGATTTAGAGTTTGGCGGGTGGGTTACTCTCATGGGGTGAGAGATGTCGCATCCACCTTGTTGCAGGTGCATTAGGATATAAAGCACTTGTAAAAAGGCAGACTGGATATTCATCACATTTTTGATGGTGTAACCCATCTGTCAACCTCTTAATCAGACCCTTAGTCAAGCCTTGAACATTGATAATGTCTGCTCAAATTTACTGTTTGTTATTTATTTGTTCTAAGCCAAGCACCTCTTAGCCAAATCATTCATTCTTATTTTTATACAAATGTTCAATTGCCTTATGTTAACAGATAACATTGAAATTCCTTCTTATTATCAAATAATAAGGACATATCTTTACATCTTATTCAAACTCTAATAGTGAAAAAATCATCTCAGTGAGGACTGAGTTTAGTGCTAAAATCAGCAGGTTAAAAACAAGGTTTCGCCAGTCAGTCCGAGGCAAGGTGTAAAGGTGCCAGTCCAGAAGACAGAGGTTTACATTTCTCTCTTATTATTGGTTACAAAAATAACACTCCATTGTGGATAGATTTTCGATTATTAACTCCAATGGGTCAATATTTTTGTAAATGATATTTAGGACAAAGTATTTTTTCAGAAGATATTTGGACCACAAGATCATTGTACCCTAGCCTCAGAGTGAGCCCTATATAAGAGTGAACAAAGAGGTGGGTGAGCCACTGAAAGCTCAAGCCAGAAGCTTGGCTCTGGCTCAGCTCCAGGTCCTCTTGGACTCTCAGTCTCAAGCCCAAAACACAGCAATCTTTTGTGTGGCTTCTGCGTGCCACCCACACTCCAACCTCATGTGCCAAGAATTGAAGGAAACAAAATTTGATGTAAAACATGAAACAGAAAGAAATGTCAATGGCTGAACGGCACAAGGTGAGACTAGAAAACCTGGGATTAATACCGGCTTTCCTGCTTGACCAAATTGAGTGATTCTGGGCTAATATTTATTTCACCAAGCGTTCTTTAATTATTGCATTTCAGAGTACTATGCAATACATATGTTCAGGTTGAGTGATATACAAATAACCGTCTTCTGTGTGATTTAAATAGACGACAATGTTTTTCCATGAAATAATTTAGGCCACACATAGGACACACAGAACAACTGACTCCCCTCAATTCACTTTTCACAATTTGGGGTGGCGGTTGACCTTCAGGGAGGCTCGCATTACCGAGGTTTTTGGGCAGGGTGGTGTGGTCCGGGCCCAATTGGGCTCTCTTTGGGCTGCAATTGGGCTACCGGGCGGGGGTATTTAGATGGCCATTACGGAAGTCATGTCTCCATATTGGAAAGTGACACAGCAACCATTAGCAGTGCAGAGAAACATTTATTGTCGTAGGAGAAGGTTTTTTAGGAGTAGCATAGGCTAGTTAGGAAAGTAGGCCATGATGAACAGGCAGCCCGGCTGCCGCTTTACGCGGCTGGAAGTGTGGCGTGCCGATTGTGGCTTGTTCACCGAGGGGTACACTCAGCGGGACCGGGCAGATTAGAGGTCGGTCAGGCGGCGGGGAGGTGGTGGGGGAAGTAGGGGGGTTTTCTCAGGCACCCTCTGGCCGTTCAGGGCAGGGGGGTACTGGAAGTGGGGCCCACACCAGGGGCAGGCAGGGACAGAAAATGATACTAACCATGGCCTGCTGGACCGTCCATTATCCTTGCAGGATCAAAGAGTGGGAGACGCGCACACCTCGGTGAGTCGCATGCGGCACTATGATACCGGGAGGAAGTGAAAGCAGGGTCTAGGGTGGCCCGCTGGACCACGGCGAGGGACTATGGTGGCAAGAATGAGTGGAGGTCTGAAAGGGTCACGTCTGGGCAACAGACCAGTTGGGCAGAGGTGCCTTCTAGGGCGGCGGTGACTGAGTGCGGGCAAAAAAGGAAAGTGGAGGGTGAGGGGCAGCGGGGGTCCCCGCCGATTACAGGGAGCACGCTAGAGAAATTCATTCATGAGGCAGGGCACAGGGGGGTACCAAGAGTACAAGAAGAGGGGGAGTGGGTGGACATCCCACTAGATTATGATGAGAAGAGTTTGGAAGAGGGGGAAATAGTAGACGAGGATAGGGGGGACAAGTAATTTTGTGCCTAGTGTGTTACAGGATGCGGGACAAGAAGCGGAGTTACCGGTAAAGCTTCAGGTGAACCAACCCTCTGCATGACTGGTTAGGCGGTTGGGCCCGGTGAGGACACCGACTTTGATGCCAGATAAGAAAGAGGGGCGGGGTACGGCTGTTAGCCCTAGGTGGAGGGTCACGAAGGAGACAGCGAGATCAAATTATGCAAAGGACAGTACGTACGGGACACAGGCGGAAAAGGAGGTAGATAAGGGCAAGGAAGGGGGGACGACAGGCGACAAGGCGCAGAAGAACTCAGCAGCGATAAAGGGTTCAGGAGAGGACAAGAACGATAGGGGGACAGGTCAAGTGCCAAAAGGCAAAGACAGTAAGGAGGTCAGATTGCCAAAAATGCCATACATGGGCGTGACGAAATCACTGGGGGCACACCACGTGTTAGCGACAAAATAAAATTGCAATCCAAGGAGGGATCGAAAGAAGAGGAGCTAGAGTTATCTCGACGGCCCAGGATGCCGATGACCAAAGAGAACTGGAAAGCAGCATTTTTGATTTTCGCAAGTGTGTACTGCGAGAAATATCCGGATAGGTACGTGGCCTTGTTTAAATACATGGACGTAGTGAAGAGGGCGCAACTGACGTACAGGGGTTACGCGTGGTCACACTACTACGAGGAGTTCCTAACCAGACTAGCATGGGACCCCAAGTCAAACTGGGGTGAGATCGACACGGATTTATATCAACAGACGATGGGGGCAGTTAAATTCGGGAAGATGACATACACAGCCAGTGGGTTGCCTTTAGTTTATCGACCCTTTCAAAGTCGCTCCACCCGGGAGGGGGATGGGGATACACTTCAAAGTCAGCAGGAGGAGGTCCAGGGGAGTGTTGGGACTATAACAAGGGACCCCCCCCCCCCAGAAATATTGCAGTTTTCGGCATGAATGCTCGAAATGCTCTGGATGGCACCCAGTGGTGCAGTGTTTCGGAGCAGGTTATGCAGGACAGGGCCAGACCAAAGTACCAATAACGGACAGCAGGGGGTGGGATGCAGGGTGAGGTCAAGGGGCACAGGGTTACATGGGCAAAGGCTCATACACCCATTAAGCTGGAATGCTTAGAGGCCTGGCAAGCACATTGCCCATGAGAGCAGGACACGCGGATACTGAGTACGGGTTGCAGAGAAGGTTTTAAATTGGGATACGAGGGACCAAGGTTGGCAAGATGGGCAGAGAACCTGAAGTCGGAGGCGGCTCACAAAGCAGTGGTTTGGGAGAAATTGCATAAAGAGGTACAAGAAGGGCGCATGGAGGGGCCATTTGCAGTTAGCCCGATAAAGGAACTGATTATTTCTCCTGTGGGGGTGTTGCCAAAAAATGAGAGAGGCCAGTATTGTTTAATTCAGCATTTGTCATGCCCGCAAGGGGGGGTCAGTGAACGATTTCATTTCATAAGACCTGACATCAGTGTCATACTCCTCAGTGGACGTAGCCAGGGCCCTGGTAGAAGGGGTAGGAAAGGGGGCCGAGATGGGAAAATGCGACATCAAAGCTGCCTTACGGTTGCTGCCAGTGCACCCAGAGGATTTTCAGCTGCTGGGCATGCAAGTGGATGGGAACATCTTTGTGGATAAGGCATTACCCATGGGGTGTTCGATATAATGTGCACTGTTCAAAAAGTTGAGTTCATTCCTGCAATGGGTTTTCTCTTGGAAAACTGGAAAAGAGATGGTGACACACTACCTTGATGACTTTTTCCTGGTGGGCTTGCCTGGTTCAACGGACTGCCAGCAGCTGGAAAGTTTCCAGGAGCTCATGGGAACACTGGGTGTCCCTTTGGCGCCGGAGAAGGCACAAGGTCCAAGCACGGTGCTGTCATTTCTCGGGATTGAGCTGGATTCCGTGGCTATGGAGGCCAGGTTGCTGGTAGATAAAAAGATTGCACATGCCGTTGCTGAATGATGACATCTTGGTCAAAAAGAAAGCGACAGTGAGGATGGTCCAAGTGTTACTTGGACATTTGAATTTCGCATGCAGGGTAGTGAGGACAGGACGGACATTCTGTAGGAGACTGAGCAGGTCACTGGCTGGCCTCACGCTGCCCCACCACCACATGATATTGACAGCAGGGACAAAAGAGGACTTAAGAATGTGGTGCAGGATTCTGGAGGATAACCATGGTGGCAAAGCTGGCAGGAATAACTTTCCTGGGCAAGTTAATGTGGGGATATGCACCAACAGCAGGCAAGTTGGGGAAGCATATGCTAGAGGGTTGGGCCTGGGAATCAGGTAGGAGACAGCGGGTCAGGTTACTGGTGATCAAGTTTATGTTGGACAGAATGATAGAGGTGCTACCAAGAATATGCATCAGCTTGCAGGAGGCAGTCTTATTTGCTGTGTTAATGTCCTGGTTGTATTTTGGAGCCTTCAGAGTATCAGAGTTGCTGGGAAGGAAAGGGGTTTGAGGAATGCAGTGTGAGGAAGTACAGGGATGTGAAAAGGGGAGGGAAGCAGTCACCATCTTCCTCACACACTCGAAGGCAGATCAGAGGAGGGTTGGGAAGTCAGTGGTACTGTGGGCCAGTGAGGAGCCCCAGATATGCCCGGTGCAATGGGGGTGCGCTTTGCAGGGAGGAACAAGCAGGGAGGTGGGGGACGTCTTTCAGAGAAACTCAGGGCTGGAAGTGACTGCGGTGCAGCTGCTATGGGTCACGAGGCGTTCTTTAAAACTGCTGGGTGAGGTGCCAGAGGCCTTTGGAACTCATTCATTCCGAATAGGGGTGACTTCTGATGCAGCAAGGTTGGGTTGGGGCCAAGAGAGGCTAAAGCAGTTGGGACGCTGGTCATCAGACTGCTATAAACGCTATGTCAAAGTGGGGAGAAAGGGGGTGGGGAGGGCTGTGGATATGTGATTCTTTTTCTCACGCATGTGTCTTTTCAGGTGCAGTAGTGGGGCCACAGTTGGAGGCGCTATCAATTTGGATAGTCGGGCACACTGTTGTAAAGTGGGCGGAAAGACATGAACAGCAAAAAGGGAAAGGTGTAAATCTAGGACTGGACTCGGCATTGTTTAAAATCAGTTGGCATGGCAAAGGGGGAATGCGTTGGCACGATCTTTTTCCCCTTTTGAATAAGTTACTTCATCGACATTTTTGTGCAGATGTGTTGATAATTCACTTGGGAGAAAATGATCTCGTAGCTTGTAAGGGTTTGTCTCTGCTGAAACAGATAAAACAGAATTTGAAGGAGATCAGGCAGCAGTGGTCGGGGTGCTTCGTGGTGTGGAGCGAATTTATTCCCAGAAGGCATTGGAGGGGGGCAGAGAGGCCTGCTGCCATTGATAAGGCAGAGGAAAGTAAAAAGAGACATGAGGGTTGGACTGGGCAGGGTAAAGCACCCAGAATTAAAGTATACGGCTGTGTATATTTTCAGAGATGATGGGGTGTATTTGTCTCGCTTCGGGATAGAGTTGTACCTGATTCAAATAAAGGTAGTCCTAGACATAGCACTGGACATAAGGAGATATTCTAGAAGTGGCCTGGGGGGTCAGAAAAGTAATAGGGACTATTTCTGAGTGGCGTTGGGTAGCTATTTCTGCCCAGTTTTACTGTTGCATTTTATGCTTGAGGACAAGCAGGTAATGATGTTAGAATAGGATATACTTAGTAGATAGATCTTTAGACAGGTAGAGAAGAGGTTGCAAGGTTTTAAAGGGACAAAAATTATTGATCAAGTTGGGGCCTGTTAAATAAATTGCAATTGTGTTTGGGGAAACCTTAGGGGTGGGGGTAGGAGGATATGTAGATGAAGCCTGTATAGCTAGTTATAGTTTTGTGAGGCAAAGGCCAAGGTTATGTTTTGTAAGGTGCACCTGTCTTCAATAAAGCAGCCTTTTTCACACATCTGGAGACTCAATTGTGGTCCGTTCTGCGCCATGTGGCCCAATGGGGCTTTGGGGGGGGAGGGGGCAGCCGACTGTCAGGGAGGCTTGCACCCCCGGGGTTTTGGGGCTGGGCGGTGCGGTCTGGGCCAAATTGGGCTCTCTTTGGGCTCCAATTGGGCTACCGGGCGGGGGTATTTAGACAGCCATTATGGGAGTCGTGTCACCATTTTGGAAGGAGACACGGCGACTGTTAGCAGTGCAGGGAAAGGTTTTTTTGTCCCACCCACCCTTTAAAGGGGGGGTTCCTGTTTTCTGGTAGTGGAGGTTTTTCGGCTTTTTCATTGGGCAAAGGTGCATCAAGGGTCAAACATATGTATTTTGTTTGTCGCTGGAAGCAAGTGCGTGTCGTTGAGTAGCTATTTCTGCCCAGTTTTACTGTTACGTTTTATGCTTGGGGACAAGCAGGTAATGAGGTGAGGATAGGATATACTTCGTAGATAGATCTTTGGACAGGTAGAGAAGAGGTTACAGGGTTTAAATGGTTAACAGTTATTGATTGAGTAGATAGATCTTTAGACAGGTTGAGAAGAGGTTACAAGGTTTTAAAGGGGTGTATGTTATTGATCAAGTTGGGGTCTGTTAAATAAATTGCAATTGTGTTTGGGGAAACCTTAGGAGTGGGGGAGGAGGATATGTAGATGAAGACTGTATAGCTAGTCATCGTTTTGTGAGGCAAAGGCCAAGGTTATGCTTTTTAAGGTGCACCTGTCTTCAATAAAGCAGCCTTTTTCACACATCTAGAGACTCAATTGTGGTCCGTTCTGTGCCCTGCAGCCCAAATGCCACTGTATGCAGTGATGTAATCTGGTGTGCTAAGTTGAAGCGCTCTTGCATGTTAACGAAATACACTTTTTTGAATTCTGAACAGACTGTATCATATTTTTATAAGGTGTTTGTTACACTATTTATGTGCCAAACATTTTCAGGCTTGGCTCGTGCATGGTATCTTAGAGCTCAGCCACACCATTGCCTCGGTCCAGCTCGACTCTCTCTATTATTGATTGTTCGTCCACCTCTAAGTGAATATATGTGTGAGGGTTTTCATCTGCAGCTAAGTATGTGTGTATTGGCTGGAAGTGTGTGGGATGCTAAATCCTCCCTGAGTGGCTGAAATTAAGGATGGCCCATAAAGAGATTTGACCTGTGATTGGACAGAGTGCCTGCCAATCCTTTTTGTGCCTGTTTTGTTTATGAGAAGAGAAGGAGAGAAGAGGCAGAGATGAGATTAAGATAAAAAAAATAAGATCTGAGACAGTGGAAGAAAATTGAGGCAGTTGTGAGGAGAATTGCTGAGAAGATCGCATCATTCAAGTACAGGTTGAGTAAGAATCTCTCAGGTGAAAAGTTCTGTTTCGTTGAAGTGCAGTGCTCACCTTTTCTGTACCAACAGTTGAGTTTGTGCTCCTACATCTTCCATTTTCATTGTTTTCCCAATTTTCTTCCAGTTTATAAAAGATCAATCACATTTTCTCTGTTCTAATTACGGGTTTGTGTGTATAAGTGGAGTGCTGTTCAAGAGGACGGAAGGGATACAAGAGAGTGTTGCTGGCCACTACCAATGTTTAGTTATTTCTATCATGTGGCATTACTGTCACAGGGGTTTGGTTATTGTTTCAGGCGAAGGTGAGCAGAGAGTCGTTAGTTTTCACGACCTTCCAGTGCTGGCTTTGGCACTGTGCTCAAGGAGGTAGTTAGGGAGGTTGTGCTTAGATACAACAAAACGCAATAGTTATCGCACTCTCTTGTAGTTGATAACTATTAATGTTTGACAGTAGGTATTTGTTTGAAAAGAAATACACCTTTAAAATACACCAGAGAAATCAGTGGTGATAGCCAGAAGTGCCTCGTGCTTCCAATTCAGAAGATATGTCTCCAAATGTGTCTTAATGTTCCTTTATGAGGTCATCATGCAATGCAGTGCACGTCTATGGAGCTAATGTTCTAGTCACTTAGGAAAGGGCTTTGGTCTGCGGGGTTGCATCTGTATTTATGCTTTCAGGTTGCAGCTACACAGTTAATGAAAGATACATTTCAACAAGAGGTGGGCACCAATTCTAGCGCAGCAGAACTTATTCGAGGCAAGCAAGAATATTTAGGCTCCTATTACTTACCACTGGGAAAAAGACTAGCTATGGTAAGAGCTGAGGTGGTGGGGAGAGGCTTGGATGTCTTGTAGTAGCATGCAAGCTAACGCCTTTAAAGGCCTGCTGTTGCCCCCATATTCTCCCTAGGCTCACATTTAATGGTTGTGGCTACCTAATGGACTTTGGGTGTCAATATTGTAAACTTTCCATCAATGGCTAGCTTTCTGTTGGTTCCCCCACAATGATGATCCTCACAAGCTTGCATCCTGAAAAGGCTGGTCGTGGTCAAAATATTTTGATGGCCCAGTGGCCAATGATCCCTTTAAATCACTTTTGAATGTACAGGTTAGAGGGAGAAACATCAAAGCCTCAAGATTCACTGGATACTCTGGACATGGTTGAAACATCAGTTCGTAAGTTGGTCCCTGCAGTCTTCGGACTGTTTGCAGAAGAGGCTTTGACATTCCGGGGCAAGAGAACTTGCTCAGACATGGCTCTAGAAGATTGAGGTTCACGTCCAATATGAACTTCCTGTGCTGGACCTCAACAGTAAATGATCTTTAGGAAGCCAAAGATGGTACACCACCTTCCAAACCCACCCAGAAGGATCTTGATACCCAAGGCTTTCTCAAGAGTGAGATGGATATGGGTCAAGGTAAGAAAAATGTAGAGGTCATACCATTCCTTACATTTTGTCCCAAGGAATGCAGTACATATTCAATTTCGAAGAAAGCAGGTCAGAAGCCCACCTCCAGTCATGGACAGTACTGGTTTAATAGCTTCTGGTGGCAGACAATTATCTAGAAAGATGAATTAGAATGTTTTTTCCTGAGATGGCATGAGAGAACCAGGTTCAAACACTGCCTAATGTTGATTCCATTCCTGATCCAGATAGTAACAAACAGTCGCCTTTGGAGGCAGCATGTGGGGTAATGTCACAGAGTCTAAGGAACAAAGCAGCAAATACCTGGAGCTAAGATGTTATGTTATGTTAATTTATTTCTTCTATAGCGCTCGGCTACTCCAAGGAGCATCCCGGCGCTTTGATGAAGAACATCGGCAGGCAAAACAGGACTTAACAACCACAAAGAGGAGACAGAAGAAAAGAATCAGGTTTATTTAGAAGAAAAAAGTTTATTTAGTAAAAAGCCACGTTTTAAGCTCCTTTCTAAAGGCAAGATAGTATTGAAGCTGTAAATTGCCAAGGCAGAACCATGGCAGCCTTGCCATAAAAGAAGGTCACAGAAAGTGGGGACAACACTATCTCAAACATCAATTACTGGCCAGAAGGCCCTCAATTTATGACTGTGAAAGACACACACACACACCTGCTCTCCCTCACTTGTCACTGCCACCAACCAGACCATCACACATAAACGCCAGACAGGAAACGCAGAAATTGCACTCTAAATTTGGCACCTTACTTGTCTCTGGGTCAGAGGACAGCTCGCAAAGAAAAGGAAAATATATACTACTGAACCAGAGCTTTGGACTGTTCTTCCTAAAGAGAACTGAGACATTAAACCACGAAAAGTGACAAGGCTCTTTTTCCTGCAGCCCAAACGAAGGCTATTCCTTTTATTAGAAAGGGCGAATCTCGTCGCATCCACCTGGGTCTCCAAGAACCAGAGACAGTGTCATACTCACATTGCCGAGACATTTTAGAGTGAGAACCCTGCTGGCACTTGAAACTTAGGCACACAGAATGAGAGATCCCCGAGCAGTGATGCTCAGTCACAGTCCTTTCACCCTTTTGACTCAGTCATCCCTGGACACAACTTCACCAGGCCCAGGTGAACTTTTAATTGCACTGGCATAATTCTCATAACTTCATGAATTTCGCATTATGATTATTATTTGAAATTCCTTAAATTATGCAACGATGCCACATTGAATAAACTACACTGCAATTGCCACAAACTTATATTGTGGGAGCGCTGGAACAACTCAAATGACCAGAACGCAAGTGGCTGTTGTTTTGCAGAACTTGTGGTTTTTGCAATTTTTTTGCATGAACTATGACCTCTCATAGGACAAGGTATGCATTTCACCCTAAAATATAGCACTCAGTGGCAAATTTGAATTTTGCTTAGTTACACATAATTTTGTGTAATCTTCCTAAAATTCTGCGTAATATATCAAATGCAAATTATGCGAATTTGGCACATCCCTAATCTTCACCCATGAAATATGCTGCCAAGGCATAAATTGGGAGACTGCCGTCCTTGCTTTAAATTAAGCTGGGAGGTGAAGCTTGCCTTAAATGAATCAATTTGGATTAAAACTCTATGTCATTGATTCTTAACCTGTGGTCTACAGCCCACTGGCGGTCTACAACATCTACTAAGGGACTGTTTAGAATATTAAAAAATATTATCAGATTAATAAAGCATATGTACATAAAAAAGCAACATGTACATTTGAACATTTTAAAACACTTATTAAATGTGAAGGAGACCAAAAATTAAGTTGGTATCTTTAGCTTGATACGTGGGAGGAGCGCATGCACAGCAAACTGTAGCTATTTGACTGATGCCCGATGGAGCTACCTGGTTTAGCTATAGGGGAGACGGGCTGCGGATTCCCTCCTCAGAAGTCACCTACCCAGTCGGTCTTTGGGCAGACTTCCTTTCGTCTCTCCTGCTGTCTTTTCCCTCATCCTCCCCCTTCACACTTCCCCCTTCCCCCCTGCTCTATTTGTCTCACCTTTCTTTCCTCTCTCAATATGTTGTTTAATTTTGATGTAATGTATAATTGTTATCATTTTCTGTAACATTGTGTAACCTAATGTAAAGTGCTCTGATACCTACGGGTCTAGCCAGCGCTGTAAAAAACTCCGAAATAACGTTCCTCTGGTAAAGCGCTCTGATACCTCTAGGTCTAGCCAGCGTTATTTAAACTTCTCAAATCAAATAAACTCGAAACAGTTTTTTCTGAATGCTGACACCTGATCTACATGGCTGATGCCCGGAGAACTGCTAGACAGCTATTGAGGAGATTGGCCCTGGTTTCCCCCTCGACCGTCACCTACCCAGCCGGACATTGGGCACAGTTCCTCCTCATCTCCCCGCTTTGACTCCTTCCTCCTACGAATTCTCGCAACATTGTTTTTGTGTACTGTACCTTACTATGCTCTTGTAACTGATGTAACTGTTAACGCAATGATCCTAAATGTAAAGCTCTCTGATACCCTCTTGGGTCAAGTTCGCGCTAAATAAAACCTCATAAATAAATAAATAAACTGTAGTTTGGAGGATTGGTGGTCTCATTTGAAGCACTAATATTCACCGACAAAGAGAAAGGATGCATTAGGACCAAAAAAAGACAAGGTGCTATGCGAGAGTCTGTCATCATGCGTTGTCTTTTAGAAATAAAAACACATTTTGAGATGCTCAATTTTTGTATTTTTTTCATTTTGTGAATTATAGAAAATTATTTTATCATTTCTGTATTTGTTTAATTTATACCTATTTCTCTATTTTTGCGTATTTGTTTGACTTTCACATTGTTGAAATTGTTTCAGCAGGTCCCCAGCTTTCAAGTAATTCTGTGGAGGCCCACATACCTTTCAAGGTTGGGAACCGCAGTGCTTAATTTGTAGAAGAGCGAGGGGCAGTGCACAAAGCACTGCTCAGAAGCCCACAGTGTAGTCTTTAAACCTCCTCATGTATGATTAATCCACTACCAGACATTGGTCAATAGACTTAGAAGTCCCTCTTTAGTACCATCTTGTCTTATTTTGGAACCTCCCATGGCGACACCCCCTGTTACGTATGTTGTTACTCAGCAGGCTTTAGTTAAAGCCTCCAATCAAAGTTTTCTCAAATAGCTTTGTCCTGCTTGCTGTTGCAGGCAGGATACACTCTCTCCTAAAAATGCATTTTTTATTTTTATAGCACAATCGCATTTGCAATGCAATAGGTCTCGCATTTGCGAGAGTTTAAGCTATTGGCATTGTAAATGACAATGCCTTTTATTTATTTGTTAAACACAACACATAAATAAAAAGCATTGTCATTTAAAATGCCAATATCTCATTGCAAATGCTTGTTTTTCTCTCTCTTGATCTCCCTAAATGTCTGATGCAAAAACATAAGTGCCGGTGGCCCTCACAGGCTTAAATTAAGCACTGTTGCTCAATGGTGCAACAGTTGCTAGAGTACAATGGTTTGTAGAAGGAAAACTGGGCTGGAATATGCTCCCCATGTAGACATTGCACTAACCTTTAATGTAAAGCTTGGCGTCGAAATCTCTCGCAATGCTGCTAAGCACTGAAAGTCCCATACTAACTTTCCAGAAAAGATCCAAATTCTGACTTTTTACTACCTGTGCTTAATTTGTGTGCCCCTGGCCTCTAGTTTATGGTAGTATTCAGTCCGGGCCTACTGCCCTTACAGACCTGTGGGTCTGGTGGTTTAGAAATACACAAAGACATAAAAACTGGCCGCATCCTGTCACTGTTCACGACTGTTTGGCTTCTCCATCTCCAAGATAAGCATGGAATAATAATAAGTAGTTGGTTTGTATCCTTCCTTGCCCAGAACCTCAGGCGCTGGCATGTTGTGATTGGCCACTAGATGCCGCTGCTGCGCCTCCACCTGCCTGCACTCTGCCCTCAGTCAACGACACTGTGATTGGACATTGTGGCCCAGATTTATTACAAACCGGGAAGCAAATGCGTTGCGGTGTCAGGGGCGAGCTTCCACTAGTGCAAACGGTGCAGTGGCAACGCCACCCAAAGGCTTGAGTGGCTCACTGCACCCCGGTCACCCCGGTTCATTCTGAATTATTTAATTCATACAGCAGCCGAGGGTGGGTTGGTAGTCCATTTCCATTTGCACTAGCATCCATGACGCACTGCCAACGCTACTGTGCGGTTTGCAAACAAGAACAGATTGTGCAGCGCTGAATTTATTTCAGTGCTGGTGCTGTCTCGGACACCTTTGAAGCTAAAAATGCCATTTCAGTGTGATGCTCAGGGGCGCAAAGGTGAGTGAGGGGTGTCTTGCCTGAGACTGATACACGTGGCGCACTGTTCAGTACACATTTCTATGTGCAGTCTCAGTCTATGGATAAGTCACCTGATAATGTGTCATTTTGTTAAAATTCTAAGCTACGCATGGTAATAGGATGCAATATTCTGCTTTTGCCGTTAGAGATTGTGAAGGAATATGTGTACCTGAGGAGAATTTTCTCACAGACCCTACAAAACTGTTCCCATCTCGGGCATATCAGCCAAAAAGCCGAAGGCCATGTCAGTGGATTATTGAAATTTTACGCTTCCTCTGGTAACAGGCACTTTTCACCTATGCTTGATGTCTATCCTTCCAAGATACCTCCAATTTTAATATATGCTTTAGAATATACCCCGATCAAGGCATGGCATCGACTAAACGTAAAAGAAGGGATTTTACTCCGTAAACTGCTGAGGGTTAACCAGTCTGTCCCTGTCCAAGCAATCCGTCTGGAGTTATCCAGTCAGAGTGTACGCAAAAGCTATTACAAATTTACTTCGCTGGGCCCATGATCTTCTTCATGCAGACCTAGGGTCTATTAGGTATATTTTAAAATTGGAGACTTTTAGAGTTGAGTCATTTCACTACACTTTTAATAAGAACTTAAGTATTGCACTAACCCAGTCTGGCTGCACGACTGCACTTTCGAAAACTATGACTTCTTCTCATTTGAAACTTTATTTAAAGAACTTGGGGGCATATTATCAAGCCAGGCGATAAAATTATCGCCGCTTTAGCGTCAGAAAACTGCAGCTAAAACGGCGATGATGGGCTTGATAATATGCTCTATGGAATTCCAATTGAAGCCCATGTTAGATGTGAAGGACATCTAACATGGTCTTCAACTGGAATTCCATAGAGCATATTATCAAGTCTATTATCGCCGTTTTAAAGGCAGTTTTCTGACGATAAAGCGGCGATAATTTTATCACCTGGCTTGATAATATGCCCCTTAGTTCCAAGATTAAGCTATGAATCGGATCTAGACCATTGCTCTCGACTAAAGCATTTTGCACATATTTTAGACAGTCTACAATATAAATCTTTGCAACGATACATACGTTTTTCATTGGAGCACAGGGTCTGGCGTACTATAACTTTAATGAGGCTAGGGATTCTTCCCTAAAGACCCAGACTTCTAAATAGGACAAATCCGAAAGTTCAACCGAAACTTGTGATTTATGTAATGGAGGACAGCAAGATTTCTTACATGCGTTGTTTGTCTGTCCTATCCCTATTCTGGTAGAGGCCCGACGTCGTATATAAAACCTATATGTTTTAGACATAATCTTTGCACTGCAAAAAGCTTAATTGAGTTTTGTAAATCTCCGCTTGATGAATTTGCTTGTTATAATCTCCATACATTTTGTAAAAGCTTTTTAAAATTGTTTTAATGTCTGAATGCAGTTTAGGAAGGTGGAGAACCCAATATACCCTCGGAGGCTTGGGCAGTCCAATTAATAATGAGTAAAAAGGTGCCTACAAGAGATTTTGTTTAAAGATACTTACTCTAATGTGATATACAAGTAGTTACTCTTATGTTTAACGCCAATTGGTCTTGAACTCTTGAACAATCAATACATACATGAGGCTATTTGAGTCATACACATTCAATGAATGAGAAGGAAATTTCAAAAGCACGGGAATATCTTTTTTTCCCAAAAATACAACTTTTTTTTAATGTAGATAAAATAAAAAAGGGTACAGTGAGATATAACAAAACACCATGACAGAGGATGTGCAAATCAACCTGCAAATCATGAATTTAAACATCTATTCCAAATTAAAGTAATCAAGAAAGTAAGAGAGGGGAGGAGGAGCCTAGCGCGCATCCAAGATGGTCGCGTGAGCACAGGGCTCCCCGGACCCTCTTTGCTCCTCGGAATTTATCCTGAGAATATCCTGACTTGGCCTATGGAATCTGGGAGATAAAGACCAGCTGAGCGTATATCTCTTTTCAAAACTCAAATCGGACCTGGGATTCCTGAGTTGTCGTCGTCGGAACTTTTGGGACCCACCCGACGGAGGTGACCGGGGTGAAGGTGACCCGAGGGACCGGGCTGCAATTGAACAACAGCGGCTTCAGCGCGGTGCCAGCTGCCGATCCACCACTTTCGGTTTCGGTTTTGCACTTCAGGAGACCGGCAGGGAGGTGCGCTCGGGGTGGAGAGGTGCTTCCTGGGCCTCTGCATGAGGTTTTCTTTCATCTGCCACTAGAGCGCCTATCGCCTCGGACCCCCTATACCGACATTTTGTGGTCTTCTTGCTGGTGCCTTACACCTCTTGATTGGAGGTCCCCTCGGGTGACCGTGTTCACATGGGGGGCAAAGGGGGTCCCGAGGGCCACAAGACCAAGGCTTCCCTCCGCGGGGGGGCAGTCCAGAGCAATAACATGGACCGCTACACCCAGGGCAGGGGGCCCTCTGGCGCTGCTGGCCTCCCCTCGGATACTGCGGAAGGAGGCGCGACCGCCACTACGGAACTATCCTTGCAGGACATTATGGGCGCCATTGATGGCATCAGGGAAACCATCGCGACGCAATATGAGGCCCTGGCCCGTAAGATTGACACTGTCGCGATCGATGTCACCCTGATCCGGGCCGACCTCTCCAAAACTAACGAGAAGGTCCAGGCTCTCGACGCACGGACCTCCACCCTCGGTGCGGATGTGTCGGATCTGCGGGCCGCGCTTGGAGACATTAGGGTGGTTAACGACCATATGGCCCGGCGGCTTGAGGACTTCGAGGGACGGGCCCGACGCAACAACATCCGCGTCATAGGTGTACCGGAGTCCTCTGACGGCCGCCCGGTTGACCTCGTGGTCGAGGAACTTATCCTGAAACAGTTGTCCTCGGCTGGCCTAAGTAAGTTCTTTGCCGTGGAGCGGGCCCATCGAGTTCCGGGCGGTCGGCCACGGCCGGGGGCCCCCCCGAGGCCTATCGTGGCCAAACTGTTCTACTACAGGGACCGCGACGCTATTCTGCAGGCCTCACGGACCCACGGCCCGGTTCGCCATGAGAACTCGACCATCAATTTTTACCCGGACTTCACGCAACTGGTCCAGAAACAACGGATGGGATTCCAAGGGGTGAAGCGTCGTCTCCGTGAGCTGGGCCTAAAGTATTCGATGCTCTACCCTGCAAAACTCCGAGTGGAACATGGGGATCGGACAGCCTTTTTTGACTCTCCTGTGGCTGCAAGTGACTGGCTGGACTCTCTGCCGGACGGAGGTGGCCGTCCCGGACCCTCTGCGGGCACCGCAGGTGATGGGTCCCCTTTAGAATGACTTTTGGTCCTTGATTTTGCCTTTTTGCACAGTACAATCGGGTCTTATTTCATTTGCATATTGTGTTTTACCAGGACCAGTGAGGGGGGCGGGCGGGGACGGGTCCCTTACCTCCTCGGGGTTCTTTTCGTAGAATGGGGTTAGTGGGGCAACAGGCACACTGCAAGTTGGGGGGGTTTTTTGGCCCGCAGGGGTGCAGGGTGGGGGGAGTTGGTCCTGGGGTGGGGTTGGGGGGGAGGAGGGTTTGTTTTGCTGTGTGTTTTTTGTTTACAGGGCGAGGTACTGATTTTTGTCCACATTTGGGAACTGTGCTGCAGGCTGGGGGACCCTTGATCTATTGGGGGGGATGGGGGGGGACGGGTTGAGGCTTATGTCATGGAACGTCAATGGGTTGGGGGACCGTATCAAGCGGGGTGTAGTACTGCAATATTTGCGTCGTCTGACTCCTGATGTGGTGTTTCTCCAGGAGACGCATCTGGTTGGCAATGTTTGTCATGCAATGAACAGGGGGGGATACCGCCTCGTGGCCCATTCTGGTTTCACAACTGGTTCCAGGGGGGTGGGCATTCTGCTGCGAACCTCACTTCCGGTGGAGATCACTAAGATAGTCTCGGATGACAGAGGGCGCTATGTGTGTTTGATTGGGAGGTGGGAGGGGCAGCCCCTTGCCCTGGTTTCAGTTTACGTCCCCCCGGGCCTCCAGAACTCCACCTTCACTGACTTGGGTCGAATGCTGCTTGACCTTCCGGACAGCCTCCTGCTCATGGGCGGGGACTTTAATTCTGTGGTTTCGGGTGAACTGGATCGTCACCCACCAAGGACCCTCCCCGCTGCCCAGGCATGGCTGGGTGGGATGCTGGAGACCTTCGGCCTGGTGGATAGTTGGAGATTGATGCATCCGACCCAATGTCAATTCACCTTTCACTCGGGGGCGCATGGGAGTCTCTCTAGGTTAGACTACTTCCTTATGCCCGCGGCGCAGACTGGTCGGATTCGAGAGGTCAGGCACCTGGCGCGGGGTATCTCCGACCATTCTCCGCTGTGGCTTGTTTTTGACACCGGGCCGCGGTCTGCAGGGCGGATCGCTCCCATTAACCCATGGTACCTGCGAGACCCTACGACTCGTGACAGCCTGGTTAAGGCTATGGACCAATACTTCCTGGATAACGAGGGGTCGGTGTCTTCTGCAATGTCCCTGTGGGAAGCCTTTAAAACCGTGATCCGCGGACACGCCCTTTCCCAGATAGTGGTGGCTAAGAGGGTCAAGAGTGAGGCAGTGGTGAGGCTGGAGACTGACATCTTGGGGCTGGAGTCGGCCTTGGAGGCGAATGTTACTCCGGACGGGCTCCATGCCCTCAGCCTGAAACAGTTTGAATATAGGTCCCTGGTCACTGACGCGGCCAAAACTATGTATAGGGAGCAGCAGGGTCGACTGTACGATGCCGGGGACAAGGCGGGAAAGTTGATCGCGTGGCTGGACAGGAAGGAGAGAGTGAATCGTGTGGTCCCGGAGTTGCGTGCTGCGGATGGTGTGTGTGTGACGGAGCCTGACGAGATTGTGGAATGTTTTGCCGACCACCTCCGGGCTGTGTACTCCCCAGTGACGGACAGGGATGAGGACGACTCTCGCCTTCTACTGAGGGATATCGCCTTGCCCTGCCTGTCCGTTGAGGACCGTGAGCGGCTGGACGCCCCCTTGTCGGTGGATGAAATAGCGACCGCGATCCGCTCCCTTCGCTCGGGCAAGGCTATGGGTCCCAACGGTCTGCCCATTGAGCTATATAAATTGCGCCCTGACAAGCTTGCGCCCTTCCTCAGTCGCATGTTCCGTGAGTCTCTGGCGGCGGGTTCCCTCCCGGCCGATCAGCGTTTGGCCACGATAGTCGTTATCCCCAAGGAGGACAAGCCGCGAGATCGCTGTACTTCTTACCGGCCTATTTCACTGCTAAATGCGGAGCCTAAGATCCTGGCGAAAGTCCTTGCCAATCGTCTGTTGAGCGTCGTGTGCGATTTGATTCATCCGGACCAATGCGGATTCATCCCGCATCGTAACACCGCTCTTAACTTGCGGCGTCTTCATGGCGCCCTTGCCAGGGCGGAGCTCCTCTCCGAACCGGCCGTGCTGGTTTCTTTGGATGCCACGATGGCTTTTGACACCATCGAGTGGCCATTCCTCTGGGCTGTCTTGGCTAAATTTGGCTTTGGGGAAGGGTTTATTGGCTGGGTGAAGCTTCTGTACACGGGGCCCATGGCTCAGGTGGTGGTGAACGGGCGGGTCTCTCGGCCCTTTGCCCTCGGCAGGGGCACGAGACAGGGATGCCCGTTGTCCCCTTTGCTCTTCGCTCTCGCCCTGGAGCCACTCGCGGCTTGGCTCCGCTGGGAGCCCTCGCTTCGAGGGATCCGGTGGGCCCCGGGCTTTGAAGATCGGGTTTCGCTGTATGCGGACGATATTCTCCTATATCTCACCTCACCGCGGCAGTCGCTCAACGTCCTCTTTGACGTTCTGACTTCCTTTGGGAATAATTCGGGTCTCACGATCAATTGGTCTAAATCCTGCGTCTATCCGATCTCCGGTGGTCCTCCACTCCTACCGCCTCGGCTTCCGATCCAGGTATCACTGAGCGGCTTTAAGTACCTGGGGATATACGTTTCGCTGGACCCGGTGGCTCGCTATGAGCTGAATCTCCTGCGTCCGCTTCGGCGATTGCGAGAGGATACGGCCCGGTGGTGCAGGCTGCCCCTGTCCCCGCTGGGTCGGGCCGCGCTGTTCAAAATGATGTCCCTTCCCAGGTTCCTCTATGCACTCCAGAATTCCTTCGACGTCATCCCAGTGGCCTACTTTCGGGAGGTAGAGAGCCTGCAGAGGAGACTGGTGTGGGACGGGCGGGCGCGTATTGCTCTTGCTAAGCTTACTCTCCCCTGGTATGACGGGGGCATCGCGCTTCCCGACATTCGCAGGTATTATTGGGCCGCGCAGCTTTCGGCCATCAACCATGCCACGTATGCGCCTGGCCTGAACCCGGCGTATGAGATGGACAAGTTCCTGCTTCCCGGCGGGGACTATAACAGGGCGCTGTACTCCCGCTCGGCTGGCCGGACCCTTACGGGTCCTACTAAGATTGCTGTGCGGACCTGGAGGGCCGCCACTGCGGCCACGGGCTGGGGTGAGCGACTGACATGTGCTACTCCTTTGTTTGCCTCCGATCGCCTGGGGAGCCTCTGGACTACGAAGGGGTTTGACCAGTGGGACACGATCGGCATCAGCAAAGTGGGAGACCTGTGGCATAAGGGCGCGGTTAAGACTTTCGCGGCTCTTCAGGCCGAATATGAGCTTACGGACAGGGAGTTCTTCCGCTATGCCCAGGTTCGACACGCCCTGCTCTCGGTCTTTGGAGAGGGGACCACGATCCCGGTTTCCTCGCCCCTCGAGGACCGCATACTTGACGGACATGTCCCGGACAGCACTATTTCTTTAATTTATAAGAAACTGATTAATCATCGGGCTGACCTCTTGGTGCGCCTTCGGGAGGCGTGGACGGGGGATGGGGTGGAATTGGACGACGAGGACTGGCAGTCTGCACTGTCGTCCCCCAAAGAGGTCGCCATTCCGGCCCGTCTCCGGTTGGTACAGCTTAAGATTCTTCACCGGGTGTATGTGACGGGTCCTCGCTTGGTCTCGATGGGATATTCCGACGATGGGCTCTGTAAGCGGGGTTGTGGGCTCAGTGCCACCTTTCTCCATATCCTGTGGGAGTGCCGCGAGGTGGCGGACTACTGGCGCCGGGTACATACGGTTATGGGACAGGTCACTGGGGTTGTGCTGCTGCCGGAGGTGCGTCGTTGTGTTCTGAATGTGTGGGAGCCCAATGATTATAGCGCGGCTCAGACTCGGTGGGCGGCCCTGGGGAACATGATTGCCAAGAGAGATATAGCGCAGCTTTGGGGTGCCCAGCGGCCGCCCACCGTGTCAGTATGGAAGGAGAATATGGACTGGTGTATGTTCAGGGAGAAGACGGTGTATGTTGCCCGTGGTAAGCCGGGGGCATGGGGCAGAATCTGGGGGCAATGGAATGCTTATCGCGGGGGTATCTGTACGCCCCCCCTGGTGGACACCGATATCGCCATGTCCCCCTGACCCTTGACGGTTCCGGGCACCTTTTGGAATGACTATATATGGACGTTCAGTTCCCTTGGCCCCCCCCCCCCGTCCCCAGCCTCCCGGTACTCCTTCCTGTCGTGTGCTGCTTAATGGTCTGACCTGGAGTTCCCCGGAGGAAGCCTGCCCTGCGCCGTTTGTCTTTATGCCTCGCCTTTTGTTTTTCTTTTAGTTTTCTGTGTTTGTTTGATCTAAGTCTCCTGTGCCTCTAGAACTATCCGGACTCACTACGGGGCCGACCCCCGGGAACCGACTGCAGCTTTGATAAATGTATATTTCATTCTGTACTTAGCGGCCGGCCCTGGTGGTTGTAGGCCCGTGCTTGTAATCGACTTATTGTTCAATAAAAACTTTTAAAACATAAAAAAAAAAAAAAAAAAAAAAAAAAAAAGAAAGTAAGAGAGCTGAAAACACAGAAACAGTTACTCAAATACAACAAATGTTGGGGAAATAGATGAGAGAGTCAACGTTTTGCTCTGTTGTGGCACAACTGTCCGTCAGACCATCTTCAGGACGTAAAGTTCATTGTTTTAAAAGTCCCCTGCATAAACATAATGCATAAAATGACATTTAAAAAAGTAGAATTTACCGTACCAAAATCATTCAAAGAAAAAAGAGATAACCCCTGCAAAAGAAAAATGAAAGTGGCCATATTGTATAGCCAACTGCGTGTTTGTTTAACCTTAACCCAAAGGTATAAGTAAGATAGAGATGAATCACATATTTGTGTAAAAATTAATTCGGAAGAAATACGATGTGGTTATAGTGACTGTCACCAAGAAAACGCAACAATAGATGATGGCAAAAGTCTATAACTTACTTTGAAATGGTCCAGTATTCAGTTGGGACCAATTGAATCTTGAGTCAAAAAGGATCACCCAAAAGGGTTTCCTATGGATATATTCACTGTAAAGAATATCCGTGTACGAATAATCAGAATGTGATCAGAGATTGTTAAAAACACATAGCCTTGATATATATGTCAAATCAATTCACTGATCAACCTTATAAGTTGCTGTTTAATATACTTCTGGTCGAGTGAGTGAGACACAGATGTACAAAGCAACGACGTCCAATATATCTAATAACTCAATGTTCTGTGAATCATGAGTTATTGTGAAATTGACAGCCACACATCTTCAACATACTTGTAGATTGTTCAAAAGCTGTTGATTATCTGCACATTAGTGACAGATATGTGCCAGTATATTAGTATCTTCTATTGTCAATCTCATATTTAGAATCATTTGTGACCACTCCATTGAAATTAAATATATCCTACGGCGGCACATTTCACCAAAGTTGTATTAGTGAGGCAGCTCAATATCTCCCTCATACAAGCTCCCCTTATTTGTACTCGTCCTATGCTGCTCTCGGCGGTTTACCCCATGGTAAGATTATTTTGGACTAGTTAGAAAATTACATGGGCTTAGGTCAAACTGCGCTACTCATGATAATCGTGTATCTGCAGTTCAAGTGGCTTACCTCTGCCAAAAGACTGCTTGTTGTTATCCGGTTTAAAAGGCGTCAATCAGTATGCTTTGCTCAACTATTGATAGGGCAAGAGAAAACACACCGTATGTGGCAATTTATAATGCGCATCGTTCCCGAAGTGATTTAGATGGCGTTCACAATCGATTAAGAATGACGGCAACCCAATTAATTGCGACTAACGTCAGTCAGTATAAAATCTGAAACTGGTAAGAAACAAGGTTAGCAATCAGCCTATGTCATTTTGTTAAATACACAAAAGATTGTCCAATGAAATTAAGGTGCTTACCTACACGAGCGAAAAAATGGTCTCCACTCGGAGTGTGTAATATTAAGGTATCTCACTGAAGAGTCTAGCGAATGCAAACAAAATATAGCTTAGTCCTATCTATTTTTATTACTAAGGAGCGAGATCATTACCCAAGTGTTGTAGTGACTTAGGTCGCGCTTACCGAGTTAGTGTCAGCTGTCCCACAGTCACAGACAGTTGTCCTTGTGGATGCAGAGCAATTCTATGGCAGGACGGAGGCGATGATTATGCAGATCTTTCTTCACTTTATTTGCATAGCAGTTCAAAGAAAAAGTAACAACACCAACAGTAAACAAAAGACTACATAGTCCATGAACCATAGAGCGGGTAGTCTCCAAGGCAACCATAGTCCAATCTGATCACAGTCCATAGTATATAATGTGGTGACGTCCCTTCCACTTCCTCTTTCTTCACTGCTCGTCAGTTAAGTGCATTTCTTACATTCTTGGCTTAATCTGACGTGTCATTGTTTGTGTAGCGGTTTATTGTGCGCTTCATTGGTAATTGCATTGTTTTTACAATTGGTTCTAGTGCAATGGGCTCTTGCCCGAGCGCATTCTTCCCCCTCGCGGTGTCTCATGCTGTGTGCTCCGCGCGCGGTGAGATTCTGTCAGGCGCGTTGGGTCCAGGCGAGGCAGCTCCGTCGAGCGCTCCCGCCGGTCTGGACGTGCGTTTGGGACTCCGGACACTCCTTGGTGTCGCGTGACTCCAAACCAACCCTCGCCTACTTCTGATACCGCTACGCGGTGATCTCCCCACACTATAGTGTAGTGTACAGCGCCACATGGTAGCAGAAAGTGGTACTGCACCTCAATTGACTAAAACAGCTTCGGGGAAAGCCCAGCTGTTAGAGCAGCGGCGAGGGGGCTGCCTTAGGAATTTTACAGGCGTTTCTTTTTTGGTGCTCACACCCTCTACTGGCATGTCTTCTTATGAGGACCATGTTTATTCCTCCTACCAG
This sequence comes from Triturus cristatus, assembly GCF_964204655.1. Classification (NCBI taxonomy): domain Eukaryota; kingdom Metazoa; phylum Chordata; class Amphibia; order Caudata; family Salamandridae; genus Triturus; species Triturus cristatus. The sequence goes on along the minus strand of NC_140586.1, from coordinate 237,980,991 downwards.
GAAGTGGAGGAGTTATGGCCCCCCCAAACATCTCCCTTCAGCTATGGACTGGACACTCTCCCACGCTATTTCTCGGGCGCTGGCTCCTCTTAAGGATCGGGTGGACCAGTTAGCAAAAAGCATTCCGGGGGTGTTCAGTGACCCAGATTTGGCGGTGGCTGGTCCCAGTAGCTCCCAGATGGGGAATAAAAGGGCCGTTAAGCGTAATCCGGGGCACTTGGAAGGATTTGATAAGTTTACGGAAACCTTCCAGAAGAGTGCGCGAACGCTACAACATGCACCCTGCCGGGAGGAAGAGGGCCCCGGAGATAATTGCGACGTTGTCGCCACTAATGCAGACTCTGATGGCGGTTTTCCCTTAGAGGAAGAGGGTGTATCGGAGGACGATTTCTCCTCCGATGAGGATAAGGACTCGGGGCGTCCCTGGCGTCCAGAGCCCCGCTCCTCTCAGTCCTCGGTTGGGGACGGGGGCCACTCAGACATGTTCGAGCCTACCCAGATTTATTATCCTAGGTCGGCAGAGTGGATCCCTGACGCCAAAGTGGCAGAGTAAGTGGCGGGGAAACTTTATCAATCCCTTGAAAGGGACGTCAGGAATAGGATGAGGGAAGAATGTCCCAGGCCCGTATTGAACGGGAAGGTGGCTCACAAGCCAGAAATTGACGAGAAACTTTGTACTTTTTTCTTGAAGTATATGAGGGACCCCAAGAAAAGGATTGATAGGTCTTGGAGAAATTGTCAGGACAAGCCCTTGGACGTGGTAGGGCTCTTGACCCAGATTATTCAATTGGCGGAGCGGTCCAAGGAGTCAGGATCCCCAAATGAATAAAGCAAGTAGCACCTATACACCTGCATCAAGTAAGCAACTCACACGGCTGGACTATTTAGTCATAGGGCACGTTTATATTGTTTAAATTGAGGATCATCCAGTCTTTGGCACAGCTTTTTGGAATTCCTTGTATATTCTTGATTGCTATATATAGCTGAATCTTCTTGCAGGGGGTCCTCTCTTTATTGGTACCCCCACTTCCATTTAGACTATCTACCACCTGTGGAGAGCTAGAAGACTGGTATTCAATAAGCTGATTCTGTATGGGTATACAGTGTGTTACCAAGGAGCCCCCTCACCTCGCAGTCTCAATTTAATAAAAAGACTTCCTGGATGGGATTTAGGACCACCTTATGATTATTTTCTACTGCGCCCTGACGAAGGAACTGGTGGACATCAGGTCCACTCCGAAACGCGCGTCGGCGCTTTGGTTGTTAATTGATTCATATGAAGGATCTGTTTTGTTATATTCAAAGTTATATTTATTGTTTAATTTTGTAATTATTTTCTTGATTATCATTCATGTGAAATATTTTTGTCTTTTGTTTCTCTTCTTTCTACTTATGCATTGTTTGCTTGTATGTTTTGTTTAATTGTGTTGTGTGAGGTATGATTTCGTGTTACATCTATATTTCTGTTTTTCGGGGCTCTTTCTGATATTTGCAAGTATAAACTACTGAAATTGTTTAAATTGAATTGTCTTTTTACATTATTGTCTTTATAAAAATAAATCCAAAAGAAAAGACCTTTTTTCTGTGACTTAATGAGGCTTTTAAATATTATTTGTTGGATGCATCACCAATTAAGAACTCAATAGGGGGAGGTTTTGTTGTTAGTAGTAGTCAGGATCCCCTTTGCCCACAGACATCTTGGCTGGCTGGGCGCAACGCGCTATTTGCCTATTATGCAACACAAATTGTGCCCTAGCTGCGGAATGAAGACAATCCCTTCTTATTAAGATCGATCCTTAGTTGGGGGACTTGGCCATCTCTGAGGCGGGGCCCATAGTTCAGGGTAAACTCTTCGGGAAGCCTTTTGTTAAGGAGCTCAATAAATTTGTGACCACTTTTTCAGCCCTGGATAAGGCGCAGGCCTTCATCAAAAAGATATTCCCAGGGCGGGGTTTTGCTGGGACCGGACGAGGTAAGGGTCGCTCCTCCGGTCGCGCCCAACAGCAAGGCCCCTCCAACAGAGGTCAGCGGAGAAATAATGGCTGGAATGACGGCCGCCAAGGAACCTTTTATCCCAGCAGAGGTTCCGGAAGAGGAAAAGCACGTGGCAACAGCGGAGGCGCCAATGCTCCTGGAGGACCCTCTGGTAAGGATTGCCCTTTCTTCCCCTCAAGATTTGGGGGGAGGCTACTTCTCTTCACCCACAATTGAGGGAAAATCACGACAGACACTTGGGTGTTACAGACTGTAAGGGGTTTCCACATAGAATTCTATGGGACCCCCACACAGGCGGTGAGAGTGCGGCCGTGCTCCATGGTGTTTTCGGCAGAGGAGGAGAGCCTCATAGAATCAGAAATTTAGGAACTCTTGAGGAAAGGAGCTATTTGCAGGTCGGCATTTCATCCAAACGGGTTTCCTCAGCAACATGTTTCTAGTGCAGAAGAGAGACGAGGGTTTCAGACCTGTCATCAATTTGAGGGAATTCAACGAGTGGCTGGTCTACCGCCACTTCAAAATGGAGGAGATACACTTACTGCGAGACATCCTTCTCCCGGGGGACTGGATGGTCAGACTTGATCTGAAAGATGCGTACCTAACAGTTCTCATTTTCCCTCCTCACAGGAGATTCCTTCAATTTGCCTGGAAACACCAGGTTTTTGAGTTTTGAGCACTACCGTTCGGACTCTCGTCCGCCCCGTGGTGATTCACGAAGCTACTGCGTCCAGTGGTAGAGAAGCTCCACGAGCGGGGAGTACGAATGATCATCTACTTGGATGATATCCTTATCATGAATCAGTCTTTGGTACATCTCTCCTACAACGTGAACATGATTATTGCATTGTTACAGGACCTAGGTTTTGTCATCAACACACGGAAGTCGGAGCTGCGCCCAGCGAAGCAGATGGTCTTCCTGGGTTTCCTCATAGATTCAGTCTCAGCCTCCCTGAGCTTGCCAGCGGTAAAAGTGAACAAAATACGGAAGGAACTCGCTCAAGTTCTCCGGAGGGACAGGATTTCTCTGCGGAAATTGGCCAGGATCGTGGGCCTTTTATTATCATCGATTTAGGCCATCTTCCCGGGCCCACTACACTACAGGGCCCTTCAGAAACGAAAAGCTCAACATCTATGGAGAGGACTTACCTACTCACAGATTATTTCCCTGACGGAGGAAGCCAGGGCGGAGCTTCGATGGTGGATCGAGCACATGACCGCCTGGAATGGGCATGCGATCTTCAGATCGACACCGGATCTGGTGATAGAGTCGGATGCCTGCAGACTCGGCTGGGGAGCCCGTTGTGGAGACATCTTTCTGGGGGGAAGATGGTTGGAGCAGGAGTTGCAACTGCACATCAATTGTCTGGAGTTGCTGGCGGGATCCTTTGGAGTGAGATCCCTTACCAAGGACAGAGTTTCGTGTTGTATCTTGTTGAGGATGGACAACATCTCGGTGGTACAATACATAAATCGCCTGGGAGGCCCCCACTCTCGAGTTTTGGCCAACCTGGCAAAGGATTTCTGGCACTATTGCCTCCATAGACAGATCTCGGTGACGGCAAAATACCTTCCCAGACTGCAGAACACGGTTGCGAATTGGAACTCCAGGAACTTTTCTGATTCCAGCGACTGGCGACTGGATCGGGCAGTCTTTCTGGCTTTGATGGACAGATGGGGTCCTTGCAGTCTTGACCTTTTTGCCTCACGTCTGAACCATCAACTTCCGCGGTTTGTGAGCTGGAGACCGGACCCGGAAGCTTCAGCGGTGGATGCTTTTCTCCAGGACTGGTCGAAGGAACACCCTTATGCGTTTCCCCCTTCAAGATGATATTCAGAGTAGCGGCTCAGGTTCGCCGTAAGTCAGTGTCCATAGTCTTGGTCACACCAATTTGAAGGGCGCAAGCTTGGTTCCCGACACTGATGGAACTGTCGTGGGATTGTCCAATACGGTTGCCCTCCTTTCCGTCCATTCTCCAGAACCCCCAAGGGGACCTTCATCCTCTCGTGATCCAGGGACACTTGCATTTCATGGCATGGAAGATTTAAGGGGATGCTGGAGAGAAGAGCAACTTTCAGCAGACGCTGCAGACCTCATCCAGCAGGCATGGGCATCAGGTACGGTCAAGTGATATCGCTCGACTTGGAGACAATGGCATCGTTGGTGTCTGGAGAGACACATGGATCCCATGGGGGCAGGAGTTACACATTCTAAATTTCCTAGCACAGCTGTTCCATGAGGGTCTGGCTTATCGAACGATTAATTCCTTTCGCTCAGCCGTCTCTGCAGGACATTGTGAGATTGATGGTAAACCAGCGGGTGAACATACCTGGGTTTGTAAGTTGATGCGAGGCATCAGACTTTCTAACCCTCCAGACCCTAGATATTCGGGGCTGTGGGATGTTAATCAAGGTCTGAGATTTCTCTTGGATTGGCAGGATAACCAATATCCGTCCCGGAAGGAGTTGCCAGCTAAACTAGCCATCCTTCTATGCCTCATATCTTGTAAACGAGTTTCTGATATTAGGGCTCTAGACATCACGGCACGGGTTTTTACTCCAGAAGGGGTTACTTTTTCTATCTCTCGACCAATACCAGGTCAGTATCTTATCCGTCTTTCCCGGAACATCCTAAGCTGTGTGTGGTCAGGTGCATAAAGGTGTATGAGGAAATGACCTCAGAGATCCTTCCTCCCGGGGAGAGACAATTGCTTATCACCTTGCAGAAGACTTTCAGGGCAGTTTCCGCCCCTTCCATTGCCGGGTGGGCACGATGGATTATGTCGGAGGCCAGTGTGGATGTATGGAAATTCGGTGCACATTCCACAAGAGGTGCTATGGCGTCAAAAGCCATTCAGGTAGGTGGTAGATTGGAGGATATTATGAATGCGACTGATTGGTTGTCTGATTCTACCTTCAAGAAGTTTTATATTAAAACCATTTCGGAGGCGGCATCCCTGGTCGTAAGTAAGCTTTGAACATGCATAATCCTTGCATCCGTCCTGCCATAGAATGAAAAATTTCCTAGCTAAAGAGAAGGAAAGTTTCAATTCTATTAAGGACTAGGAGGCGAGAATTATCCCTCCCTGAGATCCTTTCTTCGAATCTCTTCCCTCCCTGGAGTTTTTCGTTTTCACTAAGTAGTGACTTTGCATAGATTTGTGGAGATATTATGAATGTCACTGTAATTTGATACTGTGCTTCTTGATAAATTGTCGATTTCATGTTTTTCTTACTGAAGAAATGTAAATTTTCATTGAATCCTCAAAGTGTCGATAATTTGATTTTTCTATATAGTGTCCTTTATTCTCGGTCAATGTGAAAGTTTTCAGTATACTGAAGAACGGGATAATGGAAGTGTTTCTGTGTTTCAGGAAATGACCAAAAGTTTGAATACAACTATGGCCCGGCTTAACCTCCTCCAGTGAAGAAGAGGAAGTGGAAGGGACGTCACCACATTATATACTATGGACTGTGATCAGATTGGACTATGGTTGCCTTGGAGACTACCCCTTCTATGGTTCATGGACTGTATAGTCTTTTGTTTACTGTTGGTGTTGTTACTTTTTCTTTGAATTGCTATGCAAATAAAGTGAAGAAAGCTCTGCATAATCCTCGACTCCTAGCCCTTAATAAAATTGAAACTTTCCTTGTTGTTAGCTAGGAAATGTTTCATTTTGTGTGTGCTGAGACACCGCGGTTTATATTCAATCTGCACCCCTGGGACCCGGAAGTCTGAACACTGACCTCGGACCCGGAAGTGTAGACGACGATACATTTGAACACATAGAGAGAAGCGTCCATCTGTGAATGCCCGCAATCTAATTAAAAAGAACTATGTAGATCTAAAAACAGATACACACTTCCTGATAGTGCATGATATGGAACCAAAATTACAATACTAAACTTTAAATGATCTCGAAGACATATTAATGATCATATTGAAAAACTATACCGCGATCTTGGAATGTCGGCATTAAGAGTAGGACCTAATTCCTCCTTTGTTAATACTGAAGTAATGATAAAATAAACAGCAATGGAGTATATGACATCATTATTCTCTTCTTGACGCAGAGTATTTTAGTCACGCAAATATGAGTGACTACAGACACTGTTTACAACATCAATCTAGTCAGATGATTGACTATGACATATACTTGATAGAAATGACACCGAAAGTGTGAAAGAGAAAAAAAATGTAAAGATATTTTAGAAAAAGAAAAAGATTTTTCTAGTGTATCAATTGCATGACACAACAAATTTATCATAATCTTAACTTACAGTTGCTTTGGAGTAAAGCCATAATGTAACATATTTGAAAAGACATAAGAATAAAACACCCAGTCTTCCTTACATTGTTGCATATATACTGATTCAGTGATCAGAGGGTATAGGCAAGAACGTTTACACTCTAGCACAGAAACAAAGAAAATTGCTGCGTTGCCTTACCCTGCACCCGGGAGGTGTTCCATGGGCGTTGAGGTGGGTTTTCCTACACAACACCAATGGAATTTGACGCTACCCCAGATTTACAAAGTGATGTCAACCTGGGGTAGCGCCAAATTAGTACGCCTCCCAAGGTGAGGTGTAACAAAGAGAAATACGTTTATTTTTCTTTGTTTTTTCCTCTTTCTATGTGTGCTGCTTTCGATTGCAAAAGAGGAAACGCCTCTTAGGATAGTTTTTCTGCAGGAAGGTGCCCCTTCCTTCACAAAAACAATGTTGCATGTAACAGAGGCACACTTGTACCATGGTACAAGGGTGCCTACATTGGAGCAAGGCTGCCAAAACTGTACCAGCACAGAGAGAAAGGGCAGGAATGCATTATAGTGCTTAAATATGGTGCATTCCTGTCCTTTCACTTTGGCGTAGGCCAGCACAGAAAAGTGTCTTGCTGAGCTGCCCTAAACCAAAATCCCATAAATAAGCCTCTTAGAGTTGTTTCTGATGTTCTGCCTCTTTAATATCTCCTTTGCTGGGCCCTACTGGCCTATGGGCAATCTGACTGTGCCCACAGTGCTGGTCAGACAGGTCACTGTGTGGGCAGGGTTTCAGGCTGTTTTGGGGCCTGTCTTATGGTTTGGTGGGATGTATTTTACTGGTTTACTGCTGATTTCCCTGATAATACCACAAACATTCCCTGGAGCAAGTTCAAATCAATTCAGTCTCCCATGCCTTGTGAAAAACCTTATAGAGTATGCTTACAAGTTCAAAACTGCTCTGTTTGCAAATGGGGCCACTTTTTTAGCCATCTCATTTGCTAATGGACAATACTTTTCTTTTGGTGCCTGTCCCTATTTTTTGTGCCAGTCCGACTATGCTCTTTTGCATACATTATCATGGGTTTGGTGCTACACGAATAGCATGCATGTATTTTAGAACTTGAAAGTGAGACATTTAAAAAAAATAAACAGGTAACGTATTTTCCCCATTTATGTTTATTGAAGAAAATGGAATTTTAGTTGGGCGACAGATAAAATAAAGCCATGTTTGGCTTAAAAAATGGTGAGTCGCCCGTCTGAATCGGGTCTGATAGCAGGTATAGAGTAGACACAAAGGCGTTGACAGTTAGCCTGTGCCAACTTACCTTTTCCATTCGAAAATGTATCAACTTTGCCGTTTGTGCTGCCAAGTTCTGATCAGCTCACGCAAGTGCCAATACTAAATTCTCAACTGCTATTGGGGAACCAGATTCGAGTCCCGGCGTCTGCTCAACATCTTGTGATTCTGGGCAAATCACTTAATCTCCCCGTGCCTTAAAAAATGAATATATGCTCTTGTGTGATGCAACTGGTGCTCATGTAAAGGACTCCCATACCTTCAGGTCTAGTTTACGCTATGTTCAACTCCCCCAAAAAGTTAATTATTGTTGTCATTCATACATGCCATTCTGCTTCTTCAAAGACTTCTGGCATGTTTACAATGTTACTGGCCACTGGGTGTCGCTGTTGCATAGGTGTCAGTCTGCATTGAAGCTGTCTCATCGATCCTTCAATATTTCATTTGGTTATTCAATGATGTTGGAAACTTAATTGGGTTCCCCCACCCCCTTTTACTGCTCTACAGTTTTATCATCCAACCTTGTTATTTATTTTCAGAGCTACCTGCTTACCCTCCATCCATCTGAGTGGTCCCCATTGCATATTTGGTATGTTAGATGCACACTTTAACATTGGTTTGTTTTTAAAAGGTGAATATAGTTTAAGTGAAAAGTCCTCTAGTATCATATGCCTGATTATCCCTGCCACCTGATACTTTATTTGTATAAAAAAATCGAAGTGCCAGGGCTCAAGGTTTTTCTTAGGCGGTCACTACAGTGCACACCACCCACTGCCCCTGTCATTACTGCCAAATGCCATTACTCACACACCTACTAATCATCACACGCTCACAAATGTGATAATTTGCATCATTCCAGGCTGCCCAAAGCCTTAAGAATGGCCTGGGTGCCTTGGGATTGTTTTTAGGTCTTGCCTGCAACAGTGCATGCGCTAGCACACATGCTCTCGCTTGCGCGACAGATACCATTTTGTACAAGGAAGTTGGAGCCCGCCCACTGCTTACTATTTGTTGGCCTCATTGTCAGTCTTACTTTCTACCTCATGAATGGCTGGGGCATGCTGGCTTCACTTCTTCTTGGTTCGTGTGTAGCATGAATCTAGTACTGATTGCTTCATCTTGAATAGTGTCCTTCTACTGGTCGCATTGTGATCGAGGTTCTATTTTTATCTTTTTCCTTTCTTTTTTACCCTTGATTTGCTTCGTATTTGTTTTCTTCTTTTTCCATCTTCTTCTTATTGTCAGTGTTGCTTCTGCCCTCCCACTCCCTATTTGTCCGTGTTGCTTCTTTCCTCCCACCGCCCCAGCCTCTCCTTTTCCGTGCTGCTTTTCCCCTTCCACCCCGCTGTCCATGTTGCTTATTCTCTCCCATGATCCGCTCTCATGTTGTCTGTGTTGTGCCCTATGCCACCTGCCATAAGAAAACAAGCATTTTCAATGCAATAGGTCTCGCATTTTTTAGAGTTAGGGCTATTGGCATCGTAAATGACAATGTCTTTTACCTATGTGTTTTGGTTTGGAATGTAGTGGATGTATGAACAGAGACAGAGCTACAGCACTTCCTAGAAGACTGAGAATGAGAAATTACTACTGGGACCAGAGAAGCAACTGCAGCACTGTTTAGAGGACTCAGAATGAGGAATTACCACTGGGACCAGAGAAGCACCTGCAGCACTGCCTAGAGGACTTAGAATGATGACTTACCAATGATACCAGAAAAGCAGCTATAAGTATACCTATAAGATATAAGTATTAAGGCATGCAGCACTTTTATTTATTTGTTTTTTACAAATTAAGCTCTAAATGATGGCTGAAGCCGGTACTTTAAATAGACGGGTATTGAGAACCGGCAATCCTTTATTCTGACATTAGCAGTTCTTCTCAGCAGGGCTGCAGTACACCTAACGGGCAAGGAGCAGCACTTTGCTTCTAGATGTCCATGTTCATTAGTCCCACTCCTTGGACCCTGCCACCACTGGCAGACAGTGGCAGGACACAACCAAGCACCCCAGGCACTCCCTATTCCAGGCGCTGCCGCAAACCACTTCTGGAAACCGATTTATAAGGATGTGGTGTCCTGGCTAAATTGTCCGCAAAGCCAGCATAATTAAGCATAATGAGAGTGGGTCCACTTCACAAAAAATAATAAAAACCCTCTCCCTTTAATATTCAGAATGAAAGGCCCATAAGAAACTTCGTGGAAAAAATAGTAACAAAATGGCTTTTCGCTACTTGGACCACAGACATATCCAACTCGCCTGAAAGCGGAGCATAGGAGACATCTGCAACAGCGCCAAAAGGCCCTTACCTGGTGAAGGATGCGCAATAATAATAATAATTATCATAATAAGAATGTGTGATCTTGGACAAATGTCTCACACTAGACATGGGAGCTTTTGGAACCCTCAACGGTAGTATGTCTCCGTTACATAAATTATGCATTCACACAGTTCTTCATCCTTGCACTAGCGCCTTATCAATCATTCCTTTTGCTTCACTGCACTCCATACCTGCAGCGCCAAATCACATAAAAATCACAACTCAGGCCATCGCGCACAAAATCCACACACACCCATGGGGTAGTGGGCTTAACGAAAGAACAGGCTAATAGGAAAAAGTTAACATGGAGCCGACATGGTTAGCGCACAATTTGATTGGAGGTGGCGACACCATTCAAGCGAGCACACAGGAGATTGCCACACTTACAAGGACAACTGGATACCTCAAGGAAAGCCATCTGCAAAAGTATCAATGAGCTGGGAAGACGCCATCGTCAATGCCTTACAAATGAGGGAACGAAGAGAGCTCCGTTAGGTCCTGCCCACCTCCTCACATATGAAGGAGCCGGCACTGCCTCTGCTCCTGGTAGCACGACCGGAAAAATAGAGTTTTGCAAGCTGCACCTTTGGAGTGGGAGAAAGGCGGGGCTTGCAGAATGCCAAACAGTGTTTTTACAGCCGTGCTGGCCAAGAAAATAAACAAAGGAGTGCAGCCGCTATAGTAAAAGCGGACCGTGACATAAAAAAAAAAATATATATATATATAATAATGTCGACAGAAAGGTTCAAGTTGGGTAAGCCACGCATTTTGTAAATATGATGCGGCTGCCATTATTAATAAAAATAAATACATTGCATGAAAGCATGTCATGGGTGGATTAGGAGAAAATCCTTTAAGAAAATAGTGCTCACAGACTAGATAAAGCAGACCGTGTAACAACACAAGTATAAAGTCCAGTCCTCATGGGAGGTTACAAATGAAGACAAGACATTACTAAGTAGGGCCAATACATCTAATGAGCTGAGTAATGCGGTTGTTGGAAATCCCTTGCCTCCTAAACTTCCCGTAGTTAGGCAAAAACCATCAATGCCAACAGTATCGGGGATGTTGTTAGTACTCATGATGTTGGTTTAACGTATGTGGGGGTAAAGAGGGCTATCTCTAGTGGTCTTGTTCAGGCCAGCTCCTGTACTCAGGGAGGGGAGGAAAGTAGACCATTGGCAGGGATCGTGGGTGATAACATACCGAGTTTGTTACCGGGGCCTCAACGCCGAGAACCCCCACAGATGTACGAGGGAGCGGATGATAGTTTAGCTTTAGAGGGTTCTCAGGTTTTACATCTTCCTCCAGCCGCTGCTCCCTTGGTAGTGGTCTTGCGAAATGTCCCAATTTTACAGGATGGACAGATTGAAACCACCGATCAGTTGATGGCCCAAACTATGCATTGGCTTACAACTCAATTGAAGAATGTCGGGGTCTGGGATTGGGACATCTGTAATCAGATGATTATGGCTAGACGTTCCGCTTGGATAGGACACTCTAGGAAGTATGGGAGAGGGGATTGCGTAGTTGCTAATTTCAATAATGAGCAGGTTGTGAGATTTTTGTTAGATCACATAGGGAATACTAACTTAGAGCATTATTCCAGTAAAATCTCCCTTTTGCCATTAGGGTTCTTTTATAGACCCCGTCATTTCACTTCGAAAGGGTGGCCAATGCCTCGTGTATCAAATCATCCAAGAGCATTGTATGGAATTATACAGAGACCACCCTATTTAAATCTAGTTGATAGATTTGCCCCTCTGTCCGGTCTAGATGGTTGTGACTGACTACAATTTGTAAGTCCGTCTTTGTTGGAGAACATCACTGTTCGGCCTCCCTCATCTCCTGCGATTAACCCGGCTATTCAGCTATATACATTAAATCATGCAGGGAGGAGCTTGAGCCAGATAACCACTGTTAGGGAGGATAGTACTGCTAGATGTAAGATAGGGTCCATCATGGTGGCAGAGTTAAACTTTGCTAGCGACTCACAGCAGGAACACCTACAGATAATAACATGGAATGTAGCTGGGGCAAGGAACAAATTGCGGGATGTAAACTGTCTCAAAAGTATCCAACAATGCGATGTAGTTTTAATACAAGAGACTTGGCTTACAGATAATTTCTTCGTAAACGGGTTCAAGACAATTTCAACAAATGCTATCCCCTCAAAGGCAGGTAGGGCCAGTGGGGGTCTAGCAGCACTTATATCTTTGTCTTCTAGGCTGACTTTAAAAAAATCTTATACAAAGGCGCCAAATTTCCAGTTTCTATTTTTTTCGGCAAAAGGACTACAGGACATTATAGTGATAAACTTTTATAATAATATTTTTAATGCTTCGAGATATGAGGTTATCACATCTTTAGATGAAGAACTGATGGACTTCATGAAGAGTGTAGGCCCGGACTGTTCCTTAATTTGGGCAGGAGACTTTAATATCGAACCATGTAATCTTATGCTGGGGAATCAATGTGGTTATGAAGAGGAATTAGGCAGTGCCTCTGCACACTTTCCATATAATAACTATGGGGAAAGTATAAACCTTGTCATGTCTAAGTATAATTTAGAAATTACAGAGAAGGATATAAAGGGGAGTGGATGTGAGGATAGGGGTACTATATATACCTATGAAGGAGTAAAATCATCCTCATGTATTGATCATTTTATAACTTCAATAAATCTTAGGTCTCTTATATTTGAATGTTCTGTCTCTCCAAGTTTATTGAGCGATGACCATCCCCTGTTAATAACTTTAAACTCTCCCTTTAAAAAAAAATCTGTATCAAGTATTCACGCTGTGGATATAAAAACCCAGGGTGAAAATGGGATTTCAATTAAATGGGCAGGTGTGGATCCAGAAGTTTTTACAAATAGGATCCTACCAAAAATTCATCATCATATTTTAACCTGCCTTGATAAATTCTCAAATAGCATAGACAAAGTTACGGCCTTCTGTAATCTCTGATAACTTACGAAGGAATTCTAAGACAAATGCATCGCACTCCCCAAGATGGTTCGATAACCAATGCTCTAGATTAAATAGAGATTTAAAGTCTGCATTAAAAACTATCCCGCGTAATAGGGAGGAGATTAATAGTCTTCGGAAATCATATAAAGAAGCTCTTACCCAAAGAAAATTGGAGATCAGGGAAAATGTCTGGGAGAACCTAATTAAAGCTACCGAGACTAAAAACTCGACACTTTTTTGGAAAACCCTGGACCAACCATTCTTCTAAGATGTCCAATCAGTAAAAATTGATACGGTAGTTACTCCTGCAGACGGGTTAACCCATTTCGAAGCAATTTTTAATGAAACACATCAGGGTATTATAAATAATGAGGATAACACCGCTATAATCTTAAAAAACACCAAAATAGGAAGCATAAGTCAAGATGAAATTAGAACAGCCCTTAAGAACAGCACTAGTGGGGTCCCAATAGATGTATTTAAATATAATATGGATTTTTGGGTACCCGTTTTGCATACATTTTTTAATGCTACAATTGACGGGGTGATACCTGCCACTTGGGCGGAGAGTCTGATAGTCCCCATCTTTAAACAAGCATTTGCAATGCAATAGGTCTCGCATTATTAAAGTTTGAGCTATTGGCATTGCTAAATAATGCAACACCAATAGCGCAAACTTTAATAATGGCAGACCTATTGCATTGCAAATGCTTGTTTAGTGAGCCAATGTTGTGTATCTCTAGACAATTCTTTCAGGATACTACTCCTTCAGTAGAGAGCAACACATTCTTTTGGGGTGCTGGAAATGCTGCCCAAACTCTTCTCAGGTCTCTGTACCACTCACTGGTGTAGGTGCATCTGCCAGAGCTTGCTGGCTTATTAGCTTAACGGAGCCTTTTCAAACGAAGTAAGGTGGGAGCACACTGCCTCACATCCTAGCGCTCTGTTTGCCCCAATGCATCATGGTAAATGGAGTGCTTGATGCTTACATCCGTGACCGTCTTCAGTTTTTTATCCTTGTTTTTCTTTCCTCTGCATTTATTTTCTGACATGAGCTTCCAAAGTTCATCTGTGTATCACCTGTGTGAATGAGGGTTTAGTTGGAAACCTGGTAGAATATGAGCTAAGGGGAAGTGATATTAACACTTTAATTCTACCTTTCTATCAATTATCAGGTTAGAAAGTGGAATTAAATATGTTTGAGTTGTGGGTGAACTGAAAGTGTTCTTTCCTGCATGATTCACACCGGACCACCTTGTTTCTGAAAATCAAACTGTTTTTTCCATGCCCGAGCCATCATTATTCACATTGTGGTCTCGGAGATGGAAATACAATGACTGTCAACATACACCGCCCCTTTTCACTAGTATCGCTGTGGCAAAGCAGTTTAGTGGCAAATGAGCTTCTGTGGCAAGGTCTTCCATTGGTGGAGCTGGCTAAATCGCCCCTGTCCTCCTCCACAACAAAAACCCATTGGTTTGTCCACCTCTAGCTGGAATGAGGCACCTACTTGTTGTGTCTACTCTGCATATGACAACCGCTAAATGCCCCCATCCACCGCCCCCAAGTGTCAGTGATATATCAGCTGCCTGTAATGGGCCGCAGATGTTGGACTAAACACGTTGCAGAAAGTATATTTCAATCAATTAAAGGGGAGGACAACATCCATAACTCGTTTGTGCAGTGGGATTGAAATGTTAATTATGATCGTACATGCCTGGCAGACCATTGCCGGGTACAACGGCCCTTGCCAGGTACACAGGACCGAAATCAAGACGCGGACACAAGCAGCACATTCTTACTGACAGGCGCTCACTTCACTTTCACAAAATCTGGACAAAAAATCGGAACACTGCAGAAATCTGGAAACGAATTCCGCGGACGCAGAACTTTCGAGAATGTACTGGAGTCTGACACATTTTGCTCCATTTGGTAGTGCCCGTTATTGCGTAGATGGAAGTGATCCATACAAGACGTCTGGGTTATGAATATAATTTAAGGAATGTCGTTAATTCTAGTGTTAAATATCGTATTGAGTTTTGTAACATAACATGAACACATATAAAAATGTCAGCAAAATAGTCATGCTACTTACTGTAAATTTGAATTTATACTGAAGAAAGTGTTACTCAATAATATACATTTAGTTTATTCTGGGCTGACATTCAGAAAAAAAAAGTCTTCCAGTGAATGAATACCATACCTACAGCTTTTGTGTGAACTTTGTGTTGGAGTACTTTCCAAAGAGACTTCAAGGGGTTTTGTGGTGTGCAAATCGCCTTGGAATGATACATTTTCTCCTCCTGAGTATTGCAGTAGGTAGCCTGTATGTATGTTGTACTCGGTCCCTATCATGGTCGTGCTGATTTTAAAAAGGTGATGTTCACAGATTAAAACATGTTATTAAGGGGGTCTTTGTAAAATATATATTGGCAATAGCCTGTGCAAACAAGGGCTAAGCTGGCAGCCGTGTAGAATACGTGAATTAAGGGTGGGGGATATTAACACTTTGATTCTACTTTCCTATCAATTTTCAGTTTAGAAAATGGAACGAAATTGTTCTTTCGTGAATGAATCACACCTAAACCTTGCAACACAGCTGCAGATACTTTCCATTGGATTAACCCAGCTCTAGCTGCCCGACGCACGCTCGGTGGTGAACATTAGGGTGTGTCAAAGAACGAGTCCGCTAGCCATACAGGCACAGTAAAGGAAATGTAGTGCACATCTGAAAGTGGTGCCTCCAGGCGCTTGAAACACGGGTGCCCTTGTTAAGTAATTCCGTTGCATTCATTAGCGTTGCAATGATGAAGGGCAGAGTGGGCTCTTCCCGGACTTCTGCGACCTGCATGTTTCTGTGGGGGCGCTCAGCCCACTGAGTCATCTCGGCGGATTCATGCCCAAACGTTTCCGACTTTCGTTCTCCGTTCAGAGAGCTTCTATAAGCTTCCCGCCGAGAGAGGAAGCCCGCACTGGTATTGTTTGAGGGCAGGAAACGGAGACTCGCACCACTGCTTAGCTGGTGTGAGGAGATGCTGCTTTTACAACAGCCTCATCCATGTCACTGCTGTGAAATATAAAGCACCCCCAGATACATGACGAAGTTTCTAAGCGCCCACAATTGTTCTCATGTAAAACAAGTGGTGAGGGCACACACTCTGCCCGGGACACTGTATCATCTCCCCCCCCTAATGTGCAGGCATGATTCGAGGCGCACTCTCACCCACCCGTAAGACACATTCCCAGATAGGGCCTTACCTCACTTTAGAGCACAGACGCCTCCCCAGCCAGCGCTGTATACAAAACAAGCGCTCCCATGACGTATTTGCTTGGCTTTCTGAGCCGTCCCACTTGGACGGCTCTCGCCTGCTAAAAGGTTTCTTGTCTTTATGGGGCCATGTGTTTGGCCCCATAAAGATAAGAAACCTTTTGCGACGAATGCAAAGCAGGCGAGGCCGTCCAAATGGGACGGCTCAGAAAGCCAAGCAAATACGTCTCCGACCCCACTTTTCCAATGGCTGGCCACCGTTTAGCATAAACGGTGACGCCAGCCAATGGAAAAGAGGGGCGGGGCTTAATGCCCCTTACAGAAAATACTACATCTCATTAAATCTCGTCAGCGAGACTGCGGATGCGTGCAGCCTATGCCAGGCGAGACCTAAAAAGGGAATAGGAGTAGTACCAGTTGCTATCGCCCAATATCTTTGCTTGACTCAACATCTAAAGTCATGGGTAGAATGTTGTTGGCCAGGCTGGAGCAATGGGTAGAAGAAAAAAACATCTTATCTGCAGCTCAGTATGGCTTTAGACGAGGCGTTGGAACAATTGAACAGTGTTTGAACTTAGAACTAATAATAGGAAAATACACCTCCGCAAGGGAGGGCTGCCTTCACCTCTGCTTTGTAGATTTGTCAAGTGCCTTTGACTTTGTAAATCATTCAAAGTCATGGGAGACGTTGGGAGGGATGGGTGCTCCCGAGGACATTATTATTATTATTTTTTTTTTAAAGACCTTTATTCAGAGATACACAGTACACAGCTGACAGCCTACAACCCTGCGGGCCGGCCGCGGAGGATATACGTTTATATGTCACCAAAGCACACAGCCCTGTGCCGTCAACCCGGGGGTACGGCGGCGTGAATAGATGCGAGTGTACCAAGTTGTAGAGAAGGATATTGCAGGTCTCGATTACTCAGTGAACAACCATACAGCAAAGGCATGGTGCCTCAACAGGCGTAAAGGTACCAAACAATCAAACTCCCCCCCCCCCCGAAACTACCGGTCAACACTGTGCGTACCGTATGTATTCCACGTCCCGGTGCTGCGACCTCCGCCTCTCTCTCCCAGCACTCGGAGCAACAAGAGCGGTGGGATTCTACACATCTCCGGGGTCTTCCTGTGTGACGGAAGGAGGCTCGCAGATGTCCCCCCTAAAATCATTCCACTTGGACCATACCTCGACCCACTTACGGGGGCACCCCCTCGCCACATACACAGTTTTTTCCCGCAGCATGCACCAGTCCATATCACTGTTCCAATCTGACAGTTTGGGAGGAATAGAACTGCCCCAGAGCCGGGCTATGTTCCTCTTCGCTACCGTTTGACCGAGCGTCACCCAGAGCCTCCCTTTTGGTGGCAGGTCCGTTCGCTCCCATATATTGAGGAGGCACCTCTTAGCCTCCGGGCGAATCTCCACCTCCCACACCTCCTCCATACACCGCACCACTCTTCGCCAGTACCTCTGAATCTTCGGGCAGCCCCATAACACATGAAAAAAGGTACCCGTGCCCCCACAACCCCTCCTACAGCGTGCTGTGTCCACCCTCCCCATCGTGTGGAGTCTCGTGCAGGAGATGTAGACTCTGTGTAGAATCTTCAGTTGGATAAGCCGCAGTCGGGCTGATATCGCGACCTCACGCGGGGAAGCCAAGGCATAAAGCCACTCCTCGTCATCTATCTCTAGCCCTTCGGCGACCCATTTTTCTTTAAGGGGAATGAGCATATCTGGGGGGTTATTAATACGTTTTTTTATAGGTGACCCCGAGGACATTATTAGCTTCTTATCTCAAATTTACGCTCGTCTGTCGGCAAAAATACGCTATGGGAAACATGGGGAATGCACGAAGCACTTTAATATTACACGTGGGATAAGACAGGGCTGTACTCTTGCTCCTCTTTTGTTTTCACTTTATATAAATGGTGTTGATGTCTCATTACAGAACTTGGGGGTAGATGTTCCTAAGGTCGGTAATCAGCCCACGCCCCTTTTATTGTACGCCGATGACGCTGTCCTAATTTCAAGGACAGCGAACGGCCTACAAACCTTGATGGACAATTTTACTAGTTTTATGACAGAATTTGTTTTAAAAATTAACCTGAGTAAGACTTTGGTTATGTCCTGTGGCAAAAGGAATATTAAAACAAAAACACATTATATTAACGGGACACCGATTGAGAGAACATTTACATTTTCCTATTTAGGGATTCTTTTTAACAGTAAGGGTACTTGGAATACACATATAACTCTATGCAAGTTGAAATTTGTGAAATTAGTGGAGGCTATTTTTAAATGCTCCCCAAAAATCGGCAATATACCTGTACGGGAGATTCTGAAGTTATACGGAGCAAAGTGCATCACAGGGAGTTGTTATGGGGGAGCCATATGGGGCCAGGCAGATACTATGCAGCAACAAACCCTTGAAAATAACTTTTTAAGACGCTTGCTAGCCGTACCTGCCTCTACTCCTTCGATTATTTTGCATAGAGAAACTGGAACATCATATATATATGACTTGATTAGTATGGCCGCTTTAAACTTGTGACACTGAGTCTGGATTAGGGAAGAAACTCATTTTACGAGGGATATTATATTAGACTGTTTGTCCCAAGACCGATGTAAGAAAATACCTTGGTTAAGTTATATCAGTGGTCTTTTAGAAGAATGCAATTTGGCCCTGAACTGGAATCAACCTGAAGATATACAAAAAACTAGTAAGGCTGAATTAAAAAGGAGCCTCTTGAATGCTAGGATAGCATCAAGAGACGAGGTCTCACGTACCAAGATAACTGTTGTATCTTATCTTGAGGGGCCAGTTGCAAAGGGTATACAGCCATACCTCGTTTTTATAACTAATGTTCAGCATAGATTCTACCTAACCAGACTACGGATGAACACATTAAACTATCTTTTTGCTTTCCCTAAAAGGGTCAAGTGGTGTGCTAATCTTCCAAATTGTCCATGTGATGGTAGGTTCAAACAAAGCACCCTTCATTTTTTACTTTTTTGTAATTTTTTTACGGAAATTATAAAAGTTTTTCTCCGTCCAATTTTTAAAGATAATTGCCTGTACTCCTATAAAGCTGGTTTTAATTGTTTACGAAATTTGGAAAAAATATCTGTCTGTAATGCAGTAATTTGTTATATAATGTCGGCAACTAAACAAAGGAATGAACTTGCTCACTTAGAAAACCTGAATTACGAAACAATATAAAGTGTATTGTCTTTATGATATGTACAACTGTATAATGATTATGCGTATTTTAAATATGTTATGATGCTGTTTCTTCTTGATATTTTTGGGTCATAAATGGATTTTATTGTATTTTATAGTATGCTTTTATGGACATTTTGTATGATCCGAATAAAGCTTGATTTGATTTGATTTGATACTAAGTAGGGACTAACAAGCTTATTAACGAATCAGAAGCAACCATTTAGAAAGGACAGTAACAGGATCCAACTAAAAAGATGGGCGAAGAGTGGTCTGGGCTTCAAGTCCATACCTGAATACAGCGTGCCTCGCAGAGCAGCACATGCGCTGCCCAGGCTCAACCTAAAAACGCAGTATGAGGAGGCCAGTACTACCAGCTTCATCACACATTTTTTGGGTCCTTTTGTCCCTGTTGCCCCTCCCACCATCCCTCCTTTTGTTCCTATTGCCCACCCTTTCCCTGTGCTAAGAAAGAAAATAGCACTGCGACACTGCAAGAGTTGACTGCATCATAGCGCTTTTTTTCAAACCTTTAGAACATGGCCAAAAGACATTGGCAACACTAATACCTCTTGCATAAGTGAGACATATTCACTTTGTAATGCTTAGTTACTGTGTATTGAATAGATAACATTGCTGCAGTCCTCACCTCAAAATTATACAAGTAGCATTACCATGTGTCAGACTGTGCCACATTAAAGACTGCTCGGCACCAGGTTCGGTAGTCAATAAAATATGTTTTTGGGGGATAAATCGCTGGTAACTCAGCAATGCCTCTTTCACTTGGTTTGGAGTACCCCAACACCACCAATCCCCCTCCACCACGATTGTCATATGGAAATACCAGCTTACATTACCGTCAGTTCTTTTCACCTCGTAATGGGACGTTCCTTCACTCATAACCTTTGAACTTTGACATTTTGTCAGCCGTACTTTGCACCCTCACCCTCCTGCGTACCTGATACATTGGCGCTACGAAGTGACTCTGCTGGTACAGATGAGGAAAAGAGCATCCCACACAGCAGCTGGTTATTAAGGGAGGTGGACGCGTACCTTCCGGGCACACCTCCAGGAGTACAGGGGCGTAACACAGGCCCCCCCAGCCCCCGCTGTGCGGGGGGGCCCCAAGCTCCAGGGAGCCTCCAGAGGGAGTCCCTCCACGTACCTTGCAGGGAGCCCCCCTCAATTTTCTTTACGCCAGTGCTGTGGGCATCTTGACAAAATAACAGAAGAACAAACAATAATTAAATCTAAAGCTGAAAAAGAAATTCAGTATTTTATCAAAACCTTACCACCCACAAAGGCCGTAGAGGAGGCCAGGCAGTCTTGTGAATGTCTATGGCAGGACGGAGGCGATGATTATGCAGATCTTTCTTCACTTTATTTGCATAGCAGTTCAAAGAAAAAGTAACAACACCAACAGTAAACAAAAGACTACACAGTCCATGAACCATAGAGGGGGTAGTCTCCAAGGCAACCATAGTCCAATCTGATCCCAATCCATAGTATATAATGTGGTGACGTTCCTTCTGCTTCCTCTTTCCTCACTGCTCGTCAGTTAAGTGCATTCCTTACATTCTTAGCTTAATCTGACGTGTCTTTGTTTGTTTAGCGGTTTATTGTGCGCTTCATTGGTAATTGCATTGTTTTCACAATTGGTTCTAGCGCAGCAGGCTCTTGCCCGAGCGCGTTCTTCCCCCTCACGGTGTCTCATGCTGTGTGCTCCGTGCACTGTGAGATTCTGTCAGGCGCGTTGGGTCCAGGCGAGGCAGCTCCGTCGAGCGCTTCCGCCGGTCTGGACGCACGTTTGAGACTCCGGACACTCCTTGGTGTCGCATGACTCCCAACCAACCCTCGCCTACTTCTGACACCGCAACGCGGTGATCTCCCCTCACTATCTCGGTAGTGTGCAGCGCCACCTGGTGGCAGAAAGTGGTACTGCGCCTCAATTGACTAAAACAGCTTCGAGGAAAGCCCAGCTGTTAGAGCACCGGCAAGGGGGCTGCCTTAGGAATTTTACAGGCGTTTCTTTTTTGGTGCTAACACCCTCTATTGGCATGTCTTCTTATGAGGACCATGTTTATTCCTCCTACCAGGAAGTGGAGGAGGTATGGCCCCCCAACATCTCCCTCCAGCTATGGAGTGGGCACTCTCCCACGCTATTTCTCGGGCGCTGGCTCCTCTTAAGGATCGGGTGGACCAGTTAGCGAAAAGCATCCCGGGGGTGTTCAGTGACCCAGATTTGGCGGTGGCTGGTCCCAGTAGCTCCCAGATGGGCAATAAAAGGGCCGTTAAGCGTAATCCGGGGCACTTGGAAGGATTTGATAAAACATGCACCCTGCCGGGAGGAAGAGGAACCCGGAGATAATTGCGACGTTGTCGCCACTAATGCAGACCCCGATGGCGGTTTTCCCTTAGAGGAAGAGGGTGTATCGGAGGACGATTTCTCCTCCGATGAGGATAAGGACTCGGGCGTCCCTGGCGTCCAGAGTCCCGCTCCTCTCAGTCCTCGGTTGGGGATGGGGTCCACTCGGACATGTTCGAGCCTACCCAGATTTATCATCCTAGGTCGGCAGAGTGGATCCCTGACGCCAAAGTGGCAGAGTACGTGGCGGGGAAACTTCATCAACCCCTTGAAAGGGACGTCAGGAATAGGATGAGGGGAGAATATCTCAGGCCCGTATTGAACGGGAAGGTGGCTCACAAGCCAGAAATGGACGAGAAAGTTTGTACTTTTTTCTCGAAGTATATGAGGGACCCCAAGAAAGGGATTGATAGGTCTTGGAGAAATTGTCAAGACAAGCTCTTGGACGTGGTAGGGCTCTTGACCCAGATTATTCAATTGGCGGAGCGGGCCAAGGAGTCAGGATCCCCTTTGCCCACAGACATTTTGGCTGGCTGGGCGCAACACGCTATTTGCCTATTATGCAACACAAATTGTGCCCTAGCTGCGGAAAGAAGACGATCCCTTCTTATTAAGATCGATCCCTAGTTGGGGGACTTGGCCATCTCTGAGGCGGGGCCCACAGCTCAGGGTAAACTCTTCGGGGAGCCTTTTGTTAAAGAGCTCAATAAATTTGTGACCACTTTTTCAGCCCTGGATATTCCCAGGGCGGGGTTTTGCCAGGACCGGACGAGGTAAGTGTCGCTCCTCCGGTCGCGCCCAACAGCAAGGCCCCTCCAACAGAGGTCAGCGGAGAAATAATGGCTGGAAGGACGGCGGCCAAGGAACCTTCTATCCCAGCAGAGGTTCCAGAAGAGGAAAAGGACGTGGCAACAGAGGAGGCGCCAATGCTCCTGGAGGACCCTCTGGTAAGGATTGCCCTTTCTTCCCCTCAAGATTTGGAGGGGAAGCTACTTCTCTTCGCCCACAATTGGGGGAAAATCACAACAGACACTTGGGTGTTACATACTGTAAGGGGTTTCCACATAGAATTCTACGGGACCCCCACACAGGCGGTGCGGCCGCGCCCCATGGTGTTTTCGGCAGAGGAGGAGAGCCTTATAGAATCAGAAATTTCGGAACTCTTGAGGAAAGGAGCTATTTGCAGGTCAGCACTTCATCCAAACGGTTTCCTCAGCAACATGTTTCTAGTGCAGAAGAGAGACAAGGGTTTCAGAACTGCAATCAATTTGAGGGAATTCAACGAGTGGCTGGTCTACCGCCACTTCAAAATGGAGGAGATACACTTACTGCGAGACATCCTTCTCCCGGGGGACTGGATGGTCAGACTCGATCTGAAAGATGCGTACCTAACAGTTCCCATTTTCCCTCCTCACAGGAGATTCCTTTAATTCGCCTGGAAACACCAGGTTTTCGAGTTTCGAGCACTTCCGTTCGGACTCTCGTCCGCCCCGTGGTGCTTCACGAAGCTATTGCGATCAGTGGTAGAGACGGTCCGTGAGCGGGGAGTACAAATTTGGACGATATCCTTATCATGGATCAGTCTTTGGTACATCTCTCCTACAACGTGAACATGACTATTGCATTGTTACAGGACCTAGGTTTTGTCATCAACACACGGAAGTCGGAGCTGCGCCCAGCGAAGCAGATGGTCTTCCTGGGTTTCCTCATAGATTCAGTCTCAGCCTCCCTGAGCTTGCCAGTGGTAAAAGTGAACAAAATACGGAAGGAACTCGCTCAAGTTCTCCGGAGGGACAGGATTTCTCTGCAGAAATTGGCCAGGATCGTGGGCCTTTTATCCTCATCGATTTAGGCCATCTTCCCGGGCCCACTACACTACAGGGCCCTTCAGAGACGAAAAGCTCAACATCTATGGAGAGGACTTACCTACTCACAGATTATTTCCCTGACGGAGGAAGCCAGGGCAGAGCTTCGATGGTGGATCGAGCACATGACCGCCTGGAACGGGCATGCGGTCTTCAGATCGACACCAGATCTGGTGATAGAGTCGGATGCCTGCAGACTCGGCTGGGGAGCCCGTTGTGGAGACATCTCTCTGGGGGGCAGATGGTTGGAGCAGGAGTTGCAACTGCACATCAATTGTCTGGAGTTGCTGGCGGGATCCTTTGGGGTGAGATCCCTTACCAAGGACAGAGTTTCGTGTTGTATCTTGTTGAGGATGGACAACATCTCGGTGGTACAATACATAAATCGCCTGGGAGGCCCCCACTCTTGAGTTTTGGCCAACCTGGCAAAGGATTTCTGGCACTATTGCCTCCATAGACAGATCTCGGTGACGGCGAAATACCTTCCCGGACTGCAGAACACGGTTGCGGATTGGAACTCCAGGAACTTTTCCGATTCCAGCGACTGGCGACTGGATCGGGCAGTCTTTCTGGCTTTGATGGACAGATGGGGTCCTTGCAGTCTTGACCTTTTTGCCTCACGTCTGAACCATCAACTTCCGCGGTTTGTGAGCTGGAGATCGGACCCAGAAGCTTTAGCGGTGGATGCTTTTCTCCAGGACTGGTCGAAGGAACACTCTTATGCGTTTCCCCCCTTCATGATGATATTCAGAGTAGCGGCTCAGGTTCGCTGTAAGTCAGTGGCCATAGTCTTGGTCACACCAATTTGAAGGGCGCAAGCTTGGTTCCCGACACTGAGGGAACTGTTGTGGGATTGTCCAATACGGTTGCCCTCCTTTCCGTCCATTCTCCAGAACCCCCAAGGGGACCTTCATCCTCTCGTGATCCAGGGACACTTGCATTTCATGGCATGGAAGATTTCAGGGGACGCTGGAAAGATGAGCAACTTTCAGCAGACGCTGCAGACCTCATCCAGCAGGCATGGGCATCAGGTACGGTCAAGTGATATCGCTCGACTTGGAGACAATGGCATCGTTGGTGTCTGGAGAGACACGTGGATCCCATGGGGGCAGAAGTTACACACATTCTAAATTTCCTAGCACAGCTGTTCCATGAGGGTCTGGCTTATCGAACGATTAATTCTTTTCGCTCAGCCGTCTCTGCAGGACATTGTGAGATTGATGGTAAACCAGCGGGCGAACATAACTGGGTTTGTAAGTTGATGCGAGGCATCAGACTTTCTAACCCTCCAGACCCTAGATATTCGGGGCTGTGGGATGTTAATCAAGTTCTGAGATTTCTCTTGGATCGGCAGGATAACCAATATCCGTCCCGGAAGGAGTTGCCAGCTAAACTAGCCATCCTTCTATGCCTCATATCTTGTAAACGAGTTTCTGATATTAGGGCTCTGGACATCACGGCACGGGTTTTTACCCTAGAAGGGGTTACTTTTTCTATCTCTCGACCAATACCAGGTCAGTATCTTATCCGTCTTTCCCAGAACATCCTAAGCTGTGTGTGGTCAGGTGCATAAAGGTGTATGAGGAAATGACCTCAGAGATCCTTCCTCCCGGGGAGAGACAATTGCTTATCCCCTTGCCGAAGACTTTCAGGGCAGTTTCCTCCCCTTCCATTGCCAGGTGGGTACAATGGATGATGTCGGAGGCCAGTGTGGATGTATGGAAATTCGTTGCACATTCCACAAGAGGTGCTATGGCGTCAAAAGCCATTCAGGTAGGTGCTAGATTGGAGGATATTATGAATGCGACTGATTGGTTGTCTGATTCTAACTTCAAAAAGTTTTATTTTAAACCCATTTCGGAGGCGGCGTCCCTGGTCGTAAGTAAGCTTTGAACATGCATAATCCTTGCATCCGTCCTGCCATAGAATGAAAAATTTCCTAGCTAAAGAGAAGGAAAGTTTCAATTCTATTAAGGACTAGGAGGCGAGAATTATCCCTCCCTGAGATCCTTTCTTCGAATCTCTTCCCTCCCTGGAGTTTTTCGTTTTCACTAAGTAGTGACTTCGCATAGGTTTGTGGAGATATTATGAATGTCACTGTAATTTGATACTGTGCTACTCGATAAATTGTTGCTTTCATGTTTTTCTTACTGAAGAAATGTAAATTTTCATTGAATCCTCAAATTGTCGATAATTTGATTTTTCAATATAGTGTCCTTTATTCTCGGTCAATGTGAAAGTTTTCAGTATACTGAAGAACGGGATAATGGAAGTGTTTCTGTGTTTCAGGAAATGACCAAAAGTTTGAATGCAACTATGGCCCGGCTTAACCTCCTCCAGTGAAGAAGAGGAAGCGGAAGGGACGTCACCACATTATATACTATGGACTGTGATCAGATTGGACTATGGTTGCCTTAGAGACTACCCCTTCTATGGTTCATGGACTGTGTAGTCTTTTGTTTACTGTTGGTGTTGTTACTTTTTCTTTGAATTGCTATGCAAATAAAGTGAAGAAAGCTCTGCATAATCCTTGTGAGAAGTTGGCCTGATGTATGATGTCACTAGTTCTAGTGTACACCTTATATCAGTCCAAATACCCTTATGGTGATTGGTTGTAAAGTCAACCTTATAGACCAGCTATCCTAGTGGTAGCATGGACAAGAGCAGTCTTAGGCTAAACTCTGAATGGCATGTGAAGCCAGCTGTGATACCATATATAATACCTTGAATACCAAATGAAAGGACACCACAACAGATATATATATAAAATAAAGTGTATTTATTCTAGTCAAACCCTCAGCACTCTTTATGAGATTAGAGGTAAGTACAACACAGTCTTATTTAAGCATACATTAAGTCACACAGGTAAGTAATACAGTTAGGCCCTAGGGGCCACGCAAACCATATACTAAGTAAGTGGTATAAGAACCACTGTCACGGAAATAGAATAGGCCTAGGCCTAGGGAATCGCTGGGGCTACACTACACTAGCGTTAGTTAGGAAGTGGGAGGCCCACGGGATTCGTGTGCAGAGTGGAAACACTCACGCGTAATGCGTAAAAGTCAATAGCAATAGTACAGTTTAGAAAACGGTAGATTTAGGACACTTCCGGAGTAGCTAGGAAGTTGAGACTTGAAAACTAGACACTAGGATAGTCACTATCCTGATGAGCACCGGAGTACCCAAGTTACCTAGCCCACAGGCTGCGGGTGCATAGGGGTGAAGATGCGTCGTTTTCGTCGTCGACTCCTATGGATGCCTGAAGAAAGATGCTGACAGGCAGTCAGTGAAGATTGTCCGGTGGATCCCAAGGCTGGGATCAAGAAGAGAAGAAACCTGCAAGCAGAAGGGACAGAGTCAAGGTCACTAGCCAGTGACCACGTGGAACCAGGAAGGAACCAGGCGATGTCGTGAAGATTGCAGGTGAAGGTGAAGCTTGTCGCTGCAGCCAGGAGGACCAGGAAGCGTCGAGGACGACCAGGACCAGGAGGCGAGCTGTCCCACGAAGGCTCTTGCTGTCGGCGGCATCGAAGTTGGACTAGGACTCACCAAGCCTTGGCAAGCGGAACCCACGAAGAACGGAGGACTTGCTTCTGGTGCAGACCAGGAAGGTCTGGGGTGCTTCTTCTTTGCAGAGAAGCGGGAGCCAGTCTGGAGGAGCCAAACCAGCGCAGAAGATTTCAGGGAGCGTCATCACAAAGGCCACTAGCCAGCGGGCAAGCAACCGGACAGACGCGGCAAGCAGGAAAATGCTGAAGGGCCCCACGCAGGACTCGTGGAGGGTGGGGGGCTGATCTTTGGTGCAGATGGTGCTTGGGGTTGGGGCTTCTCAATCCCCGGTGCACAACTTCGAGGGTGCCTCAGAAGCTGCGCTTTAAGTTACTAGCCACTTTTCCCAGGTAGCCGGTCCCACGTCGCTCGTCGCCTCCACGGATCTCAGCTCTGCTGTAGATGTGGATCAGGGTCGGAGAAGTCTGGAAGTCAAGGCTCTGGTCAGGCTCTGCAGTCGGTTCCTCGTAGAACGTGGGCAAAGCAAAGGGTAGTCTCTTGATGGTGCCTGTTTGCACAGGGTAGCCACTCCTTGGCTACAAGGGAGATTCTTCAGTCTTCTTCTTTCGTCGAATGTCGAAGGTCCAGAGTTTCTGTTCAGTTTTGCAGGTTCAGGATAATCTAAAGTCTTGAGGCCCAACTCCCACTCTTATTCTAATCTGGGGGGCTGGGATACCTGCTAGGTCACGCCTTATGGGTGGGACCTGGGAGGGGGTGGTTACACCCACTTCCCTTTGTCCAGTTTCGCGCCAGAGCTGGGGCTGGAGTGCCCCAGCGCCGGTTTGAACTGGACTATGCAAGGAACACCTTGTGTGCCCCAGGCATGTCTCATTCCTTTCAGCCCACCCTGCCCCAATACACTAAAGGCTGTCTGGGGAGGTGCTAGCACCTCCCCAAGCAGGAAACCTATTGTCCAGGCCTCCCTGGCTGGGATCACTCCCAGCTGCAGGAGGTCAGACTTGTGTCGTGGCAGCAGCATCCATTTTGTGATGCTGAGGCTTTGGTTAGAGATAAACAGCAAAGTAGGATTTTAACATGTCTCTCCCTCTAGAAGGGAGGGATAATATCCTCATCACCAGAAATGGTATGGGGGTATTATTCCAAAGTGTTAGACACCTTACACGACATGTTTTGATAAAGCCAAACCATAGTTACCATAACCGTTTAAGATTATAAGGCACTTTAAGAGTATATGGTAGGCTATATCATAGAACAGCTATAAGGACATGGTTCCGAAAGCTGCAGACAGGCTCAGCTCATGCTAGAGCACCATCTCACATGTTACCAAGCACTCTGCCTCCAGGATTGTTAAGGCCTGCCATAGGAGTGACTGATAGGTACACATGTGTCTATATATAAGGGTAGATATAGGCATACTATATCTAAGCAAGGGGTGATTACACGACCTTGCCCCAGCTGAGTGCTCAGCCAGTTGTGTCTGATTGGAAGGCCAGACCAGGGGTGGCATAATACATGCTGCAGCCCCTGGGAGGCCTAGGGTACACCTATGCCCTGGGTACCTAGGGTACACTGTACAGGGTCCAATAAGGTGATCCTTACCAATTGGTTATGTACCTAGGGTACATGGAGTCCATTTTAAAGAGAGAGCAGACAGCCTGAGACCCTGATTGGCAGGATCTCAGGCCAACTAAGTCGAAAAACCAGCTAGACACTAGGCAAAAAGTTGGGGGTAACCATAGTCAGATATCCACCTTCCTACACAACCCCCCCAAACTAAAGGAGATAAGGCTGGCCTTGACAAGGTAAGCCTCTATTGCCTAAGTGGCCATATAAGGAAGAACCAGCACTGGCATGGTTACCCCCTGTCTCATGGTCCACTAAGCAATCCCTCATCCTAAAGGTATCATAGGGTCTCCACCATAGGGAATCTCTACCTTGGGTGTGTCTTGGCAAAGTAAAAGGCTGGTGTTGAGATGGAGTACTGAAGTGAGTGTCCTCAAAGTGAGGCCTCAGCTTCCTCCAATCATCCTCCACCATGGATGCCTTTCTTTCTTTAACTGAGTTGCACTGTGCTCTCAGGGTCAGCCTCTGGCTACCTAAAGCTGGAGGCTGGGTCCCTTTTGTGGGCTTACTGGAGGGACAGGTCAGGTTTGGGGCCCTAAGGTCCCATGTTTGCCTGTGCCCAACAGAATCCCTCTGGGGGAGGTCCCTAACTACCTGTAAAGGGGATCCCTCAGGAATGTTTTTACCCATCACCTGGCTAGGGCTACTAGCCAGGCAATCCTCATTCTTTTGATGGGGGGGTTCTTGTGGATAGGGGCCCTCTTGGGGTCCACTGGCCTCCCTGACCTCTGCAGCCCTGGGCTGACTGAGGCAGGGTAGAGAGAGGCAGGCTACCTGCACCAGACTGGGTCCCACCTTGGAAGGGGCCACTGACATCAGAGGCTCTGCCAGGCCAGGCCTGGCTAGCTCTGGGGCAGTTCCTTCACAAGGGGTGAGGTCAGATCCCTGAGGAGGCTGACCTTTTCCTAACGTCTGGGGAGAGGGAGACTTTTCTTCCTCCCCACTACTCTCTGTTTGTGTGGAGTGATCCATAGTTTCAGGCTTCACTACACCTATGTCAGTCTGAGTATAGGCTGAGACCATTACAGCCTTGCCAACCTTTTCAGGAAGGCACTCAGTTTGTGTTTGAGCTGTGACTGTCACAGCTCTGCCAATCTCTACAGGGAAGTCTGTCTGTGCCTGGGCTGTGGCTACCACTGCCCTTCCAACCTTTTCAGGGAGGAAATCTACTTGGACAGGGGTTGTGACTGGCACAACCCCACTACCCTTTTTGGAAAGGCCTACCATTCTGGAATGGGTGTCTTGTTCAACTTCAGCCCAAGCTGAGAGTTCTAAGTCATTCCCCAGCAAGCAGTCCACAGGCAAGGTTGGAGACACTGCCACCCTTTTAGGGCCAGTGACCCCTCCCCAGCTGAGACATACTTCTGCCATGGGATGACTGTTTTGTTTGCCATCAATGTTAGTGACCTGGTATGAGAAACCAGGCAAAAGCTGCTCAGAGGGAACTAGCCTATGGGCCACCATAGTGATGCTAGCTCCAGTGTCTCTGTAGGCCTCAGCTTTTCTACCATTGATGTAGGGCTCCTGTCTGTACCTACCCAAAGTGTTGGGACAGGTAGTGAAGTTGGCAAACCCCATGCCACCATCACAGACAAGAGTAGCTGCTGTAGGGGAATTGGCTAAGCCAGGATCCCCCTGTGTTCCCCAAGAAAACCCAACCAAATTTTTGGGGGCACTCCCACCACCTGGGGGATTACTGCTGACAGTAATAGGTGGTGTGACAGGAGTAGTTGGAGGAACAGTTTTGTTTTTAGCCTGTGGGCAACTGCTGTCAGTTTTCCAATGCCCAGGTGTTTTACACACATGGCAGTAAGGCTTTTTAACTGTGGTAGAGGAGGGAGCTTGGGACCCACCACCCTGTGTGGAGTTTTGGGGCCCTGAGGAAGATTTCTCTTTTGTTTTATCCCCACCCTTCTCTTGAGGCTTGGTGGTATCTTTCTTTTGGTCACCACCCTGATTTTTAGGCCTAATCCTGGTCCTGACCCATTTATCTGCCCTCTTTCCCAATTCTTGGGGAGAGGTCAAATCTGAGTCTACCAGGTGTTGATGGAGAAGCTGGTTCTGACAATTACTAAGGATCTGCTCCCTCATAATCAAGTTGTACAATCCTGTATAGTCCTGCACCTTGCTGCCATTTAACCAACCTTCCAAAGCCTTAGTGGCACAATCCACAAAATCAGACCAGTCCTGTGTCTGTGTCTTCTGGGTGTCTCTGAACAACAACCTATATTGTTCAGTGGTTAAGCCAAACCCATCTATCAGAGCACTCTTCAGGACTTTGTAATTGTTTGCATCCTCATCACTGACTGTGAGGAGCTTGTCTCTGCCTTTGTCAGAAAAGGAGAGCCACAAGATAGCTGCCCACTGACTCTGGGGTACCTGCTGTACTTTGCAGGCCCTCTCCAGAGCAGTCATCCACTTGTGGATGTCATCCCCATTCTGATATGGGGGGACTATCTTGCTTAGGTTTCTATGGTCATAAGACCTATCCCTATCTCTAGGAATGTTGCTGCCACCAGTGGGTTCTGACCCACACAATTTTTGCTCTCTAGCCAGAGCAAGCTTCTCTTTGGCAAGGGCAAGTTCTTCCCTCTGAATCCTTAGATTAGCTTCCCTCATTCTGGCTTCATGCTCCTTTCTCTCAGGTGAAATCATTCCCCTGTGAGAGGAAGCATTAGAGACGCTAGAGACATGGGAGTGGATGGATTCCCTTGAAGGGGATCTGTCCCTCCTGCTTCTCTGTGAAAGCCTACTTGTGGGTCTGTATGGGGGGACCCCATGCACACTCCCATGTAAGCTTAGGTTAGCCTGGCTAAGTCTTCCTACTTGGCCCTGGCTGTCTACCTCTTCCTCTGAAGTCCCATCTGACTCATCTGTGGTGGGTAGACCCTTATCTACAGCTATGGCACCATCCCTGGCAGCTCTTTCAGCATCATAGGCCTCCAGAAGCTCCACTAGCTGTCTAAGGGTAGGGTTAGAACCCTGTTTTATTCCTCTGGAGGTACACAAATGTCTCATCTCCTGGAATGTTAAGGTATCATACCTAGAGGGGGTCTTTTGCAGACCTGCCCCTCCTGAGAGAGCATCTACTTGATCTCCTCCCAGAGGCATGATCTAGTGAGGGTGTGGTGTGTGCACCTACCTACACTAGTTGTTTCTACTAAACCTCTCTAGTAGTTGTAGTCAGGGTGTGTTACTCCCTTCAACCTACAACTACTAAGTCCAGTAGGACTTAAGTATTATAAACTATGTTATATGTACCTAGACAATATCTGTGTGATCTTTCAATTTAGTATCTCAAGATTACAATGGTATTACAACAGCAAGCTCAGATCCCAACCGCTGCTCACCAATGTGAGAAGTTGGCCTGATGTATGATGTCACTAGTTCTAGTGTACACCTTATATCAGTCCAAATACCCTTATGGTGATTGGTTGTAAAGTCAACCTTATAGACCAGCTATCCTAGTGGTAGCATGGACAAGAGCAGTCTTAGGCTAAACTCTGAATGGCATGTGAAGCCAGCTGTGATACCATATATAATCCCTTGAATACCAAATGAAAGGACACCACAACAGATATATATATAAAATAAAGTGTATTTATTCTAGTCAAACCCTCAGCACTCTTTATGAGATTAGAGGTAAGTACAACACAGTCTTATTTAAGCATACATTAAGTCACACAGGTAAGTAATACAGTTAGGCCCTAGGGGCCACGCAAACCATATACTAAGTAAGTGGTATAAGAACCACTGTCACGGAAATAGAATAGGCCTAGGCCTAGGGAATCGCTGGGGCTACACTACACTAGCGTTAGTTAGGAAGTGGGAGGCCCACGGGATTCGTGTGCAGAGTGGAAACACTCACGCGTAATGCGTAAAAGTCAATAGCAATAGTACAGTTTAGAAAACGGTAGATTTAGGACACTTCCGGAGTAGCTAGGAAGTTGAGACTTGAAAACTAGACACTAGGATAGTCATTATCCTGATGAGCACCGGAGTACCCAAGTTACCTAGCCCACAGGCTGCGGGTGCATAGGGGTGAAGATGCGTCGTTTTCGTCGTCGACTCCTATGGATGCCTGAAGAAAGATGCTGACAGGCAGTCAGTGAAGAGTGTCCGGTGGATCCCAAGGCTGGGATCAAGAAGAGAAGAAACCTGCAAGCAGAAGGGACAGAGTCAAGGTCACTAGCCAGTGACCACGTGGAACCAGGAAGGAACCAGGCGATGTCGTGAAGATTGCAGGTGAAGGTGAAGCTTGTCGCTGCAGCCAGGAGGACCAGGAAGCGTTGAGGACGACCAGGACCAGGAGGCGAGCTGTCCCACAAAGGCTCTTGCTGTCGGCGGCGTCGAAGTTGGACTAGGACTCACCAAGCCTTGGCAAGCGGAACCCACGAAGAACGGAGGATTTGCTTCTGGTGCAGACCAGGAAGGTCTGGGGTGCTTCTTCTTTGCAGAGAAGCGGGAGCCAGTCTGGAGGAGCCAAACCAGCGCAGAAGATTTCAGGGAGCGTCGTCACAAAGGCCACTAGCCAGCGGGCAAGCAACCGGACAGACGCGGCAAGCAGGAAAATGCTGAAGGGCCCCACGCAGGACTCGTGGAGGGTGGGGGGCTGATCTTCGGTGCAGATGGTGCTTGGGGTTGGGGCTTCTCAATCCCCGGTGCACAACTTCGAGGGTGCCTCAGAAGCTGCGCTTTAAGTTACTAGCCACTTTTCCCAGGTAGCCGGTCCCACGTCGCTCGTCGCCTCCACGGATCTCAGCTCTGCTGTAGATGTGGATCAGGGTCGGAGAAGTCTGGAAGTCAAGGCTCTGGTCAGGCTCTGCAGTCGGTTCCTCGTAGAACGTGGGCAAAGCAAAGGGTAGTCTCTTGATGGTGCCTGTTTGCACAGGGTAGCCACTCCTTGGCTACAAGGGAGATTCTTCAGTCTTCTTCTTTCGTCGAATGTCGAAGGTCCAGAGTTTCTGTTCAGTTTTGCAGGTTCAGGATAATCTAAAGTCTTGAGGCCCAACTCCCACTCTTATACTAATCTGGGGGCTGGGATACCTGCTAGGTCACGCCTTATGGGTGGGACCTGGGAGGGGGTGGTTACACCCACTTCCCTTTGTCCAGTTTCGCGCCAGAGCTGGGGCTGGAGTGCCCCAGCGCCGGTTTGAACTGGACTATGCAAGGAACACCTTGTGTGCCCCAGGCATGTCTCATTCCTTTCAGCCCACCCTGCCCCAATACACTAAAGGCTGTCTGGGGAGGTGCTAGCACCTCCCCAAGCAGGAAACCTATTGTCCAGGCCTCCCTGGCTGGGATCACTCCCAGCTGCAGGAGGTCAGACTTGTGTCGTGGCAGCAGCATCCATTTTGTGATGCTGAGGCTTTGGTTAGAGATAAACAGCAAAGTAGGATTTTAACATGTCTCTCCCTCTAGAAGGGAGGGATAATATCCTCATCACCAGAAATGGTATGGGGGTATTATTCCAAAGTGTTAGACACCTTACACGACATGTTTTGATAAAGCCAAACCATAGTTACCATAACCGTTTAAGATTATAAGGCACTTTAAGAGTATATGGTAGGCTATATCATAGAACAGCTATAAGGACATGGTTCCGAAAGCTGCAGACAGGCTCAGCTCATGCTAGAGCACCATCTCACATGTTACCAAGCACTCTGCCTCCAGGATTGTTAAGGCCTGCCATAGGAGTGACTGATAGGTACACATGTGTCTATATATAAGGGCAGATATAGGCATACTATATCTAAGCAAGGGGTGATTACACGACCTTGCCCCAGCTGAGTGATCAGCCAGTTGTGTCTGATTGGAAGGCCAGACCAGGGGTGGCATAATACATGCTGCAGCCCCTGGGAGGCCTAGGGTACACCTATGCCCTGGGTACCTAGGGTACACTGTACAGGGTCCAATAAGGTGATCCTTACCAATTGGTTATGTACCTAGGGTACATGGAGTCCATTTTAAAGAGAGAGCAGACAGCCTGAGACCCTGATTGGCAGGATCTCAGGCCAACTAAGTCGAAAAACCAGCTAGACACTAGGCAAAAAGTTGGGGGTAACCATAGTCAGATATCCACCTTCCTACAATCCTCGTCTCCTAGTCCTTAATAAAATTGAAACTTTCCTTCTCGTGAGCTAGGAAATGTTTCATTTTGTGTGTGCTGAGACACCGCGGTTTATATTCAATCTGCATCCCTGGGACCCGGAAGTCTGAACACTGACCTCGGACCCGGAAGTGTAGACGACGATACATTTTAACACATAGGGCCTCATGTAGGTAGCCAAATACCGGTCGGTAACGGCCGATTTTCGGTAATTATACCGTTACCGACCGGTATTTAGGCTTTTGGTATGTAGGGGGACAATTTCTGTATTCGGAATTTACCGAATCGGTAAAATTACCGATTCGGTAATTTTACCGATTCGGTAAATTCCGAATACAGAAATGAGATGTAGGGGGAGTGTGTGGGTGATGTTTGGAGTCGGTATTTACCACCAACTAATAGTTGGTGGTAAATGAAGAATGGATGTGGAAATGCATTTCAAAGCGCCTACAAGTGTGCAATGTGGCAGACATACATGCCCTTAGGGCATGTATGTGTGCCACATGTGCACACATGGCCGTTTCAGGGGTGCAACAGGGTGTCATTGTGACACCCTGCCACCCTTATATGTGTTCCCCCCATTACCGAATCGGTATTTACCGATTCGGTAATGAGGCATACCTTCCCATCAATGGGAAGGTATGCCTCATTACCGAATCGGTAAATACCGATTCGGTAATTACCGAATTTTAACGAATCGGTAATAATTACCGACTCATTACCTACATAGCATTTACCACTTCATAAATACCGAATCGGTATGATTCGGTATTTATGAAGTGGTAAATGCAAGCCCACCTACATAAGGCCCATAGAGAGAAGCGGCCATCTTTGAATGCCCGCAATCTAATTAAAAAGAACTATGTAGATCTAAAAACAGATACACACTTCCTGATAGTGCATGATATGGAACCAAAATTACAATACTAAACTTTAAATGATCTCGAAGACATATTAATGATCATATTGAAAAACTATACCGCGATCTTGGAATGTCGGCATTAAGAGTATGACCTAATTCCTCCTTTGTTAATACTGAAGTAATGATAAAATAAACAGCAATGGAGTATATGACATCATTATTCTCTTCTTGAGGCAGAGTATTTTAGTCACGCAAATATGAGTGACTACAGACACTGTTTACAACATCAATCTAGTCAGATGATTGACTATGACATATGCTTGATAGAAATGACACCGAAAGTGTGAAAGAGAAAAAAAAATGTAAAGATATTTTAGAAAAAGAAAAAGGTTTTTCTAGTGTATCAATTGCATGACACAACAAATTTATCATAATCTTAACTTACAGTTGCTTTGGAGTAAAGCCATAATGTAACATATTTGAAAAGACATAAGAATAAAACACCCAGTCTTCCTTACATTGTTGCATATATACTGATTCAGTGATCAGAGGGTATAGGCAAGAACGTTTACAATCTAGCACAGAAACAAAGAAAATTGCTGCGTTGCCTTACCCTGCACCCGGGAGGTGTTCCATGGGGGTTGAGGTGGGTTTTCCTACACAACACCAATGGAATTTGACGCTACCCCAGATTTACAAAGTGATGTCAACCTGGGGTAGCGCCAAATTAGTACGCCTCCCAAGGTGAGATGTAACAAAGAGAAATACGTTTATTTTTCTTTGCTTTTTCCTCTTTCTATGTGTGCTGCTTTCCATCGCACACATCAAAAGAGGAAACGCCTCTTAGGATAGTTTTTCTGCAGGAAGGTGCCCCTTCCTGCACAAAAACAATGTTGCATGTAACAGAGGCACACTACACACTTGTACCATGGTACAAGGGTGCCTACATTGGAGCAAGGCTGCCAAAACTGTACCAGCACAGAGAGAAAGGACAGGAATGCATTATAGTGCTTAAATATGGTGCATTCCTGTCCTTTCACTTTGGCGTAGGGCAGCACAGAAAAGTGTCTTGCTGAGCTGCCCTAAACCAAAATCCCATAAATAAGCCTCTTAGAGTTGTTTCTGATGTTCTGCCTCTTTAATATCTCCATTGCTGGGCCCTACTGGCCTATGGGCAATCTGACTGTGCCCATAGTGCTGGTCAGACAGGTCACTGTGTGGGCAGGGTTTCAGGCTGTTTTGGGGCCTGTCTTATGGTTTGGTGGGATGTATTTTACTGGTTTACTGCTGATTTTCCTGATAATACCACAAACATTCCATGGAGCAAGCTCAAATGAATTCAGTCTCCCATCCCTTGTGAAAAACCTTATAGAGTATGCTTACAAGTTCAAAACTGCTCTGTTTGCAAATGGGGCAACTTTTTTAGCCATCTCATTTGCTAATGGACAATACTTTTCTTTTGGTGCCTGTCCCTATTTTTTGTGCCAGTCCGACTATGCTCTTTTGCATACATTATCATGGGTTTGGTGCTACACGAATAGCATGCATGTATTATAGAACTTGAAAGTGAGATATTTAAAAAAACAAAACAGGTAACGTATTTTCCCCATTTATGTTTATTGAAGAAAATTGAATTTTAGTTGGGCGACTGATAAAATAAAGCCATGTTTGGTGAGTCGCCCGTCTGAATCGGGTCTGATAGCAGGTATAGAGTAGACACAAAGGCGTTGACAGTTAGCCTGTGCCAACTTACCTTTTCCAATCGAAAATGTATCAACTTTGCCGTTTGTGCTGCCAAGTTCCGATCAGCTCACGCAAGTGCCAATACTAAATTCTCAACTGCTATTGGGGAACCAGATTCGAGTCCCGGCGTCTGCTCAACATCTTGTGATTCTGGGCAAATCACTTAATCTCCCCGTGCCTTAAAAAATGAATATATGCCCTTGTGTGATGCAACTGGTGCTCATGTAAAGGGCTCCCATACCTTCAGGTCTAGTTTACGCTATGTAAAACTCCCCCCAAAAGTTAAGTATTTATTGTCATTCATACATGCCATTCTGCTTCTTCAAAGACTTCAGGCATGTTTACAATGTTACTGGTCACTGGGTGTCGCTGTTGCATAGGTGTCAGTCTGCATTGAAGCTGTCTTATCGATCCTTCAATATTTCATGTGGTTATTCAATGATGTTGGAAACTTAATTGCGTTCCCCCACCCCCTTTTACTGCTCTACAGTTTTATCATCCAACCTTTTTATTTATTTTCAGAGCTACCTGCTTACCCTCCATCCATCTGAGTGGTCCCCATTGCATATTTGGTATGTTAGATGCACACTTTAACATTGGTTTGTTTTTAAAAGGTGAATATAGTTTAAGTGAAAAGTCCTCTAGTATCATATGCCTGATTATCCCAGCCACCTAATACTTTATTTGTATAAAAAAAACGAAGTGCCAGGGCTCAAGGTTTTTCTTAGGCGGTCACTACAGTGCACACCACCCACTGCCCCTGTCATTACTGCCAAATGCCATTACTCACACACCTACTAATCATCACACTCTCACAAATGTGATAATTTGCATCATTCCAGGCTGCCCAAAGCCTTAAGAATAGCCTGGGTGCCTTGGGATTGTTTTTAGGTCTTGCCTGCAACAGTGCATGCGTTAGCACACATGCTCTCGCTTGCGCGACAGATACCATTTTGTACAAGTAAGTTGGAGCCCGCCCACTGCTTACTATTTGTTGGCTTCATTGTCAGTCTTACTTTCTACCTCGTGAATGGCTGGGGCATGCTGACTTCACTTCTTCTTGGCTCGTGTGTAGCATGGATCTAGTACTGATTGCTTCATCTTGATTAGTGTCCTTCTGCTGGTCGCATTGTGATCGAGGTGCTATTTTTATTTTTTTCCTTTATTTTTTACCGTTGATTTGCTTTGTATTTGTTTTCTTCTTTTTCCATCTTCTTCTTATTGTCAGTGTTGCTTCTGCCCTCCCACTCCCTATTTGTCCGTGTTGCTTCTTTCCTCCCACCGCCCCAGCATCTCCTTTTCCGTGCTGCTTTTCCCCTTCCACCCCCGCTGTCCATGTTGCTTATTCTCTCCCATGATCCGCTCTCATGTTGTCTGTGTTGTTCCCTATGCCACCTGCCATAAGAAAACAAGCATTTTCAATGCAATAGTTCTCGCATTTTTTAGAGTTAGAGCTATTGGCATTGTAAATGACAATGTCTTTTACCTATGTGTTTTGGTTTGGAATGTAGTGGATGTATGAACAGAGACAGAGCTGCAGCACTTCCTAGAACACGTAGAATGAGAAATTACTACTGGGACCAGAGAAGCAACTGCAGCACTGTCTAGAGGACTTAGAATGAGGAATTAGCGATGAGACCAGAGAAGCAGCTAGCAGCACTGTTTAGAGGACTCAGAATGAGGAATTACCACTGAGACCAGAGAAGCACCTGCAGCACTGCCTAGAGGACTTAGAATGATGACTTACCAATGATACCAGAGAAGCAGCTATAAGTATACCTATAAGATATAAGTATTAAGGCATGCAGCACTTTTTTTTTTGTACAAATTAAGCTCTAAATTATGGCTGAAGCCGGTACTTTAAATAGACTGGTATTGAGAACCTGCACTCCTTTAATCTGACATTAGCAGTTCTTCTCAGCAGGGCTGCAGTACACCTAACGGGCAAGGAGCAGCACTTTGCTTCTAGATGTCCATGTTCATTAGTCCCACTCCTTGGACCCTGCCACCACTGGCAGACAGTGGCAGGACACAACCAAGCACCCCAGGCACTCCCTATTCCAGGCGCTGGAAACCAGTTTATAAGGATGTGGTGTCCTGGCTAAATTGTCCGCAAAGCCAGCAGAATTAGGCATAATGAGAGTGGGTCCACTTCACAAAAAATAATAAAAACCCTCTCCCTTTAATATTCAGAATGAAAGGCCCATAAGAAACTTCGTGGAAAAAATAGTAACAAAATGGCTTTTCGCTACTTGGACCACAGACATATCCAACTTGCCTGAAAGCGGAGCATAGGAGACATCTGCAACAGCGCCAAAAGGCCCTTACCTGGTGAATGATGTGCAATAATATTAATTATTATCATAATAAGAATGTGTGATCTTGGACAAATGTCTCACACTAGACATGAGAGCTTTTGGAACCCTCAACGGTAGTATGTGTCCGTTACATAATTTATGCATTCACACATTTCTTCATCCTTGCACTAGCGCCTTATCAATCAATCCTTTTGCTTCACTGCACTCCATACCTGCAGCGCCAAATCACATAAAAATCACAACTCAGGCCATCACGCACAAAATCCACACACACCCATGGTGTAGTGGTCTTAACGAAAGAACAGGCTAATTGGAAAATGTTGACATGGAGCCGACATGGTTAGCGCACAATTTGATTGGAGGTGGCGACACCATTCAAGCGAGCACACAGGAGATTGCCACACTTACAAGGACAACTGGATACCTCAAGGAAAGCCAGCTGCAAAAGTATCGATGAGCTGGGAAGACGCCATCGTCAATGCCTTACAAATGAGGGAACGAAGAGAGCTCCGTTAGGTCCTGCCCACCTCCTCACATATGAAGGAGCCGGCACTGCCTCTGGTCCTGGTAGCAGGACCGGAAAAATAGAGTTTTGCAAGCTGCATCTTTGGAGTGGGAGAAAGGCGGGGCTTGTAGAATGCCAAACAGTGTTTTTACAGCCGTGCTGGCCAAGAAAATAAACAAAGGAGTGCAGCCGCTATAGTAAAAGCGGACCGTGCCATCAAAAAAAAAATATATATATAATAATGTCGACGGAAAGGTTCAAGTTGGGTAAGCCACGCATTTTGTAAATATGATGCGGCTGCCATTATTAATAAAAATAAATACGTTGCATGAAAGCATGTCGTGGGTGGATTAGGAGAAAATCATTTAAGAAAATAGCGCTCACAGACTAGATAATGCAGACCGTGTAACAACACAAGTATAAAGTCCAGTCCTCATGGGAGGTTACAAATGAAGACAAGGCATTACTAAGTAGGGCCAATACATCTAATGAGCTGAGTAATGCGGTAGTTGGAAATCCCTTGCCTCCTAAACTCCCCGTAGTTAGGCAAAAACCATCAATGCCAACAGTATCGGGGAGGAACGGGGATGTTGTTAGTACTCATGATGTTGGTTCAACGTATGTGGGAGGTAAAGTGGGTGAGCCGGGGGCTATCTCTAGTGGTCTTGTTCAGGCCAGCTCCTGTACTCAGGGAGGGGAGGAAAGTAGACCATTGGCAGGGATTGTGAGTGATAACATACCGAGTTTGTTACCGGGGCCTCAACGCCGAGAACCCCCACAGATGTACGAGGGAGCGGATGATAGTTTAGCTTTAGAGGGTTCCCAGCTTTTACATCTCCTCCAGCCGCTGCTCCCTTGGTAGTGGTTTTGCGAAATGTCCCAATTTTACAGGATGGATAGATTGAAACCACCGATCAGTTGATGGCCAAAACTCTGCATTGGCTTAGAACTCAATTGAAGAATGTTGGGGTCTGGGATTGGGACATCTGTAATCAGATGATTATGGCTAGACGTTCCGCTTGGATAGGACACTCTAGGAAGTATGGGAGAGGGGATTGCGTAGTTGCAAATTTTAATAATGAGCAGGTTGTGAGATTTTTGGTAGATCACATAGGGAATACTAACTTAGAGCATTATTCCAGTAAAATCTCCCTTTTGCCATTAGGGTTCTTTTATAGACCCCGTCATTTCACTTCGAAAGGTTGGCCAATGCCTCGTGTATCAAATCATCGAAGAGCATTGTATGGAATTATACAGAGACCACCCTATTTAAATCTAGTTAATAGATTTGCCACTCTGTCCGGTCTAGATGGTTGTGACTGACTACAATTTGTAAGTCCGTCTTTGTTGGAGAACATCACTGTTCGGCCTCCCTCATCTCCTGCGATTAACCCGGCTATTCAGCTAGATACATTAAATCATGCAGGGAGGAGCTTGAGCCAGATAACCACTGTTAGGGAGGATAGTACTGCTAGATGTACGATAGGGTCCATCATGGTGGCAGAGTTAAACTTTGCTAGCGACTCACAGCAGGAACACCTACAGATAATGACATGGAATGTAGCTGGGGCAAGGAACAAATTGCGGGATGTAAACTGGCTCAAAAGTATCCAACAATGCGATGTACTTTTAATACAACAGACTTGATTTACAGATAATTTCTTCGTAAACGTGTTCAAGACAATTTCAACAAATGCTATCCCCTCGAAGGCAGGTAGGGCCAGTGGGGGTCTAGCAGCACTTATATCTTTGTCTTCTCGGGCGACTTTAAAAAACTCTTATACTAAGGCGCCAAATTTCCAGTTTTTATTTTTTTCGGCAAAAGGACTACAGGACATTATAGTGATAAACTTTTATAATAATATTTGTAATGCTTCGAGATATGAGGTTATCACATCTTTGGATGAAGAACTGACGGACTTCATGAAGAGTGTAGGCCCGGACTGTTCCTTAATTTGGGCGGGAGACTTTAATATTGAACCATGTAATCTTATACCGGGGATTCAATGTGGTTATGAAGAGTAATTAGGCAGTGCCTCTGCACACTTTCCACATAATAACTATGGGGAAAGTATAAACCTTGTCATGTCTAAGTATAATTTAGAAATTACAGAGAAGGATATAAAGGGGAGTGGATGTGAGGATAGGGGTACTATATATACCTATGAAGGAGTAAGATCATCCTCATGTATTTTTTTTTTTTTTTTTTTTTTTTTTTTTGAAAACCTTTATTTCGAAATTCAGGACACAGCTATTCAGCCGACAGCCCGAAGGTTCGGCAGCATTGCAAGTTAGATACAGTAATGCGTCCCGGATACAGTACGAAGTGTGATGCAAAGGTCCAATTTTAAATAAACACAGAAAAAACACACAACAAACCCCAGCAAGGCAGAACATTGAAAACCCATGGCGAAAGCCCCCAGGGGAGGCAGGACCCCACTCATCTACTAAGTATAAGACTGTGTGCGGAGGAAGAAGGGGAACCGCAGAGGCCCAGAACGGGTACCTAAACCAAACTGTGCTGGACGGTAGGTCCGGGGGAAAGCTGTTCCTCGGGAGGTTCCAGATCCGGGGCAAGACATATTCCCCCCCTATATTGGTTCCACCGCCCCCAGATGGCGTGCCACTTCCGGGGGCGACCTCTAGAGCAGTAGACCGTCTTCTCCCTAAACATGCTCCAATCCATGTTCTCCTTCCACGCGGTCAGTGTAGGGGGACCCGAGGAGCCCCATAATCGCGCGATATCCCTCTTAGCCACCATGTTACCCAGAGTCACCCATTGGGTCTGTGCCTCATCGAGATCAGTGGGCCCCCAAACGTTCAGGAGGCAACACCGTGCCTCCGGCTGTACCACAATGCCCGTCACCTCCCCCATAACTGCATGGACTCTCCTCCAGAACTCCACGATGACCCCACATTCCCAAATGATGTGCAGGAAAGTACCCACCATACCACATCCCCTTCTACACAGGCCGTCCTCCGAGAATCCCATGTGGACCAGCCGTGGCCCCGTAACATACACCCGGTGCAGTATTTTGAGCTGCACCAGCCTCAGACGCGACGGGATCGCAACCTCCTTAGGCGAAGAAACCGCTGACTGCCAGTCCTCATTATCCAACTCGAGGCCATCCCTGGTCCACTGTTCTCTCAGCCCCAATAGCAAGTCCGCCCGGACGTTTATCAACTTCTTATATATGAGCGAAATCGTGCTCTCGGGCATATGACCATCAAGGACTCGGTCCTCAAGGGGAGAGGACTCCGGCACCTTCTCACCCTCCACTAGGACTGACCGGAGGGCGTGGCGCAGCTGGATATACCTAAAATACTCTGAAGGCCCTAGCTCAAACTCAGTCTGCAACTCCTCGAAAGACTTCACCCTCCCCTTATGCAGCACATCCCCCACCTTGGATATCCCTATCAGATCCCACTTATCAAAGCCCTTCGTATGCCAAAGTCTTCCCAACCGTTCCGATTCAAACAATGGGGTAGCGAGGGTTAGCCTGTCCTTCCAGCCCAGCGAGTCGGTCGCCATCTTCCACACGCGCACCGCCACACCTGTGGGCCCCGTGAGGGACGAGTCTAGGGACCGCGAATACAACGCCCTGTAGTAGTTGCCGCCGCGCAGCAGCCACCTATCCATGGCATACCCAGGGCTGAGGGCAGGGCCGTAAAACCCATGGTTGATCGCGCTCAACTGCGTGGCCCAGTAGTACCGTCGGATGTCTGGGAGCGCAATGCCCCCATCGTACCATGGGAGCGTCAACTTTGAAATAGCTATTCGCGGCCGCCCATCCCACAGCAACGTCCGTTGGAGGCCTTCGACCTCCCGAAAATATTTAGCCGGTACCCAGTCCAAGGTGTTCTGGAGGGCGTAGAGGAAGCGGGGAAGAGACATCATTTTGAACAGGGCCGCACGCCCAACAAGGGAGAGCGGCAGCCTCCGCCAACCCTCAACATCTCGCCTCAAGCGTGCCAAGGGGGGGAGCAGGTTCCTCTCATAGCGCACAGCAGGATCCATGGATATAAAAATCCCCAAATACACAAAACCTTGCTGGGCAACCTGTATCGAACATGTTCTAGGGATCGGTGGGACCTCGCCACTAAGAACGTACAAGTAC
This sequence comes from Triturus cristatus, assembly GCF_964204655.1. Lineage (NCBI taxonomy): Eukaryota > Metazoa > Chordata > Amphibia > Caudata > Salamandridae > Triturus > Triturus cristatus. Next base: position 237,936,639 of record NC_140586.1, on the reverse strand, counting down.
GATTTGCCCCAATTAATCACAAGCCCCGAGTTCCTACCGAACGATGCGAGTACGTCACAGACCACTATAAGTGACTTCTTAGGTGAGGCAAGATAAAGCAGGATATCATCGGCATAAAGTGAAATACGGTCCTCATGATCAGGCGACCACCGAAGGCCCCGTATATCCGGGTGCCAACGTATCCACGCAGCCAACGGTTCAAGGGCGAGGGCGAACAACAGAGGCGACAGGGGGCAGCCCTGCCGAGTACCCCTTCCAAGCTGAAACGGAGCAGATGCCCGACCATTCACCACAACCTTCGCTAGTGGCCCCTCGTACAGCAACCGGACCCAACTCACAAACCCGCGACCGAAACCAAACTTGGCCAGCACGGCCCATAAGTATGCCCACTCCACCGTGTCAAAGGCCATCGTGGCATCGAGAGATGCCACAACAGCCGGTTCACGCAGCGTGCCCGCCCTGGCGATGACGCCATGAAGACGCCTAAGGTTCAATGCTGTGTTTCGGTGCGGGATAAAGCCAGATTGATCCGGGTGGACCAGATCGCCAAGTACTCTAATCAGACGGGTTGCCAGGAGTTTGGCCAGAATTTTCGGCTCAGCGTTGAGGAGTGAGATGGGCCGATAGGAGGCGCATCTATCTCGGGGCTTACCCTCTTTGTGTATGACCACGATCGACGCCAGCCGCTGATCCAACGGAAGGATCCCATCTCCCCGCGCCTCCAAGAACATGGCGCGCAGGTGAGGGGCGACCCTATCCGGGAACAGTTTGTACAGATCGATCGGCAGTCCGTTCGGTCCAGAGGCCTTACCCGAATTCAACGCGCGAATCGCCCCCGCCACCTCGTCAACCGTGATGTCGCCATCCAAATCGTCCCTATCTATGTCAGAGAGGCAGGGCAACTCGATATCACGAAGGAGATCAGACGAGTCCTCGGGCGGCCTGTCCGACACAGAGGAATAAACCCTATGAAAGTACTCCGCGAAACACTCCACAATCCCTTCAGGTTCCACAATCACCTCTCCCCCCTCTCCAATCAACTCTGGCACCACTCTATTGACCCGTTCCTTCCTGTCCAGCCACGCCAGGAGTTTCCCTGCCTTATCTCCAACATCATACAGACGGCCCTGTTGTTCCCTGCTGAGGGTCTTGGCGGCGTCCGTCACCAGGTCCCTATACTCCGCCTGCTTCAAGCAAAGCTCATGCAATGAGGACTCTGTGACCTCCTCCTCCATATCCCCTTCAAGGGCCGCAATCTCCTCCTCTACTTGCCGCACTTCGCAATCCCTCCGATTCTTGGCAGTCACCACCAGGGAGAGGGCCTCCCCCCGAAGCACGGTCTTAAAAGCTTCCCACAGCGAGATCGCCGAGTCCACAGATCCCAGATTGTCCTTAAAGTAATTATCTACCTTCTTTACCAGGGCGCTATGCATCTTGGGATCTCGGAAATACCAAGGGTTAATGGGGGCCACCCTCCCTCCTCCCTCCCGACCAAGATCCAGCCGGATCCACACTGGCGAGTGATCAGAGATACCACGTGCCATGTGCCTCGCCTCGGATATCAACGAGGCATGTGTGGCCAAAGTGAGCAGGTAGTCAATCCTGGAGAGGCTACCATGCGCCCCGGAGTGAAACGTGTATTGACTCTGTGTGGGGTGCCGGAGCCTCCAGCAGTCTATCAGGCCAAACGTGTCTAGGAGGTCTGGAAGCCATTTCTGAGCCCCCCCTGTGTCCCTGGGCGGGTATCTATCCAGCAGGCCGGAACCCACAGCGTTGAAATCCCCTCCCACTACCAGCATGCCCCCCGGGAGATTCAGCAAAGCCCTGCCCAACTCAGCAAATGTGGCGGCCTGCAGGGCCGGCGGGACATAAACCGAAACCAAAACCAAAGTCCTTCCTTCCCACCGCCCCGCCACCGCCACAAACCTCCCCCTATCGTCAACAATGGTGGAGTCCACCTCAAAAGGCAGCGAGGCTCTAACGAGGATGCCCACCCCCCTGGACCCAGAAGAGAATCCCGAGTGTGCAATGAATTTATACCCCTTCCTATTCAGGGCATAGCACGTATTGCCTATGAGGTGCGTCTCCTGCAGCAGTACAACGTCTGGCATTGAGCGTTTCAGAAATTGCAAAACAATCCCCCTCTTAATGCGATCCCCCAAACCATTAACATTCCAGCTTATAACACTTAGGCCTCTACCCCCCATCCTCAAACGGAAAGAGGCCCACCCCACACCCGAGGCGCCACCATGGAACAGCCCTGAGGATAATCATCATGCCTTGCAGAAATAAACCCCCCAACAACAAACTCAAACTCCCCATAACTCCCCCCACCCTGCACCCCTGCTGCTGCTTAAAAAGCCCCCCCAACTTGCAGTGTGCCTGTCGCCCTACAAAAACAAAAATCTACAAAAAGTACCCCAAGGGAGGAAAAGAGCACCCCTCGTCCTCCCGCAACCCTCCACAGTTACTGCACTCTATTCAAATCTACAAATATGGTCAAATCAAGTCAGGCCGGCTTTGAGTTATCAGCCCTGGCCATCCCGGCCACTGTCTCCATGCTCAGCTGTGTCGTCCCCGGTCCGTCGCCGGGGCAAGGCGTCCAGCCATTCATCGGCCATAACAGGAGAGTCAAAAAAGAATGTCCGATCTTCATGCACCACCCGTAGTCTGGCGGGTAAAAGCATGGCATACTTTAGGTCCCGCTCCCGAAGCCTTCGCTTCACCCCCAGGAAGCTCTGTCGCTGTCTCTGCACCTGCTGGGTAAAGTCCGGGTAAAAATTCACCGACGCATTCTGGAAGGGGACTGGGCCCGTCACCCTCGAAGCTTGCAGGATAGCGTCCCGATCTCGGAAATGAAAGAGCCGGGCGACAATCGGCCGCGGCGGGGCACCCGCCTTGGGCCGTCCGCCTGGCACCCTATGGGCTCTTTCCACCGCAAAAAACTTCCCAAGGCCCTTAGGCTTCAGATGGTTGAGGACCAAATCTTCCACAAGCAGGTCCGCCGAAGCCTCATCTGAGGACTCCGGGACCCCGATTACGCGCACGTTGTTGCGCCTGGACCGGCTCTCGAAGTCCTCCAGCCGGCGGGCGGCGAGGGCACTCTCGGCCCTCAGCTTCCGGACCTCGTTCTGCAGTTCCGCGACCTCATCAGTGAGGCCCGTGGTCTTGTGGTCCAGGTCCTTAACGCGCTCGTTTGTCTTGCCCAGGTCCGAGCGGATCAAGTTGACATCCACCAGGATGGCATCCACCTTATGCGCCAGGGCCTCGAATTGCCTCCCCATCGAGGTCTGCATCCCATCAAGCGCGCCCATGACATCCTGCAGGGAGAGCTCCGGGGTCCCAGGCGAGTCCTCCTTCTGGGCATCCGGCGCCTGGCTCGATCCACTCGGCGATGTCTTCAGGAGGGCGTAACGGTCCATACTATTGACTTGGGAGTACGTTCCCCGCCTGGTGGACTTAGTCTTCAACCTATCTCCTTCTGCCTTGCCCGACATAATGGACTCCAAGCAGTCCAATGCAGAGAGGACCGTCCCCTCTCAGAGAGAGGTATAAAGAGTGAGCAGGTCCGCCTTGTTCTTCCAAAATAGCCCACCGAGCGTCCCTGGGGTTATAGAACCACCCAGAGCACTACAGTATCCAGGCAGACAAAGTGAACGAAACCGAAAGTGAAAGAGCGAGGGCCTCCGTCCGGTAGTTCACACCTCACCAGGCCGTTGTTGATCAACTAGGAGTCGGGCATCCTGCCAACTCTAGCCCCTGGCATCTCCGGGAGTTAGGCCGCAATCTTTCGCCAGTCATAAGTCCGGTTCCCGGTGGGCGATCCGGTCGCGGGTAGCATCAATCGCCTCCCTGACAACTCAGCAACACGGTGCCATGCATACCATCAGGATTTGAGTCAGGATAGTCGACGGAGGGCGCGAGGGTCTCGGGAGCTCTAAGCTCACGCGGCCATCTTGGTCAAGCGCTAGGCTCCTCCCCCTCCATCCTCATGTATTGATCATTTTATAACTTCAATAAATCTTAGATCTCTTATATTTGAATGATCTGTCTCTCCAAGTTTATTGAGTGATCACCATCCCCTGTTAATAACTTTCAACGCTCCCTTTAAAAAAAAATCTGTATTAAGTATTCACGCTGTGGATATAAAAACCCAGGGTGAAAATAGGATTTTAATTAAATGCGCAGGTGTTGATCCAGAAGTTTTTACAAATAGGATCCTACCAAAAATTAATCATCATATTATAACCTGCTTTGATAAATTCTCAAATAGCATAGACATAGTTACGGCCTTCCTAAGTATCTCCAATGTAATCTCTGATAACTTGTGAAGGAATTCTAAGACAAATGCATCGCACTCCCCAAGATGGTTCGATAACCAATGCTCTAGATTAAATAGAGATTTAAAGTCTGCATTAAAAACTATTCCACGTTATAGGGAGGAGATTAATATTCTTCGGAAATCATATAAAGAAGCTCTTACCCAAAGAAAATTGGAGATCAGGGAAAATGTCCGGGAGAACCTAATTAAAGCTGCCGAGACTAAAAACTCGACACTTTTTTGGAAAACCCTGGACCAACCATTCTTCAAAGATGTCCATTTAGTAAAAATTGATACGGTAGTTACTCCTGCAGACTGGTTAACCCATTTTGAAGCAATTTTTAATGAAACACATCAGGGTGTTATAAATAATGAGGATAACACAGTTATTATCTTAAAAAACACCAAAATAGGAAGCATAAGTCAAGATGAAATTAGAACAGCCCTTAAAAACAGCGCTAGTGGTAAAGCGGCTAGCCCCGATTGGGTCCCAATAGATGTATTTAAATATAATATGGCGGGGTGATACCTGCCACTTGGACGGAGAGTCTGATAGTCCCCATCTTTAAAAAAGGGAATAGGAGTAGTGCCAGTTGCCATCGCCCCATATCTTTGCTTGACTCAACATCTAAAGTCATGGGTAGAATGTTGTTGGCCAGGCTGGAGCAATGGGTAGAAGAAAAAAACATCTTATCTGCAGCTCAGTATGGCTTTAGACGAGGCGTTGGAACAATTGAACAGTGTTTGAACTTAGAACTAATAATAGGAAAATACACCTTCGCAAGGGAGGGCTGCCTTCACCTCTGCTTTGTAGATTTGTCAAGTGCCTTTGACTTGGTAAATCATTCAAAGTTATGGGAGACGTTGGGAGGGATGGGTGCCCCCGAGGACATTATTAGCTTCTTATCTCAAATTTACGCTTGTCTGTCTGCAAAGATACGCTATGGGAAACATGGGGAATGCACGAAGCACTTTAATATTACACGTGGGATAAGACAGGGCTGTACTCTTGCGCCTCTTTTGTTTTCACTTTATATAAATGGTGTTGATGTCTCATTACAGAACTTGGGGGTAGATGTTCCTAAGGTCGGTAATCGGCCCACGCCCCTTTTATTGTACGCCGATGACGCTGTCCTAATTTCAAGGACAGCGAACGGCCTACAAACCTTGATGGACAATTTTACTAGTTTTATGACAGAATTTTTAAAAAAAATTATCCTGAGTAAGACTTTGGTTATGTCCTGTGGCAAATGGAATATTAAAACAAAAACATATTATATTAACGGGACACCGATTGAGAGAACATTTACATTTTCCTATTTAGGGATTCTTTTTAACAGTAAGGGTACTGGAATACTCATATAACTCTATGCAAGTTAAAATTTGTGAACTTAGTGGATGCTATTTTTAGATTCTCCCAAAAAATCGGCAATAAATCTGTCCGGGAGCTGAAGTTATACGGAGCAAAGTGCATCACAGCGAGTTGTTACAGGGGAGCCACACGGGGGCAGGCAGATACTATGCAGATACAAACCCTTGAAAATAACTTTTTAAGACGCTTGCTAGCCGTAATTGCCTCTACTCCTTTGATTATTTTGCATAGAGAAACTGGAACATCATATATATATGACTTGATTAGTATGGCCGCTTTAAACTTGTGGCACCGTGTCTGTATTAGGGAAGAAACTCATTTTACGAGGGATATTATATCAGACAGTGTAAGAATATACCTTGGTTAAGTTATATCAGTGGTCTTTTAGAAGAATGAAATTTGGCCCTGAACTGGAATCAACCTGAAGATATACAAAAAACTAGTAAGGCTGAATTAAAAAGGAGCCTCTTGAATGCTAGGATAGCGTCAAGAGACGAGGTTTCAAGTACCAAGATAACTGTTGTATCTTATCTTGAGGGGCCAATTGCAATGGGTATACAGCCATACCTCGTTTTTATTACTAATGTTCAGCATAGATTCTACCTAACCAGACTACGGATGAACACATTACACTATCTTTTTGCTTTACCTAAAAGGGTCAAGTGGTGTGCTAATCTTCCAAATTGTCCATGTGATGGTAGGTCCAAACAAAGCACCCTACATTTTTTACTTTTTTGTAATTTTTACACGGAAATTAGAAAAGTTTTTCTCCATCCAATTTTTAAAGATAATTGCCTGTACTCCTATAAAGCTGGTTTTAATTGTTTACGAAATTTGGAAAAAATATCTGTCTGTAATGCAGCAATTTGTTATATAGTGTCGGCAACTAAACAAAGGCATGAACTCGCTCACTTAGAAAACTTGAATTATGAAACAATATAAAGTGTATTGTCTTTATGATATGTACAACTGTATAATGATTATGCGTTTTTTAAATATGTTATGATGCTGTTTCTTCTTGATATTTTTCGGTCATAAATGGATTTTATTGTATTTTATAGTATGCTTTTATAGACATTTTGTATGATCTGAATAAAGCTTGATTTGATATGATTTGATTTGATACTAAGTAGGGACTAACAAGCTTATTAACTAATCAGAAGCAACCATTTAGAAAGGACAGTAACAGGATCCAACTGAAAAGATGGGCGAAGAGTGGTCTGGGCATCAAGTCCATACCTAAATACAGCGTGCCTCGCTGAGCAGCACGTGCGCTGCCCAGTCTCAACCTAAAAACGCAGTATGACGAGGCCAGTAATACCAGCTTCATCACACGTTTTTTGGGTCCTTTTGTCCCTGTTGCCCCTCCCACCATCCCTCCTTTTATTCCTATTGCCCACCCTTTCCCTGTGCTAAGAAAGAAAATAGCACTGCGACACTGCAAGAGCTGACTGCATCATAGCGCTTTTTTTCAAACCTTTAGAACATGGCCAAAAGACATTGGCAACACTAATACCTCTTGCATAAGTGAGACATATTCACTTTGTAATGCTTAGTTACTGTGTATTGAATAGATAACACTGCTGCAGTCCTCGCCTCAAAAATATACAAGTAGCATTACCATGTGTCAGTGTAACGCCCTGAACGTCTCAGGATCGTTTAACAGACACGATAATGAGAACGCAACCACTTGTGAAGGTTTAGTTATTTTAATGAAGGCAAAAATAATACAAGGAATAAACAAAGGTTATAGTCACTGGAATCCTCCAGGCTAAGTACGTTACCAGCCCACAGCACGGATGGTCCTAACCGTCCTCTGCATATACGCCGATCCCGGCGTATGCCAACAGAGGGCAGAAATGAAATGGCCGACAATGCCAATCGGTAGGCTGTGAGGGGCACGAAGAGTGTTGGGGAGAATCGAGGAGTCAGGGAAACACCCAGCCGGGGTCTCTACCTGAAGGGAGCAGCCGCTCAACCTCTTCCTCAGACTGCACCGGGACGCGGAGTCACCTCCTGGTGATGCGTCACCGATACCCCAATCACAAGCAAAGAAGTCTGAACCGAGAGCAGCCGCTCGATCGATCTTGTGGACTTCCGAGTCTGTAACGCGGCAAACACCTCCTGGTGTGCGTTACAGCTGGCAGTCCCTGTAGCTCTGGTCGGGCTGGGAGTTACGACTCCAACCAGCAAAAACGCCACTGCGCTTTGACTCAGCCGAGTCAAAAAGCGAAGCTCAATGGTTATCCGGTAGAGCTTCCGGGTCCTTCACAGGTGACGATGGGGCAAGACACGGCCCAGGGAGTAACGACTCGACCTACCTCCGTTCTTGCCTTACTGGAGCACCACTCCGGAACACTGCTCTTCACTAAGCAGGTACGTCGGTTGTAAACACAATATCCGACAGCGTTGTACCTCCCGGTTCCTCCCTTTATAGGGCGTTGTTTTCCTTGAGTTATGTAACAGCTCTCCTGTTTACATAAGGGCGTGTTTTCCTTGAGTTATGTAACAGCTCTCCTGTTTACATAAGGGCGTGTTTTCCTTGAGTTATGTAACAGCTCTCCTGTTTACATAACCTCTCAACCGCTAAGCATCCTGGGAGATGTAGTCCGTTTTCGCTGGTTACCGTTTTCCTCCCCTCGCATGACAGGAATTCTTGACAGTCAGACTGTGCCACATTAAATACTGCTCGGCACCAAGTTCGGTGGCCAATAAAATATGTTTTTGGGGGATAAATCGCTGGTAACTCAGCAATGCCCCTTTCACTTGGTTTGGAGTACCCCAACACCACCAATCCCCCTCCACCACAATTGTCATATGGAAATACCAGCTTACATTACCGTCAGTTCTTTTCACCTCGTAATGGGACGTTCCTTCACTCATAACCTTTGAACTTTGACATTTTGTCAGCCGTACTTTGCACCCTCACCCTCCTGCGTACCTGATACATTGGCACTACGAAGTGACTCTGCTGGTACAGATGAGAAAAAGAGCCTCCCACACAGCTGCTGGTTATTAAGGGAGGTGGACGCGTACCTTCCGGGCACACCTCCAGGAGTACAGGGGCGTAACACAGGCCCTCGCAGCCCCCGCGGTGCGGGGGGCCCCCAAGCTCCAGGGAGCCTCCAGAGGGGGTCCCTCCACGTACCTTGCAGGGAGCCCCCCTCAATTTTCTTTAAGCCAGTGCTGTGGGCATCTTGACAAAATAACAGAAGAACAAACAATAATTAAATCTAAAGCTGAAAAAGAAATTCAGTATTTTATCAAAACCTTACCACCCACAAAGGCTGTAGAGGAGGCCAGGCAGTCTTGTGAATGACTATGGCAGGACGGAGGCGATGATTATGCAGATCTTTCTTCACTTTATTTGCATAGCATTTCAAAGAAAAAGTAACAACACCAACAGTAAACAAAAGACTACACAGTCCATGAACCATAGAGGGGGTAGTCTCCAAGGCAACCATAGTCCAATCTAATCACAATCCATAGTATATAATGTGGTGACGTTCCTTCTGCTTCCTCTTTCTTCACTGCTCGTCAGTTAAGTGCATTCCTTACATTCTTAGCTTAATCTGACGTGTCTTTGTTTGTTTAGCAGTTTATTGTGCGCTTCATTGGTAATTGCATTGTTTTCACAATTGGTTCTAGCGCAGCAGACTCTTGCCCGAGCGCGTTCTTCCCCGTCGCGGTGTCTCATGCTGTGTGCTCCGTGCATGGTGAGATTCTGTCAGGCGCGTTGGGTCCAGGCGAGGCAGCTCCGTCGAGCGCTTCCGCCGGTCTGGACGCACGTTTGAGACTCCGGACACTCCTTGGTGTCGCATGACTCCCAACCAACCCTCGCCTAATTCTGACACCGCAACGCTGTGATCTCCCCACACTATCTCGGTAGTGTACAGCACCACCTGGTGGCAGAAAGTGGTACTGCACCTCAATTGACTAAAACAGCTTTGAGGAAAGCCCAGCTGTTAGAGCACCGGCGAGGGGGCTGCCTTAGGAATTTTACAGGCGTTTCTTTTTTGGTGCTCACACCCTCTATTGGCATGTCTTCTTATGAGGACCATGTTTATTCCTCCTACCAGGAAGTGGAGGAGGTATGGCCCCCCAACATCTCCCTCCAGCTATGGAGTGGGCACTCTCCCACGCTATTTCTCGGGCGCTGGCTCCGCTTAAGGATCGGGTGGACCAGTTAGCGAAAAGCATCCCGGGGGTGTTCAGTGACCCAGATTTGGCGGTAGCTGGTCCCAGTAGCTCCCAGATGGGCAATAAAAGGTCCGTTAAGCGTAATCCTGGGCACTTTGAAGGATTTGATAAAACATACACCCTGCCGGGAGGAAGAGGCACCCGGAGATAATTGCGACATTGTCGCCACTAATGCAGACCCCGATGGCGGTTTTCCCTTAGAGGAAGAGGGTGTATCAGAGGACGATTTCTCCTCCGATGAGGATAAGGACTCGGGGCGTCCCTGGCGTCCAGAGTCCCGCTCCTCTCAGTCCTCGGTTGGGGATGGGGTCCACTCGGACATGTTCGAACCTACCCAGATTTATCATCCTAGGTCGGCAGAGTGGATCCCTGATGCCAAAGTGGCAGAGTACGTGGCGGGAAACTTCATCAACCCCTTGAAAGGGACGTCAGGAATAGGATGAGGGGAGAATGTCCCAGGCCCGTATTGAACAGGAAGGTGGCTCACAAGCCAGAAATTGACGAGAAAGTTTGTACTTTTTTCTCGAAGTATATGAGGGACCCCAAGAAAGGGATTGATAGGTCTTGGAGAAATTGTCAAGACAAGCTCTTGGACGTGGTAGGGCTCTTTACCCAGATTATTCAATTGGCGGAGCGGTCCAAGGAGTCAGGATCCCCTTTGCCCACAGACATTTTGGCTGGCTGGGCGCAACACGCTATTTGCCTATTATGCAACACAAATTGTGCCCTAGCTGCGGAAAGAAGACGATCCCTTCTTATTAAGATCGATCCCTAGTTGGGGGACTTGGCCATCTCTGAGGCGGGGCCCATAGCTCAGGGTAAACTCTTCGGGGAGCCTTTTGTTAAAGAGCTCAATAAATTTGTGACCACTTTTTCAGCCCTGGATAAGGCGTAGGCCTCCATCAAAAAGATATTCCCAGGGCGGGGTTTTGCCAGGACCGGACGAGGTAGGGGTCGCTCCTCCAGTCGCGCTCAACAGCAAGGCCCCTCCAACAGAGGTCAGCGGAGAAATAATGGCTGGAATGACGGCCGCCAAGGAACCTTCTATCCCAGCAGAGGTTCCAGAAGAGGAAAAGGACGTGGCAACAGAGGAAGCGCCAATGCTCCTGGAGGACCCTCTGGTAAGGATTGCCCTTTCTTTCCCACAAGATTTGGGGGGGAAGCTACTTCTCTTCGCCCACAATTGGGGGAAAATCACGACAGACACTTGGGTGTTACAGACTGTAAGGGGTTTCCACATAGAATTCTACAGGACCCCCACACAGGCGGTGCGGCCGCGCCCCATGGTGTTTTCGGCAGAGGAGGAGAGCCTCATAGAATCAGAAATTTCGGAACTCTTGAGGAAAGGAGCTATTTGCAGGTCAGCACTTCATCCAAGCGGTTTTCTCGGCAACATGTTTCTAGTGCAGAAGAGGGAATTTGAGGGAATTCAACGAGTGGCTGGTCTACCGCCACTTCAAAATGGAGGAGATACACTTACTGCGAGACATCCTTCTCCCAGGGGACTGGATGGTCAGACTCGATCTGAAAGATGCGTACCTAACAGTTCCCATTTTCCCTCCTCACAGGAGATTCCTTCAATTCGCCTGGAAACACCAGGTTTTCGAGTTTCGAGCACTACCGTTCGGACTCTCGTCCGCCCCGTGGTGCTTCACGAAGCTATTGCGTCCAGTGGAAGAGACGGTCCGTGAGCGGGGAGTACAAATTTGGACGATATCCTTATCATGGATCAGTCTTTGGTACATCTCTCCTACAACGTGAACATGACTATTGCATTGTTACAGGACCTAGGTTTTGTCATCAACACACGGAAGTCGGAGCTGCGCCCAGCGAAGCAGATGGTCTTCCTGGGTTTCCTCATAGATTCAGTCTCAGCCTCCCTGAGCTTGCCAGCGGTAAAAGTGAACAAAATACGGAAGTAACTCGCTCAAGTTCTCCAGAGGGACAGGATTTCTCTGCGGAAATTGGCCAGGATCGTGGGCCTTTTATCCTCATCGATTTAGGCCATCTTCCCGGGCCCACTACACTACAGGGCCCTTCAGAGACGAAAAGCTCACCATCTATGGAGAGGACTTACCTACTCACAGATTATCTCCCTGACGGAGGAAGCCAGGGCGGAGCTTCGATGGTGGATCGCGCACATGACCGCCTGGAATGGGCATGCGATCTTCAGATCGACACCGGATCTGGTGATAGAGTCGGATGCCTGCAGACTCGGCTGGGGAGCCCATTGTGGAGACATCTCTCTGGGGGGCAGATGGTTGGAGCAGGAGTTACAACTGCACATCAATTGTCTGGAGTTGCTGGCGGGATCCTTTGGGGTGAGATCCCTTACCAAGGACAGAGTTTCGTGTTGTATCTTGTTGAGGATGGACAACATCTCGGTGGTACAATACATAAATCGCCTGGGAGGCCCCCACTCTCGAGTTTTGGCCAACCTGGCAAAGGATTTCTGGCACTATTGCCTCCATAGACAGATCTCGGTGACGGCGAAATACCTTCCCGGACTGCAGAACACGGTTGCGGATTGGAACTCCAGGAACTTTTCCGATTCCAGCGACTGGTGACTGGATCGGGCAGTCTCTCTGGCTTTGTTGCACAGATGGGGTCCTTGCAGTCTTGACCTTTTTGCCTCACGTCTGAACCATCAACTTCCTCTGTTTGTGAGCTGGAGACCGGACCCGGAAGCTTCAGCGGTGGATGCTTTTCTCCAGGACTGGTCGAAGGAACACCCTTATGCGTTTCCCCCCTTCATGATGATATTCAGAGTAGCGGCTCAGGTTTGCCGTAAGTCAGTGTCCATAGTCTTGGTCACACCAATTTGAAGGGCGCAAGCTTGGTTCCCGACACTGATGGAACTGTCGTGGGATTTTCTAATACGGTTGCCCTCCTTTCCGTTCATTCTCCAGAACCCCCAAGGGGACCTTCATCCTCTCGTGATCCTGGGACACTTGCATTTCATGGCATGGAAGATTTCAGGGGACGCTGGAAAGATGTGCAACTTTCAGCAGACGCTGCAGACCTCATCCAGCAGGCATGGTCATCAGGTACAGTCAAGTGATATTGCTCGACTTGGAGACATTGGCATCGTTGGTGTCTGGAGAGACACATGGATCCCATGGGGGCAGGAGTTACACACATTCTAAATTTCCTAGCACAGCTGTTCCATGAGGGTCTGGCTTATCGAACGATTAATTCTTTTCGCTCAGCCGTCTCTGCAGGACATTGTGAGATTGATGGTAAACCAGCGGGTGAACATACCTGGGTTTGTAAGTTGATGCGAGGCATCAGACTTTCTAACCCTCCAGACCCTAGATATTCGGGGCTGTGGGATGTTAATCAAGTTCTGAGATTTCTCTTGGATTGGCAGGATAACCAATATCTGTCCCGGAAGGAGTTGCCAGCTAAACTAGCCATCCTTCTATGCCTCATATCTTGTAAACGCGTTTCTGATATTAGGGCTCTGGACATCACGGCACGGGTTTTTACCCCAGAAGGGGTTACTTTTTCTATCTCTCGACCAATACCAGGTCAGTATCTTATCCGTCTTTCCCGGAACATCCTAAGCTGTTTGTGGTCAGGTGCATAAAGGTGTATGAGAAAATGACCTCAGAGATCCTTCCTCCCGGGGAGAGACAATTGCTTATCGCCTTTGAGAAGACTTTCAGGGCAGTTTCCTCCCCTTCCATTGCCAGGTGGGTACGAAGTAGTGACTTCGCATAGATTTGTGGAGATATTATGAATGTCACTGTAACTTGATACTGTGCTTCTCGATAAATTGTTGATTTAATGTTTTTCTTACTGAAGAAATGTAAATTTTCATTGAATCCTTAAATTGTCGATAATTTGATTTTTCTATATAGTGTCCTTTATTCTCGGTCAATGTGAAAGTTTTCAGTATACTCAATCAATCAATCAAGATATTTGTAAAGCGCGCTACTCACCCGGAGGGTCTCAAGGCGCTAGGAAAAGGGGGGTCCGCTGCTGCTCGAACAGCCAGGTCTTGAGATGCTTCCTGAAGGAGAGGTGGTCTTGGGTAAGACGGAGGTGGATCGGGAGGGAGTTCCAAGTCTTGGCTGCCAGGTAGGAGAAGGATCTTCCTCCCATGGTGGCTCTTCGAATACGTGTAACGGCGGCGAGGGCGTGGCTGGACGATCGTAGCTGGCGGGTGGGAGTGTAGAAGGTCAGGCGGTTGTTGAGGTACCTGGGGCCCAGGTCGTGGAGGGCTTTGTGTGGGTGGGTGAGCAGTCGGAACGTGATTCTCTTGCTGACGGGGAGCCAGTGAAGGTCTTTCAGGTGTCCGGAGATGTGGCTGTGTCGGGGGATGTCCAGGATGAGTCGTGCGGAGGCGTTCTGGATGCGTTGGAGTCGTTTCTGTAGTTTGGCTGTGGTTCCGGTGTAGAGGGTGTTACCGTAGTCCAGACGGCTGGTGACGAGTGCCTGGGTGACCGTCTTCCTGGTTTCGGTGGGGATCCATCGGAAGATCTTTTGGAGCATGCGTAGGATGTTGAAGCATGATGATGAGACGGCGTTTACTTGTCTGGTCATCGAGAGGGAGGAGTCCAGGATGAAACCCAGGATGCGTGCGTGGTCCGTTGGTTTGGGTGCACTGCCCAGGGCAGGGGGCCACCAGGAATCGTCCCAGGCAGAGGGTAATGGTCCGAGGATGAGGACTTCTGTTTTGTCTGAGTTCAATTTCAGGCGGCTGTTCGTCATCCACTCGGCTACGTCTTTTATCCCTTCGTGTAGGTTGGTTCGGGCGGTGGCTGGGTCGTTGGTGAGGGAGAAGATCAGCTGGGTGTCGTAGGCGTAGGAGATGATGTTGAGGTTGTGTTGGCGTGCGATGGCTGCGAGGGGGCTCATGTAGACGTTGAAGAGGGTGGGGCTGAGTGATGATCCTTGTGGTACGCCGCAGATGACTTCGGTGGCCTCGGACCTGAACGGGGGAGGCGGACTCTCTGGGTTCTTCCGGCGAGGAATGAGATGATGCACTCCAGGGCCTTCTCTTGGATTCCGATGTTGCGGAGGCGCTGCACCAGGGTGTGGTGGCAGACAGTATCGAATGCTGTGGAGAGGTCTAGGAGGATGAGGGCCGCTATTTCCCCGTTGTCGAGCAAGGTTCGGATGTCATCAGTGGCTGCGATGAGGGCGGTCTCGGTGCTGTGGTTGGCTCTGAAGCCGGACTGCGAGTGGTCGAGGGATCCGTTCGTCTCGAGGAAGGTGGCAAACTGTCTGTTGACGGTTTTCTCGATGACTTTGGCAGGAAACAGGAGGAGCGAGATGGGGCGGTAGTTCTTGAGGTCGGGGGGGTCTGCTGATGGTTTCTTCAGGAGGGCGCTGAGTTCGGCATGCTTCCAGCTCTCCGGGAAGGTGGCGGTGTTGAAGGAGCGGTTGATGATGTCCCGGAGTTGGGGTGCGATGACGGAGTCGGCCTTGTTGAAGACGTGGTGGGGGCATGGGTCGGTTGGTGATCCGGAGTGGATGGTGTTCATCGTGCGGATGGTGTCTTTGGTGCTGACCAGGTTCCAGGAGCGGAGGGTGGTGGTGGGGGGTGTCGGTTTGGTGGTCGGGTGCGTGGTCTGTGCGGCGAAGCTGTTGTGTATGTCAGCGATCTTGCGGTGAAAGAACGAGGCCAGTGAGTCGCAGAGGTCTTGTGAGGGAGTGATGTCATTGTTTCTGGCGATGGGGTTGGAGAGCTCTTTGACGATGTTGAAGAGTTCCTTACTGTTGTGTGCGTTGTTGTCTACTCGTTCCTTGAATGCTGTCCTCTTGGTTGTGTGGATCAGCTGGTGGTGTTTGCGGGAGGCGTGCTTGAGGGCGTTCATGTTGTCTGTAGTCGGGTTTTTTCGCCAGGCTTTCTCGAGGGTGCGGCAGTTCTTCTTGGAGTTTTTGAGGTCGTCGTTGAACCAGGGGGCTGTCTTGCTTTTGGTCCTGTTGGCATGGTTTTTCAGGGGTGCGAGGTCGTTGGCGCAGTTGGTGATCCACTGTGAGAGGTTGTTGGCTGCTTGGTTGGGGTCCGTTGAGCTGGCGGGAGGGTTCTGGCTCAGTGCTGTGGAGAGCTGGTCGGTTGTGATCTTGTTCCAGCTCCTGCGGGGAACCTGTTGCTGGTGGTGGTGAGTCATGGTTCTTCTGAAGCTGAAATGGACGCAGCTGTGGTCTATCCAGTGGAGTCCGGTGGAGTGGCTGAAGGAGATGTGCTTGCTGGAGGAGAAGACTGGGTCAAGCGTGTGTCCGGCGTAATGTGTGGGGGTGTTCACCAGTTGCTTGAGTCCGAGGTTGGCGAGGTTGTCCAGCAGGGTGGTGGTGTTGTTGTCGCTGTTGTTCTCCAGGTGGAAGTTGAGGTCCCCTAGGGGTATGTAGTCAGCGGAGGGGAGGGCGTGTGGGCTGATGAAGTCAGCGATGTCTTCACTGAATTGTGTGCGGGGTCCTGGTGGTCTGTAGATGAGGGTGCCTCTGAGTGTGGTCTTGGAATCGGTGTGAATCTGGAAGTGAAGATGTTCGGCGGCTGTGAGGGTGTCGTCGTAGTTCGTCGTGATGCGGATGGTGTTCTTGTGGCCGATGGCGAGGCCTCCTCCTGTCTGGTTGGCGCGGTCCCTCCGGGTGATCTTGGATCCGTCTGGGATGGCGATGTCGGGCGCTGAGGAGGCGTTCATCCATGTTTCCGTGAGGAAGGCGACGTCTGGAGATGTGGTGTCGAGCAGGTTCCAGAGTTCCACGGCGTGTCTGTGGACGGAGCGGGTGTTGAGCAGGATGCACTTCAGGTGGTTGCTGCTGGTGCTTGGCTTGGCGGGTGTGGTGCGGGTCCGGATGCAGGAGAATTTGCAGGATTGGCAGGTGAAGGGACCGTGGGTGCGTCTTGGGGCGGCGCAGCAGCTGAAGAACGGGATAATGGAAGTGTTTCTGTGTTTCAGGAAATGACCAAAAGTTTGAATGCAACTATGGCCCGGCTTAACCTCCTCCAGTGAAGAAGAGGAAGCGGAAGGGACGTCACCACATTATACACTATGGACTGTGATCAGATTGGACTATGGTTGACTTGGAGACTACCCCTTCTATGGTTCATGGACTGTGTAGTCTTTTGTTTACTGTTGGTGTTGTTACTTTTTCTTTGAATTGCTATGCAAATAAAGTGAAGAAAGCTCTGCATAATCCTAGTCTCCTAGTCCTTAATAAAATTGAAACTTTACTTCTCGTTAGCTAGGAAATGTTTCATTTTGTGTGTGCTGAGACACCGCGGTTTATATTCAATCTGCACCCCTGGGACCCGGAAGTCTGAACACTGACCTCAGACCCGGAAGTGTAGACGACGATACGTTTTAACACATAGAGAGAAGCGGCCATCTTTGAATGCCCACAATCTAATTAAAAAGAACTATGTAGATCTAAAAACAGATACACACTTCCTGATAGTGCATGATATGGAACAAAATTACAATACTAAACTTTAAATGATCTCGAAGACATATTAATGATCAATATTGAAAAACTATACCGCGATCTTGGAATGTCGGCATTAAGAGTATGACCTAATTCCTCCTTTGTTAATACTGAAGTATTGATAAAATAAACAGCAATGGAGTATATGACATCATTATTCTCTTCTTGATGCAGAGTATTTTAGTCACGCAAATATGAGTGACTACAGACACTGTTTACAACATCAATCTAGTCAGAGGATTGACTATGACATATGCTTGATAGAAATGACACCGAAAGTGTGAAAGAGAAAAAAAAATGTAAAGATATTTTAGAAAAAGAAAAATATTTTTCTAGTGTATCAATTGCATGACACAACAAATTTATCATAATCTTAACTTACAGCTGCTTTGGAGTAAAGCCATAATGTAACATATTTGAAAAGACATAAGAATAAAACACCCAGTCTTCCTTACATTGTTGCATATATACTGATTCATTGATCAGAGGGTATAGGCAAGAACGTTTACAATCTAGCACAGAAACAAAGAAAATTGCTGCGTTGCCTTACCCTGCACCCGGGATGTGTTCCATGGGCGTTGAGGTGGGTTTTCCTACACAACACCAATGGAATTTGACGCTACCCCAGATTTACAAAGTGATGTCAACCTGGGGTAGCGCCAAATTAGTACGCCGCCCAAGGTGAGGTGTAACAAAGAGAAATACGTTTATTTTTCTTAGTTGTTTCCTCTTTCTATGTGTGCTGCTTTCCATCGCACACATCAAAAGAGGAAACGCCTCTTAGGATAGTTTTTCTGCAGGAAGGTGCCCCTTCCTGCACAAAAACAATGTTGCATGTAACAGAGGCACACTACAAGGGTGCCTACATTGGAGCAAGGCTGCCAAAACTGTACCAGCACAGAGAGAAAGGGCAGGAATGCATTATAGTGCTTAAATATGGTGCATTCCTGTCCTTTCACTTTGGCATAGGCCAGCACAGAAAAGTGTCTTGCTGAGCTGCCCTAAACCAAAATCCCATAAATAAGCCTCTTAGAGTTGTTTCTGATGTTCTGCCTCTTTAATATCTCCTTTGCTGGGCCCTACTGGCCTATGGGCAATCTGACTGTGCCCACAGTGCTGGTCAGACAGGTCACTGTGTGGGCAGGGTTTTAGGCTGTTTTGGGGCCTGTCTTATGGTTTGGTGGGATGTATTTTACTGGTTTACTGCTGATTTCACTGATAATACCACAAACATTCCCTGGAGCAAGCTCAAATGAATTCAGTCTCCCATGCCTTGTGAAAAACCTTATAGAGTATGCTTACAAGTTCAAAACTGCTCTGTTTGCAAATGGGGCCACTTTTTTAGCCATCTCATTTGCTAATGGACAATACTTTTCTTTTGGTGCCTGTCCCTATTTTTTGTGCCAGTCCGACTATGCTCTTTTGCATACATTATCATGGGTTTGGTGCTACACGAATAGCATGCATGTATTTTAGAACTTGAAAGTGAGATATTAAAAAAAAAAAAAACAGGTAACGTATTTTCCCCATTTATGTTTATTGAAGAAAATGGAATTTTAGTTGGGCGACAGATAAAATAAAGCCATGTTTGGCATAAAAAATGGTGAGTCGCCCGTCTGAATCGGGTCAGATAGCAGGTATAGAGTAGACACAAAGGCTTTGACAGTTAGCCTGTGCCAACTTACCTTTTCCATTCGCGGTTTGCCGTTTGCGCTGCCAAGTTCCGATCAGCTCACGCAAGTGCCAATACTAAATTCTCAACTGCTATTGGGGAACCAGATTCGAGTCCCAGCGTCTGCTCAACATCTTGTGATTCTGAGCAAATCACTTAAGCTCCCCGTGCCTTAAAAAATGAATATATGCCCTTATGTGATGCAACTGGTGCTCATGTAAAGGGCCCCCATACCTTCAGGTCTAGTTTACGCTATGTAAACACGGCCGGACTGGGAACCAAAACCGGCCCTGGCAAAGTGCTCGGCCGGCCCCACGGGGTTTGGGGGTGCCGCCGAGCTCTTTTCCAGGGCCGGTTTTCGGCCGATTTTGTTACTGGGCCGATTTTGCAGCTAAGCTGCAAAAACGGTCCTGTAACAAAAACGGCCCCCAGTGGCCAAAATCCGGCCCCCACCCGTGCGGCGCACCGGGGGATTGCCCGGTGCCCGCTACGGTCAGTCCGGGCCTGTATGTAAAACTCCCCCCAAAAGTTAAGTATTTATTGTTATTCATACATGCCATTCTGCTTCTTCAAAGACTTCAGGCATGTTTACAATGTTACTGGCCACTGGGTGTCGCTGTTGCATAGGTGTCAGTCTGCATTGAAGCTGTCTTATCGATCCTTCAATATTTCATGTGGTTATTCAATGATGTTGGAAACTTAATTGGGTTCCCCCACCCCCTTTTACTGCTCTACAGTTTTATCATCCAACCTTGTTATTTATTTTTAGAGCTACCTGCTTACCCTCCATCCATCTGAGTGGTCCCCATTGCATATTTGGTATGTTAGATGCACACTTTAACATTGGTTTGTGTTTAAAAGTTGAATATAGTTTAAGTGATAAGTCCTCTAGTATCATATGCCTGATTATCCCTGCCACCTGATACTTTATTTGTATAAAAAAAACGAAGTGCCAGGGCTCAAGGTTTTTCTTAGGCGGTCACTACAGTGCACACCACCCACTGCCCCTGTCATTACTGCCAAATGCCATTACTCACACACCTACTAATCATCACACTCTCACAAGTGTGATAATTTGCATCATTCCAGGCTGCCCAAAGCCTTAAGAATGGCCTGGGTGCCTTGGGATTGTTTTTAGGTCTTGCCAGCAACAGTGCATGCCCTAGCACACATGCTCTCGCTTGCGCGACAGATACCATTTGTACAAGGAATTTGGAGCCCGCCCACTGCTTACTATTTGTTGGCCTCATTGTCAGTCTTACTTTCTACCTCGTGAATGGCTGGGGCATGCTGACTTCACTTCTTCTTGGTTCGTGTGTAGCATGGATCTAGTACTGATTGCTTCATCTTGATTAGTGTCATTCTGCTGGTCGCATTGTGATCGAGGTGCTATTTTTATTTTTTTCCTTTCTTTTTTACCGTTGATTTGCTTCGTATTTGTTTTCTTCTTTTTCCATCTTCTTCTTATTGTCAGTGTTGCTTCTGCCCTCCCACTCCCTACATTGTCCGTGCTGCTTCTTCCCTCCCACCGCCCCAGCATCTCCTTTTCCGTGCTGCTTTTCCCCTTCCACCCCCGCTGTCCATGTTGCTTATTCTCTCCCATGATCCGCTCTCATGTTGTCTGTGTTGTGCCCTATGCCACCTGCCATAAGAAAACAATCATTTTCAATGCAATAGGTCTTGCATTTTTTAGAGTTGGAGCTATTGGCATCGTAAATGACAATGTCTTTTACCTATGTGTTTTGGTTTGGAATGTAGTGGATGTATGAACAGAGACAGTGCTGCAGCACTTCCTAGAAGACTTAGAATGAGAAATTACTACTGGGACCAGAGAAGCAACTGCAGCACTGTCTAGAGGACTTAGAATGAGGAATTACCGATGAGACCAGAGAAGCAGCTAGCAGCACTGTTTAGAGGACTCAGAATGAGGAATTACCGACGTGTCCAGAGAAGTATGTGTTCAGAGGACTAAGAATGAGGAATTACCACTGGGACCAGAGAAGCTGCTGCAGCACTGTTTAGAGGACTGAGGATGAGGAATTACCACTGGGACCAGAGAAGCAGCTGCAGCACTGCCTAGAGGGCTTAGAATGAGGACTTACCAATGATACCAGAGAAGCAGCTATAAGTATACCTATAAGATATAAGTATTAAGGCATGCAGCACTTTTTTTTATTTTACAAATTAAGCTCTAAATTATGGCTGAAGCCGGTACTTTAAATAGACGGGTATTGAGAACCTGCACTCCTTTAATCTGACATTAGCAGTTCTTCTCAGCAGGGCTGCAGTACACCTAACGGGCAAGGAGCAGCACTTTGCTTCTAGATGTCCATGTTCATTAGTCCCACTCCTTGGACCCTGCCACCACTGGCAGACAGTGGCAGGACACAACCAAGCACCCCAGGCACTCCCTATTCCAGGCGCTGCCGCAAACCACTTCTGGAAACCGATTTATAAGGATGTGGTGTCCTGGCTAAATTGTCCGGAAAGCCAGCAGAGTTAAGCATAATGAGAGTGGGTCCACTTCACAAAAAATAATAAAAACCCTCTCCCTTTAATATTCAGAATGAAAGGCCCATTAGAAACTTTGTGGAAAAAATAGTAACAAAATGGCTTTTCGCTACTTGGACCACAGACATATCCAACTTGCCTGAAAGCGGAGCATAGGAGACATCTGCAACAGCGCCAAAATGCCCTTACCTGGTGAATGATGCGCAATAATATTAATTATTATCATAATAAGAATGTGTGATCTTGGACAAATGTCTCACACTAGACATCGGAGCTTTTGGAACCCTCAACGGTAGTATGTGTCCGTTACATAAATTATGCATTCACACAGTTCTTCATCCTTGCACTAGCACCTTATCAATCATTCCTTTTGCTTCACTGCACTCCATACCTGCAGCGCCAAATCACATAAAAATCACAACTCAGGCCATCGCGCACAAAATCCACACACACCCATGGTGTAGTGGTCTTAACGAAAGAACAGGCTAATTGGAAAATGTTGACATGGAGCCGACATGGTTAGCGCACAATTTGATTGGAGGTGGCGACACCATTCAAGCGAGCACACAGGAGATTGCCACACTTACAAGGACAACTGGATACCTCAAGGAAAGCCAGCTGCAAAAGTATCGATGAGCTGGGAAGACGCCATCGTCAATGCCTTACAAATGAGGGAACGAAGAGAGCTCTGTTAGGTCCTGCCCACCTCCTCACATATGAAGGAGCCGACACTGCCTCTGCTCCTGGTAGCACGACCGGAAAAATAGAGTTTTGCAAGCTGCACCTTTGGAGTGGGAGAAAGGCGGGGCTTGCAGAATGCCAAACAGTGTTTTTATAGCCGTGCTGGCAAAGAAAATACACAAAGGAGTGCAGCCGCTATAGTAAAAGCGGACCGTGCCATAAAAAAAAAAAATATATATATATAATAATGTCGACGGAAAGGTGCAAGTTGGGTAAGCCGTGCATTTTGTAAATATGATGCGGCTGCCATTATTAATAAAAATAAATACGTTGCAGGAAAGCATGTCGTGGGTGGATTAGGAGAAAATCATTTAAGAAAATAGCGCTCACAGACTAGATAATGCAGACCGTGTAACAACACAAGTATAAAGTCCAGTCCTCATGGGAGGTCACAAATGAAGACAAGGCATTACTAAGTAGGGCCAATACATCTAATGAGCTGAGTAATGCGGTAGTTGGAAATCCCTTGCCTCCTAATCTCCCCGTAGTTAGGCAAAAACCATCAATGCCTACAGTATCGGGGAGGAACGGGGATGTTGTTAGTACTCATGATGTTGGTTCAACGTATGTGGGAGGTAAAGTGGGTGAGCCGGGGGCTATCTCTAGTGGTCTTGTTCAGGCCAGCTCCTGTATTCAGGGAGGGGAGGAAAGTAGACCATTGGCAGGGATTGTGAGTGATAACATACCGAGTTTATTACCAGGGCCTCAACGCCGAGAACCCCCACAGACGTACGAGGGAGCGGATGATAGTTTAGATTTAGAGGGTTCTCAGGATTTACATCTCCTCCAGCCGCTGCTCCCTTGGTAGTGGTCTTGCGAAATGTCCCAATTTTACAGGATGGATAGATTGAAACCACCGATCAGTTGATGGCCAAAACTATGCATTGGCTTAGAACTCAATTGAAGAATGTTGGGGTCTGGGATTGGGACATCTGTAATCAGATGATTATGGCTAGACGTTCCGCTTGGATAGGACACTCTAGGAAGTATGGGAGAGGGGATTGCGTAGTTGCTAATTTTAATAATGAGCAGGTTGTGAGATTTTTGGTAGATCACCTAGGGAATACTAACTTAGAGCATTATTCCAGTAAAATCTCCCTTTTGCCATTAGGGTTCTTTTATAGACCCCGTCATTTCACTTCGAAAGGGTGGCAAATGCCTCGTGTATCAAATCGTCAGAGAGCATTGTATGGAATTATACAGAGACCACCCTATTTAAATCTAGTTAATAGATTTGCCCCTCTGTCCGGTCTAGATGGTTGTGACTGACTACAATTTGTAAGTCCGTCTTTGTTGGAGAACATCACTGTTCGGCCTCCCTCATCTCCTGCGATTAACCCGGCTACTCAGCTAGATACATTAAATCATGCAGGGAGGAGCTTGAGCCAGATAACCACTGTTAGGGAGGATAGTACCGCTAGATGTACGATAGGGTCCATCAATGGTGGCAGAGTTAAACTTTGCTAGCGACTCACAGCAGGAACATCTACAGATAATGACATGGAATGTATCTGTGGCAAGGAACAAATTACGGGATGTAAACTGGCTCAAAAGTATCCAACAATGCGATGTACTTTTAATACAAGAGACTTGGTTTACAGATAATTTCTTCGTAAACGTGTTCAAGACAATTTCAACAAATGCTATCCCCTCAAAGGCAGGTAGGGCCTGTGGGGGTCTAGCAGCACTTATATCTTTGTCTTCTAGGCTGACTTTAAAAAAATCTTATACAAAGGCGCCAAATTTCCAGTTTTTATTTTTTTCGGCAAAAGGACTACAGGACATTATAGTGATAAACTTTTATAATAATATTTGTAATGCTTCGAGATATGAGGTTATCACATCTTTGGATGAAGAACTGATGGACTTCATGAAGAGTGTAGGCCCGGGCTGTTCCTTAATTTGGGCGGGAGACTTTAATATTGAACCGTGTAATCTTATACCGGGGATTCAATGTGGTTATGAAGAGTAATTAGGCAGTGCCTCTGCACACTTTCCACATAATAACTATGGGGAAAGTATAAACCTTGTCATGTCTAAGTATAATTTAGAAATTACAGAGAAGGATATAAAGGGGAGTGGATGTGAGGATAGGGGTACTATATATACCTATGAAGGAGTAAGATCATCCTCATGTATTGATCATTTTATAACTTCAATAAATCTTAGGTCTCTTATATTTGAATGATCTGTCTCTCCAAGTTTATTGAGTGATCACCATCCCCTGTTAATAACTTTAAATCTCACTTTAAAAAAAAATCTGTATCAAGTATTCACGCTGTGGATATAAAAACCCAGGGTGAAAATAGGATTTCAATTAAATGGGCAGGTGTCGATCCAGAAGTTTTTTCAAATAGGATCGTACCAAAAATTAATCATCATTTTATAACCTGCTTTGATAAATTCTCAAATAGCATAGACATAGTTACGGCCTTCCTAAGTATCTCCAATGTAATCTCTGATAACTTTCGAAGGAATTCTAAGACAAATGCATCGCACTCCCCAAGATGGTTCGATAACCAATTCCCCAGATTAAATAGAGATTTAAAGTCTGCATTAAAAACTATCCCGCGTAATAGGGAGGAGATTAATATTCTTCGGAAATCATATAAAGAAGCTCTTACCCAAAGAAAATTGGAGATCAGAGAAAATGTCCGGGAGAACCTAATTAAAGCTGCAGAGACTAAAAGCTCGACACTTTTTTGGAAAACCCTGGACCAACCATTCTTCAAAGATGTCCAATCAGTAAAAAGTGATACAGTAGTTACTCCTGCAGACTGGTTAACCCATTTTGAAGCAATTTTTAATGAAACACATCAGGGTATTATAATTAATGAGGAGAACACCGCTATAATCTTAAAAAACACCAAAATAGGAAGCATAAGTCAAGATGAAGTTAGAACAGCCCTTAAAAACTGCGCTAGTGGTAAAGCGGCTGGCCCCGATGGGGTCCCAATAGATGTATTTAAATATAATATGGATTTTTGCGTACCCGTTTTGCATACATTTTTTAATGCTACAATTGACGGGGTGATACCTGCCACTTGGAAGTAGAGTCTGATAGTCCCCATCTTTAAAAAAGGGAATAGGAGTAGTGCCAGTTGCTATCGCCCAATATCTTTGCTTGACTCAACATCTAAAGTCATGGGTAGAATGTTGTTGGCCAGGCTGGAGCAATGGATAGAAGAAAAAAACATCTTATCTGCAGCTCAGTATGGCTTTAGACGTGGCGTTGGAACAATTGAACAATGTTTGAACTTAGAACTAATAATAGGAAAATACACTTTCGCAAGGGAGGGCTGCCTTCACCTCTGCTTTGTAGATTTGTCAAGTGCCTTTGACTTGGTAAATCATTCAAAGTTATGGGAGACGTTGGGAGGGATGGGTGCCCCCGAGGACATTATTAGCTTCTTATCTCAAATTTACGCTTGTCTGTCTGCAAAGATACGCTATGGGAAACATGGGGAATGCACGAAGCACTTTAATATTACAAGTGGGAGAAGACAGGGCTGTACCCTTGCGCCTCTTTTGTTTTCACTTTATATAAATGGTGTTGATGTCTCATCATTACAGAACTTGGGGGGTAGATGTTCCTAAGGTTGGTAATCGGCCCACGCCCCTTTTATTGTACACCGATGATGCTGTCCTAATTTCAAGGACAGCGAACGGCCTACAAACCTTGATGGACAATATTACTAGTTTTATGACAGAATTATTTTTTTTAATTATCCTGAGTAAGACTTTGGTTATGTCCTGTGGCAAAAGGAATATTAAAACAAAAACACATTATATTAACGGGACACCGATTGAGAGAACATTTACATTTTCCTATTTAGGGATTCTTTTTAACAGTAAGGGTACTTGGAATACACATATAATTCTATGCAAATTGAAATTTGTGAAATTAGTGGAGGCTATTTTTATATTCTCCCAAAAAATCGGCAATAAACCTGTACGGGAGATTCTGAAGTTATGCGGCGCAAAGTGCATCACAGCGAGTTGTTACAGGGGAGCCACATGGGGCCAGGCAGATACTATGCAGATACAAACCCTTGAAAATAACTTTTTAAGATGCTTGCTAGCCGTAATTGCCTCTACTCCTTTGATTATTTTGCATAGAGAACCTGGAATATCATATATATATGACTTGATTAGTATGGCCGCTTTAAACTTGTGGCACTGTGTCTGGATTAGGGAAGAAACTCATTTTACAAGGGATATTATATTAGACTGTTTGTCCCAAGACGATGTAAGAAAATACCTTTGTTAAGTTACATCAGTGGTCTTTTAGAAGAATGAAATTTGGCCCTGAACTGGAATCAACCTGAAGATATACAAAAAACTAGTAAGGCTGAATTAAAAAGGAGCCTCTTGAATGCTAGGATAGCGTCAAGAGACGAGGTTTCAAGTACCAAGATAACTGTTGTATCTTATCTTGAGGGGCCAATTGCAATGGGTATACAGCCATACCTCGTTTTTATAACTAATGTTCAGCATAGATTCTACCTAACCAGACTACGGATGAACACATTACACTATCTTTTTGCTTTCCCTAAAAGGGTCAAGTGGTGTGCTAATCTTCCAAATTGTCCATGTGATGGTAGGTCCAAACAAAGCACCCTTGATTTTTTACTTTTTTGTAATTTTTATACGGAAATTAGAAAAGTTTTTCTCCGTCCAATTTTTTAAGATAATTGCCTGTACTGCTATAAAGCTGGTTTTAATTGTTTACGAAATTTGGAAAAAATACCTGTCTGTAATGCAGTAATTTGTTATATAGTGTCGGCAACTAAACAAAGGCATGAACTCGCTCACTTAGAAAACTTGAATTATGAAACAATATAAAGTGTATTGTCTTTATGATATCTACAACTGTATAATGATTATGCGTATTTTAAATATGTTATATGATGCTGTTTCTTCTTGATATTTTTTGGTCATAAATGGATTTTATTGTATTTTATAGTATGCTTTTATGGACATTTTGTATGATCCGAATAAAGCTTGATTTGATTTGATTTGATACTAAGTAGGGACTAACAAGCTTATTAACGAATCAGAAGCAACCATTTAGAAAGGACAGTAACAGGATCCAACTGAAAAGATGGGCGAAGAGTGGTCTGGGCTTCAAGTCCATACCTGAATACAGCGTGCCTCGCAGAGCAGCACATGCGCTGCCCAGGCTCAACCTAAAAACGCAGTATGAGGAGGCCAGTACTACCAGCTTCATCACACATTTTTTGGTTCCTTTTGTCCCTGTTGCCCCTCCCACCATCCATCCTTTTGTTCCTATTGCCCACCCTTTCCCTGTGCTAAGAAAGAAAATAGCACTGCGACACTGCAAGAGCTGACTGCATCATAGCGCTTTTTTTCAAACCTTTAGCCATGCTGCACTGCAGCCACACAGCTGGGCAACATGGCAAAAAGACATTGGCAATCAATCAATCAATCAATCAATCAGTTACATTTATAAAGCGCGCTACTCACCCGTAAGGGTCTCAAGGCGCTGGGGGGGAGGGGGGGGGGTCAGTGCTCGTAGAGCCAGGTCTTGAGCTGCCTTCTGAAGGAGAGGTGGTCCTGTATGGCGCGAAGGTGGCTGGGAAGGGAGTTCCAGGTCTTCGCTGCCAGAAAAGAGAAAGATCTTCCTCCGGCGGTGGCTTTGCGGATGCTGGGTACGGCTGCCAGGGCTTGTCCGGTCGAGCGTAGGGTGCGCGGAGGAGTGTAGAAGGAGACGCGGTGGTTGATGAGTTTTGGTCCGAGGTTGTGCAGGGCTTTGTGTGCGTGGGTGAGGAGTCTGAAGGTGATCCTCTTGTTGACTGGGAGCCAGTGAAGTTTCTTCAGGTGTCTGGAGATGTGGTGGTGGCGGGGTATGTTCAGGATGAGTCGTGCGGCAGCGTTCTGGATTCGTTGCAGTTTCCTCTGCAGCTTGATGGTGATGCCGGCGTACAGAGTGTTCCCATAGTCCAAGCGACTGGTGACGAGGGCGTGGGTGACGGTCTTCCTGGTGTCGGTGGGGATCCAGCGGAAGATCTTGCGGAGCATGCGGAGGGTGTTGAAGCATGCCGAGGTCACCGAGTTGACCTGTCTGGTCATGGAGAGGGATGAGTCCAGGATGAAGCCGAGGTTGCGTGCGTGGTCGGTGGGTTGGGGATTGCTGCCCAGGGCGGGAGGCCACCAGGAGTCGTCCCAGGCGGAGGGTGTAGGGCCGAGTATGAGGACCTCCGTCTTCTCTGTGTTCAGTTTAAGCCGGCTGTCTGTCATCCAGTTCGCTACTTCCTTCATGCCTTCGTGTAGTCTGGTTCTAGCTGAGGTGGGGTTGTTGGTGAGGGATAAGATGAGCTGGGTGTCGTCGGCGTAGGATATGAGGTCGAGTCCGTGTTTTCGTGCGATGTTCGCCAGGGGGGTCATGTAGATGTTGAAGAGGGTGGGGCTGAGGGAGGATCCTTGGGGGACGCCGCAGATGATCTCTGTGGATCTGAAGGGGGGGAGGCGGACTCTCTGGGTTCTTCCGGAGAGGAAGGAGATGATCCATTCCAGGGCCTTGCCTCTGATGCCGGCGTTGCTGAGGCGACGTATCAGGGTATGGTGGCATACCGTGTCGAAGGCTGCAGAGAGGTCCAGGAGTATGAGGGCCACGGTTTCTCTTTTGTCGGTCAGGGATCTGATGTCGTCCGTGGCTGCGATGAGGGCGGTCTCGGTGCTGTGGTTAGCTCTGAAGCCGAACTGTGAGGGGTCGAGTGAGTCGTTGATTTCCAGGGCGGTGGTGAGTTGAGCGTTGACGATTTTCTCAATCACTCTGGCGGGGAACGGTAGGAGCGAGATGGGCCGGACGTTTTTGAGTTCGGTGGGGTCTGCTGTTGGTTTCTTTAGGAGGGCGTTGAGTTCGGCGTGTTTCCATTTCTCCGGGAAGGTGGCGGTGGTGAAAGACGCATTGATGATGTCTCGGAGGTGGGGTGCGATGATGTTGTCGGCTTTGTTGAAGATGTGGTGCGGGCAGGGGTCGGATGGTGATCCTGAGTGGATGGAGTTCATGATGCGGGTGGTTTCCTCGGTGGTGGTTGGGTTCCAGGTGAGGATGGTGGTGTTGTCGGTGGCGGGTTCCAGTGGTGGGTTCGTGTTGGTTGTGGTGAAGCTGTTGTAGATGTCGGTGATCTTGTGGTGGAAGAAGGCTGCGAGGGAGTCGCAGAGGTCCTGTGAGGGAGGGATGGAGTTGTTTTCTGCGTCTGGGTTGGAGAGTTCTTTGACGATGACAAATAGTTCCTTGCTGTTGTGGGCGTTGTTGTCTAGTCTGTTCTGGAAGGCTGATTTTCGTGCGGAGGCGTTGGTGGTGTTGGCGGGTGGCGTTCTTGAGAGCAGACATGTTCTCCTCGCTCTGGTTGAGGCGCCAAGTCTTTTCGAGGGTGCAGCATTCTTTTTTGGAGTCCTTGAGGTCGGGGGTGAACCAGGAGTTTTTCTTGTGGTTGTTGGTGTTTGCTTGGGTCTTCAGGGGGGCCAGGAGGTTGGCGCAGTCGGAGATCCAGCTCGTGAGGTTGTTGGTGGCTTCGTTGGGGTCTGTGGTGCTGGTGGGTTGCTTCTGAGAGAGGGTCGATGTGAGTTGTTCCGTGGTGATTCGATTCCACTGTCTTCTTGGTGGTTGCTGGGTGTGGTGGTGCACGGTGGTCTTCTTGAAGCTGAAGTGGACACAGCTGTGGTCCGACCAGGCGAGTTCGGTGGTGTGGCTGAAAGAGATGTGTTTTCTGGAGGAGAAGATGGGGTCGAGCGTGTGTCCGGCGTAGTGGGTGGGGGTGTTGACTAGCTGTTTCAGTCCCAGGTTGGCGAGGTTGTCCAGTAAGGCGGTGGTGTTGTTGTCGGTGTGGTTCTCCAGGTGGAAGTTGAGGTCCCCTAGGAGGATGTAGTCGGTGGACGGGAGTGCGTGTGGGCTGACGAAGTCTGCGATGTCTTCGCTGAACTTAGTGCGTGGTCCTGGTGGTCTGTACATGAGGGTGCCTCTGAGAGTGGTCTTGGGGTCGCTGTGGATCGCGAAGTGGAGGTGTTCGGCGTCGGGGAGTGAGTTGTCGACGTGGGTCGAGATGCGGATGGAGCTTTTGTGTGCGATGGCGATGCCTCCTCTGGTGCGGTTGGTGCGGTCTTTCCGGATGATTTTGTAGCCGTCGGGGATGGCTATGGCGATGTCGGGTGTCGAGGAGGGGTTCATCCAGGTCTCGGTGAGGAAGGCGATGTCCGGGTTTGTTGAGTCGATGAGGTTCCATAGTTCGATGGCATGCCTGTGGACGGATCGGGTGTTGATCAGGATGCAGTCGAGGTTGTTTCCAGGGGAGTCGTTCTTGTCGGGTGCGATGTGTGTTCGTAGGCAGGTAAAGCGGCAGTTGCGGCAGGTGAAGGATCCGTGGGTCCGCTTCGGGGTAGCGCAGTAGCAGCTGGGCGTGCGGCCGGGGTTGAGGGCGGTGAGGGTGGTGGTGTCGTAGGTCAGGCGGGGGTGGCGGATGGGGTGGGGGTCGTGGGGACCAGGGGGACGGGTGCTGGGTGCGCTCCAGGCGCGGACGGGCGCAGACGGGCTTGCCTTAGGCGCGCCAGCTGCGCGCGTCCGCTGCGCGGCCTTGCAGCGGCCGCCATATATGGGGTAGCCGGGGAGGGGGGGTCAGCTGGGAGGCGGGAGGCGGGAGGGTAGGTGGGCCAATGGGATTACGCTTGAGGAGCGCAAAAACGGCGGGGAAAAGCGGGAGGCGGGCGGCGGGAAAAACGAGGAAAAAACGTTTTTGGGAAGGTGGCGAGAAAACAGGGGAAGAAGCGATGCGGACGACGAGAAAGGCGGGAAAAGGACGAGAAAAAAAGGCAGAGAAAAACAAGCACAACGAGCAGGGGCACCGGGCGCACAGGGGGGGGGCCACGCACTCGGGGATACAGAAAAAAGGTGGAATTACATTCAACCGGGCAGTCTCTGAGGCAGGCACTCGAGGGTACAAAATAGAAGGAGGGAACCGGGCACTCTGGGGCCACGCACTCGGGGAACAAGGAGAGAAGTGGGAGCGGCAGTCACGGGGGCACACAGGCAGAACTAGGCAACACTGAGGCAGGCAAGCACTGGTGGCGCTGCGGAGGCGGGGGAGCGGCCTACCCTAAGGTCAAGGGTCAACACTAATACCTCTTGCATAAGTGAGACATATTCACTTTGTAATGCTTAGTTACTGTGTATTGAATAGATAACACTGCTGCGGTCCTCACCCCAAAAATATACAAGTAGCATTACCATGTGTCAGACTGTGCCACATTAAATACTGCTGCCACCAGGCTCGGTGACCAATAAAATATGTTTTTGGGGGATAAGTCGCTGGTAACTCAGCAATGCCCCTTTCACTTGATTTGGAGTACCCCAACACCATCAATCCACCTCCACCGCGATTGTCATATGGGAATACCAGCTTACATTACCGTCAGTTCTTTTCACCTCGTAATGGGACGTTCCTTCACTCATAAACTTTGAACTTTGACATTTTGTCAGCCGCACTTTGCACCCTCATCCTCCTGCGTACCTGATACATTGGCGCTACGAAGTGACTCTGCTGGTACAGATGAGGAAAAGAGCACCCCACACAGCTGCTGGTCATTAAGGGAGGTGGACGCGTACCTTCCGGGCACACCTCCAGGAGTACAGGGGCGTAACACAGGCCCCCCCAGCCCCCGCTGTGCGGGGGGGCCCCAAGCTCCAGGGGGCCCCCAGAGGGGTTGCCTCCACGTACCTTGCAGGGAGCCCCCCTCAATTTTCTTTACGCCAGTGCTGTGGGCATCTTGACAAAATAACAGAAGAACAAACAATAATTAAATCTAAAGCTGAAAAAGAAATTCAGTATTTTATCAAAACCTTACCACCCACAAAGGCCGTAGATGAGGACAGGCAGTCTTGTGAAATATACAAACTCTTTTTTGAAATACTAGCGCCACAACTGAACGAGGTGTTTACAGCCACGGTGCTCGACCCCGAACCTCCCCAATAATCTAGAAAGGGAAAATTTGTCATTTTCTTAAAACCCAGAAAATATCTGGAAGCGCCCAATCACCATGCTGAATGCTGATTATAGCTTCCTAACGTAAGTTTATTCGGTAAGATTGACAGGTGTTGTCCACGGGCTTCTTTATCCAAATCAGACAGGGTTTATTTCTGGGGAGCATTTGGCCTCACATATTCAGTACCAAAGGAAGATACGGCATAATGGAGTAATCATGAATGAACTGCTGGCCGTCTGGTTCTAGGACGCTGAGAAGACCTTTAACCTGGAAAATCTGGATTATCTGGTGTTGGAGGTGATGAATTTTCTCAAACCAGTTTACCAGGTTACTGTTCTCAAGGTGTCCGGGTTCACTGGAAACTTTTTTTTTAAACATATTTTTATTAGCATTTAATCATAAGGACAGTTCTGCAAGCACATGTACAGCATTTGCCAGGCTGGTACAATACAAATTACATAGTGTCATATTCAGCCCAACCCCTGAATAACCGAAGGCTAAGCCCTTGGTCACCATCATAGTAAACATTTATTCATATCAAACGCACTGCGTTATCTCATAGCTCAAACAATTGCCAAAATGTAGAGAAACCTATAACAGAACAGAGAAGAACCTCTGGCAGCAATTGGTGGTGGTGGTACAATACATCATCTCTTCAGGCATTCAGATGGACTCGTACTCACTGGTGACTTTAAAAATGGACTGGTACCACGATGGATGAGGTTAAAATGAAATCAGGCACTAGGTAGGCTTATCCACACACCCCATTATTATGTGGGCCATTTATTGAACCTTTATCTAGGTAAATAACCAAGAAGGTTCAAGTCAAGGTCAGTCCTAAAAACTTTGAGTCCAATAAGATTCTGATGAATACAGATGATGTGACTTTATTTTTGGGTCCTGAACAGCAAAATATAAAGATGAATTTAAGATAATAGATACATTTTTAAAAAATCTCCAGCAATAAAATAAATCATACCATAACATAAAGACTCCTATTAAATTCTCAGCTCTCTGAGTTAGTAGAAGAGGCACGGACAATTGTTATGTCCTGCACTGTTCAGGATTTGGGTGTACAGGGATAAGGTGAACCAAAGCACCATCTGAATTATATATGTTTACTATCCAAAAATTAGACTGATATTCAAATCTGGTAACATGCCTTTGTCCGTGGTTGGCCACATAAACATCATACTAATGATTTTTATTTCAATGACTCCCTTGTGTGCAAATCTTCATTTTTCTAATTGTAAAATGTTACTATCCTGAATTGCATAGGCTGGAAAGACTTTACAGCCTGCCATATGGAAATAGTGTGCTCCCCTGGGGAAGAGAAACATGGATCTAACCTGAATGTTAATATTATTTGGCAGCATTTGCACAGTTTCTTCAATGGATTGTCTTCCCAGAAGCCAATACACAGTTTTCCCCCATTATTTGGAATGGTATGAATAAAGAGCATGGGACAGTGGCATATCCCATCAAATTTCATAGCATAAAGACTTAAAAAATCAGGTTCAAAACACTAATGGGCCAATTACGATGTCGGTCGGAAAACATTTCGACTGAATCGGTTCCAGAATGCTTTCTGACCGACTCTGGTTCGTGGAGTCCGACCGACCGATTATGATGGTGCTGAACACCGGTCAGTCGGACTCCCACTGACTTCAATGGGAGCCTGTGTTCTGACTGACAACACAGGTGGCTGTGGAAAACCTTGCACCCTGTGGCGGGTACCGCATGGTGTCTGCCACACTGTGCATGGTTAAAAAGAGGGGACCCATAGGTACTTTCATGAGGCCCATTTGAAGGCCTCTGGGTGTAGGGGGGCCTGCTACGGGCTCCCAAAGTCGGATTCTGACAGCCGATCTGTGTCGGAAAGGCCGATTCGGAAAGGCTGTTCGAATCCGAAATCGAAATCGCTCAGTTGGAAACGCGGCCCGTAGAGATGTACAAGTCGGCTCCGATCGACTCGGTGTCTCCGAATGCCATTCGGCTGAAATTCGGAATCGAGTTGGGCAGTCTGAACGGTTTCCGACCATCGTTATTGGTCAGTCGGAAAGATTTCCAAGTTGGTTGGAAACAAGGCTTCTGAATCTGATTCTGACGAACCGAATGCCGTTAGGAGCCTTTCCGACCAACATATTCATCGGCCCATAAGTGTGATGTGTCAATGGTTTTTGGAATGGATCCGAAAGATTAAGGATGCAGGTGAGCCAGGACGTGGACCATTGTGGGGGAATACCTGCCTACCTGCGAGTAACTTATGAGGTTAGTCAGGGGTTGTACAATAGAGCACATAGTTAAAATAACAACTTCTGGGCAAAGATGGAATTATTAAATTTGTAGAATTGAAACAGATATATAGGATTGATTTGTGGGCAAGCATCTTGAAAGATCTTTAGATAAGAAGTTTATATGGCAGAAAAAAAAGTTGATACTCACTTATTTTATGACTTGGTTTGTGTGCGCTCCAGTTCATAAAAAAGTATTGAAGATTATAACGATGTACAACACTAAAATCAGAAGTCCAAGGTTATAATAATTGACATTCTCAGAGCACTGGGAATTTTTGGGAAATGTATGCAAAATTAAACTAAATTCTGAGAAATGCAAATCCATCATTTAGCTTCACATTTTAGCATGAAATGTATCAAGCTTAAATTTTTGATGCAAGAATACATATTGCGCTAAACCAATAGCACAAAAAACACAATTACCATAAAAAACAACTGCTCACATTCTGGTGTTTACGTTGTTCCTGCGTTCCAGCACTAAAAGTTTGCCATGAATGATGGCATTATTACATGACGTGGCATAATGTTGGAATTTTGTGAATAAACAGATTCCCCAAATTATACAAACTGTGCTGGTATAATTTACATTTCACCAAGGTCTAATTCAGCTTCATATAATCTCAAACCTCCACAAATTTCAATAATTGTATGTTTATAGGTTGTACTATACACTAGAACATCTTCCTGAAATCTCTAAAGAATATCATAATTTGTGCATGAGACTCCTGAAAAAAAGTCTGTACTGTAAAGCGAAAATGGATTAAAAAATGGAAAGTGATCAGAAGATTAAATTAGAACATGATCTTTGTGTGTCTATGTTAGGGAGACAGTAAAATCTGGGTATGGACTTGCATTTTGACCATCTGATTTCCTTTGTACTATGGGTCATCCTCTCATTAAGTGCCCAAAGGTGTAGGATAATGATATCATCTTTCTAATAAGAGTGGGGACGAAAGATCAAAGAAAAAATATTTTATAAAGAATTATTCTATAAATATCTAGAGTTTTAAAAGTACATTTGAAAAGACTTCTGAGCCACAAAAGAATAGGTTTAATAGCTTGAAAGGGGATTATACATAATTATATTTATTTTACGTATTAGATGCTCATGATTTATGGACCTTTCTTCTTCAAATCACTAGACACTAAAATATGTTTCTACTTTCTTGCTTTCCTGTGTCTTCTCCCATTAATTTTAATGAAATAAAAAATAAAATACAAAGGAACACTTTGGCCAAAGTAGTTTGGCTATATTTTTTAGATGGTGCCCAAAATCTAGCTCCAACTGACTGGGGCAATTTTCCTCCCTCAACTCCAGTTGTGAAAAGAATGCCCCAGGCCTTCCACAGAATTTGCAAACACTAATTGGAAGGCGTCCCTGGGGCAAACCATACAAGTGTCATCTCAAACACTCGGAACACAGCATACCAGCTGTTGTCTCCCTCGGTGGTGCTTGTGGTACCTTTGGCACCACTTCTTTCTTGATGAAATGTGTGCCCATCTCTCTGTGATTCGCATGCATGTCTTAAATTCTACTGTCAATCAATCAATCAATGTAGATTTGTAAAGAGCGGCTAAACACCCAACAGGGTATCCAGGTGCTTGGAGGTCCCGGAGACTCATTCCAACAGCCAGGTCTTGATAGGAAAGCACGGAGAAAGCAGTGAAAACAAGGGAAAAGGAGGATAAGTGTTATAATGTTACTCACTTAATTGGCTCCTGTATTTTCAATGACATCTATGGATTCTGGAATGTTACAGCTGCTCTGACTTCATGTAGAACTTGTGTGTGGGTTTGAGAAGATGAGCCAGAGGCAGTTGGGTGTGTGGTAAATATTTAAATTACCTGTACTATTTTTTATGCGGTAAAGTCTAGTAAGAATAACTCAGTCAAAATAAGAGGCAGAATCCGTGGTATTAGAGGTTCTGAAAAGGGCTTTATTCCTTACAAAGGAATTGTAGTTCGAACTAGGCAACCATATTCCATCACCACGAAGGTTCAGGAAGGGATCAGCAATACATTATTGACAAGTAACAATATTTATATGAAAAGCATTGCATTAGGACAGATGCAGGAGGCGTAACAGCTGATAAAAACAGATAAGGATATACATACGTAATGAAAAATAGGCGTAATACAGGCGTGTACTAGAAACGTCATTTAAAATGATGTCACAAGTGGGTGGATCCATAAGAGAATCCTGCAGTGTCAGCAGAAATATTTGGCAGAGATGCGCGCGCAGCCGCATGACGTGTGATTGACGTGCAACTAGAGGGTGAAGGGGAATTGGCATTTAGCTCTACATATGGAGACAGAAGTCTGGGGTGTCAGGACAACCTAGTCCTAAATCATATCTAATATCTTGTGTTTAAGGAACCATATTATCTGTAAGGAAAGGTCTTCTCGGACAGATCCTATTCTATACTGACTGTTCGTGCGTGTACAAGCGTCTATGTGTCTACATGCGATGCGAGGGGGGCAGGAATCTTCCATAGGGCTATGAATTACTTGCAAAAAGACAGCGAGGCCGGGCCCTTTGCTCGGTAGCTGGAAGGATGTTTACCTAAACTACTAGACAGGAATGCATTGGATGAGGAGCGGAGCAGATAACTTGAAGGCTGAATACAGTTTTTTGGCAGGCAACAGGCCGCGTCAGGCACCGTTAGCCGTGCAGGGAGTAAGACAAAGTTCATGGACACGGATGCAGGTCCAAGCTGGAGCATTTCAGAGGCAGAAGCAGAAAAAGGCTTGATGGCAGAATTCAGGGCCTACTCGCCTGAACTACAAAACTAGAAAAGTGGACCATATAAAGTCGGTGGCCTTTCATACTTAGGAATGGAATATTCGACCCATTCATGGCGGATCTGAAAGAGGGCATGTTGACGTTGGACGCACATGTATTTGCGTCTTTATAGCTGGAACTGGAGGGAACATACATGTACTTATAGCATGTACATGGAGCCGTTGGGGTCTAAGATAGGGGACACAATTGACCATAAAAATTCATATTTCCACATTCCCTCCTTGTCCCCTACGGACCCTCATGAAATATCCATCTTCATCAATCCATCAATCTGTTCATATAGCATCATTTGTTCTTCTTTCTTCTTCCGGGATCTCGAATGAAAATTTGAAGGTGGGATACACGATGTGGCACATAGACCACAAATCGCTGGCCCACATTGTAGACACAAGCAGCAACTGAATAGTATGAGAAAGCCAATACCTAGGAAGGATAGGATCCTCCATCCCCAGGCTGACAACACGCTCCAGAACCAACCGGACCAAGTCCAGGTGCCTGGATTCTGGTGTATCTGGCTTACGATCTTATGAAGTCGAGTTATGGCTTTATATACTGACGGCGCGTTTTCTGGTATGAAAACACAGCAACTTGATCCGATGACCCTACAAGCTCCGCCCCTATCGGCCAGAATGACGTCAAGGACAAGACGATTTTGGAGAACAACAATCCGCATCGCAGACTGCTCCTCTGTTAAGTTGCCCAAGGCGGAAGTAGTTTCATTCACTACTGCTTCAAGGGTTCTAGTTAATCTACGTATCAGCTTACTATTAGTGACTGTACCTATGTAGGGAAAGAAACCTTTATTGAAATCTGTGTATTTCTCCCACGCTGTTTTAGTGTAGTCGTCAATCGCGAGATCTCTCTGCTGTCTATTGTGTACTAAATGGGTGTTCCTATGATAATCAGGCGGGGCTACGAAAACAGGTGGCAGAAGGAATGCAATGTAACAGGTACCATCCCAATCTAGGGGTAGGCGTATGTATGCGGTGTGACCACAGATGAAGTAGGAGTGACGGGAAGCTCTAAATGTAGATTTGCCTTTATCACTGAATTCTATTACAGTGGTACATTTACTATGGCCCATGTGTTTTGAACCATTCTTTCTTACACATAATTCGCCTCTAACTGGAAATACTGACATAGCGGGCAAGATTGGTGTAGCTTCGGATTCAATATTCAGGATCATAAGATTAAGTGTAAAGTTACCTAATCCATATACTTCATTTTCTAGATCAGTTCCTGTTCTTTTGGGAAGTCCCTCCTTGTTAGGGTAGCAGACTTTAAGTAAAACTAGGTTCAGGTTTCCCCAAACCCAGTTTCTTGATAAACTACTGAATTTGAATCTAGGGAATTAATCAAACTAAACCATGCTCCACAGGAGCCATTGTGTGTGAACGGATACGGAAAGAGGGGCAGAACTCCCTTGTATTTCTGATAGGGAGGGAGTCGGCCACATATCCAACAATTTGTAGCATTGCTGGTCTGATGAGAATGATGTAACATACTAATGAATGTGTTATTGCGCAGCGCAAATCTATAGGACAACTCATGTGGGGGTAATTCGCTAAAAGAGTGTTCGGTAGTAGCATTGGAAGCACGCTTAGAAATAGGGTAATACATATGTAGCAATACACTAGTTATGATGATCAGAAGACTTAGAAAAAACAAAATTAATAATGTTACTGTGCAGTGACTACGAAGTGATTTACATATACGCATGTTTTTTCAGCTGTATCTGTCTATTTCTTTCTCTATTTCGGTCTAGAGGATACATGTCAGAGACAAATTCAACCGATTCACCTTGGAGAGGACTTAAACAATCAAATTGTCTGACTTGCTAGACCTTAGTTTCAGTTTATAGAGTTCGTTTTCCGTTGGTTCAACCAAGGGGAGCTTTGAGTCAATCTGTGAAGGAATGCAGGGCTGAGTGTTCACATCGGACGGTAGTCCATAAAATTTCTTGATATGACTCGAGTGCAACCACCCTTTACGTCCCTCAATCTTCACGGCTGTCCTTGTTGTTAGCAAAACGAGTTTAGGCGACTGCCACCTAGGCTCCAGCTGGGTCTTCCGGTCGAAATTCCGCACCAGAACCAGGTCACCTGGAACCACGTCATGGGGCTTCACCTCAGTGTTATCGGGAAAAGCTGCAGCTACCTGTGAACGACAAGATTGTAGTGCAGACATCAAGGAAGCCAGGTAATCTGTCAGCATATTACAGTCAACATCAGTTATTTTGCGAGGTATAGGCGTCCCCCACATATTTGGTGGTCTACCGAAGATCACCTCATACGGGGATAGCCCTGTTCGAGAATGTGCTACCATTCTCATGTAAAAGAGTGCAACTGGTAAAGCTACTATCCAGTCGACACCTTTTTCTCTACATATTTTTGACAGTCTAATTTTCAGAGTTTGATTATGTCGTTCCACGAGACCTGCTGCCTCGGGATGTCGGACACAGTGGAATTTCCATTGGTAGCCTAACAGAAGTGAAACATGTTTCATGAGCTCGGATGAGAACGGTTGGCCATTATCTGAGTACACGATACGGGGCAAACCATACCGTGGGAAGAATTCTCGAACTAATTGTTTGGCGGTAGTCGGGGCAGTGTAATCTGAGACGGGATACGCCTCTGTCCACCGGGAAAGAGCGCATACAACTACGAGGACATATTTGAATCCTCGACAACGTTCCATCTGGATATAATCCATCTGGAGGACTTCAAAAGGGTGATCGGGGGGTTGAAATCCACCCTGGTCTACAGGTACGCTTTTTCCTGGATTGAACTGACAACAAATCATACAGGTACGTACTTTCTGTTTAGCCGCTGCTCGTAAGTGTTTATTAAACCAAATGTGTTGAATACTGTCTAGCATAGCTTTCTCTCCTAGGTGCGCTGGACTATGTATTGTGTTAATGATGACCTGAACCATTGAGTCGGGGAGAAACCATATAGATTTTCCCTTCGTCATCCATCCTTGATCCGTTTGGATCCCTCCTAATTCAGTCCATCTCTTTATTTCTTCTGGTGTAGCATGTGTCTGTATGTCAATTACATCAAGGGCGGGATCCTTAACTGTCATGCAGTGTGTCGGAACTATTGTCTTTGTCGTGTCAATTGGACGAGTCTGATTCTGAGCAGTCTGTTTAGCTGTTCTGTCAGCTAGGTCATTACCCTGAGAAATAATGTCAGTCACTTTTGTGTGGGCTTTACACTTCATAATCGATATTGCAGTCGGCAGATGTATTGCATCTAACAGAGCTTGAATAAGGGGACCGTGTTGGATGTGGGCACCGTGAGAAGTTAAATAACCTCTCTCTCGCCACAGTACGCCGAAGTCATGGACGACTCCGAATGCATAACGTGAATCTGTGTATATGTTGACTTTCTTATTTTTGGCTTGAATACAGGCTTGTGTCAGAGCGATGAGCTCTGCTGCTTGAGCTGACAAGGTATCGATACAATTTGTTTCAATAATTTCAGTGTCTGTTGTGACTGCATAAGCGGCCACTAATTCTCCTGCATTTGTTCTCATGCATGAACCATCTACATATAATGTCAGGTCTGGGTCTGATAATGGAATATCTGTCAAGTCTTGTCTGGGTTTCGTTGTAATAGTAATGACTTCAATACAATCATGTGCCAATGGGTCTGTTTCATTTAATGGCAAAAGTGTGGCAGGATTTAATGTACTACAGCGTCTGATTTCTATGTGTGGCTGGAACAATGTTAATTCGTAACCCGTCAGTCTTGCTATAGTCAAGTGTTGTGTTTGGGTCCGGTTCAGGAGAACCTCTACTGCGTGTGGTACTTGTACTGTCAATTGATGTCCTAACACTATGGCGTCGCTTTGTCTGATTGCTAAAGCTGTTGCTGCGACTGATTTCAGGCACGCAGGAAGAGCCTGAGCTACGGGATCTAATGTACTAGAAAAATAAGCACATGGCTTGTGTGATCCTGCTTGTTCCTGCGTGAGTACTGACAAAGCAGTACCTTCACGTTCTGTAACAAAAAGTGTAAAACGTTTGCTGTAACATGGCGTTGCTAAAACAGGTGCTTGGCATAAAGCTTTCTTTAAGCTTTCAAAAGCTTGTGTATGTTCCTGAGTCCAAGGGAGGACAGTCGGTGTCGCTGCCTCCTGTGTTGTTAACTGAATGAGTGGTTTAGCTAAAAATGCATATTGGGGGATCCACTGCCTACAGTACGAAGTGAGGCCTATGAAGGCCCGTACCTCCTTTTGTGTCTTGGGTGGTGGCATGTTTACAATTAACTGGATACGATCAGGTGTGAGCTGTCTCCCCCATTTGGACAGCAAGTGCCCTAGGTACACAACTTGCTGTACACAGAATTGTAGTTTCGAAGGGGACACTTTGTGCCCCTTGTCGGCTAAGAAATGTAAAACCGTCAGTGATGCTTTTTCACATTCAGGTTCGTTTCGTGCGGTGATCAGCAGATCATCGACGTATTGAAGCAGGGCAGTGTTAGCTGGCATGTGAATACTGTCAAGTTCTCTTTTCAGTGCTTGGCTATAGATGCTGGGGCTTTCTGTGAATCCTTGAGGTGCGCGTGTGAACTTAAAACTTCGTCCATTTAAACTGAATCCGAACAAATATTGGCTTTCCGGATCGATTGGGACGCTAAAGAAAGCGTTCTTGAGATCAATTACAGTAAAGAACGTTGCTTCTGAATCTATGGGCGTTAATAATGAAGAGATATCTGGGACCACAGGGTATTGTGGTACAATGCATTTATTTAATTCTCGCAGATCAATAACTAATCGATATACTGGTGGTGCTTTTGGATCGGTTCGTTTAAGAATCGGAATTATCGGAGAATTACATACATTGGAGTCGGTTTCCACAACCACTCCTTGTGTAATGAGCTCGTCAATGATTTGCAGCAAAGCCACAACAGCATCTGGGGGTAACTTGTATTGTCGTATTCGTGGGAGTACCACTCCCGTTTTGATTGTGACTCGATATGGTGTAATGTGCATACAACCTACATCAGTGGGGCCTTGCGCCCATAAATGTGCAGGTAGATTCTGTAATCGGTGATCCATGTCTCTAGACACGTAGTGACCTTTAAAGTCACGCAAAAATAATCGTACTCCTTCCGGAGAACAGCATATTACAGCTCCTAGAGCCTTCAATGTTTTTATACCTAACAAGTTTTCTGGACATGATTTCGTAAGTAATAGATCTGTAGTCCGTGTTAACGGACCGACTGTGAATGCAAGGGGTTGTGATACTTCGTTGATAGTAGGCTTTCCTGAGAAACCAAGGGCAATATTTTGTGAGCCTGAGAGGGGTGCCCCTGGAACTTCATCGTGACTGATAGTTGTTCTGCTTGCCCCTGTATCGAGTAGAAACTTTCTGTCTTTCCCTAATACCTGACTCTGTACATAAGGACCCTCTTGATCTACTGGAACCTCAATAAGGGGTAAGCCAACTTCCCTCTCTAGGCTATTTCATGTGTAGCGCTGATACTCTGGGTAGTCATCTTGTGCATACTGGTACATCTGTTGTGTCGTGTTTTGTGTTGCAGCAATAGGCTGTGGCTGTTGTTGTTGTGGCGCGGTCTGTTGTACAGCTGGCGTAGGCTGTATATTCTGAGGTACTTGTTGTTGGATCTGATCCTGTCTAGGCGGACGTGGTCTCTCTTTCGTTATACCCGTAGAGATATTATGTTTCAGAACTGCGCAATCGTGTATATAATGACCTGGCTGTTTACAATAGTTGCATGTCCCTCTAACGGGACCCGTTGAATCATTGAATTGTGTCGTACCCTTTTTATGACCGTCAGCTGGAACTGACTGAGCCACTAGCATTTTCATTTTCGTGTCTTTCATACGTCTTTGTTCATGTTCTTGTTCTTCTCTGATTCTATTGTGATGATATTGTAACATTTGTAACATCTGTGACGGTGTGTTACCTTGCCAAGTACTCTCGAATTTTAATACTCTACTCTTAACTTGTGGCAGGGAATTCTCAACTAATTTTGTCACAAACAGATGTGGATACGATTCACTACTTGCTTTTATGCCACTATTAATACCAAAACATTTTTCAAATCGGGAATAGAAATCACTAGTGTCTTCATCTTGTTTTTGTTTACAGGCTGAAATTGCACCCCAGTCTTCCTTTTTCGTAGTTAATAAACGTGGTAGTACCTGCACTAATAATCCTGGTAATGCTGTAGTCCTTTCCCCAAGCCCTGAACCTGCAGCTCGGGCCTTTTCTTCGTTTTCTAATACTGTCCAATCTATCTTTTGGTCTCCCACCTCCCATTCCTTTTCTTTGAGTTTCTCGTAAATACCGGCGGGTAATAGGACTTTTAATATTTTCATAAGGTCCGGGTAAGTATACTCTCCCATGAGTAACATGTCTTTTATCTCACGGTGGAAACCTGCTGGGTCTTTGTCATGGCTAGGTACTACTTTCTTCATTTCTAATAATTCAATTTTAGTTATGGGCGCGTACACAAACACGCGTTTAAAAATATTGTCCTCACCTCTGACTGGGTGCACTTCGCGTAAGGGATTCTGTCTGTCTATGTGATACGTTTTTCTCTTCAACTTGGGGGGAACTGAAACATGTTCTGGGCATATGAAGACAATGTACTGGTGTCGATATTCTAGAATTTCTTTAATTAAAT
The DNA here is from genome assembly GCF_964204655.1 of Triturus cristatus. Taxonomy (NCBI): domain Eukaryota; kingdom Metazoa; phylum Chordata; class Amphibia; order Caudata; family Salamandridae; genus Triturus; species Triturus cristatus. Next base: position 237,892,624 of record NC_140586.1, on the reverse strand, counting down.
CAGTACCTGAACCTCTCCATTTATTCGTGAGTAATTCTATCAGTATATCAGGCAGGGGACCGGGATCAGAGTGTTGGCTTCTATATAATATAACCAGATGTTGTATCATGTATATACCAGCTAAACGCTGTTCGTCTGGGGTAAGATTCAAAAACGTGTGTGCCAACACATCATCACTGTATTCTTCAGGACTGTCAGCCCATTGTACTGCTGACCTGGCTAATTCTTGTTCATCCATAGAATCGAGCATATGATACCCCCTTTGGTCTCGGAGTAATTTATCAGCAGCCTGGAATAAGTGTTCAGGGGACTTCATATTTAACATAGGGGCTTGAAAATGTCTGTTACATTCTGGACGTATCGGGCGTATCGGGTTATTAAAGTATCTGATATTGTTACAAGGTCTTCCCCTACCTACATAGGCTATCGTTTCTAATTGTCCTGTGGGCATTTCTGATTCTTCCTCCTCCTCTCCCTCTGACTCAGTTTTGTCTGCCTCTAATCTGGCTTTATGTATTCGTTCTACTTCTTTGCGGATCTTTCGGCACATAACTACAATGCATGTCTGTTTATCATGTTTTCCCTCTGATATGTTCTGACCCCATCGGGTAAGTACTTGCATTTCATCCTGGTCTACCTCAGACCTATCTCTGTCTCTGATCACGCAGTTTATGAAGAAACGTAACAGTTGTCTCTGTATATCCGCTTTCTGGTATTCCATGGCTTCGTCAATACTTTCGGGGCCTTGCCCTGTTTGGACAAAGCGATATATATTGTCTAAATGTTTAATCATTCCTGGTAGCGTCGTTAAATATAGTGAGGCTCGTCGTATACGTAGTGATGATAGCAGCATTCTATCATTTTTACCGGGCACTGGATCATATCTACAATCTACAAGATGTTCCTTAAACATGTCGGATGTTGCTATTTGGGGTGTACGTTGGTTTGCTAAATCTCTAAGAGACGATTTGCTTCTTGATGGTGGCGTAGCAAAAATTGCTGTCGCACCTTCTGAGGTGCTAGGCATGAAAGGATTTGTGGGGTGTAAGGTAGAGACTGTGGATGCAGGAAAAGCGGTGGAAACAGATGGACCTGTTGGATTGTGCGGAGGAGTTTGTTGTTGCAGAGGTGGGGGCAGATGATCTCGGCGTTGAGCACCATCGACAGGTGGCGTGTGTGGTGGACCATTAACATATTCTGGAGCTACATCGTCTAAATAAGAGGAAAGGAAAATATCTTTTGCGGTCTTGGGATGTGCTTTAATCGGGAGTAATGGAGGTGGCAAATCTTTCGGTATTTCCGGGGTGGCCTTAGGTAAACCTTCGGCCAAAAGAGGATACATACCATTCATAAGAGTGTTTCGTTGTCTGTCTACTTGTTCTGTTTTTACTCGGATACCTTCCTCAACTAATACGTTTTCTCGGGTTCTATTTGAGTTCTCCCTACTTTTCTCTTCTAGTCTGAGCGCTTTCTCTGTACGCCTATGCGATTCTTTACGCCATAACTCAATAGCATCTTTCTGTGACTGTCTGGCTTTCTTTTTCCATAATTCTTCTTCTACTCTCATGATGCAATCTGCATCCCATGTCCCAGCTGCGGGCCACCTCTGACTTTCTGCTAGATCCTTGGTGTAGTCCACCCATAAGTCAAGATATAATACGGCATCTAGGCCATGTTTATGATACATAAAATACCCTGGAGTGTCCCTAGGTGGAATGGGAACAGCTTCTTCGAGTACTCCTTTTCTAGTTTTGATCTGTCTTAATTTTGAAAAGAACGGCATCTTTAAACCTTGTTACTTGGTTCTTACTTGAACTGGATTTGAACACAATTAATACGATAAACACAATATTGAACACTCATTCATACCACAATTTTTGGACACAGTAAAACATTTAACATTTAACTTTTAATTTATAACAAACAATGATAATTTAAAAGAAAACTAATTACTGACATAATCCTAATACTAGATAATACTGAATTATATACATGAACATACTGGATATACTGCTAAACAGTACAGATACACTGCTAAAACAGTGCAGACCGGATCTGTGTACCCAAACCCGTCAGGACCGGCACAAATTAATGTGCACGTCTAACTGCCTCCCCAGCAACGGTACTCACCGGGTAGCACGGAACGGAAGGCCTCGGAACTGAACTGAACTGGACCGGACTGGACTGGACTCGACTCGGAACTTCGGAACCTGGTGGGCCTCTGTATACCTCGGATCTTGCTCTCTCAGCTAGGCTCTGGTCGGGATACTTCGCACTTCTCACCACCTCGTCTGGGTGTTGATCGCAGCCTCAGTCACCCCCGCTTGGTCGGAGGGAGATACAGGAAATCCTGCGGGTACGCGTTGTTGTCCGTCCGACTGTGGCAGGAGACCGGGCCTGCAACGCACCTCCGGCGCGTGAGATGAGAAAGTGTCCCTGTTCGGGCGCCAATTTATGTGGTAAATATTTAAATTACCTGTACTATTTTTTATGCGGTAAAGTCTAGTAAGAATAACTCAGTCAAAATAAGAGGCAGAATCCGTGGTATTAGAGGTTCTGAAAAGGGCTTTATTCCTTACAAAGGAATTGTAGTTCGAACTAGGCAACCATATTCCATCACCACGAAGGTTCAGGAAGGGATCAGCAATACATTATTGACAAGTAACAATATTTATATGAAAAGCATTGCATTAGGACAGATGCAGGAGGCGTAACAGCTGATAAATACAGATAAGGATATACATACGTAATGAAAAATAGGCGTAATACAGGCGTGTACTAGAAACGTCATTTAAAATGATGTCACAAGTGGGTGGATCCATAAGAGAATCCTGCAGTGTCAGCAGAAATATTTGGCAGAGATGCGCGCGCAGCCGCATGACGTGTGATTGACGTGCAACTAGAGGGTGAAGGGGAATTGGCATTTAGCTCTACATATGGAGACAGAAGTCTGGGGTGTCAGGACAACCTAGTCCTAAATCATATCTAATATCTTGTGTTTAAGGAACCATATTATCTGTAAGGAAAGGTCTTCTCGGACAGATCCTATTCTATACTGACTGTTCGTGCGTGTACAAGCGTCTATGTGTCTACATGCGATGCGAGGGGGGCAGGAATCTTCCATAGGGCTATGAATTACTTGCAAAAAGACAGCGAGGCCGGGCCCTTTGCTCGGTAGCTGGAAGGATGTTTACCTAAACTACTAGACAGGAATGCATTGGATGAGGAGCGGAGCAGATAACTTGAAGGCTGAATACAGTTTTTTGGCAGGCAACAGGCCGCGTCAGGCACCGTTAGCCGCGCAGGGAGTAAGGCAAAGTTCATGGACACGGATGCAGGTCCAAGCTGGAGCATTTCAGAGGCAGAAGCAGAAAAAGGCTTGATGGCAGAATTCAGGGCCTACTCGCCTGAACTACAAAACTAGAAAAGTGGACCATATAAAGTCGGTGGCCTTTCATACTTAGGAATGGAATATTCGACCCATTCATGGCGGATCTGAAAGAGGGCATGTTGACGTTGGACGCACATGTATTTGCGTCTTTATAGCTGGAACTGGAGGGAACATACATGTACTTATAGCATGTACATGGAGCCGTTGGGGTCTAAGATAGGGGACACAATTGACCATAAAAATTCATATTTCCACAGGTGGATGAGCTGTATGATCCACTACTCAAAGAATAAATACTAAGAAGAAACTACTACTTTCTAATGTCATCATTCTGAAGATTGACTATTTAACACAGGCGACGACTGGGAACTCAAACAGCTCAACTCCAAGAAGGCACCTCATCGGTTTACTTTAAAGAATAAACTTTATTTCTTCAAGGACAAGAACAAGTTCACCACATCTCATTTACATGCGCAAATGAATGGGACACAACAACCTATCTTCACTAAGCATTCTTCAAGGAGAAGTAAGACTGTTCATTAGCGTGTGTGGCTCTACACTATTCTAAGCGCTTCTGATCTTTGTATGTGGATTGCTTCTTTGAACGAACCGCATGTGGGTGAATGAGAGAACTTCATTTGAACTGGTGCAGGTGTTTATGGGTTAAAACCTGTTTACATCGCTTTCGCTGCCTTGTGATTGAGGGTTTGCTCAGTGCGTTTTTCGCTAAAATAACTTTAAAGGGCACCCTCAGAAATATTGATTTCTCTGGATTAATTGCCTTTCGTTTGGCATAAGTTGGAGTCTACCTTTAACTCGACCGCACTCAGACTTAAACTGTTGATGATTTGTATTTAAATTACCACCTCGAGGACTTGCTCGTGCTGCAGTTTCTCCGCGCTCGTTTTCATGGAAGCGTTCTCTCGAGCTCCTGTACGTTACAGCCGTCTCACGCCATCTTCCTTTCTGTGACGCGCTGTATCCCGACGCTTCTCTGACACGTCTGCACTTCCAGCGTTACATCACGCATCCCTGGAACGCAACGTAACGTGACAGCAGGAGATTTCAGGATGTTTCTCTTTTGTTGCTTAGCAACGAAGTCAATACGGAAATAATCCTCGGCGGAGTGGATCAGAAGAGTGCATCGCAGGTTTATTTATTTGTAGTTTCAACGCTGATGCGCACAGCATTGTGCTCACAGCTTCTTCGCTGTTTTCATTCTGTGTTCCCTCACTGAAGTTTGGTCTGATAGACATGTTCAACTTCTATGCTGATGCGCACAGCATAACACAGCTTTCGGGGCACGGTTTCCGATTGGTTTTTTCTCAAGAACATTGCTGCTTTGACAGCTTTACAGATTCAGACAGAGATATTCGGATTATACTTTATTTTTTTATTTTTTTGTTTTTTTTTCTCTGTCACAACCTCACTGTACTCTGTCATTCACAGCGTTACCGGCTCATAATACATTTTTGAGACTTAATTTTGAGTTAGGTCCACACAATATCTCCAAGTAGTCTCTTTTAACTCACAACCCACATACATACATATTTGATCTACTTTATTTTAAATTATCCTTTCTCTTCCCTGCAGGGTCAGTTCAAGATCAGTCATGCAAAATGTCACAGCTGCTCCATTTTTTTTACAAACACCAGGTGACCTCCCATAAAATGGTCAAAGTGGAAAAAAGTTTTTGAACGATATGCTCGTGTTTGTGGCACTTCCCTTAGCGTTGAAAGGAAGACTGCTTTACTTATGCACTGCCTTGGGTCGGAGGGCCAAGATGTTTTTGACCACCTTCCAAATGTTTCAACAAGTGCAGCTACAGGTCTCAACAAATTTGAAATCTGTATCTATAAGTTAGACTTACATTATTTACCTAAAGTCAGTACAATACTTGAACGTTATCATTTTGGGAAACGAATGCAGAAGGAGGGAGAAAGCATTGAAAATTATGTCACGGATTTAAGAAGGTTAGCTTCGACCTGTAAGTTTGATACGCTTATTGAAGAAAGGATAAGGGATCAGTTCATGTTGGGTTGTGTGTCTGAGAAGGTGCGTGATGAGTTCTGGTTAAAAGATGAACCTACTCTTGATGAAGTTCTTGTTGTGGCTAAGAGAATTGAACATTCTGTTGAATGTGTAAAAGAAATCAACAAAGACCTTTACAAAGATGTTTCACTTGTTAATACTGACACGGTTTCTGCTCCTGATACCAAATTGAAAGATGTTAAGATGAAGTCTCAAGCGAAAGGTAAACAGTTGCAGAAATCTCGTTTCCAGTTCAATAAAGAGAGTAAGTGTTACCGCTGTAACAATGCTGGTCACTGGGCTAATGATAAATCTTGTCCTGCATTAAATGCTGTTTGCAGTTATTGCAAAAAGAGAGGACATTTTGTAATAGCTTGCAAGATCAAATCTTCTAAACAAAGTGTTCATGAGATAAACCAAGAAAGCTCTTGTGATCAACATGACTTTGAATGTGGTCAAATTGTTGTCCAAATAGGGAGTGAGGGACCTTTGGATTATATTCTTGTGGAAGGTAGGAAAACAAAAGTTTTATTTGATTCTGGCGCAAAGATCACGATTGTTTCTTCCAAATTTTTCAATGATTATCTAAGTCACAATGTAAACTTACTTAAAGCAGATATATGCCCTACTGCATATGGTGGAGACCCTATTGAGCTGAGAGGGTATTTCATTGGATTGATAGAATATGAAGGCCGATACACTTCTGGGAAGGTTTATATATCAAAAAAGGGTGACAGTATCATCAGTTTGTGGCATCAAAAAGATCTGGGGGTTATGTTAGATCCCAATAACACTCCTCCCATAATCCTCAAAGAAAGGAAGGTAGTGAAATCTGTAGATCATCACTCTGCTTTACAAACTCAACTTATGGAAGAGTTCCCGCGTGTTTTTGGTGATCAGCTGGGGTGTTTGAAAGGATATAGCCACAAGATAAAATTGGCTCCGGGTTCCATTCCTGTCTCTAGCAAGGTACGCAATGTGCCGTTTAGTGTCAAGGATGAGATGTTGAAGGAATTGGAAAAACTTAAGTCACAGGGCATCATTGAAGAAGTGGAAGGCACTTCCTGGTTGGCTCCGGTCGTGGCCGCGAGGAAATCTGATGGTTCTCTGAGGTTATGTGTGGACCTCGGGCAACTCAACAAGTGTGTACTTGTTGATAAATACCCGTTACCTAACATTTCTGAACTTTTAAGCATGGTGCGTGGTGCCAAAGTGTTCAGTACCATTGATTTGACGTCCGCGTATCATCAGATCATGCTTGACCAATCTTCCAGGGATCTGACTGCCTTTGTGGCACCTTTTGGAACTTTTAGATTTGTGAGACTCCCTTTTGGCGTTGTTTCTGCTGCTTCTGTTTTTCAAAGGGTCATGGAAAAGGTTCTAGCTGACATACCTGGGGTCTGTGTCTATCAGGACGATATTCTAGTGTATGGGTGTGATGAATCAGAACATGGATTGAGAGTTCGTTCCGTCCTCAATAGTCTCTCTATTCACAATCATACCATTAAGTGCGAGAAATGTAAATTTGGCCTTGATAGGATTGATTATTTGGGTAACACTATTACTGCTGATGGTGTTACTCCTAAAGCTGAGCTAGTTAATACCATCAGGGATCTAACTCCTCCGTCGACAAAGGAAGAGCTCATGCGTTTTCTGGGAATGGCGGAATATTACAATAAGTTCATTAAGAATTTTGCAGAAGTCAATATAGGAGGAGGCATGATGGCGGCAGCGTGAGCGGACGCTGACTGAGCGCACTCCTGCAGCCCTGCGTGATGTGAGCGAGAATATGCCGGCCGATTATAGAGCAAATAAATCTCTGGATCTGGATCTTGATGTATGAAAATTGAAGCTTAAATCCATCCTAAACTTTTTCTTCTCCGAGATGGACATTTTCCTTGGTGCACTACGGACGGAAGCATATCCGATTCTCTGATCACCTGTCAGCCGTACCACCCACCCACCCGCCCGCCCGCCCGCTACCCGATGTACAGTTCAGGACTCGGACTCAGGCATGAAATTGGATATGGATTAACTGGTGAGGAGAGGGGGCACAGTGCAGCGTTCGTCGGTGTTTGCTGAAGTTTGGTGGCAGGCTTTTTATTTTTTTATTTTTACGGCGATGCTCAGGGGATATTGTATAATGCTTCTTGCTCTGTCACTATGCAAAGCAGCAAATAAATGAGAAACGAGGAGAGAGGTTGCTTCTTACTCCGTTTGAGAGTATTGTGCAACGTGCAGCAAAAGACGATAAAGAAAAGACTATTAGTTCTTTAAAGTTCACAGCCTGACACAGAGAGCTTGAACAATACTTAAATGTGTCATAAACAATCTGTTACAGCTCGTAACTTACAATTAAAACACAGACGCTGAAGTTAAAAGCCAAGCTCTCTGCTCACCCCCGTTTGACTTCGCTGCTTGGCTCAAGTGGTTCAGAGTCTGCTGGGAAAGGGAGGCTCTGCTTTCAGCCTCGTTTCCACGGTCAATCACCTGTCTAGAGATTTCCACGGAGCTTTTAACTGGTGGGATGCTAAAAAAACGGCCACTACTTTTAAAGAGATACAACCTACAATGATAGGGGGGCCTCAGTGGAAAATCCAGGTGCAGAGCATTAGGTGCCTAAGGGTGTTCGGACAGAAGCGGACGGTGGGGAGGGACACCAAAATTGCCGTGTTATGTGCCACGAGGCCAGCAGTCGGGCTTAAGGCGACTATTAAGTGTGTACAAGGCATTAGGTGGCGGGCACAAACGAAATGGACAAAACAGACTAATCAAAATCTCGAGGGCACTACAAGCAGAATCAAGCCTATGCCTATGCCTATGTGTAATGGTAACGACAAAATACAGGAGCGGCATATTACACTGTGCATCCGGAGTGAGTCAGCCGTATTCAACCTGACATATCCAGGGCAGGTATCAACCACTCTGCAATCAGCTCAGAATATTGCAAGCAAGGAGAGCGAGAAGTCCGAGAAGACCGGGCACGCTACAAGGCGAGAAGAGACAGGGACTGAGGCAGGGAAAATGAATGACACCGCCACAGAGAAAGTGGGGAATGAACTAAGGGAGTTACGGGATCAAAATGTGGTGCGTGACCTATCTATGGTGCGATTGAGCACCCCGGGGGGCAAGAGCGCCCAAGGGGCAGAGGAACTTGAAGTCGAAGCTGAGCCTAATGATAAAATTCAAGATGCATTAGAGGCAGATAATATGGATGATGCTAATATGAATATGAATGTTTACATATTTAAGCAAACGCAGCCATTGCAGCCAATGCAGCAACGACGAGAGACTAGAGGAACTAAAGCCAAAGAAGTCAAAAACAAAGACCAAGTACAAGACAGGGATAAAGACAAAGGGAAAGATAGAGAAAAGGACAAGGCAAAGGAGAAGGAGAAGGAGAAGGAGAAGAAGGAGAAAGGCAACAAGAGAGGCCCAGAGAAAGAGAAGAATAAAGAGAAAGAGATAGATAAGGATACATTATTAATGATGAGCTGCAGGGAGCAACAGGGGGACTATGAAAAACCTAAAGGCTATAAATACGCAGCCAATACTGCAGAATTAGAGAAAAAGAAAGAAAAAAGCAAGGAGCAATATAAGGAAAAGGAGAAGGATATTGAAGATACAGAAGAGATGGAACTATTGATGAAAAAAGCAAAACGGTTACAAGCCATTAAAGATCTGAAAGCAAATGCAAAAGCGACTTCGACAGGACAGTCAACTACTTTGCAGCCAAGCATACGGAATATCTTTAGCCCACTACCCAAAGGGTCAAGCAGTGTGCTAACAGTCCAAGAATCAACGATACAGAATGGAGGAAATCAAAAACATACTCTGGGGATGAACACTCATGGAATTCTGAATTCCCCCTCAGACATAGGGCCTTCACCGGAAACAGCTTTATACTTACCATCACATTCAGAAGAATCTGACGCAGATATTTATGAAACGGGTATTTCGACTTCCAGCGACACAAGCAAAATTAACAAAGGCCAAGACCAAGATCAAGGTGTCTCAACTCAAGATATATCCAGCTGTTCGGGTATAAGGAAATCGAGCGATCCTGGGCAAGGAAGTACGCCAAGGAAAAAACTTGAAACAAGAAAAATAAGGAATAAAAGACTAAATAAGTCTACCTACGAAGAAACGATCGATCAAGGAAGCGATCCTGAACCTAGTAATCCTCGGAAAACCGCAAAACCCCAAAAATCAAAGGGAAAAATAGCGGCCCAAGAAAACGGTGTGGACTCAACTGGGGTCATCACTGAATATGATGTAGCAGCAGACACAGACGAGCCATCTCTGAGAGATATATTAAGCTCAATTAGGAAACTTCATAAAGATGTTAAAACGGATACTCAAAGAAATCATTTAGGTATCCAAAAGTTACAAGGTGCTGTAAATAAGGTGGGCAGCACATGTCTAGAGATTTCTGAAAGAATGGTGTCAGTTGAAACACGAATTGACCACCTGGAGAATGATGTTGTTTATCTACAAAGGCAAGAAAAGAAGCAAGAAGGCATTATACAGGACTTACTGACAAAGGTTGAGGATCAGGAGAACAGATCAAGAAGAAATAACTTGCGATTTTTAGGGCTTCCTGAGGGCGTTGAAGACAATGACCCAAGGGGGTATGTAATTAGACTTCTTAAATCAGCCCTCCCTGAATTGAAAAACTGGGAACTAGAGAGAGAAGTCCAACGAGCCCATCGGTTCCCCCTTACTCAATCCAGGAAAACACAGAACCAATCTAAATTTCCAAGGGCAATGCTGGTGTTCTTTGGAAATTTTTTACTCCGAGAATCTATCTATGACTTAAATCCAAATGGTCGCACACTGCTGACCTACCTGCGTGTTACCCCAAAGAACTGTGGTCCCTGTAGTCAGCGTCGGCGGATACACCTATGCTTGTGTCGTGAGTGCAAGTGTGAATAGCGTTAGCCATCCCTGGACACGTGTTTCGAGGTAGTTGCCTCTCGTCAGCAGGGAGTAGGAAAGAGTGTAGGGTTGCAATGTAAGCTGCTAAAATCATTATCAGGTAAAGTACCTCTTGTAGCAACGCAGGTGCGTAACCTGAGTCCGTCGACTCCCCGGCTCAGAGAGCCACTAAATAATTAAATCCAAATGGTCGCACACTGCTGACCTACCTGCGTGTTACCCCAAAGAACTGTGGTCCCTGTAGTCAGCGTCGGCGGATACACCTATGCTTGTGTCGTGAGTGCAAGTGTGAATAGCGTTAGCCATCCCTGGACACGTGTTTCAAGGTAGTTGCCTCTCGTCAGCAGGGAGTAGGAAAGAGTGTAGGGTTGCAATGTAAGCTGCTAAAATCATTATCAGGTAAAGTACCTCTTGTAGCAACGCAGGTGCGTAACCTGAGTCCGTCGACTCCCCGGCTCAGAGAGCCACTAAATAATTAAATCCAAATGGTCGCACACTGCTGACCTACCTGCGTGTTACCCCAAAGAACTGTGGTCCCTGTAGTCAGCGTCGGCGGATACACCTATGCTTGTGTCGTGAGTGCAAGTGTGAATAGCGTTAGCCATCCCTGGACACGTGTTTCGAGGTAGTTGCCTCTCGTCAGCAGGGAGTAGGAAAGAGTGTAGGGTTGCAATGTAAGCTGGTAAAATCATTATCAGGTAAAGTACCTCTTGTAGCAACGCAGGTGCGTAAGCTGAGTCCGTCGACTCCCCGGCTCAGAGAGCCACTAAATAATTAAATCCAAATGGTCGCACACTGCTGACCTACCTGCGTGTTACCCCAAAGAACTGTGGTCCCTGTAGTCAGCGTCGGCGGATACACCTATGCTTGTGTCGTGAGTGCAAGTGTGAATAGCGTTAGCCATCCCTGGACACGTGTTTCGAGGTAGTTGCCTCTCGTCAGCAGGGAGTAGGAAAGAGTGTAGGGTTGCAATGTAAGCTGCTAAAATCATCAGGGATGGCTAACGCTACTCTGACTTGCACGCACCACTGAGCATAGGCGTACCCGCCGACGCTGACTACAGGGACCACAATTCTTCGGGGTAACACGCTAGTGGGTGGAGCAGTGTGCGACCAACTTGGTGATACATATTTAGTGGCTCTCTGAGCCCCGGAGTCGACGGGCTCATGGTTACGCACCTGCGTTCGCTACGAGAGGTACAGACCTGATATGATTTTAGCAGCCTACACAAGCAACCCTGCACTCTTCCTACTCCCTGCTGACGAGCGGCAACTACCGCTTAACACGTGTCCAGGGATGGCTAACGCTACTCTGACTTGCACGCACCACTGAGCATAGGCGTACCCGCCGACGCTGACTACAGGGACCACAATTCTTCGGGGTAACACGCTAGTGGGTGGAGCAGTGTGCGACCAACTTGGTGATACATATTTAGTGGCTCTCTGAGCCCCGGAGTCGACGGGCTCATGGTTACGCACCTGCGTTCGCTACGAGAGGCACAGACCTGATATGATTTTAGCAGCCTACACAAGCAACCCTGCACTCTTCCTACTCCCTGCTGACGAGCGGCAACTACCGCGAAACACGTGTCCAGGGATGGCTAACGCTACTCTGACTTGCACGCACCACTGAGCATAGGCGTACCCGCCGACGCTGACTACAGGGACCACAATTCTTCGGGGTAACACGCTAGTGGGTGGAGCAGTGTGCGACCAACTTGGTGATACATATTTAGTGGCTCTCTGAGCCCCGGAGTCGACGGGCTCATGGTTACGCACCTGCGTTCGCTACGAGAGGTACAGACCTGATATGATTTTAGCAGCCTACACAAGCAACCCTGCACTCTTCCTACTCCCTGCTGACGAGCGGCAACTACCGCGAAACACGTGTCCAGGGATGGCTAACGCTACTCTGACTTGCACGCACCACTGAGCATAGGCGTACCCGCCGACGCTGACTACAGGGACCACAATTCTTCGGGGTAACACGCTAGTGGGTGGAGCAGTGTGCGACCAACTTGGTGATACATATTTAGTGGCTCTCTGAGCCCCAGAGTCGACGGGCTCATGGTTACGCACCTGCGTTCGCTACGAGAGGTACAGACCTGATATGATTTTAGCAGCCTACACAAGCAACCCTGCACTCTTCCTACTCCCTGCTGACGAGCGGCAACTACCGCGAAACACGTGTCCAGGGATGGCTAACGCTACTCTGACTTGCACGCACCACTGAGCATAGGCGTACCCGCCGACGCTGACTACAGGGACCACAATTCTTCGGGGTAACACGCTAGTGGGTGGAGCAGTGTGCGACCAACTTGGTGATACATATTTAGTGGCTCTCTGAGCCCCGGAGTCGACGGGCTCATGGTTACGCACCTGCGTTCACTACGAGAGGTACAGACCTGATATGATTTTAGCAGCCTACACAAGCAACCCTGCACTCTTCCTACTCCCTGCTGACGAGCGGCAACTACCGCGAAACACGTGTCCAGGGATGGCTAACGCTACTCTGACTTGCACACACCACTGAGCATAGGCGTACCCGCCGACGCTGACTACAGGGACCACAATTCTTCGGGGTAACACGCTAGTGGGTGGAGCAGTGTGCGACCAACTTGGTGATACATATTTAGTGGCTCTCTGAGCCCCGGAGTCGACGGGCTCATGGTTACGCACCTGCGTTCGCTACGAGAGGTACAGACCTGATATGATTTTAGCAGCCTACACAAGCAACCCTGCACTCTTCCTACTCCCTGCTGACGAGCGGCAACTACCGCGAAACACGTGTCCAGGGATGGCTAACGCTACTCTGACTTGCACGCACCACTGAGCATAGGCGTACCCGCCGACGCTGACTACAGGGACCACAATTCTTCGGGGTAACACGCTAGTGGGTGGAGCAGTGTGCGACCAACTTGGTGATACATATTTAGTGGCTCTCTGAGCCCCGGAGTCGACGGGCTCATGGTTACGCACCTGCGTTCGCTACGAGAGGTACAGACCTGATATGATTTTAGCAGCCTACACAAGCAACCCTGCACTCTTCCTACTCCCTGCTGACGAGCGGCAACTACCGCGAAACACGTGTCCAGGGATGGCTAACGCTACTCTGACTTGCACGCACCACTGAGCATAGGCGTACCCGCCGACGCTGACTACAGGGACCACAATTCTTCGGGGTAACACGCTAGTGGGTGGAGCAGTGTGCGACCAACTTGGTGATACATATTTAGTGGCTCTCTGAGCCCCGGAGTCGACGGGCTCATGGTTACACACCTGCGTTCGCTACGAGAGGTACAGACCTGATATGATTTTAGCAGCCTACACAAGCAACCCTGCACTCTTCCTACTCCCTGCTGACGAGCGGCAACTACCGCGAAACACGTGTCCAGGGATGGCTAACGCTACTCTGACTTGCACGCACCACTGAGCATAGGCGTACCCGCCGACGCTGACTACAGGGACCACAATTCTTCGGGGTAACACGCTAGTGGGTGGAGCAGTGTGCGACCAACTTGGTGATACATATTTAGTGGCTCTCTGAGCCCCGGAGTCGACGGGCTCATGGTTACGCACCTGCGTTCGCTACGAGAGGTACAGACCTGATATGATTTTAGCAGCCTACACAAGCAACCCTGCACTCTTCCTACTCCCTGCTGACGAGCGGCAACTACCGCGAAACACGTGTCCAGGGATGGCTAACGCTACTCTGACTTGCACGCACCACTGAGCATAGGCGTACCCGCCGACGCTGACTACAGGGACCACAATTCTTCGGGGTAACACGCTAGTGGGTGGAGCAGTGTGCGACCAACTTGGTGATACATATTTAGTGGCTCTCTGAGCCCCGGAGTCGACGGGCTCATGGTTACGCACCTGCGTTCGCTACGAGAGGTACAGACCTGATATGATTTTAGCAGCCTACACAAGCAACCCTGCACTCTTCCTACTCCCTGCTGACGAGCGGCAACTACCGCGAAACACGTGTCCAGGGATGGCTAACGCTACTCTGACTTGCACGCACCACTAAGCATAGGCGTACCCGCCGACGCTGACTACAGGGACCACAATTCTTCGGGGTAACACGCTAGTGGGTGGAGCAGTGTGCGACCAACTTGGTGATGCATATTTAGTGGCTCTCTGAGCCCCGGAGTCGACGGGCTCATGGTTACGCACCTGCGTTCGCTACGAGAGGTACAGACCTGATATGATTTTAGCAGCCTACACAAGCAACCCTGCACTCTTCCTACTCCCTGCTGACGAGCGGCAACTACCGCGAAACACGTGTCCAGGGATGGCTAACGCTACTCTGACTTGCACGCACCACTGAGCATAGGCGTACCCGCCGACGCTGACTACAGGGACCACAATTCTTCGGGTAACACGCTAGTGGGTGGAGCAGTGTGCGACCAACTTGGTGATACATATTTAGTGGCTCTCTGAGCCCCGGAGTCGACGGGCTCATGGTTACGCACCTGCGTTCGCTACGAGAGGTACAGACCTGATATGATTTTAGCAGCCTACACAAGCAACCCTGCACTCTTCCTACTCCCTGCTGACGAGCGGCAACTACCGCGAAACACGTGTCCAGGGATGGCTAACGCTACTCTGACTTGCACGCACCACTGAGCATAGGCGTACCCGCCGACGCTGACTACAGGGACCACAATTCTTCGGGGTAACACGCTAGTGGGTGGAGCAGTGTGCGACCAACTTGGTGATACATATTTAGTGGCTCTCTGAGCCCCGGAGTCGACGGGCTCATGGTTACGCACCTGCGTTCGCTACGAGAGGTACAGACCTGATATGATTTTAGCAGCCTACACAAGCAACCCTGCACTCTTCCTACTCCCTGCTGACGAGCGGCAACTACCGCGAAACACGTGTCCAGGGATGGCTAACGCTACTCTGACTTGCACGCACCACTGAGCATAGGCGTACCCGCCGACGCTGACTACAGGGACCACAATTCTTCGGGGTAACACGCTAGTGGGTGGAGCAGTGTGCGACCAACTTGGTGATACATATTTAGTGGCTCTCTGAGCCCCGGAGTCGACGGGCTCATGGTTACGCACCTGCGTTCGCTACGAGAGGTACAGACCTGATATGATTTTAGCAGCCTACACAAGCAACCCTGCACTCTTCCTACTCCCTGCTGACGAGCGGCAACTACCGCGAAACACGTGTCCAGGGATGGCTAACGCTACTCTGACTTGCACGCACCACTGAGCATAGGCGTACCCGCCGACGCTGACTACAGGGACCACAATTCTTCGGGGTAACACGCTAGTGGGTGGAGCAGTGTGCGACCAACTTGGTGATACATATTTAGTGGCTCTCTGAGCCCCGGAGTCGACGGGCTCATGGTTACGCACCTGCGTTCGCTACGAGAGGTACAGACCTGATATGATTTTAGCAGCCTACACAAGCAACCCTGCACTCTTCCTACTCCCTGCTGACGAGCGGCAACTACCGCGAAACACGTGTCCAGGGATGGCTAACGCTACTCTGACTTGCACGCACCACTGAGCATAGGCGTACCCGCCGACGCTGACTACAGGGACCACAATTCTTCGGGGTAACACGCTAGTGGGTGGAGCAGTGTGCGACCAACTTGGTGATACATATTTAGTGGCTCTCTGAGCCCCGGAGTCGACGGGCTCATGGTGACGCACCTGCGTTCGCTACGAGAGGTACAGACCTGAAATGATTTTAGCAGCCTACACAAGCAACCCTGCACTCTTCCTACTCCCTGCTGACGAGCGGCAACTACCGCGAAACACGTGTCCAGGGATGGCTAACGCTACTCTGACTTGCACGCACCACTGAGCATAGGCGTACCCGCCGACGCTGACTACAGGGACCACAATTCTTCGGGGTAACACGCTAGTGGGTGGAGCAGTGTGCGACCAACTTGGTGATACATATTTAGTGGCTCTCTGAGCCCCGGAGTCGACGGGCTCATGGTTACGCACCTGCGTTCGCTACGAGAGGTACAGACCTGATATGATTTTAGCAGCCTACACAAGCAACCCTGCACTCTTCCTACTCCCTGCTGACGAGCGGCAATGTTGGAATCGGGTAGCGTGGTGCAGAGCGGGCGGGCCAAACTCCAGAGGAAATGTGCAAAGCATCCACGCAGTACACACATGCGACACACAAGGCACACTACAAAAAGAGACACTACACCAGTTTCGGTAGAAATAACTTTTGTATTGTCAAAACCACTAGGTGTCAGGTAATCTCTACACTGCGCCAACTGGCGCTCGGTTCCAATTTACAGGGGGGAATTATGTACAGGGCAGGGCCAATCGGGCCCCTGCCGGAGTCATTGCGATTTACAGATAAAATAATTGTACGTGAGAAATAAAGCTCCCATCCATCCACATTAATCCTGCAATAAAATACATCAGGGCATGACGTGAGACATTAGGCCGGAACACCTGTAACGGAAATCTCACAGCATCACAATAAACATGACCGTCCTGGGCATCCCCTGAAGCAGGAAATTAGGTTAGGCAGAGCATCAATACATTAACCTGGCATTTAGACATAACCATTAACATAGCACTTAAGCACAGGACATTCAAAGATAGCGCTGCACCTTTCACGGCGATAGCGCGTTAAAACAAGGCCTTAGCGCGCAGGGCATGGCAACTAAGCATAGCGCTGCATGGGGCAATTGAATCGCATTTTAAATCAGGCATTTACCCTAGCGCTGCCCATATCAATTCAATAGCGCCTTAAAACCAGGACATATGAACATAGCGCTGCTTCTTGCCAATCAATAGCGCTTCAAACATGGCCTGTAAATCTGGCGCTGCACATAGCATAACATTAGGCCAGAAATGCATTTAATTATAGTCCCCGGCAGTCCAGTAGGTCAGGGCATCCCAGGTTGTGATGAGGAAGGGACACTGGGGGCGGGCACCGGCAATGTACCCCGAATTCACCCCCTATCCCTCGGCATTATCTTCCCCCTCACCGGCTTACTGAAGAGTTCCCCGGGCCGATTAGGCACACGTGGCAGCTGCCCACTGCCAGTCGGGGCAGCTGTACCGAGTCCAGCCAGTTCTGGCGAGGTGGAGGTCCCTGCCAGGACCTGGAAGGCAGGGGGTGTCCCTACAGTAAGTATGGGCCCCACGGGGCCCTCCGGGCATTCACCGGGGCGGGCACCGACTATGTGCCCCGACTTAGCCCCTCCCCACCAAGGCAAGCGCGGACCAAGGCCCCACGGAAGATAACGGACCCTGGGGGCGAGCACCGGCAACGTGCCCCGACA
The DNA here is from genome assembly GCF_964204655.1 of Triturus cristatus. Taxonomy (NCBI): domain Eukaryota; kingdom Metazoa; phylum Chordata; class Amphibia; order Caudata; family Salamandridae; genus Triturus; species Triturus cristatus. The sequence continues at coordinate 237,874,980 of NC_140586.1, read as the reverse complement.
CTCCCCCCACTCCTCAGTGGCCCCACTCACCAGGACTCTTCGGCCTGCTCCGGTGTGGCTCTCGGCCTCTTCTGCCCTCCTCCTGGACGCTCGAGGGCTTCCGGTGTGCGCGTTTCGCCTCCTCCCTGCAATCGAGGTTGCTAGACGACACCTCGCGCCGGCTTCACCCGGGCAGCACTCACCGGCACTCTCCTGGCGGGGGCAGGCACCGAGGCGTGCCTCGACTGTCCCCCGCTCTTTCCGGACCTCTTGGCCTTCACACGGGCGGTGGGGGCAGGCGCCGACAATGCGCCTCGGGCCCCCCTGACCTTCCGCCTCTCTGCTAACCCCACGGGGCTCTCTTCAGCGCAGGAGAGCCCCGACCACATCCGCGCTTCCTCCCGCTTCACCCGGGCCCCCTCCTGGGACCCGGGGCGGCAACACGGAGCCCGCGAGGCTCACGACGACTTCGGCTGCACCGGGGGCTCTCCTCAGTGCATGGAGAGACCCCCGGGCCGCAGCTCCTCTTCTCGCCGGCTCCTCGTTCTTCTTCTCGGGCCTGAGCCCGTCAGCCAATCCTGTCGCGGCTTCCCGGGGGCGCGGCCACTGACACGGCCGGCGCCCTGGTTGCCGGGCAACACCTGCTCGCTTGCCTCAGGCCTAGCACGGCCTTCACTGAAGCCGCGGCGGCTCTCCCTGGGCCGCGGCGGTGATTTCGGCGGCGGCAAAGTGCGGGGTGGGCACCCGCTTAGGTACACAGCAGGTAACGCGCCGCCATTACGCGGGGTAGGCACCCGCTGTACACAGCATTCACAGGCGGCACACACGCGGGGTGGGCTCCCGCTCCGCTTTACATACGTTCAAATGTGCCCGAGTCACGGGGTGGCCTCCCGCTGGCTTTGTAGGCGTTCCGGGGTGGCCCCCACGCGGCGCTTCCACGCGAACCAGTCCTTCCCTCCAAACAGCGCTACTGGGGCCGTAGCACGGGCGCTTCCCAGGCGCTAGGCAGCCTCCTCAGCTCCAGGGGCATCAGGCAGCTGGGTTACCACACTCACCAGCCGAGCACCATCCGTTTCAGTGTAGCGCTCCCCAGATTTAGCGCTCTCCTTCCAGGGAGCTGGGGAATAGCGCTCTCCTTCCAGGGAGCTTGTAGATAGCGTTTCCTGGTCCCTGCCCCTTGATTGAGGGTTTCTTGAGGGGGGGGAAGTTGCGTTGGTGGCTGCAGGCGGACTACTCAGTCTCTGCCTGTCGTCCCTGGATTCTCCTCTCGCCGGGCCAGATCAGTGGGTAGTTCAGGATCCCTCACTCACTTAAAGGGCAGTGCCTAAACCCTGTCACCTTCAGAGGCATAGGTCCCTGACTGATCCTACCGCCTAAATCTCCTGCGAGGGCTTCTCCAGGTTTGCGTTGCCCCAACTATATCTTTCCCTCGCCCTGTGGACAGTAGGGGGGGGGTAGGTAGGCTCAGGGCCCAGCACACAGGCCCAGGTGGCGGTAACCCCTGGCAGCAGGTCCCCTCTCTCCCAGGTCCACCCTCTGACTGACTGCATGGCAGCCCAGCTCCGCCCTTTAGACGCCCCTCACCTCACCTTCCAGACAGTGCCAGAAGCTTCTAGAAGCGTCTGGGGAAACTGGCTCTAACTGGCCTAGGGGGAGGGGTAGAGCACCCTGGGTGCCAGGCTTCCCTCCAAAAGCTGGGGCTGCTGGGAAATAATGCCTAGACTGACAACCCAGCTCAGTCAAACGGCGCAACCACACAGCTTTGGCATCCATCTTAAATTACATTTTTAAAATGGGGAAACGCAGTCTGCACACATTCAATCTTTCCATTTACACATTTATTTTCCCAGAAAAGCGAAACATTTCTGGAAAAAGGGCCAAGTCCAACACAACCCCCTTCCAGCCAAAAGCCAGGGTAGACCGATCAATGCCTTGATGGGCTTCCCTGCTTAGGGCGAGAAAAGGTGGACGCAGGCCCGCAACTGCAGGAGCACCCGCAGGTTCTCCTCCACTCTGGAACCCGAAGGTTCCCTCTCTCAAACCTTCCTCGACCGACTGAGCCACCACCCGGGGGTCCCCTAGCTGGTTGTGGCCAGGACTGGCCCCTAGGCCACCCAGATGTCTCTGGCCCTTGCGGTCTCACAGAGTGGGGGGCAGTAACCCCAGGCCCGTAGTACCCGTTGACCACTCTCCTCCTCCTCCTTGCAGCTCCGAACTGCCACTGGTCTTCCCACCTGGGGTCCGCACCCTCAGGCTGACCATCCCTCAGGGGCGAGGCTCTCCTCCCCCTACCTCTCCTTCTGGGGTTCCTCACCCTACTCCCATGCGAGGCACCCTCAGACCACCACTCTCTCCCCAGTCCAGGGCCTTGACCCTTCAACTGGTTCCCCAGCCTAGGGTCTAAACCCTGAGGCTGCACCGGTGCCAGGGGTGAGACCTCCCTCCCCCTGCACCCCCTCCCAGAGTTCCGCACCCTCCCAACGGGAGTAGCACCCCTGGAAGACAATTCTGGGGGGACACTGCTAACAGATGTCCCACCCGCCAGGTCAGGCAGTACCCATCCCTGGCCTCCCAACCCAGGATCTAAGCCCTGTGGCTGAGCCGGTGCCCGAGGTGAGACCTTCCTCCCCCTGCACCCCCTCCCAGAGTTCCGCACCCTCCCAACAGGAGAAGTACCCCTGGAAGACACTTCTGGGGGGACACTGGTAACAGATGCCCCACCCGCCAGGTCAGGCAACCCCTGAACCTGGCATCCCAGCCCAGGATCTAAACCCTGCAACTGGGCCAACCCCAGAACCTCAGGAGCTCTGATTACAGATGCCCCGGGTCCTCCTGACACTAGGGGCTCCCCCTCACCGGGCGGCACATCAGGACAGCCTAGGCTCCCAACCTGGGGCTCCCTTACGGAACTCTCCAGGCCCTGAGACTGCGGTTGGGGCACCTCGGGACACCTCCCCGTCTCACTCCTTCCTATGGATAGGTCGTGAGGCCCTACAACCCTCTCTTTTCCCGGGGACCTAGCTGGGCTATTCGCCATCTCTCCCACCTCGCTGGGTTGGAAGATCCCTGCACCACCCTCTTCAGGGTCACTCCCTAATGCCTCCTCAGACACCCTGGCCCTCACCCAGAGGTCTGCCTCCTGTGCAAGCTCCCTTGGGTCGGAGAACCCACACTGTACTAGGTGGTGACGCAACCTGGGGGAACAATTTCTGAGCATGTGCTCCCGGATGAGTACCTGGCACAGCCCTTCCCACTCATTCACTGCACTCCTCACCACCCAATCCTCCAATGCAGTCCCACACACCTCCACAAACTCCCCCCAGGACTGGTGGGACAGTTTTCCCCTGCCCCTGAACTCTAACCTGTCCCCCTCTTCCTGGGAATCAGGCACCATCTCCTGGGCTCTGGGAGTGGGACACCCTACATTGGATCCACTCTCGCTGCCACCACTGGATCCCACCCTTACTGGTGAATCCAGACCACAAAAACCACTCTCAGGGGACAACCTACCCTCCCGAGCTGGTCTATCCCTGGCAAAGGCCCTCTCTGCCTCCGCCATCCTCTCCTGCGCTAGGACCTTCTCCATCTCTAGCCTCTTCTCCTGCACACTCAGCCGCGCTAGCTCCACCTTGAGCCTTCCCAGCGCCAGCTGATGCTCCCTCTCTTCCCTCCTATCTACCCACTCTTCTGGGGACAGGGAAAGGGACGGGGCAGTGCCCCCGGGACTGGACCCAGCGCTGGACTCCCTAACTCTGGTGTCCTTACTCGCTACTGGCGTCTCCCCCCGGTCATCTTCCTCCTCCTCGTCAGTGTCACCTACCTCCTGGGTTATGGACTGGGCCCCCTCACTCTCGGAGTCCTCCCTACACTGGAGGTCCTCCTCCGGGTCTCCACTAAATCCACCCTTTAAATATGCGGAGGGGTAATCTGACAGGTCCCCACCAATCTCTAAGGGTTCCCCCCTCTTGAGGGCCTCATAGAGAAATAGCTTCCTGCGTGTGTTGCCTACTGGGGGTATCCCTCTCTCCCTCCAGAAATAAATCACTTCCTGCTCCGTGTACTCCCCAAGATCACCTTCGTTGTAGGTCAACCCCATCCTGGCAAGGTACACCCAGGACACACCACCCACAGTGCAACAAGGGGACACAATTTAAAAACACTTCCAGGAGGAAATCACAATTATGGAAAAAACAATAATTCCCCAAAACCTGAGATTACATTACACACTCAGTTTGCAGTGCAACCCGTGGTCGCTGCGGTACTGCGCAAACACAAGTCCTATCCCACCGCTGAACACCAATGTTGGAATCGGGTAGCGTGGTGCAGAGCGGGCGGGCCAAACTCCAGAGGAAATGTGCAAAGCATCCACGCAGTACACACATGCGACACACAAGGCACACTACAAAAAGAGACACTACACCAGTTTCGGTAGAAATAACTTTTGTATTGTCAAAACCACTAGGTGTCAGGTAATCTCTACACTGCGCCAACTGGCGCTCGGTTCCAATTTACAGGGGGGAATTATGTACAGGGCAGGGCCAATCGGGCCCCTGCCGGAGTCATTGCGATTTACAGATAAAATAATTGTACGTGAGAAATAAAGCTCCCATCCATCCACATTAATCCTGCAATAAAATACATCAGGGCATGACGTGAGACATTAGGCCGGAACACCTGTAACGGAAATCTCACAGCATCACAATAAACATGACCGTCCTGGGCATCCCCTGAAGCAGGAAATTAGGTTAGGCAGAGCATCAATACATTAACCTGGCATTTAGACATAACCATTAACATAGCACTTAAGCACAGGACATTCAAAGATAGCGCTGCACCTTTCACGGCGATAGCGCGTTAAAACAAGGCCTTAGCGCGCAGGGCATGGCAACTAAGCATAGCGCTGCATGGGGCAATTGAATCGCATTTTAAATCAGGCATTTACCCTAGCGCTGCCCATATCAATTCAATAGCGCCTTAAAACCAGGACATATGAACATAGCGCTGCTTCTTGCCAATCAATAGCGCTTCAAACATGGCCTGTAAATCTGGCGCTGCACATAGCATAACATTAGGCCAGAAATGCATTTAATTATAGTCCCCGGCAGTCCAGTAGGTCAGGGCATCCCAGGTTGTGATGAGGAAGGGACACTGGGGGCGGGCACCGGCAATGTACCCCGAATTCACCCCCTATCCCTCGGCATTATCTTCCCCCTCACCGGCTTACTGAAGAGTTCCCCGGGCCGATTAGGCACACGTGGCAGCTGCCCACTGCCAGTCGGGGCAGCTGTACCGAGTCCAGCCAGTTCTGGCGAGGTGGAGGTCCCTGCCAGGACCTGGAAGGCAGGGGGTGTCCCTACAGTAAGTATGGGCCCCACGGGGCCCTCCGGGCATTCACCGGGGCGGGCACCGACTATGTGCCCCGACTTAGCCCCTCCCCACCAAGGCAAGCGCGGACCAAGGCCCCACGGAAGATAACGGACCCTGGGGGCGAGCACCGGCAACGTGCCCCGACACTCCCCCCACTCCTCAGTGGCCCCACTCACCAGGACTCTTCGGCCTGCTCCGGTGTGGCTCTCGGCCTCTTCTGCCCTCCTCCTGGACGCTCGAGGGCTTCCGGTGTGCGCGTTTCGCCTCCTCCCTGCAATCGAGGTTGCTAGACGACACCTCGCGCCGGCTTCACCCGGGCAGCACTCACCGGCACTCTCCTGGCGGGGGCAGGCACCGAGGCGTGCCTCGACTGTCCCCCGCTCTTTCCGGACCTCTTGGCCTTCACACGGGCGGTGGGGGCAGGCGCCGACAATGCGCCTCGGGCCCCCCTGACCTTCCGCCTCTCTGCTAACCCCACGGGGCTCTCTTCAGCGCAGGAGAGCCCCGACCACATCCGCGCTTCCTCCCGCTTCACCCGGGCCCCCTCCTGGGACCCGGGGCGGCAACACGGAGCCCGCGAGGCTCACGACGACTTCGGCTGCACCGGGGGCTCTCCTCAGTGCATGGAGAGACCCCCGGGCCGCAGCTCCTCTTCTCGCCGGCTCCTCGTTCTTCTTCTCGGGCCTGAGCCCGTCAGCCAATCCTGTCGCGGCTTCCCGGGGGCGCGGCCACTGACACGGCCGGCGCCCTGGTTGCCGGGCAACACCTGCTCGCGTGCCTCAGGCCTAGCACGGCCTTCACTGAAGCCGCGGCGGCTCTCCCTGGGCCGCGGCGGTGATTTCGGCGGCGGCAAAGTGCGGGGTGGGCACCCGCTTAGGTACACAGCAGGTAACGCGCCGCCATTACGCGGGGTAGGCACCCGCTGTACACAGCATTCACAGGCGGCACACACGCGGGGTGGGCTCCCGCTCCGCTTTACATACGTTCAAATGTGCCCGAGTCACGGGGTGGCCTCCCGCTGGCTTTGTAGGCGTTCCGGGGTGGCCCCCACGCGGCGCTTCCACGCGAACCAGTCCTTCCCTCCAAACAGCGCTACTGGGGCCGTAGCACGGGCGCTTCCCAGGCGCTAGGCAGCCTCCTCAGCTCCAGGGGCATCAGGCAGCTGGGTTACCACACTCACCAGCCGAGCACCATCCGTTTCAGTGTAGCGCTCCCCAGATTTAGCGCTCTCCTTCCAGGGAGCTGGGGAATAGCGCTCTCCTTCCAGGGAGCTTGTAGATAGCGTTTCCTGGTCCCTGCCCCTTGATTGAGGGTTTCTTGAGGGGGGGGAAGTTGCGTTGGTGGCTGCAGGCGGACTACTCAGTCTCTGCCTGTCGTCCCTGGATTCTCCTCTCGCCGGGCCAGATCAGTGGGTAGTTCAGGATCCCTCACTCACTTAAAGGGCAGTGCCTAAACCCTGTCACCTTCAGAGGCATAGGTCCCTGACTGATCCTACCGCCTAAATCTCCTGCGAGGGCTTCTCCAGGTTTGCGTTGCCCCAACTATATCTTTCCCTCGCCCTGTGGACAGTAGGGGGGGGGTAGGTAGGCTCAGGGCCCAGCACACAGGCCCAGGTGGCGGTAACCCCTGGCAGCAGGTCCCCTCTCTCCCAGGTCCACCCTCTGACTGACTGCATGGCAGCCCAGCTCCGCCCTTTAGACGCCCCTCACCTCACCTTCCAGACAGTGCCAGAAGCTTCTAGAAGCGTCTGGGGAAACTGGCTCTAACTGGCCTAGGGGGAGGGGTAGAGCACCCTGGGTGCCAGGCTTCCCTCCAAAAGCTGGGGCTGCTGGGAAATAATGCCTAGACTGACAACCCAGCTCAGTCAAACGGCGCAACCACACAGCTTTGGCATCCATCTTAAATTACATTTTTAAAATGGGGAAACGCAGTCTGCACACATTCAATCTTTCCATTTACACATTTATTTTCCCAGAAAAGCGAAACATTTCTGGAAAAAGGGCCAAGTCCAACAGGCAACTACCGCGAAACACGTGTCCAGGGATGGCTAACGCTACTCTGACTTGCACGCACCACTGAGCATAGGCGTACCCGCCGACGCTGACTACAGGGACCACAATTCTTCGGGGTAACACGCTAGTGGGTGGAGCAGTGTGCGACCAACTTGGTGATACATATTTAGTGGCTCTCTGAGCCCCGGAGTCGACGGGCTCATGGTTACGCACCTGCGTTCGCTACGAGAGGTACAGACCTGATATGATTTTAGCAGCCTACACAAGCAACCCTGCACTCTTCCTACTCCCTGCTGACGAGCGGCAACTACCGCGAAACACGTGTCCAGGGATGGCTAACGCTACTCTGACTTGCACGCACCACTAAGCATAGGCGTACCCGCCGACGCTGACTACAGGGACCACAATTCTTCGGGGTAACACGCTAGTGGGTGGAGCAGTGTGCGACCAACTTGGTGATGCATATTTAGTGGCTCTCTGAGCCCCGGAGTCGACGGGCTCATGGTTACGCACCTGCGTTCGCTACGAGAGGTACAGACCTGATATGATTTTAGCAGCCTACACAAGCAACCCTGCACTCTTCCTACTCCCTGCTGACGAGCGGCAACTACCGCGAAACACGTGTCCAGGGATGGCTAACGCTACTCTGACTTGCACGCACCACTGAGCATAGGCGTACCCGCCGACGCTGACTACAGGGACCACAATTCTTCGGGTAACACGCTAGTGGGTGGAGCAGTGTGCGACCAACTTGGTGATACATATTTAGTGGCTCTCTGAGCCCCGGAGTCGACGGGCTCATGGTTACGCACCTGCGTTCGCTACGAGAGGTACAGACCTGATATGATTTTAGCAGCCTACACAAGCAACCCTGCACTCTTCCTACTCCCTGCTGACGAGCGGCAACTACCGCGAAACACGTGTCCAGGGATGGCTAACGCTACTCTGACTTGCACGCACCACTGAGCATAGGCGTACCCGCCGACGCTGACTACAGGGACCACAATTCTTCGGGGTAACACGCTAGTGGGTGGAGCAGTGTGCGACCAACTTGGTGATACATATTTAGTGGCTCTCTGAGCCCCGGAGTCGACGGGCTCATGGTTACGCACCTGCGTTCGCTACGAGAGGTACAGACCTGATATGATTTTAGCAGCCTACACAAGCAACCCTGCACTCTTCCTACTCCCTGCTGACGAGCGGCAACTACCGCGAAACACGTGTCCAGGGATGGCTAACGCTACTCTGACTTGCACGCACCACTGAGCATAGGCGTACCCGCCGACGCTGACTACAGGGACCACAATTCTTCGGGGTAACACGCTAGTGGGTGGAGCAGTGTGCGACCAACTTGGTGATACATATTTAGTGGCTCTCTGAGCCCCGGAGTCGACGGGCTCATGGTTACGCACCTGCGTTCGCTACGAGAGGTACAGACCTGATATGATTTTAGCAGCCTACACAAGCAACCCTGCACTCTTCCTACTCCCTGCTGACGAGCGGCAACTACCGCGAAACACGTGTCCAGGGATGGCTAACGCTACTCTGACTTGCACGCACCACTGAGCATAGGCGTACCCGCCGACGCTGACTACAGGGACCACAATTCTTCGGGGTAACACGCTAGTGGGTGGAGCAGTGTGCGACCAACTTGGTGATACATATTTAGTGGCTCTCTGAGCCCCGGAGTCGACGGGCTCATGGTTACGCACCTGCGTTCGCTACGAGAGGTACAGACCTGATATGATTTTAGCAGCCTACACAAGCAACCCTGCACTCTTCCTACTCCCTGCTGACGAGCGGCAACTACCGCGAAACACGTGTCCAGGGATGGCTAACGCTACTCTGACTTGCACGCACCACTGAGCATAGGCGTACCCGCCGACGCTGACTACAGGGACCACAATTCTTCGGGGTAACACGCTAGTGGGTGGAGCAGTGTGCGACCAACTTGGTGATACATATTTAGTGGCTCTCTGAGCCCCGGAGTCGACGGGCTCATGGTGACGCACCTGCGTTCGCTACGAGAGGTACAGACCTGAAATGATTTTAGCAGCCTACACAAGCAACCCTGCACTCTTCCTACTCCCTGCTGACGAGCGGCAACTACCGCGAAACACGTGTCCAGGGATGGCTAACGCTACTCTGACTTGCACGCACCACTGAGCATAGGCGTACCCGCCGACGCTGACTACAGGGACCACAATTCTTCGGGGTAACACGCTAGTGGGTGGAGCAGTGTGCGACCAACTTGGTGATACATATTTAGTGGCTCTCTGAGCCCCGGAGTCGACGGGCTCATGGTTACGCACCTGCGTTCGCTACGAGAGGTACAGACCTGATATGATTTTAGCAGCCTACATAAGCAACCCTGCACTCTTCCTACTCCCTGCTGACGAGCGGCAACTACCGCGAAACACGTGTCCAGGGATGGCTAACGCTACTCTGACTTGCACGCACCACTGAGCATAGGCGTACCCGCCGACGCTGACTACAGGGACCACAATTCTTCGGGGTAACACGCTAGTGGGTGGAGCAGTGTGCGACCAACTTGGTGATACATATTTAGTGGCTCTCTGAGCCCCGGAGTCGACGGGCTCATGGTTACGCACCTGCGTTCGCTACGAGAGGTACAGACCTGATATGATTTTAGCAGCCTACACAAGCAACCCTGCACTCTTCCTACTCCCTGCTGACGAGCGGCAACTACCGCGAAACACGTGTCCAGGGATGGCTAACGCTACTCTGACTTGCACGCACCACTGAGCATAGGCGTACCCGCCGACGCTGACTACAGGGACCACAATTCTTCGGGGTAACACGCTAGTGGGTGGAGCAGTGTGCGACCAACTTGGTGATACATATTTAGTGGCTCTCTGAGCCCCGGAGTCGACGGGCTCATGGTTACGCACCTGCGTTCGCTACGAGAGGTACAGACCTGATATGATTTTAGCAGCCTACACAAGCAACCCTGCACTCTTCCTACTCCCTGCTGACGAGCGGCAACTACCGCGAAACACGTGTCCAGGGATGGCTAACGCTACTCTGACTTGCACGCACCACTGAGCATAGGCGTACCCGCCGACGCTGACTACAGGGACCACAATTCTTCGGGGTAACACGCTAGTGGGTGGAGCAGTGTGCGACCAACTTGGTGATACATATTTAGTGGCTCTCTGAGCCCCGGAGTCGACGGGCTCATGGTTACGCACCTGCGTTCGCTACGAGAGGTACAGACCTGATATGATTTTAGCAGCCTACACAAGCAACCCTGCACTCTTCCTACTCCCTGCTGACGAGCGGCAACTACCGCGAAACACGTGTCCAGGGATGGCTAACGCTACTCTGACTTGCACGCACCACTGAGCATAGGCGTACCCGCCGACGCTGACTACAGGGACCACAATTCTTCGGGGTAACACGCTAGTGGGTGGAGCAGTGTGCGACCAACTTGGTGATACATATTTAGTGGCTCTCTGAGCCCCGGAGTCGACGGGCTCATGGTTACGCACCTGCGTTCGCTACGAGAGGTACAGACCTGATATGATTTTAGCAGCCTACACAAGCAACCCTGCACTCTTCCTACTCCCTGCTGACGAGCGGCAACTACCGCGAAACACGTGTCCAGGGATGGCTAACGCTACTCTGACTTGCACGCACCACTGAGCATAGGCGTACCCGCCGACGCTGACTACAGGGACCACAATTCTTCGGGGTAACACGCTAGTGGGTGGAGCAGTGTGCGACCAACTTGGTGATACATATTTAGTGGCTCTCTGAGCCCCGGAGTCGACGGGCTCATGGTTACGCACCTGCGTTCGCTACGAGAGGTACAGACCTGATATGATTTTAGCAGCCTACACAAGCAACCCTGCACTCTTCCTACTCCCTGCTGACGAGCGGCAACTACCGCGAAACACGTGTCCAGGGATGGCTAACGCTACTCTGACTTGCACGCACCACTGAGCATAGGCGTACCCGCCGACGCTGACTACAGGGACCACAATTCTTCGGGTAACACGCTAGTGGGTGGAGCAGTGTGCGACCAACTTGGTGATACATATTTAGTGGCTCTCTGAGCCCCGGAGTCGACGGGCTCATGGTTACGCACCTGCGTTCGCTACGAGAGGTACAGACCTGATATGATTTTAGCAGCCTACACAAGCAACCCTGCACTCTTCCTACTCCCTGCTGACGAGCGGCAACTACCGCGAAACACGTGTCCAGGGATGGCTAACGCTACTCTGACTTGCACGCACCACTGAGCATAGGCGTACCCGCCGACGCTGACTACAGGGACCACAATTCTTCGGGGTAACACGCTAGTGGGTGGAGCAGTGTGCGACCAACTTGGTGATACATATTTAGTGGCTCTCTGAGCCCCGGAGTCGACGGGCTCATGGTTACGCACCTGCGTTGGCTACGAGAGGTACAGACCTGATATGATTTTAGCAGCCTACACAAGCAACCCTGCACTCTTCCTACTCCCTGCTGACGAGCGGCAACTACCGCGAAACACGTGTCCAGGGATGGCTAACGCTACTCTGACTTGCACGCACCACTGAGCATAGGCGTACCCGCCGACGCTGACTACAGGGACCACAATTCTTCGGGGTAACACGCTAGTGGGTGGAGCAGTGTGCGACCAACTTGGTGATACATATTCAGTGGCTCTCTGAGCCCCGGAGTCGACGGGCTCATGGTTACGCACCTGCGTTCGCTATGAGAGGTACAGACCTGATATGATTTTAGCAGCCTACACAAGCAACCCTGCACTCTTCCTACTCCCTGCTGACGAGCAGCAACTACCGCGAAACACGTGTCCAGGGATGGCTAACGCTACTCTGACTTGCACGCACCACTGAGCATAGGCGTACCCGCCGACGCTGACTACAGGGACCACAATTCTTCGGGGTAACACGCTAGTGGGTGGAGCAGTGTGCGACCAACTTGGTGATACATATTTAGTGGCTCTCTGAGCCCCGGAGTCGACGGGCTCATGGTTACGCACCTGCGTTCGCTACGAGAGGTACAGACCTGAAATGATTTTAGCAGCCTACACAAGCAACCCTGCACTCTTCCTACTCCCTGCTGACGAGCGGCAACTACCGCGAAACACGTGTCCAGGGATGGCTAACGCTACTCTGACTTGCACGCACCACTGAGCATAGGCGTACCCGCCGACGCTGACTACAGGGACCACAATTCTTCGGGGTAACACGCTAGTGGGTGGAGCAGTGTGCGACCAACTTGGTGTTACATATTTAGTGGCTCTCTGAGGGCCGGAGTCGACGGGCTCATGGTTACGCACCTGCGTTCGCTACGAGAGGTACAGACCTGATATGATTTTAGCAGCCTACACAAGCAACCCTGCACTCTTCCTACTCCCTGCTGACGAGCGGCAACTACCGCGAAACACGTGTCCAGGGATGGCTAACGCTACTCTGACTTGCACGCACCACTGAGCATAGGCGTACCCGCCGACGCTGACTACAGGGACCACAATTCTTCGGGGTAACACGCTAGTGGGTGGAGCAGTGTGCGACCAACTTGGTGATACATATTTAGTGGCTCTCTGAGCCCCGGAGTCGACGGGCTCATGGTTACGCACCTGCGTTCGCTACGAGAGGTACAGACCTGATATGATTTTAGCAGCCTACACAAGCAACCCTGCACTCTTCCTACTCCCTGCTGACGAGCGGCAACTACCGCGAAACACGTGTCCAGGGATGGCTAACGCTACTCTGACTTGCACGCACCACTGAGCATAGGCGTACCCGCCGACGCTGACTACAGGGACCACAATTCTTCGGGGTAACACGCTAGTGGGTGGAGCAGTGTGCGACCAACTTGGTGATACATATTTAGTGGCTCTCTGAGCCCCGGAGTCGACGGGCTCATGGTTACGCACCTGCGTTCGCTACGAGAGGTACAGACCTGATATGATTTTAGCAGCCTACACAAGCAACCCTGCACTCTTCCTACTCCCTGCTGACGAGCGGCAACTACCGCGAAACACGTGTCCAGGGATGGCTAACGCTACTCTGACTTGCACGCACCACTGAGCATAGGCGTACCCGCCGACGCTGACTACAGGGACCACAATTCTTCGGGGTAACACGCTAGTGGGTGGAGCAGTGTGCGACCAACTTGGTGATACATATTTAGTGGCTCTCTGAGCCCCGGAGTCGACGGGCTCATGGTTACACACCTGCGTTCGCTACGAGAGGTACAGACCTGATATGATTTTAGCAGCCTACACAAGCAACCCTGCACTCTTCCTACTCCCTGCTGACGAGCGGCAACTACCGCGAAACACGTGTCCAGGGATGGCTAACGCTACTCTGACTTGCACGCACCACTGAGCATAGGCGTACCCGCCGACGCTGACTACAGGGACCACAATTCTTCGGGGTAACACGCTAGTGGGTGGAGCAGTGTGCGACCAACTTGGTGATACATATTTAGTGGCTCTCTGAGCCCCGGAGTCGACGGGCTCATGGTTACGCACCTGCGTTCGCTACGAGAGGTACAGACCTGATATGATTTTAGCAGCCTACACAAGCAACCCTGCACTCTTCCTACTCCCTGCTGACGAGCGGCAACTACCGCGAAACACGTGTCCAGGGATGGCTAACGCTACTCTGACTTGCACGCACCACTGAGCATAGGCGTACCCGCCGACGCTGACTACAGGGACCACAATTTTTCGGGGTAACACGCTAGTGGGTGGAGCAGTGTGCGACCAACTTGGTGATACATATTTAGTGGCTCTCTGAGCCCCGGAGTCAACGGGCTCATGGTTACGCAGCTGCGTTCGCTACGAGAGGTACAGACCTGATATGATTTTAGCAGCCTACACAAGCAACCCTGCACTCTTCCTACTCCCTGCTGACGAGCGGCAACTACCGCGAAACACGTGTCCAGGGATGGCTAACGCTACTCTGACTTGCACGCACCACTGAGCATAGGCGTACCCGCCGACGCTGACTACAGGGACCACAATTCTTCGGGGTAACACGCTAGTGGGTGGAGCAGTGTGCGACCAACTTGGTGATACATATTTAGTGGCTCTCTGAGCCCCGGAGTCGACGGGCTCATGGTTACGCACCTGCGTTCGCTACGAGAGGTACAGACCTGATATGATTTTAGCAGCCTACACAAGCAACCCTGCACTCTTCCTACTCCCTGCTGACGAGCGGCAACTACCGCGAAACACGTGTCCAGGGATGGCTAACGCTACTCTGACTTGCACGCACCACTGAGCATAGGCGTACCCGCCGACGCTGACTACAGGGACCACAATTCTTCGGGGTAACACGCTAGTGGGTGGAGCAGTGTGCGACCAACTTGGTGATACATATCTATGACTTAGCCCGCCCTACAAGCAAGAGAGAATACAATGGCACTATCTTCTTTGCTCATGCGACTGTTGAAAGGAGGTGGAGGCTGAGGCAGCTTTTTTCCCCTTTTGAGCAAATTGGCGCAAAGGTTTTCCTACAGAACCCTGCCAGATTGAAGATAATTTTTAGGGGTTCAACCCGCAGCTTTACGAGCGAAATACAGGCCGAACAATATCTTAAAGAAATCTCAGAGACTGTAAAGAAGAATGCCGGTAAATGATCAAGAGGAAAAAAAAAAAATAGGAAAAAAAATACACGCAGGGCTGGAGGGGCAGGTGCACTGAGGCGCCGTGATCAATCGACGCCCACACCTGGACCCGATTGGATCCAGGATGCCTCAAGGGGGGATGCTTCAAGGGGTGGTAAGGGAGGGGGAGGGGTGGGTGGGTCTCCGGGGGAGAAAAGGGGGGGTAAAATCATCATCAGAGAAAGAAAGGGAACAGAAATGGAGGGAAAAAAAGAAAAATGATGCGCATAGTCACAATTAATGTATGTGGTTTAAATGATGCAAGAAAAAGAAGGGATTTGAAAGAATATTTCAGAACACTGCAAGCTGATTTAATCTGTGTTCAGGAGACGCACATAGAGATCTCGCAAAAATATTTATTGGAACAACTAGGGTATAAAGTACTGACTTGTACGACTCAGGGCACTAGAACACGCGGGGTTGCAATATTAGCACGTGGAAAAAAGATTACATTAAAAAAACAACAGGTAGATAGACATGGTCGCTGGGTTTTAGCGGAGTGCCAAATTCAAAATTTTAATTTTACTCTATGCTCTATCTATGCACCAACAGCTGATGACCCTGAAACTTTTATCCATATAAATTCTCAACTACCTAATTGGCCTCTCCCCATAATACTATGTGGCGATTTAAATATAAATGGCCTCAATGGGTTGTGGAAAGACAATCCTGCAAGATTTATTGGTAAAAAGAAGAAAACCCATAGAGCGCTAATACAGCTCATGCAGGACAATGGGTTGATCGATATCTGGGAACATATAAACGGAGGGGGAGGCTGCACATACTATTCTGCCCCCCATAAAACTCTAGCCCGGCTAGATTATTTTTTGATTTCCCCCTCGATGATACCGATGGTGAAAATTAAAAAAATGCCTAGATTGATGTCAGATCACAACCCGCTCTCCATGGAGATCTCTATACCATACTCACAGAACAGTATAAATAGCTGGACCTTTGAAAGAGCTTTGCTACTGGATGTAAATTATGTTACTTACATGGAAATTTGGCTAAAAGAATTTCTGGAAAACAATAGG
The DNA here is from genome assembly GCF_964204655.1 of Triturus cristatus. Classification (NCBI taxonomy): domain Eukaryota; kingdom Metazoa; phylum Chordata; class Amphibia; order Caudata; family Salamandridae; genus Triturus; species Triturus cristatus. Next base: position 237,858,938 of record NC_140586.1, on the reverse strand, counting down.
GGCACAGCATCACCGCAAATAGTATGGGATACTATGAAGGCAGGTATTAGGGGGGAAACCTTAAGTTACTCTCTTAGACGGAGTAAGCGGGAAAAAGAAATCTTAGAGAAAAAGATAAATCTAGTAGCAGAGCTAGAGGAAGAACTGGTAAGAAGTTTAAGAAAGAAAGAGGATGTGACAAAAGCAATGCAAAAACTAGCCTTGGCTAAAGCAGCAGTGGGTGAAGTAGCTGAAAAGGCAGCTGGTAAATATTTGGCCAGGAGGGAAGAGCAGCACGAATATAGCGAACAGGTAGGACGAATCCTAGCGATTAGAACCCGGCAGGCGGCCACTCAGGGGCAGATAACAGAAATGACTACGGAGGCAGGGACAATAGTAAAAACACCAAAGGAAATCTGTGCTGTATTTCAGAATTATTATAAGAAATTATACAGTCAGAATAATGGGGATCCAGATCTAGCGAAAATTGACGAATATTTAAACTCTGCCTCCCTAGATAAGCTCACAGAGGAGGATAATAACTCCCTCGAGATCAACTTTACCCCAGAAGAAGTACAAAGAGCTTTTAAGGATCTCCCATCAGGAAAAGCAGTGGGACCCGATTTTATACCGTTAGAATTCTATAAAAAATTCTATTTAATCTTAGAAGCAGACATTAATCGACTCATGGTTTTAATACAGAATGGTGCTGCACCTCCGGAGTCTTGGGGAGAAGCTTTAATGGTAGTGTTTCTAAAAAAGAATAAATGCCCTACGGATCCTGGGTCATATAGACCAATTAACTTAATGAATAGTGACACTAAGGCCTATTCTAAAATCTTGGCTAACAGGCTGAGCTTGGTAATTGGTAAGATAGTCTCACCCTGGCAGCACGGGTTTATACCAGGGAGGGGCACTGCCGATCACATCAGAAGGGTCTTCGCGCTGTTGGATGGTACTAATGTCTCACGAGACCCTATGTCCTTAATATTGCTGGACGCTGAAAAAGCTTTCGATAGGGTCTCGTGGGACTTTCTTTGGGCAACAATGTATAAATATAATTTTGGGAAATTATGTGTAGGAGCATTAAAAGCCCTTTATAGAAGTCCGAGCATCAGTCTGAGAGTGGGAGGGGAGCTGAGCGAGGCAATAAAAATCGAGCGTGGAACTAGGCAAGGATGCCCCTGTTCCCCTCTACTATTCGCCTGTTATATAGACTCATTTATTAGACACATAGAAAAAAATAAAAACATTTGTCCAATAGTGCTGAATGGATATGAGACTAAAATATTGGGATACGCAGATGATTTAGCAATTACATCATCAATACCAATAATAGCGATAGGGGAAATCGAGAATGAGGCAAAAAAATATGGACCTCTATCAGGGTATAAATTAAATCAAGGAAAAACACAAATAGTTGTAAATCAATTTGCTCCGATTAACGATGAGAGAGTTGTAGAGTCCGCGGTCTATTTGGGAGTTACTATAACATCTGACCTATCTAAGGTTGTGGAGGAAAATCTGACCCCAGTAATCAAAAAGGCAAAATTAGACTTAGATAGGATGGACAATTTACGTTTAACAATCATCGGTCGCTGCAATGTTATAAAGATGGTGTTTTTGCCTAAAATTCTATATTTATTCCGTACAATTCCTTTATCATATTCTAACAATTGGTTTAAGGAAATAGAGGGGATTTGTAATCGCTTTATATGGGCTAAGGGCAGAACTCGTAGAGCCATAAAGAGGTTGGCACTCTCTAAAGACCGGGGGGGCCTTGCAGTACCTGACTTTAAGGCATATTATTTTGCGTCAGTTCTTCAGTATTGTAAAGGACTTCTCGGCGGAAATACGAAAGACATCTGGAGGGGTAGGGTTGGCATTCCGGATATATATGAGCTCTTGGTTTTGGACTCTAATAAGGAACTTCTCACATTCAAGGAACTAAACTACTATAAAAGAACAAAATTTAAGCTGTTGGGGGCGGTCATATCGGTTTGGTCAATGATTCGGAAGAAAATTAAATTAGGGAGAATGAACTTCTATACCCCTTTATATATGAATGAACTCCTCCCAGAAGTATTCCATGATCAAGTGATGAGGCGCTGGGATAATCTTGGGGTTAGTACAATCGGCGATATCACGGATCAGTCAGGGTTAATTTCATTTGAGAGGGCGCAACAGCTATATAACTTGGATCGGAGAGATTTTTTTAAATACTTACAGATAAGATCAGTATTGCAGAGGAAACAGGCAGGTAACTGTAAGTATGCTAGGGTAGATCTGATGGAAATTGTTCAAGATGATGAGGGATGTTCAATCTCTCAACTCTATGGTGCATTGTGCGAGTATAATGAGGATGATAGAGGAAAAGTATTTGATAAATGGAGAACTAAACTAGATTTAGCCGGGAATGAGGGCGAAAAATCACTTCGGCTTGGAAATTCTATCCTGAAGGTTGCAAACCTGCAAGCACAATACTTTAAGACTTTACATGAATTATATTATACACCACATAGAATAGCTCGTTGGGGTGGTACTATTGGGATCTTCTGCCCAAGATGTCAGAGTTTGGAGGCAGACACGATCCATATGTTTGCAGCATGCCCTAATTTAGATCCCTTTAAACTAGCTATGGAAAACTTCTTTAAAGATGAATTGGAGATTTCAATTAAATTAACTAATGAGATTATGGTTCTTGGAGTGGCAAAGGAGGGACAGGAGATACCCCATCAAGAATTTTTGTTTATTGCTATGACGCTGAGCCGGCTTTGTATCGCAACGGTATGGAAAGACTCTAATCCCCCTTCGTTTCAACAATGGCTCTCAAAATTATTAGCTATTTACACCTTAGAGAAATCTTTATATGAAAAAAAAGGAGCGAATGCAAGACAGCTTGGGAAACGGGTATGGGCCCCAGTTGAAAAATGGAAACTTAAACTAGATGGTTAATCTAAAGGGTGATAAGCACATGCTTACTCTGTTAGGACTAAAGCAGGGGGTTTCTTCCTTTTTTTTCTCTCTCTCAGATTTATTAATTTTTTCTTCTTTCAAGTAATTATAATTAAATTATGTATTGCATCATGTTGTTAAATTTAAGTGATCAAACTGTAATTGAAGGATTTCTGTTGTATTAGATATATATGTCAAAGCAATTAATTGTTTATACTTTATTTTTCTGATGATGAACAATAAAAATATTTAAAAAAAAAAAAAAAAAGAATTTTGCAGAAGTCACTTATAATATGAGAAATTTACTTAAAAAGAGTGTCAAATTTATTTGGGATCAGTCGTGTGACAATGAATTTGTTGAATTGAAAGGCAAGTTACAAGCTGCTCCCAAACTTAGGAATTTTGATCCCTCTAAATGTTCTATCATCTCTACGGACGCGAGCCTTAAGGGTTTAGGTGCTGTCTTGTATCAAGGAGGGACTGACCCTGATAATACCATTATGTTTGTTTCTAGGAGTTTGAAAGGGGCAGAATCTAGATATTCAGTGATTGAGAGAGAGGCTCTTGCTGTATATTGGGCCATTAAAAAGTTTAAAAAGTTTCTTTGGGGCAATTCGTTTGTGGTAAGGACAGATCATAAGCCTCTATGTGAAGTGTTGACTAACAAAGGGATTGACTCGATTTCACCAAGAATTTCTAAGTGGATTGTTGGCTTGCAGGGTTTCGATTTTGCTGTTAAGCATGTTCCTGGCTCAGAAAACTTTGTTGCTGATACACTCTCGAGACTAGTTCCATTTAACCCCTCGGATAGTCAGGGCGATCCTGATTTTGGTCGACCTCATGATTTTGTGTGTGGAATTGACTATAAAGTTATTTCTCAAAGTCAATAGTCTGCTGCTTGTCTTGAGGATCAGGCTATTCAAGATGTATTGAATCTAATTCGTGATGAGTGGCAGTATAAGGAACAAGGAGGGCCGTTGGTAAAGGATTTTTGGTCGGTGAGAGACCAGTTGTCTAATTGTCAAGGAATGTTATGGAGAGGTCATAGACTTGTTCCTCCCATGTCACTAAGGAAAGAGTTGTTAGATCTAGCTCATGAGGCACACCTGGGCATTTCAAAAACTAAGGAAAGGATACGTTCTACTTATTGGTGGCCTGGGATGGATATCCAAATTGAAAGGTTAGTTAGGGAATGTGTTCAGTGTTCTCTCAGTGAGAAACCATTGAAGATCAGGACCCAACCTATGGTGAAGAGATCACTTCCTAGTGGTCCGTGGAAAGACATTGCTCTTGATATATTGGGTCCTGTTCATGGTGATGGTTCAGACACTTTTGTCATTGTTGTGATGGATTTGTTTTCAACGTGGCCAGAAATTTCTTTTGTAAAGAATACTAACACCAAAACTATAATTGACTTTCTGAAAAGTATAATCTCTAGGGAGGGAATACCTGAGACTCTTTTGACTGATAACGGGGTGCAGCTCGTGTCCAAAGAGATGGAGGATTTCCTTATTAATTGTGGCATTGGCCACAAGAAAGCTGCCCTTTATCACCCTGAGTCCAATGGGACTGTTGAGAGATTCAATAGGGTAATAAATGAAACCAGTTCATTAGCAAAGCAAAATTGTCTCAATTGGAAAGAGGAGGTTCCTAAGAGAGTTAGTATATTTCGCTTTGCACCGCATTCTACTACTGGTAAGTCCCCTTTCCTTTTATTCCGTGGGAGGCAACCTGATACATTTCTAGAACCTCCATGGGTTAACAAATTTCTTTCAGACAAAGGTGTAACTCCTGATTTAAGTTCTTGGAAGAGCAAGGAGGATCATATTTGTTTGAAAAGTAAAGAGAACTTTGATGTGAGACATGCTGTTAAACCCACTAAGGTTGAGGATGGTGATCTTGTAAGAATTAAGAAACCCGGTTTTGGTGATTCTGGCTCTAAATTTTCAAAGCCTTTTAAAGTGGTTCAAGTTCTTGGTAATGCGATCAGGACCTCTGATCATAAGGTTTGGAACCTAAGCAGGGTCGCAGTGTGTAGTAAATCAACTCATTGGGAAAATCAATTTGGTAATATTGGTGGGAAATGTATGGTGGATGGTTCTAAGAGGCCTAAGAGAGATATACGTGAACCTTCATATTTGAAGGACTATGTTACTTAACTGCTGTTTTATTACTCTTACATTTATGTGAACCTTCATACTTGAAGGACGATGCTACTTAGCTGTTGTTTTATTACTCATGTTTTTCATATTTTTTTTAAAAAAAAATTTTTGTTTGTTTTTATGTTATATGACGGAGGGAGATGTGTTATAATGTTACTCACTTAATTGGCTCCTGTATTTTCAATGACATCTATGGATTCTAGAATGTTACAGCTGCTCTGACTTTATGTAGAACTTGTGTGTGGGTTTGAGAAGATGAGCCAGAGGCAGTTGGGTGGATGAGCTGTATGATCCACTACTCAAAGAATAAATACTAAGAAGAAACTACTACTTTCTAATGTCATCATTCTGAAGATTGACTATTTAACAATAAGGCATTAAAAAAACAGGGAAAAAAGAAACGAAAAGGCATTGAAAATGAGAGAAAAGCAAGAAGGCAATCAAAATACTGCGGAAAAAGCAAGGAGAAAACAGTGAAAACAAGGGTAAAACAAGGAGATGGCACTCAAAAGCTGGGGAAGAAGGAAAGAGAAAGTAATGAAAACAAGGGTAAAGCAAGAAGAAGTCACAAAAAACAGGGGAAATGCAAGGAGAAAGCAGGTAGAAGGCACTAAAAAATGGGAAAAAAGCAAGGAGGAAAACGAGGGAAAAGCGAGGAGGAGGCATTCAAAAAACAGGGGAAGAAGCATGGAGAAAGCAGTGAAAATGAGGGAAAAGCAAAGAGAGAAGGTACTAAAAACAGGGGGGAAGCCAGGAGAAGACAGGAGCAAGAGTTATTCAGCAGCACAGAGATTTCTGGGCCTGGGGCATTGATACATGGATAGCAGCAGACATTCCAACTCACGCAGTGTGCCACACAGTATTGGCTCCATCCAAACTTTCTCTTAATGAAATGTGATATTATCATACAGTGACCCTTAAAGTGGGGGAACAACCTTTACAACGCAACTTTTACAACGCACTACCATTACAACGCATTTTTTACAACGCATAATCCATTACAACGCATGATATTACAACGCATGACAATACAACGCATTTTTAAAAACTACCTTTACAACGCATTCCATTACAACGCATACTACCATTACAACGCATACCATTACAACGCATAATATTACACTATACTATCCAACACTTACCCTACTGATGCACCCCCTGGAGTTAGAATAGTAATTTTTACCCCTATACTATCCAACACTTACCCTACTGATGCACCCCCTGGAGTTAGAATAGTAATTTTTACCCCTATACTATCCAACACTTACCCTACTGATGCACCCCCTGGAGTTAGAATAGTAATTTTTACCCCTATACTATCCAACACTTACCCTACTGATGCACCCCCTGGAGTTAGAATAGTAATTTTTACCCCTATACTATCCAACACTTACCCTACTGATGCACCCCCTGGAGTTAGAATAGTAATTTTTACCCCTATACTATCCAACACTTTCCCTACTGATGCACCCCCTGGAGTTAGAATAGTAATTTTTACCCCTATACTATCCAACACTTACCCTACTGATGCACCCCCTGGAGTTAGAATAGTAATTTTTACCCCTATACTATCCAACACTTACCCTACTGATGCACCCCCTGGAGTTAGAATAGTAATTTTTACCCCTATACTATCCAACACTTACCCTACTGATGCACCCCCTGGAGTTAGAATAGTAATTTTTACCCCTATACTATCCAACACTTTCCCTACTGATGCACCCCCTGGAGTTAGAATAGTAATTTTTACCCCTATACTATCCAACACTTACCCTACTGATGCACCCCCCCTGGAGTTAGAATAGTAATTTTTACCCCTATACTATCCAACACTTACCCTACTGATGCACCCCCTGGAGTTAGAATAGTAATTTTTACCCCTATACTATCCAACACTTTCCCTACTGTTGCACCCCCTGGAGTTAGAATAGTAATTTTTACCCCTACACTATCCAACACTTACCCTACTGTTGCACCCCCTGGAGTTAGAATAGTAATTTTTACCCCTATACTATCTAATACTTACCTTAAATGTAATTTAATATTATGCGTTGTAATGGTATGCGTTGTAAAGGTAGTATGCGTTGTAATGGTAGTGCGTTGTAAAGGTATTTTTTAAAAATGCGTTGTAGTGTCATGCGTTGTAATGTCATGCGTTGTAATGGATTATGCGTTGTAAAAAATGCGTTGTAAGTGCATGCGTTGTAATAGTGTGCGTTGTAACGTCATACATCCCTTAAAGTGGCATGGAAACCCCTGCATAGAATGGGTTCCTAGCTCCGATTAAGAGGCTCTGCACAGTCGATGTCCAGTGAGGTGTCAAACCTCCAGAGGACATCTGCAGCAGCCTCAGAAGCTTTTATTTCTTTATTTTGGTTTAGTAGTGCCTCAGCCCCCTCCAATGCCACACCCCTCCTTGGTGAAACATTTTCAGAAGTTGGCAGGTCTGTCGATGTGACCTATCCAAAGGCACCTAAGTCCCCATTGGAAGTGAAGCCGTGTTGGCATCATGTGTGATAGGGTCTTTCACGCCTTTTAAAAGTTTCCACTCCACCTTTCTTTTCCATAGCATTGTTCCCTCCAGGGGGTGCTGACCTGGAAGGGGGGGGGTACTAACCTCAGGACAGGCTGTGTTTAGCTATAACTTAAGATTTAAAAGCACCTGCTGCAGGGTTCTTTGTGCATCCAGCTTTCAGGCAGCTATAAAAATGTCAAGATAACTCTTGTGATTAATGTTCCTGCCATAGAGAGAGCTCAGAGTTTTATCTCATGCCACTTTTGACAGGCCATAAAGTAGCGCAGAGGGTTAATATGCCTGCTCCAAAGAACATATCTGTGTTTTATGCTTATAGGTGAGTGGATAGTAAAGCCACCCTTTACCAGCGATTTAAAACAAACAAAATATATGTGGGAGTGGGGTTATGGAGAGATGAAGGGAATATTTGCAGGGTGGGGTAGTTAGGGAATCTGAAGAGGAGGTCATAGGGGGGTGCCAAAGAGACTGTCGCACCGGGTTCCATCTTCACTGTCCATGCTGTGCTCCAGCTGGCAGACCAAGAAAGAACAGAATTGATTGTGTAGTTAAAAAACCTAATTGAAAGTAAAATGTCCATGCCATGCTGTGACTTGTCAGTGGGAGTCACTGTCACATTGTAAAATGCCAAAGAACATCTGATAGAAGCATGAACCAGTTAGGACTATCACAATACAAAAACAAGCATTAACAATGCAATGGTCTCGGCATTGTGAAAGTTAGAGCTATTGGTCTTGCTTATGATATTGCTTTTGTTTTGCCTGCAAAATATTGAAAGAACCAGTATTGCTATTTTCAAGTTATTAGCTGAATGTGTCTGAAATGTGAGATCTACTGCACTTGCACACAGACACAGAGGTAAACAGACAGTGTCAGTCATTGAGCCACTTACAATGAGCTTTTTGCATAGAGCAATGCATACAAATAGAGTCAGTCATACTGAGCCACCTACATATACAAAGATTAGCGTTAGAAAAGAAACATAGAAAGATGGCTTACCTAAGACGCGCAAACAGCATCATACATACCGGGCAAAGCACTCCGTGCACGACGCTGCACGGGGACGGCACGGACCGGGGAAGCACTGTAAAAAAGACAGAAAAAAGCATTAGAAAAGAAACATGGGCAAGATGGCTTACCTAAGATCCACAAACAGCATCATACATACCGGGCAAAGCCCTCCGTGCACGACGCTGCACGGGGACGGCACAGACCGGGGAAGCCCTGTAAAAAAGGCAGAAAAAAAGCGTTAGAAAAGAAACATAGAAAGATGGCTTACCTAAGACCCGCAAACAGCATCATACATACCGGGAAAAGCACTCCGTGCACGACGCTGCACGGGGACAGCACGGACCGGGGAAGCCCTATAAAAAAGACAGAAAAAAGTGTTAAAAAAGAAACATAGAAAGATGGCTTACCTAAGACCCGCAAACAGCATCATACATACCGGGCAAAGCACTCTGTGCACGACGCTGCATGGGGACGGCACAGACCGGGGAAGCACTATAAAAAAGACAGAAAAAAGCGTTAGAAAAGAAACATGGGCAAGATGGCTTACCTAAGATCCGCAAACAGCATCATACATACCAGGCAAAGCACTCCGTGCACGACACTGCAGTGGGACGGCACGGACCGGGGAAGCCTTTATAAAAAAGACAGAAGAAAGCATTACAAAAGAAACATAGAAAGATGGCTTACCTAAGACCCGCAAACAGCATCATACATACCGGGCAAAGCACTCCGTGCACGACGCTGCACGGGGACGGCACGGACCGGGGAAGCACTGTAAAAAACACAGAAAAAAGCGTTACAAAAGAAACATGGGCAAGATGGCTTACCTTAGAGCCGCAAATAGCATCATACATACCGGGCAAAGCACTCCGTGCACGACGCTGCAGGGGGACGGCACGGACCGGGCAAGCCCTATAAAAAAGACAGAAAAAAGCGTTAGAAAAGAAACATAGAAAGATGACTTACCTAAGACCCGCACACAGCATCATACATACCGGGCAAAGCACTCCGTGCACGACGCTGCACGGGGACGGCACGGACCGGGGAAGAACTGTAAAAAAGACAGAAAAAAGCGTTAGAAAAGAAACATGGGCAAGATGGCATACCTAAGATCCGCAAACAGCATCATACATACCGGGCAAAGCACTCCGTGCACGACGCTGCACGGGGACGGCACGGACCGGGGAAGCCCTGTCAAAAAAAACCTGAAAAAAGCGTTAGAAAAGAAACATGGGCAAGATGGCTTACCTAACACCCGCAAACAGCATCATACATACCGGGCAAAGCACTCCGTGCACGACGCTGCACGGGGACGGCAGGGACCGGGGAAGCCCTGTAAAAAAGACAGAAAAAAAGCGTTAGAAAAGAAACATAGAAAGATGGCTTACCTAAGACCCGCAAACAGCATCATACATACCGGGCAAAGCACTCCGTGCACGATGCTGCACGGGGACGGCACGGACCGGGGAAGCCCTGTAAAAAAGACAGAAAAAAGCGTTAGAAAAGAAACATGGGCAAGATGGCTTACCTAAGACCCGCAAACAGCATCATACATACCGGGCAAGTCACTCTGTGCACGACGCTGCACGGGGACGGCACGGACCGGGGAAGCCCTGTAAAAAAGACAGAAAAAAAGCGTTAGAAAAAAAACAAAGAAAGATGGCTTACCTTAGACCCGCAAACAGCATCATACATACCGGGAAAAGTACTCCGTGCACGACGCTGCACGGGGACGGCACGGACCGGGGAAGCCCTATAAAAAAGACAGAAAAAAGTGTTAGAAAAGAAACATGGGCAAGATGGCTTGCCTAAGACCCGCAAACAGCATCATACATGCCGGGCAAAGCACTCCGTTCATGACGCTGCAGGGGGACGGCACGGACCGGGGAAGCCCTATAAAAAAGACAGAAAAAAGCATTCGAAAAGAAACATAGAAAGATGACTTACCTAAGACCCGCAAACAGCATCATACATACCGGGCAAAGCACTACGTGCACGACGCTGCACGGGGACAGCACGGACCGGGGAAGCACTGTAAAAAAGACAGAAAAAAGCATTAGAAAAGAAACATGGGCACGATGGCTTACCTAAGATCCGCAAACAGCATCATACATACCGGGCAAAGAACTCCGTGCACGACGCTGCACGGGGACGGCACGGACCGGGGAAGCCCTGTAAAAAAGAAAGAAAAAAGCGTTAGAAAATAAACATGGGCGAGATAGCTTACCTAAGACCCGCAAACAGCATCATACATACCGGGCAGGTCACTCCGTGCACGACGCTGCACGGGGACGGCACGGACCGGGAAGGCCCTGTAAAAAAGACAGAAAAAAAGCATTATAAAAGAAACATAGAAAGATGGCTTACCTAAGACCCGCAAACAGCATCATACATACCGGGAAAAGCACTCCATGCACGACGCTGCACGGGGAAGGCACGGACCGGGGAAGCCCTGTAAAAAAGACAGAAAAAAGCGCTAGAAAAGAAACATGGGCAAGATGGCTTACCTAAGACCCGCAAACAGCATCATACATCCAGGTCAAAGCACTCCGTGCACAACGCTGCAGGGGGACGGCACGGACCGGGGAAGCCCTATAAAAAAGACAGACAAAAGCGTTAGAAAAGAAACATAGAAAGATGGCTTACCTAAGACCCGCAAACAGCATCATACATACCGGGCAAATCACTCCGTGCACTACGCTGCACGGGGACGTCACGGACCGGGAAGCCCTGCAAAAAAGACAGAAAAAAGCATTAGAAAAGAAACATTGGCATGATGGCTTACCTAAGACCCGCAAACAGCATCATACATACCGGGCAAGTCACTCCGTGCACAACGCTGCACGGGGACGGCACAGACCGGGGAAGCACTGTAAAAAACGGCAGAAAAAAAGCGTTAGAAAAGAAACATGGAAAAATGGCTTACCTAAGACCCGCAAACAGCATCATACATACCGGGGAAAAGCACTCCGTGCACGACGCTGCACGGGGACGGCATGGACCGGGGAAGCCCTATAAAAAAGACAGAAAAAAGCGTTAGAAAAGAAACATAGAAAGATGGCTTCCCTATGACCCGCAAACAGCATCATACATACCGGGCAAAACACTCCGTGCACGACGCTGCACGGGGACGGCACGGACCGGGGAAGCACTATAAAAAAGACAGAAAAAAGCGTTAGAGAAGAAACATGGGCAAGATGGCTTACCTAAGATCCGCAAACAGCATCATACATACCGGGCAAAGCACTCCGTGCACGGGACGGCACGGCCTGGGGAAGCCCTATAAAAAAGACAGAAGAAAGCGTTAGAAAAGAAACATGGGCAAGATGGCTTACCTAAGACCCGCAAACAGCATCATACATACCGGGCAAAGCACTCCGTGCACGACGCTGCAGGGGGACGGCACGGACCGGGGAAGCCCTATAAAAAAAGACAGAAAAAGGCGTTAGAAAAGAAACATAGGAAGATGGCTTACCTAAGACCCGCAAACAGCATCATACATACCGGGAAAAGCACTCCGTGCACGACACTGCACGGGGACGGCACAGACCGGGGAAGCACTGTAAAAAAGACAGAAAAAAGCGTTAGAAAAGAAACATGGGCAAGATGGCTTACCTAACACCCGCAAACCGAATCATACATACCGGGCAAAGCACTCAGTACACGACGCTGCACGGGGACTGCACGGACCGGGGAAGCCCTGTAAAAAAGACAGAAAAAAACGTTCGAAAAGAAACATAGAAAGATGGCTTACCTAAGACCCGCAAACAGCATCATACATACCAGGCAAAGCACTCCGTGCACGACGCTGCACGGGGACGGCATGGACCGGGGATGCCCTATAAAAAAGACAGAAAAAAGCGTTAGAAAAGAAACATAGAAAGATGGCTTCCCTATGACCCGCAAACAGCATCATACATACCGGGCAAAACACTCCGTGCACGACGCTGCACGGGGACAGCACGGACCGGGGAAGCACTATAAAAAAGACAGAAAAAAACGTTCGAAAAGAAACATAGAAAGATGGCTTACCTAAGACCCGCAAACAGCATCATACATACCGGGCAAAACACTCCGTGCACGACGCTGCACGGGGACGGCACGGACCGGGGAAGCACTATAAAAAAGACAGAAAAAAGCGTTAGAAAAGAAACATGGGCAAGATGGCTTACCTAAGATCCGCAAACAGCATCATACATACCGGGCAAAGCACTCCGTGCACGGGACGGCACGGCCTGGGGAAGCCCTATAAAAAAGACAGAAGAAAGCGTTAGAAAAGAAACATGGGCAAGATGGCTTACCTAAGACCCGCAAACAGCATCATACATACCGGGCAAAGCACTCCGTGCACGACGCTGCAGGGGGACGGCACGGACCGGGGAAGCCCTATAAAAAAAGACAGAAAAAAGCGTTAGAAAAGAAACATAGGAAGATGGCTTACCTAAGACCTGCAAACAGCATCATACATACCGGGCAAAGCACTCCGTGCACGACACTGCACGGGGACGGCACAGACCGGGGAAGCACTGTAAAAAAGACAGAAAAAAGCGTTAGAAAAGAAACATGGGCAAGATGGCTTACCTAACACCCGCAAACAGAATCATACATACCGGGCAAAGCACTCAGTACACGACGCTGCACGGGGACTGCACGGACCGGGGAAGCCCTGTAAAAAAGACAGAAAAAAACGTTCGAAAAGAAACATAGAAAGATGGCTTACCTAAGACCCGCAAACAGCATCATACATACCGGGCAAAGCACTCCGTGCACGACGCTGCACGGGGACGGCACGGACCGGGGAAGCACTGTAAAAAACACAGAAAAAAGCGTTAGAAAAGAAACATGGGCAAGATGGCTTACCTTAGACCCGCAAATAGCATCATACATACCGGGCAAAGCACTCCGTGCACGACGCTGGAGGGGGACGGCACGGACCGGGGAAGCCCTATAAAAAAGACAGAAAAAAGCGTTAGAAAAGAAACATAGAAAGATGACTTACCTAAGACCCGCAAACAGCATCATACATACCGGGCAAAGCACTCCGTGCACGACGCTGCACGGGGACGGCACGGACCGGGGAAGAACTGTAAAAAAGACAGAAAAAAGCGTTAGAAAAGAAACATGGGCAAGATGGCATACCTAAGATCCGCAAACAGCATCATACATACCGGGCAAAGCACTCCGTGCACGACGCTGCACGGGGACGGCACGGACCGGGGAAGCCCTGTAAAAAAAACCTGAAAAAAGCGTTAGAAAAGAAACATGGGCAAGATGGCTTACCTAACACCCGCAAACAGCATCATACATCCTGGGCAAAGCACTCCGTGGACGACGCTGCACGGGGACGGCAGGGACCGGGGAAGCCCTGTAAAAAAGACAGAAAAAAAGCGTTAGAAAAGAAACATAGAAAGATGGCTTACCTTAGACCCGCAAACAGCATCATACATACCGGGAAAAGCACTCCGTGCACGACGCTGCACGGGGACGGCACGGACCGGGGAAGCCCTATAAAAAAGACAGAAAAAAGTGTTAGAAAAGAAACATGGGCAAGATGGCTTGCCTAAGACCCGCAAACAGCATCATACATACCGGGCAAAGCACTCCGTTCACGACGCTGCAGGGGGACGGCACGGACCGGGGAAGCCCTATAAAAAAGACAGAAAAAAGCATTCGAAAAGAAACATAGAAAGATGACTTACCTAAGACCCGCAAACAGCATCATACATACCGGGCAAAGCACTCCGTGCACGACGCTGCACGGGGACAGCACGGACCGGGGAAGCACTGTAAAAAAGACAGAAAAAAGCGTTAGAAAAGAAACATGGGCACGATGGCTTACCTAAGATCCGCAAACAGCATCATACATACCGGGCAAAGAACTCCGTGCACGACGCTGCACGGGGATGGCACGGACCGGGGAAGCCCTGGAAAAAAGACAGAAAAAAAGCGTTCGAAAAGAAACATAGAAAGATGGCTTACCTAAGACCCGCAAACAGCATCATACATACCGGGCAAAGCACTCCATGCACGACGCTGCACAGGGACGGCACGGACCGGGGAAGCCCTATAAAAAAGACAGAAAAAAGCGTTAGAAAAGAAACATGGGCAAAATGGCTTACCTAAGACCCGCAAACAGCATCATACAAGTCACTCCGTGCACGACGCTGCACGCGGACGGCACGGACCGGGGAAGCCCTGTAAAAAAGCCAGAAAAAAAGCGTTAGAAAAGAAACATAGAAAGATGGCTTACCTAAGACCCGCAAACAGCATCATACATACCGGGAAAAGAACTCCGTGCTCGACGCTGCAAGGGGACGGCACGGACCGGGGAAGCCCTATAAAAAAGACAGAAAAAAGCGTTAGAAAAGAAACATGGGCAAGATGGCTTACCTAAGACCCGCAAACAGCATCATACATACCGGGCAAAGCACTCCGTGCACGACGCTGCAGGGGGACGGCACGGACCGGGGAAGCCCTATAAAAAAGACAGAAAAAAGCGTTAGAAAAGAAACATAGACAGATGGCTTACCTAAGACCCGCAAACAGCATCATACATACCGGGCAAAGCACTCCGTGCACGACGCTGCACAGGGACAGCACGGACCGGGGAAGCACTGTAAAAAAGAGAGAAAAAAGCGTTAGGAAAGAAACATGGGCAAGATGGCTTACCTAAGATCCGCAAACAGCATCATACATACCGGGCAAAGCACTCCGTGCATGATGCTGCGCGGGGACGGCATGGACCGGGGAAGCCCTGAAAAAAGACAGAAAAAAGCGTTAGAAAAGAAACATGGGCAAGATGGCTTACCTAAGACCCGCAAACAGCATCATACATAACGGGCAAAGCACTCCGTGCATGACGCTGCACGGGGACGGCACGGACCGTGGAAGCCCTGTAAAAAAGACAGAAAAATGTGTTAGAAAAGAAACATGGGCAAGATGGCTTACCTAAGACCCGCAAACAGCATCATACATACTGGGCAAGTCACTCCGTACACGACGCTGCACGGGGACGGCACGGACCGGGGAAGCCCTGTAAAAAGACAGAAAAAAAGCGTAAGAAAAGAAACATAGAAAGATGGCTTACCTAAGACCGGTAAACAGCATCATACATACCGGGCAAAGCACTCCGTGCACGACGCTGCAGGGGGACGGCACGGACCGGGGAAGCCCTATAAAAAAGACAGAAAAAAGCATTAGAAAAGAAACATGGGCAAGATGGCTTACCTAAGACCCGCAAACAGCATCATACATACCGGGCAAAGCACTCCGTGCACGACGCTGCAGGGGGACGGCACGGACCGGGGAAGCCCTATAAAAAAGACAGAAAAAAGCGTTAGAAAAGAAACATAGAAAGATGGCTTACCTAAGACCCGCAAACAGCATCATACATACCGGGCAAAGCACTCCGTGCACGACGCTGCACGGGGACGGCACGGACCGGGGAAGCACTGTAAAAAAGACAGAAAAAAGCGTTAGAAAAGAAACATGGGCAAGATGGCTTACCTAAGATCCGCAAACAGCATCATACATACCGGGCAAAGCACTCCGTGCACGACGCTGCACGGGGACGGCACGGACCAGGGAAGCACTGTAAAAAAGACAGAAAAAAGCGTTAGAAAAGAAACATGGGCAAGATGGCTTACCTAAGATCCGCAAACAGCATCATACATACCGGGCAAAGCACTCCGTGCACGACGCTGCAGGGGGACGGCACGGACCGGGGAAGCCCTATAAAAAAGACAGAAAAAAGCATTCGAAAAGAAACATAGAAAGATGACTTACCTAAGACCCGCAAACAGCATCATACATACCGGGCAAAGCACTCCGTGCACGATGCTGCACGGGGACAGCACGGACCGGGGAAGCACTGTAAAAAAGACAGAAAAAAGCGTTAGAAAAGAAACATGGGCACGATGGCTTACCTAAGATCCGCAAACAGCATCATACATACCGGGCAAAGAACTCCGTGCACGACGCTGCACGGGGACGGCACGGACCGGGGAAGCCCTGTAAAAAAGAAAGAAAAAAGCTTTAGAAAATAAACATGGGCGAGATAGCTTACCTAAGACCCGCAAACAGCATCATACATACCGGGCAGGTCACTCCGTGCACGACGCTGCACGGGGACGGCACGGACCGGGAAGGCCCTGTAAAAAAGACAGAAAAAAAGCGTTAGAAAAGAAACATAGAAAGATGGCTTACCTAAGACCCGCAAACAGCATCATACATACCGGGAAAAGCACTCCATGCACGACGCTGCACGGGG
Organism: Triturus cristatus; assembly: GCF_964204655.1. Lineage (NCBI taxonomy): Eukaryota > Metazoa > Chordata > Amphibia > Caudata > Salamandridae > Triturus > Triturus cristatus. The sequence goes on along the minus strand of NC_140586.1, from coordinate 237,842,029 downwards.
ACAGCACGGACCGGGGAAGCCCTGTAAAAAAGACAGAAAAAAGCGCTAGAAAAGAAACATGGGCAAGATGGCTTACCTAAGACCCGCAAACAGCATCATACATCCAGGTCAAAGCACTCCGTGCACAACGCTGCAGGGGGGCGGCACGGACCGGGGAAGCCCTATAAAAAAGACAGACAAAAGCGTTAGAAAAGAAACATAGAAAGATGGCTTACCTAAGACCCGCAAACAGCATCATACATACCGGGCAAATCACTCCGTGCACTACGCTGCACGGGGACGTCACGGACCGGGAAGCCCTGCAAAAAAGACAGAAAAAAGCATCAGAAAAGAAACATGGGCATGATGGCTTACCTAAGACCCGCAAACAGCATCATACATACCGGGCAAGTCACTCCGTGCACAACGCTGCACGGGGACGGCACAGACCGGGGAAGCACTGTAAAAAACGGCAGAAAAAAAGCGTTAGAAAAGAAACATAGAAAAATGGCTTACCTAAGACCCGCAAACAGCATCATACATACCGGGGAAAAGCACTCCGTGCACGACGCTGCACGGGGACGGCATGGACCGGGGAAGCCCTATAAAAAAGACAGAAAAAAGCGTTAGAAAAGAAACATAGAAAGATGGCTTCCCTATGACCCGCAAACAGCATCATACATACCGGGCAAAACACTCCGTGCACGACGCTGCACGGGGACGGCACGGACCGGGGAAGCACTATAAAAAAGACAGAAAAAAGCGTTAGAAAAGAAACATGGGCAAGATGGCTTACCTAAGATCCGCAAATAGCATCATACATACCGGGCAAAGCACTCCGTGCACGGGACGGCACGGCCTGGGGAAGCCCTATAAAAAAGACAGAAGAAAGCGTTAGAAAAGAAACATGGGCAAGATGGCTTACCTAAGACCCGCAAACAGCATCATACATACCGGGCAAAGCACTCCGTGCACGACGCTGCAGGGGGACGGCACGGACCGGGGAAGCCCTATAAAAAAAGACAGAAAAAAGCGTTAGAAAAGAAACATAGGAAGATGGCTTACCTAAGACCCGCAAACAGCATCATACATACCGGGCAAAGCACTCCGTGCACGACACTGCACGGGGACGGCACAGACCGGGGAAGCACTGTAAAAAAGACAGAAAAAAGCGTTAGAAAAGAAACATGGGCAAGATGGCTTACCTAACACCCGCAAACAGAATCATACATACCGGGCAAAGCACTCAGTACACGACGCTGCACGGGGACTGCACGGACCGGGGAAGCCCTGTAAAAAAGACAGAAAAAAACGTTCGAAAAGAAACATAGAAAGATGGCTTACCTAAGACCCGCAAACAGCATCATACATACCAGGCAAAGCACTCCGTGCACGACGCTGCACGGGGACGGCATGGACCGGGGAAGCCCTATAAAAAAGACAGAAAAAAGCGTTAGAAAAGAAACATAGAAAGATGGCTTCCCTATGACCCGCAAACAGCATCATACATACCGGGCAAAACACTCCGTGCACGACGCTGCACGGGGACGGCACGGACCGGGGAAGCACTATAAAAAAGACGGAAAAAAGCGTTAGAAAAGAAACATGGGCAAGATGGCTTACCTAAGATCCGCAAACAGCATCATACATACCGGGCAAAGCACTCCGTGCACGTGACGGCACGGCCTGGGGAAGCCCTATAAAAAAGACAGAAGAAAGCGTTAGAAAAGAAACATGGGCAAGATGGCTTACCTAAGACCCGCAAACAGCATCATACATACCGGGCAAAGCACTCCGTGCACGACGCTGCAGGGGGACGGCACGGACCGGGGAAGCCCTATAAAAAAAGACAGAAAAAAGCGTTAGAAAAGAAACATAGGAAGATGGCTTACCTAAGACCCGCAAACAGCATCATACATACCGGGCAAAGCACTCCGTGCACGACACTGCACGGGGACGGCACAGACCGGGGAAGCACTGTAAAAAAGACAGAAAAAAGCGTTAGAAAAGAAACATGGGCAAGATGGCTTACCTAACACCCGCAAACAGAATCATACATACCGGGCAAAGCACTCAGTACACGACGCTGCACGGGGACTGCACGGACCGGGGAAGCCCTGTAAAAAAGACAGAAAAAAACGTTCGAAAAGAAACATAGAAAGATGGCTTACCTAAGACCCGCAAACAGCATCATACATACCAGGCAAAGCACTCCGTGCATCATACATACCGGGCAAAGCACTCCGTGCACGACGCTGGAGGGGGACGGCACGGACCGGGGAAGCCCTATAAAAAAGACAGAAAAAAGCGTTAGAAAAGAAACATAGAAAGATGACTTACCTAAGACCCGCAAACAGCATCATACATACCGGGCAAAGCACTCCGTGCACGACGCTGCACGGGGACGGCACGGACCGGGGAAGAACTGTAAAAAAGACAGAAAAAAGCGTTAGAAAAGAAACATGGGCAAGATGGCATACCTAAGATCCGCAAACAGCATCATACATACCGGGCAAAGCACTCCGTGCACGACGCTGCACGGGGACGGCACGGACCGGGGAAGCCCTGTAAAAAAAACCTGAAAAAAGCGTTAGAAAAGAAACATGGGCAAGATGGCTTACCTAACACCCGCAAACAGCATCATACATACCGGGCAAAGCACTCCGTGGACGACGCTGCACGGGGACGGCAGGGACCGGGGAAGCCCTGTAAAAAAGACAGAAAAAAAGCGTTAGAAAAGAAACATAGAAAGATGGCTTACCTTAGACCCGCAAACAGCATCATACATACCGGGAAAAGCACTCCGTGCACGACGCTGCACGGGGACGGCACGGACCGGGGAAGCCCTATAAAAAAGACAGAAAAAAGTGTTAGAAAAGAAACATGGGCAAGATGGCTTGCCTAAGACCCGCAAACAGCATCATACATACCGGGCAAAGCACTCCGTTCACGACGCTGCAGGGGGACGGCACGGACCGGGGAAGCCCTATAAAAAAGACAGAAAAAAGCATTCGAAAAGAAACATAGAAAGATGACTTACCTAAGACCCGCAAACAGCATCATACATACCGGGCAAAGCACTCCGTGCACGACGCTGCACGGGACAGCACGGACCGGGGAAGCACTGTAAAAAAGACAGAAAAAAGCGTTAGAAAAGAAACATGGGCACGATGGCTTACCTAAGATCCGCAAACAGCATCATACATACCGGGCAAAGAACTCCGTGCACGACGCTGCACGGGGACGGCACGGACCGGGGAAGCCCTGGAAAAAAGACAGAAAAAAAGCGTTCGAAAAGAAACATAGAAAGATGGCTTACCTAAGACCCGCAAACAGCATCATACATACCGGGCAAAGCACTCCATGCACGACGCTGCACAGGGACGGCACGGACCGGGGAAGCCCTATAAAAAAGACAGAAAAAAGCGTTAGAAAAGAAACATGGGCAAAATGGCTTACCTAAGACCCGCAAACAGCATCATACAAGTCACTCCGTGCACGACGCTGCACGCGGACGGCACGGACCGGGGAAGCCCTGTAAAAAAGCCAGAAAAAAAGCGTTAGAAAAGAAACATAGAAAGATGGCTTACCTAAGACCCGCAAACAGCATCATACATACCGGGAAAAGAACTCCGTGCTCGACGCTGCAAGGGGACGGCACGGACCGGGGAAGCCCTATAAAAAAGACAGAAAAAAGCGTTAGAAAAGAAACATGGGCAAGATGGCTTACCTAAGACCCGCAAACAGCATCATACATACCGGGCAAAGCACTCCGTGCACGACGCTGCAGGGGGACGGCACGGACCGGGGAAGCCCTATAAAAAAAGACAGAAAAAAGCGTTAGAAAAGAAACATAGGAAGATGGCTTACCTAAGACCCGCAAACAGCATCATACATACCGGGCAAAGCACTCCGTGCACGACACTGCACGGGGACGGCACAGACCGGGGAAGCACTGTAAAAAAGACAGAAAAAAGCGTTAGAAAAGAAACATGGGCAAGATGGCTTACCTAACACCCGCAAACAGAATCATACATACCGGGCAAAGCACTCAGTACACGACGCTGCACGGGGACTGCACGGACCGGGGAAGCCCTGTAAAAAAGACAGAAAAAAACGTTCGAAAAGAAACATAGAAAGATGGCTTACCTAAGACCCGCAAACAGCATCATACATACCAGGCAAAGCACTCCGTGCACGACGCTGCACGGGGACGGCATGGACCGGGGAAGCCCTATAAAAAAGACAGAAAAAAGCGTTAGAAAAGAAACATAGAAAGATGGCTTCCCTATGACCCGCAAACAGCATCATACATACCGGGCAAAACACTCCGTGCACGACGCTGCACGGGGACGGCACGGACCGGGGAAGCACTATAAAAAAGACGGAAAAAAGCGTTAGAAAAGAAACATGGGCAAGATGGCTTACCTAAGATCCGCAAACAGCATCATACATACCGGGCAAAGCACTCCGTGCACGTGACGGCACGGCCTGGGGAAGCCCTATAAAAAAGACAGAAGAAAGCGTTAGAAAAGAAACATGGGCAAGATGGCTTACCTAAGACCCGCAAACAGCATCATACATACCGGGCAAAGCACTCCGTGCACGACGCTGCAGGGGGACGGCACGGACCGGGGAAGCCCTATAAAAAAAGACAGAAAAAAGCGTTAGAAAAGAAACATAGGAAGATGGCTTACCTAAGACCCGCAAACAGCATCATACATACCGGGCAAAGCACTCCGTGCACGACACTGCACGGGGACGGCACAGACCGGGGAAGCACTGTAAAAAAGACAGAAAAAAGCGTTAGAAAAGAAACATGGGCAAGATGGCTTACCTAACACCCGCAAACAGAATCATACATACCGGGCAAAGCACTCAGTACACGACGCTGCACGGGGACTGCACGGACCGGGGAAGCCCTGTAAAAAAGACAGAAAAAAACATTCGAAAAGAAACATAGAAAGATGGCTTACCTAAGACCCGCAAACAGCATCATACATACCAGGCAAAGCACTCCGTGCACGACGCTGCACGGGGACGGCATGGACCGGGGAAGCCCTATAAAAAAGACAGAAAAAAGCGTTAGAAAAGAAACATAGAAAGATGGCTTCCCTATGACCCGCAAACAGCATCATACATACCGGGCAAAACACTCCGTGCACGACGCTGCACGGGGACGGCACGGACCGGGGAAGCACTATAAAAAAGACGGAAAAAAGCGTTAGAAAAGAAACATGGGCAAGATGGCTTACCTAAGATCCGCAAACAGCATCATACATACCGGGCAAAGCACTCCGTGCACGTGACGGCACGGCCTGGGGAAGCCCTATAAAAAAGACAGAAGAAAGCGTTAGAAAAGAAACATGGGCAAGATGGCTTACCTAAGACCCGCAAACAGCATCATACATACCGGGCAAAGCACTCCGTGCACGACGCTGCAGGGGGACGGCACGGACCGGGGAAGCCCTATAAAAAAAGACAGAAAAAAGCGTTAGAAAAGAAACATAGGAAGATGGCTTACCTAAGACCCGCAAACAGCATCATACATACCGGGCAAAGCACTCCGTGCACGACACTGCACGGGGACGGCACAGACCGGGGAAGCACTGTAAAAAAGACAGAAAAAAGCGTTAGAAAAGAAACATGGGCAAGATGGCTTACCTAACACCCGCAAACAGAATCATACATACCGGGCAAAGCACTCAGTACACGACGCTGCACGGGGACTGCACGGACCGGGGAAGCCCTGTAAAAAAGACAGAAAAAAACGTTCGAAAAGAAACATAGAAAGATGGCTTACCTAAGACCCGCAAACAGCATCATACATACCAGGCAAAGCACTCCGTGCACGACGCTGCAGTGGGACGGCACGGACCGGGGAAGCCCTATAAAAAAGACAGAAGAAAGCATTACAAAAGAAACATAGAAAGATGGCTTACCTAAGACCCGCAAACAGCATCATACATACCGGGCAAAGCACTCCGTGCACGACGCTGCACGGGGACGGCACGGACCGGGGAAGCACTGTAAAAAACACAGAAAAAAGCGTTAGAAAAGAAACATGGGCAAGATGGCTTACCTTAGACCCGCAAATAGCATCATACATACCGGGCAAAGCACTCCGTGCACGACGCTGGAGGGGGACGGCACGGACCGGGGAAGCCCTATAAAAAAGACAGAAAAAAGCGTTAGAAAAGAAACATAGAAAGATGACTTACCTAAGACCCGCAAACAGCATCATACATACCGGGCAAAGCACTCCGTGCACGACGCTGCACGGGGACGGCACGGACCGGGGAAGAACTGTAAAAAAGACAGAAAAAAGCGTTAGAAAAGAAACATGGGCAAGATGGCATACCTAAGATCCGCAAACAGCATCATACATACCGGGCAAAGCACTCCGTGCACGACGCTGCACGGGGACGGCACGGACCGGGGAAGCCCTGTAAAAAAAACCTGAAAAAAGCGTTAGAAAAGAAACATGGGCAAGATGGCTTACCTAACACCCGCAAACAGCATCATACATACCGGGCAAAGCACTCCGTGGACGACGCTGCACGGGGACGGCAGGGACCGGGGAAGCCCTGTAAAAAAGACAGAAAAAAAGCGTTAGAAAAGAAACATAGAAAGATGGCTTACCTTAGACCCGCAAACAGCATCATACATACCGGGAAAAGCACTCCGTGCACGACGCTGCACGGGGACGGCACGGACCGGGGAAGCCCTATAAAAAAGACAGAAAAAAGTGTTAGAAAAGAAACATGGGCAAGATGGCTTGCCTAAGACCCGCAAACAGCATCATACATACCGGGCAAAGCACTCCGTTCACGACGCTGCAGGGGGACGGCACGGACCAGGGAAGCCCTATAAAAAAGACAGAAAAAAGCATTCGAAAAGAAACATAGAAAGATGACTTACCTAAGACCCGCAAACAGCATCATACATACCGGGCAAAGCACTCCGTGCACGACGCTGCACGGGGACAGCACGGACCGGGGAAGCACTGTAAAAAAGACAGAAAAAAGCGTTAGAAAAGAAACATGGGCACGATGGCTTACCTAAGATCCGCAAACAGCATCATACATACCGGGCAAAGAACTCCGTGCACGACGCTGCACGGGGACGGCACGGACCGGGGAAGCCCTGGAAAAAAGACAGAAAAAAAGCGTTCGAAAAGAAACATAGAAAGATGGCTTACCTAAGACCCGCAAACAGCATCATACATACCGGGCAAAGCACTCCATGCACGACGCTGCACAGGGACGGCACGGACCGGGGAAGCCCTATAAAAAAGACAGAAAAAAGCGTTAGAAAAGAAACATGGGCAAAATGGCTTACCTAAGACCCGCAAACAGCATCATACAAGTCACTCCGTGCACGACGCTGCACGCGGACGGCACGGACCGGGACAGCCCTGTAAAAAAGCCAGAAAAAAAGCGTTAGAAAAGAAACATAGAAAGATGGCTTACCTAAGACCCGCAAACAGCATCATACATACCGGGAAAAGAACTCCGTGCTCGACGCTGCAAGGGGACGGCACGGACCGGGGAAGCCCTATAAAAAAGACAGAAAAAAGCGTTAGAAAAGAAACATGGGCAAGATGGCTTACCTAAGACCCGCAAACAGCATCATACATACCGGGCAAAGCACTCCGTGCACGACGCTGCAGGGGGACGGCACGGACCGGGGAAGCCCTATAAAAAAGACAGAAAAAAGCGTTAGAAAAGAAACATAGACAGATGGCTTACCTAAGACCCGCAAACAGCATCATACATACCGGGCAAAGCACTCCGTGCACGACGCTGCACGGGGACAGCACGGACCGGGGAAGCACTGTAAAAAAGAGAGAAAAAAGCGTTAGGAAAGAAACATGGGCAAGATGGCTTACCTAAGATCCGCAAACAGCATCATACATACCGGGCAAAGCACTCCGTGCATGATGCTGCGCGGGGACGGCATGGACCGGGGAAGCCCTGAAAAAAGACAGAAAAAAGCGTTAGAAAAGAAACATGGGCAAGATGGCTTACCTAAGACCCGCAAACAGCATCATACATAACGGGCAAAGCACTCCGTGCATGACGCTGCACGGGGACGGCACGGACCGTGGAAGCCCTGTAAAAAAGACAGAAAAATGTGTTAGAAAAGAAACATGGGCAAGATGGCTTACCTAAGACCCGCAAACAGCATCATACATACTGGGCAAGTCACTCCGTACACGACGCTGCACGGGGACGGCACGGACCGGGGAAGCCCTGTAAAAAGACAGAAAAAAAGCGTAAGAAAAGAAACATAGAAAGATGGCTTACCTAAGACCGGTAAACAGCATCATACATACCGGGCAAAGCACTCCGTGCACGACGCTGCAGGGGGACGGCACGGACTGGGGAAGCCCTATAAAAAAGACAGAAAAAAGCATTAGAAAAGAAACATGGGCAAGATGGCTTACCTAAGACCCGCAAACAGCATCATACATACCGGGCAAAGCACTCCGTGCACGACGCTGCAGGGGGACGGCACGGACCGGGGAAGCCCTATAAAAAAGACAGAAAAAAGCGTTAGAAAAGAAACATAGAAAGATGGCTTACCTAAGACCCGCAAACAGCATCATACATACCGGGCAAAGCACTCCGTGCACGACGCTGCACGGGGACGGCACGGACCGGGGAAGCACTGTAAAAAAGACAGAAAAAAGCGTTAGAAAAGAAACATGGGCAAGATGGCTTACCTAAGATCCGCAAACAGCATCATACATACCGGGCAAAGCACTCCGTGCACGACGCTGCACGGGGACGGCACGGACCAGGGAAGCACTGTAAAAAAGACAGAAAAAAGCGTTAGAAAAGAAACATGGGCAAGATGGCTTACCTAAGATCCGCAAACAGCATCATACATACCGGGCAAAGCACTCCGTGCACGACGCTGCAGGGGGACGGCACGGACCGGGGAAGCCCTATAAAAAAGACAGAAAAAAGCATTCGAAAAGAAACATAGAAAGATGACTTACCTAAGACCCGCAAACAGCATCATACATACCGGGCAAAGCACTCCGTGCACGACGCTGCACGGGGACAGCACGGACCGGGGAAGCACTGTAAAAAAGACAGAAAAAAGCGTTAGAAAAGAAACATGGGCACGATGGCTTACCTAAGATCCGCAAACAGCATCATACATACCGGGCAAAGAACTCCGTGCACGACGCTGCACGGGGACGGCACGGACCGGGGAAGCCCTGTAAAAAAGAAAGAAAAAAGCTTTAGAAAATAAACATGGGCGAGATAGCTTACCTAAGACCCGCAAACAGCATCATACATACCGGGCAGGTCACTCCGTGCACGACGCTGCACGGGGACGGCACGGACCGGGAAGGCCCTGTAAAAAAGACAGAAAAAAAGCGTTAGAAAAGAAACATAGAAAGATGGCTTACCTAAGACCCGCAAACAGCATCATACATACCGGGAAAAGCACTCCATGCACGACGCTGCACGGGGACAGCACGGACCGGGGAAGCCCTGTAAAAAAGACAGAAAAAAGCGCTAGAAAAGAAACATGGGCAAGATGGCTTACCTAAGACCCGCAAACAGCATCATACATCCAGGTCAAAGCACTCCGTGCACAACGCTGCAGGGGGACGGCACGGACCGGGGAAGCCCTATAAAAAAGACAGACAAAAGCGTTAGAAAAGAAACATAGAAAGATGGCTTACCTAAGACCCGCAAACAGCATCATACATACCGGGCAAATCACTCCGTGCACTACGCTGCACGGGGACGTCACGGACCGGGAAGCCCTGCAAAAAAGACAGAAAAAAGCATTAGAAAAGAAACATGGGCATGATGGCTTACCTAAGACCCGCAAACAGCATCATACATACCGGGCAAGTCACTCCGTGCACAACGCTGCACGGGGACGGCACAGACCGGGGAAGCACTGTAAAAAACGGCAGAAAAAAAGCGTTAGAAAAGAAACATAGAAAAATGGCTTACCTAAGACCCGCAAACAGCATCATACATACCGGGGAAAAGCACTCCGTGCACGACGCTGCACGGGGACGGCATGGACCGGGGAAGCCCTATAAAAAAGACAGAAAAAAGCGTTAGAAAAGAAACATAGAAAGATGGCTTCCCTATGACCCGCAAACAGCATCATACATACCGGGCAAAACACTCCGTGCACGACGCTGCACGGGGACGGCACGGACCGGGGAAGCACTATAAAAAAGACAGAAAAAAGCGTTAGAAAAGAAACATGGGCAAGATGGCTTACCTAAGATCCGCAAATAGCATCATACATACCGGGCAAAGCACTCCGTACACGGGACGGCACGGCCTGGGGAAGCCCTATAAAAAAGACAGAAGAAAGCGTTAGAAAAGAAACATGGGCAAGATGGCTTACCTAAGACCCGCAAACAGCATCATACATACCGGGCAAAGCACTCCGTGCACGACGCTGCAGGGGGACGGCACGGACCGGGGAAGCCCTATAAAAAAAGACAGAAAAAAGCGTTAGAAAAGAAACATAGGAAGATGGCTTACCTAAGACCCGCAAACAGCATCATACATACCGGGCAAAGCACTCCGTGCACGACACTGCACGGGGACGGCACAGACCGGGGAAGCACTGTAAAAAAGACAGAAAAAAGCGTTAGAAAAGAAACATGGGCAAGATGGCTTACCTAACACCCGCAAACAGAATCATACATACCGGGCAAAGCACTCAGTACACGACGCTGCACGGGGACTGCACGGACCGGGGAAGCCCTGTAAAAAAGACAGAAAAAAACGTTCGAAAAGAAACATAGAAAGATGGCTTACCTAAGACCCGCAAACAGCATCATACATACCAGGCAAAGCACTCCGTGCACGACGCTGCACGGGGACGGCATGGACCGGGGAAGCCCTATAAAAAAGACAGAAAAAAGCGTTAGAAAAGAAACATAGAAAGATGGCTTCCCTATGACCCGCAAACAGCATCATACATACCGGGCAAAACACTCCGTGCACGACGCTGCACGGGGACGGCACGGACCGGGGAAGCACTATAAAAAAGACGGAAAAAAGCGTTAGAAAAGAAACATGGGCAAGATGGCTTACCTAAGATCCGCAAACAGCATCATACATACCGGGCAAAGCACTCCGTGCACGTGACGGCACGGCCTGGGGAAGCCCTATAAAAAAGACAGAAGAAAGCGTTAGAAAAGAAACATGGGCAAGATGGCTTACCTAAGACCCGCAAACAGCATCATACATACCGGGCAAAGCACTCCGTGCACGACGCTGCAGGGGGACGGCACGGACCGGGGAAGCCCTATAAAAAAAGACAGAAAAAAGCGTTAGAAAAGAAACATAGGAAGATGGCTTACCTAAGACCCGCAAACAGCATCATACATACCGGGCAAAGCACTCCGTGCACGACACTGCACGGGGACGGCACAGACCGGGGAAGCACTGTAAAAAAGACAGAAAAAAGCGTTAGAAAAGAAACATGGGCAAGATGGCTTACCTAACACCCGCAAACAGAATCATACATACCGGGCAAAGCACTCAGTACACGACGCTGCACGGGGACTGCACGGACCGGGGAAGCCCTGTAAAAAAGACAGAAAAAAACGTTCGAAAAGAAACATAGAAAGATGGCTTACCTAAGACCCGCAAACAGCATCATACATACCAGGCAAAGCACTCCGTGCACGACGCTGCAGTGGGACGGCACGGACCGGGGAAGCCCTATAAAAAAGACAGAAGAAAGCATTACAAAAGAAACATAGAAAGATGGCTTACCTAAGACCCGCAAACAGCATCATACATACCGGGCAAAGCACTCCGTGCACGACGCTGCACGGGGACGGCACGGACCGGGGAAGCACTGTAAAAAACACAGAAAAAAGCGTTAGAAAAGAAACATGGGCAAGATGGCTTACCTTAGACCCGCAAATAGCATCATACATACCGGGCAAAGCACTCCGTGCACGACGCTGGAGGGGGACGGCACGGACCGGGGAAGCCCTATAAAAAAGACAGAAAAAAGCGTTAGAAAAGAAACATAGAAAGATGACTTACCTAAGACCCGCAAACAGCATCATACATACCGGGCAAAGCACTCCGTGCACGACGCTGCACGGGGACGGCACGGACCGGGGAAGAACTGTAAAAAAGACAGAAAAAAGCGTTAGAAAAGAAACATGGGCAAGATGGCATACCTAAGATCCGCAAACAGCATCATACATACCGGGCAAAGCACTCCGTGCACGACGCTGCACGGGGACGGCACGGACCGGGGAAGCCCTGTAAAAAAGACAAAAAAAAACGTTCGAAAAGAAACATAGAAAGATGGCTTACCTAAGACCCGCAAATAGCATCATACATACCGGGCAAAGCACTCCGTGCACGACGCTGCAGGGGGACGGCACGGACCGGGGAAGCCCTATAAAAAAGACAGAAAAAAGCGTTAGAAAAGAAACATAGAAAGATGACTTACCTAAGACCCGCAAACAGCATCATACATACCGGGCAAAGCACTCCGTGCACGACGCTGCACGGGGACGGCACGGACCGGGGAAGCCCTGTAAAAAAAACTGAAAAAAGCGTTAGAAAAGAAACATGGGCAAGATGGCTTACCTAACACCCGCAAACAGCATCATACATACCGGGCAAAGCACTCCGTGCACGACGCTGCACGGGGACGACAGGGACCGGGGAAGCCCTGTAAAAAAGACAGAAAAAAAGCGTTAGAAAAGAAACATAGAAAGATGGCTTACCTAAGACCCGCAAACAGCATCATACATACCGGGCAAAGCACTCCGTGCACGATGCTGCACGGGGACGGCACGGACCGGGGAAGCCCTGTAAAAAAGACAGAAAAAAGCGTTAGAAAAGAAACATGGGCAAGATGGCTTACTTAAGACCCGCAAACAGCATCATACATACCGGGCAAGTCACTCCGTGCACGACGCTGCACGGGGACGGCACGGACCGGGGAAGCCCTGTAAAAAAGACAGAAAAAAAGCGTTAGAAAAGAAACATAGAAAGATGGCTTACCTTAGACCCGCAAACAGCATCATACATACCGGGAAAAGCACTCCGTGCACGACGCTGCACGGGGACGGCACGGACCGGGGAAGCCCTATAAAAAAGACAGAAAAAAGTGTTAGAAAAGAAACATGGGCAAGATGGCTTGCCTAAGACCCGCAAACAGCATCATACATACCGGGCAAAGCACTCCGTTCACGACGCTGCAGGGGGACGGCACGGACCGGGGAAGCCCTATAAAAAAGACAGAAAAAAGCATTCGAAAAGAAACATAGAAAGATGACTTACCTAAGACCCGCAAACAGCATCATACATACCGGGCAGAGCACTCCGTGCACGACGCTGCACGGGGACAGCACGGACCGGGGAAGCACTGTAAAAAAGAGAGAAAAAAGCGTTAGAAAAGAAACATGGGCACGATGGCTTACCTAAGATCCGCAAATAGCATCATACATACCGGGCAAAGAACTCCGTGCACAACGCTGCACGGGGACAGCACGGACCAGGGAAGCCCTGTAAAAAAGACAGAAAAAAAGCGTTCGAAAAGAAACATAGAAAGATGGCTTACCTAAGACCCGCAAACAGCATCATACATACCGGGCAAAGCACTCCGTGCACGACGCTGCACAGGTACGGCACGGACCGGGGAAGCCCTGTAAAAAAGACAGAAAAAAGCGTTAGAAAAGAAACATGGGCAAAATGGCTTACCTAAGACCCGCAAACAGCATCATACATACCGGGCAAGTCACTCCGTGCACGACGCTGCACGCGGACGGCACGGACCGGGGAAGCCCTGTAAAAAAGCCAGAAAAAAAGCGTTAGAAAAGAAACATAGAAAGATGGCTTACCTAAGACCCGCAAACAGCATCATACATACCGGGAAAAGAACTCCGTGCTCGACGCTGCAAGGGGACGGCACGGACCGGGGAAGCCCTATAAAAAAGACAGAAAAAAGCGTTAGAAAAGAAACATGGGCAAGATGGCTTACCTAAGACCCGCAAACAGCATCATACATACCGGGCAAAGCACTCCGTGCACGACGCTGCAGGGGGACGGCACGGACCGGGGAAGCCCTATAAAAAAGACAGAAAAAAGCGTTAGAAAAGAAACATAGACAGATGGCTTACCTAAGACCCGCAAACAGCATCATGCATACCGGGCAAAGCACTCCGTGCACGACGCTGCACGGGGACAGCACGGACCGGGGAAGCACTGTAAAAAAGAGAGAAAAAAAGAGTTAGGAAAGAAACATGGGCAAGATGGCTTACCTAAGATCCGCAAACAGCATCATACATACCAGGCAAAGCACTCCGTGCACGACGCTGCACGGGGACGGCATGGACCGGGGAAGCCCTATAAAAAAGACAGAAAAAAGCGTTAGAAAAGAAACATAGAAAGATGGCTTCCCTATGACCCGCAAACAGCATCATACATACCGGGCAAAACACTCCGTGCACGACGCTGCACGGGGACGGCACGGACCGGGGAAGCACTATAAAAAAGACGGAAAAAAGCGTTAGAAAAGAAACATGGGCAAGATGGCTTACCTAAGATCCGCAAACAGCATCATACATACCGGGCAAAGCACTCCGTGCACGGGACGGCACGGCCTGGGGAAGCCCTATAAAAAAGACAGAAGAAAGCGTTAGAAAAGAAACATGGGCAAGATGGCTTACCTAAGACCCGCAAACAGCATCATACATACCGGGCAAAGCACTCCGTGCACGACGCTGCAGGGGGACGGCACGGACCGGGGAAGCCCTATAAAAAAAGACAGAAAAAAGCGTTAGAAAAGAAACATAGGAAGATGGCTTACCTAAGACCCGCAAACAGCATCATACATACCGGGCAAAGCACTCCGTGCACGACACTGCACGGGGACGGCACAGACCGGGGAAGCACTGTAAAAAAGACAGAAAAAAGCGTTAGAAAAGAAACATGGGCAAGATGGCTTACCTAACACCCGCAAACAGAATCATACATACCGGGCAAAGCACTCAGTACACGACGCTGCACGGGGACTGCACGGACCGAGGAAGCCCTGTAAAAAAGACAAAAAAAAACGTTCGAAAAGAAACATAGAAAGATGGCTTACCTAAGACCCGCAAATAGCATCATACATACCGGGCAAAGCACTCCGTGCACGACGCTGCAGGGGGACGGCACGGACCGGGGAAGCCCTATAAAAAAGACAGAAAAAAGCGTTAGAAAAGAAACATAGAAAGATGACTTACCTAAGACCCGCAAACAGCATCATACATACCGGGCAAAGCACTCCGTGCACGACGCTGCACGGGGACGGCACGGACCGGGGAAGCCCTGTAAAAAAAACCTGAAAAAAGCGTTAGAAAAGAAACATGGGCAAGATGGCTTACCTAACACCCGCAAACAGCATCATACATACCGGGCAAAGCACTCCGTGCACGACGCTGCACGGGGACGGCATGGACCGGGGAAGCCCTATAAAAAAGACAGAAAAAAGCGTTAGAAAAGAAACATAGAAAGATGGCTTCCCTATGACCCGCAAACAGCATCATACATACCGGGCAAAACACTCCGTGCACGACGCTGCACGGGGACGGCACGGACCGGGGAAGCACTATAAAAAAGACGGAAAAAAGCGTTAGAAAAGAAACATGGGCAAGATGGCTTACCTAAGATCCGCAAACAGCATCATACATACCGGGCAAAGCACTCCGTGCACGGGACGGCACGGCCTGGGGAAGCCCTATAAAAAAGACAGAAGAAAGCGTTAGAAAAGAAACATGGGCAAGATGGCTTACCTAAGACCCGCAAACAGCATCATACATACCGGGCAAAGCACTCCGTGCACGACGCTGCAGGGGGACGGCACGGACCGGGGAAGCCCTATAAAAAAAGACAGAAAAAAGCGTTAGAAAAGAAACATAGGAAGATGGCTTACCTAAGACCCGCAAACAGCATCATACATACCGGGCAAAGCACTCCGTGCACGACACTGCACGGGGACGGCACAGACCGGGGAAGCACTGTAAAAAAGACAGAAAAAAGCGTTAGAAAAGAAACATGGGCAAGATGGCTTACCTAACACCCGCAAACAGAATCATACATACCGGGCAAAGCACTCCGTGCACGACGCTGCAGGGGGACGGCACGGACCGGGGAAGCCCTATAAAAAAGACAGAAAAAAGCGTTAGAAAAGAAACATAGAAAGATGACTTACCTAAGACCCGCAAACAGCATCATACATACCGGGCAAAGCACTCCGTGCACGACCCTGCACGGGGACGGCACGGACCGGTGAAGCCCTGTAAAAAAAAAATTAAAAAAGCGTTAGAAAAGAAACATGGGCAAGATGGCTTACCTAACACCCGCAAACAGCATCATACATACCGGGCAAAGCACTCCGTGCACGACGCTGCACGGGGACGGCAGGGACCGGGGAAGCCCTGTAAAAAAGACAGAAAAAAAGCGTTAGAAAAGAAACATAGAAAGATGGCTTACCTAAGACCCGCAAACAGCATCATACATACCGGGCAAAGCACTCCGTGCACGATGCTGCACGGGGACGGCACGGACCGGGGAAGCCCTGTAAAAAAGACAGAAAAAAGCGTTAGAAAAGAAACATGGGCAAGATGGCTTACTTAAGACCCGCAAACAGCATCATACATACCGGGCAAGTCACTCCGTGCACGACGCTGCACGGGGACGGCACGGACCGGGGAAGCCCTGTAAAAAAGACAGAAAAAAAGCGTTAGAAAAGAAACATAGAAAGATGGCTTACCTTAGACCCGCAAACAGCATCATACATACCGGGAAAAGCACTCCGTGCACGACGCTGCACGGGGACGGCACGGACCGGGGAAGCCCTATAAAAAAGACAGAAAAAAGTGTTAGAAATGAAACATGGGCAAGATGGCTTGCCTAAGACCCGCAAACAGCATCATACATACCGGGCAAAGCACTCCGTTCACGACGCTGCAGGGGGACAGCACGGACCGGGGAAGCCCTATAAAAAAGACAGAAAAAAGCATTCGAAAAGAAACATAGAAAGATGACTTACCTAAGACCCGCAAACAGCATCATACATACCGGGCAGAGCACTCCGTGCACGACGCTGCACGGGGACAGCACGGACCGGGGAAGCACTGTAAAAAAGAGAGAAAAAAGCGTTAGAAAAGAAACATGGGCACGATGGCTTACCTAAGATCCGCAAATAGCATCATACATACCGGGCAAAGAACTCCGTGCACGACGCTGCACGGGGACAGCACGGACCGGGGAAGCCCTGTAAAAAAGACAGAAAAAAAGCGTTCGAAAAGAAACATAGAAAGATGGCTTACCTAAGACCCGCAAACAGCATCATACATACCGGGAAAAGAACTCCGTGCTCGACGCTGCAAGGGGACGGCACGGACCGGGGAAGCCCTATAAAAAAGACAGAAAAAAGCGTTAGAAAAGAAACATGGGCAAGATGGCTTACCTAAGACCCGCAAACAGCATCATACATACCGGGCAAAGCACTCCGTGCACGACGCCGCAGGGGGACGGCACGGACCGGGGAAGCCCTATAAAAAAGACAGAAAAAAGCGTTAGAAAAGAAACATAGACAGATGGCTTACCTAAGACCCGCAAACAGCATCATACATACCGGGCAAAGCACTCCGTGCACGACGCTGCACGGGGACAGCACGGACCGGGGAAGCACTGTAAAAAAGAGAGAAAAAAGAGTTAGGAAAGAAACATGGGCAAGATGGCTTACCTAAGATCCGCAAACAGCATCATACATACCAGGCAAAGCACTCCGTGCACGACGCTGCACGGGGACGGCATGGACCGGGGAAGCCCTATAAAAAAGACAGAAAAAAGCGTTAGAAAAGAAACATAGAAAGATGGCTTCCCTATGACCCGCAAACAGCATCATACATACCGGGCAAAACACTCCGTGCACGACGCTGCACGGGGACGGCACGGACCGGGGAAGCACTATAAAAAAGACGGAAAAAAGCGTTAGAAAAGAAACATGGGCAAGATGGCTTACCTAAGATCCGCAAACAGCATCATACATACCGGGCAAAGCACTCCGTGCACGACGCTGCAGGGGGACGGCACGGACCGGGGAAGCCCTATAAAAAAGACAGAAAAAAGCATTCGAAAAGAAACATAGAAAGATGACTTACCTAAGACCCGCAAACAGCATCATACATACCGGGCAAAGCACTCCGTGCACGACGCTGCACGGGGACAGCACGGACCGGGGAAGCACTGTAAAAAAGACAGAAAAAAGCGTTAGAAAAGAAACATGGGCACGATGGCTTACCTAAGATCCGCAAACAGCATCATACATACCGGGCAAAGAACTCCGTGCACGACGCTGCACGGGGACGGCACGGACCGGGGAAGCCCTGTAAAAAAGAAAGAAAAAAGCTTTAGAAAATAAACATGGGCGAGATAGCTTACCTAAGACCCGCAAACAGCATCATACATACCGGGCAGGTCACTCCGTGCACGACGCTGCACGGGGACGGCACGGACCGGGAAGGCCCTGTAAAAAAGACAGAAAAAAAGCGTTAGAAAAGAAACATAGAAAGATGGCTTACCTAAGACCCGCAAACAGCATCATACATACCGGGAAAAGCACTCCATGCACGACGCTGCACGGGGACAGCACGGACCGGGGAAGCCCTGTAAAAAAGACAGAAAAAAGCGCTAGAAAAGAAACATGGGCAAGATGGCTTACCTAAGACCCGCAAACAGCATCATACATCCAGGTCAAAGCACTCCGTGCACAACGCTGCAGGGGGACGGCACGGACCGGGGAAGCCCTATAAAAAAGACAGACAAAAGCGTTAGAAAAGAAACATAGAAAGATGGCTTACCTAAGACCCGCAAACAGCATCATACATACCGGGCAAATCACTCCGTGCACTACGCTGCACGGGGACGTCACGGACCGGGAAGCCCTGCAAAAAAGACAGAAAAAAGCATTAGAAAAGAAACATGGGCATGATGGCTTACCTAAGACCCGCAAACAGCATCATACATACCGGGCAAGTCACTCCGTGCACAACGCTGCACGGGGACGGCACAGACCGGGGAAGCACTGTAAAAAACGGCAGAAAAAAAGCGTTAGAAAAGAAACATAGAAAAATGGCTTACCTAAGACCCGCAAACAGCATCATACATACCGGGGAAAAGCACTCCGTGCACGACGCTGCACGGGGACGGCATGGACCGGGGAAGCCCTATAAAAAAGACAGAAAAAAGCGTTAGAAAAGAAACATAGAAAGATGGCTTCCCTATGACCCGCAAACAGCATCATACATACCGGGCAAAACACTCCGTGCACGACGCTGCACGGGGACGGCACGGACCGGGGAAGCACTATAAAAAAGACAGAAAAAAGCGTTAGAAAAGAAACATGGGCAAGATGGCTTACCTAAGATCCGCAAATAGCATCATACATACCGGGCAAAGCACTCCGTGCACGGGACGGCACGGCCTGGGGAAGCCCTATAAAAAAGACAGAAGAAAGCGTTAGAAAAGAAACATGGGCAAGATGGCTTACCTAAGACCCGCAAACAGCATCATACATACCGGGCAAAGCACTCCGTGCACGACGCTGCAGGGGGACGGCACGGACCGGGGAAGCCCTATAAAAAAAGACAGAAAAAAGCGTTAGAAAAGAAACATAGGAAGATGGCTTACCTAAGACCCGCAAACAGCATCATACATACCGGGCAAAGCACTCCGTGCACGACACTGCACGGGGACGGCACAGACCGGGGAAGCACTGTAAAAAAGACAGAAAAAAGCGTTAGAAAAGAAACATGGGCAAGATGGCTTACCTAACACCCGCAAACAGAATCATACATACCGGGCAAAGCACTCAGTACACGACGCTGCACGGGGACTGCACGGACCGGGGAAGCCCTGTAAAAAAGACAGAAAAAAACGTTCGAAAAGAAACATAGAAAGATGGCTTACCTAAGACCCGCAAACAGCATCATACATACCAGGCAAAGCACTCCGTGCACGACGCTGCACGGGGACGGCATGGACCGGGGAAGCCCTATAAAAAAGACAGAAAAAAGCGTTAGAAAAGAAACATAGAAAGATGGCTTCCCTATGACCCGCAAACAGCATCATACATACCGGGCAAAACACTCCGTGCACGACGCTGCACGGGGACGGCACGGACCGGGGAAGCACTATAAAAAAGACGGAAAAAAGCGTTAGAAAAGAAACATGGGCAAGATGGCTTACCTAAGATCCGCAAACAGCATCATACATACCGGGCAAAGCACTCCGTGCACGTGACGGCACGGCCTGGGGAAGCCCTATAAAAAAGACAGAAGAAAGCGTTAGAAAAGAAACATGGGCAAGATGGCTTACCTAAGACCCGCAAACAGCATCATACATACCGGGCAAAGCACTCCGTGCACGACGCTGCAGGGGGACGGCACGGACCGGGGAAGCCCTATAAAAAAAGACAGAAAAAAGCGTTAGAAAAGAAACATAGGAAGATGGCTTACCTAAGACCCGCAAACAGCATCATACATACCGGGCAAAGCACTCCGTGCACGACACTGCACGGGGACGGCACAGACCGGGGAAGCACTGTAAAAAAGACAGAAAAAAGCGTTAGAAAAGAAACATGGGCAAGATGGCTTACCTAACACCCGCAAACAGAATCATACATACCGGGCAAAGCACTCAGTACACGACGCTGCACGGGGACTGCACGGACCGGGGAAGCCCTGTAAAAAAGACAGAAAAAAACGTTCGAAAAGAAACATAGAAAGATGGCTTACCTAAGACCCGCAAACAGCATCATACATACCAGGCAAAGCACTCCGTGCACGACGCTGCAGTGGGACGGCACGGACCGGGGAAGCCCTATAAAAAAGACAGAAGAAAGCATTACAAAAGAAACATAGAAAGATGGCTTACCTAAGACCCGCAAACAGCATCATACATACCGGGCAAAGCACTCCGTGCACGACGCTGCACGGGGACGGCACGGACCGGGGAAGCACTGTAAAAAACACAGAAAAAAGCGTTAGAAAAGAAACATGGGCAAGATGGCTTACCTTAGACCCGCAAATAGCATCATACATACCGGGCAAAGCACTCCGTGCACGACGCTGGAGGGGGACGGCACGGACCGGGGAAGCCCTATAAAAAAGACAGAAAAAAGCGTTAGAAAAGAAACATAGAAAGATGACTTACCTAAGACCCGCAAACAGCATCATACATACCGGGCAAAGCACTCCGTGCACGACGCTGCACGGGGACGGCACGGACCGGGGAAGAACTGTAAAAAAGACAGAAAAAAGCGTTAGAAAAGAAACATGGGCAAGATGGCATACCTAAGATCCGCAAACAGCATCATACATACCGGGCAAAGCACTCCGTGCACGACGCTGCACGGGGACGGCACGGACCGGGGAAGCCCTGTAAAAAAAACCTGAAAAAAGCGTTAGAAAAGAAACATGGGCAAGATGGCTTACCTAACACCCGCAAACAGCATCATACATACCGGGCAAAGCACTCCGTGGACGACGCTGCACGGGGACGGCAGGGACCGGGGAAGCCCTGTAAAAAAGACAGAAAAAAAGCGTTAGAAAAGAAACATAGAAAGATGGCTTACCTTAGACCCGCAAACAGCATCATACATACCGGGAAAAGCACTCCGTGCACGACGCTGCACGGGGACGGCACGGACCGGGGAAGCCCTATAAAAAAGACAGAAAAAAGTGTTAGAAAAGAAACATGGGCAAGATGGCTTGCCTAAGACCCGCAAACAGCATCATACATACCGGGCAAAGCACTCCGTTCACGACGCTGCAGGGGGACGGCACGGACCGGGGAAGCCCTATAAAAAAGACAGAAAAAAGCATTCGAAAAGAAACATAGAAAGATGACTTACCTAAGACCCGCAAACAGCATCATACATACCGGGCAAAGCACTCCGTGCACGACGCTGCACGGGACAGCACGGACCGGGGAAGCACTATAAAAAAGACAGAAAAAAGCGTTAGAAAAGAAACATGGGCACGATGGCTTACCTAAGATCCGCAAACAGCATCATACATACCGGGCAAAGAACTCCGTGCACGACGCTGCACGGGGACGGCACGGACCGGGGAAGCCCTGGAAAAAAGACAGAAAAAAAGCGTTCGAAAAGAAACATAGAAAGATGGCTTACCTAAGACCCGCAAACAGCATCATACATACCGGGCAAAGCACTCCATGCACGACGCTGCACAGGGACGGCACGGACCGGGGAAGCTCTATAAAAAAGACAGAAAAAAGCGTTAGAAAAGAAACATGGGCAAAATGGCTTACCTAAGACCCGCAAACAGCATCATACAAGTCACTCCGTGCACGACGCTGCACGCGGACGGCACGGACCGGGGAAGCCCTGTAAAAAAGCCAGAAAAAAAGCGTTAGAAAAGAAACATAGAAAGATGGCTTACCTAAGACCCGCAAACAGCATCATACATACCGGGAAAAGAACTCCGTGCTCGACGCTGCAAGGGGACGGCACGGACCGGGGAAGCCCTATAAAAAAGACAGAAAAAAGCGTTAGAAAAGAAACATGGGCAAGATGGCTTACCTAAGACCCGCAAACAGCATCATACATACCGGGCAAAGCACTCCGTGCACGACGCTGCAGGGGGACGGCACGGACCGGGGAAGCCCTATAAAAAAAGACAGAAAAAAGCGTTAGAAAAGAAACATAGGAAGATGGCTTACCTAAGACCCGCAAACAGCATCATACATACCGGGCAAAGCACTCCGTGCACGACACTGCACGGGGACGGCACAGACCGGGGAAGCACTGTAAAAAAGACAGAAAAAAGCGTTAGAAAAGAAACATGGGCAAGATGGCTTACCTAACACCCGCAAACAGAATCATACATACCGGGCAAAGCACTCAGTACACGACGCTGCACGGGGACTGCACGGACCGGGGAAGCCCTGTAAAAAAGACAGAAAAAAACGTTCGAAAAGAAACATAGAAAGATGGCTTACCTAAGACCCGCAAACAGCATCATACATACCAGGCAAAGCACTCCGTGCACGACGCTGCAGTGGGACGGCACGGACCGGGGAAGCCCTATAAAAAAGACAGAAGAAAGCATTACAAAAGAAACATAGAAAGATGGCTTACCTAAGACCCGCAAACAGCATCATACATACCGGGCAAAGCACTCCGTGCACGACGCTGCACGGGGACGGAACGGACCGGGGAAGCACTGTAAAAAACACAGAAAAAAGCGTTAGAAAAGAAACATGGGCAAGATGGCTTACCTTAGACCCGCAAATAGCATCATACATACCGGGCAAAGCACTCCGTGCACGACGCTGGAGGGGGACGGCACGGACCGGGGAAGCCCTATAAAAAAGACAGAAAAAAGCGTTAGAAAAGAAACATAGAAAGATGACTTACCTAAGACCCGCAAACAGCATCATACATACCGGGCAAAGCACTCCGTGCACGACGCTGCACGGGGACGGCACGGACCGGGGAAGAACTGTAAAAAAGACAGAAAAAAGCGTTAGAAAAGAAACATGGGCAAGATGGCATACCTAAGATCCGCAAACAGCATCATACATACCGGGCAAAGCACTCCGTGCACGACGCTGCACGGGGACGGCACGGACCGGGGAAGCCCTGTAAAAAAAACTGAAAAAAGCGTTAGAAAAGAAACATGGGCAAGATGGCTTACCTAACACCCGCAAACAGCATCATACATACCGGGCAAAGCACTCCGTGGACGACGCTGCACGGGGACGGCAGGGACCGGGGAAGCCCTGTAAAAAAGACAGAAAAAAAGCGTTAGAAAAGAAACATAGAAAGATGGCTTACCTTAGACCCGCAAACAGCATCATACATACCGGGAAAAGCACTCCGTGCACGACGCTGCACGGGGACGGCACGGACCGGGGAAGCCCTATAAAAAAGACAGAAAAAAGTGTTAGAAAAGAAACATGGGCAAGATGGCTTGCCTAAGACCCGCAAACAGCATCATACATACCGGGCAAAGCACTCCGTTCACGACGCTGCAGGGGGACGGCACGGACCGGGGAAGCCCTATAAAAAAGACAGAAAAAAGCATTCGAAAAGAAACATAGAAAGATGACTTACCTAAGACCCGCAAACAGCATCATACATACCGGGCAAAGCACTCCGTGCACGACGCTGCACGGGGACAGCACGGACCGGGGAAGCACTGTAAAAAAGACAGAAAAAAGCGTTAGAAAAGAAACATGGGCACGATGGCTTACCTAAGATCCGCAAACAGCATCATACATACCGGGCAAAGAACTCCGTGCACGACGCTGCACGGGGACGGCACGGACCGGGGAAGCCCTGGAAAAAAGACAGAAAAAAAGCGTTCGAAAAGAAACATAGAAAGATGGCTTACCTAAGACCCGCAAACAGCATCATACATACCGGGCAAAGCACTCCATGCACGACGCTGCACAGGGACGGCACGGACCGGGGAAGCCCTATAAAAAAGACAGAAAAAAGCGTTAGAAAAGAAACATGGGCAAAATGGCTTACCTAAGACCCGCAAACAGCATCATACAAGTCACTCCGTGCACGACGCTGCACGCGGACGGCACGGACCGGGGAAGCCCTGTAAAAAAGCCAGAAAAAAAGCGTTAGAAAAGAAACATAGAAAGATGGCTTACCTAAGACCCGCAAACAGCATCATACATACCGGGAAAAGAACTCCGTGCTCGACGCTGCAAGGGGACGGCACGGACCGGGGAAGCCCTATAAAAAAGACAGAAAAAAGCGTTAGAAAAGAAACATGGGCAAGATGGCTTACCTAAGACCCGCAAACAGCATCATACATACCGGGCAAAGCACTCCGTGCACGACGCTGCAGGGGGACGGCACGGACCGGGGAAGCCCTATAAAAAAGACAGAAAAAAGCGTTAGAAAAGAAACATAGACAGATGGCTTACCTAAGACCCGCAAACAGCATCATACATACCGGGCAAAGCACTCCGTGCACGACGCTGCACGGGGACAGCACGGACCGGGGAAGCACTGTAAAAAAGAGAGAAAAAAGCGTTAGGAAAGAAACATGGGCAAGATGGCTTACCTAAGATCCGCAAACAGCATCATACATACCGGGCAAAGCACTCCGTGCATGATGCTGCGCGGGGACGGCATGGACCGGGGAAGCCCTGAAAAAAGACAGAAAAAAGCGTTAGAAAAGAAACATGGGCAAGATGGCTTACCTAAGACCCGCAAACAGCATCATACATAACGGGCAAAGCACTCCGTGCATGACGCTGCACGGGGACGGCACGGACCGTGGAAGCCCTGTAAAAAAGACAGAAAAATGTGTTAGAAAAGAAACATGGGCAAGATGGCTTACCTAAGACCCGCAAACAGCATCATACATACTGGGCAAGTCACTCCGTACACGACGCTGCACGGGGACGGCACGGACCGGGGAAGCCCTGTAAAAAGACAGAAAAAAAGCGTAAGAAAAGAAACATAGAAAGATGGCTTACCTAAGACCGGTAAACAGCATCATACATACCGGGCAAAGCACTCCGTGCACGACGCTGCAGGGGGACGGCACGGACCGGGGAAGCCCTATAAAAAAGACAGAAAAAAGCATTAGAAAAGAAACATGGGCAAGATGGCTTACCTAAGACCCGCAAACAGCATCATACATACCGGGCAAAGCACTCCGTGCACGACGCTGCAGGGGGACGGCACGGACCGGGGAAGCCCTATAAAAAAGACAGAAAAAAGCGTTAGAAAAGAAACATAGAAAGATGGCTTACCTAAGACCCGCAAACAGCATCATACATACCGGGCAAAGCACTCCGTGCACGACGCTGCACGGGGACGGCACGGACCGGGGAAGCACTGTAAAAAAGACAGAAAAAAGCGTTAGAAAAGAAACATGGGCAAGATGGCTTACCTAAGATCCGCAAACAGCATCATACATACCGGGCAAAGCACTCCGTGCACGACGCTGCATGGGGACGGCACGGACCAGGGAAGCACTGTAAAAAAGACAGAAAAAAGCGTTAGAAAAGAAACATGGGCAAGATGGCTTACCTAAGATCCGCAAACAGCATCATACATACCGGGCAAAGCACTCCGTGCACGACGCTGCAGGGGGACGGCACGGACCGGGGAAGCCCTATAAAAAAGACAGAAAAAAGCATTCGAAAAGAAACATAGAAAGATGACTTACCTAAGACCCGCAAACAGCATCATACATACCGGGCAAAGCACTCCGTGCACGACGCTGCACGGGGACAGCACGGACCGGGGAAGCACTGTAAAAAAGACAGAAAAAAGCGTTAGAAAAGAAACATGGGCACGATGGCTTACCTAAGATCCGCAAACAGCATCATACATACCGGGCAAAGAACTCCGTGCACGACGCTGCACGGGGACGGCACGGACCGGGGAAGCCCTGTAAAAAAGAAAGAAAAAAGCTTTAGAAAATAAACATGGGCGAGATAGCTTACCTAAGACCCGCAAACAGCATCATACATACCGGGCAGGTCACTCCGTGCACGACGCTGCACGGGGACGGCACGGACCGGGAAGGCCCTGTAAAAAAGACAGAAAAATAGCGTTAGAAAAGAAACATAGAAAGATGGCTTACCTAAGACCCGCAAACAGCATCATACATACCGGGAAAAGCACTCCATGCACGACGCTGCACGGGGACAGCACGGACCGGGGAAGCCCTGTAAAAAAGACAGAAAAAAGCGCTAGAAAAGAAACATGGGCAAGATGGCTTACCTAAGACCCGCAAACAGCATCATACATCCAGGTCAAAGCACTCCGTGCACAACGCTGCAGGGGGACGGCACGGACCGGGGAAGCCCTATAAAAAAGACAGACAAAAGCGTTAGAAAAGAAACATAGAAAGATGGCTTACCTAAGACCCGCAAACAGCATCATACATACCGGGCAAATCACTCCATGCACTACGCTGCACGGGGACGTCACGGACCGGGAAGCCCTGCAAAAAAGACAGAAAAAAGCATTAGAAAAGAAACATGGGCATGATGGCTTACCTAAGACCCGCAAACAGCATCATACATACCGGGCAAGTCACTCCGTGCACAACGCTGCACGGGGACGGCACAGACCGGGGAAGCACTGTAAAAAACGGCAGAAAAAAAGCGTTAGAAAAGAAACATAGAAAAATGGCTTACCTAAGACCCGCAAACAGCATCATACATACCGGGGAAAAGCACTCCGTGCACGACGCTGCACGGGGACGGCATGGACCGGGGAAGCCCTATAAAAAAGACAGAAAAAAGCGTTAGAAAAGAAACATAGAAAGATGGCTTCCCTATGACCCGCAAACAGCATCATACATACCGGGCAAAACACTCCGTGCACGACGCTGCACGGGGACGGCACGGACCGGGGAAGCACTATAAAAAAGACAGAAAAAAGCGTTAGAAAAGAAACATGGGCAAGATGGCTTACCTAAGATCCGCAAATAGCATCATACATACCGGGCAAAGCACTCCGTGCACGGGACGGCACGGCCTGGGGAAGCCCTATAAAAAAGACAGAAGAAAGCGTTAGAAAAGAAACATGGGCAAGATGGCTTACCTAAGACCCGCAAACAGCATCATACATACCGGGCAAAGCACTCCGTGCACGACGCTGCAGGGGGACGGCACGGACCGGGGAAGCCCTATAAAAAAAGACAGAAAAAAGCGTTAGAAAAGAAACATAGGAAGATGGCTTACCTAAGACCCGCAAACAGCATCATACATACCGGGCAAAGCACTCCGTGCACGACACTGCACGGGGACGGCACAGACCGGGGAAGCACTGTAAAAAAGACAGAAAAAAGCGTTAGAAAAGAAACATGGGCAAGATGGCTTACCTAACACCCGCAAACAGAATCATACATACCGGGCAAAGCACTCAGTACACGACGCTGCACGGGGACTGCACGGACCGGGGAAGCCCTGTAAAAAAGACAGAAAAAAACGTTCGAAAAGAAACATAGAAAGATGGCTTACCTAAGACCCGCAAACAGCATCATACATACCAGGCAAAGCACTCCGTGCACGACGCTGCACGGGGACGGCATGGACCGGGGAAGCCCTATAAAAAAGACAGAAAAAAGCGTTAGAAAAGAAACATAGAAAGATGGCTTCCCTATGACCCGCAAACAGCATCATACATACCGGGCAAAACACTCCGTGCACGACGCTGCACGGGGACGGCACGGACCGGGGAAGCACTATAAAAAAGACGGAAAAAAGCGTTAGAAAAGAAACATGGGCAAGATGGCTTACCTAAGATCCGCAAACAGCATCATACATACCGGGCAAAGCACTCCGTGCACGTGACGGCACGGCCTGGGGAAGCCCTATAAAAAAGACAGAAGAAAGCGTTAGAAAAGAAACATGGGCAAGATGGCTTACCTAAGACCCGCAAACAGCATCATACATACCGGGCAAAGCACTCCGTGCACAACGCTGCAGGGGGACGGCACGGACCGGGGAAGCCCTATAAAAAAAGACAGAAAAAAGCGTTAGAAAAGAAACATAGGAAGATGGCTTACCTAAGACCCGCAAACAGCATCATACATACCGGGCAAAGCACTCCGTGCACGACACTGCACGGGGACGGCACAGACCGGGGAAGCACTGTAAAAAAGACAGAAAAAAGCGTTAGAAAAGAAACATGGGCAAGATGGCTTACCTAACACCCGCAAACAGAATCATACATACCGGGCAAAGCACTCAGTACACGACGCTGCACGGGGACTGCACGGACCGGGGAAGCCCTGTAAAAAAGACAAAAAAAAACGTTCGAAAAGAAACATAGAAAGATGGCTTACCTAAGACCCGCAAATAGCATCATACATACCGGGCAAAGCACTCCGTGCACGACGCTGCAGGGGGACGGCACGGACCGGGGAAGCCCTATAAAAAAGACAGAAAAAAGCGTTAGAAAAGAAACATAGAAAGATGACTTACCTAAGACCCGCAAACAGCATCATACATACCGGGCAAAGCACTCCGTGCACGACGCTGCACGGGGACGGCACGGACCGGGGAAGCCCTGTAAAAAAAACTGAAAAAAGCGTTAGAAAAGAAACATGGGCAAGATGGCTTACCTAACACCCGCAAACAGCATCATACATACCGGGCAAAGCACTCCGTGCACGACGCTGCACGGGGACGGCAGGGACCGGGGAAGCCCTGTAAAAAAGACAGAAAAAAAGCGTTAGAAAAGAAACATAGAAAGATGGCTTACCTAAGACCCGCAAACAGCATCATACATACCGGGCAAAGCACTCCGTGCACGATGCTGCACGGGGACGGCACGGACCGGGGAAGCCCTGTAAAAAAGACAGAAAAAAGCGTTAGAAAAGAAACATGGGCAAGATGGCTTACTTAAGACCCGCAAACAGCATCATACATACCGGGCAAGTCACTCCGTGCACGACGCTGCACGGGGACGGCACGGACCGGGGAAGCCCTGTAAAAAAGACAGAAAAAAAGCGTTAGAAAAGAAACATAGAAAGATGACTTACCTAAGACCCGCAAACAGCATCATACATACCGGGCAGAGCACTCCGTGCACGACGCTGCACGGGGACAGCACGGACCGGGGAAGCACTGTAAAAAAGAGAGAAAAAAGCGTTAGAAAAGAAACATGGGCACGATGGCTTACCTAAGATCCGCAAATAGCATCATACATACCGGGCAAAGAACTCCGTGCACGACGCTGCACGGGGACAGCACGGACCGGGGAAGCCCTGTAAAAAAGACAGAAAAAAAGCGTTCGAAAAGAAACATAGAAAGATGGCTTACCTAAGACCCGCAAACAGCATCATACATACCGGGCAAAGCACTCCGTGCACGACGCTGCACAGGGACGGCACGGACCGGGGAAGCCCTGTAAAAAAGACAGAAAAAAGCGTTAGAAAAGAAACATGGGCAAAATGGCTTACCTAAGACCCGCAAACAGCATCATAGATACCGGGCAAGTCACTCCGTGCACGACGCTGCACGCGGACGGCACGGACCGGGGAAGCCCTGTAAAAAAGCCAGAAAAAAAGCTTTAGAAAAGAAACATAGAAAGATGGCTTACCTAAGACCCGCAAACAGCATCATACATACCGGGAAAAGAACTCCGTGCTCGACGCTGCAAGGGGACGGCACGGACCGGGGAAGCCCTATAAAAAAGAGAGAAAAAAGCGTTAGAAAAGAAACATGGGCAAGATGGCTTACCTAAGACCCGCAAACAGCATCATACATACCGGGCAAAGCACTCCGTGCACGACGCTGCAGGGGGACGGCACGGACCGGGGAAGCCCTATAAAAAAGACAGAAAAAAGCGTTAGAAAAGAAACATAGACAGATGGCTTACCTAAGACCCGCAAACAGCATCATACATACCGGGCAAAGCACTCCGTGCACGACGCTGCACGGGGACAGCACGGACCGGGGAAGCACTGTAAAAAAGAGAGAAAAAAAGAGTTAGGAAAGAAACATGGGCAAGATGGCTTACCTAAGATCCGCAAACAGCATCATACATACCAGGCAAAGTACTCCGTGCACGACGCTGCACGGGGACGGCATGGACCGGGGAAGCCCTATAAAAAAGACAGAAAAAAGCGTTAGAAAAGAAACATAGAAAGATGGCTTCCCTATGACCCGCAAACAGCATCATACATACCGGGCAAAACACTCCGTGCACGACGCTGCACGGGGACGGCACGGACCGGGGAAGCACTATAAAAAAGACGGAAAAAAGCGTTAGAAAAGAAACATGGGCAAGATGGCTTACCTAAGATCCGCATACAGCATCATACATACCGGGCAAAGCACTCCGTGCACGGGACGGCACGGCCTGGGGAAGCCCTATAAAAAAGACAGAAGAAAGCGTTAGAAAAAAAACATGGGCAAGATGGCTTACCTAAGACCCGCAAACAGCATCATACATACCGGGCAAAGCACTCCGTGCACGACGCTGCAGGGGGACGGCACGGACCGGGGAAGCCCTATAAAAAAAGACAGAAAAAAGCGTTAGAAAAGAAACATAGGAAGATGGCTTACCTAAGACCCGCAAACAGCATCATACATACCGGGCAAAGCACTCCGTGCACGACACTGCACGGGGACGGCACAGACCGGGGAAGCCCTGTAAAAAAGCCAGAAAAAAAGCTTTAGAAAAGAAACATAGAAAGATGGCTTACCTAAGACCCGCAAACAGCATCATACATACCGGGAAAAGAACTCCGTGCTCGACGCTGCAAGGGGACGGCACGGACCGGGGAAGCCCTATAAAAAAGAGAGAAAAAAGCGTTAGAAAAGAAACATGGGCAAGATGGCTTACCTAAGACCCGCAAACAGCATCATACATACCGGGCAAAGCACTCCGTGCACGACGCTGCAGGGGGACGGCACGGACCGGGGAAGCCCTATAAAAAAGACAGAAAAAAGCGTTAGAAAAGAAACATAGACAGATGGCTTACCTAAGACCCGCAAACAGCATCATACATACCGGGCAAAGCACTCCGTGCACGACGCTGCACGGGGACAGCACGGACCGGGGAAGCACTGTAAAAAAGAGAGAAAAAAAGAGTTAGGAAAGAAACATGGGCAAGATGGCTTACCTAAGATCCGCAAACAGCATCATACATACCAGGCAAAGTACTCCGTGCACGACGCTGCACGGGGACGGCATGGACCGGGGAAGCCCTATAAAAAAGACAGAAAAAAGCGTTAGAAAAGAAACATAGAAAGATGGCTTCCCTATGACCCGCAAACAGCATCATACATACCGGGCAAAACACTCCGTGCACGACGCTGCACGGGGACGGCACGGACCGGGGAAGCACTATAAAAAAGACGGAAAAAAGCGTTAGAAAAGAAACATGGGCAAGATGGCTTACCTAAGATCCGCATACAGCATCATACATACCGGGCAAAGCACTCCGTGCACGGGACGGCACGGCCTGGGGAAGCCCTATAAAAAAGACAGAAGAAAGCGTTAGAAAAGAAACATGGGCAAGATGGCTTACCTAAGACCCGCAAACAGCATCATACATACCGGGCAAAGCACTCCGTGCACGACGCTGCAGGGGGACGGCACGGACCGGGGAAGCCCTATAAAAAAAGACAGAAAAAAGCGTTAGAAAAGAAACATAGGAAGATGGCTTACCTAAGACCCGCAAACAGCATCATACATACCGGGCAAAGCACTCCGTGCACGACACTGCACGGGGACGGCACAGACCGGGGAAGCACTGTAAAAAAGACAGAAAAAAGCGTTAGAAAAGAAACATGGGCAAGATGGCTTACCTAACACCCGCAAACAGAATCATACATACCGGGCAAAGCACTCAGTACACGACGCTGCACGGGGACTGCACGGACCGGGGAAGCCCTGTAAAAAAGACAAAAAAAAACGTTCGAAAAGAAACATAGAAAGATGGCTTACCTAAGACCCGCAAATAGCATCATACATACCGGGCAAAGCACTCCGTGCACGACGCTGCAGGGGGACGGCACGGACCGGGGAAGCCCTATAAAAAAGACAGAAAAAAGCGTTAGAAAAGAAACATAGAAAGATGACTTACCTAAGACCCGCAAACAGCATCATACATACCGGGCAAAGCACTCCGTGCACGACGCTGCACGGGGACGGCACGGACCGGGGAAGCCCTGTAAAAAAAACCTGAAAAAAGCGTTAGAAAAGAAACATGGGCAAGATGGCTTACCTAACACCCGCAAACAGCATCATACATACCGGGCAAAGCACTCCGTGCACGACGCTGCACGGGGACGGCATGGACCGGGGAAGCCCTATAAAAAAGACAGAAAAAAGCGTTAGAAAAGAAACATAGAAAGATGGCTTCCCTATGACCCGCAAACAGCATCATACATACCGGGCAAAACACTCCGTGCACGACGCTGCACGGGGACGGCACGGACCGGGGAAGCACTATAAAAAAGACGGAAAAAAGCGTTAGAAAAGAAACATGGGCAAGATGGCTTACCTAAGATCCGCAAACAGCATCATACATACCGGGCAAAGCACTCCGTGCACGGGACGGCACGGCCTGGGGAAGCCCTATAAAAAAGACAGAAGAAAGCGTTAGAAAAGAAACATGGGCAAGATGGCTTACCTAAGACCCGCAAACAGCATCATACATACCGGGCAAAGCACTCCGTGCACGACGCTGCAGGGGGACGGCACGGACCGGGGAAGCCCTATAAAAAAAGACAGAAAAAAGCGTTAGAAAAGAAACATAGGAAGATGGCTTACCTAAGACCCGCAAACAGCATCATACATACCGGGCAAAGCACTCCGTGCACGACACTGCACGGGGACGGCACAGACCGGGGAAGCACTGTAAAAAAGACAGAAAAAAGCGTTAGAAAAGAAACATGGGCAAGATGGCTTACCTAACACCCGCAAACAGAATCATACATACCGGGCAAAGCACTCAGTACACGACGCTGCACGGGGACTGCACGGACCGGGGAAGCCCTGTAAAAAAGACAAAAAAAAACGTTCGAAAAGAAACATAGAAAGATGGCTTACCTAAGACCCGCAAATAGCATCATACATACCGGGCAAAGCACTCCGTGCACGACGCTGCAGGGGGACGGCACGGACCGGGGAAGCCCTATAAAAAAGACAGAAAAAAGCGTTAGAAAAGAAACATAGAAAGATGACTTACCTAAGACCCGCAAACAGCATCATACATACCGGGCAAAGCACTCCGTGCACGACCCTGCACGGGGACGGCACGGACCGGTGAAGCCCTGTAAAAAAAAAATTAAAAAAGCGTTAGAAAAGAAACATGGGCAAGATGGCTTACCTAACACCCGCAAACAGCATCATACATACCGGGCAAAGCACTCCGTGCACGACGCTGCACGGGGACGGCAGGGACCGGGGAAGCCCTGTAAAAAAGACAGAAAAAAAGCGTTAGAAAAGAAACATAGAAAGATGGCTTACCTAAGACCCGCAAACAGCATCATACATACCGGGCAAAGCACTCCGTGCACGATGCTGCACGGGGACGGCACGGACCGGGGAAGCCCTGTAAAAAAGACAGAAAAAAGCGTTAGAAAAGAAACATGGGCAAGATGGCTTACTTAAGACCCGCAAACAGCATCATACATACCGGGCAAGTCACTCCGTGCACGACGCTGCACGGGGACGGCACGGACCGGGGAAGCCCTGTAAAAAAGACAGAAAAAAAGCGTTAGAAAAGAAACATAGAAAGATGGCTTACCTTAGACCCGCAAACAGCATCATACATACCGGGAAAAGCACTCCGTGCACGACGCTGCACGGGGACGGCACGGACCGGGGAAGCCCTATAAAAAAGACAGAAAAAAGTGTTAGAAATGAAACATGGGCAAGATGGCTTGCCTAAGACCCGCAAACAGCATCATACATACCGGGCAAAGCACTCCGTTCACGACGCTGCAGGGGGACGGCACGGACCGGGGAAGCCCTATAAAAAAAGACCGAAAAAAGCGTTAGAAAAGAAACATAGGAAGATGGCTTACCTAAGACCCGCAAACAGCATCATACATACCGGGCAAAGCACTCCGTGCACGACACTGCACGGGGACGGCACAGACCGGGGAAGCACTGTAAAAAAGACAGAAAAAAGCGTTAGAAAAGAAACATGGGCAAGATGGCTTACCTAACACCCGCAAACAGAATCATACATACCGGGCAAAGCACTCAGTACACGACGCTGCACGGGGACTGCACGGACCGGGGAAGCCCTGTAAAAAAGACAAAAAAAAACGTTCGAAAAGAAACATAGAAAGATGGCTTACCTAAGACCCGCAAATAGCATCATACATACCGGGCAAAGCACTCCGTGCACGACGCTGCAGGGGGACGGCACGGACCGGGGAAGCCCTATAAAAAAGACAGAAAAAAGCGTTAGAAAAGAAACATAGAAAGATGACTTACCTAAGACCCGCAAACAGCATCATACATACCGGGCAAAGCACTCCGTGCACGACGCTGCACGGGGACGGCACGGACCGGGGAAGCCCTGTAAAAAAAACCTGAAAAAAGCGTTAGAAAAGAAACATGGGCAAGATGGCTTACCTAACACCCGCAAACAGCATCATACATACCGGGCAAAGCACTCCGTGCACGACGCTGCACGGGGACGGCATGGACCGGGGAAGCCCTATAAAAAAGACAGAAAAAAGCGTTAGAAAAGAAACATAGAAAGATGGCTTCCCTATGACCCGCAAACAGCATCATACATACCGGGCAAAACACTCCGTGCACGACGCTGCACGGGGACGGCACGGACCGGGGAAGCACTATAAAAAAGACGGAAAAAAGCGTTAGAAAAGAAACATGGGCAAGATGGCTTACCTAAGATCCGCAAACAGCATCATACATACCGGGCAAAGCACTCCGTGCACGGGACGGCACGGCCTGGGGAAGCCCTATAAAAAAGACAGAAGAAAGCGTTAGAAAAGAAACATGGGCAAGATGGCTTACCTAAGACCCGCAAACAGCATCATACATACCGGGCAAAGCACTCCGTGCACGACGCTGCAGGGGGACGGCACGGACCGGGGAAGCCCTATAAAAAAAGACAGAAAAAAGCGTTAGAAAAGAAACATAGGAAGATGGCTTACCTAAGACCCGCAAACAGCATCATACATACCGGGCAAAGCACTCCGTGCACGACACTGCACGGGGACGGCACAGACCGGGGAAGCACTGTAAAAAAGACAGAAAAAAGCGTTAGAAAAGAAACATGGGCAAGATGGCTTACCTAACACCCGCAAACAGAATCATACATACCGGGCAAAGCACTCAGTACACGACGCTGCACGGGGACTGCACGGACCGGGGAAGCCCTGTAAAAAAGACAAAAAAAAACGTTCGAAAAGAAACATAGAAAGATGGCTTACCTAAGACCCGCAAATAGCATCATACATACCGGGCAAAGCACTCCGTGCACGACGCTGCAGGGGGACGGCACGGACCGGGGAAGCCCTATAAAAAAGACAGAAAAAAGCGTTAGAAAAGAAACATAGAAAGATGACTTACCTAAGACCCGCAAACAGCATCATACATACCGGGCAAAGCACTCCGTGCACGACCCTGCACGGGGACGGCACGGACCGGTGAAGCCCTGTAAAAAAAAAATTAAAAAAGCGTTAGAAAAGAAACATGGGCAAGATGGCTTACCTAACACCCGCAAACAGCATCATACATACCGGGCAAAGCACTCCGTGCACGACGCTGCACGGGGACGGCAGGGACCGGGGAAGCCCTGTAAAAAAGACAGAAAAAAAGCGTTAGAAAAGAAACATAGAAAGATGGCTTACCTAAGACCCGCAAACAGCATCATACATACCGGGCAAAGCACTCCGTGCACGATGCTGCACGGGGACGGCACGGACCGGGGAAGCCCTGTAAAAAAGACAGAAAAAAGCGTTAGAAAAGAAACATGGGCAAGATGGCTTACTTAAGACCCGCAAACAGCATCATACATACCGGGCAAGTCACTCCGTGCACGACGCTGCACGGGGACGGCACGGACCGGGGAAGCCCTGTAAAAAAGACAGAAAAAAAGCGTTAGAAAAGAAACATAGAAAGATGGCTTACCTTAGACCCGCAAACAGCATCATACATACCGGGAAAAGCACTCCGTGCACGACGCTGCACGGGGACGGCACGGACCGGGGAAGCCCTATAAAAAAGACAGAAAAAAGTGTTAGAAATGAAACATGGGCAAGATGGCTTGCCTAAGACCCGCAAACAGCATCATACATACCGGGCAAAGCACTCCGTTCACGACGCTGCAGGGGGACGGCACGGACCGGGGAAGCCCTATAAAAAAGACAGAAAAAAGCATTCGAAAAGAAACATAGAAAGATGACTTACCTAAGACCCGCAAACAGCATCATACATACCGGGCAGAGCACTCCGTGCACGACGCTGCACGGGGACAGCACGGACCGGGGAAGCACTGTAAAAAAGAGAGAAAAAAGCGTTAGAAAAGAAACATGGGCACGATGGCTTACCTAAGATCCGCAAATAGCATCATACATACCGGGCAAAGAACTCCGTGCACGACGCTGCACGGGGACAGCACGGACCGGGGAAGCCCTGTAAAAAAGACAGAAAAAAAGCGTTCGAAAAGAAACATAGAAAGATGGCTTACCTAAGACCCGCAAACAGCATCATACATACCGGGCAAAGCACTCCGTGCACGACGCTGCACAGGGACGGCACGGACCGGGGAAGCCCTGTAAAAAAGACAGAAAAAAGCGTTAGAAAAGAAACATGGGCAAAATGGCTTACCTAAGACCCGCAAACAGCATCATACATACCGGGCAAGTCACTCCATGCACGACGCTGCACGCGGACGGCACGGACCGGGGAAGCCCTGTAAAAAAGCCAGAAAAAAAGCGTTAGAAAAGAAACATAGAAAGATGGCTTACCTAAGACCCGCAAACAGCATCATACATACCGGGAAAAGAACTCCGTGCTCGACGCTGCAAGGGGACGGCACGGACCGGGGAAGCCCTATAAAAAAGACAGAAAAAAGCGTTAGAAAAGAAACATGGGCAAGATGGCTTACCTAAGACCCGCAAACAGCATCATACATACCGGGCAAAGCACTCCGTGCACGACGCTGCAGGGGGACGGCACGGACCGGGGAAGCCCTATAAAAAAGACAGAAAAAAGCGTTAGAAAAGAAACATAGACAGATGGCTTACCTAAGACCCGCAAACAGCATCATACATACCGGGCAAAGCACTCCGTGCACGACGCTGCACGGGGACAGCACGGACCGGGGAAGCACTGTAAAAAAGAGAGAAAAAAGAGTTAGGAAAGAAACATGGGCAAGATGGCTTACCTAAGATCCGCAAACAGCATCATACATACCAGGCAAAGCACTCCGTGCACGACGCTGCACGGGGACGGCATGGACCGGGGAAGCCCTATAAAAAAGACAGAAAAAAGCGTTAGAAAAGAAACATAGAAAGATGGCTTCCCTATGACCCGCAAACAGCATCATACATACCGGGCAAAACACTCCGTGCACGACGCTGCACGGGGACGGCACGGACCGGGGAAGCACTTTAAAAAAGACGGAAAAAAGCGTTAGAAAAGAAACATGGGCAAGATGGCTTACCTAAGATCCGCAAACAGCATCATACATACCGGGCAAGGCACTCCGTGCACGGGACGGCACGGCCTGGGGAAGCCCTATAAAAAAGACAGAAGAAAGCGTTAGAAAAGAAACATGGGCAAGATGGCTTACCTAAGACCCGCAAACAGCATCATACATACCGGGCAAAGCACTCCGTGCACGACGCTGCAGGGGGACGGCACGGACCGGGGAAGCCCTATAAAAAAAGACCGAAAAAAGCGTTAGAAAAGAAACATAGGAAGATGGCTTACCTAAGACCCGCAAACAGCATCATACATACCGGGCAAAGCACTCCGTGCACGACACTGCACGGGGACGGCACAGACCGGGGAAGCACTGTAAAAAAGACAGAAAAAAGCGTTAGAAAAGAAACATGGGCAAGATGGCTTACCTAACACCCGCAAACAGAATCATACATACCGGGCAAAGCACTCAGTACACGACGCTGCACGGGGACTGCACGGACCGGGGAAGCCCTGTAAAAAAGACAAAACAAAACGTTCGAAAAGAAACATAGAAAGATGGCTTACCTAAGACCCGCAAATAGCATCATACATACCGGGCAAAGCACTCCGTGCACGACGCTGCAGGGGGACGGCACGGACCGGGGAAGCCCTATAAAAAAGACAGAAAAAAGCGTTAGAAAAGAAACATAGAAAGATGACTTACCTAAGACCCGCAAACAGCATCATACATACCGGGCAAAGCACTCCGTGCACGACGCTGCACGGGGACGGCACGGACCGGGGAAGCCCTGTAAAAAAAACCTGAAAAAAGCGTTAGAAAAGAAACATGGGCAAGATGGCTTACCTAACACCCGCAAACAGCATCATACATACCGGGCAAAGCACTCCGTGCACGACGCTGCACGGGGACGGCAGGGACCGGGGAAGCCCTGTAAAAAAGACAGAAAAAAAGCGTTAGAAAAGAAACATAGAAAGATGGCTTACCTAAGACCCGCAAACAGCATCATACATACCGGGCAAAGCACTCCGTGCACGATGCTGCACGGGGACGGCACGGACCGGGGAAGCCCTGTAAAAAAGACAGAAAAAAGCGTTAGAAAAGAAACATGGGCAAGATGGCTTACTTAAGACCCGCAAACAGCATCATACATAGCGGGCAAGTCACTCCGTGCACGACGCTGCACGGGGACGGCACGGACCGGGGAAGCCCTGTAAAAAAGACAGAAAAAAAGCGTTAGAAAAGAAACATAGAAAGATGGCTTACCTTAGACCCGCAAACAGCATCATACATACCGGGAAAAGCACTCCGTGCACGACGCTGCACGGGGACGGCACGGACCGGGGAAGCCCTATAAAAAAGACAGAAAAAAGTGTTAGAAAAGAAACATGGGCAAGATGGCTTGCCTAAGACCCGCAAACAGCATCATACATACCGGGCAAAGCACTCCGTTCACGACGCTGCAGGGGGACGGCACGGACCGGGGAAGCCCTATAAAAAAGACAGAAAAAAGCATTCGAAAAGAAACATAGAAAGATGACTTACCTAAGACCCGCAAACAGCATCATACATACCGGGCAGAGCACTCCGTGCACGACGCTGCACGGGGACAGCACGGACCGGGGAAGCACTGTAAAAAAGAGAGAAAAAAGCGTTAGAAAAGAAACATGGGCACGATGGCTTACCTAAGATCCGCAAATAGCATCATACATACCGGGCAAAGAACTCCGTGCACGACGCTGCACGGGGACAGCACGGACCGGGGAAGCCCTGTAAAAAAGACAGAAAAAAAGCGTTCGAAAAGAAACATAGAAAGATGGCTTACCTAAGACCCGCAAACAGCATCATACATACCGGGCAAAGCACTCCGTGCACGACGCTGCACAGGGACGGCACGGACCGGGGAAGCCCTGTAAAAAAGACAGAAAAAAGCGTTAGAAAAGAAACATGGGCAAAATGGCTTACCTAAGACCCGCAAACAGCATCATACATACCGGGCAAGTCACTCCGTGCACGACGCTGCACGCGGACGGCACGGACCGGGGAAGCCCTGTAAAAAAGCCAGAAAAAAAGCGTTAGAAAAGAAACATAGAAAGATGGCTTACCTAAGACCCGCAAACAGCATCATACATACCGGGAAAAGAACTCCGGGCTCGACGCTGCAAGGGGACGGCACGGACCGGGGAAGCCCTATAAAAAAGACAGAAAAAAGCGTTAGAAAAGAAACATGGGCAAGATGGCTTACCTAAGACCCGCAAACAGCATCATACATACCGGGCAAAGCACTCCGTGCACGACGCTGCAGGGGGACGGCACGGACCGGGGAAGCCCTATAAAAAAGACAGAAAAAAGCGTTAGAAAAGAAACATAGACAGGTGGCTTACCTAAGACCCGCAAACAGCATCATACATACCGGGCAAAGCACTCCGTGCACGACGCTGCACGGGGACAGCACGGACCGGGGAAGCACTGTAAAAAAGAGAGAAAAAAGAGTTAGGAAAGAAACATGGGCAAGATGGCTTACCTAAGATCCGCAAACAGCATCATACATACCGGGCAAAGCACTCCGTGCATGATGCTGCGCGGGGACGGCATGGACCGGGGAAGCCCTGAAAAAAGACAGAAAAAAGCGTTAGAAAAGAAACATGGGCAAGATGGCTTACCTAAGACCCGCAAACAGCATCATACATAACGGGCAAAGCACTCCTTGCATGACGCTGCACGGGGACGGCACGGACCGTGGAAGCCCTGTAAAAAAGACAGAAAAATGTGTTAGAAAAGAAACATGG
Source organism: Triturus cristatus (assembly GCF_964204655.1). Lineage (NCBI taxonomy): Eukaryota > Metazoa > Chordata > Amphibia > Caudata > Salamandridae > Triturus > Triturus cristatus. The sequence goes on along the minus strand of NC_140586.1, from coordinate 237,801,070 downwards.
GCAAGATGGCTTACCTAAGACCCGCAAACAGCATCATACATACCGGGCAAGTCACTCCGTACACGACGCTGCACGGGGACGGCACGGACCGGGGAAGCCCTATAAAAAAGACAGAAAAAAGCATTAGAAAAGAAACATGGGCAAGATGGCTTACCTAAGACCCGCAAACAGCATCATACATACCGGGCAAAGCACTCCGTGCACGACGCTGCAGGGGGACGGCACGGACCGGGGAAGCCCTATAAAAAAGACAGAAAAAAGCGTTAGAAAAGAAACATAGAAAGATGGCTTACCTAAGACCCGCAAACAGCATCATACATACCGGGCAAAGCACTCCGTGCACGACGCTGCACGGGGACGGCACGGACCGGGGAAGCACTGTAAAAAAGACAGAAAAAAGCGTTAGAAAAGAAACATGGGCAAGATGGCTTACCTAAGATCCGCAAACAGCATCATACATACCGGGCAAAGCACTCCGTGCACGACGCTGTACGGGGACGGCACGGACCGGGGAAGCCCTGTAAAACAGACAGAAAAAAAGCGTTAGAAAAGAAACATAGAAAGATGGCTTACCTAAGACCCGCAAACAGCATCATACATACCGGGAAAAGCACACCGTGCACGACGCTGCACGGGGACGGCACGGACCGGGGAAGCCCTATAAAAAAGACAGAAAAAAGCGTTAGAAAAGAAACATGGAAAGATGGCTTACCTAAGACCCGCAAACAGCATCATACATACCGGGAAAAGCACTCCATGCACGACGCTGCACGGGGACGGCACGGACCGGGGAAGCCCTGTAAAAAAGACAGAAAAAAGCGCTAGAAAAGAAACATGGGCAAGATGGCTTACCTAAGACCCGCAAACAGCATCATACATCCAGGTCAAAGCACTCCGTGCACAACGCTGGAGGGGGACGGCACGGACCGGGGAAGCCCTATAAAAAAGACAGACAAAAGCGTTAGAAAAGAAACATAGAAAGATGGCTAAGACCTAAGACCCGCAAACAGCATCATACATACCGGGCAAATCACTCCGTGCACTACGCTGCACGGGGACGTCACGGACCGGGAAGCCCTGCAAAAAAGACAGAAAAAAGCATTAGAAAAGAAACATGGGCAAGATGGCTTACCTAAGACCCGCAAACAGCATCATACATACCGGGCAAGTCACTCCGTGCACAACGCTGCACGGGGACGGCACGGACCGGGGAAGCACTGTAAAAAACGGCAGAAAAAAAGCGTTAGAAAAGAAACATAGAAAGATGGCTTACCTAAGACCCGCAAACAGCATCATACATACCGGGAAAAGCACTCCGTGCACGACGCTGCACGGGGACGGCATGGACCGGGGAAGCCCTATAAAAAAGACAGAAAAAAGCGTTAGAAAAGAAACATAGAAAGATGGCTTCCCTATGACCCGCAAACAGCATCATACATACCGGGCAAAGCACTCCGTGCACGACGCTGCACGGGGACGGCACGGACCGGGGAAGCACTATAAAAAAGACAGAAAAAAGCGTTAGAAAAGAAACATGGGCAAGATGGCTTACCTAAGATCCGCAAACAGCATCATACATACCGGGCAAAGCACTCCGTGCACGGGACGGCACGGACCGGGGAAGCCCTATAAAAAAGACAGAAGAAAGCGTTAGAAAAGAAACATGGGCAAGATGGCTTACCTAAGACCCGCAAACAGCATCATACATACCGGGCAAAGCACTCCGTGCACGACGCTGCAGGGGGACGGCACGGACCGGGGAAGCCCTATAAAAAAGACAGAAAAAAGCGTTAGAAAAGAAACATAGAAAGATGGCTTACCTAAGACCCGCAAACAGCATCATACATACCGGGCAAAGCACTCCGTGCACGACACTGCACGGGGACGGCACAGACCGGGGAAGCACTGTAAAAAAGACAGAAAAAAACGTTCGAAAAGAAACATAGAAAGATGGCTTACCTAAGACCCGCAAACAGCATCATACATACCAGGCAAAGCACTCCGTGCACGACGCTGCAGTGGGACGGCACGGACCGGGGAAGCCCTATAAAAAAGACAGAAGAAAGCATTACAAAAGAAACATAGAAAGATGGCTTACCTAAGACCCGCAAACAGCATCATACATACCGGGCAAAGCACTCCGTGCACGACGCTGCACGGGGACGGCACGGACCGGGGAAGCACTGTAAAAAACACAGAAAAAAGCGTTAGAAAAGAAACATGGGCAAGATGGCTTACCTTAGACCCGCAAATAGCATCATACATACCGGGCAAAGCACTCCGTGCACGACGCTGCACAGGGACGGCACGGACCGGGGAAGAACTGTAAAAAAGACAGAAAAAAGCGTTAGAAAAGAAACATGGGCAAGATGGCATACCTAAGATCCGCAAACAGCATCATACATACCGGGCAAAGCACTCCGTGCACGACGCTGCACGGGGACGGCACGGACCGGGGAAGCCCTGTAAAAAAAACCTGAAAAAAGCGTTAGAAAAGAAACATGGGCAAGATGGCTTACCTAACACCCGCAAACAGCATCATACATACCGGGCAAAGCACTCCGTGCACGACGCTGCACGGGGACGGCAGGGACCGGGGAAGCCCTGTAAAAAAGACAGAAAAAAAGCGTTAGAAAAGAAACATAGAAAGATGGCTTACCTAAGACCCGCAAACAGCATCATACATACCGGGCAAAGCACTCCGTGCACGATGCTGCACGGGAACGGCACGGACCGGGGAAGCCCTGTAAAAAAGACAGAAAAAAGCGTTAGAAAAGAAACATGGGCAAGATGGCTTACCTAAGACCCGCAAACAGCATCATACATACCGGGCAAGTCACTCCATGCACGACGCTGCACGGGGACGGCACGGACCGGGGAAGCCCTGTAAAAAAGACAGAAAAAAAGCGCTAGAAAAGAAACATAGAAAGATGGCTTACCTTAGACCCGCAAACAGAATCATACATACCGGAAAAAGCACTCCGTGCACGACGCTGCACGGGGACGGCACGGACCGGGGAAGCCCTATAAAAAAGACAGAAAAAAGTGTTAGAAAAGAAACATGGGCAAGATGGCTTGCCTAAGACCCGCAAACAGCATCATACATACCGGGCAAAGCACTCCGTTCACGACGCTGCAGGGGGACGGCACGGACCGGGGAAGCTCTATAAAAAAGACAGAAAAAAGCATTCGAAAAGAAACATAGAAAGATGACTTACCTAAGACCCGCAAACAGCATCATACATACCGGGCAAAGCACTCCGTGCACGACGCTGCACGGGGACAGCACGGACCGGGGAAGCACTGTAAAAAAGACAGAAAAAAGCGTTAGAAAAGAAACATGGGCACGATGGCTTACCTAAGATCCGCAAACAGCATCATACATACCGGGCAAAGAACTCCGTGCACGACGCTGCACGGGGACGGCACGGACCGGGGAAGCCCTGTAAAAAAGACAGAAAAAAAGCGTTCGAAAAGAAACATAGAAAGATGGCTTACCTAAGACCCGCAAACAGCATCATACATACCAGGCAAAACACTCCGTGCACGACGCTGCACAGGGACGGCACGGACCGGGGAAGCCCTGTAAAAAAGACAGAAAAAAGCGTTAGAAAAGAAACATGGGCAAAATGGCTTACCTAAGACCCGCAAACAGCATCATACATACCGGGCAAGTCACTCCGTGCACGACGCTGCACGCGGACGGCACGGACCGGGGAAGCCCTGTAAAAAAGCCAGAAAAAAAGCGTTAGAAAAGAAACATAGAAAGATGGCTTACCTAAGACCCGCAAACAGCATCATACATACCGGGAAAAGCACTCCGTGCACGACGCTGTACGGGGACGGCACGGACCGGGGAAGCCCTATAAAAAAGACAGAAAAAAGCGTTAGAAAAGAAAGATGGGCAAGATGGCTTACCTAAGACCCGCAAACAGCATCATACATACCGGGCAAAGCACTCCGTGCACGACGCTGCAGGGGGACGGCACGGACCGGGGAAGCCCTATAAAAAAGACAGAAAAAAGCGTTAGAAAAGAAACATAGACAGATGGCTTACCTAAGACCCGCAAACAGCATCATACATACCGGGCAAAGCACTCCGTGCACGACGCTGCACGGGGACAGCACGGACCGGGGAAGCACTGTAAAAAAGAGAGAAAAAAGCGTTAGAAAAGAAACATGGGCAAGATGGCTTACCTAAGATCCGCAAACAGCATCATACATACCGGGCAAAGCACTCCGTGCATGATGCTGCGCGGGGACGGCATGGACCGGGGAAGCCCTGAAAAAAGACAGAAAAAAGCGTTAGAAAAGAAACATGGGCAAGATGGCTTACCTAAGACCGGCAAACAGCATCATACATACCGGGAAAAGCACTTCGTGCACGACGCTGCACGGGGACGGCACGGACTGGGGAAGCCCTATAAAAAAGACAGAAAAAACCATTAGAAAAGAAACATGGGCAAGATGGCTTACCTAAGACCCGCAAACAGCATCATACATACCGGGCAAAGCACTCCGTGCACGACGCTGCAGGGGGACGGCACGGACCGGGGAAGCCCTATAAAAAAGACAGAAAAAAGCGTTAGAAAAGAAACATAGAAAGATGGCTTACCTAAGACCCGCAAACAGCATCATACATACCGGGCAAAGCACTCCGTGCACGACGCTGCACGGGGACGGCACGGACCGGGGAAGCACTGTAAAAAAGACAGAAAAAAGCATTAGAAAAGAAACATGGGCAAGATGGCTTACCTAAGACCCGCAAACAGCATCATATATACCGGGCAAGTCACTCCGTGCACAACGATGCACGGGGACGGCACGGACCAGGGAAGCCCTGTAAAAAAGACAGAAAAAAAGAGTTAGAAAAGAAACATAGAAAGATGGCTTACCTAAGACCCGCAAACAGCATCATACATACCGGGAAAAGCACTCCGTGCACGACACTGCACGGGGACGGCACAGACCGGGGAAGCACTGTAAAAAAGACAGAAAAAAACGTTCGAAAAGAAACATAGAAAGATGGCTTACCTAAGACCCGCAAACAGCATCATACATACCAGGCAAAGCACTCCGTGCACGACGCTGCAGGGGGACGGCACGGACCGGGGAAGCCCTGTAAAAAAGACAGAAAAAAGCATTAGAAAAGAAACATGGGCAAGATGGCTTACCTAAGACCCGCAAACAGCATCATATATACCGGGCAAGTCACTCCGTGCACAACGCTGCACGGGGACGGCACGGACCAGGGAAGCCCTGTAAAAAAGACAGAAAAAAAGAGTTAGAAAAGAAACATAGAAAGATGGCTTACCTAAGACCCGCAAACAGCATCATACATACCGGGAAAAGCACTCTGTGCACGACGCTGCACAGGGACGGCACGGACCGGGGAAGCCCTATAAAAAAGACAGAAAAAAGCGTTAGAAAAGAAACATGGGCAAGATGGCTTACCTAAGACCCGCAAACAGCATCATACATACCGGGCAAAGCACTCCGTGCACGACGCTGCAGGGGAACGGCACGGACCGGGGAATCCCTGTAAACAAAAAAAGCAGACAAAAATGAAAACCTGCCAGAGAATAATATAATGAAAACAACCAAACAACAAAGGAAAAAAACATCGCTTACCATACAGCCTCGGAAAGCGTTCGCCTCGCAGCAACAGACACAGAAATAAACCTGAGAAAGTTGAATGAAAAAAAAAAAAACACGCCCACCAAAGAATCGAAAAAACACGCCCACGAATCCGAAAAGGACGGGGCTTGTTTGGAGAGACAATGCTCTTCTCCAATGGCTGATCAGTATTTAAGTGGCCAGCCAATGGAGAAGAGGTAAAAAAAGGGGCAGGTTAAAGCCCCACTCCTAAAACCTTAAATCTCGCGAGCGAGACTGCGCAAGTGCAGCCTTCGCTAGCCGAGACCTAATGAGCTTTTTATGTTTAAGACCACTGTCAATAGCAGGTTACATATAAAACACACACAGGAAACCTCACCAGGATCAAGGTACTTCTCTTCTCAGCCCCCTGCCCCTGTGCTGTAACCACAACAAAAAAGCATTTACAATGCAATGGTCTCGGCATTGTTAAAGTTAGAGCTATTGGCATTGCTCATGACATTATTTTTGTTTATGTTTTATTTTTTAAAACATTTAACCCCTTCAGCGCGGCGTGGATTACCGCGCTGTGCTGAAGGGTTCGTGCGCGGGCAGGGCCATGACGGAGCGGTTCCGTCATCCGCACAGCGCAACCGATGCGCATGACGGAACCGCTCCGTCATGCGCATCGAAGGGGTTAAAGAAACGGCATTGTTATTTACAATGTCAATAGCTTAATGACTCTCAAATGCGAGACCTATTGCATTTGCACCCACACACACAAATAGAGCCACCCACACACACAGAGCCACCCACAGAGAGCCACTCACATAGAGAAACCCACACACAAATAGAGCCACCCACAGAGCCACCTACACACACACACACAGTTATTAAAAGGTGTTTATGATGGCGTGACAATCGTCTGCTCTAAATACACAAACACAACCGGTATAGCCATTCACCGCAAAGCACGCATATACACACATCCTTACGAACACACTAATATGCATAGATGAGTGCCCACACTCTGGAAACTCATACGACGGAAGAGGCACACACAAACATCTCCTTACCACTTCCTCCTTTGCTTGCCCGTCTACTGTATATAAAATGCGTGCAGGGTGAGCGGGTTTGGAAAACATGTAAGATAATTAACCCTTCTTGTCCTCTTCAATCATGAATTCAATTCAACTTATGTTTTCTCAATGCAATACTTCACCCAGTCTTCAGATTTCTTTGAAGGGTGAGGAGGCTGGAGGTGGGTTTGTTCAATGCTTTCAGCCGTCAGAGGTGTGCCTACAGTTTCTATGAGGGATTGCCCCAACCCTCCTATGCCTAAAAAGTGTGTAAAGTGTTCAACCTCCCCATATGTGTGCATGATAACAGAGTAATGCTCCCTTTCTTTCTCCCACAGGGTGCTGACAACGTGAGGGGGATGTTTCACCCATCTATCCCCAAAATATGTACATGTAGGGTGCATCAATAATGAAGAGGGGTGTTTTACTAAAAAAACCCTCTTCCTTACCGATGCACCCTATATGTACATATTTTGGGGATGCACAAAGCAGGTTAGCTCTTTTCTCCACAGAGGTGTGCATACAGTGTGTGTCTATATTTAAAGCTTTTTATATAGCGCGTACTAGACTCAAAATCAAAGAGCTTTACATAATACCACATAAAAAGATCATAACACAATAAGATGATTAGAGGGGGGAGAGCATAACTGTGAAATAGGAAAAAGGTAATAATTGACAATCCAATAGAAGTCACCTTGAAATCTTCCCACCTTAATGTGCTAGCCATCCCTGTTTTCACATCCTAAACGAATCTCTCTGTAATGGGGGCCAACAGGTTTTTTCTTATCTCTGTATATTGCTCCCTACGTGAGCAGCCCAGTACAAATGTGTGCAGATGTATGTAAAGCCTGTGACGTAGGTGCACTAGTGGAGTAACGCAGGGCACTGCGGAGCAGGAACACCATCCCCCCCTCCCCCCCTACCAACCTTTCCGGGAGCTCCAAAACCTTTCAGGGGACCCCCATCCAGGCCAAGGCCAACGAACAAATGTGCAGTCTCGGAGATTCCGGGGTCCCTCATCACTTCTGCAGGGCAACCCCCATCATTTTGCCTTACGCCACTGAGGTGACCTTTGACCTTCCGTTGACGCCTTTCACGGCTTGGCGCTGGCGCTCAGTGCAAATAGCAGAGATTGACTGAGCTGCTGGAATCCTCCGAGCAGCGAGTTGAACATTTTACAGCTCAGCTCCTTCCGCTCACACTGATCAGCCAGGCACCGAGGCGTGTTTGTCTTGCATTACATATTTGTTCAATATTGTTAGAAATGGGATTTCTGGTTGGCTAAGGCTTGCGCCAAAGTCAGGCAGAAACCACCACTCTAGTCAGGGCTGGGGAGTTACACGCCAAAGATAACCCCTGCTCACCCCCTTGGTAGCTTGGCACGAGCAGACAGGCTTATCCCTGAGGCGATGTGTAAAGCGTTTGCGCGCGCACCCAGCAACAACACCCAAGGCCCACCACAAAGGAAACTCCACACAAGGTATTCTATAAAAATAGCCTTTGTATTATACACAACACATTAGATAAAAACACACACTCTACAATGTGCCAACAGGCACGGGCAGAATTTACAAGGGATTATATGTACAGGGGACAGGGCCACATGGACCGCTGTCCGGAATTAGCACTCTTAGAACATAGCACTTGGAACATAGGAAATAAAATTACTGTTGCACAAAATTACACCTAGCACACAACCAGTCACTACTGGTATCAGGTAAGTACCACCTACGCAACCCTAACCACCTTAGGACAGTATTGCGCAGGGAATCAGGACCTCACTAGCACCACCTGTACTAGGGAGAAAACAACCACCTAAGTATCACAATACCTGTAGGGGTCTAAGCACATAAACACATGATGCATAACATTCAGAGGTGTAAAGCAAAGCACATGACGCATAAACACACATTCAGAGGTGCATGGAAGGAACACACATGATGCATAAAACATTCAGAGGTGTAAAAGCAATGGCACATGATGCATCAACACACATTCAGAGGTGCAAGTAGGAACCCAATTGCGCAAAACTCCTATGCCACCACCTGTGGCAGTCCCTGGGCCAACTGGCCTGGAAGGGGCTAGGACGCCCTGCGTTCAACAAGTCAGGGGCAAGGCTGCGCAGGAGGCGCAGTCCAAAGCTCCGAGGGCCCCAACCTAAACGATGCAGCTGCCCACTAAGTGCTGGGCAGCTGGAGAGAAATGAGCGTGGGCACTGCTGTGCCTGTGGAGCCCCCTCTGGACCACAACAATAGGGGCGCCTCGTGGGCTCAGCCAAACAAATGCGCCGTCGTTGGAGTCCCTCTCGGGGGACTCGCGATTGACAAATAATTGCCCCCGTAACGTTGGAGTCACACTGGACTCTGAGGAAATATAGCGCCCCTCGTTGGAGCCTCAACCGGCTCTGAACGAACAATGCCTTCTGGGAGCCTCACAGGCTCTACTACTCCCAGCCCCCGTCGTTGGAGCCTCACGGGGCTCGTGAGCACAGCCCCCTGCACCCCCCAGCAGATGCGCGGAGTCCCCCAGCCCTCTAGGCACTCACCGGCTGCTCGGGGGACTCCCGCGTCATCTCCGCTCTCCGGGGAAGGCTCCGAGGCTTCTTGACACCGCGGAAGGGGCAGGCACCGACAACGTGCCTCGCGCCCCCTCCGCACAAGCTCCGGCCGTGCTCCTCTCCCAGTCCAGCGCAGGGTGGGCTCCCGCCTGGACCTTCATTCTTCCCGGGCACTTCTCCTCGCTGCACAGGAGCGCGGGGTAGGCTCCCGTCCGCTTCCTGTTTCCAAGTTCCGCCCCCGTCTTCACGAAGGCTGCCTGACTTCCGGGTTTCCTCGGCCCGGGCTGCAGCGGTGATCGGAACCCTCCGCAATAAGAGGGGTAGGCTCCCTCGTACATGCAATCCTCGGCGGGGTAGGCACCCGCCGCAGCGATAAGCAAATAAGCGGGGTGGGCACCCGCTTACAGCCTCAGCAATGTCCCTGGCAGGGTGGGCACCTGCCAGGAGACCCTAGAATCGGCAGAAAACGGGGCAAACGCCGGGTGGGCACCGGCTAGCAGAAATAAAGCGCTCCTAGCGCTAGGGATCCAAAGTGAAAGCGCTCTCAGCGCTAAAGCATCAAAAGCACCACAAAGTCCAGCAAGTTCTTCCCTGCATGCAGCAGGGCAGGGGTGGGGGGCAAGGCTGGACCCAGAGCCAGCTCACTGGGCCTCCAGGCAGGGAGGTAGTCCAAGTGGCGGTCCTCTGGTCCAGCGGCAGCAGCAGCAGCCCCCCTCAGGTAAGATCCTGGCAGAGAACAATTTCTGTGGGGACACAGCCCCATTTTTATACAGTCCAACCCTTTGTTCTGGGTTCAGGGTGAGGGGGAAAACCAGTCGCAGCTGGTTGGGGAGCACCCTTGATGTGCTCAGCCCCTCACTCTATTCACTGGCAGGGCTAGGGTCGTCAGTCGCACCACAGGGGGCGGGGCCAGCATTGTGTTTGGAAAACCCTGTCCTATTCAGGACCCAGGTGGACTCCTCCCACCCATCTAGCTGCTGATCTCCCCATTCACCACTGGGTGACTCATCCTGACACTGGGGAATCCCTAGCCCGTCACATGACATGACCAGCCAATCACGCGACAGACACACTGCACACAGAAGTGCCCACTTCTAGAAGTGGCACTTCCACACTAGGTACATGCACGCCGCACACATCATCGCGCAGCATTCACTCCCACGAGTCCGCACATACCAAACTCGGGCCTGCACACCCCACGCATCAGGAACTACTAGGGACACATACATTCCCCATGCATTCCTATGGGAGGGCAGGCCTATCTCACCACATGCACTCAGAGCACGCACGCACTTTACCCTGGGACACAGGGAAAGTGCGCAGAGACCAAACAATCACCATACCAAGTCACCAATAAAAAGCCAAAAAGTCCAGGGGTGAACCTGCCAGAAGGGCCAAGTCCAACACAACCCCCTTCCAGCCAAAACGCAGGGCAGACCAATCACCACCGTGATGGACTTCCCTGCTTGGGGCGATAGAACACGGACGCTGGCCCGCAACTGCATGGACACCCTCCGGTTCTACGCCACGGTGAACCCATGGAATTCTTTTTAACACCACTGTCTGGACCAACTGGGCTACCCCACTGGTACTCCCAAGCTGTCCGCGGCCAAGACCAGGCCCTAGGCCACCCAGGTGCCACTGGTCTTTGCCTAACCACAGAGTGGGGGGTAGTAACCCCTGGCACATAGCGGCCATTCTCCACTCTTCCTCTCTGAAAGACAGGACTAGACTGCCACTGGTTCTCCAGCCTAGGGTCTACACCCTCAGGCGGACCAGGAGTCTCAGGGAAAGCTCTCCTCCCCCTACCTCTTCTCCTAGGGTTCCTCCTCCTCTGGCGAGGGGTACACCTAGAACGCCAGTCCAACCCAGGGTTTAACCCCTCAGGTTGTACCGGGGGCAGAGGTGGGCTCTCCCACCCTCTGCACCCCCTTCCAGAGCCCTGCTCCCTACCAACTGGGGCGGTACCTCTGGAAGAAGAACTGGTCGGGACGCTGGTTACAGACGTCCCACCCTTCAGGTCAGGCTGATCCTGAACCTGGCCTCCCAACCTCCGGCCTAGAACCTTTGGTGGAATAATTGCCTGGCACTCCAGGACTTCTGGGGATTTCCACTCCATCCCCCTGAGGCTATCAAAGGACACATATGCCGAGCGACTGTCTGTCTGGCGCTGATCTCCCATCCCCTGTCCACCTGACAGTGCGCGGAGATCCCCCAGAACAGAAGTGGTGCCACCCTGGTCACTACACGGGATCCTAGCCCAACTGGGTAGTCCCTGACCCACAGGCTCTTCCACTGGGAAACTCATCCCCCAATCACTCCTCACACTGGACTCCTGTACCCTCCCTACCGGAGCGGTACTGCCAGACTCTAGAACCACAGGAGCCCTGGTTACAGGTGCTCCAGGTCCTCTACTCACCAGGAGATCTCCCTCAAATGGGCTAACAGGACAGCCTAGGTCCCCAACTTGGTGTTCCCTCATGGAACCATCCAAGTCCTGAGGCAGGGTTTCGTACGTCAGGGGATCCTCGGTCACCCTCTCACTCCTGCTCCACTGAGCCAGGCAGTGAGCCCCTACACCCTCCTCGCTATCCTGGGACCTAGCTGGGCTACACTGAGCCTCTTCCACCACGCTGGGCTGGAAGATACCTGACCCACTACTTTTGGAGTCACTCCCTAATGACTCTAGAGAACCTCTAGCCCTTTCCCAGCGCTCTGCTTCCTCCGCCAGGTCAAATGGCTCAGACAATCCACACCCCAACAGGTGTTGGCGCAGCCCCGGCACACAACAACTGAGCAGGTGTTCTTTGAGAACCAGATTACACAGTATATCAAAATCACTTGCTGTGGAAATCCAATCAAACATTGCATCCTCACATCCATCCACAAACTCCTCCCAAGTCTGGTGAGACAGTTTCCTACTGCCCCTGAATTTCAACCTTAACTCCTCCTCCTGGGGAACAGGTACCAGACTGGGGGAACTGGGACTGGGATTTCCTACACTGGAATCTACATCGCTACTACCACTGGACTCAACCCTCCCTGGGGAGTCCAGAAAATTAAAACTGCGCGCAGGGGATAGTCTACCCTCCAGAGCTACTTTGCTTCTGGTGGAGGCCCTCTCAGCCTCCTCTACCCTCTCCCGCGCCAAGACCCACTCAGTCTCTCGCTGTTGCTTCCTGGCCTCCAGCTGCGCCATAGCCTGAGCATGCTCTAACCTGAGCTTCTCTAACGCCAGCTGGTGCTCCCTTTCTTTCCTCCTATCTCCCCACTCCTCTGGGGACAGGGAAAGGGATGAGGCGCTGCCTCCTACGCTGGACCCAGCAAGGGACGCCCTACCTATGGGGTCCTCACTCTCTACTGGCGTCCAGGTATTGTCATCCTCTACCTCCTCTTCTGACTCTTCCTCTGTACAGTACCTTTCTAACTCCTGCCTCTGGCGCCAAGCTAGCTCATAGGGATCACAAGCAGGCTCCATTCTGGCGGACGTTATGGTAACAATTATACAGGGAACCTAGGGGTCTGAGTTTCACACAGGAGCACACAATTCACAAAAAGATTCAGCAAGCTCTCTAACCCAGAGAACTCACACTCACTTGCCTAGTGCCACACACCATTCATCCACACACACAACCCTCCCCTCGGACTGGTAAGGCAGTTTCTACCACCCCTGATTCCTCAACCTGACCACCACGTGACACAGGTACCAACTCTGGGCGCAGGGCGGGGGACAAATGTACAGGACACTATTACGCTGCCACCACTGGATCCCACCCTCTGGTGAATCCAGAAACCACAATGCACTAAGGGGGATGATCTACCCTCCCGAGCTAGGGACACCTAACTCACAGTGCACAAAAACACATTTCCCAAGAAATGACAATTAAAAACAAACTTAGAACAATAATCCCTATACCATGTGATTTATCTAAATGCAGAGTTTTGTAGTGCGGCCAGTTGCCGCTGCGGTACAGCGCAAACGCAAGTCCAAATCCCACCGCTGATCACCAATGTTAGAAATGGCGATTTCTGGTTGGCTAAGGCTTGCGCCAAAGTCAGGCAGAAACCACCACTCTAGTCAGGGCTGGGGAGTTACACGCCAAAGATAACCCCTGCTCACCCCCTTGGTAGCTTGGCACGAGCAGACAGGCTTATCCCTGAGGCGATGTGTAAAGCGTTTGCGCGCGCACCCAGCAACAACACCCAAGGCCCACCACAAAGGAAACTTCACACAAGGTATTCTATAAAAATAGCCTTTGTATTATACACAACACATTAGATAAAAACACACACTCTACAATGTGCCAACAGGCACGGGCAGAATTTACAAGGGATTATATGTACAGGGGACAGGGCCACATGGACCGCTGTCCGGAATTAGCACTCTTAGAACATAGCACTTGGAACATAGGAAATAAAATTACTGTTGCACAAAATTACACCTAGCACACAACCAGTCACTACTGGTATTAGGTAAGTACCACCTACGCAACCCTAACCACCTTAGGACAGTATTGCGCAGGGAATCAGGACCTCACTAGCACCACCTGTACTAGGGAGAAAACAACCACCTAAGTATCACAATACCTGTAGGGGTCTAAGCACATAAACACATGATGCATAACATTCAGAGGTGTAAAGCAAAGCACATGACGCATAAACACACATTCAGAGGTGCATGGAAGGAACACACATGATGCATAAAACATTCAGAGGTGTAAAAGCAATGGCACATGATGCATCAACACACATTCAGAGGTGCAAGTAGGAACCCAATTGCGCAAAACTCCTATGCCACCACCTGTGGCAGTCCCTGGGCCAACTGGCCTGGAAGGGGCTAGGACGCCCTGCGTTCAACAAGTCAGGGGCAAGGCTGCGCAGGAGGCGCAGTCCAAAGCTCCGAGGGCCCCAACCTAAACGATGCAGCTGCCCACTAAGTGCTGGGCAGCTGGAGAGAAATGAGCGTGGGCACTGCTGTGCCTGTGGAGCCCCCTCTGGACCACAACAATAGGGGCGCCTCGTGGGCTCAGCCAAACAAATGCGCCGTCGTTGGAGTCCCTCTCGGGGGACTCGCGATTGACAAATAATTGCCCCCGTAACGTTGGAGTCACACTGGACTCTGAGGAAATATAGCGCCCCTCGTTGGAGCCTCAACCGGCTCTGAACGAACAATGCCTTCTGGGAGCCTCACAGGCTCTACTACTCCCAGCCCCCGTCGTTGGAGCCTCACGGGGCTCGTGAGCACAGCCCCCTGCACCCCCCAGCAGATGCGCGGAGTCCCCCAGCCCTCTAGGCACTCACCGGCTGCTCGGGGGACTCCCGCGTCGTCTCCGCTCTCCGGGGAAGGCTCCGAGGCTTCTTGACACCGCGGAAGGGGCAGGCACCGACAACGTGCCTCGCGCCCCCTCCGCACAAGCTCCGGCCGTGCTCCTCTCCCAGTCCAGCGCAGGGTGGGCTCCCGCCTGGACCTTCACTCTTCCCGGGCACTTCTCCTCGCTGCACAGGAGCGCGGGGTAGGCTCCCGTCCGCTTCCTGTTTCCAAGTTCCGCCCCCGTCTTCACGAAGGCTGCCTGACTTCCGGGTTTCCTCGGCCCGGGCTGCAGCGGTGATCGGAACCCTCCGCAATAAGAGGGGTAGGCTCCCTCGTACATGCAATCCTCGGCGGGGTAGGCACCCGCCGCAGCGATAAGCAAATAAGCGGGGTGGGCACCCGCTTACAGCCTCAGCAATGTCCCTGGCAGGGTGGGCACCTGCCAGGAGACCCTAGAATCGGCAGAAAACGGGGCAAACGCCGGGTGGGCACCGGCTAGCAGAAATAAAGCGCTCCTAGCGCTAGGGATCCAAAGTGAAAGCGCTCTCAGCGCTAAAGCATCAAAAGCACCACAAAGTCCAGCAAGTTCTTCCCTGCATGCAGCAGGGCAGGGGTGGGGGGCAAGGCTGGACCCAGAGCCAGCTCACTGGGCCTCCAGGCAGGGAGGTATTCCAAGTGGCGGTCCTCTGGTCCAGCGGCAGCAGCAGCAGCCCCCCTCAGGTAAGATCCTGGCAGAGAACAATTTCTGTGGGGACACAGCCCCATTTTTATACAGTCCAACCCTTTGTTCTGGGTTCAGGGTGAGGGGGAAAACCAGTCGCAGCTGGTTGGGGAGCACCCTTGATGTGCTCAGCCCCTCACTCTATTCACTGGCAGGGCTAGGGTCGTCAGTCGCACCACAGGGGGCGGGGCCAGCATTGTGTTTGGAAAACCCTGTCCTATTCAGGACCCAGGTGGACTCCTCCCACCCATCTAGCTGCTGATCTCCCCATTCACCACTGGGTGACTCATCCTGACACTGGGGAATCCCTAGCCCGTCACATGACATGACCAGCCAATCACGCGACAGACACACTGCACACAGAAGTGCCCACTTCTAGAAGTGGCACTTCCACACTAGGTACATGCACGCCGCACACATCATCGCGCAGCATTCACTCCCACGAGTCCGCACATACCAAACTCGGGCCTGCACACCCCACGCATCAGGAACTACTAGGGACACATACATTCCCCATGCATTCCTATGGGAGGGCAGGCCTATCTCACCACATGCACTCAGAGCACGCACGCACTTTACCCTGGGACACAGGGAAAGTGCGCAGAGACCAAACAATCACCATACCAAGTCACCAATAAAAAGCCAAAAAGTCCAGGGGTGAACCTGCCAGAAGGGCCAAGTCCAACAAATATATTTTATTAAATGGCGCAAAAGAATATTTCGGGAAGTGTTCCGTTTTAATTTGGAGAACACATCTTCTCGGTCTGTTAGCAAAAGCCCGGTAACTTTGTTTTAATGTTCATTGTTTTATTAATTTGTCAGTCGAGAGAGTGGGGTAGACCTGGAATGTCTTCCAGCGCACGCCGTCTCCAGAGCGCGGCCTGGCCGTGCGCCTTGATCCTTGCTGGTAGCTGGCCCCGCCGCAGTTTCCCGGCCTATCATGGCTGTGGGCCGGACCAATGTTCCCTAATAATCCTGTCATTATAGGCTCCTGATTTTAGCATCTAAGGGAGCTGGGGCGCGTTGGAGTGAAGGGGCTCACTTAGCCCCTGGTGGGCGGACTTCCAAGCAGAGTCGCAGCCGCTGGGCTCTTCCGATTGGAGCAGGGTCAAGACTGATTTGTATATTGATGGGTTTTAAGTGAAAATGAAATGCATGGGGGACAAGAGTGTGACGAGTAGGAATGCTAGCAAGGGTTTAGACGGATTACAAGCCTTCTTCAATCCCATCTCATGTTGTGTATTTGATGTACCGGCCGAAGTGGCAAGGGTATGCCATGGGTTCTGTGCTCAAGCGCTTCGACGCCTTGTCAGGGGTAGTAAGCGCTATATAAATGCAATTACAATACAATTGTGCCGCTGGAACCAAGCTACACACAGCAGGCGAGCCCCAATCAGAGCTGCTGGACTGTTCTCACTCGAGCAGGGTGATTTGCATATGGCTGGTCATCTAAGATGGCATGCTGGGTAAAAGACCCCAGATGAACATTGGCCCGATCCGCTCAACCTATAAGCATGGATAAATTCAGATATGTAACCATGCCACGTCTGTCTTTTCTGTCTAGCCTGAAAGTATAGAGGATGTGGCGTAACAGCTAGAGCTGCCAACTTTGAAACTGGATTCGAGTCTGGCATTAGGCTCAACATCTTGTGATTCTGGCCAAATCACTCAATCTCCCCGGTGCCTACCAAAATGAATGTGACCTTCTATAATGTAACTAGCGCAAATGTATAGCGCTCTTGTACCTTCGGCTGGAGTTCCTGCTATATACAATAGCATAAAGAAATAAGAAAGAAAAACACCACTCGCAGTAGGGAGTTTCAGATTAAAGATAAGGGTAGATATCTGTTAGGCTGCACTGAAGGGGTGGTGAAGAGCTGTTAGGCTTTATTGAGAGGATAGGGGCTGGATTAGACTGAGTTTGCACTGGCGGCTGATGCTGGACCTAGGAGGCTGCACTACACTGCGAGGCTGGGCTCGTGGTGGAGGGGAAGTTGCACAGTGTGGACAAATGGGCACTTTATTCTCTGAGGAGGGGGCAACCATCGCTACGGAGGAGTGTGGCTGAAGTGTAGGATGGGTGTGCATCTAGAGGCTGGACTGGTGGTGGATTGAGCAGGGGCCTGTGATGGACTATGAGACAGGGGTAGACAGGAGTGGGGGATTGGAAATAGTTGGGAGGACAGGGCTGGAGAGGTGAGGCTGGGTCTCCATCGACTGAGTCGGCGTGGCTTGTTCTGAAGAGCCCCTGGCCGGCCTAGACTCTAGATTGCCTCGCCGCCTGAGGTTAAGGCTGCCTGGCCTCCAGGCTCTGCTCCTCGACTCGTTCCTCTCTTACGCTCCCGCCGGCTCCCGCGGCGCACGCTGATGACGTCGCTGAGTCCTTGGAGACGACGGTTGCTAGGGGCGGTTAGCGGCTGCACTCTGTGCTGAAGTTTGAAGGCGGCTTCTGCCCTCGCCCTCCCCACCCAGGCACCGGCCCCATGGACGTCTGCGCCCGACTCCTGCAGGTGCCCCCGGAGCTGGGGGTGTACGCCGAGCAGCACCGGGTCTTCGACATCATACAGGTGCGGTGTGAGGGGGCGTGGAGGCTGAAGCGAAGGACAGGGGATGGGAAATACTTGAGCTGAAACCTGACCGAGATCCCCGGGGGTGTGGGGGGGGGGCAGGGGCGATAGACACTGCGGGGGGGAGGGGGGCATGGGGAAGTGGAATTGGAACCAAGAGGCGCTGCGCAAGTTCGGCTCCCAGAGCCTGCAGGGGGCCCTAGACCGGCCCGAAGCAATGCAGAGCGACGGCAAGGAGGGGAAGACCTACCTGGGCACGCATTTTCGTCAACACGGAATACAGCCCTGCATCGCACCACGTGAGTCTACAGCGTGTCTTGCTCACGCTGCCTGCACGCGCCAGTAGGCTCTCTGATTGGTTGACAAGGTCCACCAATCACAGTGCTTATTTGGTAGTTGCCAACCAATCAGAGAGCCGACTGGCGCATGTGGGCTGCGTGAGCACGACATGCTGTCTTGTGGGCGTGTATTAAAAAAACACGCCCAGAGAAAGATTCGATAAAAACACGCCCCCGAATCGCAAAGAGACGGGGCTTGTTTGGAGAGACAAACCTCTTCTCCAATGGCTGACCAGCATTTCAGAGGCCAGCCAATGGAGAAGAGGAAAGAAGAGGGGCGGGTTCAAGCCCCTCTTCTCCAAGTCATTAAATCTCGCGAGCGAGACTGCGAAAGCGCAGCCTTCGCTAGCCGAGACCTAAAAACAAACTGATGAAAGGAATCCTCCCTCTCTCTATCTATCTCTCTCTCTTCCTCCCTCCCTCTCTCTCTTTCTCTCCCTCCCTCCCTCTCTCTCCCTCCCTCCCTCTCTCCCTCTCTCTCTCTCTCTCTGTCTCCCTATGTCTCCCTCTGTCTCACTCACTCTGTCTGTCTCCCTCTCTCTTGCTCTCTGTCTCCCTCCCTCTCTCTCTCTCTCTGTCTTCCTCTCACTGTCTCCCTCCCTCCCTCTCTCTCCCTCTGTCTCCCTCCCTCCGTCTCCCTCTGTCTGTCTCTGTCTGTCTCCCTCTGTCTGGCTCCCTCCCTCTGTCTCCCTCTGTCTGTTGCCCTCCTCCCTCTGTCTGTCTCCCTCTGTCTCCCTCTCTCTGTCTCCCTCCCTCTGTCTCACTCTCTCTCTCCCTCTGTCTCCCTCTGTCTGTCTTCCTCTGTCTCTCTGTCTATTCTCCCTCCCTCTCTCACCCTCTCTGTCTCCCTCTCTCTCTGTCTCCCTCTCTGTCTCCCTCCCTCTGTCTGTCTCCCTCTGTCTGTCTCTGGCTCCCTCCGTCTCCCTCCCTCTATCTCCCTCTGTCTGTCTCCCTCTGTCTGTCTCCCTCGGTCTGTCTTCTTCTCCCTCCCTCTGTCTCCCTCTGTCTCCCTCTGTCTCCCTCCCTCTGACTCCCCCTCTCTCCCTCCCCCTCTCTCTGTCTCCCTCCCTCTCCTTCCCTCTGTCTCCCTCTGTCTCCCTCTCTCTCTCTCCCTCTGTCTCTCTCTCCGTCTATCTCTGTCTGTCTCTGCCTCTATCTGTCTGCCCCTGTGCCTGTCTCTGCCTCTATCTGTCTCTGTCTGTCCCTGTCTGTCTCTGTCTCTATCTCTGTCTGTCTCTGCCTCTATCTGTCTGTGTCTGTCTCTGCCTCTATCTGTCCCTGCCTCTATCTCTGTCTCTCTCTCTGTCTCCCTCTCCGTCTCTGTCTGTCTGTCTCTGCCTCTATCTGTCTCTGTCTGTCCCTGTCTCTGTCTGTCTCTGTCTCTATCACTGTCTGTCTCTGCCTCTATCTGTCTCTGTCTGTCTTTGCCTCTATCTGTCTCTGTCTCTATCTGTCAGTCTGTCCCTGCCTCTCTCTGTCTATCTCTGTCTGTTTCTGTCTCTATCTGTCTCTGTGCCTCGGGCAGTGCACACGTACTGTGTCTACACTGGGTCAATGTGTCCTGTCGGCACCCATAGGGAGGGGGCATAGAGTACAAAGGGAAACCCCCAGGGCCCCCCCTGCAGCTGGTTGCAGTAATGCACTGCACCCACCTGTGAGGGGATTCCAGATCCCCTCCAAAGTGAAGCCAGATCAACTCCTTTGTAAAGCAGGGCCATGGAGATCAAAACGTGACCCTGTCTTTCAACAATGCTCTCCTCAGCGCATGTGTGAACCACCAGAGTTCACGCTTGCACGGAGGGCAGCATATTTGTGGTGTAACTGGTTGTACAGCCCTGATCTGCAACAGACGCACCCTATTGCAAACTGCGACTTTGGGCCAGATGTGATATTCGGGCCCAGGTGTCATTATTATATGTGCCTAATTCCTCTGATGCGTCTGTCAGTGCCACACGGCGACTGAACAGTGGGCATCTCTATTGCATCAGTGTCATTTCCCAACCAAAGGGGTTGTGGGGGCCCATGCAACCACATTGGCTCTCCTGTACGGTTGCTTGGTCATTGAGAATCTATGTGATGTAGTGCACCTCCTTTTCACTACTCTCCTGTTTTATCACCTTTATAACCTTTCACCCTATAGTTTATGCTGTTATTTTATGGCTTGCTTTATATGCATGTGACGCCGGGCGCAGTCTTTGCCATTTTGTTAAATATTAACCTTATTTACAATGTGTAAACCTCGTAAATTTGCTGGTTTTACAATCGATTTCCACAAAGTCTGATTGTGCAGAAAGTCCCATGGGTTAAAATAAATATGAATACCCTAAGTACCCTAAGTACAGTGGTTCTTAACTTGTGGTCCATGGACACCTAGATACGCGACTCCTATCCTGAGCGTCTGAGACCGTTTAGACAATAATATAATTTTAGAGGATTAGTAAACTATATGTAATATAAAAGCAAAATATAAAATAGAAAGAATAAAAGCATTTTGTAAATGTGAAGGAATCTGAGGCAAAAAACTGTAGTTGGTATCCATAACTGGATTTGTGGGAGCAGGCCAAGTACAGCAAACAGAATATAGCTTAGACTCTGAGTGGCCTCAATTGAAACAAAAATTGGAGCAAAAAAGACAAAGCATATGCTAGAGTCTAGTATATTGCTTCCTCTTTCAGAATTAGGACCAGAATTAATCTCAACCTTCTCATTAAAACTAAAAGTTTGATTTTTCTATACTTGTTTGTGCATTAATTTTAATATTTCATCAGATGTTCTCAAGCACTCTACACACATATTGGTCCAAGGACAATAGTTCCAGTCACTGTTGATATTCCAATTGTTCTTCATTCAGTGGCTTCACTCTAACCAACACGTGTTTCGTCAACAGACTTCATCAGGACTAGAAACCATACAATGCAACATAATCACTCTATCATATGGCAGACCAGAACCCCTTACACCACGTGATTGCTCACAAAATGATATGTAAATGGACATTATGTTTGAGACATGTTTCTCCGAGATGCAATTTCAATGTGTTGACCATTGAAAATCCTTCACCGAAGTGCTCCTATTAATAGTGTGGCATCTAAGCCTTATAACATCAAAAAGTCCCTGGGGTGACGCAACAACCAGTTTACTCCCTGGAAAAAAAACAAAGTAATACACCAAGTATGAGTGTGCCCTTATACCAAGAACCCAGACAGGGTCTGCTATACGACATTACAACGCTAGTCAAACTGTAGGCTCACCTATACAATTCCAATTGTAACCATCCAAATTACCAAGCTGTGTATGTCCCTCCAGTACAAAGGTCATTCCTGGATCTACAGTCCTAAAAACATTACACATCGTTATAATATCTCTATCCCCATAAACCAGGATCACCTATCACTAGCTACCGTGCATCAATAAATCACTTACCAATTTTCTAGGTCAGATCTCTCAGCTTCCTAAGTAGCTTCTAGAGGGAGTTAGCTCAAATCCAGCTGCGCTTCCAATTGGACCCGAACTAAACGATCAGGTATCCAAGATACTCTATATTCACCACATTGCGAATCAAAGCTATAGCAAATCATTACAGGATTGCACGATCCTCTACTTTTCCCCAATAAATTTCCCCGTTAGAGGAACCGCTCTGTAGGGCTGCGTATGTGTGGCGTGCTACCTGGGTGCCATATTGGGTGTACTGTAAATACCGAACCTCCGAGAGTTAACTTAACCTTTTGCTACGTCATTGCATTACAAGTACAGGCGCTGTTGTGTGTATTAATAGATAGTCTAAATGGAATGGAGTGTAATTAAGTGGATTTTACTGGTAAATAAAATACGTCACCATTTTAGAGCGTCATCGTATTCATGATATCTAACACTGGATACTTAACTGGAAGGGAGTGCAATAACGGGGATTATAGTCTTATATTGAGACAAGTCTGACTCTTTAGACACTATAACAGTTGGCTAGGAAGGAAGTAATGGATTAAGGATGGTGCTCTTTTGTTACTGTGGGCAGTATACCTTGGATGTTAATTCTAATTAGTTATTTTTCATTTAGGGGCACTCAGTCCTTATAATGGTAGCTGATTAATATGGGAACTTGGAGCTTTGAACATGATTCCGTGTGGCCTGTGGAATACCGTATGCAAGGTATTACAGGACATTGCAAGATGGTGCCTGTAAATGACATAGCACAAAGGGCCTGATGTACGACCCTTTTTTGCGACCGCAAACAGGAGAACCTCCCGTTTGCGACAGCAAAAAAGGGTAATAGCATGTACAAATGCTACTTAGCGAGTCCCTGACTCACAAAATAGCATTTGCGACTCTCGCTATTAGGAAGGGACGTCCCTTCCTAATAGAGAGTCAACATGCTATGTACTAGTGTTTTGCGACCAGATTTGTGGCCGCAAAACACTTGCCGTTTGTCACCTACTTTAAGTAGGTGGTAAACCACTCGAAAAGGGGAAGGGGTCCCCAGTGAACCACTTCCCCTTTATGAGTATGTTGGAAAATATTAATTTTTCATTTTTAAATGCACCCCGTCTTCCTTTAAGGAAAACGGACTACATTTTAAAAAAAAGCTGTTTTATTAAAAAGCAGTCTCAGACATGGTGGTCTGCTGAGCCCAGCTGGCCACCATCCCTAGGAGGGCTGTCATTCCCAATGGGCTCACAAATTGCGAGAGGCTCATTAATATTAATGAGCCTCGCAATTTGCAACCCGATTAGGAATCGCAAACAGTGTGAAATACACTGTTGTACAACGGAAATTGCGCCTTGCAAATTGCGACTCGCAAAAGAGTTGCAATTTGCGATGTGCAATTTTCCTGGTCGTACATCTAGCCCTAGGTCTCTTAAACCTCGGGCGATTGGTATTTGTAGTACACCTAATATTGCGCCCACGTAGCATGCCACACATATGCGACTACACGAGGCCAGCTGTTTATACTTGGGACTTCTCCATCCTTTGTGGAGCATTTGGTAGCTGTTCCTCCCTTCTTCAAGCACCGCGGCAGGATGTATGTCGTTACAACGCACACTTTTACAACGCATGCACTTACAACGCATTTTTTACAACGCAACATACATTACAACGCATTCCATTACATAGCATGACACTACAACGCATTTTTAAAAACTACCTTTACAACGCATTCCATTACATCGCATACTACCTTTACAACGCATACCATTACAACGCATAATATTAAATTGCATTTAAGGTAAGTATTAGATAGTATAGGGGTAAAAATTACTTTTCTAACTCCAGGGGGTGCAACAGTAGGGTAAGTGTTGGATAGTATAGGGGTAAAAATTACTATTCTAACTCCAGGGGGTGCAACAGTAGGGAAAGTGTTGGATAGTATAGGGGTAAAAATTACTATTCTAACTCCAGGGGGTGCAACAGTAGGGTAAGTGTTGGATAGTATAGGGGTAAAAATTACTATTCTAACTCCAGGGGGTGCAACAGTAGGGTAAGTGTTGGATAGTATAGGGGTAAAAATTACTATTCTAACTCCAGGGGGTGCAACAGTAGGGTAAGTGTTGGATAGTATAGGGGTAAAAATTACTATTCTAACTCCAGGGGGTGCAACAGTAGGGAAAGTGTTGGATAGTATAGGGGTAAAAATTACTATTCTAACTCCAGGGGGTGCAACAGAAAGGTAAGTGTTGGATAGTGTAGTGTAATATTATGCGTTGTAATGGTATGCGTTGTAAAGGTAGTATGCGATGTAATGGAATGCGTTGTAAAGGTAGTTTTTAAAAATGCGTTGTAGTGTCATGCTATGTAATGGAATGCGTTGTAATGGATGTTGCGTTGTAAAAAATGCGTTGTAAGTGTAGTGCGTTGTAAAAGTTGCGTTGTAAATGTTGTTCCCCACCGCGGCACTATATTCATGAAACCTGGAGTGATATAGCCTAGAGTGTGCACCCCCAATTTTCCTAGCTACCAGGCTCCTGGTGATTAATATTTTATCATTTGTGAATTTGTTTGCTGTCCACCGCAAACGGAGTGTACTTTAGTGCAATCTCAGTTATGGCGGGAAACATTTAGTGGCACAATCTGGCAGCTGAGAACCTAAAGAAATTCGGCCATAGGCTTAAAGCACTGCTTTCCATTGCAGTTTAAGTCCCTAACTCAGAAGCTGGAGGACCTAGAGCATCTACCATAAAACGGTGGACGGCCGCCCATCAACCTCACAGTTCTACCACGCCATTTAGAGGTCAGGAACCTGTAGGGTTCTGGGGACAGAGCCTCAGCTGACTCTGCTGTTCAGAACCTGCGGCCTCATGGCCTATCTGCTGGGGGACCACTAGGTCCCTGTGACAGTAACTCTGCCTCCTTTGGTGGGGGCAGCTATCTCTGATTTTCCCTGCCCAGTCTACCACATAGGAAGGGAATAAAACAATGACCCTGATTAACTTCACAAATCACCCTGGGCCATTGCTTATTTTAAAGAATCAAACTCCTGCTTAGGGAGTTTGAGTAAATCAAAAAAGTGGCCAAAGCTTACAGAGTATCTGCTGCACCATCGGATGCAATGTAGGCAATGAAAACCTTGCCAGACAAGTCACTGTCTTAAAATATAGCGCGCGGCCCTCTGCCACACTGGTGAGTTGGTATTCAAATGAGGCACTAGGAAATTGGGCATGGCCCGGGTTGTTAGCCTTGATTTACCTTCTGGAGGTTTTACATGGTGTCAGCCATACATCCCTTTGCAATCTCACTGAAGGCATTAGATGTATATATGTATTGTAATTCCATGGCTCAACCCTAGCTGGGAAATGACGGAATTCTACATAGAACAAGCATTGGCATAGCCAATAGGTCTCGCCTTTAGGACCTTATGCCAAAGTTAGTTATGCAGCACAATATCCTTGATGCAAAAACATCAACTGTTGCATGGCTAAACACTTATAAGGTCCCAAAGGCCATTGGCTATGCCAATGCTTGTTTTAAGTTGACGTTGATAACCAATGATTGTTACAGAGCTAATAATAAAAACTCTATGATGTTTCAAAACAATATCAAGGATAGTGCATAGTTACACCACTAAAGAGGAGAGTACCAATAGTTTGAGGTGAATATTGGAGTGAACATGATTATATGCTAGACTAGCCCATTACAGCGTGTGTAAACAGCACTCTGACATAAGTGAACTAACAGGTTGTCTCATCTCACTGAGCTGACCACATCTCCACAGGACTCTGCGTTAACTTGCGAGCTATACGAAACTGAAAGGCTTCTCAGCCTTTCATCATTTTAAGGTCGGGCTCTGCGTATAACTTGTGAGTTTTACGGTGAGACTGAAGGGCTTCTCAGCCTTTCATCCTTTTTAGGTCGACGAAATGTGCACCCTACAGATGGGTGATAATAACTGCGCCCGTTATTTCCAGCGCCACGAGACAGTTCATCTGGAGTGTGCGCTCTGTAAATGTGTGTGCAATAATATCATGCGTCGATGAGATCACACGTGTGCGGGAGACATGGTACATGACAATATGAGACAATTAAATTATCCCTCTATAGCTCCACCTTAAAGATAAACATAATTTGCATCACATTCTCTGGGTCATAACAGAGATTAGGATACACTGGTTCGCGGCACAAATTCCCAAAAAACACACAGTGGGAGCTACAGCTTGGCAGCTTCTGGCCGCTATAATGCAGCAGTGCACAGTTCAGTTGTACAGCTCTAGGCAACCCCAATTTGTGGCAAGAAGGAGACAGAAGGTAAAGTCGTTTGTCCAGGATCACACAATTTGTGGAAAACAAGATAAGGGCTCATTTTCTAATTCAACAGCAGATTACGAAACCGCGAGACCCTCTTAACCATCTCTCCTCCACCTCTCCTCTTAACTCATCTGTCCTCATTGCAGGAGCATGTCTTCAATTCATTCTCATCAAATCCCAGTTACAACCAGCCTTGAGAGTGACGTAAAATACCCAACCCTCACTTCGTACAAATGGAAGTATTTTTATTTAAAAAGTCAAAAGCACTTTGAAATATTTGCTTGTTTTCCATATTGGATTATTTGCTAATTTAATCGCATGGAACGGATCACAGCCTCCACAGAATCAACTATATTATATCTATTTTATTTTACGCATTGTGGTTGTTACCACCTTAAAAAGTAGGCTTGTACAACTAGCCATAAAACAAAAGAGCACGTTGGAAAATAGCGCCTCTAAAATGTACTGCACAACAATAAATAGAGCATTGAAAAGTAGTGCAAGTAAACTGCAATAGATGCCAACATACAGCACAGAAAAACTAGCTAAAATTAGGAAAACGTTCATATCAACACAGCGCATAAAAAATAGCGCCAATGGACAGACTTGCATACTAAAATTGTACATTGAAAAATAGTCTTGTAAAATACTTCACCCGTCAATCTAGTGCCTTGAAAAAAAACTTTGTAAATTACAATACACCTCAAAATAGCAAATTGAATGATAGCGTGAAGTCAACGTACACACCAAAAACAGCGCATTGAAAGCAGCGATGAATAAAAACATTAGGGGCATATTATCAAGGACGGCGTTAAGATTATCGCCGCTTTAGCGGCTGAAAACTGCAGCTAAAGCGGCGATAATGGGCTTGATAATATGCCCTGGAGAATTCCAATAGAAGCCCATGTTCTGGTGTGAGCATGGGCTTCTATGGAAATTCACAAGGGCATATTATCAAGCCCACTATCGCCACTTTAGCGGCAGTTTTCTGCCGCTAAAGCGGCGATCATTTTTAACGCCGTCCTTGATAATATACCCCTTATTTATCAAGAAATTACATTGTAAAATAGCTCAAATGAAGGCACACTCCTCACAATAGAACACTGAAAACATTACAATGAAAACAGCGTACGCAGAAAGGTCTCATGTGAGATTAAGGGGCATATTATCAAGGTCCGGCGTTAAAATTATCGTCGCTTTATTGGCAGAAAACTGCCGCTCAAGCGGCGATAATGGGCTTGATAATATGCCCTTGAGAATTCCAATAGAAGCCCATGTTCTGGTGTGAACATAGGCTTCTATGGGAATTCACAACGGCATATTATCAAGCCCATAGTTTTCTGCCGATAAAGCGGCGATAATTTTAACGCCTGACCTTGATAATATGCCCCTATGTACGTGCGGTGTTCCCAAATACATTTAGGACTAGAGTAGAGGGAAGTAAATAATCTTATTTTGAAAATGAAATGGGATGGCTGCCGTTACCTTTAAAGGCTACAGGCTGCACGCTCTATTTCTCAATGAGCACTTTTTCAATGCGCAATTTTAATATGCATTTATTTTGCACGCGATGTTGCAATGCGCTATTTGGTTGTATGCCATCATCCGAACACAAATGAATATTCCCACATTTTCTGCTTCCTGAAGAAATTAGTTTTGTCTTTTTGCATGTTCATTTTTAGGTCGAGGACTACCGGTCTGCCGAAAGGCAGAACCGGAAGTCGGAGATTTAATGACTTGGAGAAGAGGGGCTTGAACCCGCCCCTCTTCTCCCCTGTTCTCCATTGGCTGGCCTCGTAAATGCTGGCCAGCCACTGGAGAAGAGGTCAGTCACTCCGATTAGGCCCCGTCCTTTTCGGATCGGGGGGCGTGTTTTTTGCGAGAAGTCTCAAGGAGGAGACAACAGCAAAACACGCCCCCGAATCCGAAAAGGACGCTGCCTTTCTCCGAGGCATTTCTGCTCTGCCTCGGAGAAAGTGTCTTCCTTATGTAACGTAACTGGTACTTTGTTTCTGACACCTTCGGGTAAAATTCCCGCTATATAAAATTGCTTTAAATAAAATAAACATCGATTTACACTAAAAGGAAAGATTCCCATACCAACATGGACGGCCTCAAACACTGGAAGGGGCTAGCCCGTATCAATGCGAACCTTGCCGTTGCAGAGGAATGGTACATTTCCTTTCCGAAATGGCTACCAGTCTGACCTGTTTCTGTGGGCGGGCGCGAGACGCTCTAGATTTCCCCGTCTCTATGGAAAGGGAGCAGGCTCTGGCTGGCAGAAGGAGGGAGAGCGAAGCCAGGGGAAGCGGCTGGGAGTCCTGTTAAATAAACCACCTTGTCTCCGGCAGCTCGGCAACAGCCTACCCGCTCCGAATCCAGCTGATGGGGTTTCTCGTCGGGGGAGGAGCGCCGGCAACACAGTCCTAGGACGAGGCTCTTCCGGACATTTTTGAGGACTTTACCTTGTGTGCGGGACCTGTGCAGAAGCAGCAGCAGAGTGAA
Organism: Triturus cristatus; assembly: GCF_964204655.1. Taxonomy (NCBI): domain Eukaryota; kingdom Metazoa; phylum Chordata; class Amphibia; order Caudata; family Salamandridae; genus Triturus; species Triturus cristatus. The sequence continues at coordinate 237,772,663 of NC_140586.1, read as the reverse complement.
GGAAGCCTCTGGTTGAGGAGCTGCGAGGGCTGACGAGGGGATCAGCCACCCACAGCTGGAACCAGGTGGTGCCCGGCAATGCGGGAGTGGACAGTGGGCTGCCGTTCGGAAGAAGAGCACACTTAGAGGATACATGCTGGAAGGCAGCCTGGGACACGAGTTGCCGGATAACCACAACCACAAACCGGAGCTGCAAGGACCGTACACTGCACTTTACCAGGTCTTCTCCCTTTCACATACACTGCTGCCTCCCGCCTTCCCCAAGCCCCATTTCTCTTTAAATCCTAATGTCCTTGTTCACCCCTTATTGTCATTCGGAGAGGGATATATTAGTTTCCATAAAGACCATACGACCCAGTGTTCCCCTTAGTAGTCCCTCTAAAACGATTTACATTGTAATTTGAGTTATAATATTGTTGAGCAGGTCCACTTGAGGAGCAACAAAACCCCTGAAGAGTGAACACACAGCATCAGGTCCGCCAGGGGCGCTTTATTAAACTATATTGACATTTGTAGAAAAGCGCCAACACATTACCGGCTATCTTTTTTGTTGGCCTTGATCTTGTACAGAGTATTGTTCGGAAAACTGTTTGGCGTGTATACAGTCAGACAGGCTTGTTCACGTATCAGCTGTAGTACTCCGGTAAACTGACAAAATCGGTGGAAAAAGTAATTTGCAGACTATAGACCAGGTCGTTTATTTTAGATACCACGCTCTTCCACGAAACACCGGGCACGGACACAAGCAAGTCTAAAGAGCGTTATACTCTATGGCAATAGAGTCCTCCACAGTTACAGCACACCCTTGCCTTGTGGTACTTCCGGTTGTTAGAAGGCCAGAGCGCCCTCGCTCTATGCTATTTCCACTTTCAGAGCCGTCACTTCCGGTCGGTTTGTGGCGCGGTTTCCGGGCCTGTGTCTATTGAGCTGACGGTGAGTCGGGAGGGAAGGAGAAAGCGAGCACACGAGCCGAGATACAAGTGTAGATTTAGCATGCACACAGAAGGCCGGGGGATTTTTTTAAAAATAGATTTCCCCCCATTGGAAAATGGGGTCGAGAAAATAACTCGTCGGTTTCAGGAAGTGGGCATTGTTAAAGTTAGAGCTATTGGCATTGCTCATGACAATGCCGTTTCTTTAAATGTTTTAAAAACAAAAACATATACAAAAATAATGTCGTGAGCAATGCCAATAGCTCTAACTTTACCAATGCTGAGACCATTGCATTGTAAATGCTTGTTTTCTTATGTCTTACTTAGTTCGCACCTCTAAAAACATGCAAGATTTCAATGAGAAATGCGTGCCCTCGAGCGTGGCAAGTTTCCTGCTCCACGTGCGCAATTGCGCACGAGAGCGTGATCCCTTATCTGTCTTGGATACGTGCATGTCGGAGCCCGAAACTGCCTCCCTTGCTGTCTTCACCCTGTCGAGTGCCTCTCTTAAAGTGCTCCTGTTGCTAAAGTGCTGTCCAGTCCCGAGCGCTGTCACCACCAGGGGTCCTCTGCTGCAGATGTTTACAGATGTGCGGCACTGCTGTTCTGGGAACTAGCTGGAGTGGCTCTGTCATGCAGATGAGGGGGGGTTTCGGCAGGCATAGGGTGGAGCTCTGAGTGGTGGATCCTTCCCGCCTGCCCCACCCAGGCACACTCTATCCTTTGATATTTCTGGGATGACTGACAGTGACATTCCCTGGAAACTTCAGGGCACTTTGGGCACTTTGTTAGGAATGCGAGGCACCCTTTAAAGGGAGGAGAACCCCCTGGGGCCAAGGAAAGTTGGTGCAAGTGGTCTCTGGTTGACAAGCTCCATGTCAGCAGAGGAAAGGGGTGAGGAACAAGCAAACAGAGAACGCGCGACTCGGTCCTGCAACCAGCAGCAATCTAAGAGCAGAAACCGTACCTGGAAGGGCCTTGTATGGAGAGTAACGCCCTTTGAGAAGATAGAGCGACCCAGAGAGAAACTAGGATTTTTCATCATGTCAACGTCATTTAGCTTGAAAATTGCAAGTTGTCGATATCCTATATTGCAGGGGAGCGTCCCACTTAATTTAGAATGTAAATTCATTTTCTTTTTGCAAAAGTTTTCATAATAAATATAGCGGCATTTAACACTGATCAATTTGGTTACTACAAGGCATAATGTGTTTTTTTTTGTCACAAAGTAATTCATTTTGTCATAAACCAAATAGAGTTTTTTCACCAACCCCTTAGTTTTCTCCACACGCCGGCCAGTCTATATTTACCCATCTTGAGGGGGGGATCTCAAATGCGATGCTTTTGATGTACCCAACAACAAGCACGCTAGTGGTGCGTGCGTGAAAGTGAACGCGATCGCGATGCACATAATGACCTGTGATAGGAGGAAAGACAGATGGCGGCTGCGTGCGTGCACGCGCACATGCACGCAAGCTTGAGGCCACCAAAAGCCTGTGGTAGCACTGTGAAAACCCGCTTACAAAATGTCTCTCCAAGCAACACATGCGCTGGCTCAGGCGAGACCTAAAAAGCAAAGTAGGGATTGCCTTGTTGAGGGATCAATTCAAGATTGTGTAAGCTAGTGCAAGTTGGAAAGCATGTACCTATCCGTAATTTGCATAAATAAATAAATAAGTGTTAAATGCAGATATGTAGCTGTGACGATAAGAACACATGTTGCACAGTACTCTAACTAGTCAGAGTAGAAAGTATACAAAAAGAATACTTTTTTAAAATCTATGACTGCCATAGTACACGCCCATGCTACCTGTAAGGGCAATTATGGAGTTCCAAACCCTGACATTACCATCTAGAGCAGGCAGGGCAAAGGGAGGCCTACTAACATTATTGGCAAACACTACTATGATCACAATCTTAACATTTTTCAACAATTTGCCGTATTTCCATTACCTGGTCTGTGAGGGACAGGGTGAGTGGGATCTAGTTATCATAAATTATTATAACAACCATTTTGAGAATCTGATATATGTAGTGGAAAAAGTTGAAAAGGAAATTTTGGAGATAAATTCCCATCATCCTAAACCCTTGAAAATAATTTGGAGGTGAGATTTTAATATCAAGAGCTGCCATATAGTTGAAAAACCCATCTGTGGAGTATCAGATTTGGATGGGGACCCTATCATACATTTTATCCGCTCATCCTACGGGAACGCCCTAAATAGACTTTTGATCACCTGAAACTTAATGGTTGATAATGGGATAAACGATAATACTGGGCACTTGGACAAAACCTTTGAAAAGGCAGGCAAAGAGCCAACCATAGATTATATTATTATTTCAGAACATTTGAGAGACAGCATAAAGAACATGAAGGTATTGCTCATAGATTTTAGTAATCACGCCCCCCTAACATATGTATTAGAATGGAAAGGATTCACCAGTCTGACAGGATGGCAAGGTCCCAGGCCAATTATAACCAGGAAAAATGGATAAACATTAAAGTGGAACAGAGTGGATGAGGCTAATTTAGTCATCTCAGTTTTGTCATCTAAGAGACGTGAGGTCATGACCTGTTAAGATAACCTAGCATCCCCGAATCAGGTGCTAGGGGCATTTAAGGATATCCTAATTGGCATTAATTAGCATTTAACCTGTCCGGTAACCACCAAAGTGTGTCCAGCAACTCAATGGCTTGACAGCAATTGCTCTAAGGCAATAGCAAGTTTTTTTTTTTTTTTGTACTTTTATTTTTGAATTTTTTGCATACATACAGCTGCAATCAAAGGGAACGACAATGGGTACATAACACCATCTTACTTAATACATCAGGGGTAGGGAGCAGAAAGGACAGGACCAAGCAGATATTGTCAGTGCGGACAACAGTATAGGACCAATGCAGTGCAACAAGCAGTTGTTCACCTATAGAGTCGACTGAGATTCTGTCATACCCAGAGGGCTCCTTCCGCCCGCCACCCATCCACCCACACCATGTTTATCCCATCCTCTTGGGGGTCCGCAATGCGCAGTGGGCGCACACCAACTACCCAGAAGACAGCGGCCACGGCCAGCCCACCCTCAGGAGCATGCGGGGGTGTCTGCAAATGGACACTACGCTGGCGTCCCATCGTCCGCAGCAGCCGCCGCAGCCGAGAGGTAGCACCGCAACGGAGCCCAGACATCCGTGGGACGGGACGTTGTCGGCAGAAGTTCAGAATATGTACTGATCTGTTCCTGGCAGTAGGCGAGGTCACGCATCCAGTCCTTGAACTTCGGGGCCCTGCCCCTGCCCCAGCGACACGCAACCCATCTCTTAGCAAGCAAAAAGGCTAGCGCGATGAATTTGCGGTGTGCCGCTCGTATGGGCTCTACATATCCCAGCAGAGCAAGGAGGGGGGAGGGTTCAACCACCGAGTCGATCATTTTAGAGAGCGCTTCGCACACTTGGCACCAAAAGCGGTGTACCGCTTCACACTCCCACGCTAAATGCAGAAAATCTGCCCCAGGAGCTCGGCATCTATCGCATCGGTCGTTATCACAAAGCTGATAACGACACAACCGTGCAGGGGTAAAATACAATCTGTGGACATATTTATAATGTATTATCCTAAATCTACTGCTGGCGGAAATGCATTCCGTCTGCAGTAAACAGAATTCCCATTGCTTATCTGTCAGCGGGGTCTGCAGCTCTTGTTCCCACTTAACCCGAGCAGCCAACGGCGGCGCAGCCATTAATGAGTGCACCGATCTGTATATTTTAGAAACTAGCTTGGCCGGGGCTTCATCCCGAAGGATGCGTTGCAACGGTTCCATATGCGGGGGTTCTTGTGGAAAGTCGGGTGTGAGCACCCTTATCCCTTGTCGAAGCCGGAGGTACAGAAACACATCAAGGGGAGAAGGCTGTATGCCTTCATACAGGTGGTCCATGGACCGGAATGTGCCATTATGGTACAAATCGCCCCACGTCGAGACGTGGATGGTCTGCAATAGCTTTTGAAAACCCACTTCCTGCAGCAGGGGCATGCTAGGATGATAAGCCAGTGGCAAGAGCGGCGCATACAGTAGGCCCAGTCCCATCATGGCAGTCAAGTGATTCCATGCAGTCACCATGCTGATCACCGTCGAGGGCGTCTTATCTCTACCCGTCACCGGGATGTACAATGCGCCCTCTATAGGGACCGGGTGTGCCAGCCAGTGTTCGGCAGCAAGTTGGGGCATGTATCTAGGTTGCCTTATCCAGAAAAAAGCGTAGTGTGCCTGAGCTGCAGAATAATACAGTTCAAAGTCGGGGATGCCAAATCCGCCCTGACTGTACGGCTTAATTAGGATCTCCCATCTAAGCCGGGGCGCCTTACCGCCCCAAACAAGTCTAATGAGCTCTGTACGCAGTTGTCGAAAAAAGAAGGCGCCTGGGTGAAAGGGAATATTCAGGAAGAGATACAGCAACTGCGGCAATATCACCATTTTAATCAGTGACGATCTGCCCGCCATGGAGAGGGGAAGGGTAATCCAACGTGCAATGCAGTCCGTAATGCGAGTCATTGCCGTGCCATAATTAGCCCTCATGAGCTCCTCCCTGTTTTTTTCCACGTGTATGCCCAAGTATTTAAAGTCACCCTCACACCAGGCGAGGGGGTATTCTAGCCCGAATCGCACAGTGGAGGACGTTAGGGGGAACAAACAAGACTTGCTCCAGTTGATCTGGACCCCGGAAATAATGCCGAAACGGATAAATTCCCTAAGGATCGGGTTGAGATTAACCCCGGGATCACGTATATAGAGAGTGATATCATCCGCGTACATAGATATTAAAATCTGCCTCTGAAAACATCGCAGCGCTTTTTCTCTATGATGTTGTCGCAATTTTGCAGCCAGTGGCTCCATGGCTAGAGCAAACAGCAGCGGCGAAAGAGGGCACCCCTGTCTGGTGCCCCTGGATATGGGGAACGGAGCAGACAGCTTGCCATTCACCAATACCCTGGCTTTAAGGTCGATATATAGTAACCTGATCCATAAGATAAATATGCCGGGGAACCCCATACGCTCCAGCACTTGGAACACATAATCCCATTCCAGGGAATCAAAGGCCTTTGTGGCATCAAGGAAGACCGCGGCCATTGGTAGGTCGTCATGCACCGAATTTAGGATGGAAAAGAACGTGCGCAGATTATGGGACGTCGCCCGACCGGGTACAAACCCAGCCTGGTCGGGTAAGATCAAGTTGGGGAGCAGAAGATTAATGCGAGTAGCTATGAGCTTAGCAAGGATTTTCACATCACAATTGAGCAAAGAGAGGGGCCGGTAAGAATCACAGTTAGTAGCCGCTTTTCCGGGTTTAAGGAGGGACGTGATGAGGGCCATGCGCATCGAAGGAGGCAGACGGCCCACCTCCAGGGCATCTTCATACACCTCCCTCAAGACCGGTGCCATGAAGTCAATGTATGTCTTATAAAATTCGATTGGTATCCCATCCAACCCAGCGGCCTTGCCAGACCGCATGTGCATAATGGCTTCCCGCACCTCGTCCAACTCGAAAGGGGTGCTCAGAAACTCTCTTTGCGCAGCACTAAGCCAGCCAAGCGATACATCCTCAAGGTATTCATGCAAGTGGAGGTCTCCAGCCCTAGCCGACGTATAAAGATTGTGGTAGTGCGCAACGAACTCATTAAGAATCTGCGCGGTGTCTCTGTACAGTGTACCGTCCTCCCCCAAGAGCTCCACGATGGTGTTAGTAGGCCGCATCAGCCTCATTGTCGCTGCCAGGGCCTTACCCGGCCTCTCACCCTCGCCATAGCGGCGAGCGATCCAGTGTTTGCCTCTAAATTTCATCTCTCTAGCGGCTTCGTCAGTATACTCCGTGACTTTTTCGAGAATGCGCGCTAGCGTGGCATCGTCGGGCTTGTCAGCCAGCGATGTCTCGAGCGTCTTCAAATCTGTTTCCAGGAGGCGTAGTCGCGCCAATATACTCTTCAGCACGCCCGACCCCTTGGCAATGCACACGCCCCGTAAAGTCACCTTAAACGCATCCCAAATAGTCGCGACATCCTTCACCGTGTCCTTGTTACGCCGAAAAAAATCTAAACACTCTTCCCGCAACTCATCCTGAAACGAGGCATCCAACAGCATCATGGGCTGTAGACGCCTGGCCGACAGCGGAGGGCCAAGGTCCGAAGCTCGCAAGGTAACCCGAACCGGCGAGTGGTCCGAGAAGGTACGGGGGAGGTGGCTTGCCCGAATGAGCGCTACATGAAAGCGAGGGGCCAAGAAAACATAGTCAAGCCGTGCCCATGATTTCGCCTGCGCCGTGACGTGTGTACCTTCCCGCAAAGTAGCGTGGAGGTGCCTCCACGTGTCAATCAAACAATGCTCCTCTAGTATCTCCAGAAGCGCCCCGCGGGATTTGGTGAAGTGGTGGGGAGCCGGGTGGGACCTATCCAACTGCGGATCTAGTGTGGTATTGAAGTCTCCCCCCCATATGAGGTGTTGTGGGCCTGCGCCTATTATGGATGCCCCGAGGTCAGCGAAGAAGTCGTCTACGTTGGGGCCATAACAGCAAGCCAGGGTAACTGCCAAGAGCCCCAGCCTACCCCACATCAGACAGTACCTGCCCTGGGTGTCACTCTTAAGGCCAGCCATAATGAAGGAGGTCCCCTTTTTCACCAGTATTGCAATACCTCGAGAATATGAAGAGTAGGAGGAGCAAGCAGTGTACTTAGCCCATCTACAGGCAAAGGCCTGAGTAGCCTGCGCTCTAAAGTGGGTCTCCTGTAAAAACGCTATGTGTATGGCATGACGGTCTAAATAAGAGAGGATCTGTCTCCGCTTCCTCGGGTCCCCCAGGCCTCTAATGTTCCATGTATGTTCAGGTCAGTGTCTCCCATAGGCAGGCTGGTAAGTAGAAGAAATATGGCGCACTGGCAAAGGACCCGCATACTCGTACCCTTGAAAAGGAACGCGTGTCATCTGCCCCCCCACCACCCCGCAGCCAGCAGTTTGGTTTACCTCATGTCGCATGAACGGACCGCTATGCAGTCCCTGAATATAATACCGTGTCAGCTCTGTGAATAGCAACCTTGTGACATCAGCTGCGCACAACAACATAACAGCATGAACGAAGAATACGATCCCCCCACCCTTCTCTTCAAACATCCCCACCGTGCAACTTATACCATTTGCAATTACAATTCTAGCTGGTGGTGTGAAATTACCAAGCCCATAGAATAAGGAAAAGCAGACGCATTACAATGAGTGGAGATGAAAGATATCAAAGCGGGCACATAGCCCCCTACCCGCCCCCCCAACCCACTGAAGCAACCCCAACTTGCCAGAAAGCACATCCCGCCCCCTCCCCAGATTGCCACCAAACAGCTCAACAGGAGCAACGTAGTCAGTTCGTCCATTGGGGTACACCCTACGGGGGTCATCCAGGGGACACACATAGCCACCCTCTGCGCCTAGCTCCCCAGTACAGTCAGAGGAATGGGGGAAGGTGGTGCCTGGAATACGTTACCAACCGCCAACCAATAGCCGACCAGAGCAGTCTTGTGCAGCCTCAATGCCAACTCTCAGATGGGCATGTAGGAAGGATCTCCAGACAAGCGGCAGCCGGACCACCCCCATGCAACACGGCGAGCCCTAGAAGTCAATAGGAAAGCAGTCACTGTTCATCCTCCTGCTCAGCGCCATCCTCGACTCGTCGCTCAGCACGTGCATTCCTCAGGGTTTTCAAAAAATCGTCTACTTGCTGCGGGTTCATAAAAAAATGTTGCTTTGCCTGATGGGTGACTCTCAACTTTGCTGGATACAGCAGCGCATAGTCAATTTGGAGGGCACGAAGTTTTTTCTTCACATCAATGAATTTATGCCGCTGCTCCTGGACGACAGGTGTGAAATCCGGATAAACGGTGAAGTTGACACCATCACAGGAGAGTTGCTGGTTCTGGCGCGCGGCCCGCAGCGCAGCGTCTCGGTCTAGATAGTTTAAAAGCCTAGCAATGATGGGCCTAGGCGGAGCTCCGGCCCTGGGCCGCGGCCCAAGCGAGCGATGCGCCCTCTCGACGATGAATTGCTTGGAGAACGCTTCTGACCCAATGGAGGCAAGGAGTATCTTCTCCACATATTCTTCCATGCGCCCAGTGTTGGTGGACTCTGGCACACCCACCACGCGGATATTATTCCGTCGGCTGCGAGCTTCCAACTCCTCATTCTTAGCAGCGATAACTCTCAGTACATTATCCATTCTCGAAAGTTGCGTAGTATGGGAGGCAGTGATGTCATCATTATCAGAAAGCCGCCTTTCAGCCTCAGTGATACGTTCTTCATGGACGTCAATCTTCTGCGCAAAAGCGTCCATGCGCGAGGAGATGCGATCCACCTTGTCGACTATAGTAGCGAAGCCTTGCCTCATCTCCTGCATCAGCTGTTGCATGTCCGGCGGCGGCGAGCTCGGGCCCGCGACAGCCGCCGGGGGGGTTGTTAGAGCCCTCCGCATCCTGTGCGCCTCGCAGTCCCTTCTTAGCCCCTGGGGCTTCAAATGTGAGCTTCGGCTGCCTACTGTCTTGCTTTCCCATTATGGGTCTTCTGGTGAGAGGCGCAGTCAATTATGAGGGGGGCGAGGCCGCGGATCTCACAGGTCGGACCAAGCCAGCTCGTAGTCCCACCCTGGTCGCAGCCGTCCGCCGTATATCGGAGGGCCCGGGCTGGTCCACCACGGCGATGACCGGTAGGGAGTGAGTCACCCAACCCCGCCGTCAAGGGGAGCAACCGCTACCAATGCCCAGCAACAGTAGCTCCGCCCGAAGCGGGAGAGTGGCCACGTATGCAGAACTCCACCGTCGGCGCTACATCTCCGTATGTGCAGGAGGCACTCGAGGGGGGGCCCGGCGGGCGAGCAGGCGGGCTCCCCACTCGCGGTCCGCCAACAGTCCGCTTCGCCCTGGGCCTCCGGGTCAGCGGCCACCAGCACACGGCAGCAGCAGCAGCAACCAGGGAACAGAGGCAGGACACAGGCGCCGGATGGCCTCAGCAGTGGTTCCGAAGGGACAACACGAGCCCAAGTGAAGCCCAGGGCCCCAGATGCAGCCGTCGATTGGGTTCACACAGGCCAGACAGCGCCCCTGCGCCTCAGCTGTGACCTGTCGCGCGTCCGATCCCCCGCAGCAGCGCCGCAGCCTCCACTTCTCTTCTCACCTCCTCAGCGCTCTCAGCGCGGCGGCTCTTTGTGCTCACAATCCGAAAGACCAGGGTGGGCCCGCACAGCGGCGTCCACTGGCCCCGCAGGTATGGGCAGTGACGGCAGTCTCAACAGTGCTGGGGGGGCGCCGAACGATCCTCAGTTACCCATCGCGCCCGCACAATCTGGCGGGGGGGGGGAGGGGGGGGAAGCTAGGCACCGCACCCCCGGCGCGATGCAAGCGCGCCCCCAGGCCGCAGATGTAACGCAGCCAGGCGAGGGGGGGGGCAGGCCTCCTCCACGTCAGCAGCACTCACCGGGCACTCAAAGCCCCTCCGGTCCGTAGTCGAGCACACGCAAACGTCCTCCGGGGGGGGGGCCCAGGCACAGGTCACGTCCCCCGTCTTCGCGGCACTCTCCGCCCGCCGCCGGTGATCAGCCCTCAGAAGCAGGGGGCTCGCCTCCGCGAATCTCACACTGGGGCCCACCTTCCTTGTGGCACGCCCCGGCCTTGCGCAGAACAAGAGGCCGGCCTCTCACTACGCTCCTCTGCAGCACGGGTCGCGGTCCAGCTCAAGCCGCCTCTATCTTCGCAGCGGCGGGTCCCACGGCAACCAAACTTGCACCAAAGCTGCAGAGAACGGGCAAAAATATCCTCACACGGCTGCAGACAGGGAGGCGGTCAGTGAAGAAGGATAAATGTAGGATTTCAGTACCAGGCAGCAGGAGCCTCACATGAGTGCGGCCATTCTGCTTGCGCGCCCTCTAGCGCCCCCGGCAATAGAAAGTTTGTGCATAGCCTTGAAAGGGGTTCCAAAAGATATCGAGCTTGTACGGTCCTCATGGGCCAAGTACAAAGAAGCAAGAGACAAAAGATTGACATACCTGAGAAAGGAAGCTTGGGAGAGGCTAAAGAAAGCCTGAGAGAGAAACAACAATACTAGGTTCTGGAAGATTGTCAATGCCCCTTTCTTAAAAGATACAGAGGAACCGTCCCTAGACACACACATTGAGGAAGAGGGGTGGGTTAAATATTTTTCAAAGTAATGAGGGGTTAATCAACCACGCGGATTCCCTTGAGAAGATAAATAATCACCCACTGTTCTTTGAAGTGACAGATGTAGAACAAGCCCTGCAGCAGTCACGTCCCCTGAAGGTCCCCGGGCCACACAGGGTACCTGTTGACATCTTTTTAACCCACATGCCACTGTGGGGCCCACTATTGGCAAATGTCTTTAGCTCTATCGTAAAAACTGGCCGGCCAATTTCATGGACTCATTCAATAATAAAACCGATTTTTAAAAAGGGAGACACATCCAACCCAAAATATTATAGGCCTATTTCCCTAATTGATTGCTCAGCTAAAATTATGGGATGCCTGCTACTAAACAGGTTAGAAGAATGGGCAGGGGAAATGAAGATTCTATCGGAGGCTCAATATGGGTTCAGGAAAGGTAAAGGTACAACTGACTAATGTTTGAATTTAATGATGGTGTCCACTAAATATACTATGGCAAAACAAGGTCAACTCTGTATGGCCTTTATGGACATCTCTGCTGCGTTTGACTGCGTGGCCCATAGCAAGCGATGGGCCATCATAGAGAGCATGGGAGTAGAGGAACCGATAATCCTTTCATAAGGCAGGTGTATGAGGAAGCCACGGCAAGCGTGTGGTATGGGAAACAAGGGGAAAGTACAAAAACCTTTAATATCGAAAAAGGTGTGAGACAAGGCTGTGTCCGTGCTCCTTTTCTATTTGCCCTTTATACTATTAAATTGGTATTGGCAGAGAGTGCGAAGGACATCTCATAAGTAGAGTCTGTCCCCCTCACAATACTCCCCTATGCAGAGGACGCAGTACTCTTGGCTAGAACTCAAAGGGCACTGCAGAGACTCAGAGGAATACATACGCTTTATGGCAAGCTTGGATATATATCTAAATGAGACTAAAACATTTGTCTTAATTGCAGGGGCGGACTCTAAAAAATCCCTGAGATTCTTTATGGGTAAAGGAAGATTAGAAGTGGTAGATAAGCTCTCTTATCTGGGAGTCCTTTTTGATCGGAAAGTAAACTGGAAAGACATGGTGTCAAACAGAGGCAATTATGTGGTAAAAAGTATTGCAGCAATTTTTAGATCCTCAAGAAAATTAGGCTCAAAAGCTATCTTGGAGATGCTTAAGATTTATTCAGCTAAAGCAAAGGCTATTGCCACATGTGGGGCTGCAATTTGGGGAATGGCAGAAGTTGGAGAGCTGCAGCAAGTTGAGGACGCTTTGTGTAAAAGACTATTATCTGTACACGCACTTGCTCGAATTTCATCTGGCACATTGAAATAGATTTACCTTTCATCAGTGTTGTGATTAAACTGGCCCCTATACTACTGTGGCACTCAATATGGAAAAGGGAAAGTGTAAAACTGAACCCATCAGCGGTAACACATATTTTAAAAATGGACTATGCAACTAGAATTCCATGGTTAAACTATATAAAGACAACTCTGACATTGTTAGGCCTCCGTGAATTGGATGATACCCCATCATTGTGTGCCACCTTCCCGAAGCGTAAACTAAAAGAACTGTTCTTGGCTAAAGCGGCGAATGATACAGCAGTCAAAAACTAATATAAAAGCACAATAATTTTTTATCAGAAGCTACCTCCTGTCAAGTACGGCACACATTCATATCTGGGCATTGTTCAAAACCTACAGCATCAATTTATTTTGATACGATTCCATTTAAATCTTATACCACTTATGATTGGTTTCTCTGAAAATACATATTCACTGAATCAGCTGTCGCCCTGCCCCAGTGATGGAAAATCTACACAAACTATTACGCATTTTCAATTTTATTGCTCTTATATAATTTCGAGAGAAAAATATACATTGGTCCCTGTCTATGCAAATATGGTTTTAGACAACGTCTGTCAGTTCTATCTTTTATTCAGCAACTAGACTATGCTTACGTATGTTATACCATTGCTCATTTTCTGTGGGCAGTTATTAAATACCAGCAATTGTTATAGTCATAATGATTCCCACTAGGATAAGCATTTTTTAACCCTGTCAGTCTTGCAAACAGCCTACTATAATGGTATGGTGTACAACTTTTACTGACTGGAGGAAATGCAGGGCTTAGACATTTATACTATTTTATAGATCTGAATCCGTATGAGACAGGATATAGATGAATTATACTTTTGACTGTACAGGCTGCTTGCTTAGGGCATTGTTTATTCATTGCACATTCTTGGGAGCCCAGTAAACTTTATTAACCTAACCAGATTTTTGATGAAATATGTTCTGTTTACTATAAGAAATGGTGTCCGAGTACCTAAATGTTTTACTTACTTACTGTACTTTTATCCATTTTAATTTATGGAAATTAAGTTCTTTGACTGACTGACTGAGTTACTATGAAGAATAACAGCCACAATAGCTTAAAACAATATACTGGACGACTACAACAAGTTGTATAATGTTTGAGGACAAATAACCAGAAAAGTCAATCCATAAATCTGTTCTCCATATTTGGCAATTCTTCTAAGAGCACTTTATCCTGCCTATAGTTTCATCTGTGTCTGATCATCTTACTCAGTGGGATAGCCTGAACATGTGATTTTGGATGTGCACTGTCCGCATGAAGTACTGAATTGCATACTGTTGGTTCACAGATTGTGTAGGGCAGGTTCAACAAGAACAATTGATTGCATATTACTCATTTCTACAATAAGTCTTAAATCAGCAGTTTTGTAACAACAAATTAATTGTACAGCTTATCGGGCTGTCAATGTATGACACTGTTCTACATCCTGTCCATCAATTGTTCTTTTTGCATTTGTCACCCCTAGTGGGACGGGAATGCCCAGACATGGGTGTCGTGCTCTCCATGCCAGTGAAGTCAAGCTATACTGGCTGATGAGGGCTGAAAGCCTGAAACTGGTCGTAGGATGCTTGTTTTCAGTCCAGGGAGGACCTGGCCAGGCAGTTCGGGCTGGACTGTTCCCATTGGGCGCAGGGTCATGACTGATTTGCATATAGCTGGGTCCAAACTGGAATGGCATGGTGAGCAAAAAAACGATAGATTTAGGCCCAGATCTCTGTACTTGGGTGAATGTATGACGTTGTTCTGCATTCTGTCCCTCAATTGTTCTTTTTGCATTTGTCACCCCGAGTGGGACGGGTATGCCCAGACATGGGTCCCGTGCTCTCCATGCCACTGGAGTCAAGCTATCCTGGCTGATGAGGGCTGAAAGCCTGAAACTGGTCCTAGGATGCCTGTTTTCAGTCCAAGGAGGACCTGGCCTGGTAGTTCGGGCTGGACTGTTCCCATTGGGCGCAGGGTCAAAACTGATTTGCATATAGCTGGGTCCAAACTGGAATTGCATGGTGAGCAAAAAAACTATGGATTTAGGCCCAGATCTCTGTACTGGGGTGAATGTATGACATTGTTCTGCATTCTGTCCATCAATTGTTCTTTTTGCATTTATCGGGCTGTCAATGCATGTGTTTCCCATGATTCAATAGCTACACCACTTCACTGTGAGGTGGGTTTGACGTATGTTTTCACTGGGTATGGTGGTGGCAGTTAGTATTTTATTGATAATACATTCAATACTACTCATTTTTGTTTATAACCTGAAAAATGTTGAGGACAAACAAATGAGGATGACTACATTTGTTATTAGGAAGAATCTAACAGAGAATAGGCCACAGGAGAGGTGGGTCTCTTATTACCCTTTTCTCCATAAACAAATTAATACTTGGACATGAATTCTTAAGGATACCCCCACTCCTTTTTTCATTCCAGATCACCTATAAGAAAACATGTACTCCGGCACCTGAATCATCTTAATTCATGTATTATCGATAAAGGAATAAGAAAAAACGGTTTGTAATCACATGGTAAGGCTTTTAGCGAGGATTACAAACTTCAGCAACTTTTATTCATTTTCTTTTTTAGTATCAGACAACAACTCGACTAATTTCTTTTGAACCAAATCATGTTTCGAAATTTTGTGAACTATTTGCCATTTCGAACCATAATACTCTTAGGTCACAATTACTTTTTTCTACTCTTCACTGGTTTATTTAGTATGCGGTAGAGCATATTCTATTCTTTTTGGGTCACACTTCCTATTCTCTCTGGTGCATGTTTCGTAGTCTCAGTTCAATTTTTGCCCTTGGACATATGGACTGACATTTCTGGTTATTTGCCCTCAAACATTGTTATTTATACAAATTGTTGGAGTGCTCCAGTATATTAATTTAAAATAAATAAGGGCGAGGGAAATAAAGATTACCTAAGGGGCCACGGCTGTTATTGTCATACGTGAGGGATGCCGAATACCAAGGCTGCCTTGTCTCTCGATTCAACCTTATGCTTATTTCATTTACTGCCCTAAACTTCATATCTCTTTATCTCACTCTCACAGGTTCTTCTACATCAATTCTTTCTCACTTTTGGCACTCTTCATCTATTACCTCCTCTTTCTTTTGTACCGTTCCTTGTCTTGCTCTGGGTCGAAGTGTGATGTTGAAAAATAAGTCCTGATTACCAAAACCAAATTCCGGTACCCACCATTTGCCATCATCAGCACACATTTAACACAGGCATTGATAGGTCTGCTAAACAGGAAGGGGGGGCTAGAATGCTCCTGGTAGAGGATTGCTGAGTCCCTTTTTTAGGTCGAGCCTAGGGCAGCGCGCATGCGTTGCTCTATGGGAGGCTTCTTGTGAGCACTCTAAACTTCCACGAAACTTCTCCGTGTGGGTCTGACTCCTCCCACACATTGGATTGGCCTTTGCGTGTGTCTTTCAATAATGAAAGCACGCAAATGGCCAAAGGCGGGTTCAGGTCCCACCTCTTCTCCAAAGGTTCATTCCCACTGTGTTTTGCTCTCGGGAGCGAGCAGCGGCGCACGGTGGCAGCTGCAATCGTGTGCCCGCCCCCACCACCCCTCTTGTCGTGGGATAATCAAACAGGAGGAGTAGTGGGGGGGGGCACAGGAATTCAGCTGCCGCCCTGCGTGCCGCTGCTTGCTCCTGAGAGCAAAACGCTGTGTAAGTCAACATTACAAAACCACTTTTGATTTAGTATCCCACATATCTTCACTCTACCACGTCTGTTTTCTTTCTTACACAACTCCCCCCCACCCATCCCTCCCCCTCAACTTTGTTAATTTCCCCATCACTCAGGATCTCTCTCTTAGCCTCATCTCTCTAACCTCGCCCACGGCTCTGCTCTCCCATCTATGTTTCCACGTCTCGCTCGCACGTCTCTCATCTCTCGGCCATCCCCCATATTGGACTGTGTTTTATGAGGGGTATTTACTAAAGTTTCTTTGCAAGCCGGGGGTTGAGAAGGTCTGTACTGGGGTGTCTCTTTGTAGGAGAGTGACTGTGTCTGGTGGTCTCTCTATGCAGAGGTCTTTTTTCTAAGGGAGTGTTTAATGGGGTCTTTGGAAACTGGGTATCTGAATTGAGAGGTGCTGTGTTGGAGATCTCTGTGCAGGGGAGCGCCTCAGTTCTGAATGACAGAATGTCAGTGTGTGTGTGCTGAGGTCTTCCTTGTCAGTCTCCTTCGGAGTTGCTACTCCTCTAGCCCCCTACACTGGTCAGCTGTCTCTTAAAATCTGTTGACTGTCCCTCGCCGGCCACCGTAAGCTCAACTTCTGTATTTGTCATCAGCGAGATATAGACAACCCCCCGTTGCACGGGCAACGAGACTGAACCAGGCGCAAGAGCGCCCCCGGTAGCAGTGTAACCAGATTAACTTAAGGCTAGAATGCACCCACACCAAAGAGCAACAAGAACGTGGTTCAAGGCAGAGCGGTGCCGAGTGTCAGAGAAGCAACTCCCCTGGCACCTCCTCGTTTAACTATGGTTGGTTCGATGCACTAGCTAGCATGTTTTACTCGAGTCAAACAGTTTCATTCCACCCCTTTTAAATTCCACCAGCCGCCACTGGTTGACGACGCTTGGTGACCGTAACAAGTTGTTTGCTGTTTTACGAGAAGTCCGAGCTAAGGCGAAGAAAGGTGGTGAGCCCCAGAGCCCCAAAGCAGTTCGGGCTACTCTCTCTCTCTTTCTCTCTCTCTCTCTCTCTCTCTCTCTCTCTCTCTCTCTTCCTCTCTATTCCTTTAGAAAAGGTTCCGTCCACTTTTCTTAAGTTAAATACAGGAGGTGGGTCAACTTAAAAATGAGAGCAGGCAGTATTGACCTTGCTATCATGTATTCAAGATAACTGATGGTCTTGAAACTCTTATAGAAATCTGCCTATACATCATTAAAATCTGCAACAGCTGGCAAATAATCTACTCTGAACATCTCCAGTCCACCTGATGATGAACCCAATTCAATTTCTGACCCTAGGATTGAAATGTCAACTTTTTTGTTTGTTTGTGTTTTACATGTATTTATGCAAAAACTGGGGGGCATATTCTCAAGGAGTTATCGCTGAGTTATCGGCATCTTATTGCAGCCAAAGTTGCAATAAATTTATCGCCCCATTCACAAGCTGGTGCTAACAGCCAATATCATCAATTTTCAGGTGATAGCATCGTAAAAAAAAAATCGCCATGGATGACCCCGGCAACTATCGCTAATGAAATGCAGAGTAGGCATTCCCGAGCAAAAAGCCGCAACAACACCACTTAGCAACATTCTCAACGATCAGCCACATCGGCGATAAGAACACCAAACATACGATAAGGCATGTTAGCAGCAGGAAATTAACACCTGCTCTGATCTGGTGCAAAGTCGGACGACAACCGGCACCAGACAAGGGACCCCAGCTCACAGCCACACCTGAAGATCAACAGTTGCCATGGAGCCACTTATCATGCAGTTCGGAGCCCCAACAGGGCCACAACACCCACCGCCACCACCACCAAGACCGCCACCCCCCTGTACCCCGCCCTCCCTGGACCACCACAGAGGCAGCGCAGACCAAGACAGCGTCCCTCCAGAAAACGCACCAACCACACAGACCCAACACCAGAGAATGTCATTGCCCACTACAGGCTCAAAAGGACAACCATCCTACACACCCTGACCACCATTGACCACCATTGCCCACAGGCTGATGGTACCAACACAGCGGACAACAAACATTCCTCTGCAGACAAAGCTGCTGGCTGTGCTGCACCTGTTGGCCTCTGGGACCTTCCAACCAACAACTGCCAGAGTCAGAGGAGTCTCACAGCCAGCACAATCCAAGTTCATGACAACTGTCTCGGATGCCATCATCAGCTTGGTACCCCAGTACCCATACTCCCCACACACTGCGCATGAACAGCTGGAGACCAAGCAAGGCGTCTACTCCATAGTTGGCTTCCTGCACGTGTCAGGGGGCAATTGACTGCACACATGTCCTACTTGTGCCCCCTGGTGACACTGCACACAATAACCGCAACCTAAAGCACATATATTCCATCAATGTGCAGGCAACAGTGGACAACCTGGGAATCACCACCAACATCGTCGCCAACTACCCAGGCAGTGTGCATGATTCCTACCCCTACCCACAGTCCATCATCAACCAGCGCTCACAGAATAGCACCCATGGAAATGCACTGCTCGTTGGCAAGTACCAAATAAACACACCACACCCCCCAACTACATAATCATGCAAATCACAACTCTGGGAATGCACACGTCACAAACTCACATTCAACATGCCAAACCACATGCCCGCCCACCAGACACAGCAGCACAACTTACTGCCGCAACCTGGGCTAGCCATGTACATGAGCCATCAACGGCATGGCACCTCAGCCCCACAATAGCGGAATGTGGGGACAGATGGGATCCAGGCATGTGCGACGGAGGCAAGTGACTCATGAATGAGACGGTACACAATGACAAGTGTGGCAGAGATGTGCTGGACAAACTGCAGTATGCAGACCACAGACATATCCATGTCTACATGCACTGCTGGTGTATGGAGTGTAGTGGACAGTGAACGCAACCATGTCACCCCAGCCAGTGGGGAAGATCGCGGAAATGTAGCTTGTGACGTCCCCCCCTGTAGGCATGTGCGGAGTGGGCTGGCACGGCGTACGCCAGGCCAATGTAGGGGTGTGAATAAAATGCACGTAGCTCTGGGGATGGTTCTCTTCCGGAATGCCCAACGTGTCTGCCAGGGCAGCGCCTCCCAGCCCGCCACGATGCCGATGCTGTCGCCATGAGCGGTGTTGCCTGCGATCCTGTTCGCCTGCTGCACCCCGGGCCGCTGGTCCCCGAATCAGTCCTGCCCGGCCCTCCGCACCCAGGCCTCAATGCACACCTGCCAACACCGGTGTGTGTCAAAGAGGGCCCACCACGTGCTGGTGCAAGCTCCAAGCCCGAGTGCCGCTACCCTGGCAGCCTCCTCAGACCATCACAGCCTCCGTGACACAGTCCCGCAGTACTCCTTTCTCGTTGACGTACTCGACCGGCATACACAGCGGACTAGTAGGCCACACATTTGGAACTGAGTCTTGATTACACTATGGCAGAGAACATCAATTATGGCTGATTTTATGTCACTATACTCCCTTCGATGTGGTGACACCATGTCTGTATATAGCATTCCAACACCACGTATCCGTGGGCCCACGCGGACTGCTGCTTTCGGGCCACACTGCGCTCGAGTTGGTTGCACATTTGGGACTGAGTCTTAATTTTTCAATGGCAGAGTACATATCATTGCACGCAAGGAGAGGTGTAAGAGGATGACGCGTTTCAGTCAGAAGGAAAAACAGGACCATTGTTACGGAGGTGATCGAACACTACCAACAACTGCCCTGGTGTCACTAACTCTGTACATCACGAGCCTACACTGCGGTCCAGCAGGCCTCACACCAATCCAATCCAGTCTGTACCAGGCAGGACACGGCATCGCCGCTGACTGAACACCCGCTCAGCTCTGGTGCTCCTACCTCCATCAACCACAAGTCACCCCACATGCCATTTCAACGTTGTGTGTTAGAGTTCCAGGAGGAGCTAGCTGAACAGCGGTTGTCCCGCGCTGACCGCTTCCTCGGGCCTACACTGCGGCCGAGTAAGTCACACTTTCAGAACTCAGTCTTGATTTATTCATGGCAAATTTTATATCTTTGTACAGGCCTCATCGCATACTGCATCCCCTTTCAGCTCCGGTGCCACTAAGTATGTTCCCCGACATCCATGGACACTTTCTGGTTGAACTTTGGTGGCGACTGAGTCTATGGACTGGGGGGTGTCATCATCATCTTGTCGTTGATACTGACTTGGTGGCAAAAACGAGGCAGTAGCATTCCACTCCTCCATTTACCGCTTCCAGTTGGCTTCTACCCTCTGCATCATGCCCTGGAGGACGCCTTCCACTGTCCCCCGCAACCCTCTGCCACATTCACCTCGGACATCGATGAGGACCCGCTCAGCTTGCGTGGCTCATCTCATTGCACCGCAAGTCACCGTTCCGTGGCGATGTGCCTGTGCCGGCCGCAGTGCATCCGGGGCCACTAACTCTGCGCAGCTCAAGTCAGGGACCCTGTCTGCTGAGATATTGGATGGCCTCTGAGACGATGGCCTTGGGTCATCGACGCCATGTGTCTGTGGCCCTGCGCTGTCCACTGCTTCCGGCCTCAACTGCGGTCCAACAGGAATCACACATGAAATCGAGTCCTGACCGGCCCCGACGTCACATCCCCGCAGGAGGCACACGCCACCCCCGCCAGGATCACCTCCAAACGCCAACTGCCAGAGTCGGAAATGTCTTACTGCCAGAAAATCAGAGTTGCTCACACCTGTCGTGGATGCCATTATCTGCCTGATACTCTGATCAGCACTACAGGTGCCACTGACTCGGTGCACCACGGCTCATGGACACTTCTGTTTGCCCATTGGGTGACCTCTGAACTTGCTCCGGCTACCACCATGATGCTCCGAAGTTGTCTCTGTAATGCAGGTGTTTTCTGTTTCCGTTTTGATAGTGTTCACTGTTGTAGTTGTTGCCAGCACCAACCACTCATTGCAGGCTGACTTACACTCACCCCACACTCATCCAGCATAGGCGTCACTGTACATGTGACCCTGCCAATAAAGGGGCCGGGCTCACCCGCCTGTAGCCAGTCCCACAAACTATCTGCGTGAGTCCGTGTGATCATGATGTATGCATGAGGGCCCCGGGCCCTACAACATTACATTGTGCTGTGTACAGTACTGCAACCATGTACCCGCTGGCAGCGGGTAGGACCTTGGACATGTAGCTTTGTCGTCACCCACTCTATATGTAAGGGGAGTGGAGTGGGCCATCGTACGGAGGTCCGGCGTGGGTGTGTGCATGATAATTCAGGGGCTCTAGGCGTGGTTCATTACAGGACATGTGCAAATGCATGTACTCTGTCGCAGTGTGGGTCTCCTTTGTGGGGTATAGGTGGCCCCTGATGGGACTTAGACACCCACATATGTGATCTAGTTCGGCTTCGATGAGCTCTGACCCCACCCGCACCTATTCGGCCACCTCCTTTTGGCATTCTGACACCTGGCATTGGAATGCAATGTGTGCCTCGGTGGAGTGTTGGGAGCCAGCCGTGGTGGCGGGT
This sequence comes from Triturus cristatus, assembly GCF_964204655.1. Classification (NCBI taxonomy): domain Eukaryota; kingdom Metazoa; phylum Chordata; class Amphibia; order Caudata; family Salamandridae; genus Triturus; species Triturus cristatus. The sequence continues at coordinate 237,750,989 of NC_140586.1, read as the reverse complement.
GCTTCCTGCTGTGTGGTCTGTGCAGGGGTTGGGGTCTCCTCTATCTAGCTTGACTGCCCTGCTCCTGGGGTTGGGTTGCCTAAGATGTCCATGAGCTATTGTAGGGCGTCGGGTGTGTGGTGGTCCTCTCCAGCATCACTGATAAGTTGTCTAGTCTGCTCTGCTGGAAGTGTTGTTTGTCCCTCTGCAATGTGAATGGGAGATGCATGTTGACATTGTATTGACATGTATGTTGGCGCATTGTTCTTGTTTACATGCAGACTGTACGCCAATGTACATTGTGACTGTTTGGGAGGTGCTGCAAGTTGATGCGGGACAGTGGACATGTGGACTACATGACGGATGTGAGTTTATGCACGTATATTTCCATCTCACAGTTTCCTGCTATGTTAGATGTTATTGGCCTGTTTCAGCGCATGGGCGGACCCAGTTGTGTCATCTGTTCTGCAGTGTCGGTGTTGAACTTTGTAGCACATTTTCGTAGGATGTGCTGTGATTGCTATGTGTGTGTGCTGCAGTGTGCCACGGGGATGAGGGCATCATCCACGGTCATTGTGGGTGTGCGGTGTGCTACACGTCATTGTGCATGGGTGCCATTGTGCCCGTCACCCCCCGTCCCCCAGTCCCTGGTCATTACTCACTCTGTTGATGTTGTGTCAGGTCCTATCGAGCTGTGTCCGTACTCCCAACTACCTGCACCGTCTCCACCCTGATGACTGTGGCCTCCATTTGCTCCTGCTCCTCCTGTGACGCACGACTCCCACCTCCAGTCGCCGTTGCTGCCTTCCTGTTGGCAGCGGGCTTGTGCTTGGTTTGGCTTTTCACATCATGCCAGTGCCTCTTGTCCTCAAATAGACCTCCTGAACACTCCGACTGCATTCACGTTGGTCATATTGACGTTCAGTTGATGGTAGTGTTCTGTCACCTCTGTGGCGCTGATCTGGTTTTCCTGGGGACTGCACCCCGTCCTCCTCTCCCTCTTCTCCTTGGCCTTCCCCGACACCGTTGTTCCTTGCTGGTGGTCTGTTGGGCTAGTGGGGTTCGCATTGGCCTCTGCACTCGGTCCGGGTGCATCCATGGTGCTACGCAGTTTCTTTTTTTCTCCCTTTTTTCCACTCTGCTTTTATAGTGCATTTTCCCGCATGACGCGTGGGAATTGCATGCCTGTCGCTGGTTTTTGCTGCTTTTTGTATCGCGCTCGGCCTCATTGCATCTTTTTTTGCGTTTGTGTTTCGCATTTTTGCGGCGTCGCGTTGACTTTATTGCGGACATTTGACGCGTTATCGTGAGCCTATTGCATGGTACCGCCGGCTTGTGACCACCACGTTATCACGGTGTTAATTTCCCGTGATAGACTGTGATGTGAAGAGTTGCATTCAGCTAATTTTGCGATGAAGATCACACCTTCTTGAGAATATCCCCCTGGGTTTCCATGTATCCTTCAGTTGTACATAATGCTTTATTGGTCATGTATAAGGTAATAAAAATGCTTCTGACACTTCTTTATTATAACTTTTCAGCATGCTGCAGACTTCTCTACAGCACAGCTTATAGACATAGACAAAGTCAATATCTCTGGCTAAACACTTATAAGGTCTCAAAGGCGAGACCAATTGGCTATGCCAATGCTTGTTAATATTGTTTTCTTCACAGCTCTTAGCCTATGATGGTCACGGTGTCTAGAGGTGGCACACACTGACAGTTATGCCTCATATTAATGTGTAACTGACAAAAGATGGCAAAGGCCAACAGTCCTGTAAACTACACCCTGGCTCTCTCTTTAGATGGGATGGAGTACAGGTGACAATCCTGAATTTTCTTGCAATCGCACTCATCAAGCTTAGCAAACACTGGAAGGTCTGTTCTCTTTTGCAATTTAATTTTTCTCATTGGTATAGCACAAGCCTACTCATTGCATAGCTCTACTGCCTACTGTAGTAGCACTCGGAGGAGGATGAGGAAGCTACGTACATTGTCTCACTGCATTGTCACTCCCTAGAGAGTACCAAGGACCGGCTAGGTACCAATTATGTCCTTACATCTTGCAGGACTAAATGTGAGTCTTTTACCCAAAACCATATGCTATAGTTCTGTTAAAAAGTTTAATGAAGCTATTAGAAACTAAGTCTAGCAAGGGCCTTCATCCCTTGAAGAGTTAGTAACGAAACTCTCTACCAGGCCAATAACCATTCTTAGGTCTAGATACAGACAACTTTAGTTGTCAGGAACACTTCATGTCATCAGTTCTCCAAACAAATACAACTAGAAAAAGTACCAAATGTGGGTGTTGAGTCTGCCCCTTTAAGCCGTTGACTTTCAAGTATTTTCCATTGTTTGCCGTTGCTTGGATGAGTTGACCATAAAGGTCCTGATGTTTTGTGGATGGTTATATTGTCTTATTTGTGTTCCATTAGGTTTTGATGATGGGGCACCAAGTAGTCCTTTCCATAGAGTACTGTTGGGGCAGCAATGTCCTCTGCATGGTGAACTGGTATGCACCTCTGCCCTGAGTGCCCGGGTATACGGGAAACACAGGCAGGCAACAGCACTCTATCTTACTGTAGGTCACCACCCGGCAGTGGGAGGCACAGGCTGGCAGCAGAGTTCTATTTTACTGAAGGTCATCACCCAGCAGTGGGTAGCACAGATTGACAGCAACTCTCTAACTAAAGTTAAATACCAGGTTTGGGTGGCACAGGTTGGCATCAGTTCTATTACTAAAGATATGTGTCTGGTGATGGGTAGCACAAGCTGGCAACAACTCTATTATTAAAGCCCACTGCCTGGTTGGGGATGGCAAAGATTGACAGCAGGTCTATTGCTAAACATCAGTGCCTGGTAGAGAGCAACAAAGGTTGGCAGCAGCTCTCACATTACAGTTCAGTGCTTGATGATTGGTGGCAAAGGTTACCAGTAGCTTTTTTCTAAATTACAATATAAGACCTGGGTGGCAAAGGCAGGGAGCAACTTTCTTTGGTACTAAAGATAAATACCAGGCGGTGAGTGGCATAGGTTTGGTAGCCGCTCTGTATCTTACTAAAGTTGAATACGTGTCAGTAGCACAGGCTGGCACCAGCTCTCTATCTCACTGAAGTTCAATTCCTGACTTTGGCACAGGATGGCAGAAGGTCTTGATATCATAAAAGTTTAATACCAGTATGTAGGCAAGCTGGCAGCAGCTGCTATCTTACTGCAGTTCATTGCTTGGCTCAGGCACATGCTGACAGACGTTTTTTTCTCTTACTAAAATTCACCTCCTGGCAATGGGTGGCACATGTTGGCAGCAGCTTTCTATCTCAATGGAGTGTAATAGCTGGAGGGGGCACATGCTGGCAGGAGCTCTATACTTTACTACAGTTCAGTGCCTGGCAGTGCCAGAGGTTGGAAGAATCTCTCTACCTCAGTAAAGTTCAATAAAGGCGGTGGCAAAAACTGGTGGCAGATGAATGTCTCAATAATGTTTAATATCTAGAGGTGGCTGGCACAGGGTGCCAGCTCCCTCTTTTATTGTCACCTATCTCCCGCAATGTATATAAGGGTGCCCCCACCCCAGGCAGGGTGTAACAAAACAACATACCACCCAACCCCCGCAGAATGCGTTGAGGGGCCCCTAAGACTTTCATATCTCACAGATATTTACAGGCTTGGCGTGACAGGGGCATGTGCTGCAGCGGCTGCAAAGTTTGTGTTGCTCCCCTGCCTCCAGGAACCCCATCTAGGGTTAAAGAGGAGCCCAACTCCATTTTACCTCCATCTTTTGGTTGCACGGGTGGTTTGGATGTGCCCGGCTATCCACCACACCCAGGGCAATCAGGTATTTGCCGACGGGCTGGTCTGACATGTCTATGTGTGGAGCTTTTTATGCCTATTTGTGGGCCTCTTTTATGGTTGGGTGGGCCAGTTTTTACTGTTGATTTTGCTGATATTAAAACAAACATTGCCTGCAGCAAATTCAAATCCATGCATTCTTCCATACTTTGCTAAACACATACAGCGTACGTTTCCATGTTTACAGCTGCCCCAGTTTACAAACAGACGGCACGGCACTTACTTAGGCTTCTAATTCACTAAATGGGGACACTTTTATTTTGGTTCCCGGGCCTATTTTCTGTCCCGGCCCCACCCTGCGCGCATCCTTACTGGCAGTGACCCTCAGTGTGGTGTCAGGACAGGTTCAGCTGGAGTCCGGGTGCGCCTCCTGCTTGGCAAACATTGCGGCAGGAGCTAGAGAGCAGAGGCCCATCCCTTGAGTTTATGGGCAGAGGCAATCCCTCGATAAACAAAGCTCCTGCGCTTTGGGGAGGGCATGAGGCCAAGGGTGGCGAGGGCGTACCTGGGGGAGAGGTGGAGGGGCGTGTGAATGCAACTCCTGTGTACTTGACCCCTCTAATGGAGGACACATCAAGGCAACAGTCCACCTCCGGTCTAAGAGCCCAGTTACCCCTCCAATCATTCACTAATTGTGTCTTTAAGTTTGCACTTCACTTTACAGCGCTTCATTGCCCTTCAACTAGTTTTGCGCTACAAAACAAGTACCACATTCATATTTGATGCTATCTTTGTTAATACCTGCCTCCCTTTCGTGTTAAAGTGGACAAGAAGGGTGTGTGTTTGGCAATAGCATAGCCAGTGTGCCATTGGTCCTAGTGCAAGCAAGGGAAATGGGCCAACCCAGGATGCTTTTTTTGAATTATAAAATGCAGCAACAATCAGTGGGAACCTCATGTCGCTGGGCCGCGGTGCCACTTCATCTGTTGCATTAATTGAAAGTACAGGGGTGGTGAGGAGTCAGGAAAGTGCTAAACCCGAGCCCCATTCTCAGGTGTGAATTGGGGCGGAACGGCTGGCCTGTTCTCTTCCTCCTGGTACCATCGACCCTGCCCGGTGCCACAATTCTGCCCTCTGCTCGCGAGCACCTTCTGCCATTCTAACATGACCCACAGACAAACTTTCGCCAATTCTTGCCCTGACTGAAGAAACGCTCCTCCTTTCAAAATTTATGTTTTTAGTAATGCGCTGATTGTAGCTAGCGCATGCTTTTTTTTATAGGTTTACTTGAAAAGAAAAACTTCCTAAATATATCGATCAATTAAAACCTATACTCCCTTCAGATTTGCAAAATTAACCAATTGCTATACTTATATTTTTTCCAGGTAGCAGGCACCCTCGTTTAGCTACCTCTACATTCCCTCACTTCACTGTAAAGGAGTCCCTTCATCTCCCCTTTCATCCTGCGACTACTCAACCGTTTAGGAACATCCGTTAAATATAAAATAAACAGTATGGGAACGGTTCGAATGCATAAATGCTCAGAACATCTCTCCCCCTTCGCCCTGCCCAGTTCGACCACTGCTCCCATTTTATCCCTCCCTGGAAATACTACTGCTTCAGACATTCCTTGACAGGGATACCCAATTTAACTATTTGGGTATGACCTGGTCACCCATGAAATGTGGCTTAATATACAGAGCTGATGACGTGGCAACTCAGCAAGACAGTTGGAGTTCCACCCTCCCCTCAGCCCCCCGTGACTCTAGGCAAACTGATCAATCTCCACGTACCATAAACAAGTAAAGGTGATGTCATCTGGTGCACAGGCAAATCGTTCTAATTCCCAGTTTGTGCTGCATAAAACTACAAAAAATACAAATAAATTAAAAAAACAACAGTTCTGCAGAAGTGCACCTCCTACACCAAGTGACTCTTCATAACTTAGAAGAATGTAAACACTTTGCTTTGCCTATTTTTGTTCATTTTGCTGCGTAAAATGTTTCCCTTTCATGTGATCCGCAGCGCTGCAAGCTCCCCTTTTCCTTCTGAAACAACGGTGTAACTCAAGTCTTCTTTGATACATTGTATTATGAGCTGTAAGTCTTCCCATACCTCCACGCCGAAAATACAAGTAAATATGTGCAAACTGCTTTCCCTGTGCCCTGCGACTGGGCAGGCGGAGAGAGGGCAAAGGCAGAGTATGGGCGCTGGGGCATATGTAGGAGGTAAGAAGCAGCTGCATGTGGTGAGGGGCAGCAGGGTATGGGCACAGAAGTTGGCAGAAAGAGTTTACGCGGGCCAATCAGAAACCAAATGTCTTCTCTTCCACATTACATCTGCATGTCCATGGTCATTAGGTGTGGGGTTCTCCAAACTCGCATTTTGTCACCATTGGAACATATGTATGCTTGAATATATGATGTTACAACGCATGCAATTACAATGCACGCTTTTACAACGCAGTCTTTACATCGCAACTATCATTATATTGCATAATTTTACAAAGCATTCCATTACAACGCATTTAAAAGAACTACCATTACAACACATTCCATTACAACGCATACCATTACAACACATTATACTTGTAGGGTAAGTGTTGGATAGTGTTGGGGTAAAATATAATATTCCCACTCCAGTGAGTGCAACAGTAGGGTTAGTGTTGGATAGTGTAGGGGTAAAAATTACTACTCCCATGTACCACAAATCCCATACCCACCCTAATATTAAAAAATCTCCATTACTTACCTTATAATGCGTTGTAATGGCATGTGTTGTAATGGTATGCGTTGTAATTGCATGCCTTGTAGTGACATACGTTGTAATGGCATGCATTGTAATGGAATTTGATGTAGAGGCAGCTGCGTTGCATCAGTTGCCTTGTAAAGGTAGGTCGTTGTAATGACTGCGTTGTAATGGATGTTTCCCTATGCTTTACCCGCACACCTGCTCCATCATGTTGAGCTGCAGTTTTATATATGCACATGGTTTTCATGTTGGCATGTAAGGATGGGCACTCGCTTATGTTCATGGATCTCCAACCATGAAGGAGCAGCAAAGCTGTGTAGTAGACTTCTGCTTGAATTGAGTAAAGAACCTGTGTTAGTTCAGCAAACAGTAAACAACCTGGCTATTTCTGTATGTAGGCTCTATATCATGTTATAGCATGTATATAGCATGCTACGCTCTGTATCTTGAAATCAGATGGTAATTATGCATGAATTTGGACCCATTATTGCCCCTAAAGGTGTGAAACACATGCAGAATTGGACTCAGTATGCCCAGGGCTACATGCTTTTCCTTATTCTGAGGTAAACCACTTGTAATCCCTGTTAATTTATAGGGAGAACCGGCCAGAATTAGTGATTCTGGTCCCTGGTATACAGCCAGTGCTTAGTTTGTAAAAAGTAAGCGCCAGGGCCCTCATCAGGATGCCACTGGAGCATGCACAACTGTTTGACCCTGCCAGCACTGCCAATTACAGTACCAACATAACTATGAACCATCCCACCTTTACAATTGGTTCTATTTTTTTCTTCTCTATTCTACAGTAGTTGTGTGGACAGTAAGTGTAGATTGTTTGTGCTAATAAATTATTTTTAATGTGTTGCTGATTAAGTGATGTATGTTGGATGTTTTTTCTGCCCTGGTAGACAGACCTATTGGCTTTGCAAATGTTTTTTTATCAATGTTAGCTAGCTGAAAGCATTAATGCCAGCCCTACCTCAATAACACTTGGAATCATTACTGCAGATTACATAAACTCCCTGTGGCATGTGTCCAGCGGGCTATAGTACATGCTTTTGTAAAGCCATTTTAGCACAGCACACAGGGGCTTGGTTCATTCAGTAGGAGAGCAGGTCTTATTTTAGCCTCAATTCAGTACAGAAGTTGCATGTATAAAATATTTATATACAAACCTCATCGAAAGGGAGCGGAGCTCTGTATATTGTCACGGTACAGCAATCACCACATATGATAGAAGTGGTAGCTGGTTTGTGGAGTACTGCTGATGCAGTTTGAGGTAAAAGTGTGAATCAATGTCTGTAAATCAATCACCTCTTGCAGCATCGTCTCTGCGCAACCCGCCAGCGAACTTGAGTCACGTCACACAGTGCGAAGAAGAGGAAGTAGACTTCTTGCACAACTGCTTTTCTTGTCCCTGATTGTTAACTTTTGGAATATGCGGAGTAGCCACAAGAAGGGGCACTTACGGTTCCTTTTATAAAAACATAGCTGTGAAGTTTTGACGTTGTAGATATGGTTGCAATAATTATTGTTAATGCATTCTGCCTCTTTGTGATTATTGGGGTCTCACGTGTACATGTAGTTCTCCATTGAAAGCAGTTGTAACGAGGGGCTGTGAAGCTAAAGTGGGACTCAAAAGGGAGCAGACGGAAAGAGCTGCCGATGACGGAGGGGGAAAGCAGCGTTAGGGTAGGGGTGGGTGTACGAAACGACCCCCCATGGAAAAAAGCAAATGTGCCCAGATAAAGTCAAGTTTTACAGGGCTATTTACTGAAATAACGCTAGGAGCATCAACACTACAAAGAAACAAAAGGGAACCTTCTAAAACATGAAATTGTACAATGAAAAAATAATGCACATACATGAACTGAAATAGACAAAAGTGAACAGTTTGTTTTATAAAATACATAGCTTTAACATTTGGGGTTGGCATATATGGTTGCGTTAATTATTGTTAATGCATTGTGCCTCTGTGTGATGATTGGCGGTCTCACGTGTGCGTGTTGCTCTCCACGGGAAGCAGTTGTAACAAGGGACCAGGAGCTAAAGCGGCACTCAGTGGGCCGACAATGGAGGGGGCAAGCAGTGATGAGGGAGGGGGTGGGTGGGCGGAACAGGCGGTGCTAGGAGCATCAATACTATAAAGAAACAAATAGGAGCCTTCCCAAAACATGGGCTGAAAGAAACAAAAGGAATATTGCGCATTCATGACCTGAAATAGACAAAAGTGAAAGGATACACGTAATAGGCCACTGCTCCGTGGGAGGGAGCAAGAAATAATAAGGGACAAAAAACACAGATTACCCAGATAGAAGCAAGCTTTTGGGAAGGACACACAAAGGATTCAAAAGCATTGGGTGGGCTGTAAGCCCACAGAGTGGATACAGCACGTCTCGAAGAGACAGCGCATGCGCTGCTTAGGCAAGACCTAAAAAAATGTTTGAATGGGTGTTAGATTTATGGGAAAGTGTGTGAAATCCTACAGTCAGACTTTTCATCGGATTCATCCTGCTGGTTAAATCTGCCTAAATATACTGGGTGAAAAAGATCAGGTAAATATAACAGGGCATTCAGATTTTCATGCACTCTTTACCAACATCCACGTTATGCAACATTTTGAGAACAAAACTTGTAATTGCTATAATGTATCTCATCCAATAAATAATCAACACCAGTGTGTCATTATTTCTAGAATGAGATAAATAACAATGCAATTATGAAGAACTCATAATTGTGGTATGTGAAGATCTCTGCTGGCTGCAATACAAATTGATGGCAGCTCTAATGTATTCCCCCATACCCTCAAAACAGGAACACAATTTAGGCAAATTCATAGACACAAATCTCTCTCTGGACAAACAGGTGGCCATGGTCTCAAGCTTCTGCTTTCTTCAAATCAAATTTTCAAAGAAGATACCATCATAGAGTCATGCTGATTATCACATCTCAGTTGTGAATGCGCTAGTGCAATCAAGACTATATTCAATTTACCTACGTCCCTACAATGACTCTCTTGAAGACGATACTCCAAATGGTGCAGAAAGCATCAGCTTACTTCACCTCAAGACATACCGGTGGTGATTGCATCAGTACCATTATTTTTACGCCCTCCGCTGGTTCCCAGTCTATTTAAGAGCCCTCTTTAAATCACGTGTGCAAAAAGAACAATTGATGGACAGAATGCAGATCAATGTCATACATTCACCCCAGTACAGAGATCTGGGCCTAAATCCATCGTTTTGTTGCTCCCCATGCCATTCCAGTTTGAACCCAGCCATATGCAAATCAGTCTTGACCATGCGCCCAATGGGAACCGTCCAGCCCGAACTGCAGGCCAGGTCCACCCTGGACTGGAAACAAGCATCCTAGGACCAGTTTTGGGGTTTCACCCCTCATCAGCCAGGATTGTTTGACTCCAGTGGGACCGGTTTCGGGGTTTCACCACTCATCAGCCAGGATTGTTTGACTCCAGTAGCATGGAGAGCATGGGACCCACGTCTGGGCATACCTATCCCACTTGGGGTGACAAATGCAAAAAGAACAATTGATGGATAGAATGCAGATCAATGTCATACATTCACCCCAGTACAGAGATCTGGGCCTAAATCCATTGTTTTGTTGCTCCCCATGCATTCCAGTTTGAACCCAGCCATATGCAAATGGGTCTTGACCCTGCGCCCAATCGGAACAGTCCAGCCTGAACTGCCAGGCCAGGTCCTCCCTGGACTGAAAACAAGCATCCTAGGACCGGTTTCGGGGTTTCAACCCTCATCAGCCAGGATAGCTTGACTCCAGTGGCATGGAGAACATGGGAATCACGTCTGGGCATACCTGTCCCACTCGGGGTGACAAACGCAAAAAGAACAATTGATGGGCAGAATGCAGATCAATGTCATACATTCACCCCAGTACAGAGATCTTGGCCTAAATCCATCGCTTTTTTGCACGCAATGCCATTACAGTTGAACTCAGCCATATGCAAATCAGTCTTGACCTTGTGCCCAATGGGAACAGTCCAGCCTGAACTGCCAGGCCAGATCCTCCCTGGACTGTAAACAAGCATCCTAGGACCGGTTTCGGGGTTTCACCCCTCATCAGCCCGGACAGCTTTACTCCAGTGGCATGGAGATCACGGGACCCATGTCTGGGCATACCCGTCCCACTCAGGGTGACAAAAGCAAAAAGAACAACTGATGGACAGAATGCAGATCAATGTCATACATTCACCCCAGTACAGAGACCTGGGCCTAAATCAATTGTTTTTTTTCTCCCCATGCCATTCCAGTTTGAACCCAGCCATATGCAAATCAGTCTTGGCCATGCGCCCAATGGGAACAGTCACTCAGCATTGTACACAGAACCATTTTTCAATCTTCTTCTGGTTTTGTGGCTGTAACATTCAAACAGCACAAGCCACAGCACTTTCTTCATTCAGCTCATCAGGACCTTCTCAATGTGCCCAAAAGCAAACCAGTCTTCTTTGGGAACAACACATTTGTTCTGGCTGCAAATTAGGCCTGAAAATTCTTGCCCACTGCACTTCAACTAGTACCATCCCTACTTTCTGTGAACACCTTAAGACATGTTTATTTCATCCAATAAATCCTTCCTATAAGGTTCTTCTCCTCTCTTTTACCTGCATTTTTCTGTTGTTGTTATTGTTAGCTTTGCTACCAGTCTCATCCCCAGTTATGTTGCTCAATGGTGTCAATATGTAGGGGATTCTAGGCTGACCATTGCCCATCTGTAGAAGTGAGCCTTTTCAGGGGCCCACCAGTGCAGGGGTTCGCCCTTCTTTGTCCTTTAATCCTCAGATCAACAAAATAGAGATTGGCACGGAAGCTGTAATATCAAAACAATAGTTTATTATTGCTCATGAGTGGGACTATATCGATACAGAACCCTCAGGCAATGTATGAGGCAGTACATGGAATACAGAAACCAGGGTGCTTTTATAAACCTTTTGTTGCAGTGTAAGCATGGACACTCAAAAAGAGGCGGTTCAAGTATACACAAGAATAGCTATTCACATATTTGGACATACAGAAATTACTTAGTCAACAGAGTGGGAGGGGAAACTAAACTGCTTACGTCAGTTGGAATAGCCTGACAGTCACACTCTAAACAGGTGCATTCTAGCAGCTACAAGCCTTCTGAGCATGCGCAGTGCTCTGGCTCGGTACTGAAGGAGTTAACTATAGTTGAGGACTCAGGCAGAATAGCAAAGCAGGTGACAGTGAAGACGGAAGGAGCACATGGCGAGCACATGGCTAACTAAAATGGATGCTAAAACAAAATGGCTTCAGCTCATGCTAAGAACGATTTCTGCCGATTTCCAAAGAGGAGCCTTTTAGCATTAGCTGAAGACATCTCTATGATTTAGAAGCAACAAAGAAAAACATCTTGCTCATCAATTTTCATCATATCGCTAACTTCTTGGTCTAATACATATTGGGCGTTCATATTTTTGACATTGTGTTTGGTGGGTATACAAGCAGAGATACAAAGGGAACAAAGCATCAGGCCTCATTGTATGCATAGACAGCATGACAGTAGGATCACAAATAATATACATAGAATTGTCAACAGTTTCCAGCCTCAAGTAACAAACAATGTCCATAACCAGCCAGTTAAAGTCCATGTTCCTGAATCGGGATGAATTTCAGCAGCTATCTTATGTAATTTAGAGATTGCCTCAAAAACCGAAGGGGTGTGATCAGGAATAGGACACAACAACTGCTTCCAATGATGCGACATGCACCACCATGATCAGCCAACACGACGTCGAGGACCATTCTATTTTGGAGCGCCACAATCCACGCAATTTGCAGCTCTTCTGTGATGTTTCCAAGTGCCATAGCTGTTTGGTTGGTTACAGCCTCTTCAACACGTGTCAAGCATCTGATTTTCCGGCTGTTTGAGGCATCACCAACAAAGAAGAACAACCCCAAATTAAAGTCAACATATTGCTGAAGTGCAGTGTCAGTCTGATCCACCTCATCATGATTTATTGTCCTCTTAAATCTGTTTTTGGAAACGTCATTAAACAGTTTATAGTCTTTATGGTAGGATACAGGTGCCAAAAACACAGGTGGTAGCAAAAAGGACACATAGCAAGTTCCTGACCAACCAATGGGTAAATGGTAGTATCCTTTATTCCCACAGATAAAGTATGTATAGTGCGATGACGTAAAACTGCTGTTATTTACTCCAGTAATATTCAATACCAGAGTACAGTCGCTTTTCCCCACGGGAATACTACCAACATTGTTCACTCACAGGTCTGCTCGAGCTCTAGTAACAGCTATAACAAAAGGTCCATTACCCTTGGCAGTTCGAGTGTTTGGGAAAACATAACGTGTGGAGGAATTTCCTCGGCGATACTCATCCATTTCCCATACAGTACCTTTAGCCTGTGGATCTCCTTCCTCATCACGGTAACAGACTCTGTTTAGCTGAAAGTTCAGTCTTCCTACACCATAGTCAGTGATGTTAGCAACATGAGTAGCCCATAGCAGCGCAAACCAGGCTCTACAGGAGCCGTTGTGTGAAAATGGCAGAGGAATAAAAGGTGTTCCTCCCTTCTTCTGATGAGCTGGCGTCATTCCACACACCCAACAGTTGGTAATGTTCTTAGCATTATGTGTGTGATGCAACATTTGAATGAACGTGTTGTTGAGAGAAGACTGTCTATGCTTCTGCTCATGATAAGGGAGGGTGAAGTAGTGGCGCTCAATGGGGAGAGGAGTAGTAGCAGTCAGCAGATTTCGAGCACGAGCTACTCCCTCTACAACCCATATTATCGTAGCAATGATGATAACAATGGAAGTAAGCCCAATGATAAACACAATTTTTCGATCACAAACTTTTGCAGCAGTCGATGTCTTCTCCATAGGCATATTTATCTCGACATTGAACAACAAAGCAGATGGAACCCTAAAGTCCTGGGCAGCCGTTGGTTTCTTCACTGAGTTTGAGGCGAGTGTCCCTACTGGAGTCCCCCCCTTTGTAGCTCAGGCTTCACTAACCCAGGACAGTAGCTCAACCAGTCTCTTTCGGCAACAAACGTTCTCTTTTCCGGGGTCTCAGCTGATATCGAGATGCACCAGGAATCGTGTGGTCTGGGAAGACTTCCTCAGGTTGTTCAGGTGACGTAGCTTGGCCTCTCTCTGTGTCCAGGATGTCCCGATAGTCCTTCAGCGCAGCAGGTTCCACCAAGGTGGATGGTACCTTCTTGCAGTGGGTGGAATGGACACAGTTCTTCCGATTGGTCACTCGGACTGCAGTTCTGGTCGCCAAGAGCACCTGCTCAGGGCCGTGCCACCTCGGGGGTAGGGAATTGGCTCTCTGGAAGGACTTCGTCACAACAAAGTCACCTGGCTGCAGACCATGGCCCTCACCCTTCGACCTGTCAGGAAGAGCTTCTCGAACCTGTTGATAAATAGAAGACAATCTGTCAGTTAACTGAGACAGGTAGTCACTAATCATTGGCCACCCTAAAACCACCTCATACGGTATGAGGCCAGATAGTGTATGTGGCACCGATCTAATAGCTAGCAAAGCCAATGGCAGTGCATCAGGCCACTTCAAAGTTGTGGAAGCCTGTATTTTAGCCAACTTAAGCTTGAGGGTAGAATTGTATCATTCCACTAACCCCACTGATTGTGGGTGGAAAGCAGCATGGAACGTCTGCTTGATTCCCAATACTTTCATAAGGTACTTAACAACTTGCCCAATGAAATGGGGTCCATTGTCACTCCACAAAACTCGACAAACGCCGAATCTGGGGAAAAACTCCTTTAAAAGCACCTTTGCTGTAGTAAGAGCTGTATTATCTTTCGTAGCATATGCCTCTATCCGTTTACTAAAGGGACAGACCACTACTAGAACATACTTCAAGTTATTACAGCGTTCTAGCTGGATATAATCCATTTGCAGAACCTAAAAAGCTGTTCGCGTTCCCTTTCCAGGATTATACTGGAGACAAATCAGACAAGACTGGACTATCTTTTTAGCTGTGCCGGCAATCTCTGGATGATCCCAAACTTGCAAAAGCAACTTCGCTATGGAGGATGCTTCAACATGTGCAGGCCCATGTGCCATATGAATCATGGGGTGTAAATAGACTGTGGGTAGTTTCCACCTGGTCATGTCTTTATGTTTCCAACAGCCCTCATCATCCAATGCTCCCTCCTTGGACCATTTGTCCAGTTCATCAGCAGAGGCAGATCGCTGCATCATGTCCAGGACCTCTTGCCTGGCATCATGCCAACGTTCAGCCTGTGACTTAACCACATACATGGATGTAGTACTTCACTGCATTGCAGTCTCACGGGCTGTGTGATCCGCGAAGGCATTGCCCTGTCCTATTTTATCAGTCACTTTCTTATGCGCACTACACTTAATAATCGCTACTTTCTTAGTCTTAGGGTATGTCAAGGCAGTAAGGAGATTATGTATTAATTCCCCATGCACTATTTGTGTCCTGTGTGATGTAAGGACGCCTCTTTCCTTCCAAAGTAGCCCAAAATCGTGAGCCACTCCAAAGGCATATTGGCTATCGGTGTAGATGTTAACAGACAGGTCTGTGCTAAACTCACATACTCTTGTCAGTGTCGTAATTGCATAAGCAGCTGATATCGTGCCATCGAGCAACTTCAGACAAGACCCGTCAACCCACAATTTCCCATCAACTTCAGAAAAAGGCATATCTTGTAGGTCAACCCGACCCTTTGTCTGTTCCTCAGTAAGGAATATACAATCATGAGACTCTTGTGACTGAGACTGAGTAGCTGGGAATGGCAATAGTGTAGCGGGATTTAAAGTCGAACATCTTTTCAGTGTGATATGAGGGGCCAAGAGTGTCAGTTCATATCCTGTCAAGTGAGCACTAGTTAAATGCTGCGTTTTCATCTGGTTCAACAGGGCATCGACTGAATGAGGCACTAACACAAGCAATCTGTGTGATAAGACTATTCCCTCACTTTGACGTATGGACACAGCTGTTGCCGCCACTGCTCGAAAACACCCAGGCAACGCACGGGCAACTGGATCAAGGACAGCTGAGAAATATGCACAAGGACGCTGCTTATCACCATGTGTCTGTACTAAAACTGAGACAGCGCAACCGTCCCTCTCGTGTACATAAAGTGTGAAGGGCTTAGTGTAGTCTGGTGTTCCTAATACTGGTGCAGAACAAAGAGCTTGACATAACTGCTAGAAAGCATCCTGACATTCAGTAGTCCATGGGAGGGGCATTGGAGTGTCTTTAGTCAAAAGGGCCAACAAGGGTTTGACAATGTAAGAAAAACTAGGAATCCACTGCCTACAAAAGGAAGTAAGACCAATCAGTGCACAAACATCCTTCTGAGTACGGGGCACATGTGTGTCTGAAATGGCTTGAATGCGGTCTGATGTGAGTGCACGTCGCTCCTTAGACAGGAGGTGACCTACATAGGTAACCTGCTGTCTACAATTTTGCACTTTTTTCCGAGAGACCTTATGATGGTGAGATGCAAGGAATGAAAGTAATGACAATGTTCCTTCTTCACACTGTTCAGGGGTATCAGCAGCGAGAAAGATGTCATCAACATATTGAATATGAGCCACCCCTTTCGGTACAGGAAAAGAATCAAGCTGTCTTTTCAATGCCTGGCAATAGATGATAGGACTCTCTGTGTACCCCTGTGGAGCTTTACAAAATCTGAAGGAACAATTATTCAAAGTGAAGCCGAACAAATAACGGCTATCAGGATGAATAGGGATCGAGAAGAAAGCATTCTTCAAGTCGATCACACTGAATGTAGTTGCAGTCGGAGGAACCATAGTAAGAAGTGTTGTGATGTCAGAGACTACTGGGTATTGGGGTACTACAATCTTATTAACCTCCCGTAAGTCAATGATAAACCTGTATATTTTAGTATCAGTGCCTTTATTTCAAGATGGGAAGGATAGGACTATTGCAAATATTGTAAGGGACTTCTTCCACAACCCCTACTTTAATCAGATCTTGAACAATACGTATTAGTGCCACTTTACCGTCTCGAGATATTTTATATTGAGGCAGTCGAGGCAATGAAGTGCCCTCCTTTACTTGAATATGCACTGGTGGGATGACCATTTGTCCCACATAGGTATCTGATGTAGCCCACAAGGTACTAGGTAGTGATGCCAAAGCAATATCTTCTCTAATTAAACAAGACTTCTCAACCATAGAATAGTTATCATTCAAAATAACATGCACACCTTCTGGGGAACAACGTATTGTAGCACGAAAATGTTTGAGCATATCGAGACCCACAATATTGTCCGGCGTGTTAGGGGAAAGCAGAAAAAGACAAGCGGCAGTGAATTTATAAACATGAAATGCAAGTGGCTGTGACAGTGGGCTAAGGGAAGGTGTCCCATTGAATCCTATCGATGTTATTGTTAAGCCAGACAGGGGAGCCCTAGGAACCAATTGTTTAGACAGGGCGCTACAAGTAGCCCCTGTATCAACCAGAAAATGATCAGTAGAAGACAAGACGTTTGCATCGACATAGGGACCCTTCTGATCTACTGAGACTTCAACTGGTTCCTTATCCCATCCTAGGCATTCCTACACATAATTCGAGCCCTTCAAATCCTGGGTCGGATAATCGGACATTTGATATTGATTTCCCCTGTTAAAAGTATTAGAGGAATTTTGAATATGCTCAACTGCCTCAAACCTAGTACGATAATCCATACCTCCCCTATTTCCTAAGTTCCCTGGGCGGCTTCTCATATGTCCTCTACCACGCTGATACTGCTGTCCTTGCAAAAGGGGGCACTCAAAACGCCAATGTCCAATCTCCTGATCAGAAGACAAAGTTGTTTGAGGGAAAGGGGGTGCAACAGGACGATACATCGCACATCTGCCTCTACCATCACCTCTATAGGATGGACCATAAACCTGAGCTAACATAACCTTCATCTTTAAGTCTTTAGACTTTTTATCTTCATTGCCCTTTGCTTCCAATTCCTGCCGTTCATAATACTGAGCCATACTCAAAAGAGAGACTAGGGAAGACATAGTCCATGAACTCTCGCTGGCCTTTAGGCGACTAGCTATTCCTGGCAACATGTTCGCGACAAAGTTGTCAACAAACAGATGCTTGCCCGTGTCATCTGTCAATGACTGCCCACTAAAGTCATGGAATGTCTCTTCAAAACGTGTAAAGAAATCAGAAACTGATTCGTTAACTTTCTGCTTACAAGACGCTAACATAGTCCAATCTATCTTTTTAGGAGGTATAAGAGTTTTCAACTTAGTTCTTATAGCATTTGGGAGGTCTAATATCTCTTGTGGCGGTTTCTGTGCAGGTTCTCGTGCTGCGTCTAGTCTCTCTAATCTACCCAATTATCTCCAAAAGCTGTACGATCGTCTACTTTCCGAATCAATCTCCACATATCAGGGGGTAAGATAAGCTCAAAAAACATGTCAATATCAGGTAAAGTCATAGTGCAAGAACTAATAGCTCCTTCAACTTCCTCATAAAAAGCAGCTGGATTTTTCCGTGGGTCAGGCAAAGCAGCTTTAAGAGCCATGACATCCGCTCTACTCCAAGGAGTATAAACCCAATTATAAACAAAATATCCCTTTGCATCAGTTGAATCTTTATTGTCACTTGTACCTGCACCCGCAGGAGGAACATATAAAGGCACAGCTTCACGCATTGGTTTCCCATGAACTACAGAAATACTGGTTTTCTTATCTGTCCCTGGATCTTCATCATGTGACACGGGGGACTGAACTGTTTGTTCAGCTGGAACTGTACCAGCTGTCTTTCTCTCCTCTCGCAAACGGAATGAATCAGTTCGTAGTTTAACCACTCGTCTAATTAAATCGGCCACCTGGGAAGGGAGAAAAAGACCATCATTCAATTGTTTATGATCAGATTTTGTATCAGCAGGCTCTATATCATCGGAATATTTCCTAAAACTAAGTATTACTTCCCCTGTAAAGGACTCAACAAAATATAACTGCTCAGATTCTGGCCATTGCTGAACCATCGCTATAAGGTCTGGAGCAGAGGTGGTACCAGAAGCTGCTTTACGAGCAGCAGACCTAAGAGCGGCCGCACGCTCAGCAAACAAAGGCGAGCGAGTCTGCCGTCTACCTTCTGCATCTGTCCCTTTTTGACCTAAGAAAGATGTACCGATATCTAAATTGTCCTCAGGGGCAGAGGGAAAAGTATATGGATGTGGAGATCGATCTAACAAAATTGAATCAGCCTGAGGTTTATTAAGTACAGGATAAAGGGGGCCCCGGATAGGGTATTGGCCATTTACCTCTAGACGACGCTCCCTATCCTCTTTCTCTTTTATTTCTTTCATCTCTTCATTTTTCAGTTCCAGCGCTTTCATATAGATATTTTTGCCCTGTTCTTTATCTGCTATAACTTGCTCTTTTATCACTCTCTCATGCGCTTCTTTCTCCCACATTCGTACACAATCAAACATATCTTGTCTGATTTTATGCTTGAACACACATTGTTCCACATACTGAATCTTTCTAAGAACAAATGACCCATTCAGTGGCCATCGTAAATCAGGATCCTTTTTTGTGTATTTATTCCACAATGCACTATACATTATGGAAGAAATACCGTGTTTAACGTACATGTACCTATTCGGCATCCCTTCAGGGGTAGCCGGCTGACTTCATTCTAAATCCCTTTTGGTACCTCCAAGAAAGCAACACATCTTATGAAGCGTGCTAGAAACAGGCATGCCAAAAATATTATAGTAAAAATAATATTATAACAAAATGGTACTAATCACAAATATCGTACCATTCCAAAATCCAAATGTTAGAGAAAAATCTCCTCATTGCCTGCTTATGTATGTTGCAATGTACATATTACCCAAACCAAACCAGAATCTTGGCCAAGCAAACCAGAAATCAAGAGTGCCGCTGTAGCGACCTTACCAAACAAAATTCTCCAGCCTCCAACTGCCAAGTTCTGAATTCGACCTAATGGTCACTGTAAGACAAACACCAAAGGGATCTCAGTCGGGGACCGTTCACCACCTGGAGGGTCAAATCAGGAAAAGCGGAAAATCACTTTGGTCTGCAAAGACAAGGGTCTCCTCGTGCAGCGTACTTCCTCAGCGAGATTCCAAACCTCTGTCAAGACCACTCTGTCGGGCGGCCACGTCTCCGATGTGCCCCACGTGGCGGGTGCCAATTTGTAGAAGTGAGCCTTTTCAGGGGCCCACCAGTGAAGGGGTTCGCCCTTCTTTGTCCTTTAGTCCTCAGTCCAACAAAATAGAGATTGGCACGGAAGCTGTAATATCAAAACAATAGTTTATTATCACTCATGAGTGGGACTACATCGATACAGAACCCACAGACAATGTATGAGGCAGTACATGGAATACAGAAACCAGGGTGCTTTTATCCACCTTTTGTTGCAGTGTAAGCATGGAGACTCAAAAAGAGGCAGTACAAGTATGCACAAGAATAGCTATTCACATATATGGACATACAGAAATCACTTAGTCAACAGAGTGGGAGGGGAAACTGAACTGCTTACATCAGTTGGAATAGCCCGACAGTTACACTCTAAACAGGTGCATTCTAGCAGCTACAGGCCTTCCTGAGCATGCGCAGTGCTCTGGCTCAGTACTGAAGGAGTTAACTATAGTTGATGACTCAGGCAGAATAGCAAAGCAGGCGACAGTGAAGACGGAAGGAGCACATGGCAGGCACATGGCTAACTAAAATGGATGCTAAAACAAAATGGCTTCAGCTCATGCTAACAGCGATTTCTGTCGATTTTCACACGTCTGTTACAGATACTCAAACTCTTTGGCAAGTATTCTGGTTTCTGAATAAATTGGAGGAAATTAGTGTTGTATATGTTCTTGGGGTGGTCACCGAGAGGTGCACTTCCAAGTTCTATCACTTTTGATATGGCTGACTTTAAATATCTTGGAATCTACTATGTGGAACCGGGAAATGTTACTACATATACTACATATAAATTTATACATGGTCCTTGGCAAATTGCAAAAATACGTGGGGGTATTGATGGAGTTTGCAGCGGCCTCTTTTTAGGTATGTTTAAAATGACTGTTTTACCTAAATTCATATACACTTTACAAAACGCACCATGCCGGTTGCCGATGGAAGTTTTAAAAGAAGCAAAGGCCGAAATAAGGACGCTCCTGTGGGATGGGAAGCTGTCCAGAATAGCACTTGGAAAACTGGTCAGGGAGGTCTATGAGGGGGAACTGGTCCCCAACAGCATATAGTGAAAGTCTATTCAGAAACATTCAGCTATTTACTATTACTCCACACTCTGGTGGCCCATATACCAAGGGGAATGAGCAATCATTGAGGAAGTTTCCTCCCTGGAAGATATCATTTTGTCCGTGATCATACCACATAAAGCCATATGCCTAATTTATAAGATTATAGTCAACAATATATTAGACCCACTAGAGGACTTAAAGGAAAAATGGGAGGAACATTTTGGGATATTTTCTAGAGGGGGAATGGGAAGAGGCGGTAGGTGCTCCTAGAGAGGTCTCTGTAAGGACTAGTGCAACTAAAAATGCTGCACAACGCCTATACCACCAGCACACTCCTTCAAACATTGGTAGCGGGACGAGTGGTCATTCTTTAAGTAGGTGTGGCAAAAATAATTTTCTTCACACACTATGAGAATATCCACAGTTGGAGGGTTTTTGGACGGGAGTGGGAAAGTGTCTTGCTGATCTGACATGCTTCCAGGAGCCACCACCAGAGAAACGGGCAGTGTCAGATCTGGGGAGAGAGCACTATGCAATGATAACCCAAAATTATTTACAGATTGGAGCGTATGATGGCCACGAGAAATGTTGTCCAGCGGTGGGTGTGGTTCCCCTTCATGAGCTGGAGAATAGAAAATGGACATGGATTGGTGCACACTGGCCGAAAAACAGATACATGAAGGGAGAGGATTCCCCAAAAATGGGAAAGATAAGGTTGCCTTGGATGACAAAACAGGGTCTGTCCTGAATTCTATATGTGGATGGCTCATCTGGGCCTAGGGTGGATGCTTAGGTGTTAGGGATATGACGCGCTAATAAAATAAAGGGTATGGCCAATGTAGTTCTTATAATGTATTTGGAGTAGTTACTGCAAGGTTGTGCTGGAGATTGTTATTGGTTGCAAACTTTATATAAAAAGATATATATAAAATATATATTTCTTCGAACCAGGCAAAATTGCTCCGAAGAGGTAGAGTTTGATCTACCGGCCGAAGAGATGCACCAAAGATTTAGAGAAAGAGGAAGCCCCATTGAGGTTTTGGAAGGCGCCCTTAGAAGGGCAAAGGAAAAGAAACGTGAGATCCTGTTGGTGGTAAAACCAAAGGCTGTTTCAAACAAGTATGATTCTGAGGTCTCTTAATATATCATGGATTATGATATGTCCAACTTTGAGATTAGAGAATTGTTAAAACAGAACTGAAAGATACTTAAATGGACAAAAAACTCGAGGATCTACTGCCAGAACATCTGAGTAGAACATACAGGAAAACAACCTCATTGGGAGACCTGTTAACCAGAAGTTACCGAAATCCTGAAAAACTGGTGCGATCTGGAATTGGCAATTGGTTGTCAATTGAAAAGAAAGGATTTTGGAAGTGCTTTAAGAGTAAAGACTGCAATGATGGACAAAGCTTAAATACATTTGGGACGATGCATGGGAAAAACAATAAAATAAATGAATGGATAACATGTGGAACCACATTTGTGGTTTATGTTCTAGAATGCACTTGCGGAAAAAGATTTATGGGAAGTACTGAACATTAACTTAAACTCCATTTTACAAAATCTTCATGCAATAAAGAATAGGGACTTTTCATATACCATGGCAAGGCAAAGGAAGTACAAAATGGAAATGCCAGCTAGTATACAACACGCGGCAAAGAATCCCCGGGGTGGTAACAGAGAATTGAACTTGCGAAGAGCAGAGTCAAAGTTGATAAGTCTGATGGGAACGGAGCACCAGTGGGGTTTGAATGCAGACGCTGAACTTCATGTCCAACTGTGACCTCTGCCTCTTTTAAACTGATAGTTTTTACAGCAGAGTATAAAAGTGAATATTCCCAGATACCCTCTCCCCTCTTATACTGCTATTTGCACTTTACTGTAATAGCACCGTTGTGAGATTCACCATTTTCTGAATGTGGTATACATATGCTGACAAGAAGGTGCTGATAACATATATAGCAATATTTGAAATTGAGGGAATATCTTTAAATATAATGCATCTAATTGTGATCTGTGAAATAATGCTTTTTTTTTTTAAAGCTTTATTTAAATTTGAAAAAGCAAACAATACAAAGATAGCGGCTGTGCGTTCAACAGATATCAAGTAAGTAGATACACCTTGACACTTCCGGTACTCAGATAAAAAATACCACATCAGCAAGGCATCAGACATCAGGACCCCATTTACCAATCCATCATCAGCATCTGTCCGACCTGAAACAGGAGAAGCTCGGTTCTGTGAAATAATGCTTTGCCCTCGTGTTCTGAATGTGCATGCAGTATTATATGTGTATTATTGCATGATCCTTCATAGAAATAGTCAGATGTTCCTGTGGACATATTAGCATTATATCTTGTACTTTACACACATTTTCTGGGCATAATTTTGATTTTTAATTAATGACTTTTGCATTGCATTCTCTTTCACCATATCTGCACTTTACTGTATTTACACTTTCTAAAAAATAAGTGCTGAATAGATATCTGTGCATGAAGTTTTGAGAACATGGACAATGTTACTTAACACATTTGCACTTTATATGAATCTGAAGTACTGTATGCAGATATTGCACTAAGTTGAGGAATTGCTAAAGCATTCGCACTTTATAACACAAGGAGCTACTCCAATTGTTGAATTTGCACTTTTTGAAAAATAAGTACTTGATATGTATCTGTGCATAACATTTTGAGAACATAGACGATATTGCTTAATGCATTTGCACTTTAAACTAATCTGAAGTACTTTATGCGATTATTGCACTGAGTTGAGGAATCGCCAATGCATCTGCATTTTATAACATACGGAAAGACTCCAATTATTGCATTAAAAAATTGTGAAGTTTGGAATGATGTTATACATTTGCATCTTGATTGTGTAATTCAGTATAGCATGAATATTTTTGCACAAAGCCTTATGAACATAGATGACATTATTTATTGCATTTGCACTTTAATGAATCTGAAGCTCTATATGTGAAGATTGCACTGAGCTTGGTAAATTGTTAATGCATTTGCACTTTAAACCACATGCAAACATTCAAACATATCTTCTTGTTTAAACAATGGGGCATATTTACAAGAAAATGGTGCAGAGTGGTGCCGCAAGCAATTTTGCTGCGTTAAGCTGCGTCATTTTCTAAGATTAGGAATGTGCCATTTTTACAATAATACGGTGCATGCGCCAGTGCAAAAGAAGCAGCCTAGTACCAGCACAGGCACCCTTGCACCATGGTGCGAGGGTGCCTGCGTTGCAGGGATGATTGATCTCCCTTCCTACACAAAAAAAGTCAGCAATGACAGAATGCAACACACATAGAAAGAGCAAATAACAAGGACAAATAAAAGTATTTCTCCTATTGCGCAAAACATTTTTATTCCAACAGTCGGAGCACCCACAGCAACACTCATTGCACACTCCTTTGCCGCAGAAAACTGTGTCAAGGAGGACCATACTTACAAGGCGCTTTAAGTCATGCAAATTGGCTTCGTGCCACCTTGTAAATAGGAATCATGGCAGAGCACAACCGGAGCTTCGCAAACAGTGATGCTCCTGTGGTGTAATGCCGTTGTAAATATGCCTCATTGTGTTAATTATAGCATCATCAGTGTATCTCATGGTAATTTACCGGCAAATATTGTTTTTTTAATTTGAAGTATTGTATGTGAAGATTGCACTGAGCTTGAGAAATTGTTGATGCTTTCACATTTTAAATTACACACATCCAATAGATTTTCCTGCACAAGCATTGAGTCAACTATCATAGTGCCAATGTGTCTCATGGTACTTTACCGATTTATAAAATGCACAAAACAGTGACTTCATAACTACCCAACCCTGGTGGGTGTTGCAAGTCCCCAGAGTCAGAGAATAACCTTCTTTGTGGACGTTTTCACCAGGGCTACCTGTTTTGTTGGATGAATAGCGGCTTTGCTCGGCCGCGGGAACGGCCCACCTCTGTGCGGATCTGGTGCGCTCAGACTTCTGCGTGCCTGCCCAGGATAGAAGGCTCGAGCTGGAGGATGTGATACAAGCAGCTCCCACAGACTTCAGGGGTTTCTCAGACCCACTGCTGGATTTTATCTGGACGTTATTCAAACATTCAGCAGCATCCACTTGGATTCTATTTCTTTGAACACTACATAGACCAGAATCCTTGGGGCTTATCAATTATTCGTACACGCCCACTGTGGCGGAACATTAAAAAAATTGAAACAGGTGTTCAACTATGGCTGCTGTGATGTTTTTAGGTCGAGGACTACCGGTCTGCCGAAAGGCAGAACCGGAAGTCGGAGATTTAATGACTTGGAGAAGAGGGGCTTGAACCAGCCCCTCTTCTCCCCTGTTCTCCATTGGCTGGCCTCGTAAATGCTGGCCAGCCACTGGAGAAGAGGTCAGTCACTCCGATCAGGCCCCGTCCTTTTCGGATCGGGGGGCGTGTTTTTTGCGAGAAGTCTCAAGGAGGAGACAACAGCAAAACACGCCCCCGAATCCGAAAACGACGCTGCGTTTCTCCGAGGCATTTCTTCTCTGCCTCGGAGAAAGGCGGTGGTGTCTCCTACCAGCAGAAGTTGATTCCTTACACATGCAGTCTTTCATAGTAAAAAGCCTTGTAGAAATAAATCGATAATGCTCTCTCTATCGCGAATCAGATTTCCTCTGTAGTATCCCCGTGTGTTTTTTCACCTTAAAGTCTTGTTGTTAAAGTGGCAGGTATGGTAGTCTTCATTCTAACTGTAAACATCACAACATATACAGAGGATGATGGTTTCAGACTAGCAGCTGTTTCTCTTGTTTACATCAAAGAACACAAGTGAAGTGTCTCAGTTAATGCCAGCCTGAGCCGCGCAGGCGTTCTGATTTTTGGCTTCGGATACAATGGCGGCTTTTCCGGTGTCGGAAATAGTCATCCCTTGGTAAATGCCAAAACAAACAGGGTCAGCAAACACTTCTGCTTCTGGGTCATAATCGCATGCCCATAAGAAAGATGGCGACCTTGTCCAGCACGGTGGGGGGGTGGGATCATTGGAAGTCACTTCCTGTTACGGCCCTGCCTGAGTTAAAGATGGCGGCCGTGGGGGTGCTGGAAACGGTGGAGAAGCTGCAGGCAAGACTGACCGGTGGCGGCGAGCCTAAGAAGGTAAATACCGGGACACTGTCTTATTTTCCTTTGTCTCGTTCTCTCTCTCTGCCCTTCTGTCGGTTCCTCTCGCACCCTCTATCTTTATCTCTAGATTTGTCTTTCTCTCATTTCTCTCGTTATGTGGTTCTGTTGCCCGCTTTCTACACCTTCCTCTCCCTCTCTCGCACTATCTCGTCCTCTTTTTTCTCGTTCTCTTTTTCTTGCTCTTTATGTTATGTTAAGTTAACCATCATCTTGTTTCTCTCGTTATGTGGTTCTGTTGCCCGCTTTCTACACCTTCCTCTCCCTCTCTCGCACTATCTCGTCCTCTTCTTTCTCGTTCTCTTTTTCTTGCTCTTTATGTTATGTTAAGTTAACCATCATCTTTTATGTCGCTTTTATCTTTCTTTCTCCTCGTTCTCCTGCTCTTTCATTCCCTCCCCATTCACTTCTCCCTCCTCTCTCTTGTCTCCTTATCGCAGACTCTCTTTTTCTCTTGCTTCCCTTGCTCGATCCATTTGATTCTTTTCCTCCTCTCCTTTTCTCTCCCTCTCCTCCTCTATTTCCCTTCTCTTTCTCTGTCTCTCTCCCCCCTCCTCCCAGCGAGCCTGTTATTTTCATTATTGTTTTTTTAGCTCTGTGAAGTCGCACCGATTAATGAGCGATTTTATACCCTCCGTATATCCAGTGAAACCGAGCGCGCGCGGCGTTGTGCTTTCTCGCCCCTCTCGTTCAGCCGTGTCATCGTTTTTCACTACAAACAGCCGTAATGAGTCTGCCCGGGACATAAAAAGGCAGCGTAAGCTTTATTCACCCGGTTATCGAAAGTGAATGGCATGGTTCAAAGAGCCGTGGGCACCAGGGATTATAAATAAACAAGTCGCACGCATCTTTCGAGAGCATTTGCTCTGGGCGTGAGCGTACTTATAGAACTAATAGCCCTTTACTTGCTTCAGGTATTTCATATAAAGATGACAGGCCTCGAGGGTCAGCGCGGGGCTGCAGAGAGAACATTTTTATTGCAGCAGGAGCAGGATGGTGTGTGGGGGTACCCCGGGAGACCGGTTTAGTCGGGACACAGAAGAGACGAGGAGCTGAAACACTACTAGACAGCACATTGTCGTTTTTCACATTTAGAATTTGAAGCAGGGCACAGAGTGATGTGCCCCAGATCACCCCACTGGTTGGTCTAGTGCCGGAGCTGGGACTGTTACGCAGGGCGCCAGATTGAAACTGAGGTCCGGGCAGTTGTTTTGCCAGAGAACACAAGTTTTCCCTGGGAAGGAGATTCTCAGTGACACATTGTTAAATCCCTTATCACATCACCAATCTTCACGTTTCCCTCTTTTAATATGTTCCTCAGAACGTGTTCCCTTTTGTGGCGAGGGCTCATTGTGTGCTTCAGGGCGCATCGTCCCGTTACCCCAATCCAGCAATCCTGTAATGTCTGGCATTGTTCAGGAATCTTAAACTCGAAGCTGCCACCAGGAAGCCATTTAACCCTCACTTCTTATGCGTGTCTCGCAGGCGCGCAACACCCATTGGACTCAAAGGGCTTCAGCCCCCCCCGTCGTGTGTGGCAGCCCGGGAGGAGACAGATTCCCGGCGCACACACAGCCGCACCCGAGCACTTCCCAGGTCTTTAAAAGACCATTTGGATGTTAATGAGGCCTCGCTGTTGTTTCACCCCTTCTAAGAGCCCCTGCAGCTCCATTCTGACTATTGCTTAAGGATTCAGCCCCCCCAAAAAAATTTCTTAGCCCCCCCCCGAAATTTGGCTCTAGTTGCGCCTCTGGTGTCTCGTGTATATGTTTACTAAGAAGTCTTGTATAGCGCTGAGTTCAGGTATGCAGTCATTTTAGAGCGCTAAATTCGGCCACACATGCGCTAAGCAGTCCGCCCAATTTGGCTCTAGTTGCGCCTCTGGTGTCTCGTGTATATGTTTACTAAGAACTCTTGTATAGCGCTGAGTTCAGGTATGCCGTCATTTTAGAGCGCTAAATTCGGCCACACATGCGCTAAGCAGTCCTCCCACCCGCCAAACAGACTAGTAAACACACAGCCGTGTAACATGGCTACGTTTATTGAACACACATATGCTTGTTAAAGATGAAAATGGAGTTGATATTATCATTAAGAACATATCCCTGAGTATCGAGACGCACTATCCACAAACATGAAGTCAGCCGCTACACGCTCCCGCTAGCCGGACTACTCCATCAACACAGACACGTTTTTACATGTATGCAGTTCATGTTTACCATGACTCCTTCCCCCAGATTCCAGAAGCCTCTCTCACCAGGCCTCATCCTTGGCGGACTGGGTCACTGCTCCAGTGCTTTAAATGGGCCGGTACTCACCGGTAAGGAGTACCGGCACTTTTATATTTTCTCCCCTTGAGTACCGGAAAGGAGAGTACCGGTACTCATTACGCCCGGTTTTGGTGCGGTTAGTGCTGCGCTTCATCCTTGGCAGGTCTTTCTGCAGGGCCTAGAATGGGTTAAAGCACCTTTCGAACCAAGCTGAAGCCTGGGCTGCACTGGTTCAAAAGCGCCAGCAGAGCAGCTGCCTTCAGTAGAACACAGAGCTGCGTGTGCATCTCTGGAGTGAAAGGTCGAGTATCCCTGCAGGGTCCCTTTCAGAGGGGGTCTAAAGGTGACAGAAAAACCTGATTGGCGCGAGCGTGGGCCTCATTGTTCAGGGACACAGCTTGTTAGTATGCCCATTGTTTTAATTCCACGCACATCTTCGCCCATCAACAATTTAAATGAGAGGGATTTGCATGAAACACAATCCCGGCCCTCTAGATTACATCAATGCATTCATGCTTTTTTTTAAAAAAAGTGCAGCACTAGTACGGATTCGTCAGTGTGCCATTTATTGGAAAACATAGCCCCGCCCCAAACTCCGCCCTCAATCCACTACTTTTTTTTGTGAGTACCTGCACTTATTCTTTTCCATTTAAAGCACTGCTGCTGGCCATTCCTCCACGAGGGGTGTCCCTGGAGTTTCCTAAATGAATCCACTGAAGAGTGAGGTTCTGGCACCCCTCGGGATCAGATATGAGATCTCCCGGCTGCTGTAATAGGTCCCCTCAAATTCTGTAGAAAGTCTGGAGGCTCATCTCCAGTCCTCCCTTTCTCCCAGTCATCAGGTTCCAAGGTGGATGACCACTGGCTTCTTCAGCTCAAACATTCTGGAAAAACGTCTGTGTTGGACCCGGACTTTCATATCCCTGTCATACTGGCGAGAGTTCAGGCAAGACCGGATAACGCAGCTCCGGCCACCTGCCTCTGCCCCACACCTAACAGAATTATCCTTAAAGCAAAGTCAGCAGGACATGAGGCAACCCCCAGGTGTCCTGGTACCCACTGACAGTGGCATGATCCCAAAACAAGCTTCCTTCTCGCCAGTCTATGAACTCTCTCTGTACCTCCACCCAGACCAGCCTCCGATGAGTCCACAGCTCCCCAGACCAGCCTGCCATGAGTCTACAGCTCCCCAGACCAGCCCCCTATTAGTCCACAGCTCCCCAGACCAGCCTCCGATGAGTCCATAGCTCACGACACCAGCCTCCCATGAGTCTACAGCTCCCCAGACCAGTCCCCTATGAGTCCACAGAGCCCCAGACCAGCCTCCGATGAGTCCACAGCTCCCCAGACCAGCCACCGATGAGTCTACAGAACACCCCGAGGGTGTTCCGGTGGCAGCATTCTCCTCTTCATCTGTAACATCGTGGAACTCGCGACTTTTATCTCTTCTATTTATCACTTTTTAAGATTCATCTAAAAAATGTCTTTTTAATTAATGAATACATAATCTTATTGCTTTAGTTATTGTCGTAGATTTGTTAAACTCCTTAGCACCAAGTGGATCATGCATATGTGCTCTTAATAAACGCTTTTAACACAACATGACATAAGCAGGAAGAGACAGAAACAAGCTTTTACAATGCAACGGTCTCGGCATTGTTAAAGTTAGAGCTATTGGCATTGCTCATGACAATGCCGTTTCTTTAAATGTTTTAAAAACAAAAAACATAAGCAAAAATAATGTCATGAGCAATGCCAATAGCTCTAACTTTACCAATGCCGAGACCATTGCATTGTAAATGCTTGTTATTGTCAGGCTTGTGAACAAGAACGGAGGCTCGAAACGCGTCGTGCCATGAAACATTGATTGACCCTTGAACTGTTGTTGTTGCAAGTCCCCAGAGTCAGAGTCAGAGAATAACCTTCTTTGGGGACGTTCCCACCAGGGCTACCTGTTTTGTTGGAGATATATATATATATATTACCTACTGGCGGTCGCCAGTAGGTAGTTATAGTTAGGACCACGTTTCCATAGGAAATCCGCAACATTCTATTTTGAATAACTTTGGCGCCGGTCGACGAATCCTCGCGAAATTTTCAAAATAGGTGGGGCGCTACGCTCCGCTCCTACCCTGAAAGTCTCGGGGGATTCGTCAAGCGGGGGCTGAGATAAAAGGGGGGTCCCAAAACGCGTTTTTCCCATGCATTTTTCCATAGGACCTTTAGACAGGGCTACAGCCCGAACGGCTGAACAGAATTACTAGAAATTTGGCAGAGAGGTAGTCCTCAGGTCAAGGAAGTGCCTTTTGTAGGTTTGGTGTAAATCTGTTCAGTAGATTCTGAGAAAATAGCCTTTAAATCAATATATATATCTGAGCCAGCTTACGGTGCGCTTACGGTACGCTTACCGTACGCGTACGGTGGCGTGCGCGAGCGCGATTCTGATTGGCCCTTAGATCTTAGTAAACATTCGAATCGGTCGAAACCAGGAAGCGGCGGCCGCCATTTTCTCTCTCGCACTCTGAGGGGGGAGCTGATAAACAAATGCCAAAAACATATAAAGGGGCTGTTTAGACAGCGCCCATGCACATTGTGGAAATATGGATTTTTATGATCAGTTATGTCCCCTATCTTGGACCCCAACGGTTCTATGTACATGTTACAAGTACATGTATGTTCCCTCCAGTTCCAGTTATGAAGACGCAAATACATATGCGTCCACCGTTAACATGTCCTCTGTTGATCCGCCATGAATGGGCCGGATATTCCATTCCTAAGTACGAAAGGCCACCGCCTTTATATGGTTCACTTATGCCATTTTACAGTCCAGGCAAGTAGGCCCTGATTCTGTCATCAAGCTTTTCTTGCTTTCTGTCTCTGAAGCTCCAGTCCGAGCCAGCATCTGTGACCATGAACTTTGTCTCATCCTCTGCGCGGCTCACGATGCCTGACATCAGCTTGCTGCCTGCCAAGAACTGTATTTCACCTTCGGAAATTATCTGCTCCGCTCCCTGCCCAATGCATTCCTGTCTAGTAGCTTAAGTAAACATTCTGCCAGCTACCGAGCAAAGGCCCGGCTTCTCTGTCTTTATGCAAGTAATTCATAGCACTGTTACTATGGAAGATTCCTGCCCTCGCATCTAGTGTAGACACTTAGACGCTTGTACACGCACTAACAGTCAGTATAGTCAGTATAGAATAAGATTCTACTCCAAGAAGGCCTCTCTTTTGGATAACATAGTTCTTTAAACATAGGATGTTAGATATGATTTGGGATTAGGTTGACTTGACCCTCCAGACTTCTGTCGCCACATGTAGAGCTAAATGTCAAGTCCCCTTCACCCCCTAGCTGCACGTCAATCACACGTCATGCTGCTGCGCGCGCATCTCTGCAAAGTATTTCTGCTGACATTGCGAAATTATTTCATGTAACCACCCTCTTATGACATCACATCTGATGACGTTCTTTAAACACACCCAGTTACGCCTATCTTTGCCACGTATGAATATATTATCTACACTATCAATTGTTACGCCTCTTGTATTTGCTTCACTGTAATGCTTATTGTATAAAAGTAATTGATTGTCAATAACGTATGTACTTCACTTCCTGAACCTTCGTGGTGATGGAACCTGGAGCAACCGATTATAATCGACCATTGGAATAAAGCCCATTCCGAACCTCTAATACCACGGATTCTGCCTCTTATTTACTGAGCTATTTTATTATGTTTCTGTATCAAATTAAGTCCCGGTAATTAAATTATTTACCACATAAATGGCGCCCGAATAGGGACACTTTCTCATCTCACGCGCCGGCGGTGCGTTGCAGGCCCGGTCTCCTGCCACAGCTGGACGGACAACGACGCGTACCAGCAGGATTTCCTGTATCTCCCTCCGGTCAAGCGGGGGCGACTGAGGCTGCGATCAACACCCAGACGAGGCGGTGAGAAGTGCGAAGTATCCCGACCAGAGCCTAGCTGAGAGAGCAAGATCCGAGGTATACAGAGGCCCACCAGGTTTCCGATGTCCTGAAGTGTCCGAAGTTGTCGAGTCGAGTCCAGTCCGGTTCAAGTTCAGTTCAGATCCGTTCCGAGGCCTTCCGTTCCGAGCTACCCGGTGAGTACCATTACTGGGGAGGCGTTCTGACGTGCACATAGGTTGTGCCGGTCAAGACGGGTTTGGGTACACAAATCCGGTCTGCACTGTTTTAGCAGTGTATCTGTACTGTTTAGCAGTATATCTAGTATATCAAGTATATAAATTCAGAAAATTTCCGTTAAATGCCGAGTATTATGTTTAGTGATTAAGTTTTTTTGATCATCGTCATCATCATCGTTGCTCATGTAAATGTTAAATGTTAAATGTATTGATATGTCCTGCATGTGGTATGAATGACTGTTCATTATTGTGTTTTATTGTATTAAGTTTGTTCAAAACCAAGTATCAGATCAGTTTTCAATATGCCGCTCTTTTCAAAACTAAGACAGATCACAACTAGAAAAGGGGTACTCGAAGAAGCTGTTCCTATTCCTCCTAGGGACACTCCAGGGTACTTCATGTATCATAAACACGGCCTAGACGCTATATTATTTCTTGATCTATGGGTAGACTACACTAAGGAATTACCAGAAAGTCAGAGGTGGCCCGCAACTGGGACCTGGGATGCAGAGTGCATCGTGAAAGTAGAGGAAGAATTATGGAAAAAGAAAGCTAGACAATCACAGAAGGACGCCATTGAATTATGGCGTAAAGAATCGTATAGACGAACAGAAAAAGCACGTAGACAGGAAGAGAAGAGTAAAGAGAATTCAAATAAAGTTCAAGAAAATCTATTAATTGAAGAAGGTACACGAGTAAAATCAGAACAAGTAGACAGACAAAGACATGCCCTTATGAAGGGTATGTATCCCCTTCTGGCCGAGGGATTACCTAAGGCTACTGCGGGGATACCAAAAGACTTGCCACCCCCATTATTTCCAATAAAAGTACATCCTAAGGGGCATCCTAGAACCGCAGAAGATGTTTTTCTTTCCTCATATTTAGATGACGCAGCTCCCGAGTATGCTAACCCCGCCCCACATAGACCGTCGGCCGGGGAGGTTCAACGCCAAGATCCTGTACCTGTATCCTTACAGCATCAAATCCTGACACAAGTTCCGGCAAGCACGTCCGTTTCCACTTCCGTTCCTACAGCTACTTCTATAGCTGTGTCATCCACACCTATAGTTGCTGTATCGCGTTCTACGAATCCTTTCACGCCCGATACTCCAGACGGGGCTACTGGAGGTGCTACCAATATTTTTTCTACGCCACCCAGAATAAATAAACTTACCTTTCAAGAGTCAGCACATCCACGTACCCCCAAACTCATAAATGCCCGCACGCTTAAGGAACTTCTTATAGATTGTAGATATGACCCTGTGCCCGGCAAAGAGGACGAAATGATCATGGCATCATTACGTATCAGACGAGCCGCGGTGTATTTAGGGAAGTTACCAGGAATGACTATGCATCTAGATAATATATATCATTATGTCCAAACAGGGCGAGACCCTGAATGTATTAACAGAGCTATGGAATACCAGAAAGTGGAGATACAAGGGGAACTGTTACGTTTCCTCATAAATTGCGTAATCAGAAATCAAGACCGACCGGGGGTAGATCCGGAAATAATGCAAACTCTTACCAGATGGAGCCAGAATATATCAGAAGGGAGACATGATAGGCAAAAATGTATAATAGCCATGTGCAGAAAGATCCGTAAAGAAATAGAACGCCTACACGAAGAGAGATTAGCGGTAGACCAGTTTGAACAAAACGAGGAGGAGGAAGGATCAGGACTGCCCACAGGACAGTCAGACACCATAGCCTATGTAGGTAGAGGAAGATCTTGTAATAGTACCAGATGTTTTACTGATCCGATACGTCCGATATGTCCAGATAATAACAGGAATTTCCAAACACCTATAATAAATATGAGATCCCCCGAGCATTCGTTCCAAGCCGCTGACAAATTACTGCGAGAACGAAGGGGTTATCATTTTCTCGATTCTATGGATGAACAAGAATTAGCCAGGTCAGCCGTTCATTGGATTGACAGTCCCGGAAAATATGGTGATGATACAGTAGCACACACATTTTTGAACCTCACCCCAGATGAACAGCGTTTAGCTGGGATTTATATGATTCAACAACTTCTTATACTATATAAAAGCCAACATTCAGATCCTGGTCCCTTACCTGATATATTGACTGAATTACTCACGAATAGATGGGGAGGTTCAGGTACTAAGTTAATTAAGGAAATACTAGAATCCAGAAAACAGTACATTCTTTTTGTATGTCCAGAACATGTTTCACTGCCCATCAAGGAAAGACCGATGTATTACATGGACAGACAGAATCCCTTACGAGAAGTACACCCAATAAAGGGCGAGGACAATCAGTTTAAACGTATATATGTATATACGCCCATATCGAAAATAGAATTGTTAGAAATGAAGAAAGTGGTACCCAGTCATGACAAAGACCCAGCGGGTTTCCACCGAGAAATTAAAGACATGTTACTCATGGGAGAGTATACCTATCCCGACATTATGACAATATTAAAGGTATTAATGCCTGCTGGCATTTATGAAAAACTCAAGGAAAAAGAGTGGGAGGTAGGAGACCAAAAGATAGAGTGGACAGCATTAGAAAATGAAGAAAAGGCCCGAGGTCCAGGTTCGGGGCTTGGGGACAAAACTAAAGCACTGCCAGGTTTACTAGTACAGGTACTGCCACGTTTATTAACCACGAAAAAGGAAGACTGGGGTGCAATCTCAGCCTGTAAACAAAAGCAAGATGAAGACACTAGTGATTTCTATGCCCGATTCGAAAAATGTTTTGGTATAAATAGTGGTATAAAAGCAAGTAGCGAGTCATACCCACATCTGTTTGTGACAAAATTAGTTGAAAATTCTTTGCCCCAAGTGAAGAATAGAGTATTAAAATTCGAGAGTACATGGCAAGGTAATACCCCATCACAAATGTTACAAATGTTACAGTATCATTACAATAGAATTAGAGAAGAACAAGAACATGAACAGAGACGCATGAAAGACACGAAAATGAAAATGCTAGTCTCCCAGACAGTTCCAGCTGAAGGACATAAAAAGGGTACGACACATTCCGGTGATTCAACAGGACCTGTAAAAGGGACATGCAATTACTGTAAAAGGCCAGGTCATTACGTACACGATTGTCCAGTTTTAAAACATAATATCGCCATAGGTAATACAAAAGAAAGACCACGGCCACCCAGACAGGATCAGAATGAACAAGGAGCTCCGCAACATGCACAGTCCATGCCAGTTCCACCACAGTCTATACAGTTTGTGCCAGCCGCACCAGCGTTGCCGGCTGCTGCCACACAAACCACGACACGACAGCTGTACCAGACCGCACAGTATGACTATCCTGATTATCAACGATACGCATGAACCAGCCTGGAGAGGGAAGTTGACTTACCCTTTATTGAGGTCCCTGTAGACCAAGAAGGACCTTATGTACATAGTGAATTATTAGGCCAAGATAGAAAATTTTTACTCGATACAGGGGCAAGCCGAACAACAATAAAACGTAGTGAAGTTCCAGGGGCACCCCTCTCAGGCTCACAGAATATTTCCCTTGGTTTTTCAGGAAAACCTATTGTTAATGAAGTATCACAGCCTCTTCCACTTACGATAGGACCCTTGACCAGAACTACAGATTTATTACTTACTAAATCATGTCCAGAAAACTTGTTAGGAATAAAAACACTGAAAGCTCTAGGAGCTATAATATGTTGTTCTCCGGAAGGAGTAAGATTGTTTTTACGTGATTTCAAAGGTCATTATGTGTCTCGAGATATGGATTCCCGACTGCAGACTTTACCCACACATCTATGGGCACAAGGCCCTACAGATGTTGGTTGCATGAACATTACACCCTATCGAGTCACACTAAAGGCAGGAGTGGTACTACCACGAATGCGACAATACAAGTTACCCCCAGATGCTGTAATGGCTTTACTGCAAATCATTTACGAACTTATCGGCCAAGGAGTGGTTGTGGAGACCGACTCCAATGTATGTAATTCACCGATAATTCCGATTCTTAAATGAACTGATCCAAAAGCTCCCCCAGTATATCGATTGGTTATTGATCTGCGCGAATTAAATAAATGTATTGTACCGCAATACCCCGTAGTTCCAGACATCTCTTCATTACTGACAGCTATTGATTCCGAAGCAACATTCTTTACTGTAATTGATCTCAAGAATGCCTTTTTCAGCGTCCCAATAGATCCGGAAAGCCAATATTTGTTCGGATTTAGTTTGAATGGACGTAGCTTTAAATTCACACGCGCACCTCAAGGATTTACAGAAAGCCCCAGCATCTATAGCCAAGCACTGAAACGAGAACTCGACAGTATCCACATGCCAGTTAACACTGCTTTGCTTCAATATGTCGATGATCTGCTGATCACCGCCCGAAGCGAACCTGAATGTGAAAAAGCATCACTGACGGTTTTACAATTTCTAGCCGAAAAGGGGCACAAGGTGTCCCCTTCTAAGCTGCAATTCTGTGTCCAGCGAGTTATTTACCTTGGTCACTCGCTGTCCAAGGAGGGAAGGCAGCTTACACCAGATCGTATCCAGCTAATTGCTAATATGCCAATACCCAAGACACAAAAGGAGGTGCGGGCTTTCATAGGCCTCACTTCATATTGTAGGCAGTGGATCCCTCAGTATGCATTTCTAGCAAAACCACTCATTCAGTTGACAACACAGGAGGCAGCCACATCGACTGTCCTCCCTTGGACTCAGGAACATACACAAGCTTTTGAAAGCTTAAAGACAGCCTTATGTCAAGCACCTGTTTTAGCAACACCATGTTACAGAAAACATTTTACACTCTTTGTTACAGAACGAGAAGGTACTGCCTTGTCAGTACTCACACAGGAACAAGCAGGATCACACAAACCGTGTGCTTATTTTTCTAGTACATTAGATCCCGTAGCTCAGGCTCTGCCTGCGTGCCTGAAATCAGTGGCAGCGACAGCTTTAGCAATCAGACAAAGCGATGCCATAGTGTTAGGACATCCATTGACAGTACAAGTACCACACGCAGTAGAGGTTCTTGTGAATCGAACGCAAACACAACACTTGACTATAGCACGACTTACAGGGTATGAACTAACATTGTTTCAGCCACATATAGAAATCAGACGTTGTAACACATTGAATCCTGCCACACTTTTACCTGTAAATGGAACAGACCCATTAGCCCATGATTGTATTGATGTTATTACAATCACGACGAAACCCAGACAAGACTTGACAGATGTTCCATTGTCAGATCCAGACCTGACGTTGTATGTAGATGGTTCATGTATGAGAACAAGTACAGGAGAGTTAGTGGCCGCTTACGCAGTCACAACAGACACTGAAATTATTGAAACCAAGTGTATAAATACCTTGTCCGCTCAAGCAGCAGAGCTCGTCGCTCTGACACAAGCCTGTATTCAAGCCACAAATAAAAAAGTCAACATATACACTGATTCACGTTATGCATTCGGAGTTGTACATGACTTCGGCGTGCTGTGGCGAGAGAGAGGTTATTTAACTTCTCACGGTGCCCACATTCAGCACGGACCCCTCATTCATGCCTTATTAGATGCAATACATTTGCCCATTGCAATATCGATTATGAAATGTAAAGCTCATACGAAAATTACTGATATCATTTCTCAAGGCAATGATCTAGCTGACAGAACAGCTAAACAGACTGCTCAAACTCAAACATCCGACATGACAAAGACAATAGTCCAGACACCAACACATTGCATGATGGTTAAGGATCCCGCTCTTGATGTAATTGACATACAGACACATGCTACTCCAGACGAAATAAGGAAATGGACTGAGTTAGGAGGGATCCAAACAGATCAAGGATGGATGACGAAGGAAAAATCTGTGTGGTTCCTTCCTGATTCAATGGTCCAAGTCATTATTAACACTGTCCATAGTCCAGCGCATCTAGGAGAGAAAGCTATGCTAGACAGCATTCAACATATTTGGTTCAACAAGCATTTACGAGCAGCAGCGAAACAAAAAGTTCGTACCTGTATGATCTGTTGTCAGTTCAACCCAGGAAAAAGCATTCCCGTAGAGCAGGGTGGATTTCAGCCTCCTGATCACCCTTTTGAAATTCTCCAGATGGATTATATCCAGATGGAACGATGTCGAGGATTCAAATATGTTCTCGTAGTTGTCTGTGCTCTTTCCCGTTGGACCGAAGCGTACCCGGTTTCAGATTACACTGCCCCGACTACTGCCAAGCAGCTAGTTCGAGAATTCTTCCCACGATACGGTTTACCACGTGCTGTCTACTCAGATAACGGCCAGCCGTTCTCATCCGAACTAATGAAACACGTTTCACTTTTGTTAGGATATCAGTGGAAGTTTCATTGTGTCCGACACCCCGAGGCAGCAGGTCTCGTGGAAAGACATAATCAAACTTTAAAAATCAGACTGTCCAAAATATGCAGGGAAAAAGGTGTCGACTGGGTAGTAGCATTACCAGTTGCACTCTTTTACATGAGAATGGTAGCACACTCTCGAACAGGGCTATCCCCGTATGAGGTGATCTTTGGCAGACCACCAAATATGTGGGGGACGCCTATACCACGTAAAATAACTGATATTGACTGTAATATGCTGACAGATTATTTGGCTTCCTTGATGTCTGCACTACAATCTTGTCGTTCACAGGTAGCTGCAGCTTTTCCTAACAACACTGAAGTGAAACCCCATGACGTAATTCCGGGGGATCTCGTTTTAGTGAGGAACTTTGATCGAAAGACTCAGCTGGATCCTAGGTGGAGGTCGCCTCAGCTCGTGGTATTAACGACGAGGACAGCCGTGAAGATCGAAGGCAAAAAAGGCTGGGTACATTCAAGTCATATCAAGAAATTTTATGGACTACCATCAGATATAAAAACTACACCTTGTGTGTCTTCACCCATTGACTCAAAACTTCCTTTTGTTGAAAAGAGTAATGCCGAACTTTATAAACTAAAACTCAGGTCCAATCAGTCAAGCAATTTGATTGTTTAAGTCCTCTCCGAGGTGAAGCGGTTGAATTGTCTCTGACATGTATCCCTTGGACCTGAATAGAGAATGCACCCGAAAAATGCTGAAACGACAGGCGTACTGTAAATCACTGCGTAGTCATTGTACAGTGACGTTATTAATTTTGTTTTTCCTTAGTCTTTTAATAATTACTGCAAGTATATTGTTGCACATATGTTATCCTATTTCTAGACATGTTTATAATATTACTGCTGAACATTCTTTTAGCGAATTACCTCCGCATGAATTGTCATACAGATTTGCGCTGCGCAATAACACTTTTATTAGTATGTTACATCATTCACATCAGGTTAGCAATGCTACAAATTGTTGGATATGTGGCCGACTCCCTCCCTATCAGAACTATAAAGGAATTCTACCTCTTTTTCCATACCCGTTCACACACAACGGCTCCTGTGGAGCATGGTTTAGTTTAATTAATTCCCAAGATTCGAACTCTGCAGTTTATCAAGACAATGGGGTATGGGGAAATCCGAACTTAGTTTTACTTAAAGTCTGCCACCCCAACAAGGAGGGACTTCCCAAAAGAACAGGAACTGATCTAGAAAATGAAGTATATGGATTAGGTAACTTTACGCTTAATCTCCTGATCTTGAATGTCGAATCCGAAGCTAATCCAAGTTTGCCCGCCATGTCAGTATTTCCAGTAAAAGGTGAATTATGTGTAAGAAAGAATGGTTCCATACATATGGGCCATAGTAGATGCACCACTGTAATAGAATTCAGTGATCAAGGCAAGTCTACATTTAGAGCTTCCCGCCATTCCTATTTTATATGTGGTCAGACGGCATATGTACGTTTGCCTCTAGATTGGGATGGTACTTGCTACATTGGATTCCTTTTGCCACCTGTTTTCCTAGCTCCTCCTGATTATCACAGAAATACTCATTTAGTACACAATAGAGAAAGGAGAGATCTCCCAATAGTCGACTACACTGAAACAGCATGGGAAAAATACACAGATTTCAATAAAGGTCTCTTTCCCTATATAGGTACCGTTACTAATAGTAAGCTGATACGTAGATTGACTAGAACCCTTGAAGCAGTAGTGAACGAAACTATTTCCGCCTTAGGCAATTTAACAGAAGAGCAGTCTGCTATGCGGATTGTTGTGCTTCAAAATCGTCTTGTCCTTGACGTCATCCTGGCCGATAGGGGCGGAGCTTGTAGGGTCATCGGATCAAGCTGTTGCATTTTCATACCAGAAAATTCGCCATCTGTATATAAAGCTATAACGCGCCTTCATAAGATTGTAAGCCAGATACACCAGAATCCAGGCACCTGGACTTGGTCCGGTTGGTTTTGGAGCGTGTTATCAGCCTGGGGATGGAGAGTTCTATCCTTCCTAGGTATTGGCTTTCTCATACTATTCAGTTGCTGCTTATGCCTGCAATGTGGACCAGCGATTTGTGGTCTGTGTGCCACATCGTGCATTCCACATCAAGATTTTCATTCAAGATCCCGGAAGAAGAAAGAAGAACAAATGATGCTATATGAACAGATCAATGGATTAATGAAGTTTGATATCTCTTGACGGGCAAGTAGGGGACAAGGAGGGAATGTGGAAATATGGATTTTTATGATCAGTTATGTCCCCTATCTTGGACCCCAACGGTTCTATGTACATGTTACAAGTACATGTATGTTCCCTCCAGTTCCAGTTATGAAGACGCAAATACATATGCGTCCACCGTTAACATGTCCTCTGTTGATCCGCCATGAATGGGCCGGATATTCCATTCCTAAGTACGAAAGGCCACCGCCTTTATATGGTTCACTTATGCCATTTTACAGTCCAGGCAAGTAGGCCCTGATTCTGTCATCAAGCTTTTCTTGCTTTCTGTCTCTGAAGCTCCAGTCCGAGCCAGCATCTGTGACCATGAACTTTGTCTCATCCTCTGCGCGGCTCACGATGCCTGACATCAGCTTGCTGCCTGCCAAGAACTGTATTTCACCTTCGGAAATTATCTGCTCCGCTCCCTGCCCAATGCATTCCTGTCTAGTAGCTTAAGTAAACATTCTGCCAGCTACCGAGCAAAGGCCCGGCTTCTCTGTCTTTATGCAAGTAATTCATAGCACTGTTACTACGGAAGATTCCTGCCCTCGCATCTAGTGTAGACACTTAGACGCTTGTACACGCACTAACAGTCAGTATAGTCAGTATAGAATAAGATTCTACTCCAAGAAGGCCTCTCTTTTGGATAACATAGTTCTTTAAACATAGGATGTTAGATATGATTTGGGATTAGGTTGACTTGACCCTCCAGACTTCTGTCGCCACATGTAGAGCTAAATGTCAAGTCCCCTTCACCCCCTAGCTGCACGTCAATCACACGTCATGCTGCTGCGCGCGCATCTCTGCAAAGTATTTCTGCTGACATTGCGAAATTATTTCATGTAACCACCCTCTTATGACATCACATCTGATGACGTTCTTTAAACACACCCAGTTACGCCTATCTTTGCCACGTATGAATATATTATCTACACTATCAATTGTTACGCCTCTTGTATTTGCTTCACTGTAATGCTTATTGTATAAAAGTAATTGATTGTCAATAACGTATGTACTTCACTTCCTGAACCTTCGTGGTGATGGAACCTGGAGCAACCGATTATAATCGACCATTGGAATAAAGCCCATTCCGAACCTCTAATACCACGGATTCTGCCTCTTATTTACTGAGCTATTTTATTATGTTTCTGTATCAAATTAAGTCCCGGTAATTAAATTATTTACCACATAACCATGTTAGTTGAGTCTTCAAAGATCCCCCAAGGCAAAAAACGGTAATTTTTTATTTTTCGAAAATTTCGCCGATTACGCTTACCGTACGCTTACCGTACGCGTACGGTAAAAAATTATTTAAAAAAATAAAATCCACACTCTCTCCACCCCGTGTGCAAATGCTGGCCGAAGGCCACCATTTGTGCATGGCCCATTTGAGCACAACATTTCCCCCAAAAATTTCAACAGATTACCTATCACAAGGAAGCGCATAATATGTCCTCCATGTGCGCACGGTGCGCGAAGCGCATCGTGCGTACATGGCCCATCTAGCGTACCGTGGGCACGCGGTGCGCGTAGCGCACCGCGTGCCCACCGTGCGTGCACGGCACTAA
This sequence comes from Triturus cristatus, assembly GCF_964204655.1. NCBI lineage: Eukaryota > Metazoa > Chordata > Amphibia > Caudata > Salamandridae > Triturus > Triturus cristatus. Next base: position 237,708,449 of record NC_140586.1, on the reverse strand, counting down.
CTGCGTAAAGTGGGCGCGCGGTGCGCAAAGCGCACCGCGTGCTCACTGTGCGCGCACGGTGCGCGAAGCGCACCGTGCGCGCACGGAACGAACTGCGTTAAGTGGGCGCGCACGCCACGAATGGCGTAAAGTAACTTAGCATTTAAAAAACCGTACAAATTCACTGAAAAAACCATAGGTTTCACACACGTTATAGTTAGGAATTAGCATTTAAAAAACCTTGCAAATTCACTGAAAAAACCATAGGTTTCACACATGTTATAGTTAGCTGGACATTTTACTGATAAAAAAACCAATGAAATTCCCCCGTTATAGTTACTGTAGGCAACTATAACTCACGCGACCGTAATCCTCTGCTGATGACATATGTGTCTTTATGAAAAAAAAATATTTGTAATATATGTATAGCTAAAATTTAATGGAAGAAGACATGGGCAAATAAGTGTCTAAATACAGTATTAGCAGTAAATCCACACTCTCTCCACCCCGTGTGCAAATGCTGGCCGAAGGCCACCATTTGTGCATGGCCCATTTGAGCACAACATTTCCCCAAAAAATTTCAACAGATTACCTATCACAAGGAAGCGCATAATATGTCCTCCATGTGCGCACGGTGCGCGAAGCGCATCGTGCGTACATGGCCCATCTAGCGTACCGTGGGCACGCGGTGCGCGTAGCGCACCGCGTGCCCACCGTGCGTGCACGGCACTAACTGCGTAAAGTGGGCGCGCGGTGCGCAAAGCGCACCGCGTGCTCACTGTGCGCGCACGGTGCGCGAAGCGCACCGTGCGCGCACGGAACGAACTGCGTTAAGTGGGCGCGCACGCCACGAATGGCGTAAAGTAACTTAGCATTTAAAAAACCGTACAAATTCACTGAAAAAACCATAGGTTTCACACACGTTATAGTTAGGAATTAGCATTTAAAAAACCTTGCAAATTCACTGAAAAAACCATAGGTTTCACACATGTTATAGTTAGCTGGACATTTTACTGATAAAAAAACCAATGAAATTCCCCCGTTATAGTTACTGTAGGCAACTATAACTCACGCGACCGTAATCCTCTGCTGATGACATATGTGTCTTTATGAAAAAAAAATATTTGTAATATATGTATAGCTAAAATTTAATGGAAGAAGACATGGGCAAATAAGTGTCTAAATACAGTATTAGCATCAGCAGAGGATTACGGTCGCGTGAGTTATAGTTGCCTACAGTAACTATAACGGGGGAATTTCATTGGTTTTTTATCAGTAAAATGTCCAGCTAACTATAACATGTGTGAAACCTATGGTTTTTTCAGTGAATATATATATAGATATATATATATGCAGTTCCTATCCATTTTCCTTTGGGCATAGTTTCACATTCAAAGCCCTCAGATGGGCCTCGGCGAACAGAAAGTCCATTGATCCCTTGCCACTGCTTCACATAGTGGACTCTGTGTATCGGAGCCCGTGACCCCCATCGAAGGGATGGTGCAATCCTCGCGGCCGGACTGCCGCGTGAAAATTAAAGCTCACAATTGCCCGCTAGGCAGGATTGCACTCGAGCAGCAGCCTCAATTTCAACGGGTAAAGGACCTCCGTGCACGCCGACAACTGCATCTTCCCTGTCATGGGTGAAAGCCTGACGCGTTTCTGAGCCGTGTTGCTCGTCTTCAGAGGCTCGACCTGGGAAAGAATTCTAGGGACACACCCACACATTTATAATTAACCGCCCTCAAATAGGAATACTCAAATGAGCACAACGCTAATGGATTGTGGGTGATGTAGTTCGTCTCCATTTCCCTTTGGGCACAGTTTCACATTCAAAGCCCTCAGATGGGCTTCGGCGAACAGAAAGTCCATTGATCCCTTGCCACTGCTTCACATAGTGGACTCTGTGTACCAACAGGATCCTTGATAAATGTGTTCACAAACAAGCTGCAGCTGATTATCACAAGCTGTCCTCTGGGTGCACCAGCTTTTTTTTATAAGCAAAATCTCCCAAACTACAAATAACACCAACGTGTTTTTTTAAGAGTACAGATGCTTGCCAGCCAATTTGTCTTAGATTCGCTTTTTTTTTTATTGTTTCCCGTAAGAATGAATCTCGTGTTCTGTGTTTAGTAGAACTATAACGTTAAACGTACAAGTGACATGCGTAGGGGACAGAGTGAAGTTGAAAAGCACAGTAGACAAATTCAGAAATCCTTACATTTCGAGCAGCAAATCCGAGTGCTGCCCTAATCATGCTAGCAAAACTGCCCCTGACATGAAAAAACATGTTTACAACATTTTCTTTTTTATTACACATCGATACTGTAACAAAAAGCCCCGTTTGTATCACGGAGTTGTCTTGTGACCAGAAAACACTGCCTGCAGATGTGCACAGAGGAAGCAGCAGCTGGTGACAAGCGCATGCGCAGGATGGGTTTAGAGTGACTCGGTCCAGAGTGAAAAGGCGGCAAGTGACACATAATTACACTCTACTGAATACAACATACACTCCCATAATACCAAACAGTACCACATAATTACACACCACATAATTACACTCTACACAATTCATTATAAATATATACCACTCAGTACCACATAATCACACATCAGAAGTACACTCTATCAATGCAACATAAATACACGCCACATAATACCACTCAGTGCCACATAATTACACGCCACATAGTTACACTCTAATAAATGCAACATACACTTCACACAATACCACTCAGTGCCACATATTCACACGCCACATAATTACACTCCATTCAATGCAACATAAATACACTCCACATAATAGCACTCAGTACCACCTAATCACACGTCACAACTACATTCTATTCAATGCAACATAAATGCACTCCACATAATACCACTCAGTGCCACATAATTACACATCACAATTACACTCTACTCAATGCAACATAAATACACTCTACATATTACCACTCAGTACCACATAATTACACATCACATAATTACACTCTATTCAATGCAACATAAATACACTCCACCTAATACCACTCAATGTAACATAGTTACAAGCCACATAATTACACTCTACACAATAAAACAAATACATCCCCCATACCACTCAGTACCACATAATTACAAGCCACATAATTACACTCTACTCAATGAAACATAAATACACTCCACATATTACCACTCAGTGCCACATAATTACATGCCACATAATAACACTCTACTCAATACAACATAAATATACTCCACATAATACCACTCAGTACCACATAATTACACTCTATTCAATGCAACATAAATACACTCCACATAATACTACTTTGGCACATAATTATATGCCACATAATTACACTCTACTCAATGCAACATAAATACACTCCACAAAATACCACTCAGTGTGACATAATTATGCGCCACATAATTACACTCTACTCAATGCAACCTAAATACACTCCACATACCATTCAGTACCACATAATTACATGCCACATAATTACTCTCTACTCAATGCAATATAAATACACTCTACATAATACCACTCAGTGTCACATAATTACATGCCACATAATTTCAGTATACTCAATACAACATAAATATACTCCACATAATACCACTCAGTACCACATAATTACACTCTATTCAATGCAAAACACACAAGATGATGGACGGAATGTTGCACAATGGCAAAACACTCACCCCCAGTCACAGATCTGGGTTTAATCCATCATTATTTTGCTCACCACACCACCCCAGTTCAGACATGGCCATATGCAAATCAGTCTTGACCCTGTGCCTCATGGGAACAGTCCAGCCCGAACTGCCAAGCCATGTCTTCCCTGGACCGGAATCAAGCATCCTAGGACCGGTTTCTGGCTATCAGCCGTCATCAGCCAGGATAGCTTGACTCCAGTGGCGTAGTGAGCACGGGACCCACGTCTGGGCATACCCTTCCCACATAGGGTGAACAGCAAAACACACAAGATGATGGACGGAATGTTGCACAATAGCAAAACACTCACCCCCAGTCACAGATCTGGGTTTAATCCATCATTATTTTGCTCACCACACCACCCCAGTTCAGACATGGCCATATGCAAATCAGTCTTGACCCTGTGCCTCATGGGAACAGTCCAGCCCGAACTGCCAAGCCATGTCTTCCCTGGACCGGAATCAAGCATCCTAGGACCGGTTTCTGGCTATCAGCCGTCATCAGCCAGGATAGCTTGACTCCAGTGGCGTAGTGAGCACGGGACCCACGTCTGGGCATACCCTTCCCACATAGGGTGAACAGCAAAACACACAAGATGATGGACGGAATGTTGCACAATGGCAAAACATTCACCCCCAGTCACAGATCTGGGTTTAATCCATCATTATTTTGCTCACCACACCACCCCAGTTTAGACATGGCCATATGCAAATCAGTCTTGACCCTGTGCCTCATGGGAACAGTCCAGCCCGAACTGCCAAGCCATGTCTTCCCTGGACCGGAATCAAGCATCCTAGGACCGGTTTCTGGCTATCAGCCGTCATCAGCCAGGATAGCTTTACTCCAGTGGCGTAGTGAGCACGGGACCCACATCTGGGCATACCCTTCCCACATAGGGTGAACAGCAAAACACACAAGATGATGGACGGAATGTTGCACAATGGCAAAACACTCACCCCCAGTCACAGATCTGGGTTTAATCCATCATTATTTTGCTCACCACACCACCCCAGTTCAGACATGGCCATATGCAAATCAGTCTTGACCCTGTGCCTCATGGGAACAGTCCAGCCCGAACTGCCAAGCCATGTCTTCCCTGGACCGGAATCAAGCATCCTAGGACCGGTTTCTGGCTATCAGCCGTCATCAGCCAGGATAGCTTGACTCCAGTGGCGTAGTGAGCACGGGACCCACGTCTGGGCATACCCTTCCCACATAGGGTGAACAGCAAAACACACAAGATGATGGACGGAATGTTGCACAATGGCAAAACACTCACCCCCAGTCACAGATCTGGGTTTAATCCATCATTATTTTGCTCACCACACCACCCCAGTTCAGACATGGCCATATGCAAATCAGTCTTGACCCTGTGCCTCATGGGAACAGTCCAGCCCGAACTGCCAAGCCATGTCTTCCCTGGACCGGAATCAAGCATCCTAGGACCGGTTTCTGGCTATCAGCCGTCATCAGCCAGGATAGCTTGACTCCAGTGGCGTAGTGAGCACGGGACCCACGTCTGGGCATACCCTTCCCACATAGGGTGAACAGCAAAACACACAAGATGATGGACGGAATGTTGCACAATGGCAAAACACTCACCCCCAGTCACAGATCTGGGTTTAATCCATCATTATTTTGCTCACCACACCACCCCAGTTCACATAATTACATGCCACATAATAACACTCTACTCAATACAACATAAATATACTCCACATAATACCACTCAGTACCACATAATTACACTCTATTCAATGCAACATAAATACACTCCACATAATACTACTTTGGCACATAATTATATGCCACATAATTACACTCTACTCAATGCAACATAAATACACTCCACAAAATACCACTCAGTGTGACATAATTATGCGCCACATAATTACACTCTACTCAATGCAACCTAAATACACTCCACATACCATTCAGTACCACATAATTACATGCCACATAATTACTCTCTACTCAATGCAATATAAATACACTCTACATAATACCACTCAGTGTCACATAATTACATGCCACATAATTTCAGTATACTCAATACAACATAAATATACTCCACATAATACCACTCAGTACCACATAATTACACTCTATTCAATGCAACATAAATACACTCCACATAATACTACTTTGGCACATAATTATATGCCACATAATTACACTCTACTCAATGCAACATAAAAACACTCCACAAAATACCACTCAGTGTGACATAATTATGCGCCACATAATTACACTCTACTCAATGCAACCTAAATACACTCCACATACCATTCAGTACCACATAATTACATGCCACATAATTACTCTCTACTCAATGCAATATAAATACACTCTACATAATACCACTCAGTGTCACATAATTACATGCCACATAATTTCAGTATACTCAATGCAACATAAATACACGTAACATAAATGCACTCTATACCACATACCACCAATCAACATAAATGCACTCCACACCATGACACAAATTTTCTAAGCATAATTTCACTCAGCACCACAGTTCCAGGCCACACAATTCAACTCCACACATTTCCAATACACACCACATAATTACACACCAAACACCATTTCAACTCCACAACTCCACAATCCACAACGTACCTCCAATCCACACCATATAGTGTCACCACCTGAGCACCAAGCATCATTCATCACCACCATTTTGCATCAGCACACCACCTAAGCATCACATAATTACATGCCACATAATTTCACTCTACTCAATGCAACATAAATACACGCCACATAAAGGCACTCTATACCACATACCACCAATCAACATAAATGCACTCCACACCATGACACCAATTCACTAAGCAGAATTTCACTCAACACCACAGTTCCAGGCCACACAATTCAACTCCACACATTTCCAATACACACCACATAATTACACACCAAACAACATTTCAACTCCACAATCCACAACGTACCTCCAATCCACACCATATAGTGTCACCACCTGAGCACCAAACATCATTCACCACCACCATTTTGCATTAGCACACCACCTAAGCATCACGTCAGTCTGCCCTTGGAATATGGCATCTGTTGATTCTGCCCTAGTGTCCATCCGCTGCTCGTGTTCTAATTAAAATACTGTTTTGTAACCTCTACTCCCCCGTAATTTATGTCCCGCTCCCTCATAACAAAAAAAATTATAACAAACAAGCATAAGAACAAGCAGGAAGAAGTTGCCAGCAGTGCAAGTACAAAAAAACTAGAAAACATTTTTTATGTTAACATCTTATTTTAATCTGGTTTTTCAGTTATATATAATATCGTCTTCATTTATATAAAAGTAACAAGAATGCCTAATACTTTTTATTATAACTTTTCAACATAATGCACAGCAGTCACAATACTCTACAACATAGCCAAAAGTTCTAGCTAAACACATAAGATCCCAAAGGCGAGACCTATTGGCTATGCCAATCCTTGTTTGGTTTAGCTGCTGAATTTAAAGTTTCGGAGTGATTTGTCAAGTGGGGCTGAGAGAAAAAGGGTCCAAAATGTGTTTCCCCCATGTTATGTCTATAGGGATTTTTCATTTTTTTAACACAATCACAGCCCGAACCGCTGAACGGAATTACACCGAATTTGGCAGGAAGCTAGATATTGTTTTAGAAAGCGTGCTTTTTGTGATTTGGTGCAAATCCATTCAGTAGTTTCTTATATTTAGGTTTTAAAATTAGAGCCTCCTACTGAAATCCTACTTAAATTTAATTGGCTGCCAACGCTTCAACCAGGAAGTGTTGGCAGCCATTTGGGACCAAAATACATGATAGCACCCTATTGAAATGCATTGTAATTACTGGTAGGTTTTGAGGGTCACAAAAAGGAGAATGTATAAAGGGTGATAACAAATGTTAGTTACAATTTAAATAATTTGTTGATAGTTCTGTATTAATTTTAGAAATTGTGGTGTGTTGTAAGGTGATTTTACCCTGTGGAAAAGTCTTCTGCTGGGATTTCAAGAATCATGTTTGAGAGAAAACTGTTTTCCCGTGATTTCCCCATAGAAGTTATGGAAGGTGCTCCAGGAGCTAAAGTGAGAGCACATTTTCTGGAAATTCACACTATCTTTCTCATCCATATGAAAATTAAGTCTGACAGTTGAGTCCCTTGTGTTCTATTGCAGCCTCCCAAGGTGTTCTAAAGAACAAGTAGAGCGCTAAAGGTGTTTCTTATGATAAAAGTATGGCACATCTGAAGCCATGTTGATTGAATCAAACTGGTAAAACTTAAAACATTAAATTTAGAAAGGAACAAAATGAGGGGGTTCCGTTTGTTATAGAAATTATAGTTAGTGTTGTAGAACAAAAAAATTAGGAAACATTTTAAGTGATTTCTCAAATATCTTCCTCTTCTATTTCCTTGAAAAATTCTGACATGCAGACTGAAACATGCACTTTCAACACCAGCAGCAGACTGCAAGTTAACTCCCTGGTGATCAGCAGTTTTACTACAGTTTTCTAAGAAGCAACTAGAACGCTAACATTATGAATTTCTGCCAAAGGTGTGGTAAATATGAACGCCATATTTATGAAATCAAAGTAGAAAACTGAAAGCATGTTCTACTGAGCATACTGCAGTAAATGACAAAATGAGGGAGTTTCATAACAAATAAGTCTCCCAAGATGATCACCTCAGAAAAAAGAGCCCAAATATAATACAAATGTCACCCAAATGTAGCCCAAGTGTAGCCCAATGAGAGAAGTGTGCAAAACACGTAACTATTTTGTTTGTTTGCAGTTTTATATAGCACAGACTTGACCCAAACATATAGGAGTGCTTGACAGGAGCATCAGTTACTTTAGACAAGGACACATTCACTTAGGTTTCTAAGTGATTTGACCAGAATCACAGGATGTCAAGGGTACGTAGAAACTCGAACTTAGTCCCCCAGTTGCAAAGTCTGCAGCTCTGTCTGCAACACAACATCCTCTCCTTTAAGTGTAACATATAATCAAGTGATCAAATGGATAAAAACTCATAAAGATAGCAAATTATTTTAAAGTGCTTTGTTGCTATTTCAGAACTTAGAACATAAGTCCTCATTTTAGTTGTTTAGAGCACTAACCTTAATTTCTATGGGAATAAGACCCTCTCCTGGAGGAGGGTGTGGGTAGCAAGTTGACCACGCTGTGCAGGTGAGAAGGGCAGTGGCAGCACAACGGACCATGGAGGGCGGGAAAAGGAGGGCAGGGGCAAAAAACCATCCATGCAGTAAAGGCAAGAGAGGCTGTGGCAATATAAAAGACCATTGAGGGCCGAAGGAAGAGGCAGTAGCAGTACAACCATACATGCCAACACACCCGATTCATGCAAGAGACTACCCATGTTTTTATGCCCAAAAGGCCTTTATTTTATTTATCTCCTGCCTAAAATCTCCTCTTTTTCAGTGGAAGTCAATGGGGAAAATCAATTCCCTAGGTTTTTTTCAAAATCTCCCTCTTACCAAGTTCAAAATGTTGGCACATTTGGTACATTGAATCACGGAGGGCAGGAGGAACTGGGTAGGGACACAGACTCGGATAGGAGAGGGCAGGGGGTAGATGGGCAGGGGCACCACACTGACCTTACAGGGCAGGCGTCAGGGATTGCAGCAGCACAATCCATCACCCAGGGCAAGCTAGACGGCAGTGCGGACCATGGAAAGCAATAGGGAGGGAACAGGGCCATGCACATGGACAACAAAGAGCAGAGGGCAAAGAGGCAAGAGAAGCAAGCTGACCATAGCGGACAGACAGGAGGGACAGTTGCAGCATAACAGACCATAAAGGGCAGGAGGGAGTCGGTAGGGGAACGACAGCAGACCAAACAAGACAGAAGGGAGGGGATAGGGGTCTGTACATGGAAAACAGAGGGCAGGGGGCAAGGGGGCAGGGTAGGAGCAGCAAGCTGACCATGGAGGACAGGTGGAATGGGCACTGGAAGCACAACACACCATTGATGGCAACAGTGAGACTATAGTGGCATACACAGAGACAATGGAAGGAAGGTGGGGGGATCAGGGACAGCAAGCTGACCACACAGGGTATGTGGGAGGGGCTATGGCAGCACAGAAGACAATGCATGGCAAACAGGAGGGTTAGTGGCAGCACAACGGCCATGGTGGGCAAGAGGGAGAGGGCAGGGGCATGCACAAAAGACCATGGAGGACAGAAAGAGGGCAGGGGAAAGTACTTCACAAATGACCATGAAGGACAGACAGGAGGAGCAGTTGCAGCACAACAGAGCATGGAGGGCAGAAGGGAGTGGCAGAGAAATTGAGCATGGAGGACAGGTGAAAGGGGATAGGGGCATGGAACATGGACAGGCAGAATGGAGGTGACAGGGACAGGCAGAAGCCATCTGACCATGCTAGGCAGGTGGGAGGGGCAGTGGCAACTCCACAGAACACTTGGAGTAGATAAGAGAGTGGCAGGTCCATGAAATATGGTGGGCAGAAAGTAGGGAGCAGTGGCATGCACACAGACATCGGAGGGCAGGGAGAAGGAGAGTAGGGACTGCAAGCTAGGCAGAAAGGCTAAGCAGGAGGAGGATGATGCTGTACAGAATTGGGGAACGGAGGGCAGGGGGAGTGGGCAGGGACATTGAGCTAGATGAAAGGCAGTGGCAGCACATCTGACCATGAAGGGCAGGAGGGAGGGGCTGGTGCATGGACTCGGACAACAGAGGGTAGGGAGGAGGTGGATGGGGCAGCAAGCTAACTGTTTAGGGCAGGCAGGAAAGGCAGTGGCAGAACAATGGACACACATGGCTGTAATGAGGGAGCAGGGTCATGGACATGAAAAATGGATGGCAAGGAGGAGGGGGGCAGGAGCAGCAAGCTTGGGTGGGGGCAGCATAATGCCAGGCCAGGCCCTGCGTTCAATACCACCCCCACTGTGCATTGCAATAGGCATCTTTTTTCACGTTTAAAAAAAGCTTCAGAAATTCACTGAAAAAAACAAAGGTTACAGGGAAGGTATAGTTTGGAAATAGAATTAAAAAAAATCCGTAAGAATTTACTGAAAAAAACAAAGGTTACAGGGACATTATCGTTAGGCTCAGATTTCACTCATACAAAACCAGTGAAATTCAGCAATTATAGTTAGCTGAGCTAACTCTAACTCATGCCCCGCAATGCACTGCTTGTGACCTCACATATTACATGTATATATATCTATATAGTGCCAAGATGAACTGGAGAAAGCTGCACTCTGTAATTAATATAGAACATAATATATAATAATATAAAATGGCCATTGAGGGGGAAATGGTTCCAAGGGGCAAAGGGGGATGAATATGAGTGCCTGTAGGTATGTGGAGCATGATGCTAGCTCCTGGGGGTTGATGGAGGTTATGTTGTATTATATTAATGTTACAGGGATTTGTAAAGCACAACTAATCACTGAGGGGTATTCAAGCGATAAAGCAGGAGTGGAGGTCATCTGCAGGGTTTAGTTAAAGAGCCAGGTCCTCAGCTTCCTATAGAAATCCAGAAGTGAGGAGAAGGCCCTTAGGTGTAGAGGGAGGTTGTTCCATGTTTTGGGTACGAGGTATGAGAAGGTTAGCCCTCCTGTTCTGCTTCTGCGGATGCAGGGTGTATGTGTGAGAAACAGAAAGGCAGAGCGAAGGTATGAGGAGTTTGAATTGACAGCCAGTGGAGATCCCTGAGATGAGGTGTGATGTTGGTGCCCCGGGGGAGGTCCAGGACGAGTTTTGCATCAGCATTCTGGATGGTCTGAAGATGGTTGAGGAGGTGGTGAGGGATTTCAGCATAGACTGCATTCCATAGTTAAGTCTGCTGATGATTAGGGCTTGAGTGATGGTATGACTGGTGCTCTAGGGTATCCATCTGAAGGTTTTCTTGAGGATGTGTAGCATATGTAAGCAGGAGGAGCTAACTGCGTTCACCTGAGTAGCCATGTTGAGTTTATGATCTAATATGATCCCCAGGTTGCGTGCGTGGTTGGTGGATGATGGAGTAGGAATGAGCTTTGATGGCCACATGGTGGAGCCCCAGGGAGAGTTTTTGTTTCCAAAAATCAACACTTCTGTCTTTTCCATGTTGAATTTCAGACAGTTGGTTCTCATCCATTCTGCTACCTGGATCATGCATTCGGTGAAGTTGGATCTGGTCATGGGGGATTTTTCTGACACAGAGAGGATGAGTTGGGTGTCATGAGCATAGAAGATGATGGAGATGTCGTGAGATCTGATGACGTCCGTGAGTGGTGTCATGTACATATTGAAGAGTGAGGGGCTGAGGGATGATCATTGAGGGACTCTGCAAATCAGGTCCTTGGGCTCCAATGTGTAAGGAGGGAGTCTGACTTGCTGAGTTCTCTTGCCTAGGTGGCATTTTCCTTGAAAGAGCATGGAGATGGGAAATTGCTCTGAGGTGGTGGTGATGGGGGGTGGGGGGTGTCCTGCTTAGGGTAGGGGGATCTCGGAGGCTTATTCTTAGGTCTGGTCTTTAGACTATTTTAGTTGTCATTCTAGCCTCATGTTTTGAAAAAACATAATTATAAAAATACACACATATATACAAAGATAAAGGAGCTTTCGGGTAGTCCTTCTCACCATTTTGACTGTTCAAGTGTTAATCAAGTTTTTCTTCCATCCACTGGTGAAGAACCTTACACTAATCCAGGCAAACCTTATGGTGATTTTACTGCTCTTAGACAACAATAGAAAGCTCTCTAAGTGGTAGCTCTGGAGAGCAGCCTTCAGACTTATCCAGAAGGAGTGTTAAGCAGCTTGTTTTACCAAATCTAATCATGTAGTGTAGATTAACCGAAACAGAACCACACAGTGTATATATAAAAATAGGGCTCCCTGAACTGGGTCAAACCAGAGTACGGAAGGAGGGCACCAAATGTGCCCTTCAAAGCAGTCTGGTTGCGCTGGCAAGTGCCCCCAACCCAGCCAATACACTAAGTCCTATCAGAGAGGTGGTCACACCTCCCTATTACAGGAAACCTAGTGTTCTACCGTCGCCTGCTCAAGCTCAGCTCAGCAGCAGGAGGGCAGAATCGTGTCTGTGGTCGGCATTAGCACTAACTTGCTGACAGACCTGGAAGGCTGTTACCGGTAGTACTGGGGGCTTCCCGGAGGAGCCCTCTAGTGCATGTAATCATACCTCTAACACTGGTAACGGTGTTGGGGTATGATCCCAACAAGTTTGATACAAAAAATCCCCAGGTTAGGCACAGCCACTATATAATTAGCCATTGCGTAATGATGGATGGCCACTATATGTATCAAAATGGCTTGCAGCACTTACAAAGTCTGGAGAATGAACTCTGGGGTTTGTAGAGGCGTCCTGTTCATGTAGGGGCACCTACACACTTATAACCAAGCACCCTGCCTTCAGGATTGAAAGGCCTGCCTTAGGACCGACTTATAGGTTTTAAGTGTAGTGACCTCGAATATAAGAAAACGTATATCTGTCATAAGTGGTGTTAGCATCAGCTAACACAGGCTGCAATGGCAAGCCTGTAGTCACAGTTTGAGTGGTCTCTCATGGGTGGCCCCATACATGCTGCATCCAATGGGAGACCCCTGGTGTACCTATGCCCTGGGTACCTCAGTACCATATACTAGGGATTAACAGGGGTACACTAGTAGCCAAATGTGTAGGTATAAAAGTACTTATGAAGTCAAATTTAGAGAGGAAGCACAGTGATTAGCAGGATCCCAGTCAGACTAATAAAAAAAACATACTGACTCCAGCAAAACGTGGGGGCAACCATGAAAGCAGATCCTACTTTCCTACACAACCCTCTCCCCAAAAGAATGGAGATGAGACTAACCTTGCCCAGTTGAGTCTTCTATTTCTAAGTGGAAATATCTGAAGAGTCCATCTGCATTTGCATGGTTACTGCTAGGTCTATGTTCCACAGAAAATTCCATCCATTGTAGGGAAATGGACCACCTCAAACGTTTGGGATTTTCACCCTTCATTTGTTTTACCCATGAGAGGGGCTTATGGTCTGTCTGAACAATGAAGTTAATACCAAACAGGTATGGCCTCAACTTCTTCAAGACGTAGACCACAGCAAGGGCCTCCCTCTCAATAGTGACAAACGTTCTCCCTGGGGTCAACCTTATGCTTATAAAAGCTACTGGTTGGTCCTGGCAATCTGCATTAAGTTGTGATAGAACTGCACCTACCCCTATTCCAGAAGCATCTGTCTGGTCAATGAAAGTTTGGGAGTAATCAGGACTTTGCAGAATGGGAGCAGTGCACATGACCTGCTTCAGGTCATCAAATGTCTTCTGACAGCCAACTGTCCACTGAACTTTCTTAGGCATTCTTTTGGAAGTGAGATCATTAAGGGGAGTCACTATGGATCCATATCCCTTAACAAACCTCCTGTAGTACCCAGACAGGCCCAAGAAAGCTCTGACCTGAGTTTGGGTCGTGAGAGCAACCCAGTCCGTTATGGTCTAGATTTGCTCACCAATGGTTGAACGTGGTCTCCACCTACAAGGTGGCCGAAGTACACAACCTTGCTCTGCCCTATCTGGCACTTTGTGGACTTGATAGTGAGGCCTGCCTTCTATTGGGCATCCAGAACATTCCTGAGGTGGGCCAGGTGATCCTCCCAAATGGAGCTAAAGACAGCAATATGATCTAGATATGCTGCACTATAGGCTTCCAGACCTGTGAGAACTTTGGTCACCAACTTCTGAAATGTGGCAGGTCGATTCTTTAAGCCAAAAGGCATCACACTAATTTGATAATGCCCAGTAGAGGTTGAAAATGCTGTTTTTGGCTTGACATCCTCAGAGAGTCTGATTTGTTAGTAACCAGCTGTCAGTTCGAAGGTATTGAGATACTTGGCTGAGGCCAGAGTATCAATCAGCTCAACTGCCCTGGGAATTGGATAGGCATCAGTCCTAGTGACTGCATTGAGACCTCTGCAGTCTACACAAAACCTCATCTCTCTCTTACCATCTTGAGTAAGAGGTTTTGGCACAAGGACTACAGGACTAGCCCAAGAGCTATCTGAAAGTTCAATGACACCCAACTCCAGCATCTTTTGGACCTCAGTCCTGATGCAGTTTCTGACATGGTGAGAGTGTCTGTAGATTTTACTCTTGATAGGCAGACTGTCACCTGTGCCCACTTCATGCGTACACCAGGTGGTTTGACTGGGAGTCAGAGAGAACAAGTTTGGAAACTGATTGAGGACTTGCCTACAATCAGCTTTCTGCTGGTCAGTTAAGCTGCCTGCCAAGACTACTCCATCAACTGACCCATCAACAGGGTCCTGAGAGAGGAGATCAGTTAAAGGATCACTCTCTTCCTCATGTCCCTCATCAGTGGCCATGGCCGAGCTCAAGTCAGCCCTGTTAATAAAAGGTGTTAGGCAGTTCACATGAAGAACTCTGTGAGGACTTCTGGGAGTGCCTAAGTCAACCAAGTAGGTGACCGCACCTTTCTTCTCAAGGATGGTGTGGGGGGCCCTCCACTTGCCTTGGAGAGCTACTGGGGCCACAGGCTCCAACACCCACACTTTCTTTCCTGGCTGGTAAACATTCAGTACAGCCTTTTGGTCATGCCAAGATTTCTGAAGTTCCTGACTGGCTTCAAGGTTTTTGCTGGCCTTTATAATGCACTCAGCCATACGTGAACGCAGGGCAAGGACATAGTCCACAATGTCCTGTTTAGGAGGTTTGAGAAGTTGCTCCCAGCCCTCCTTAACTAAACACAGTTGGCCCCTAACTGGATGCCCAAACAGAAGTTCAAATGGCTGTAGCCCACACCCTTCTGAGGAACCTCTCTGTAGGCAAAGAAAAGGCAGGGTAGTAAGACATCCCATTTTCGCCTGAGCTTTTCTAATGGTCCCATGATCATACCCTTGAGGGTCTTGATGAACCTTTCAACAAGCCCATTGTACTGTGGATGGTAGAGTGTGGTAAACATGTAGTTTACATCACACTCGTTCCCCATTGCAGTTATGTAGCAAGAAATTAAGTTTGTATCTCTGTCTGACAAGACCTCCTTAGCAAACCCCACTCTGGAAAAGACTCCCAGAAGGGCCCTAGCCACCACAGGAGCTGTAGTGGTCCTAAGTGAAATAGGTTGTAGATACCTAGTGCCATGGTCCACCACCACTAGGAAGTAACTGTGTCCAGATGATGTTCGAGGGTTTAAGGCACCAACAATGTCTATCCCTACCCTCTCAATGGAAACCCCAAACACTGGGAGTGGAATTAAGGGGCCTTTGTAGTGCCATTTCACTTACCACTGGCTTGGCAAGTGACACAGGAGTGACAAAACTCCTTGGTGTCTTCAGAAGTGTGGGGCCAGAGAAAATGAGGGACAAGACTGGCTCAAGTCTTGCTTTGCCCAAGATGTCCTGAACGCAGAATGGCATGTGCTAGGGACAGAAGAAAACTCCTAAATTTCTGAGGTATAATTAAGGCTCCCTGTTTTCCATTTTTACTGATTTTTACAGATAAATAGAGACAGAAAACATAAATTTTCTTTCTCTGTATTTTTAAATGTGAATACAAATGGAAATTGGGTTGCTTATTGAATAAGGGGGTTAAAAAAAGGAATTTTAGTAAAGAGGCTTTAACAGCAGTAGATATACACAAGGTTGATACTGAAATGTGCATATTTTCATATAAGTGTACTGATTTATCTTCTGCGGGTGTTCACAGCATTGAAACCTGGCAGACATTCAAGCATGAGTGCATATTTATTGGTTAAATAAATGTGGAAATATACTAATTTCAGCTAATTTTTCTACAAAACCCACACTAAATATGGATAAATACAGATAAAATTAGCAAAAAATAAATATTGATAAATACAGATGGAAATGGTGAAAAAATAAATACCATAAAACCGGGAGCCTTAGGTATAATCAATTGCTGCCTGAGCTGTTCAAGAGAGGAGCAGGATTTCTGCTCTAGACTCAAGTCTGCCCTGGACAGGCCCCCTGCCTCCAAGAACAAGCAGTGTTAGGCCTAAGTTCGTCTGGGACAGTTCCTTCACAGGAGCTAAGATTATCTCTCTTAGGACACTGGTCTTCACTGGGAGTCTGGGAGGAGGATAATTCCTTACTCTTCCTGATCCTTCTCTTAGGAGCTAGCTGGTCCATTTTTCCAGGATCCAGAGCTCCCTCGGTGCCTACCTGTTTGGCCTGAGCCCTAGTAACAGCAAATGCACTGGCAGAGATTCCCATCATCTCTACATGTGTCCTGAACTCTACCTCAGACCAGGCTTAAGTTTCTAAGTCATTGCCCAACAGGCAGTCAACAAGTAGGTCTGGGGAAACTACACAACTCTTTTAGGGCCAGTTACCCCTCCCCAGTTGAGATCTACAACTGCCAAGGAATGATCAGTCCTGACATTGCTTGCATTGGTAACTTGGTAAAGTTGACCAAGTATGATTTGGTCAGGAGACGCAGGTTTCTCTGTCACCATAGTGACACTCTCCCCTGTGTCCCTGTATGCCACACTTTCTTGACCATTAAACAGAGGCTGCTGCCTGTACTTGCCCAAGTTAGTGGGGCATACAAGTAAAGTGAAAAGTTCCGTGCCACTGTCACACACAAGAACAGCGAGTATTCCGATTAGGCCAGAACCCACTTCAGAACCCAAAGTTAACCCTACTAATCCCTTGGAGGAACCACTACTGCTTGTACCGGTGCTAGGGGGCCTGGTTGCCTTAGGGGCAGTAGTAGTGGGTGCTTTGGTGTTAGCTTTAGAGCAATTGGCATCCCTTGCTCAGTGGCTTTTCTTCTTACACAGGTAACTTCAAGGAAGATGAGTTTTGGGACCCACACCCAGAGGAACATTTTTGGGGACCTTGTAAAGACTCCATTTTGTCTTTACCTTTCTCCCCACTCTACTCTTGGGCCTTAGAAAAATCCTGCTTCTTCTGGTCATCTCCACCACCACTGTATTTCTGCTTCACCCTGGTGCGGACCCATTTGTCTCCCTTCTTTCCCAATTCTTGGGGAGAGGTAAGATCAGAGTCCAGCAGCTGCTGATTTGGACAGATATTAAGGATGTGCTCCCTCATTAATAAATTGCACAACCCCTCATAGTCATGCACTTTACTTCCATGAAGCCCAACTTCCACAGCCTTAATAGCACCATTTACAAAGTCAACCCAGTCTTGGGTGTGTGCCTTCTGTGTGTCCCTGAATTTATCCCTGTATTGCTCAGTGTTTAAATCAAACCCACCTTTGAGGGTACTCTTCAAGGCTGCATAGTTGTCAGCATCTTCCTCTTTGACAGTGAGAAGTTTGTCTCTGCCTTTGCTAGCAAAGGAGAGCCACATTATAGCTACCCCCTGCCCTTGAGGGACATCTGTTCTTTTCAGGCCCTCTCCAAAGCAGTGATCCACTTGTGGATACCATCCCCCTCCTGATAATAAGGGACTATCCTGCTCAGGTTCCTAGCATCAAAAGATTGCTCCCTGACCCTAGGGATGCTAGTGTTGCCACTATGGGAATCTAGTCCCAAATCTTCTAGCCCTCTATACTTCCAATATTTCCTTATCAAGGACCAGCTGCTCTTGCTTGATTATGAGCTTCGCTCTCTCAAGCTTAAGTAGGTGGTATTCCCTCTCTAAGGAGTCCTCCCTCTGACTAGAGATGGAGGTCCCTATGGAATTGGTAGAGGCATTAGAATTGACAGAGGAGGATCTAGACCTCCCCTATACTCTTTTCACCCTCACAGAAAGGAATAAAGGGAGACCTACCTCTAGGGTCTCCCTCTGTACTATCTGTACTATTCCCTGGGGGGTCAGAATTCACCAGTGTGGAGTCATCAGACTCTTCCTGGTCAGGCTCAGAATTAGGGTCACTGGGTAAGCCACCCGACCCATCTTCCAGAACCACCTCACCCACATCGTTCTGCTCTCCTGGTCGTCCTGCAGAATTGTTGCAGATCAGGGTGTACAAAATCTCTCTACTTCCACGGATAGAGTAATTTCACAGTTACACGCACATACACTCATCATACACTAGGGCCCATTTCACTAACATACGCTCAAATACCCTATCAGCACTGACCCTGTGGAAAGAAAACTCCTAAACACCCTGCATCTACACTGAGGTCGATAAGACCTGGTTATTGTAACTGTCCTGAAACATGATCTGAACAATCTATACAACAATAATCAAAATAGAGTACTCAATAATTGACAAGAAATAATCACCAACACCGTATTCAAAATTATGATGCTTTACCTAAAATTAGTCAAAGAAAATCAATCAGAATAAATCATTTTTCTCATAATTACCTATTCTAGCTAAATGTCAGAATGGGTCAGGACAGGTCTCTCAGTAGAAGTCTCCCGAGTCGCCGTCCTCACAGCGTAGATCCTCACCAACGCAGGTTTGGGAAGAAAATGGCAAAGTGGCAAAGTGGCAAAAACCCTCTCTAGGCTAACAATATTTATAGTATTTTAAACAAAAGAAAGCAACAAAAAGTGTTCTTTACGTCCGCTGAACCGCTGAGCAGAGCGAGAAGGAAAGGATGTAGCATCGCTACATTTGGAAAATCTCCGCTCAGGAAAATCACAAAAATAAAAAGACAGGACAGGAACCAAAAATAAAAAAGTATCTTTTAGCATCCGCATTTCCTCGGCGATGACACAATGAGCTCAGAGTTCATTCTTTATGGCTCCTTTGTCTTCCAAGGCTGTTCAGACGCATCTGGAAACTTGCCCAGAACTGCTGCTGTCCTCACGGAAAGTTTTAACCAGGCAAGGACTGTGGTCAGATGTCTCGCGACCATATTCAACAAGGCCCTCTCATCACAAATCACTCACTCGAGGCCAGGCTGCAAACGGCGGCCATGTTTTTCTAGGCCAAAATAGACCATCTTAATTGAAAGAGACAAAAACAACGTTACCACAGCATAGTGATTAAACAGTGTTAACCCCACTAATACCCTTATGTGTATGTAATTATCTAGCCTTTGCAACACTGAAAAGCATTAATTCAAAAGCGTTTTGTGCTTTAAAATAAACAGCACTCAGCAACGTTTATTTAATAAAACATGCACATCATCTAGTAAGCAACACAAACGCGTTCCCACGTGTAGTTTTCTCTTGTTAATTCATGTTGGTTAGTCGGAACATTTACACAAAACAAATAATTAGTAATTATGAATTAATAATTTTATTTTCGACAAATAGACAAACCAGAGCTTAAAAACCCAATAGATTTTCAACAGAAAATTCTGCTCCAGCAATCCCCCCTTTGGTGATTTTATCACCAAATAACCCAAAAAAAAACATTTTGTGAAAATTTAGTTCCATTTTAGGAGAAATTGGAAATGTCTTTTTCTCCTTACACAACACTGCACACCAGACACTCTTTCATCATCCCTCTTTGTTTCTAAGTAGACACTCTCCCTCAATTCTTCTAATTCAATTTCTTGTGGTTCTCTTTTCAACCTTTTATTTCTCTTTTCATTATTTCTTTTGATTAATTTCTTTTTCCCTCCCCTGTTTTACAACACAAACACACCAATCTAAGTATCAATAAAGCAACAATTATACAAGTTAAAGGAAACAATATCTTACCTATAATAGTACTACCTATTTTTGCAATAAAACTCTTAACAGCTATCACCTTATTAGCTAATTTAGTCCAAATACTTTCAGCTTCAAGTGGTACTAATTCTTCATGCAAATCAGTAATATTTTTGATATAGACCTTCAGGTCTTTGCTTTCGTCTGGAATGTAAGTGCAACAATGTTGAACTTTCAGCATTCCACAAACTCCACCCTCCTTAGCTAATAGAATATCTAGGGCAAGTCGATTTTGCATAGACATGGCACGTACGGCAATCAATTCCGTATTCACCAAAAGAAACCCTCCAGCGGTATTTGTCGATAAGCGATCCACCACTGTTGACAGTTTCCGAATTCCATAAGCATTCAAAGAAATTCCCACTGCTGGAATTAAAGCTCCAAAAATGTCACCTACTATTTCAGACCAAGTTTCTCTTTTGAAACGCATTAGTAAATTAATATGTTCTACATCTTCTATTCTATCTATATGAAAGATCTTTGGAAAGACCAGGCCCACATAACACGTGCCGTACCAATGGTCAGGCAACTTGTAATAAGCCTTGTTCCCACAAACATAGTATACTCCTGGAAAAATTGTATCTTCTCCACCTCTGAAACCCCATCCTGTGGCAATGAAGTATATATCATGACATTCACTAGTCCCAACAAAATATGTATCATATTGGGATTTCCTTCTTGTAATGCACAGCTTACCCTTCTGTGGTGCATCTAGAGCTAAAGTTGGACTAGCCCCATTTCTCAATTCTTTTCCCATCTCAATGTCCCAAATTGTCTCACTCACTTTATATTTTCCTGCTTTCTCATGCCTGCTCAATCTCCTTTCCTCCACCATATTTAGGAAAGCTTTCTCCTCTTCTTTCAGACTGCAAGTTAAATTATTCTTAAAAATGTAATCTAATGTTAATTCTTCTTTCTCAATAAAAATCTCACCAAAAGTGTTAGCTTCTTTAGCTGGATTCAGCTCTTTGTTCATTGGCAAGTGCCCAAAAATACTATCTTTGTTAGACATCTCATAATCTATTTTCCCTAACAAATAAAAAACACTACTTAATACACTACAAGAACTTCCATACGTAGCTGGTAAATGATGATAAGTAACACCCTCTGAAACGGATGCAGGTAATTGCATACAAACGTAGCAATCCCTAACTTCCATTGTTTTCACATATTCGTACAACAGCTTTGAAAAAACATTACTAGAAAAATCATTAATTGACCTATCTTTATGTATGTAAGTATTACTAATTCTAGTCGGAACTACTTTTTGTGAACTCTTCTCTGTATTTGTCACATTCTCTGTATGCATCTCAAATGTACCTATTGTAACTTTAAAAGTAACTAACAAAGCTAAAACACCCCACAGTAGCATTAATAATCCAGTACAGCAGCAGCACATTTTACACCATCTTTTTAAGAAGGCACATCTACTTTGATTATTCTCTATGTTAGCCATTTTACTACTTTGACCGTGTCTTTTGACTTAGCCTCTACTACTCCACTACTTGAGACTTTAAAATTCTGGATTACTTCGAACAATTAATTTCAGTTTCTTCTTCTTTTCACTTTCTCCAAGTAATTTTTTCTGTTCACTCAATTTGGATATTCATCACTCTTTACTTCGTTTTCTTCAACATCAAATTGTATTAGATCTTCAACGATATCCTCAGTATCCGACTTTTCATCAATGTCAGTCAAGATTACTTTCAGGATTTCACCAGTATCTTCCTCAACCACCTCTCGTACGGTCTCCTCTGGATTTCCTTGACTTTCTGCCTCTTCACCTTCAGACAGTGCCACGTACGTCCATTCCGGCGACCTATACTTCTGGTTAGGTTTTCTTATCCTCTTGATCTCTTCTGGTTCTTTTGACACTTTTCTCTTTTCACCTCTTGCTGGATTTTGACTCGACACCTCATTCACTTGTTCAGCTTTCGAGGTACTTGCTCTTATCAGTCTATATCTCAGCCTTTTTATTCTATTGTTAGGCCAAAGATCTCCTCTGATAACCTTTTTCGGTCTTGTTTCTGTATTATTTCTCTCTCCAATCCAAGTTCTCTTTCTCAGAACTCGACCCTCTGATTTCTCATTTTCACTTTCATCCGATTCTGTTTCAAATGCCTCTGATTCTTCAGCAGTTTTCTTTTGCTCCACAGTCTTTTTCACCACTGTTTGAGACTTCCCTAACTCTTTCCCTCCTCGGGTCTCCGACACGCAATCTTCTTGCTGTCTATTTGTCCCTTTACCTAGCTTGTTAAGAATGTTCCCTACACCTCCTCGGGGGTCTTCCGCAATCTGTCCCTCTCTATCTTCTTCTAACCCTGCTTCTTCAGGTACAATCTCAAGTGGTTCTTCAATCTCCTCCTCTTCTGATTCAGGAGTAATCTCTGTGGAATTGCTCTTTTCTTTTCTTTTTTCTTCACTGCTTTTCGGAACTTCAGGCTCTCTTGCAGAATCTGATCTCCTTTCTGAGACTCTCAATGGTTCTCTTGAAGCCTTTTCTGCTTCTTTTCTCACTGGTTCTGTATCTTCATCATCACTGGAATCTGACTCTTCAAAATACTCCTTACCAGTCCCATCTTTTGGGTTTGGAACTCTCAGAGTATGACTCGCATGTACCCAGTTTTTCACACCAGCACACTTTACTGCAGTTGTCGTAGTTAGAATTACTTGTCTCGGCCTTCCCCACCTTGGAACCAAGCAATTCCTTCTTCTGTGCACCTTAATCCTCACCCAGTCCCCTGGACTCAGATCATGAGCTTGCTTCTTCTCAAGTGTGGTAGCTTCTTCTCCAACCTGGTGAAACACAGAATGAACTGCGTCAGCCAGGCCTTTACAGTAATCCAAAATCATGTCATCAGTTATTGTCATCAACGTATTGACAGGTACATATGCATGTCGCATTGCACGTCCTATTATGATTTCGTGCGGACTTAAACCAGTAGTTCTATCTGGAGTAGATCTAATAGTCATTAGCACTAGAGGCAAGACATCTGGCCATTTCATGCCAGTGGCTAAACACATCTTCCCAATCCTGTTCTTGATTGTGCCGTTTATCTGCTCAACAACACCAGAAGCCTCTGGTCTGTATGCACAATGTAGCTTCTGCTGTATGCTCAATGCTTCACAAATCAAACTCATGAGTTCATTATAGAAGTGTCCACCTCTATCAGACTCAATCGTTACTGGAAACCCGTACCTAGGAATCAACTCTCTTAACAGTAACTTTGCCACTGTTATTCCATCATTTCTCCTAGTTGGATAGGCCTCCACCCATCTTGAAAACAAACAGACTACCACTAGAACATACCTCAGTCTGTTCACTTGGGGCATTTCAATGAAATCAATCTGCATTCTTGTAAAAGGACCTCCTTCTCTGCCTATTGTTCCCAGACTCACCACTGTCTTTTTCCCAGTGTTAAATTGCTGGCAAATCAAACATCTTTGACAGATGCTCTCTGCAATTGTCCTGAACTTTGCATTGTACCAGGTCTGCTTAAACGACCTGATCATCGCATCCCTTCCCAAATGTCCCTGTCCATGATAAATCCTTGCCATTGTCGACAGTATGGAGTTCGGCATTACTGGTCTGCCATCTCTATAGACCCAAACATGGTCTGTCTCTCTTGGGGCACAACCTGCCTTAATCCAGTCATTCTTCTCTTCCTTTCCTGCCTCATCCTGCAACTGTTTCACTTCATCCCACATCTCTAAGACATTAGTAAACATTACAGAACAAAAAGACATTTCACCCTCTCGTTCCCGATTAATGGACTGATTGTTTTTAGCGCAATATTGAGCAATGTCATTGGCATATCGATTGCCAACTGTCACAAAATCATCTCCTTGTCCATGAGCAGCACACTTCACAACTGCTAACTCTTTAGGCAACTGTATCGCCTCAAGTAATTTCCCAATCACTTCAGCATTCTTTATTGGAGTCCCACTCGACGTCAAGAAACCTCTTTGTAGCCAAAGCTGGCCAAAATCATGCACAACTCCAAATCCATACTGACTATCAGTCATCACAGTCGTTCTCAAATCTTTCCCAATTTCACAAGCTTTTGTCAATGCCACTAATTCAGCAACTTGCGCAGATTTCACTCCTTTCAATGGTGATGCTTCCATAACCTCTGAAACTTTGCACACTGCATATGCTGCACATAGCACACCCTCATCATTCCTCAGGCATGATCCATCCACAAACAACACATGATCACTCTCATGCAAGGGAAGATCCCTTATGTCTGGTCTTGGTTTTGTACAGTAATCAAGCACATCCAAACAATTGTGATCATCTTCTGTTTTCACACCCACATTTTCAATATCCGGCAACAATGTCGCTGGATTCACATTCACACATCTCTCAAGAGTCACATTTGATGCTCCCAGAATGACTTTCTCATATTTAGTCAGCCGACTATGTGACATGTACTGGGTTCTGCTTCTTGTTAAAAGAATTGCCACATTATGAGGTACGAATACCCTTACAGGATATCCCATTATGATTCCCTCACTCTGTTCCAGGCTTCTGCATGTTGCAGCCACAGATTTCAAACAACCTGGTAAACTTACAGCTACAGGGTCAAGTGTCGATGAGAAGTACGCAATAGGCCTCCTCAGCTGTCCATGCTTCTGAATTAACACTGAAAGTGCACATCCATTTCTCTCACTGCAGTACAACTCAAACTCCTTTTCATAGTCAGGCATACCCAAAGCTGGGGCTTCACACATTCTACTTTTCAGCTCCTCAAATGCTGCCATTTGTTCTCCATCTAGTTCCAATGGGTCTGTCATCTCACTTTTTGTCAGCTTAATCAGTGGCTTTGCTATCAGAGAAAAATTAATTATCCACTGACGACAATAACCCACCATACCCAGGAACATTCTTACTTCCCTCTGGGTCTTTGGGGCCTTCATTCCCCTGATGATTTTGATCCTGTCATCAGTCACCTTTCTCAGACCTTTTTCAATATTGTGTCCAAGATAATGCACCTCTTTCTTGCAGAATTGCAATTTGGCTGGAGATACTTTTGCTTTGTTCGCCATAAGTTGGCAGGGTATGCTCAGACGTGAGTCCCTTGCTCACTTTGCCACTGGATTCAAGCAAGCCTGGCTGAAGACGGCTGAAATGCCAGAAACCGGTCCTAGAAAGCTTGTTTCCGGTCTAGGGAAGATATGGTTTGGCAGTTCGGGCTGGACTGTTCCCATGAGGCACAGGGTCAGACTGATTTGCATATGGCCATGTCTGAACTGGGGTGGCAGAGTGGGCTAAAGAACGGTGATGGATTAAACCCAGATCAGTTGACTGGGGGTGAGTGCTTGCAATGTTCAACACTCCGTCCATCATTTCCTTTGGTTTTTGCTTTGTTCGCCATAAGTTGGCAGGGTATGCTCAGACGTGAGTCCCTTGCTCACTTTGCCACTGGATTCAAGCAAGCCTGGCTGAAGACGGCTGAAATGCCAGAAACCAGTCCTAGGAAGCTTGTTTCCGGTCTAGGGAAGATATGGTTTGGCAGTTTGGGCTGGACTGTTCCCATGAGGCACAGGGTCAGACTGATTTGCATATGGCCATGTCTGAACTGGGGTGGCAGAGTGGGCTAAAGAACGGTGATGGATTAAACCCAGATCAGTTGACTGGGGGTGAGTGCTTGCAATGTTCAACACTCCGTCCATCATTTCCTTTGGTTTTTGATACTTTTAACCCTCCATCTGCCAGATGATTCAGTAAAGCTATAGTATCTACTTCACAAGCTTCACGTGTCTTTGATGCCACAAGTAGGTCATCAATATACTGCACTAGTACTGAGTTTTCAGGCATAATCAAGCTCTCCAATGATTTTTTCAATAACTGATTGAATATCGAAGGACTCTCTGTATACGCCTGTGGGATACGACACCATGCTAAAATACGCTGGCCAAACCTAAATGCAAAAATCGGCTGGCTGTCATGATGCAATGGAATTGAAAAGAAAGCACGACACAAATCAATCACTGTGTACCACTCAGCATCATGTGGAATCTGATACAAAATCACTGACGGATTTGGCACAATAGGACAACATGCCACCACAATTTGGTTAATTTTTCTCAAATGTTGTACAATCCTGAACTTCCCATTAGGCTTCTTTAGCCCCATTATCGGTGAATTACACGGGCTACTCAGTAGTTCTCTCAGAACTCCCTGCTGAATCATTTTCTCAATTATAGGAGTTATTCCTTCAATTATTTCTGGTGTCATTTTGTACTGAGGAATGTTAGGATACGTAATTCCCTCTTTCACTGAAATTTTCACAGGATCTACATTATTCATCAATCCCACATCCTCTCCAGTAAAATCCCAAACTGTCCTTTTCACTGTGTCTCTCAGCTCTCGAGGCAAATCCTCCGATCAAACACAGCAAATGCACCAACCATTTCACTCTCTCTATTTCCTAGAGTCATTCGGTACAAAACATCCTCATCTGGTGTCTCAAAAGCTATTCCATCCGGTGTACAGAAAATTGTGCAGTTCATCTTGCACAATAGATCCCTACCTAACAGGTTCACTGGACTAGTGTCACAGACAATAAATCTGTGCATGTCTGAAAATTTCCCTATTTGTACTCTTACTGGTTCAGTAAGACGTGTCCTGATTTGTGTATTGGCTACACCAACTACTTGGATTGCTTCATCCGAGAGTGGAAGATTTCTAATATCTGTTGACCTGACAGTTGATCTCGTCGCACCTGTGTCTACCAAAAAAGTAACACTTTCTTCATTTATTTTCCCATCTACAAATGGTCCTGCCTGGTCTTTTTCTAGAGTTGCACCAAGTATGCACTCTTCCTCCTCTCTTCCGCACCGTCAATAATCACCCTCAGACTCACTCCCTTCATTCTTTAACAAGTACTGTTGTACCTGGTTAGAACGCCTTGGTTTATTTACCTGTTCATCATTGTAGAATCCTGAATCCTGATTATACTTTTGTGACCCTCTATTCTGCGGCAAGGGCGGTTTTGGCTCTTGACTCTGCTGTCTCGCAACTTTCTGTTGTTGCTGCTGTTGATTATTTCCCTCGTTCTGCACCTGTTGATTTAAGGGTTTTCCTTCATTATTCACTAATGGTGGATTGGTACACTCAGATCTCCAATGTCCCAGTTGACCACAGTTGTGACATGGGAACTTCTTTTTGGCTTCCTCAAGATTCCCCTTTCCTTTCCCTGCATACCTAGGTCTATTCCCTGCATTATTTCCTGCATTATTCGCCTGTTCCACCAACTGTGCTTCCTGTCTTTCCGCAACTTTCACTTGTGCCCACATTGCTTTTTCTTTCAGCTTCCTCTGTTTTGCTTCAATTTCATCACTGAAATATTTAGCATGTCTCAGAATCTCATCTATTTTCTTACTCTGCCAGTCCACTGTGTGCTCACGAATTCTCTCACTAATCTCAGGTCTCAGGCCATATACAAATCTGTATACAAAATGACTCAAATCTTTGTCACCCAGGTGTTCATCTCCACTGAATTGTTTAAAAGCCAGTATCAGCCTCTCGTAAAAAGCATGAACTGATTCTTTTGCTTCCTGTTGTGTTCGATCTATTTTTACCCAGTCTGTCTCTTTTGCAGGTACTTTACTCTTCAGGTATACCATCACCTGATCATATTTTCTCATTACCTCTGGATCTGGTGCTCTTGTTCTCTGATCTCTTGGATATTCCTCAGTAGGCCAACTCACAACTATTTTACACTCAGTCCACAAGTCTGCTGGAACAATTATATCAAACAGACTATTCAGGTCAATCCACAGCACTTTTGACAATTTCACAAACCTATCTACCTGCCTATACCACTCGACGGGCTTTTCTCTCAATCGAGGGAAATCATTCGTAAATGATAAAATATCCTGTCTGGTCCATGGAACATGTACAAATCCTCCTCCAGGTATCTCTCTCATAGGATAATTATCCACTGGTTTCTCATTTTCTCTCACAGGGAATGCTGAATAAGTCCTATCACCTGATTCTTCTCTTTTCTTGTACCACCTATCCTCCCACTTCTCTACATCACCCCATCTTCGCAATAATGCAACCATTTCTTTAATCTGTCCTGTTCTACCAGTACCATTCAAATTCTCAATATCTTTGTCTGTGAAATCCATCCTGTAAGACTTCTGCAAAGCTTTCACCTTATCAATGTCAACTCCCTGTTCATTCGCTATTGCTCTTAACCTGTCATGTGTATTTCTCGCTCTCCAGGTGATATTTTTAGACATAAATAACAGCTCACCTTCATGATGGTTTTTAAGAATTTCTGTTGGAACTGTCCCTGCAACAAGCTCTTCTAATTCTACACGTAACCTAGCCACATCAATTGCTTGTGAATCTTTATCTCTCTTTTGAAGAACTTTCATCCAATCATTCAAATCTTCAGCTGTTATTTCAGTAGTTTTTCTCACTGGAACCACTTTCTTTTGCGGTTCTAAAATCGGCATCCCTGAACAACCAGCTTCACTAGCATCCAGTCTTGAATTAGACTGAACCTCTAATCCTTCACTACATGTGTCATGTCTGGATTGTCTCAGATCACTACTCTCTGTCCTTCTTCCTGAATCTCCTGAGGGACCAGCTAAACTTGTTATCTTATTCCCAACATATGGAATCACCAAACCATTTTCACCTGTCCTCTGCTTGTCAAAAACAGGCATAACTGGACCTATAGTTACAGGCACCGTAACAGCTTCCAGATTCTTTGTTAACTCTCTAATCTTTTCAGTCAGCTCTGTTGTAGTTCTGGCTAATTCTCTTGTATTTTCGTCACCACCTCGATTCTCTCTCTCCCTGAAAGGATTACCACTTCTTAACTCAGGTGTCACATTTTCTGTCTCAATGATACGCATTGTATCTCTTATCGGAGAAACAACTGGTGTACTCTCGTCTGGTTCTGGTCTATATGGAGGTGGTCTCCTGTAAATCATGTCATTCAAGACCTCATCCTCATACTCATTAACTCCATATCTTCTCACTTCTGCCTCAGGAACCCTTTCTGCTCCCTCTTCAACTGTTCTCATAGGATATAATCCCTCTGACATGCTAGCATCTCGCCATCTTTTCATTCGATCATGATGAGTTTCACGATCATGTCTCCTCCCGAACATGTACCTGTAATGTCCTCCAGACCTCTGTTTCTCTCGCTCATGTACTTCCTCTTCCCATTCCACTAAAGCCTCAAACTGTGTCGGCCTTGGTCTTGGGTCAAGACATAACATCTTTTCCCGTAAATTTCTCAACACGGCCAGATTAAATGAACCATGTTCTGGAAATGCTAAAACACCATCCTCTTTGGTATACCTAACCCAATTCTCCAACCATATACAGGTATGATACCCATATCTCGCAGCCATGAAGGATGCAGGTGTTTTCGCTGGAGGTAACAATTCACCCTCTCTCGTCTTAACATCTTTATCCTTGTCAAACCACCTTTTGATTTTTCCGAACAATGTTTTTTTCTTTTTCTCTTCTTGGTAATACATTTTAGCGTTTACAAAAACTTTCTAATCCCTTCCGTATTACAAATATACAATACGATTTTTCAACCAATAACAGCGCGACTCACACTAACGCACCAATCCTGGAACGTCTACGTCACTAGAATAGCTCTTCCAATCCTTGCGCGGCTCACACCAACGCACCAATCCCAGCGCGAACACTATTCTGATCCAATATCCAATCAGAGCGCGGTCTGTTTGACGTCAGCAGTCGCTGCAGTCGCCTGTCTCCTGTCTCTTGTCACTCGTCTACCCCTCCTTTACAAAACTCTTCAGTAGACTTCGTGTCAAATTTCTACAAAATCTATTAGTTACAACATATAAACATCTCCATTGTCTGCTTCGCTAACCACAGAATAGTAAAGAAAATCTATTTCACAAGAATCCCGTTGACACAGTAGCACATCCCTCTACTCTGCCCTTCTATCATGCATTCATTAACTGTTTCCTCTAGGACTTGTCCAAAGAGTCTTACAATCAACTAAATGCCCATACATACATTCACGCACATTCATACAAGAAAAATATAGTACATACACACAGAATCCTGCTTCCCGAGAACAGCGAACAATCTAATCTGTCCCACTACAGAATTATAACACACGTCAACCAAGCAGCTTACCTCTGCCCAGTTCCTCAAACAAGCTCAGAGAATCCCTATTACTTCTCCCGCGATAAGCTTTAACGGTGAAACTTACGGATCCCTGGGACTTAAGACCAGAGTTTCACAGATAACCTTCGCTACCATACGCACTCCTTATATACCAGAAATATATTCTAATAGTAACATACAACGATGTCACTGATTCCGAACCCAGACAATGTGACGCGCAACTTCAATTGTCACACGTTTTCCTACAATCCCGTCTTTCCCGAGAGCAGCATATACTTCCCTCTGCCCTACTACGGAACTGCTACTAGCTCCCAAGTTCCAGAAGCACTACATATAACTCAACATGACGACTCCAACATATAGTATTAGTACATATACCAACATCAATCAATAATCAATAATCAATAAGCTAATGTACAAGCAATCTAATCAGATCAAGACAATCATCAATAACCATCCTAACTCTGCTACCAGGAAATTGTTGCAGATCAGGGTGTACAAAATCTCTCTACTTCCACGGATAGAGTAATTTCACAGTTACACGCACATACACTCATCATACACTAGGGCCCATTTCACTAACATACGCTCAAATACCCTATCAGCACTGAACCTGTGGAAAGAAAACTCCTAAACACCCTGCATCTACACTGAGGTCGATAAGACCTGGTTATTGTAACTGTCCTGAAACATGATCTGAACAATCTATACAACAATAATCAAAATAGAGTACTCAATAATTGACAAGAAATAATCACCAACACCGTATTCAAAATTATGATGCTTTACCTAAAATTAGTCAAAGAAAATCAATCAGAATAAATCATTTTTCTCATAATTACCTATTCTAGCTAAATGTCAGAATGGGTCAGGACAGGTCTCTCAGTAGAAGTCTCCCGAGTCGCCGTCCTCACAGCGTAGATCCTCACCAACGCAGGTTTGGGAAGAAAATGGCAAAGTGGCAAAGTGGCAAAAACCCTCTCTAGGCTAACAATATTTATAGTATTTTAAACAAAAGAAAGCAACAAAAAGTGTTCTTTACGTCCGCTGAACCGCTGAGCAGAGCGAGAAGGAAAGGATGTAGCATCGCTACATTTGGAAAATCTCCGCTCATGAAAATCACAAAAATAAAAAGACAGGACAGGAACCAAAAATAAAAAAGTATCTTTTAGCATCCGCATTTCCTCGGCGATGACACAATGAGCTCAGAGTTCATTCTTTATGGCTCCTTTGTCTTCCAAGGCTGTTCAGACGCATCTGGAAACTTGCCCAGAACTGCTGCTGTCCTCACGGAAAGTTTTAACCAGGCAAGGACTGTGGTCAGATGTCTCGCGACCATATTCAACAAGGCCCTCTCATCACAAATCACTCACTCGAGGCCAGGCTGCAAACGGCGGCCATGTTTTTCTAGGCCAAAATAGACCATCTTAATTGAAAGAGACAAAAACAACGTTACCACAGCATAGTGATTAAACAGTGTTAACCCCACTAATACCCTTATGTGTATGTAATTATCTAGCCTTTGCAGCACTGAAAAGCATTAATTCAAAAGCGTTTTGTGCTTTAAAATAAACAGCACTCAGCAACGTTTATTTAATAAAACATGCACATCATCTAGTAAGCAACACAAACGCGTTCCCACGTGTAGTTTTCTCTTGTTAATTCATGTTGGTTAGTCGGAACATTTACACAAAACAAATAATTAGTAATTATGAATTAATAATTTTATTTTTGACAAATAGACAAACCAGAGCTTAAAAACCCAATAGATTTTCAACAGAAAATTCTAAGAGTTGCTGAGTGTTAGGGTTGCTACCTGTCTTTAGCTTCCTTGATGCAGAAAGGGTCCTAAGTTCCTGGAACTTAAGATCACGGTATCTAGAAGATTGGGACCCGCTGGCTTCCCCAACTAAAGAACATGGTAAACTAGGTGTTGTGTTAGACTAGGTGTAGTGTGGTGTTGCACCTACCTACCCTAGTGAAAACTAAACTTAAAAAGGATTGTAGAAAGGGTTGTGCTAGACCTTCAACTAGCAACCCAAAAAGTTCAGTAGAACTTACAGCTTACAAAAAGTATTTACAGGTGCCTAATGCAAGGGATGGTTTTCATCTAACCACACCTAGATTAGCTGGTAAAACAGTGCAGGCTTAAATCCCAAACACTGAACACCAGTGTAGGAGGCTGGCTTAGTATATGGTGCACACTTATTTAAGTGATGCACCTGGCACTAATCTGGGCAACCATTATCGTGATTTTAGTGGTCTTAGACAACCATAGAAAGCCCTCTAAGTGGTAGCCGTGGAGAGCAGCCTTTAGGCTTCTCCATGAGTATTAAGCAGCTGTTTTACCAAATCTAATCATGTAGTGTAGATGTAACGAACCAGAACCACACAGTGTATTTATAAAAATATGTCTATTTATTATACAACACTCACTAACACATTGGTATATCTCCTATGGAGATATTAACACAATTACACAACAATACTTCAATTGCAAAAGGTAGGTTAGCACAATACACAGTGGTCTCCAGCAGGAGAACAAAGCATGTATTAAAAAAGTGGAATGCGAACTGCGACCGGAGTCGGGACATGAACCAGGAGACTCAGAAGAGCTGGGGACACAAGGAACCACCTAAGGTAAATACCTAGGAACCCCACGGAGGCTGTGTGCAGAGCAGAAACACAGCCATGTACTCAATAGAAGTCAATTGAAAAGTGGCAGTTTTGAAGAAAAATTACCCTTTGGAGTGGACCCTGAAGAAACCCTGTGGAAGACAGAAGGTTGGAGAGTCACCCCAACCATGGATACCCCAGGAACCAGGATACCTACACCAGGGAAGCCTGGTGCGTAAATGCGAAGTGACATCGGGAACTGCTTTAGACAACAATGGAGGACTTCAGTAAAGATGCTGCTGGGGAAGGCTGTGAAAGAATCTGGTGGAATCTAAGAGTTGATTCTTGAAGAGAAGAACCTGCATGCATAGGGGACAGAGTCTATGCTCCTCAGAGGTGACCAGGAGGCAGGGAAGAGCGTTTCCGACCAATGCCTGAAGGTGCAGGAGTGATGACGGTGACCTTGTCACTGCAGCTGTGAGCACCAGGCAATGCTGAAGAAGTCCAGGAGTCATGCATGAGCTTTCCCTCGTCGGAAATCGAGAACCAGGGGGGTCATTGTCTGGCGGGAGCACCAACAAGCCTTGGCAGCTGAAACAGGCGTGGAAAGTGAAGAAGGAGAAACGTTGGGAGCAGCAAGGTCCAAGGGATTCACCACAAGCAGGAGAGTTAGAGCAGGCCCCGAGTATGCAGGGGAGCTCACTGGAGCAGGAGAAGACCCTCGAGAAGACCCACAGGCCAAAGGCACAGAAGTCGCAACAGGACCTTGAGCAGCTCACCACAGATGAATGCCCACCGTGCAGAGGATGCGGTGAGGATGCTAATCTTGGCAGGGAGAGATGCTGGTGCTTCTTATAGCCCGTAGATCTCTGGAGTGCAGGACCAACAAGCCTAGGCAATGGCAATTCGACATGGTGCACAGGGGTTTGGTCCCACCAGTTCTGACAAAAGATACTAGCGTCAAACTTGCTGAGAGGCCAGGTCAGGCCTTGACGGAGTTGCAGAACCACCACCTGTGTCGCTGAGCCTTTCGAAATCTGTGGGACGTCAGGAGCAGCAGACCGTTCAGCTTTATTGTGGTGTCTGTAGATGTAGGGGGTGACTCCTTCACTGCAAGGGAGAATACTTTGGGTGTCCTTAATGCCCACAGGTCTGTTGAAGATCTTGAAAGAAGCACAGACACAGATGACGAAGAAGACTTATCAAACAGCGAGACCAGAAGCAGCAGGTGTCTTCCTTGTTGCAGTCTCGGTTCCAGGCGAAGTCCAACGAAGTCCAAGTGTCAAGATAGTAGAATAGTGACATGGTTTCAGGCTTGAGTCTTGTTCCCCGACGAATCTGGGGACCCACCCATAGGTAAGCCCTTTTATACCCTAAGAAAAGGGTTAGGACGTCTCAGGGGTCCTTTCCAGAGGAGGGGCTGGACAGAGGGGAGGATGCTCCTATGTCCTTTGTCCAATTTCACACCAGAGTGGGAGCCAAGGGTTCCCTGAAGTGGCTCAAACTGGAGTATGCGAGACGGGCACTAAATGTGTCCTTCAAAGCAGTCTTGTGGTGCTGGCATGTGCCCCCAACCCAGCCCAATGCACTATGTCCTGTCTGGGAGGTGATCACACCTCCCTGTGACAGGAAAACTAGTATTCCACCTTTCCCTGCTCGAGCTCAGCTCAGCAGCAGGAGGGCAGCATAGTGTCTGGGGTCGGCAGCAGCACTAGCTAGCTGGCAGACCCTAGAAGGCTTTTAGCGGGAGTACTGAGGGCTTCCCGGAGGAGCCCCCCAGTGCATGGAATCATACCTCTAACACCAGTAACGGTGTGGGGTATGATTCCAACATGTTTAATACCAAAAATGCCCAGGTTCGGCACAGCCACTATATAGTTAGCCATTGCGTAATGACGGATGACCACTATATGAATCAAAATTGCTGACTGCACTTACAAAGCCTGAGGAATTGACTCAGGGTTTTTTAGACATGTCCTGCTCATGCAGGGGCACCCACACACTTATAACCCAGCACCCTGCCTTCAGGATTGAAAGGCCTGCCTTAGGGGTGACTTATGGGTTTGATGTGTAGTGAACTCAGATATAAGAAAGCCTTTATCTGCCATAAGTGTTGCTAGCACCAGCTTACACAGGCTACAATAGCAGGCCTGTAGTCACAGTTTAAGTGATCTCTTATGGGTCCCCAATACATGCTGCACCACATGGGAGACTCCTGGTATACCTATGCCCTGGGTACCTGAGTACCATATACTAGGTACTTACAGGGGGACACCAGTAGCCAATTGTGGAGGTATAAAAGCACTTACCAAGTCAAATTTAGTGAGGAAGCACAGTGACTGGGTCCTGATTAGCAGGATCCCAGTCAGACTAGTCCAAAAAAAAAACAGACACCAGCAAAATGTGGGGGTAAGCAGGAAAGCAGATCCTACATTCCCACAATAGAGCATGGGGTAGTCGGTCAGCTCACTTTATTTATTGGCTCACTAGCACTATGTGTGATTGCAATTTGACTAATCACATGAGCACAGCTGTCTGAAAAGCATCTCCATACCAGGGCTGACATGTCTTGGCTGTCGAGCCTATCCTTTATTTATCTATTTTTTCTGCATGCTAAGGGAATTTGTTTCATAAAGCATATGTTAGAAAAACTAAAAAAAAAACACTTTTAGACAACGCCAGTCCTACTAGCTTTGCCAGTGCTTGTTTGTGTGAGAGTGGATCTTTGGGAACATGGAAACAGTGGAGTATGCTGGAGGACTGTGAAATGTCCTGGGCATGCGGAAGTCAGTGGCTCCTGGGGGTCAGACGGTGGCACCAGATGACCTAGCTGCCCTTCCTGTGAGGGTGGGGCTCCCCGGCCTTGCCTAGATGGATCTGTAAGTATGGGAGGTTCCCAGGATCTTTCTGGGCTGTTTAGGCAATAATCTACCACTCCTTCCGCTTGGGACGCCTGGGACGTGGCACCGCCAGAGACAGTGAGGTGATAAAACTGGGCCAGGATTGCTGGGATAGCCTGGACTTTAACCCTTACTAATGGAAGGGAAACGTGCCCTTGTGCATCAGAGTGCAAGGGAGAGTCAAGGGAAGGGGGGTATCTGCACGAGGACATGCAATCCTGCTGATACTGAGAGCCCACAGCCCTGCATCCAAGTGACATAAAGCAAGTGATGTGCCCCTCCAAGATGTGAAGAGTGTCCATGTGTCACAAAGACACATTTGTCTTTGATTTTAAGGGGCCGCTGAAGTGTTGGTGGGGTTCCTGCACTGCAGGGCATGCAGGGACCTCTGTTATGCCCCTGCTGTACCCTTTGGGAGCTCCGTACATCAATTGTGTGTCTATTGCTTTCTTGCCCTAAGTGTGCCGGGTATGCCCTACGTGGGTTCCGGACTCACTGTGCCACTGCATTCAAACTATCCTTCCGTCTAAACTGGGGTGGCATGGTGAGCTAAAGAATGATGGATTTAACCCAGATCTCTTAACTGGGGGTGAATGTTTTGATTTGTTCTGCATTCTGTCCATCATTTGTGTGTCTTTTGCCCTCTGGGATCTCAGCTGAATACCCAGACCTGTACTCACTGGCAGCTTAGCGGAATACTCAGCCGTACACACTCCAGGAGATCAGCAGAATACCAAACCCTGCACCTTCTGAGAGCTCAGCAGAAAACCAAGCCCTGCACCATCTGGGAGCTCAGCGGAACGCTCAGCCGTGCACCTCTGGGAGCTCATCAGAATACCAGGCCATGCACCCGTTGGGAGCTCGGCAGAATACCAAGCCCTGCACCCTTCAGGAGTTCAGCAGAATAGCAAGAACTGCACCCGTTGGGAGTTCAGCAGAATTCTAAGCCATGCACACACTGTGGGAGCTCGGCAGAATATCAAGCCCTGCACGCTCCAGAAGCTCATCAGAATACCAAGCTTCTGGGACCTCTGGGAGCTCTGCTGAATTCCAGCCATGCACCCTAAGGGGGCTCATCAGAATGGTTAGAACTGCACCTTTTGGGAGCTCAGCAGAATTCCAAGCCATGCAAGCTCTGGGAGCTCAGCAGAATATCCAGCCCTGCACCCGCTGGAAAGTCAGCAGAGTATCAAGACCTGCACCATCCAGGAGATCACAGGAATAGCGAGTACTGTACCCTCTGGGAGCTCAGCTGAATTCCCAGCCTTGCACATCCGGGAGCTCAGCAGAATAGCTAGAACTGCACCTGTTGGGAGCTCAGCAGAATTCCAATCAATGCATGCTCTGGGAGCTCAGCAGAATATCCAGCACTGCACCTGCTAGAAAGTCAGCAGAGTATCAAGCCCTGCAGCCTGCGGGAGGTCAGCAGAATTCTAAACCCTGCAGCCTCAGGGAGCTCAGAAGAAAACCTAGCGCTGTGCCCTCCGGGAGCCCAGCAGAATACCCAGCCAAGTATTCTCCGGGAGCTCAGCAGAATAACCAGCCATGCACCCTCTGGGAGCTCAGCAGAATACCCATCCCTGCACCCTCCCGGAGCTCAGCAGAATACCCATCCCTGCACCCTCCCGGAGCTCAGCAGAATACCCAGCCCTGCACTCTGGGAGCCCAGAACAATACCTGGCCCTGCACCCTCCGGGAGCTCAGCAAAATACCAAGCATTTCACCCTCCGGGAGCTCAGCATAATACCAAACCCTGCACCCTCTGGGAGCTCATCCGAATACAAAGCCCTGCACTCACTGGGAGCTCATTAATACCAAACCCTGCACCCTCCAGGAGCTCAGTAGAATACCAAGCCATGCGCCCGTTGGGAGCTCAGCAGAATGCCAAGCCCTGCCCCCTCCGGGAGCTCAGCAGAATAGCTAGCCCTGCACCCATTGGGAGCTCAGCAGAATAGCCAGCCCTGCAACCGTTGGGAGCTCAGCAGAATACCCAGCCCTGCACCTGCTGGGAGCTCAGCAGAATACCAAGTCCTGCATTCTGCAGGACCACAGTAGAATGCCAAGCCGTGCACCGGTTGAGAGCTCAGCGGAATATCAAGCCCAGTTTCTGGCTGAAGTGGAAGAAGTGAATGGATTTTTTGGGAAGCCGATAGAGCTAGGAGTGGCAATATTTTTTTCTAATGGGAAAGATTAAATATAGGTCCTCTGCTTTGGCTCAGTTCAGCATGAGGGAGTGTAAGGCCATCTAGTGATGAATGGCAGAGCGACAACCTGACATCCGGGATAGCAGAAGGGTTGAGATAGTTAAGAAGGGGAAGAATATTCTGGTATCTTCAACGCGTAGGTGGTAGGAGAACTCTAATGAGGAGATGATGTCCCCACGGGTGGTGGTGGACACCAAGGAAAGGAGAGGATGCAAGACTAAGCCTTGGGGGACATCAACTGGTAGTGGGGTTGAAGGTGCTCTGACTGATTGACAGTCCTCAGCGAAGGACCGAACTAAGAGGAAATCCATGTAGATTGGGAGGATGCAGAATCAGTTGTTCTAGAAGGTGCAGTTAGATGTTTGTTTTAGGCTAAAGATAACTGACGAGATTTTAATAGAAGGCAGAGGTAGCATTGTCGAGTGCTGTAGCTTGAGAATCTAGAACTTTTTAAAATTAAGATGTAGGTTTCCCACAGTCTTGTTTTTGCACCCTTTTCATAGGGGCCGCCCATCATTGTTTTAGTGGCGAAAATATGTGGGGTATTCCGTGGTTGAGGTAATGAGAATTTTGGCAGGAATGCGCAGATACAACAGTGATGTTTGAATGCCTGTAGGAGTGATGATGATGTATTCTGGAACAGGAGAGTGAGGTTGTTCTGTAAAAAAAAACAAGTCAAAGCTTTAAGCTACTAAACGTACCCTGGTTTTAGCAGATAGGGATCCCATGGTGGAAGAGAGTTGGCGCTCCCTATTGTTACACTCTATATCGTTCAAAAAAATCAAAATATTTGTGGGAAAGAGTTCCATTAATGAAAAACGCTAACAAAACGTGATGACCAGCTTATTTATGTAAATACAATACCAGAGTGGTATAATATGAGGTGTGTAGTTGTGTCCATGGAATACTGTAGTTGAGTCCATAGACCCCAGCCTATACGTCTATCTTATTTCCTGTTCCAATAGGCAGAGAGAGCTTCACCTTGAGTCAGTGATGCAAAGTTAGGGAATAACTACCTACTCTGAATTATTTTTCGCTGTGACCGGTACCTAAATACTGATTACTCAAAAGTGTGGTGTTTTACTTGCATCGAATGACACTGCAATGCCACTTATCCTTGTTTTAATTTTGGTATAGATCATCTTGATGTATCTTAATCAATAGGGACATTGGGTCATGTGAATTATTTTCTCCGCGTTGCATGTAGTGTGTTGGTCAATCTGCCAAGGAGTGTGCGCCCCTAAATCCATCGACTTGGTAACCTTAGGGACATGCCACACACAGCACCTACCGAGTGCATAGTGTCCCTTTACTTTGGGAAGGTCTCATAAAGTGGCATGTGCATTATGTAGAATTTTCTGTGGTCAGGTGTGGACCAGCATTTCTCGAAGACCAGTATTTGTCTTAAAAGAGAACACTGATTTCTCAAATTTAATTTTATCTGAAGTCATTACATGCCAAGGTTTGTTGATTACCTTTTTTACGTTATTTGACACGCTGTTAGACACTGAAAGGCAAACTGGTCTCTAAACTATTTTACCCGAATGGATTTCCAGTAGTGCTTCTCTCTATTAGTATTTTCTCACCCTTTCAATGGCATGCAGAGTCACTTGCCCGGCATGCAGAGTAAGCGACGAATCCGAGCTGCACATTATATTTTTTTGTCCGGGCTATAGTGAGGCGCGCAGAAAATGGATCATTCCCATTTGTAGGAATTTGGGTTTTACTAGGTGTCATGAAGCCTTTAGAATCCTTAAGAGTGAAATGGCTGCTCACATTGTGTTTGCTGTGGCCAAATTTCTGGGGGCTTTCTGGCATACGAGAAAACGGTACCTGAAAATGCTTACCTGATTAAACTTGCACTGGGCTAAATTGCAGATGATTTTTTTTTTTTTTTTGAAACCGTTTATTACAAGACTCAAAAAAATTATACAAATATGGGCCTACAACCTTCCGGCCGGCCGCTAGCAATAAAAGGAGCATATGGTATACATTTATAAAACACATGGTGCTGCGGCCGAGCATTTACAGGAGATAACATCGTTGCGTGCCACACTATTCAGACCCCATTATACGGTTCCATTTTAAATTTGAAGAACAACAAACACAAACAAACCCACAAGGCAATCCTTAATCGGAATAGCAACATGTGCTCCCCTAGAGGGGGAATTCTAGCTATCCATAGGAATCTCAAGAGGGGGGGGAGAGATCAGAACTAGGGTTGGGGACACCTAATGCCCAGGTACCGGGGGGATGAGTTGGCTAAGGGGACGGGGCCGGCGACGGATCAGGCAATAGGGGTGGAGCACAGATTCCCCCGCGGTAGGCGTTCCAGGGGCCCCACACTTTCACCCATGTCGCAGGCTTACCTCTCGCCACATACACCACCTTTTCCCGAAACATGCACCAATCCATATGTTCCTTCCAGGCCGAGACAGTCGGGGGGCTCCGGGATCCCCACAGCTGGGCAATATCACGCTTGGCAACCATATACCCCAGAGTCACCCACCACGTCTGCGGCACCGAGTAATCGGTAGGCTCCCACACATTCAACAGGCATCTCCTCGCTTCGGGCAACAGCGCCACATGCGTGACCACTCGCAGCACCTCATGCACACCTCGCCAGAACCCCTCCACTTGCGGGCACTCCCACAGGATATGCAGAAAAGTCCCCAGCGCACCACACCCACGCTTACACAAACCGTCCTCAGCATAGCCCATACGCAGGAGCTTTGGCCCCGTCATGTAGACCCTGTGGAGTATCTTGAGCTGGACGAAACGAAGGCGAGCCGGTATGGCCACCTCTTTCGGGGAGGCCACCGCGGAGATCCAGTCCTCGTCGTCCAGCTCCAGCCCATCGGCAACCCAAGCCTCACGAAGGGCAGTCAGCAAGTCTGAGCG
Source organism: Triturus cristatus (assembly GCF_964204655.1). Lineage (NCBI taxonomy): Eukaryota > Metazoa > Chordata > Amphibia > Caudata > Salamandridae > Triturus > Triturus cristatus. Next base: position 237,667,422 of record NC_140586.1, on the reverse strand, counting down.
ATCGTTGATCAGTTTTTTGTAGATCAGTGAGATCGTGCTGTCAGGGACGTGTCCATCCAGCACTCTATCCTCCAGGGGGGAGCACTCCGGGATGGAGGCAACGTCCGGAAAGACGGAGCCCAGCGCATGCCGGACCTGCAAGTACCGAAAGTACTCGCTGCCCTGCAACTGAAATTCCGTCTGCAGCATCTCGAACGTTTTAAATCCTCCCCTCGTCCAGAGATCCCCCACTTTGCTGATGCCTATTAAGTCCCACTTCTCAAAGCCCTTCGAGGTCCACAAGGAGCCCAACCGCTCAGATGCGTATAGTGGTGACGCCCGGGTCAAACGGTCCTTCCACCCCATTGCAGCATTGGCCGCGTGCCACACTCGCACCATGACACGCGTGGGGCCCGTCAGGCGAGCGTCGGGCGCGCTAGAGTAGAGCGCTCGATTATAGTCACCGCCTGGAAGTAGCATCCTATCCATTTCAAACGCCGGGTTTAAGGCTGGCCCATATAGGCCCTGATTAATTGCAGCTAGCTGGGAGGCCCAATAATACCGTTTAATATCCAGGAGGGCAATCCCCCCATCATACCAGGGGAGCGTCAGCTTAGCCAGGGCAATACGTGGCCTCCCGTCCCAGAACAGGCGGCGCTGCAAACCCTCCACTTCGCGGAAGTAGCACGCTGGGACGAGGTCCATCGTGTTCTGCAACGCGTATAGGAAACGCGGCAACGACATCATTTTAAACAATGCCGCCCGGCCGAGCGGCGAAAGCGGCAAACGCCGCCAGCGCGCGACATCCTCTTTCAGACGCTGGAGGGGGGGAAGCAAGTTCCGATCATACCGAGCCTCCGGGTCCAGAGTAATGAAGACGCCCAGGTACCTGAATCCCTGCGGGGCGACCTGGATCGGACAGCCCCGCGGGAGGATAGGAGCCTCCCCAGAGAGAACATACACACACGATTTAGCCCAGTTGATGACCAGACCGGAGTTACGACCGAATGAATGCAGAACATCAACCAGTACTATGAGTGATTTACGTGGGGAAGCTAGGTACAAGAGGATGTCATCAGCGTATAGGGATACGCGGTCCTCATACTCGGGGGTCCAGCGGAGACCACGGATGGAAGGCTCCCACCGCAGCCACTCCGCCAGGGGCTCCAAGGCAAGTGCAAAGAGGAGCGGCGATAAGGGGCAGCCCTGTCGAGTGCCCCGGCCCAGCTCAAACGGAGCAGATACTCTTCCGTTCACCACCACCTGCGCCAAGGGGCCCGAATATAGCAATTTGACCCAACTGATGAACCCTTGGCCAAATCCAAACTTCGCAAGCATCGCCCAGATATATGGCCATTCAAGCGTGTCAAACGCCATGGTGGCGTCTAAGGACGCCAAAATGGCTGGCTCCCGTATGAACGGGGCACGTGCAAGCACACCGTGCAAACGCCGCAGATTAAGGGCTGTGTTGCGATGAGGAATAAAGCCAGACTGGTCCTGATGAACCAAATCGCCCACCACGCCGACCAGCCGATTGGCCAGTACCTTAGCAAGAATCTTGGGCTCCGCATTCAGCAGCGAAATGGGCCGATAGGATGAAACCCGGTCCAGAGGTCTCCCCTCCTTGTGGATGACCACGATTGTAGCCAGACGCTGGTCCGGCGGGAGGGAGCCCACCGAGTGTGCCGCCAGGAACAGAGCCCGGAGGTGGGGTGCCAGCGTATCCGGTCGTAACTTGTACAACTCGATAGGGAGACCATTCGGACCCATGGCCTTGCCGGAAGCGACCGAGCGTATGGCGAGGGCGATCTCGTCGGAGGTGGGAGCGGCGTCCAACAACACCCTGTCCTCCCCGGAAAGGGACGGCAGCGCGATATCACTAAGCAGGGCAAGGGAATCCTCTTCCGAGCAGGGAGACACCGGGGAATACACCCCATGGAAATAATCCGCGAAGCAGGAGACAATTTCTTCTGGCTCAGTTACACACACACCATCCGTTTTCTCAATCAGCGGGACCACACGATTCGCTCTCTCTTTTTTGTCCAACCACGCTATAAGTTTACCAGCCTTATCACCCACATCATACAGACGCCCCTGTTGCTCTCTACTGAGGCCCCTGGCCGCCTCCGTGACGAGGGCCCTGTAGGCCGCCTGCCTGAGTTGGAGGACACGTAATGCAGCATCCGTCACCCCACCTTCTAAATTCCCCTCCAACTCAGCTATTTCAGCCTCCATCCGGGTCACCTCCTCCCGCTCGCGCCTCCGGGCATGGGAAATAAGGGATAGGGCCTCCCCTCGGAGTACTGTCTTGAAGGCCTCCCATAGCGGTATGGCCGAAGGCACAGACCCCACATTCTCATCAAAGTATCGCTGAAGGGATTTAATCAATGCAGCGCGAATGGAGGGGTCGCGCAGGTACCAAGGATTGATTGGGACCACCCTACCCTCACCCCTCGGAAAGACATCAAAGTGCAGTAAGAGCGGGGAGTGGTCCGAAATACCCCGTGGCAAATGGCGTACCTCTCCCACCCTCCCAACATGGGCCGCCGGGACAAGGACATAGTCTAGTCGTGAGAGACTACCATGGGCTCCCGAGTGGAAAGTATACTGCAGCTGCGCGGGGTGTTTTAAACGCCAGCAGTCCACTAATCCAAATGTATCTAAGAGGCCGGGTAGCCACGCCTGTGCCCGGGGGAGGTCCCTAGGGGGGTGACGATCCAAGGATCCAGATACCACCGCATTAAAATCCCCCCCCACAACTAAAAGCCCCCCCGGAAGGCCAAGGAGAAGGCGCCCAAGGTCCGCAAAGGTGGTCGACTGCAGCCCCGGTGGGATGTAAACTGACACAAAGACAACCACTTTGCCCTCCAGTCTTCCCACCAAGACCGTATAACGTCCCCTATCATCGTGGAGCACCTCATCAATCTCCAACGGGAGCGAGTTCTTCACCATGATGCCCACACCCCGTGAGCCGGACGTGAAGCCCGAGTGAGCCACTAGGCGATAGCCACGCCGATTCATGGCGCAGAAGGAGTTACCAATGAGGTGTGTCTCCTGCAGAAAGACTACATCGGGCGAGACTCGCTTCAAAAACTGCAGGACCACACCCCGCTTGATCCTGTCCCCCAGTCCATTCACATTCCAGGATAACAAAGTTAGTTCCCTACCCCCCATCATATACCAAAGCCATCATTCGTACCCCGGAGAGCACTTTAAAACCAACACAATAATACGTTTGCCTTGTGATAAAAACGAACAACACCCCATCCCTACCCACCCACCCCAACAGAACTCCCCCCTCCCTGCACCCCTGCATGAGCCCAAACAGCCCCCCCAACGTGCAGTGTGCCTGTCGCCCCATATGTAGTTAGACTAACTAAACCCCCTAGAGGAGGAGGGAGAACCCCCAAGAGACCCAACACAACCCCCATAGGAGGGGAACTTACAAAAAACTGACGCAGAATCAAAAGTGGCATCATTTTCGTCCAGAGTGAGGCCCATTATTAGACCCTCAGTCCTGATCCAGCGTGCCGTCTCCCCCCGCCGCCCCCCCCCCGCCCCCCCGATCACGATCCCCGGGAAGAGTATCCAGCCAGTCCCCGGCCGCCTCGGGACGATCAAAGAAATGCGTGCGACCATCCACCTCCACACGCAGCTTGGCCGGGAAAAGCATGGCATATTTGAGGTTTAGGTCCCGAAGACGGCGTTTGACGCCTAGGAAGCTCAGTCTCTGCTTCTGGACCGCCGGGGTAAAATCAGGATAGAAATTAACCTCCATATTGTCAAGCTTGACCGGTCCATGCAGTCTGGAGGTTTGCAGGATGGCGTCTCTATCCCGAAAATTGAAGATCCGGGCAATGAGAGGTCTTGGAGGGGCTCCGACATTCGGCCTTCCCCCGGGAACCCTGTGAGCCCTCTCCACAGCGAAGAATTTGCTCAGCCCCCGTGGCTGGAGATGGGTAGCAATCAGGTTCTCCACAAAAAGATCCGCCGCCGCCTCCTCGCGCCCCTCGGGCACCCCGATAATGCGGATGTTGTTCCTCCGTGCCCGACTCTCGGAGTCCTCCAGGCGTCGATCCATTAGCGCAGTCGCCCGACTAAGCCGGCGCACCTCTGTTTGCAAGGCCGCCACATCTGTCGTTAGGCCCGATGCGGTGTGGGCCAAAGACTCTACTCGGTCATTGGTTTTGGAAAGATCGGCCCTCACCAGGCCAACATCCACGAGGACCGAGTCAATCTTCTGCGCCAGTGTATCAAACCGCTGGCCCACCGAGGCCTTCATCTCGGCAATAGCGCCCATAACATCTCGCAGAGTCAAATCTGCGGGCAGGTCTGGGGCATCAGGAGGGCTCTCAGGGGACTTGCGCGGTCCATCGGGCGATCCCTTCTGGAGGGTATAGCGGTCCATACTGTTGGCCTGATGGACGGCGCCGCGCCGGGTCGATTTGGTCTTTGCCCGGTCTCCATCTTGTTTCGTGGCCATGGCCACCAGTCTCCCAGTCGCACCAGCCACGTCGTGTAGGGCAGGAAAGCAGACACGAGCTCCGGGGGGGCCCCCTCAGGGCAGCGGGGTGGATCACAGCCTGCAGGCAGGCAGGGTCTCCCAGCAAGGCCACACCACACCAACACCAAGGGCTCCGCGACCCAACCTCGCAGAGACGACAAGGTGGTGCGAAAGCGAAAGCGAAAGTGCGGGGCACGCGAGTCGCCAGGCCCTGCCTGCCGCTGTTGTTCACTTTGCCACTGGATCACCCCACAGCGCAAATCCGGGGTCCGGCGAGGGGAAGGCCGCACACTTCAATCGGTGCTCACTCCGGTATCCGAGGTCCGATTCGGAAGCGGGAAACGGGTGCCACCTTAGCTCAGGTTCACCAACATAGTCCCCTCATCCAGGGCAGGATAATGTCAGGATAATCGTAGGAGGTTGCGGAGGTCCTCGGGAGCCTCGCACCTACGCGGCCATCTTGGTTGCGCGCTAGGCTCCTCCCCCCTGCACATGATTTTTTGTAATTAGCGGACATATAGTAATCCTGGTGTTTTTAATGTTGCAACCATTTTTAACGATTTTCTAACTATCCAATGTATGTTTTTAAACGTTTTTATATTTCTATCTTATGTACCTTTTATGGAGACTTTCTCCGAAATAAAGTTCTTTTGACTTGACTTGACTTGATTTTAGTAGGGTACTGTCTTTGTTGTGATTTCCAAAATATATGGTCAGGTGGATTCTCATAGTTTGTTTTCATTGTGCAGTTATGTCTGAGTATCGGAAGCTGGCCAAACGTAGGTTTTCCCTTAATGTGTGGGGATGGAAGTCGGAGAATGATAATTGTTGTTGCTATTTGATGGCTTGTGATAAACATCTGTGATCAGATGTACCGAAAATACGCTCATCATGCTGGCATAATGCAAATTTCACCCTGGGCTAGACATTTTAGGGACTGACTGTCCTGATGAAAGTCACTGACCCATTGGGCTTAGTTGTGATTGAAACATGTTGACAACAGGAAGTGGGAATCAATGATATTCCAGGACATTAACCTGTTATCTTACCAGGGACATGCGTAATAAAGGTTCTTTACACAATTCCCTTGGTAATTTTATGTACTCGATCCCAAGGAGCTATGCTAAATATATAGTGGCATATTTTCGAAGTGTTCAAGCAACATAGTGGTATGCAGTAATTGCTGATGCTGTGCTGAACTGTGTTGCATACATATGTGTGTGCAGAACTATGCCATATCTTCAAAGAAATTGTGCAGTTCTGCTCTCTCCATGCACCAGCACGCTTGTGGCTGCCTAGCGCCAACACAGACATCCTTGCACCATAGTGCAAAGATGTCTGCATTAAGGTCAGGATAGTTATTGTTCAGGAAAGAGTGCCTTCCTGCACAAAAACTGTCCTTTGAAGCTATTTCCCATTTTGCATGTGTGCTGAAAATTGCAGCAGACGTGTAAAGAAGAAATAAGGAGGAAAAATAAAGAGTTTACTTGTTAAACCAGCTTCAGGTAGGTGCACCATTTTGGTGCAAACCCATGTCTACAGGTCTTTGTAGATAGTAGCTATGGGTTTGCATTCAAATTCATTGGTGGATGCATGGAAACCTCCATGCCCCACCTATGAAACTCCTACCTGATGATAAGTAATTGGGGACGCGCATTGGAATCCTTGTACAGACCAGCTTTACTCTCCCTGATATCCGCCGTGAGGGGAACGGCTTGCAAGGGGGTGAACTCGAATCTTGCCATTAATTTCCTGGACCGCCGTGAGGGGAACGGTAGCTTGGGACTCCAACTCCCAGCATCCTAGTGCCCCCGCTGGACGCCTGCTTTCGCTGTCATCAAGCAGCGCCAGAGGGGCTACAAAAGAGCAGGCAGCTCACCGCAGCGCGGGACGCGCATTGGAATCCTTGTACAGACCAGCTTTACTCACCCTGAAATCCGCCGTGAGGGGAACGGCTTGCAAGGGGTTGAACTCGAATCTTGCCATTAATTTCCTGGACCGCCGTGAGGGGAACGGTAGCTTGGGACTCCAACTCCCAGCATCCTAGTGCCCCCGCTGGACGCCTGCTTTCGCTGTCATCAAGCAGCGCCAGAGGGGCTACAAAAGAGCAGGCAGATCACCGCAGCGCGGGACGCGCATTGGAATCCTTGTACAGACCAGCTTTACTCACCCTGATATCCGCCGTGAGGGGAACAGCTTGCAAGGGGGTGAACTCGAATCTTGCCATTAATTTCCTGGACCGCCGTGAGGGGAACGGTAGCTTGGGACTCCAACTCCCAGCATCCTAGTGCCCCCGCTGGACGCCTGCTTTCGCTGTCATCAAGCAGCGCCAGAGGGGCCACAAAAGAGCAGGCAGCTCACCGCAGCGCGGGACGCGCATTGGAATCCTTGTACAGACCAGCTTTACTCACCCTGATATCCGCCGTGAGGGGAACGGCTTGCAAGGGGGTGAACTCGAATACTGCCATTAATTTCCTGGACTGCCGTGAGGGGAACGGTAGCTTGGGACTCCAACTCCCAGCATCCTAGTGCCCCCGCTGGACGCCTGCTTTCGCTGTCATCAAGCAGCGCCAGAGGGGCTACAAAAGAGCAGGCAGCTCACTGCAGCGCGGGACGAGCGCGGGCAGCGCCCGGGCGAAGCCCGGGCCAAGGGCGGGCCCGTCCTTGCCCGTCGAGGACCGTTCGAGGCCGGGCTGGGCACCCTCCCTGACATCTGTTGCAGGACGCCTGACCCGTAAGTGCTGTTAGCGGTGCATCCACGTGCTGATGTAATTAAGTTCACGTATTTGCTTACCCCTGGTGCAGTATTGTGCTCATTCTCTCTTTATAACCCCCCGGGTGGTCATGCGATATTCCCGCACTCGTGCTACTAGACTCTTTCAGATCTGTCTACTATCTGGCATCATCCCATTGGATATAAGTTGTTACTGAGGGCGGACAGGGGCTGCAGACAGGCCTGTCGCAGCCCAGTGCTGTTACTGGGACTCCTTGAACTATTTGACTTGTGTTCCTCTATTAATCGCATTGTGTGCTGTTGTTGCATCTATCTCCCGCCGCCGCTTTCTAAATTTCTTTTTGCGGACGCTGTGTGGAGGACTCCATTTCTCAGGCTTTGAAGCACCGGAAGGAGGTGTTTGAGGCTCTTTTGTCAATGTACCTGAAAGTGCGCTAAATTTTCGCCTGACTCCCGCATTGTGAGCACAGCGCACGGGCAGCGGACAAAGGGCGGGTTCCTTGCGGCCCAACTTGACTTGATCGGACTGGGCCGGGAACTTTAGTTGTGTCCATACTATAGACATCAGAACTACAAATTTTTGTTTCTTCATTGTCATACTCATATTATTCAAGGGGTAACCATATTGTTGATACGAAGCCCAGATCCTATAGGAGAACAGTACCACTCTAAAACTCATAGGAGTATTAAGTGGGGATAACATGAGTAAGAACAAGGGCACATCAATGGCAACTCGTTCAATTTCTAGGAAAAAGGCTCAGGTTAACACACCACTCCCCAGCATCACTGCCATAGACAGGATGCTTCAAAGGACCATAGGAGTTGTTGTGAACGCGATCGAGAACACCGAAAGGCGCCTCTCATTACCCCCAAATATGTGTCTATCGACCCAACTGACTGAGGGTGTAAATATTGATGCAAATACCTCTATTGTCACTACATATTCACAGGATTCCATTCTTATGGGCACATTTGTTGGTCTCCCAGTAAGAGAGACAAATCAGATAATACCTTCACAACAAATTTCCCCCCCTGAGCTTATAAGTCGGGAAAGTAGGCTGTCAGCGACTCCAAACACCCAGATGAGTATAGAATCTTCACCACATATTAACATCTCAGAAGGTGAGGTAGGGATGGATGTTTGCATTGTTAATGAAGATAGTAACACACTTGATAAAGCTAACTCCACATGTAATCATCTGATGGAGAAGGGGCGTATAGACAAGCTGGAACCCAAAAAGGTGAGGGCTGCAAACAAATCAAGAGCAAAATCAAAAATTGCAAAGCCTAAACACGGATCAGGGCAGGGCAGAAATGCGAACCCTGTGACAAGAATCACTAATAGGACAATAGAACCCACAATACACACAGATCAATCACAGGAAATAATCACACAGGGAAACACTTGTCACAAAATTACTGATACAGTTTTCTGCAATCAGGGTAGTACTAACAATTTTTGCACGGAGAACCTAATGTCTAGAATGGAGCAGCTATTGAAGTCACTTATGCTCCCCACAAATGAAAGGGTAAAAACAATAGGGGAAAGGCTGGATAAAATTGAAACTGTGCAACAGCAAAATAATGAAATTCTGTTGAAACTTGTCAAGTCTCTCCAAACACAGAGCCAAAATATTATTAATGATAAGCCAGAGTGCTCATGGAATAATGAGAATAGCCTGAGAGATGTGCCGGGCACTAGTAAGCATACTCAATTAACCCAGCGACTTATATCGGTAGATAAGGGGCACAAGGAGCCGCTAATAGCCCCTCAAAAGAGCTTGGATGGGGCTAAAGAAGTGCCACCTCCCCCTAGTGCACAGACTGGAGACCCAGGCATAGAGCATACTATTGAGAAGGATGGGAGTAAGTGGGTAGCCAAGGGATCATGTGGAAATAATAGCAATGCCACTCAGGAAAAACCTGAGAGACTAAGGCCGCTTAGTAAGAGCGTATGTGTTGATTTACCACCAGAATCGCACCCCTTTACTGTGGTCATGATAGGAGTACCAACTTTAAGAGAGGGCAAGTCAGAAAATTACATCGAACTGAAGAACAAGGTCAGCCATTGGCTATCACAACATAGGCCTATCCCCCCATATTTAAATGGTCAAATACTTCACGTTAGAAGATTAAAATGGGTGGGACAGAGACAAAAGGACTATGAAGGTGACTGTATTATTATAAATTTCAAAGACAGACGTTTAGTAAATTACATCAGTGGGTGGAGGGAAGGTGATCCGGAGAGTAGAATTCAAACAGTAGATCTCACCTATTTTTACCCACCCTCCCTACTCGTCCAAAGAAACCTGTCTCGAAATTTTATTCAAGGGAATAGGTACTTCGATTATTACGATAACCGACACCTGCCACAAAGTCATCCACGCCCCGAACCCATATATGAAGATAGGCATTTTGATTTTGATTATTATGACAATCAATATAGGATACCCATTTATAATCGCTTCGACGCTTTTAATCTTCAAGGTTTAGAGGATGTGGACTGACCCTTTGAAGAGATTGTCACACTACCAAGTCCCAACCTATTTGAATCAAAAGGTAGTGTAACAATCAAAGAACAGGCCCAGGTAACCTTGAATTCAGTAGATGAACGGCTGGCCAGCCCCAACTCATTGTCTATAAATACCCTTGGAGTCCAGGATATGATTAAGAATCACTCAGAGCAATTGGTGGTTGCTAACGAACCATCGATTAATAAAAAAACCATCTAAAGACTTATCCCTATATATGCACGAACCTATTAGACTTCCAATAAAAGACCACAATAAAGTCTATGACCTAAAAATACTTAGTTGGAATGTCGCCGGCCTTGAACCCAGACTAAAAGATAAAGACTGGGTGGAGTTAATTACAAGGTACGACATAATCATGTTCCAAGAAACGTGGGCACCTTATAATTTGCACATCAATGGGTTTCACTGTTATAATATACCAGCGCGTAAATCGCAACATGGTCGGGCTGTTGGTGGTTTGTTTGTTGGCCTCAGTATAATGGCCGGGGGAAACCATAGGGCCATTGAGACTGATAATGCCAACATACAGGCCATTGAGTATAAGCGGAAAAATCCCTTTGTTTTAATACATTTTTATAATAATGATTTTATAACAGTCCCAAATAAGAATTTTATAGCACTCTCTAATTTCATTTCTATATTAGTTGATAGATGGGGGAAAATTGTTGGGCCTGAGATTGTTGTGGCCGGGGATTTCAATGCCCAGCTCCCAAGAGATGCATGGCAGGCACAGCAGCGAAAGGGACCCCTTGTTAATCACAGGGGTCAGGAATTGAGAGCCTTCTTAGATCACCATATTCTTAGTAACATAATGGATCACGGTCTGGAACAATCGCAGCGGCTGGTACCCACACATAGAGGATCAGTCAGTACCTCCACTATTGACTTCATTTTTGTCTCTCCTGGCATGGCTGATCGTATAATGGAAACCGATACGGTAGTCACTGATTTTGGGGATCACAACCCTGTAACTGTAATATTTAAAATGGCACCAAAACGGGTTTACAGTACATTGCAGGGAGCAAAAGATTTAAGTGTATTTACTGACAAATTAAGGTTAAAATGGAAAGGTATAGATAAAGCAGGAACCATGAGATCTCTGTTAAGGGAAAACCAGCAGTGCATAGATTTTTGCCTAGACCAAACAACTAGTGGCCAGCTAACTATAATATATTTTAGCAAAATATGTGCCACAGTTAGGACTATGCTGATGGTTCAAGCCTCTCAGAGCCCTAAAGATCCCAGGTGGTTTGACCACAGCTGTTCTGTGGCTAATAGGAACTTACGCAAGATACTTGCAGAAGTTCCTAGAATTGGAGTAAAAGTAAGTGTAGCAAGGAAGGCTTATAAACTAGCACTAGAGAAAAGGAGATCTACGCTCCTGGATGAACGCTGGGAGGCATTGGCTCTGACCGCTGAAGGAAGAAAATCGAGTAATTTATTCTGGCCAGCAGTAAAAGAACTCCGGAATATGGGCCAACAATTTACTCCAATTAGTTGTACCATTTCCGCTAGTTCTTGGGAATCACATTTCTCTAAAATCTATGCTGCCCCGGTAAAAGGCCCAATCATTAACATCCACGAAACTTCTCCCAATTTAAAGATAACCATCGGAGAAGTGGAGGAGGCAATCGCTCAGAGTCTTGGCAATAAGGCCCCCGGCCCAGATGGACTTCCAATAGATCTCATTAAATGGCAACCTGATTTCTGGGCACCCATATTGGTGAATGTTTTTAATAGTTTGCCCGAATCATTAATGCCTGATACATGGAGTACTAGCATAATAGTTCCAATTTATAAGAAAGGGGATAGGTCCGACCCTATAAATTATAGACCAATCTCACTGTTAGATAACACACTGAAAATATTAGGTCGTGTTATCTACAACAGATTAATTACATGGACAGAGGAGACTGGGATACTATCCCCTTGCCAGTTAGGATTCAGATCAAGGGTCGGCACAGTGGAACAAAGCCTTAATCTTAAATTAATTATTGACAAATATAACATTGCCCACTCCCAACCTATTTATTTAGCCTTTATGGATTTGTCATCCGCCTTTGATTTGGTTAATCGGTCCAAACTTTGGACTATTTTATTAGAGTATGGTTTAGATATCTCTCTGGTCCACTTTTTAGCTTTTTTACATACGGACCTAAAGTCCAGAGTGAGAATAGGCGTCGGTGGGGAACTGTCTGGACCCATTGAAATCAGAAGAGGAGTCAGACAGGGGTGCGTTTTAGCTCCCCTGCTTTTTATTATCTATATAAATGGGCTCAGTAATTATCTTGTAAAGTTTAAACCAGACGTACCCTTAATAAATGGTAAAGCCATACCCACTCTTCTGTACGCAGATGATGCGGTGCTAATGGGACGTACGCCAAACTCGCTCCGTTCTTTGGTTCTTAATTTTACCACATTTATGGATGACTTGGATTTACGAGTCAATTTAAAAAAATCTTTTATAATGGCAACTGGCCCTGGCAAACGACAATTTAGCCCCATACAGGTCGGGGGAGAAAAACCTATTGCTACCAATACCTTTCCATATTTGGTTGTGACCTTTGCTGCGAATGGCTCGTGGTCTGGGCATTTGGCCCAGGCCACGAGCAAATTCTCAAAGGCCACAAACTCAATTTTAAGTATTCCCAAACCAAAGAGATCGGGAGTTACCAAGGCGATTGCTAAGATTTTTAAACTTCAATGTGCCCCAGTGGCAACTTATGGAGCAGAAGTTTGGGGCATTGGGAACAGCATCTCTATCCAGCGAGTGGAGAAACAGTTCTGTAGGAGACCATTAAACGTGCCAATTTTTACATCTAATTTTATTACACACCATGAATTAAATCTAAATTTTATCTCAGATTTTGTTAGTTCCCGACCAGTGCTATTTTGGCACTCGGTCTGGATGAATAAATCAGCGTCACTTACGCAAGAAATAATAACCGATTGTCTAAGCTGTGATAGGGGGTTGAAGATCCCGTGGATTTCTTATATACACACAAATTTGAGAGAAATAGGCATGGATAATATTTTTATTAACCCTACCCATGCCAGCAAAATTAAGAAATCCGAACTAAAAGAGGCATTAAGTGTACTGTACTCCCAAAAGAGACTCAGGAGGGAACAAGAGAAACCAAAAGTTACGAGGTACATGGATATAGTAGTACCCAGATATCCCCCTGCATTATACCTAACGATACAACTGACAAATTGGGAAAGAAGCCTTTTATGTCGCTTGAGGGCTGGAACTATTAGGTATTTGTTAAATTTCCCCTTGGGTTACCAGGAAAGTACAACCACGATGAGCTGTCCCTGTAATGGACAAAGTAAACAAAATGATTTGCATTTCTTTTTTCTCTGTGATTTTTATTCAAAGTACACAAGATGGTTTTTAACTTCTTATTTTAAAAAACTTAGACCAATTAGTTTGGTCAAATCTTATCAGGCACTGTTAACACTTGAAAATGAGGAAATAATTTTTCGTGTTTGCAGTTTTTTAAAGATTGCTGTTTATGCGCGCAGAACGATGGAAATGTAAATAATGATGTGCTTTAATCTGTATGCCTTTTATTTGGGACTTAGATTTTCTTATGTGTTATAAGATGTCCTTTTATGAATTGTTATAATTCGAATAAAGATTCTTTGAATTGAATTGAATTTAATTGAATTGAAAATTGATAAGTAACACAGGGCAGTACAATGCACTGCAGTACATTTTATTTCAAAGCAATACAAATAACTATTTGCGTAGCTTTGTAAATATTACAAAGGATCTTGTTTCGGGTCTGTGTAAAGAAAGTGATGCAAACCTGACACAAAATCTTTTAAAATTTGACCCATTTTGTAAAAAAGATCCCACTTGACGGTGAGCCTGGGCAGGTGACTTACAGTCCTGCTCGTGGATAGGACCTGAGGATGAGGCATGCAAAAAAAAATAATTGAGGATCCTTTATCACAACAAATGGATGATGAGGATTACTCCCTAGTGATTTTAGGTGGAACAGAATATTTGTCTGTCATACTGTGTTGCACAAAACGGACAATGGAAGGATGTAAGGTAAATGACACTTAACTTCTTCTCTCCCTCTTTCTGTTTATCAACAATTAGCAACAAAGCTCCATGAAATGGCTGGAACTGGATACAAATCTTTATGTAATGAATGTAATGTATGCGTTTTCCTTAATATGAAATATCCTTGAAATGTTGGAACAGGATCATATCTTACTGAAATGCCTGATTTTAGCCTACATTTTAATGGAATGGATGTAATAAAATCAAAATATAAATATCCCGGTATTGGATTGGTGCTAGAAAAACCACATTCTTTCATGACTACAGGCAAGCTTCAGGCATAAGACCAGTAAAGTTGACCAGGCCTTTCGCTTCCTCCTGGTAAAGTGGAAGATGGTGGACCTGACTAATGGGTGACCTTTATGTGGACTTGATCGACCTCCATGCTGCATTTGACCTTGTGCCTAGAGGGAGATTATGGGAGGTGCTACAGAGGATGGCCCCCCACCCAGATCTCCTGCATTTGATTCAGATGCTCCACAAGGGGTATTATGCAAAAATAAGATGCGGTGTAAAGGGAGAATGAATCAAGGCTTTCCCTGTAAACCAAGGCATGCACCAAGGATGTGTCCTTGCCCCAACCCTATTCCTCCTATATATTAACAACTGTATTGCCTACCTATTAAGTTATACCAACAACTCCCCAACTCTGTCAGGAGAACCAGCACTCCTTTTCACGGACGACACGTTGTTGCTGTCCAAAACTACGAGGGGCCTTCAATACTTGATTGATAGCTTCAACTAATTTTGTGAAGACTTTAGTCTTGAAATTAATAGGTCCAAGACCAAATATATGATATATACTAAGAGAGGCAGAGTGAGTGGGTCATCAAGGTGGGCTCTGGAATACTGGATTTGGGTATCAGGCTGGAAGATACCGGATCCTGGGACCCTCAGATCACTAAGAGCACTTAAATTGTGTAACATCAAGCTTCAGCCATGCACAAATTTGCCACAAAAGCAGCCTGGCCCCCTACCCGCCCAGCAATTTAAATTTACACACTATATGGGGAGGAATTACGGGGCCATTGCAACATGAGTACCTTGATCACAGCAGAAAAAAACTACCTTAGGGTCCTCCTGGGCTTAGCTATATTTGAGGTTTGCAGGGGAATCTGGGTAGGAAAAGGTTGTGGGATCCACACAAGCCATATCTCCCCGGAATGAAATGTGATGTGTCCATGTTGCGTATTAGGCTGTTTCATGTCGGGACAGTAGGCCACCCACACAAGTGAGGTACCATTTTTATCAGGAGACTTAGGGAAATGCTGGGTGGGTGGAAATTGGTGGAAATTGGTGGCTCCCCACAGATTCCAGAACTTTCCATCATAAAAATGTAAGGAATATTTGTTTTTTGACAAAGTTTGTGGTGTGCAAGGGGTTATGGGTAACAGAACCTGGTGAGAGCCACACAAGTCACCGCATCCTGGCTTCCCCTGGGTGTCTAGTTTACAGAAATGTACAGGTTTGCTAGGTTTCCCTAGGTGCCGGCTGAGCTAGGGCCCAAAATCTACAGCCATGCACATTGCAAAAAAAGGGTTTGTGCCCAGTGGGCTTTCTTCCCCCAGGGAGGGGGGAAGACCTGGGGTTATTACCCAGATATGCCCCCCTAAGAAAGGACAAAAAGACTGTGGCTATTGTTTATGGGGGTGGGGTCATTGGCATGCCCATTCTGGGCAGCCCCAGCGCCTACACTAAGAAATAAAAATAGTCCCTTGTGCCTAGTGGGCTTTCTACTTCCCCGGTGGCCAGATCGGGGGCTATTGCTCCCATATGCCCCCAGGGAGCAGAAAGACTGTGCCCATTTTAATGGGGGGTGGGTGGGGGCATTGGCTTACCTATTGTGGGCAGTCCCCAGCCCTACGCTAAATAAAAAAATAGTCCCTGGTTCTTAATAGCCTTTCTGCCCCACGGGGGGAGATCAGGGGCTATTGCCTCACCTTCCCCCTAGGGGGGAGGCAGAAAGACTTCAGCCCCCATTTATGTGGGGTGGAGGCATGGTCAGGCCCATTGTTGCCAGCCCCCACCCATCTTTTATATGAAAAAAAAAATCCTGGTGTTCAGAGTGCTTTCTGCCTCCCCAGGGAGCAGATCTGGGTATTAACCCCCATCTACCCCTGGGGGGGCAGAAAGACTGTCCCATTTGTGTTTGGGGGATGGGGGCAATGGTACGCCCATTTTGGGCAGCCCCCAGGCCTACATATTAAAACAAAAAAATGGCGCCTAGTGGTCTTTCTGCCCCCGGGGTATATCGGGGGCTAATACCCCCATCTGCCCCCCAGGGGAGGCAGAAAGACTGTTTGGAATGTAATTTAGGTGGGGGGCTGGTCTTGCCCATTGTATGCAGCACCCACCACTCTTTTATATTTAAAAAAACCCGAAATCATTGGTGTCTAGTGGGCTTTCTGCCCCCTGGGTGCTGATAGGGGTAATTACTCACATCTGCCTCCCAGGGGGGACAAAAAGACTGTGGAGGTTGTTTGGGGTGGGGGCATTGGCACCCACCTCTAAATTTGCATTGAAAGAAATCCCTGGTGCCTAGTGTGCTTAGAAAGACTTTCCAGTTTGTTTGGAGTTCGTGGAGGCATTGGCATACCCATTTTGGGCATCCCCACCCCTAAATGTACAATTTAAAAAAATCCCTGGTGCCTAGTGTGCTTTCTGCTCCGCCTGTGGGGCACAAAGACTGTTTCCAATTACATTTGGGTGGGTGCATTTTCCTGCCCATTGTGGGAAGCCCCCACCCCACTTTTATAAAATAAAATAAAATCCCTGATGTCTAGTGGGCAGATTAGATTGTGGGTATATAACCCCCATCTGCCACCCAGAGGGGACAAAAAGACTGTGGAGGTTGTTTGGGGGGTGGGGGCATCGGCACCTACCTCTAAATTTACATTGAAAAAAAGTAGTATGCTTTCTGCCCCCGGGGGGCAGAAAGACTGTCCTGTTTGTTTGGTGGGAGCAAAGGCCGTTGCCCAAGGGGCCGCTCCCGGGGGGGAGCGGCTCCCGGCCGTCCGATGCATGGATGTGGTTAATGCTCTTATAGTGTCTTAACATTTTGTCAATGTATTTTTGATGATGAGACTGAATTCTTGAACTAGCAATAAAATGGAAATATCCCTAGTTGGCAGTGTGCAAGGGGTGATGACTCAGAAGAAACCCTGGCAGAACAGTTTTCCGAAACCTCCAACTCATTTGCCTTTCTTTGAGGGTAAGGACATATTTAAAGCTGACTGTCATCTAACACCAATGTGGGAGGTCTAAAATGTATGTGGGAAGACATATGACGGATTATGCCAAATGGCACCATCTGTCCTCTCTTCAAGAAGCCAAATGGCATCTAATTTGAAGCATGGAAAGATTTCAGGACATCCCCTCAACTGACTTCCTTCACTTGCAGACCGCCTGCTAGTGACGTCATTAGTGGTACAGAGGTGTCACCCTTTCCCTGGGATGAGCATAGAACTGACTCTGCTGAAGTCTACAATGTCTCTCCCCAGACCATCCCATGGCTTGAAGAGGTACCTACTGTGACATCAAAGTACAGCAAAAGGTGAACAGCCATGGTCTACTCTAAGAGGAAAGGAAGGGCTGGGAACTGAAGTACTGTATGACATAAGTGATTATGAACAATAAACTCAATGTCAAATCAGAGCTACAGGTTTGAAAATAAATATATACTTTATTTACATAAAGGAAAATAGGTCCCTTGAAGCCAAAACGAACACAAAAAATAAGGTCCAAGCACATTCTGTGGCTACAGATATGAGTACGGCCAAATGCACAATTATAGTGCAGATGTGTCTAAGCACTACAATTAAACTAACTTAGGACCCTGTGGTCAGTGTTGCCCAATGGGCATTGTTCAAGTGTCTGTGGTCATGTATAGGAACTCTCTGGTCTTAAGTCTCACTATGGGCTGTCTTTACAATGTCCATCCATTGGCCAAAGGTGCCAAAAAAGGTTTCAATTTATTGAGATAGCTATGATACATGTGCCTTTTGCCCTAGTTTCTTATTGATTATTGTTGCAAGACAGGGCATATCCGGAGGTCTGAGAACGGATGCCCGGGAATCTGCATAAACCATCCCGTAAAAAAGAAAGTCACCTAAAAATCCCAACTCCATAAATAAAGAAGAGTGTCACCTACGTCATAAGTGATGTCTCAGAGTTCTGGGATCCAGTTAAGGGGGCCGCCTAGGTTTTTGTATTCAATTCAAGGACCAGGTGGGGCACCTACGGGTCGAATTGGTCTTATTCACAATTAATACTTAATGAATATTGGTACTTTAATTTTTGTTAGACTGAAGGAGGAACCAGAGGTACCAAAGACAACTCCTCTCAGACTGTCAAAACCTCCAGTGCTCATCTCCACAAGCTAAGCTAAGCTTTTTGGTTGATGGTGGCACTTAGGGGAACAAGGACACGTAATTAAACCACAAGAACACCAGTTAAAAATGGGGAATGGGATTTGTGGTGCAATCATGAATATAAGCAAAGATATTTCCAGAACTATACAGACTAGAGAGGTGGTTCGAATTGTTTTTGGAAAAGGGCAAACAGCTGCTAGTAATAGCCACTATGTGAAGGCTCAGAGTGAAGATCAAACACTTCTGGCTCCCCTTTGGCTTGGAGTATGGCAGCTGTAGGATCCACAAAGAAAGGCATGGAGCCGAGTGTAGAATTCTGGAGGCCTTTGACCCACTAGTAACAAAATATGCCCTTCAGGAATCTCAGGCCTATTGAACTGCACAGTCCAACTGGGCGGTTCACTTCCTCAAGTGAATATCTGCACAGACTTTGGGCGGCTGAGCCCCAATCAATTGTCTTGGTAAGTAGCCGGCTCCTCACCAAACTGATCAGTGCAGCTTACCATTCTGCTGAGACCTTATTTCAGTGCCTTGGGCCTGTACCATGTCTGGTGGAGAATGCAGACATGATCTGTTGAACAAAGCACCTTCTGAAAGCCAAGACAAAGTTACTGGTTCAAGAGATACTGCACCGTTTCTGCTTTGGGATCACGGACAGGCCTGGGCGAAATTTCTGTTACGCTAATGTAATCTCACATAATGTCTGGTATTTCGTGTTATCATTGTTGAGCCAAATGCCAGAGATTACACCATTATGCCATGTCATGTAACTGGATTGCTTTCTGGTAAAAGTCCTATTATGGAAACACGAAAACAACGTGAACAAACGATGCGAGCTGCTGTTGTTCACAACACATGGGATTTTGTGATTTTCTTTAAGTACGTTTTGCATGTTTTTTTTCTGGAATTTCATATAATTATTGCTAATGGAATTACGCAAATTTCGACCATTCCTGTTCACTAACAGGAAGCCAGTTCCCAGACAAGCCCAAGCTCTCTTTACATTTTAAATTCTCCTCCAATCTGTAAAGTGTAGAACTTTTGGGGATTTTAGGTAGGTCAAAAGAGGGGCTGGTATCAACAGTAAGGTTGTGTGTATTTAAGCCACAATGTTAGCCAAGGCCTGTGGTATTGCCGGGGTCCTCCTTTTACCCGACCTGTCTGCAGCATTCAACACCAACAATCACTCTATCCAAGAGGTCTTCAAATTGGGGGGAGGGTCACCCCCCTAGGGGTCCGTGGCAGCAATTGGGGGGAGGGTCACCCCCCTAGGGGTCCGTGGCAGCGTTCCCAGGGGGTCGCAAATGCCGCATTGAGTACCGAATGAAGATGGCGTGAAAGCGAAACTTTTTTTATTTTGGAGGTTTCCAGGCTATCTTCATTTAGATATTTATAATCAAAAAGGAGTCAAAGAGGGAAAAACTACCAGGTCACCCTCCACTCAGTCACTAAATACACAGCAAAAGACCTGGTAATGTATAGGCACTTCTTGTAAATACATGGGATAAACAGAAGGGTAATGTAAACAACTATTACTCCTACAGCAGTAGTTCCCATCATGAACTATCATTCCATCCCTCGTGCCAACAAACTTAGTATTTTTAAAGAAATTTCAAAAAATGAACACCAAAAACAACCATGTGCAACGTGTTTAACCACAAAAGGTGTGAGGAAGTTTTGAAAAAATTGTGAAAAAATGAGAAAGTATCTCACGTGCGCAACACCAGGGGAGCTGCTGGCAGGTTCTCACCAGTTTGCTCACGATTTTCTCATCATTGATATCTTTCTCATGTATAAACGATAATGTGTCCCAATTACAAAACAAGGAAAAAGAGGAAAGAGGGAAGCAGGGAGGTTTTTTAAGGCAGCCCAAAACCAAAAGAAGGAGAAAGAAAGATCCGTGAAATCTTTATGGGTAAAATTAGGTCTGGCTCACGTCTATATTCCAATTAGTTTATTCCATTCCATGAGTCATCCCAAGGTTAAAAACACGGTCATGTTATGTAACCACATTAAGGAATGGCCAACATGTTTCATTGCCTACTTATCTTTGCGGCAAATTCATCAGGGCGTCAAGGGTCTGCACTCGCTTCCCTGGATTTTTCTATTTGAAAAGAAAAAACCTGCACACATGCAGAAGACACAATGAACACACATGGTTGATGAGTGTAACAAGGAAACCACATACACCCCACTTTAATTTTCAAGGCATATATCCTGAGCGACGACTGTACAATCATCACTGCGAGTTACCTAATAGGAGCCACGGGCCCGCATACCGGCTCTCAATTAGCTTAGGGAATCAATGCAACTTGCACTTAAGTTGATGATTGTACAGTCGTCGCTCAGGATATATGCCTTGAAAATTAAAGTGGGGTGTATGTGGTTTCCTTGTTACACTCATCAACCATGTGTGTTCATTGTGTCTTCTGCATGTGTGCAGGTTTTTTCTTTTCAAATAGAAAAATCCAGGGAAGCGAGTGCAGACCCTTGACGCCCTGATGAATTTGCCGCAAAGATAAGTAGGCAATGAAACATGTTGGCCATTCCTTAATGTGGTTACATAACATGACCGTGTTTTTAACCTTGGGATGACTCACGGAATGGAATAAACTAATTGGAATATAGACGTGAGCCAGACCTAATTTTACCCATAAAGATTTCACGGATCTTTCTTTTTCCTTCTTTTGGTTTTGGGCTGCCTTAAAAAACCTCCCTGCTTCCCTCTTTCCTCTTTTTCCTTGTTTTGTAATTGGGACACGTTATCGTTTATACATGAGAAAGATATCAATGATGAGAAAATCGTGAGCAAACTGGTGAGAACCTGCCAGCAGCTCCCCTGGTGTTGCGCACGTGAGATACTTTCTCATTTTTTCACAATTTTTTCAAAACTTCCTCACACCTTTTGTGGTTAAACACGTTGCACATGGTTGTTTTGGTGTTCATTTTTTGAAATTTCTTTAAAAATACTAAGTTTGTTGGCACGAGGGATGGAATGATAGTTCATGACGGGAACTACTGCTGTAGGAGTAATAGTTGTTTACATTACCCTTCTGTTTATCCCATGTATTTACAAGAAGTGCCTATACATTACCAGGTCTTTTGCTGTGTATTTATCTTCATTTAGATGACAGTTGACGTGGAGAAAGGAAGGCAACTGTGATCCTGAACCCTAAGGTGGTGAGGTCAAAGGCTTGGCTAAAAACAACAACAAATTATATAAGTATTTTGTTGTATGTTCATGTTTATAGCAACTGCATTTAAAATAATGCACACACCTAAAAGTGTATAACTGCAGATGTCTGTATGTGAGACCAGAGAGTCACAGAACGGAATCCTGGTTGGTGCAGAGCATAATAGTGACTTTTGTATTTATAGTGTTATAAGTTCCCAGCATGCAACAGAAAGCAATGTGAATATGTAAGGCATTATTCTAAAATTGTATTAAACACTGTATAAGATAGGCTGCCAGACAATAATTTTGTGTTTGTGTTCAGGGCCACTGGAATTATGCGGCGGGTAAGCACCAAATTATGCAGAAGGGTTTACTAAAGTATGCAGAAAGAAAAGGCAAATTATGTAGAACTGTATAATGTGGCACATTGTTTGCTAATATTACTTAATTATTTTGTAAACATTTTCACATAGTAGTACTGTTTAGGCAAAGATTTCACCTTCAGTACCAATTTAACAGCCAAATACAGAAATCAGCTACTGAAAGATGACCAATGACCCTTTGTGGAGGGCTACCAGCGCGCGCAAACACGCCACCTTGTTTTTAGTAACTTTTGATATGTGTGAGCTAGAAACAAAATTGTTTTTGCTTTAATGTGCATATTACACTGCAGGTGGTGGATTATGTGGCAAATAGGGCAAATCAATACATTTGCAAAAAAAATGCCACTGCTGCAGAATCGCTTAATTCCAGTGGCCCTGTATAAGATAAAACAAGTGCTTTCAAAGAATACATATTAGCAATAGCTAACCAGACTATACCTAGTGCAGGTATTTTTTTATAAGTCAATTAAAAGGACACTTTTCAAAATTCAGCATCCTTACATTACCTCTAAAAAAGAATACATTTTTGTTATCATAATGCTTTAAGTTACTCCTTAAACTAAATCACTTTAGACCCCTCTTTTAACTCTCATGCAGAGGTACCTTCATGTCCCCATTTACAAATCTGGAGTGGTTGTTTTCAACAAAAGGTATGAGAACAATTTTTGTAAAAATTAAAAACCCATGGGCATCTTACTTAGTCCTCATACACCCTACCAACTTTGGGCTCTGTTTACATGCAGATATCCTTTCAGGTCAGATGAAAGGGTAGAAGGGAGGAGGCCAAAAGAGTCTTATTAGAGGACTGATCATCTGGACCCATGGTGTTTCTGGGTAATGGTCCAGGAGAAATAGCAAAGGAGGAAAATTCATGGATAGTGTCAAAAAGATGGCCTGGAGGGGGTGGCGCTATGTGGAATATAATTTTTTCATTTTTAAATGAGACAGTTATCCTCCTTTCTCTGAGAGATGCCATAAAGAAGGTGTTGAGAAATGCGGGCTCATTATTTTTAAAAGGCCATCACTACCAGTAGTTCCGCGGATGCATTGTCACTGGGATAGTTGTGTGAGCGGCCACTGCACCCCAATAATGGGTGTGGTACTAGCACAAAGGGGTGGAAAGCCATTTTCCTTGTTAGCATTGGGGCCCAGAGTACAAGCAACCAGGGGTGGGGGGATGTGGATATTTTCCCGTTTTTTACAAAACAAAGGAGCAGTCTGCTTTGGATCGCAGAGGAGTAGGCATCATTGGTGATGCAGGTGCAGTGGCACCAGGACCCAGGGTGTGAGGGCCCAACTAAACCCCTATTATGGCTGCTTTACTCATTCCTTTCTTACATTAGGGCCAGTGCACCCTTGTTGTGCCAGTGTTGCTTTCGGCATTGGACCAATGGCCCAAGAGAGGGGATAATTGGAGAAGAGGAGTCACCTTATCATTAGGCTTCGGGGAGATGGCAGAAAGGAAGATGGGAGAAGGACTTTAACAAGGGGCAGAGAAGACGTCCTGCTTTGCAAGGCAGTAGGTCTCATTAGTGAAACAAGCAAAGTGGTACTGGGGCCCAAGAGTGTGAAGGGCCCCCTGCATCACAATTAAGACTGTCTTATACTTTACAAAAAGACATGGGGAGAGCATTAGGGAATGAGGTGAGCCATATGTGGGCGCTCATTTTTACTGAAAGGGACAATCTACTTCAAGAATGGAGTGATGCCCAGATGTGGTGGAGAAGGGGTGAAAGAGGCAGAGGGGATAGCCTAATATGGGGGCCCGCAGCTATCACTGGTGCAGCAGGTGCAGTTGCATTGGGACCCAAGAGCATGAGGACCTCAATTATTGGGAGTAGTGTTTTTTTGTCTAGTGCAGTTTTTTATGTGTTTGCTCTTTTATATGTCTCACATTTAGGGGTCCATTAGGATGTAAGGCGGATCGCCACTGCCCGCATGGCGGTGGTGAACCACCCTACATCCTTCCCCGCCCGCCACCCATTTACCCCCCGCCATATTAGTATGGCGGGGGAACCCCGAGGGACAGAAAGATCGGCGGAAAAGGTGCTCAATATGGTGGCGGTGTCTGCATGACACCGCCATCCATATTAGGTTGCAGGTGGAGACGTGCCTTTTCAAGGCATGCAGGTTTTGCATTCGGGGGCCCGTTGCGGGCCCCCAGGGTATTGGGGGGTGGGGGTTGCACATGGGGGGTACCTATGGTACCCCCCCTGCATTGTCATGGACATGGTGGCAGGCCCCTCGAGGTGCCTGTCACCTTGTGCATGCCAATGCACACAGTGCATTCCCAGCATTGTGGCGGGCGGTGCTGTGAGCACAGTCCGCCACAATGCTGGGAATGGAGGATGCCACGGTGGCATCCTAATTGCAGGTGCAGGACCGCCGCACCACTGGTGGCCGGTCCCAGCTGCGCTAGGGTGGCGGGCGGACATTCTAATGGGCCCCTTAGTGTGGAGAAGGAGCTACTGAAAAAGTGCCCCTGATATTATCTTATAATCCCCACCCTCGCGCTCAGCCCTAACCCTCCCAATTACCCAAAAGGTAATTTGGAGGGGTCTCAAACTCAAAATATTATGAGTATGGGGGCTCAGAGCAAAAAAGCTTGAAGACCTCTGCTCTATCCTCACCAGCAGACCCCTTGCACTATCATCCAGGAGCTTGCCTTGGGCTTGTTTATGCCCTTCAAGGAAGAGCAAACTTGAGTTTAGGGTGACCCTCCAGGTAATCTCAACACTATTCCTCTATGGGTTTCTAGATGATGCACTCACTACCCGGATGCAAGAGAGCTCTGATGCCCAGCCTGGCCGTCCTGTATGAATACTGCCAGTTCAACTAGACCACTATGGGGTGTCTGGGGCACGGCCACAAGGACAGCAGCTTGCTAGGTGCCACATCCACAAGGCATGGCAAAGACACCGTGAAAAAGGGTCATCACACACAAACACCTCATGTACACATATGGCCCACCACACCCACATGCATAAAGTCTCCTTCACTTCCGCACTCAACTCCGCCGTCATGGGGGTACAGAATACATTTTACAAGATAGGACCAACGGGCAGCCTCCAAACCAAGCCCTGTGCCCCTGGCTGAAACTATGATCAGCTTCCATCAACCGGTAGTCACAATATTGCGCGCTATCAGGGGCATGGGTCTTCTTTACAGGGGATGAGGGCACACTTTGGATGCCTCCTAAACAGCAGATCATTATCTTTTCCTGGCACAGAATATTCCTTTCACTGTGGAGGAAATATCAGGGCGGACAAGGAAAATTCAAACAGAGCAAGGTGGCACAGACATCCCAGCCACGAGAATTACACGTACACCACCTATCAGTTTTTGTATCCACACACATGTATATGGGCTCAGCCTTTAGCCAGTAAGTGTGGCTCTTATATTTGCGTTTCTACTGAATTTCAATTTCACAACAAAATAAAGACAGTGAAGTATATGTTCTCCGGTCTTCATTAGTGTTTAAAAATAGAAACATGGAAAGCAGATGTTCTTTTGTTCTCTCCACTGTTAAATGTGTATGCTTGGGCAATGTCTATTCAGACTGACAAATTGAGTGCTAAAAATCGACCAGTTGGGAATATCCTTGCATTGCATTACTAATGCTTTCAAACGAATATGTTGTTGTATGGTCACTTCTAGCCCTAGGCTAGAACCATAATAGGATTTAAGTAGAGTTAAATATATGTGAAAAAAACATCTGCAGAGTTTTGGAGAAATAAAAAATTAATACAGCTAAATCCTGGAAAGTGAAATACGGAAAATTACTGACAGAAAAATAAAAATTACACTAAAATCGGGAGCCCTGTGTAAAAGTTACTTGTGGAATTTGTACAATTGCAACCTGTGTGCAAATAGGCACATACACAGGATATGACTAGGGGTGTGCGCAATTGCATACAATTATGCGAAATTCGAATCTAGCATTTGGTGCTTATATTTCAGCACGAACTGCATTCTCGCGTTAATTTTTATATGAGAACGCATTTCATGCTAAAAATACAGCGCAAAAAAAAAAGTACTGTGAAGAGAGCCACGCGTTTTCTGATTGTTCCCGTTGATCCCATGCAACAATTTTGTTGCGAACTGTGGCGTAGTTAGTAGTTACACAACGTGGCATACTTTCAGGAATTATGCATAACAAACCTAACGCACAATTACCAAAAAGAAAGCAAGCTACGGGGGCATGATTTACATTTCACCTGGGGGAATAGACATGACACCACTCTAAGCGGCGTGGGGGCCTCAAGTTCACTCCCAGGTTCCTGTTGTCTGGAGCAGGTTCGTCAGATCCTGCCTTGTGACCAAGGGGTCACTGGCAGGTGACATTGCTGCACCTCCTCCCTCATCCTCACGCCCAGACCTCTCCCTGCTGTTCCGCATTATCAGGCCGTGCCTGGGAGGGTGTGCTGAAACCCCCTCCAACACACACTTTTATGATATTGATTGAGGAAGTTTAGCAAGGGCACAGGTGGTGGTTCAAAGTTCTTCCATTGTTGCAGATGGGTAATGGTACCGAGGTAATGAAGGGGAGGGATGGTTAATGAATGACAGGTAGGATATCATCCCAGCTGCTGGTTATAAAGGCGGCAGTGCACTGAGCAGTTCAGCCCCGTCCTCGCCAGAAGATCCGGAGCTGCCCTAAGACAACCTGCCACCATGTCGGTGAGTACACCCTCGTGCAGTGTCAATGTAGAGTGAGTAAAGGGGTTATGACCAGCGCCAGCCTCCACCGAGAACAGGAGCCTCCCACGGCTGAGCTCCACCCGCTGCCTTTGCTTGGCTCCAAAGCTGCTGTCGCATACCCCATTGAGAGTCAGACCTTCCCCGGGCTCAGCGGTGCTCCCTACCCTGGCGTAGTTCGAGGAGTTGCAATGGGTGTGATACTAAAATTCAGATCTCGCTGACAGACGTACCCTGAGCGCTAAACTCTGCAGCCCTTAGACCCGGACCCTGCTGACTTCCAAACCCTGCAAAGCTCTAGATCCTCCCATGGAGTAGCTCCAGCCATGAAGTACTGACCTCCAGGCCCTATCACGGGAGATCTCTGCACCCTAGGACCCTTGCAAGTAGACCCTGCCTTGGCTGAGCGTCAGACTAGCATGGGGGAGACGATTGAACAACGACCAACCCAATTATTTGTGGAGATAGCAGCTTATAAGGAAATAGGTCTCAGCGCTACAACACCATGTGCAGCCCTGGCTTCAAAGTCTTACAGACTCATCTAATTAATAATGCTAATGCAAAAATCACTCCTACTCCAGCGCCCTCCCCTGAGTAACCCACCCTCTCGATGCTACCGGCCTTTCTTCCCCTGCAAGATCAAAGGCAACCTGCTCTGCCAGTCTCAAAAGCAATCCTTATTCTGTCATCTCCTCCTTCTGCTTAATGTCCCTTCATCTTTCCCAATTTATACATAAATGTGCATCCCTGCACTGCCCCGCTTCAATGACACTTAATGGGTGACACGTAAGTCGCACCACTCACCGAAAATGACAGAAGGAAGACTTCATTTCCTGGCTTAACCCTGGGACTCCCATCTCCTGAGCCCACTGAGCATCAAACCCTGCTGGCATCCACACGCTGCCCTCACAGAGCTCCAGGCCACATCCCGCTGAACTACAGACATCACCCCAACTGAGGTATAGGCCCCACCCAACTGACCACTGGACATTGCCTTTGTTGAGCTCCAGAGCCCAGCGCATTAGGCACCGATATTCCCTTTTCTGAGACCCAGACCTCACTGTGCAGACATATACATTGCTTCTCCGAAGTCATGCCCTATGTTGACAATCCGCTCTGGTCATTGCTGACAGTGACCCCAGAATCCAACTGACCTCTCACAGCCCCCACTCGAGAGAGCTCAAGAAATTGCATCAGCTAAGTTCCAGAGCACTACCCTACTGAGAAGTGGAGATTGCCTGTACTGCGTTCCAGACGCGACCTCAGTCAGCTCCAACTCCAACACCCCTCCTGTGGCACAAACCATGCCCTGCCGCGGACCCTGACCCACACGAGCTCCACACCCCCACATGGGCTGCAGGTTACACCCCATATGAGCTCCAGACCTCACCCCCCACGGGCTGCAGACCACACTCTGACCTACCCCACTGAGGTCTGTGCATTGTTTACTCTTAGCTTCAAACCCCACCACATATGCGCTGCAAATCCCATATCACATGAGCTCTGGACTCCACAGTTCAGGTCCGACTTCATATAACCTCTAGATCTCCCCCCATAATATAAGATCCAACCCTAATTCCATGGGAAATCCAGACCATACTCTGCCCTCACACTAAGCTCAGGATATTGTCCACACTGAGCTCCAAGCCCTGCCTCACTTGCGCTGTACACCTTACCCAACCCCAGCCCATGGAGCTCTGGAATCTGCCTCTGCTGCATCCCAGACCCGCCCCCCCTCCCCCGAGTTCTGGGCGTAGACTCTGCTCCAGCTGAGCTTCAGAGGCTGTCCCATATGAATTCTGGAGATTACCTCTACTTAGCTACAAATGGCAACCCATATGAGCTGCAAATCCTATTCCCGCCCAGTGCTCAGCATCGCCTCCGCTGAGCTCTGACCCACACCCTAACCGAACTCCAGATATTAACCCCCAGATGAACCTTAGACCCCACCTCACTGACTACCAATCTGAAGCTCCATGTCCTACTCCACTCAGGACACTGACGGAAAATGAATTTTTATCTCCGAGCATGGACCGGTCCTATTTTAACCCTCACCCACTCTTGTCCCGTCTCTGATGTCTAATGTGTGCAACTACCAAGTTGCGTGAATGGGCAGGGACGTGCATTTCTGTATCTCAACCTTTAATGTATAATTCAGTATTGTTCGGTCACATAGGCCTTGAATTAGCAGAAAAAAATTCAAAGTTGTTCCTGACAAGCGCACCCAAAATATTTCTTGGATGGTACCCCTCAAAATCCTTTAGATGACACTGTGACTGGGTGGAGGCTACGGTGCATAGGATGTACTCCTGGACCATGAGACGGGTTGGTGTGAATGTGAGGTTATTCCAGCCTCTAGTGTAGTGACATTCAAGACTCTTGTTTGATTGCAGGAGAAGTTTGAAATGGTGAATTTGGACATTAAGCAAGGAGAGTCGGTGAAGGTGAAGTGCAAGCTCCCCGGAGACTGCAAGAAGTAAGTGGGGAAAAGGGGGTGCAGGGTGCTAGTTAGACGGTTTAGAGGGTTGTGGGAAGGGGGTGTTTGACCAGAAAAATATGCAGTGGATTGGGCAGCTGTATTTAAAAAGAACGCACAGAGATGAGGAGTAATTACCGTGGTTTGGTTGGTCAGTGCCATGGGGTTGACAATACTAAGGGTTGGCAGGGGTTGGTAGGGGAGCAGTTATGTTCCTCCATCCTTTTGAGGCTCTTCGTGGGGCTACCATTTTCGCCCTTTGCACTTGAGGAACTTGTGGTGAGCTATCTGCCTGGTTGTTTGCGATTCTGGTGAAAAATAACATTGATGACTCCTGATATAGTGCATTCTTTTTCCACATGCATATTTCCTCTTTTTTTTTTTGTTTAATGAATGGCATTTCCAAGATAGAAACGTCATCCTTGCAAATGTCTTTCATGAAAAAAAAATCCCCTGGTCACTTTACTTCCTCTTCCCTGTCAAAACTATTCGGGGAGGGACAGACCTGCAATATCGTTCCTTGTTGTCTAATCTCATTTTTTAAACAAAGTGGTTTTCTTTATTTTGGATAGTGTCCAAAATGGACGCTTGAAGTCGTCAGGCTGGTGTTCTCCATTTAGTTTTTTCTCAGAAATGAGGTACAGCCATTTGTCTGCCATTTCGAGTCCCTCAACCTCTCTCTTCCTGCTAGTCAAACGCTTCCAATAGACAGCAGAGAAAGCAGCACTATGTGGGAACTTTCACTGGGAATATATTCACCTGGCATTGGCAACTCTACTAACAGAAAGAAACTACAACTTGGCAGTTCACCCAACCTACCCCTGACTGTGGCAGACCACCTACCACCATTTTGCTGCCAAGCTGGCACCTCTGAAATTGTCGGTACATACGTTTTAATGGCGTGTACTGGCTCCACTCAGCGGAGGTGTCATCACCGCTTTATTTGTAAAAGAGCCAGTGTTGAGGCAAAAGTTTCTGGAAGAAGCCTTTGGCTTGTACTTCCGAATGTCAGGGCTGCCGAATACCAAACCTTAATAGTCTTGATTCCACCCGATAAATCCTTCGTCCAGCACCACACACACTCCCTGTCGTTTTAGCTCACTCTTACAGGTTCTTTTGTGTTCCTGCTTCATCCCTTTTTCAGTTGTAATCCTCCTTTCTCTTCCTCCTTCTTCTCCTTTCATATCTTTGTCTTCCTCTGGGTCAAAGTCTGATTTTGAAAATAAGCGCCGCCAGTGGTCCCACCAGCAACCACTGGCTCAAATTAGCCACTGGATGCAATATTTCCAATGGGTCGGGAAAAGTCCTCCTCACCACACTATGGCAGCAGCAATAAGCCCTTCATGACTGACTGATGAGACTGAACTTGGAAATCCCTCACTCTTCATCACTCACTTCTAATCCCTCACTTCTCACTCCGGAGTCCTCAGTCTTTATTTTTCACTCCTTGTTCCCCATCAGAAGTGTTCGCTGTTCATATTGATTTTCTGGTGGTTATTAATGTGGTGAGGCTGTTCACAACTTGGAGCGTATCTGATTTTTGCACTTCCGTCCATCTACATCACAGTTTCTCCATCAACTTGGGCAAGGGTCCTTCGGACGTGGGTCTGCACTTCAACCCCCGCCTCAATGACAAGGTCATTGTGTGCAACTCCAAGACCAGCAACAACTGGCAGTCTGAGCAACGCAGCAACCACATGTGCTTCCAACCAGGGACAGAGGTCAAGGTGAGTGACATAAGAGTGTGTGTGTGTGTATGTGCGTGCACAAGCTCACTCTCACCTTTGCGTGGAGAGGGCTGGAGGCAACCAGCAAGTTTGAGTCCAAGCTCAGTTGTAGACTCTTTGGGGTAAACTTATCAGGGCTTTGAGGTACCACAAAGTCAAGCAAAGTGGCTGAAATATTTATTTTCAAGGTCTAAACTTTTTTTGTGCCGGAAAGTTGCCTTTAAAGTAGCATATATAGTGCTTTGCATCAAAGGACGTTCCATGGGTGGTTCTTGGGCATTACAATGCTCCCACACATGGTTTTTGATGCAAAAGCAGATCTAGAGAGATTGTCAGACCTGGCTTTACATAAAAAACACAAGGCATCTTTTAGGCAGGTGCAAAGTCAGGGAACAGTTTCAATTCCACCCAACATTTCGCTTATTGCATATATCTTTGCACTGTGCAGCACACATCCAATGTGTGAAACGTTTTTTAAAAAGTGTTCAACCATAGGTTTTTGTACTGGAAGGGTATCCTTCCAGTACAAAATCGTTGCTATATATATATATCACACAACTGAATTATTTCAGCGATTTTTTATAATTACTGTTTATGTTACCCTTCTCAAAAGTTCTCATATTATCGGCCACTGAAGGACAAAAGGCAGATCCAGATACACCAAGACTCAAACGTGAAACTGACAGCAGCCATATATGCAGCAAGCATGTTAACACACTGAGCCATCTTGTCAGCTACATTTTCCTCTACTATTCATTTCTGAAGGTGTGCGTGGACTATGTTGGATCAGAAGGCTTATGGTTGTCCATCAACAATGATCAGCCATATTGTCCTCCTTCTCTGGTGGTTCAGCAAGTTAATCCACCTGCCACAGAAACATGTATGTCACCTGTAGATCACATGTTTTAAGTGCTTTCTACAGACATATGTTTGTATTCAGCATGCATGACACATGCTTGAATCAGGGTAGAAAAGTTTAGGAATGTAATGTGCCCACTGCAGAAATCTGTGTGTTGCCTGTGGGACAGAGGCTGAAATCCCAGGACATATACTCAGTGCACTCATGTGTCTTGTCTGCTTCAGAGATCTGTGTGTATTCTGGATGTTACAAGTTTGAATATGGACAGGGCTGCTATAGCATTTAATTCCTTCTGAGGCCGATACAATGAGTACCAAGTTGTTTGAAAAACATTACTTTTGTAACATAATTTGAAACGTGTCTAGATGATGTAGGAAATGAAATAAAACAATTCCAGGTCTTCACAACACCAGAAAGCATGTATTCTGGTTGGTTATCTCAATCCTGCCCCTAGTAAAAACTTGTTAGCTCCAACTCTTCTGTTAGTAATGATGTTAGCTAATCTATTCCCATAAGAATGATGTGTGCCCACCTCACTTATTAGTGAAACCCCTTTTCCTCATCCTTTCTCCTAGTAATACACCGTGTTCTCACCTTTTCTAAGTAAAACATGTTAGTTACTGTTTTATTTCAGGAATATAGTTTACCAATCTCTTCTTCTGGTAATAACCTGTATTACTAGGATTACCGCTTGCTCATCTTGCCTCTTAGTAACACCCTATCGGTTAATCTCTTCATCTTAGTATCGCTGTTTGCTCATCGCCTCTTATAGTAGTCTCCCATATACTCATATTTTCTTCCTGTGATACCCTGCTTATTTATCTCTTTTATTAGTATAACTGCTAGCTCATCTTGTGTCTTAGGTATACCCAGCTTGCTCCTCTCGTCCCTGTTTATTCAACGTTTCATAGTATTAATGTTTGCTCCCTTTGTCTCTTAGTAATACCTGTTTGTTCATCTTGTCCCTTAGTAATACCGTGTTTTTCATATTTTCTTAGTATTATAATAAGCTCATTTTGCTTTTAGTAGTACTTTGTGCGTTCATCTCTTTTCCTAGTAATAACTATTTTGTTCATTTGCAGTCATAATTATACTTGATTACTCACCTGTGATCCTAGTAATACCCTGTTTCCTCGTCTTTTCTCCTAAGACAATGTTTGTCCGTTTTTTTTAATAGTACTCTTTTTATACCTTTCTTCTACTAGTAATACTCTGTTAGTCCATCACTTCCTGTAGTAATGCTCTGTAGCAAACTCAATTTTCTTAGAAATGCCCAAGTGATTCATCTGTACTCCTAGCAATACCCAGTTTGCACATCTTTTGCCATAATAATACTATGTTTACGCATCTCTTTCCTAATTAATACCCTGCATGCTCTTCTCTTCGCCTAGTAATACCCTGCTTCCTTGTCTCATTTCTAAGAAATATGCTTTTTGTTCCATCTTTGTCCCCATGAATCTGGGGCTCTGCATCGCTGCCATTAGTAGTTCCATGTTCTCCTTCTCTATTCCATAACCCGCACTGGTGCCTTCTCCACCTCTAGGGAGCCTGTTTGCTCCATCTCTACCTTTAGTAATCGTTTCTCTTGTCCTTCTTTGCACCTAGACATTCTCTCATCTCCTCCGCCTCTAGTAAACTTCCTGTTCCTCTAAGTCCACCTTTGGTAATCTCCCAATTTGTAATGCCAAACTGCTTTCATCACCTCCTCTAATAATGTATAGTTCCTTTCCTCTACACCTATAGTAATCTCCAATTATTATCACCAAGCTCTAGTAATCCAGAACTTATTTCCATTCCACATATAACAATCCCCGTTTCCTTTAATCTCCACCTATAATAATACCTTGTACCTTTGTCTCCACCTATACTAATGCCTGCTTTCTTTAACCAGCATCTCCGCTGTAATGCCTCCTTCCTTTAATCCCCATCTTCATTAATTACCCGTTCCTTTCCACTCCACCTCTAGTTCTTTACTACCTACCTCTAGTACAGTCCAACTTCTTTCCACACCACCTTTAATAATCCCTGGTTCCTTTACTCTCCACCTTTGTTAATGCTCAGTACCTTCCCATTCCACGTACCGTTGATCTCAACCAGTAGAAATACCTGGTTCATTTGTCTCCACCTATACTAATGCCTGCTTTCTTTAATCAGCATCTCCGCTGTAATGCCTCCTTCCTTTAATCCCCATCTTCATTAATTACCCGTTCCTTTCCACTCCACCTCTAGTAGTGCCTGGTTTCTTTACTACCTACCTCTAGTACAGTCCAACTTCTTTCCACACCACCTTTAATAATCCCTGGTTCCTTTACTCTCCACCTTTGTTAATGCTCAGTTCCTTCCCATTTCACGTTCCGTTGATCTCAACCAGTAGAAATACCTGGTTCATTTCATCTCCACTTCTTAAAATACTCGTTTCCATGATTCTTCATGTTTAGTCATCTTGATTCCCTTTCATCTCCACTCCTAGTAAAGCTTGGTTCATTCAATCTTCACCTTTAATAGCTTCTAGTAATGCTCGTTGTCTCTAATCTCCACATCTGGTAATGTTCAAGTCCTTTCATCATCACCTCTAGTAACATCCGGTGTGATCGTCTCTACCTACTGTAATGCTTGGTTCCTTTAATCTGCACTTCTAGTAATGCCTGGTTTATTTAATAAATACCCCTAGTAGAGCTCCATTCCTTTCCAATCAAACTTTAGTAATGTCTGGTTCATGTTATTTCCGCCCCTAGAAATGTCTGTCTTTTTTAATCTCTACCTATGCTAATGCCTAGTTCATCTCATCTCTACCTCTAATAATCTCTAGTTTCTTATGTATTTGCCTTAAGTAGTGCCCATTCCCTATGACCTACACCGCTAGCAATCTTATGACTTCTTCGTCTTCACCTCTAGTTATCCCTGGTTCCTTTGTGGTCCACCTTTGATAATCTTCTTGTTTACTTCTTATCTACCTCTAGTTTCCCCCACCATCTATGCCTTTCATATTCCCATGCTTCCCCTCTCAGGCTTTAGTAATCCAATTTTTACTCTGCCCCACCCTCTAGTAATCTTTTGCTCTACTTGCACATCCAGCAATCCGCCATGTGAAAGATCCCCCACCACTACAAATGCCCCGCATGTGCCATCCACACCTCTACTAATCTCCCATTTGCTCTAATCTCACTGTAATCTCCGGTCTGCTTTACCCCACCTCTAACAATCCCTTGTTTGCTCTACTACCTCCTCTAATAATCCCGTTTGTGAGATACCCACCACTAATAATCACACATTTGTGTCATCTCATCCACATATTTAGTAATCCCCAGTTTGTTCTCCCCCACCTCTAGTAACACCCCTTTGCTCTACTCCCATCTCTTTAAGTCAAGTTTGTGAAATCCCGACCACTACTAATTCTGCACTTGTGTCATACTCACCTCTAGTAATCCCCTGTCTGCTCTACCCCACTGCTAGCAATCCCTGCTTGCACTATGCCCGCTTCTAGTAACACTTTATTGTCCCTTCCGTAGAAATAAGTTTGTTCATTGCTGCTCTTGTTAATTTTGTTTGCTACAATTCCATCTCTAGTTACCCTGTTGCTTCACCTCTAGTAACCCCATTTGCACCACCTCTAGCAACATGGCTTACCCCACCTCTAGTAACCCAGCTTTGTCGGCCTCCAGTAAGCCTGTTTGCTTCACTGTAGTAATCATTATTGCTCCGCCTCTAGTAAAACATCTTATTGCACTCCTAGTAATCCCATTTGCTCAACCTCTAGTAACACCACATTCTCCACCTCTAGTAATGCTGCTTGTTACATCTCTAGTACCCCCACTTACTCTGCCTGTAGTAACCCTGCTTGCTCCGACTCCAGTAAATCCATTTGCTCCACATCCAGTCACTGCGCTCGACCTCCAGTAACCCTGCTTGCTCCACCTCTAGTAATGCTGCTTGCTCCAAGTTTAGTAACCCTGCTTGCTCTGGCTTTAGACCCCCCACTTGCTCCACCTTCAGTAACGCCACGCTACCCCTAAGGTAACCCCGAAGCTCCACCGCCACCAATCCTGATTGCTCCTCCTTTAGTAATCCCATTTGCTGCATGTCTAGTAAGGCCACTTGCTCCATCTCTAGTAAACGCTCTTGCTCTGCCTTCATCAACCCCGCTTGTTTACCCTCCAGTAACCCTGCTTGTTTCCTCTCCAGTAACCCTGCTTGTTTCCCTTCAGTAACCCTGCTTGCTCTGCCTCCAGTAACCCGGATTGCCTCCCCTCCAGTAAACCTGCTTGCTTCCCCTCCAGTAAACCTGCTTGCCTCCCCTCCAGTAACCCCGCGTGCTTCCCCTCCAGTAAACCTGCTTGCTTCCCCTCCGGTAACCCTGCTGGTTTCCCCTCAGGTAACCCTGCTTGCTTCCCCTCCAGTAACCCTGCTCGTTTCCCCTCAGGTAACCCTGCTCGTTTCCCCTCCGGTAACTCTGCCTGCTTCCCTCCGGTAACCCCGCTTTCTTCCCCTCCGGTAACCCTTCTTACTTCCCCTCCGGTAACCCTGCCTGCTTCCCTCCGGTAACCCCGCTTTCTTCCCCTCCGGTAACCCCCACTTTCTTCCCCTCCGGTAACCCTTCTTGCTTCCCCTCCGGTGATCCTGCTTGCTTCCCCTCCAGTAACCCTGCTGCTTGTTTGCCCTCTGGTAATCCTGCTTGCTCCGCCTCAGCTTACTTCCCCTCCAGTAACCCTGCTTGTTTCCCCTCCGGTAACCCTGCTTGCTCCGCCTCCAGTAACCCCATTTGTTGCACCTCTAGTAGTAACCTTGCTTGTTCTACCTCTAGCAATGCCGTTTCCTTAAATTCTCTCTCAAACTCTCTCTGGTTCTGCCCACAGGTCAGCATCAAGCACTTAGGAGACAAGTTCGAGGTCAAGCTTCCCGACGGCCACGAGATCACCTTCCCCAACAGGCACGGCTACGACAAGCTGAGCTACATGTCCGTCAAGGGGGACGTCAAAATCACCTCCTTCAAGTACGAGTGAGGGCTGCCGTCCACGTGCTGCCCGTTCACCTCAAGCCCAGTGCGCTGTGACATGCCACTCACACCTGTAATAAAGATCCCAACAGGGATGTCAACTTTTTATACTATATTTATGGCGTCCGTCTTAATTCTTCCAATTGAAGAGGCCTTCCACTCTCTGGGGGATGGGGTTTCGCTGCTCGAGAAGGAAGTAGTGTGGTGGAAGGATGTCTCAACCATCAGTGCTGTTGCTACCTCCATCTGTGTTTGTAAAAATATTGCCCTGTTGGAGTTAAAAGTAGAAAAAGTACACCCAATGGGACAACACTTCTGTAAACAAC
Organism: Triturus cristatus; assembly: GCF_964204655.1. NCBI lineage: Eukaryota > Metazoa > Chordata > Amphibia > Caudata > Salamandridae > Triturus > Triturus cristatus. Next base: position 237,630,589 of record NC_140586.1, on the reverse strand, counting down.
ATTTATGCAAACAATATTTATGTCAGAGGATAATTCGGACTACAATATGCTAGCCGCTTCCCTCGCTTAAGCTTCTGGCGTTGCTGACATCAGACTGCTCTGCATAGGTGCTATGCTGCTGCACGTCTGCCTATTGTATCAGGGTTTTATATATCATCGTGAAGCAACTTGGCAGCAGCTCCTGGGTATTCTGAGATCATGGAGGCACCAGGGTTGGACCGGCCTCCCAGGCTTTCTGGCAGTCTGGCGATGGCAGACGGGCCAGTCTGTGGGCTGTTTTTTCCGTCCCGTCACACGCGTCAGGCTGCTAGAAAGACTGAAAGGCCAGTCCAACACTGGCAGCCATAAGACATAAAAAAAGTAGCAGGATGCAGAAAAAGAGCAAAGTGCCTCGAAGGGTGTGAGCTAGGCGATGAAATGATGCGTGCAGGCTGCGACACACCAGAGGGCCCCCTGTTCACCAGGATTCTTAGAAAATGTTTCCGTAGACTCATCACAGTACCTTTCCACGTGTGTCATCTTCAGCTTAATTCAGTGGTGTAGCAAGGTTGCCATCATCCCTGGTGCAAGCAAGGCTCCCCTGTCTGTATATTAAAATACAGTCATAATAGGGATGCAGTGTCCCCCCCACCACAAAGCCCCTTGTCCCCAGTGTTACTGCACCTGCTGTACTATTAAAAGCTATGCCCATGATTTAATTACAGCCCAATGGTACAAAGGGGAGATGAAGAAAGACAGGTTGGGCTATCCTACATTCAACTCTCGCTTTCAGCCACGAAATCTCCCAGGTGTGATCCGAAACCTCACAGGCACGGCTCACCAGGGTTCGGCACTAAGGCATGGCTTGGGAGGTTGGCCAGGAACATAGCAGACCAGGCCTATCCCTCACCAGGCTGTCTCCTCTTGTCTCTGGACTTTGTCAGATGAGTTTGTCTCTTAAATTGTGTTTAAACCTACAGGTAGACCACATCATGAGTACCATGTGCCTAGCATAGAGTCTTCTGGGAACTCTTTAATTGGCTACTCTTGTGAGTGTAGCTGCACAACCATTCTTATACAAACCTACGATCCTCAACCTCTCCAGCTCAATTTGTAATCTTTTACCTCTGCCCCATCCAGTAATCCCAACCTCCTATCCCCATCTTCCAAATTATAAAACTCTGACAATGGTGGGAAAAGCCAACACACGTGAGGACATTGGCAATACCTCAAAGGGCTCAGCAGGACCATAAGCGATGCTCTACCTCACAAACAGAGGTGGCCTTGGCCATTAGGGATAAGGTGTGGTCAGCACAGATGTGCAAAATAGGCCATGACCAACAGAGGGGAGGCCATAGCCAACACAACAGTATACATAGCGAGCACATGGTAGTTAGGGGGCAAAATTACTATAAATGTAGTTTTTTTCTGAAAACTACTAAAGTATCAGTTACTATGAAGGAATAATCTGTTATTGACAGGCCTCCTGCTGAAGAAGAGGTTTTACAATAGAAAGTATTTATTTAGCAGAGTGAGCCGATTCGGTTAGCTTAAAGTGGTGCTGTCTTTTTTTATTTTTTCTAATCTATTTATGAACATGTCTTGCCCACTTTATAATTCATTGTGAACTTGCTAAACACCAGTCTAGGCATTTCTCAGAAAATATTTGTCAGGCAGTTACAGACTAGAAAGCACAATGACTTACCCGTTGCTGGGAACCAGTCAAGTTCTTCATCGGGATCATTTCAGACTTTATAGTTACAATTCAAGATATTCAAGAATCTGTTCAGCATGATGGCCTTGAGTGCTTTTTGTAGTATTGTTTTCTTGATCCTCTCACTTCAGGAATGCCTAGATGACCATTAAGGTCAAGCTTTAAACACACTGATATGGTCATGTGTTAGTGACACAACAGTCAGTCCCTGCAGTGATCAAATAAAGTGGATAACTTACTCAAAATCATTAGGAATAAAATCACCAAATACCTTCAACAAATGAATCTCTGCTCCAGATTGGCACCTAGCCTTAAAATCCCATCATGCAGGAGAAAAAACATAGGTGAACATCTTTCTTTGCTCAAGCAACCATACTATGGAATTAATTACCCCCAAACATAAGCTCCCCGGATAACAATCTTGTCTTCAGAAGACTACTCAAAAGTTGTCTCTTTCCTACATAACCGCCATACTCAAACAGAAATGTACAGCATATCCCTGTGCATATAAGCATGTAATTTGATTATATGTATGTATCAAGATGTGTGTATTTCTTAATATAAATATGTACTTATGTATCTATCTATTTATTACTTTACTCCTACTGTAAAAAAAAAAAGTTAACTCTCTCCGTTGCACTACCCTTTATTTCACCTTATACCTCTCTCAATATATCCTCTACCTCCACTGTCGGACTCATCCCAAGCCTCATTCTCCTACTATGATCTCCAAAATAACTCTTTCTAGACTCTTCCCTCCTCTATCCCTCTTTGGATCACCTCAAAACTCATTTTAATACTATGATCTCCCAAATAACCCTTCAAAAATCTTCCCTCACCTATCCCTCGTTTGACTCATCCCAAAACTTATAGACCTACTATGACCTCCCAATAAACACTTTCTAGACTCTTCCCTCTTCTATCCCCCTATTCCCCCATTATCATCTTCAATCCATCTAATAGACTCACATGTCCACTGCTCAAATAAACTCAAATGTCACTATATGAATCCACCACTAATCCTTTTTGGTTTCCGGAGTAGCGTGCTATTCGCCGAAAAGCGCTTTGATGCCTTGTTGGGGGTAGTAAGTGCTATATAAATACAATTACAGTACAATGCAATGAACAAGTCTATACTTAGTATGCAGACGAAGTCAAAGCTAACACAAAGAAAAGACTAACCAATACGTTAGAACAAGGGAGCTAATAGCCGAAGCCAACTCACTGAGGAAGCCAACAAGCTGAAAGGTCTGGCTACCAACCAGACACATGGGACAGACGCCATAGCCAACAAATAAGGACGCCTAACACACAGGGGAGGCCGCAACCGGCAGCGATAGAGGTCTGGCCAGCACTTGCCTAACGAACCTTAGACTGTAATAACTGCATCATCTCGGACAGCTCGTCGTATACCGCCATCTACTGGTGAAAGATATGAGTACACCTTAGAACCAGGGGTTTTGAGCAGCTTTAAGCAACATGTGAGCGCAGTCCCTAAGGAGGGTTTTGTCCGTATCAGTAAACAGAATAAGTGAGGGGTCCAAAGATTTCCTCTGAAGCGTCTGGTGCTTTCAAATTCAAAGGTCGTGGTGCATAATGCCAAGACTGCGGAGTCTGGATTCCAGCTGATGCCTCTTTCATCCACCACCAGACACTCCTGCCTGTTTGAGTCACTCCTGCATGCAGTGCTTTAAATGGAAAAAAAAAAGTGCAGGTACTCACCAAATTGAGATGTGGACTAGGGGGCAGGGTTTAGGGCGGGGCTATGGGGGCGGGGCTACTGGCAATGCTAAGGGACCCGGCTAGAGGCATACATTTAATTTGACTGAGATTCAATTGATACGCAGATGTGCATAATGACACTGAGATGCAAAACATACATTCACCTGAGCCACTCAATGCAAATTTGATTGTACTCTAGCCTAAGAACAATTTGATTACGCTTCCCTAAATAGGCCAACAATCTTCTCAGCAGCTAAGTCTACTCACAAAACCCAGCAAAAAGCGAGGAAAGCGGATTAAATCGGTGTAATTGTCCTATTACAGGGTCGCCCCTTAGGCTGTAGTGTCTCTGCCTTCTCAGAAGAAAAAGAGTGGGTGCCAAAAATAATACTGTTGGACTACAGCACTCGGTTTTCACCATCTCCGCGCAAGTTACAGGGGAATCTTGGGGAACAAAGAGATAAACCAGCTTGGTCAGAATATCAAGGAAGCTTCTTGTATTGAAAAAGTTCACAAAAGTACAGCATTTAGGCTAATAAAGTACTAGTTTTGAAAATCCAAAGGACTTTGGTTTAAAATTCTATGTGCTTTATGGTACAGACTGCCAACTCATGGTCATAGAGAATTTAGGATATTCCATGGCCGGAGAAAAACAATTCACAAAGTGCTTTGTAGTAGGGTTTGATCATTATTAAGGTAAAGTGGTTAGTTTCTCTTTGACTAGAGCATTGGACCATACGATCAATTGCCCAACAAATAACAAAACATTTGCTTTAGGCAACACACTTCACACACAAATGAAGCAAACCTATTTGCTGGTTCACTCGCAGAGAATTGTTCTGAACACAACCTCTTTTCCCACAAGTTTTAAATTCAGCTCGGAGTATTTCTTACTGAACAAGAACATTTTTGCTTCTGGTTGTAATGCCCCCTGCACCCTTCACATCCAACGGGCATGACAAAGGACAATGGGATTCAAATGTGCCACGACTCTCCATTTCCGTGAAGCACTCTGATCGAGTGCTAATCTCCCCTCCTGTTGGCATAGCAGAATACGGCAGCATTTGTTTGGAGTCCGATAAAGGAGGAAGGTGGTGATAGTGACGATGTAGCTGGTGGAAATCAAGGCTTAGTAATGTGGGCAGACTCCCTTTATCGGACTACAAACAAATGCAGCTGTATTCTGCAATGCCAGCAGGAAGACTTCTTTAGATTTACGCAAGTCACGAGATATGCCTTTTAGCCGTCCCTGCTCACAAATATACAGCGCTATTGACTTCACTGCATGAGTGGACACTGTGTAAATAATCACAGTGTGACTTGGGCTCTCCCAAACGTCCTGCCAGCTCTGAATGAATGCATACCGGCCGCTTCTTAACTGACACATTGTTTAGGGAGATTAGCACTCGATCAGAGTGCTTCACGAAAACGGACTGTGTCCGGCTTCTTTTTTTGTATATGCTAAATTTCACTGAGCTTGGCTTGATGCCCCATGAGTACCGGTACTGTCTTAGTACAAAGAGAAGTTCCGGTACTCAAGCCCCGAAAATTTAGAAGTGCCGGTACTTAGTACCGGTGAGTACCGGCCCATTTAAAGCACTGCCTGCATGTTCTTTTCACTCTCTGCTTCCTCCCTGTCTTGTGCTGGTGGTCCCCAAAAATGAATGTCCGTGGGCGCCACCCGCAACCAAAGCCTCAAAGGCGGCTCGGCCTTTCTGCCCTTGTGCTCTCCCTGTCGTGGAGCCCCTGTGCCTGTTGCACGTACTCTCAGGTGCCGGAGAAAGGGACAGAGGCATCAGCAGCGGCCCTGGACTTTCAAAACCAGCTCCCAATGGCTCCAGCCCACCGGGGAAATGCCCAACAGAAGAGAAGGCCTGTCCGGCCCTGCTCGGCATTACACTGCATCATCAGTCAGAGGAAGGCTGTGATAACATCTGGATTGCGCTGCGCACATCTCAAGGCGATTATTAACCAAGTATCTTAGTCGGAGTTAGAAGATATGCTGTAGTTATTTTTGCTGGCAATACTTAACGCATGGCTCGCCCCCAACCCACCCACCATTTTCCCGAACTGCCAGAGAAACACTGTTTGCACCCTTTGCCTTTCGCACTTTGGAATTGCAAGGCTCACAGCTACTCACACTGAACCTGTGGGGGATGCGAAAAAAACCTAGAACATGAACTGTAATCGACACAAATGTTGGCAAAAGAAGTGAATGACACCTGGAAGGGTTGAGGAGGCGGCAGCAGAAGCGTGGCTGGAAAGAGCACCGTATCCAGGCTTTTAATATTACACTTATTTTCACTAACCATTAACTCTGCAAAAAAATATTGTTGAAACTGCACGCTCCGCTGATGGCTGCACGTTCATTTGATTGACATTGTATATTTAATTGGCAATACTGTCTAATCTAAGAATTGAATTAGCGTGAAATGTGCTCTTAAGGTAGTATCCATGTCCAATGTCTGATATATCGTCGGCCTCTCTGGGTGAGAAATGCCCGCAAGGAGGGTAAACTGTCAGAGTAAAAGAGCCCTGCAGCCCTCTCTAGTCTACCCAGTGATTGCCTCCCTGCCTTTCCTCCTAGGTTTGTCTGACGTTTCTGCAAGAAGAGATGGGGCTAAAACGTAATGCAGTGCTTCTGGGCGCCACTTCGGTTGTTGCCAGAGACCATAAACACCTATTTCAATTAAACCAACAAAAACTGACTCCTGGGATAGAAAACTTAGCCTCGCGCACCATCTAGTGGCATGGTCATGTAAGCTTTTCTGAGGGCGCCTGAAAAGAGCGGGCTATATGGGCCACACAGACCGCCTGCTACCATGATGACCACCACATTTCGCTTGAGCCTATTTCTGAAAGACGTTTGGTTGCAAAAAAAATATTTAAGCAAACAGAGAGTGATAAAAAAAAATCAGAATACGGTCTTGAGTTTTCTCGCAAGCAGCACAATATGCACATTTTTGTTGCTGTTTTTATATATCAAGACGTTGGCCCAGGCTCAGGGGACTTAGATAGATCGTTGAAATTGCAACAGTGCTTTTTTGAGACACACGGATTTACCCAGAAACACATATGTTGAGCGTGTCTGGCTCCCCAGATCCCAAGTCGGCAGCTCTTGCGATTAGGCCACATCGCTTCCCAATTGACTGAGTGAGGGCATAGTTCAGAGTCAGTGATACTTCAGGAGTAATTCTGAAAGGACCGCAGGCCTCAGGACCGTTCTTTCCCTCTCTGGCTCGCCGTCCTTCAAGCCTCTTCTCTTTTTGTGACCAATGAACATGGTCGGAGAGCTGTGATGACGTGGGCACGGATGCATTGGACCAGCCATACGAGGGACGTGGAAAACACAGGTAGGCTGAGAACCAGCGGCTGCTTTGTGGGGATCAGCAGCTGTACGGTCTGGCAAACAATCCCGAGGCAATATACACAAGATACAGATATAATCTATTTGCCCCACATACTCTTTCTCGAGACAGTCTGACGCACTCGGTACACTGCTGCTGTGCAATATGGGGCAGGCAGAAACACATTTTCCTGGCCTGCTTTTAGCTCCAAGTCTACCATTGCGTGTAGGCAGTGCTTTAAAAGGACAGGCACTGTCATGTACCGAGTACCTGCACTTCTTTAATTTGAAAGAGAGAGTACCTGCACTTCTCAGTATTGTTTTAATACATTTAAAGGGACAGTACCAGAACTCCTTAAAAGCAAACAGGTACTCAGCGGTAGTGAGCACCTGCACTGCTATATTTTCGTTTCAAGCACTGAGCGCAGGTAACCAAACCATGCCCTATGGCGGCCTCTCCCTGCCGCCGCCAGTGGAGCCCAAGGTCACGCCACTGATACAGGCATTCATTCACACGACTGACTGGCCTTCAAAGGACACGCCAGAGAGCAGGAATTTTCTAAATATGGTGTGCGCTGGGGAACCGGTGACGTCAGCTGGTTAATGTGTAACTCAGGTACATTTCAGGTGGCCTCACAATCAAATGAAGCTGTCGCCGGGTAGGGTAGTGCCAGCCTCCAACACGGCCAAGGTTACGTCAATTTACCCCCGTTCACTCGATAACACCCGGGAGTTACAAAACGAGGCCGTATTTCACAAAATGTGCACAGGTGCAAACCAAAGAGGAAATTGAAATATTTGTGTTGCGTGTGCAAAAGGGAATGCTACAAATGATATTTGCAAAGTAGTAAAAAAAACACAGATGGAGCGAACTGATTTCAGGTTATTTTTGCCCAGTTTCCATATTAAGTATTTAAAAAAATACATTTGCTGCACCTCCCCGAGCTGAAAGATGGGATTGTGTTTGTGGCAAAATCCTTTTCCTTGTTTTTCACGATAAAGATTGCAAAAATACAGCAAACTGTGTGTTGCCTTCTTTTAGAGGTTTATTCGTGTAAGTATATGTGTTTGTTAAAATCTCTTTGACTCATTTTGCATTTATAAATGCATTTATTTTCCTTCATTTTTACTCTGATGAAAAAAACTGTATGTGAAGTTGACAGACACAAAATCTAGTGGCCCTTTTTAGACCTGAAGAAGCTGCAACAATGGTCCAAAAGCAGCGTCGGATTGGTAACGCGGGCACCCAGGAAATGGCCAAAGGGCCAGTAGCCGATTTCTAGCTGTGGGCAGCTTTTTTGGGCAGCCTGGGGGCGGTCTGTGCTGTCAGGATGCCGTCAGCGGCCCTGTGGGTGCCTGAGTGGCCTTTCTAGAGGCAGATGGGCGGAGGTGTCACTCCCTGTCTCTCGCCGGGCCGGCCCATTATTGTATGCTGATTGAGCGGGGCAGGGGGCCTAAGCATTCATGTGTGGCTCAGCAGTGTGAACTAATCTGTGCATTTATTTTTTTCATCTAAGTGAAGTTAATAAAACATGCCCCCCACTCCCTTTCTTTTCATAAAACTTCGCTGAAGCACTGTTTTACGGAAAGGCAATATGCAAGTGTGGGCCACTTTTTTTGATGTCCCCAGGCCGATTTTTGATCCTGATCCAACCGTGTCCAAAAGGACTCCTTCTTCGTTGCATTAGTGCAACATTTCTTTAAAATAAACGTGACTCCGGAGCGCGTTGACAGCTGTGAGCGTGCCACTGTAGACTGACATTGTAGGGGTGCGAGGCAGACGGGAGGGAAAACTGAACATTTTCAGTAAGCAGTCTGTTTTCTGTGCGTTGGCAGCAGGAGGTGCTCTCCCTCTCACTGATAGCAGATGGCGCTAGTTCCATTGTCCACAGAGGTGCCCACTCTTTGCTGACAGCAGGAAACTATTTGTAGGCTGATATCAGGAGGTGCAGTGACAGTGAAGGGTGTTCTGTACATAGACAGGATGTACTCTTCCTATACTGACTGCAGAGGGCGCTGGGTACATTGTATTGTCAGAAGAGGTAACTAGTCTATGCTGACAGCAGAAAGTGCTTTTTAGGTCTCGCCTGGCGTTAGCAACACGCATGCGCTGCTTCACCATGCGAGAGCTTTTGGAATAGATACAATTTCAGAAGGGGGCTTTAAGCCACACCCTTCTTTTCAATTGGCTCGCGTCCTTAATTATGTTAAACGAGGGAGCGTGATTGGCAACTGGGCTTTTGGGTTACCGCCTTGTCCACTTTTAGGACGTCCCATGTGGACAGCCCAACGTCATCTTTGTTTACTTTAATGAGTGCGCTCGCTCTCGCTTCTCATAACGCAGCTTTTGTATCCTGGTTGCCTGACAACGGACAGACTCTTCGAGTGGCCGATGCTTTCTAATAGTAGACTGCACGGCAACGCAACTTTGTCTGGACTTGCTTTTGTCCAGTTCAGTGGGCTGTGTCGGGCACCGGCAGCGCCTTGTTAAACCCGCCAGAGAATCTCGCGCACAACTTGTTTAGTTTAGTTTAAAGCCTTGACCTAGTGACGCAGCAGCAACGGGACGGGACTGACAGGAAATAAAGCGTTGTACTTACAACAACATGCTCTAAGGCATTTATGATGTTAGAAGTGCCTTATAATATATCAATAGCCTGAAAGGGAATGATAATAAAATAATGTTACCATATAATCGCGAGTTAAAGCAAACAGGTGGTGCATCGAGGCAACAACTTTCCGTAAAATAATTACTGCACACCGCGAGTTAATGGAGCCTCGGCTCGGTCGTATTATCACTAACGAAGCTGTCATTACGGACACCAGGCCTGAATATTTTACAGGGTTGGCGCCTACTCGGTTCTCCAACAGGCTGGGCCCAAGCTGCACTTAGAGGCTCTGCAGGGGCATACCTCTCCCTCCCACGCCATGGGGTTGTTGGGCCCACTATGCTCCTTCAGAGAAGTTGTGGACGTGGACATTCGCCACAGAAACCCACAGGACCAGAAGTAACCAACCGGACTAAACTGAGAGAAACAGGCTGTCTGAGAGGGTAAGGCAGGAAGAACCTCCTCCAAAACCCTTGGGCTCACCTTGTACTTACCCCGAATATGGTCAGACACTGTATACAAGGGGTCAGGTGCGGTTCACTTAAATTACATACACACAAAAGCCCTACCAGCACAAACAAGCAGCCAAGGACTACTTCTGCCTGGAGAACTTTTAAAAGGACTGAGCGTACAGCCAAGGTGGCTTGGACTCCCAAGGCTGAATAATTTAACCATCTCACAAGAGAAGGGTGAGGCTCTAGTGTGGAAAAAGGGGATTGAGGGTGGGCAGAGAGACACACTGGGTTGGGGTGGGTGCAATGAGAACAAGCATTGAAAATGCAATAGGTCTCGCCTTTGATTAAGTTAAAGCCATTTGCTTTGCTAATGGTATTGTATAGTAAAGCAAATGGCTTTAACTTAATGAAAGGCGAGACCTATTACATTTTTAATGCTTGTTAATCAAGCAGTGTTCTATGTGCACTGACAGCAGGGGTGCACACTATAAACTAACCGCAGAAGATGCTCGGTACACTTTCAGTACTGGTGTCTTTGTACAGTGACACCAGAATTTACTCTGTACACTAACAACAGGAAGTCTACACTGCGAGAGTTGGATATTGTCCATGAAGCGCACCCACCTTGATGAAAGTTTGACTACAGGGGGTCACTCCCAATCTCACGCTAGTTAGCGTTGCAGTATATGAAACTCAAACACAGAGTGCATGTTATACAGGGGAGCCCTCTGCTTGGAAGCAATGCATTCCAAGAATACCTAATTCAGGTTCAGAGGCCAACACATTTTGGGATCCGAAGGGTCCTGACGAATGCCGGTGTGACCCAACACTGAGGGCACGAATCAAACGGCAGAATCATGACAACACTTTGGCAGTAAGGAGGGGGGGTGAAGGACATCTTTATCTTCTCCTATCACCACCATCCTTCATGTTTTTAGACCAAGCCCGGGGTGGGGGGGGGGGTCGGGGGTGGGGGGGGGTAGAGAAAAACATTTCGAGAGGGAACACTTCCGAGCTAGTTTTAATCTTCACTGCACTTTTCTTCGGTGATCTCAATTTTTATTTTTGTATTGTTTTCCCCTCCCCTTTGCTCCACCCCAAACGTTGGTCTGCGCAGGGGTGTATTGAAGCAGGCCCGATGATGAAGCATGTCACAATTCAGTGAGTGAGGGCAGTACTTTTCCAAGAAGCACGTGCCACTGCTGTATTGCATTTCCCTACTCCTCCATGTGCGTGATAGAGCCTGTGTACAATGACAGAAGGGGTGCCCTCTGTACAGTTCAACATGGATTCTCTGTACAATGACAGCCGGGATGCTCTGTGTACATTGCAGCAGAGACCCTCTGTAGCATGGGCTCTCTGCACTAACAGCAGGGGTGCTTTATGCACTGTGCAGCAGAGACCCTCTATAGCCTGGGCTCTGTGCACTGACAGCTGGAGTGCTTTATGCACTGTGCACCAGAGACCCTCCGTAGTATGGGCTCTGTGCAGGGACAACAGGGGTCCTCTATGCACAGTGCAGCAGAGACTCTTGGTAACCTGGGCTCTCTGCACTGACAACAGGGGTGCACTATGCACAATGCTGCAGCGCTCCCTGGTAGCCTGGGCTCTGTACACAGACAGCAGGGGTGTTCCCTGTGTGGCGACAGCAGAAAGTGTTCTCTGTGCATTGGCAGCAGATGATTTTTAATACTATAGGTGGGATGTGTTTTCTGTACCACCTCCACACCAACAGAGGGAGCACTTTGCTCTGTGACAGCACAGAGTGCTCTCTCTCCTGGTGCACTGACAGCGGATAACACTTGTGAGAAGTTGGCCTGGTATATGCTGTCCATTAGTTATAGTGGGCACCTTGCACCAGTCCAAACAACCCTTATTGATGATAAGGTTTAAAACAACCTTTATTGAAATCTATCCTAGTGGTAGCTATGGAAAGCTGCCTTCAGGCTAAGTCTTGAAGGAGTGTAAAGCAGCTTGGTTTACCAGATTATAACCTCTTGAATAACTAATTGAAAGGAAAACCAAACAAGGTATATATATAAAATATATGTATTTATTTCTAAACACTCTCTACTAACCTCTTTATGGAGTTAGAGAGCAAGGCACACAATAATACAGTTATTAAACAACAGTAAATAGCACAATATACAATGGGCCCCAGGGGGAGACCAAACCACATATTAAGAAAGTGGTATAAGAACCACGACTTGACTAGACATAGTGCCTAGAGCACGTAGAATCGCTGGGACCCCAAGGAAGTGACACAGGAGACCCACGGGGGACGTGTGCAGTGTGAGAACACAGCCGCGAGCCCCGTACACTTCAATCGGAAAGTCGCGTTTGGAATTTTAAAGAATAAGGACACTTAGGAGAGGACTTTGAGTAAACCCCTTTAGACTTAGAGGGTTCTCGGGCCAGCACCCATGGGAGTACCGGAGTACTCATGTTACCTCACCCAGAGAAGCCGGGTGCATAGGTGTCAAATGGTGTCGGGAATCGTCGTTGATTTCAATGGCGATGTGCTGCAAAGTTCTGCTGCCGTGGAAAGGAGAAGTGTCCGGTGTGATCCAAGCCTGGATCAAAGATGTGAAGAACCTGAAAGCAGAGGGGACAGAGTCTAGGTCACTTGCCAGTGACCAGGGGCACGCTAGACGAATGCCCACTGATGTCGGGTGTTTCAGGTGCGAAAAGGTGAAGCTTGACTCCACTGCCACGGGGACCAGGAGGAGTCGACGATGACCACAGTCCGCAAGCGAGCTGTCCCACAAAGGATGTCGAGTGCTGGGGGGTCAGGTTCCGGAATGGAGACCAGCAAGCCTTGGCAACTGCAACCCATGCGGTGAGAGAAAAATGGCTTCCATGTGGACCAGCAAGGTCCTGTGGACTCCCCAAGAGATGGGAGAGTCAGGGCACATCCGGTGCAACCAGGTAAGCCAGTTGAAAGTCAAAGAACCCTTCTCAGGGACCCACAAGTTGATGGACAAGTGATCCGAAAGGGACCTCGAGAGGAATCACTAGATACCAGCCCACGGGTCACTCGAGGAGTGTAGGCCAGCAATCTTCAGTGGAATCACTGCTCGGGGTCTGGACTACAAGAACCCCAAAGCACAGCCTCAGTGATTGCCAAGAAGCATATGCTGCTGCAAGAGGTCGCGGTGTACAGGGGCTCGGGTTGCACGCTCCCCACAAGGGCTTTGAATCTCAGAGTTGCTGAGAGCACGGATCGGCCTCGGGGAAGCTTGGAAACCCACCTCCTGTGTTGCAAAATTGTCGGTGTCCTTCGGGAGCAGCGTCGATGCAAACCGGACAGATACATCTTTGGTGCCTGCCTTGCAGGGGAGTATCTCCTTTACTTCAAGGGAGATTTTTCAGTCATCCAACGTCGTGTAGATAGTAGAAGTTCTGGGATTCAGTAGCAGAGTTTCATCCAGGTAAATCTAAAGTACTGTAGTCAGGGGTTCCTACTTTATACCCAAGGATGGGGTGGGACAAACTCTGGGGACCCACCTATGTCAGGACAGAGGGGTGGCCACACACATGTCCTTGACCCCTGCAACCGGTTTGAGCTGGACTATGCACAGGGACACCAAATGTGCCCCCAGTGCAGACATCAAAGCACGCTTGGAGTGCACCCACCCAGCCCCAATACACTAAAGCCTGTCTGGGAGGTGGTTACACCTCCCTGTGAGAGGAAACCTATTGTCCAGGCCTCCCCTGCCAGAGTTTCATCCAGCAGCAGGAGGGAGGACTCGTGTCTGTGGCTGGCAGCATCCATTTTGTGATGCCAGGGCCTGTTAAGCTGGTACCGGGTATACTGGTGCTGTCATGTTTCTCCCTCTAGTAGGGTGGAATCATACCTCCCTCACCAGTTACTGGTGTGGGGGTATGATTCCAAGGTGTTTGACACCAAACACAACATGATTCCATGCAGCCATTCCAAAGTTTGCATTTACCGCGAGGTTATAATGCACTTCAGAGTATATGGTTTGACTGCATCACAAACAACCCCGGAATAAAGGTTCCGAAAGCTGCAGAGGAGCTCTGCCCATGCATGGGCACCCTCTGACATGAAACCCAGCAACCTGCCTTCAGGATTGTTAAGGCCTTCCATAGGGGTGACTGATAGGTTTACATGTGCAGTGATATGGAGAGATATAGGCAACCTATATCTCAGTAAGGGGTGCATACACCACCTTACACAGGCTGCTGTAGCAGACCTGTTGTGTCATTTTAAAGGGCTTCCCAGGGGTGGCACAATGCATGCTGCTGCCCCTGGTAGGTCTCTGGGGTACCTATGCTCTGGGTACATAGTATACCATATACTAGGGACTTATAAGGGTACCCCAGAATCCAATCTGGAGTGTACCTAAAGTACATACAATCAATTTAGAGAGGAAGCAGCTAGGCTGGGGCCCTGAATAGCAGGGTCCCAGCCAGACTAAAGTCGAAAAACAGTGAAACATCAGCAAAAAGTGGGGGTAACCATAAGAAGCAGATCCTACTCTCCTACAACACTTGCCTACAGCCCTGACAGCTGGGATGCTCTCACGCGGGGCTCTTCCAGCAAGGACACTCTCACCTGCTTCACTGACAGCAGGTGACTAAGCAGAGACAGAGACGCTATCACCCAGAGCACTGACAGCAGGGAAACCTCTCTCCTGGTGTCCTGACAGCAGATATATTGATATTGAGAAATTTGTACAGCGCGAATGCCACAGGCGTTTTGGTACTCATGTCTACTGCACAGAATTGAAGGATAAGCCTAGGCTAAAAGACCATTTATGGTAGAAAGAACCTTTAGCTGATTGCACAACAAGAAAATAAACAGCTTCTCAGGGCACCTGCTGATTTCGTTGGGTAAGAGAACAGCCATGTTGTGAGCTGCTTCCTGAAAATGAGAAGATATGACTGATGTCTAAGATGTACCGGAAGATGATTCCACAGTTGAGCTGTAGAAAAAGTAAAGCTCCTGCCTCCCCATTTCTTTGTTCTAATTTTACAAGCATCACTAGAGTTCTTTGAATGCAGTGTTCTTCTTGGGCAGTACCACTAATGTCTTATTTCAGGTAGGCCGGGCCATCTTCATACAGTGTTTTATGTGCTAGACATAGGGCTTTAAACCTACATCTCTTTATTGCAGGCAGCCAGTGAAGATTGTGCAATGTTTCTGCCACTGTTTGTGCAATGTTTCTGCCACTGGCTTAAACTTGGAAATTTTCATTAGCAAGCAGGCTGCTGCAGCTAACACTTGCCTACAGCCCTGGCAGCTGGGATGCTCTCCCGTATGGCAATGAAAGCAGTGAAAGCTGTTGTTCAGCCCACGGAAAGTAGATGACCCTCACCTAGGGCACTGACAGCAGCAATGGTCTCAAGTGAGGCACTGACAGCAGGGACACTCTAACTTAGGACACAGACAGCAGGGAAGCTCTCACATAGCTCACTGACAGCAGTTGACACTCACCTAGGTTACTGACTGCAAGAAGCTTCTCAGCTTGGGACCCTTTCACCAGATGAGTCACTCAGTGACAGCAAGGTGGGCTCTCAACCAGTATCTCACTTCCTGCCACCATCAACTCATCGCCCCCTGCCCACAGTGAAAAACAAAAGACTGCAAACACTCCTCAACACTCCCACTTCCAAGACTCTATCACGGAAGGAGGCTGGGAACTAAACCCACCCCAGCCATATTCACCAAACTCACAACACCCTTCCACATGACTCAGCTCCACCTCTAGTGACCTGTCGAATGGCACTCTCTGGTCAGCCTTCGCCTCCTACTATCCCATGCACCTTCAGAAAACCCAAAAAATCCCAGTCTTGTCCTCGAATAACCTCCGCCACCTTGCTTCCACCTGCAGATGACCTACTCACCCCTACTCTCTCTACCTTTAGCCTCTTAAACATTTGTTGTACGGCCGCCACTTAGCAATAGCCTGGGTGCACACAATGCATCATGTATACACGCCACGCATGTGCAATACTTCTACCTGCGGGTAGGACAGCATTACGTAATCACCTGCAGGGAATGACAACAGTGGACACTCTTGCCTGAGGGAACTCTTAACTTGGCACAATGAACAGACAGACCCCAATCCCCCTTCACTGTGCCCCAGATGGCCTGAAATTGCCATGTAACAAGCACACAATGAACAGAGACACCCCATCCTAAAATGAGCAAGCATTGTCTGGTGTTGACTGCCATCCTCTTGGCGTTGCCAATGCTTGTTTTGTCTTGTTTATTTTTTTACAAAGCTTCATGTTGCCGAAAGCTACCGGACCCTTATCAATCTGAAAAAAGATTGGTTAGTAACAGAAATATTGTTTTGGTCTAAAAAAACACACTGTGCCATAGTAGGTCCTAGCCCAGCATGGGCACTACTTTATGTGTAAATGTGCTCCTTGTGAAAGGGCAGAATGCCTATACTCACATTAGAGTTGGCCAATGGCTGAGAGGGCTGACCCATTACCTCATGCTGTATTGTAGTAGGTAGAAGAAAAATGAGAATGACCCAACAATGTACCAATGGATGAAGACAGCTGTCAGAAAGACTTGAGAATTAAGAATACTACACATACAGTTTTAGTAAAAGCAAACTGTCTTGGCTAACGTCAAACCTGAATATAGCCAAAATACTAACAGCAAGAATCGTTTCTCCTTCCAGAATATCTATTCCAGATATGGCATGGATCAGATCTACAACTCAACCCCCACCTTCTGTGCGTTCCCAAAGCAGGCCATTGGTTACTCCACCCATCACAGCAGCCACAAAAATGAAGTAAACCCCTGCCCCAAAAATGCCAGCAGACACCCTTCCTCCGTTCAACATAGGAGTATAACTTGATTAAGGAACTCAATGTGCTAGTTTGTAGATGTGTGGCAGGAGCTTCACCCCCAGCACAGGAGTATTCTAGTTACTTTCCAACCCATGTTAGCCACAGTAGATTGGTAAATTTCTTGTTGCTGCCGAGGGAGTTCTCGACATTTTAATAGCGTCTTGCCAATGCGTTTTCTCTCTGACCACGCCCCGCTGATCCTGGAATGTAGGGTGATGAGTCGTCGGCCCGGTATCCCTTTATGGAGGTTCAGAACTGAGTCTCTAGGAGATCCAGAATATACCACTGACATGCAGGACGTACTCCAGGGTTTTTTCAACATGATCTGGCGCACTGCGAGTTGCCATGGGGTAGAATGGAAAACACTGAAGGTAGTTATTAGAGGGGCGAGTCTTGGTAAGAGATACGGTATTAGCAGGAAGCAGTAATGGGAACTGGGAGAAAAGGAAACAGAGCTTGCTGGGTTGCATGGACAGATGCAGTGGCGAGAGCGGGACGAGACAGCCAGCGTCAGATTGGTAACGCGGGCAATCGGGCAATGCCAGAGGGGCCGGTGTCCGAGTTCCAGCTGTGGGCTGGTCTTTTGGGCAGCTTGGGGGGCTGATTTGGGCTGTGTCTCTGTTGTTCAGATACAGCCAGTGGCCCAGTGGGTTTCTGAGTGGCCTTTCTGGAGGCAGATGGGCACTCATTAACTTCTTCCATGCGCAGGACGGCCGGGAGCCGTCACGTGTCACGGTGGGCGTGTGCGCACGACGGCTCCCGGCCGTCCGAATCCCCGTCCACTAAGAGAAACGTCCGCACAGCGCGAGAAATTCCCCGCGCATGGAAGGGGTTAAATTGGGGGCTCATTAACTCTCGTTTAGCAACGGGCAGAGGTGTCACTCCCTTTCTTTGGCTGGGCCGGCCCATTAATGTATGCATACTGAGTGGGGCAGGGGGCCTGAGCAGAGCTGGCCTCACTTGTTTTCAGGTGTGTTTCACCAGTGTAAACTAATCCTTGCATTTTTTTTACCCCCACCCTTTTTTTTAATAAAATGTCACCGAAGCAGTGTTTTGAGGAAAGGCACTATGCAAATGTGGGCCACTTTTTTTTAGCGTACCCGGGCCGATTTTTAATCCCAATCCAGCTCTGGAGACAGCCCTGACGGAGGCACACAGAACGATGGCAATTTACTAGGATAGGCTAGACTGCCACTTGTGAAAAGATTACGGGCAACAGCTCCATAGAGCGTGAGATCAGTCGAGCGCATGCTGGCATAGTTGCTCAAGAGGGAACACCCTCCACCAACTATTTTCGCTTTGCAGGCACCCGATGGTGTGCTGGTTATGGGTCAGATAGCTATTACACAACTCCTACGCAGCCACCTCGCTGGGTTTTATACTGCACCAGTGCAAGCAGTTATTGTGGGAGTTGACGGGTTCCTGCATCGAGTGACTCTCCCCTGATTAACGCCACTCAGGCAGAGGGACTGGGTGAGGCCATAATATTAGAGGAACTGAGGGAGGCGCTCTGAGCCATGGCGGGGGGGGAAATGACTGGGCCCCGACGGACTGAAGGTTGAGTACTATCAGGCACATTCTGCCACCTTGATCCCAGCAATTTTGGAGACCCTCTTGGAGGCACACAAGTTGGGCGAACTCCTGCCACATATGAGAGAAGCAGCTATACTCATGCTCCCAAAGCCGGGCAAGGACTCTGGAACCTGGGTCATACAGGCCACTCTCTATGCTGAACGTGGATGTAAAATTGCTCACAAAGGTTTTAGCTCTCCAGCTGGGGCGGGTTATAGTGTGTTTGGTGTGGGAAGATAAGTGAGGATTCGTACCAGGTAGGTGTTCCCATAAGAATCTGCGGCGACTGTCACACGTGAGGCATGAGACCCGGGCATCCACCTTTGGAGCAGCTTTGGTGGCATTGGACATAGAGAAGGCTTTCAATACCCTGCCTTGGCTGTACCTATGGGAAGTTCAGAGTCATATGGAATTGGGGACCGGGTATCTGTCTTGGGTCCAGTTGCTTTATAAATTGCCCACAGCAACATTGCGGTTGGGTGCAGGGTGTCCTAGGCTTTCAGTGTGGGCAAGGGTACCCGGTAGGGCTGCCAATTGTCATCGCTCTTGTTCGTGTTGCCAATGGAACCACTTGCGATATATCTTAGGGACCAATTGCTAGATTGGAGCATACCAGAAGGAGATAAAAGTAATTTTGTGTCAATGTACGCAGGTGACACATTGGTATATGTGAGGGATCCTGAACACTCGGTGCCACTTCTCATGCAGTTACTGAAGCATTTTGGCGATGCATCGGGCTCCACATCAACTGACACAAGATGGTGCTCTACCGCCTGGCTGCTCTGGAGGATGATGATGAGGCAGATCTCCCAGCAGTGGGAATGCCATGGGAAACGCGTAGCTTCCGGTGTCTTGGATTCCATATTACCCATAACCGTCACCTCCAATATGAACTAAACATGGGAAGGATTCTGGACTGTCTCACTGGCTCAGTTCTATTCTGGACTACACTGCTCCTGTCAGTGATGGGTAGATTGTCTCTGAGAAAAATGGTCCTCCTGCCCTGTTGCCTTTATGCGATGCAGAACTCTTTTTGTACCCTACCGCTGGCGATGTTTCATCAGATAGCTATGCTATTAGTAAATCTGAAAATGGATGGGCAAAAGGTGCAAGGTTCGATTGGAGATATTGAAACTGGATCTCAGTGAGGGTGGGTTGGGGCTCCTTGATTCACAATTGTATTACCTGGCAGGTCTCTTGTAGTATGCGGCGATGTGGTGTGATGCTGACCCCAACTAGGTAAAGAGTTTGATGTTGGGTCCACTGGAACTGTTTGGCTCCCCCACTTGCTGATGTGTGGCAGGGCACTACTGCTGGGGAGCTCTTTTTGTGTGGCTACGGTAGCACAGGCATGGGACTTGACTGTTAGGAAAGTTATCAAGAAGGCACCGTTCGCCCGCTTCTCCCACTTTGGTGGTTGCGCCCCTGCCTGCATGTTCGTGAATCTATGAATATCGAGGGCTGGATAGATAGGGGCTGCTGGACAGAGGGAGACTTGTATTTGAATGGTAACTTTATGACCATAGAGGAAGTGGAAATGAACTATGGAGTTGATAATCAACAGATTTTGCAATATGCGAGTATTTCACATACTGTCCGTGAGATATGGCCCACTTTCCCTGAGGAGCCGGAGCAGTCCCAGGTACTGTGAGTAATTCTGGGCCCTTGTTTCTTTAAGGGCATTATTTCCTGACTAACTGTAGCCTTAAAATCTGATAGAATAATGAGTATTGCCCCGAAGCGGGTGGCATGGAAGAGGGAGTTAGAAGCACCATTCTCTGACAATGAATGGTGCAGAGCTCGAGCACAAGTGCGTGCGGTGGCTAGAAATGCCCGCTTCAAACTGGTGCACTTTTATTTCCTTTACCAAGCATATCTGACTCCATCTCGTCTACATAGGGTATGCCTAACGAGGTCAACGGGGTGTACCAGATGTGGGATAACACCTGCAGATTTTTGCCACATAGCATGGAATTGCAAGCAAATGACTGCGTACTGGAATGAAGTGCGCGGGGAAATACATAGGGTGACAAGGGTAGCCACGGAAATTTCAATCCGTCACTGTTTTCTGGGACCGCTGCCCCTCCCCAAGAAGGGGAGAAAATGATAAATAAGTTTGCTCATGTGGGCCTACTGCTGACACAATGCTATACAGCTATGCACTGGGCCAGCCGGTCCCCCCAGCACTCACTAAATGGAGGATGGATTTGTTGGAATGGGCGGTGGCGGAGAAATGTAGACTCCAGAGAGTGCGCACGGATGAGCACGCGGAACGGGATCTTGAAGTATGGTCAAATATGTTGGACGCACTCTGGGAATGTAGTGGGGAGCGGGAAATGGAGAGGATCAAAATGGCAGTGATGGGGAGGGAGACACAGCTTCAGATTGGGAACACAAGCTGGGGGCTACATTAGATGCACACGTATCACAAAACAGTGAACGATCATTGGTCCTGATCAGGCTTGATGATTAAGCCTCTGAGTAGACGCTAAATCGGGCTCACGCTTATAGTTGAGACACACTCTGTTGACCACACATAAAACTCAGCATATGTATAACATGTATGACTGAGGGAACTATACTCTCCTCCCATCCATGCTGTATCTTGAGAACCCCCTGCTCGGCCTTGACACTTACTGCATATTGCTAAATAAGAATGTTGATTGAAATGTTTTGAGCTGCACTGTTATTTGTATTTCTCTTGACAGGAACTTGATGTACTCAAAAGCATTAGAAATGTAAATAAATGAAGTCTTTGAGAACCAGAGCACCACAACTGGCCCCACCCAAACCGGTCTCCCATTAGGGACAAAAAGTACAAACGCATGCTTGTCAATGTAAGATATATATATCAAAGACTAAATATAAAACACACTAAACTTAATAACAGACTCACAATAAGAAAGGTTATTCATAACTGAAATAAGCAGATGACACCTCCCTCATCTTGCAGAAAGAAATATTACCAGAATATAAAATTACTATGAAAAACATCTGAACTCACGGGAAAGTATGATTAGTGCGACGAGAGGCAAGATGGCGGCCGCTTGAGACAGCAGTGCAGTCCAAACGGTGCTCGTAAGAATTTGATTAAGCGCAACATGCAACGTGGATGAGGGGAGCCTAAGGATATTCCGTTTGGATTATGAGTTATGAATATCGAGTCGTGCGGATGTAGTGTATAATGTTGGAAGGGGAGATTGCCGAGAAATACAGAGTGCTACTTAAAAGACAGGTCCCAGCGCTGGCCACAGTAATTGGCCTCTCCGTGATTCGGTATCTATCCTGGGGGGTCTGCAGATTATTCAAATGGAGCAAACTGCGGTAGTACTCCTGCATGGCTCCCAAGCTTTACAACTCGGGTCTGAAACTGTCAGTGAGGATTATCCGGATAAAGACAGAGATAAGGATAAGGACAAAGACCCTAGTGATTTTTACTCTTTCTCAGATGAGCTGGGTTAGTCAACCGATACAGGATCCCACTTGACTGATTCTAGTGATGATGAAACCAGCACCAAGGAGATTAGAACGGCTCAGCAGAGTTGGCTTGGGACTATACACCTACCAGCAATCTTCTCCCAGCAGTCACTCCAACACATTCACATGGGCTAACCTCTGGCCTAGCTCAGCATCAGGAGCCTGGAACTTCTCAAGATATAGTAGCACCTACGATTGAAACCGTCTTGTTAGCCATAGCTGCGCACAGGGAGGAGACATCTCATGATGGTCGTAAGGCCCAAGCAGAGCTACGTAAGGTGCAGGGTGTGGTCCGTAAACTTTCAAGGAAAATTGGTTCCTTTAGTGATCGAATGACTGAGATGGAGTCGAGAGTGTTGGCAAATGAGACAGAAATAGCCTCAAATCGGTTCCTGAAGGAGTGGAAGGGGGGGATGCTCGTTCCTTTGTGGTTAAATTATTTCAAGACTTCCTTACTGAGCTGTCAGCCTGGAATTAGGATATAGAGGTGCAGCGAGCGCATCGGGTACCCTTTAACATGAGAAGTACACCTAAACTTGGGGCATATCCCAGGGCCATATTAGTGTATTTTTGCAATTTCCTACTTAGGCAGGCGATCTGGAAAAAAGCGAGACCAGAGGCTAAGAAAACCAGTGGTCATATAACTTACTTTGTACGCCCCGACTTCTGTCATGTAACGGTTGAGCGGAGGTGGCGCTTGCGTCAACTCATCAAACCATTCCAAGATAAGAAACTTCAGGTATTTCTAAACAACCCAGCTCGG
The DNA here is from genome assembly GCF_964204655.1 of Triturus cristatus. NCBI lineage: Eukaryota > Metazoa > Chordata > Amphibia > Caudata > Salamandridae > Triturus > Triturus cristatus. The sequence continues at coordinate 237,608,118 of NC_140586.1, read as the reverse complement.
CTGAAAGTCATTAATGGAGATCAGATAAAATTTTTCCCCTCCGAAATTAAGGCAAAGGAATATTTGAATAGCCTTCCGTGATAAATAGTATGAGTTAGGAGTTAGGAGAATTTTTGCCTTTATATAACGACAAAATCGGGGAATATGTGAAGCTTTAAAAATTCTTTTTATGTCTTCCCATTTTTTTTGTGTTATTAAGATTTACCTTTTCTTTGGAAGTGGTATAATTTTGTTTTTTTAGAGAAGGAGGGGGTGAAAAGATATAAAGGGAAGAGAAAAAAAAATGGGTTAAAGAGGGAAAATAAAGGGGGAAAAAAAAATACATGAAAATGGAAGAAATACAGAGATAAGAACTGGTTCCTCGTATACGTTGCTCACTGTATGTTAGGGAGCATCAGACCGGTACTGCACGTCCATCACTATAGACTCTTATGGAGTCTTTTTGCCTCAATTGTGGGAGGCGGGGGAGGGCTGGGGGGGCTGAGGGTAGAGGGGGTAAGGGAGACAGGGAAGGGGGAGAAAGCGCATAAAAATGGCAACTATAATTGTAGAAATAGAAATAAAAATCGAAATTATAAGATTAATGCTAAATTTGGTCACATAGCGGATTCTGATTGGAAAACAAATATAACATAATATGGCTAGGCTAAAACTGTGTTGCTGGAATATAGCGGGGCTTAATGATAGGGCGAAAAGGGATCAAATGCGTGGGATAATTATCCAAAATACATTTGACATAATATGTCTTCAAGAGACCCACATTCCATGGGCAGAAAGGGGTGTATTGAGGGTCCCGGGGTTTAATTTATTGGTATGTACAAGCCATACTACAAGAACAAGAGTCGTCGCAATTTTAACAAAATCATTTTTGGGCGAGGCCTTACGCAAGGCAGCTGATCCTATGGGTAGATGGGTGATTGTGGAGCTTAAAATTGGAATTACAATATGTTCTATCTACGCTTCCAATCAGGATGATCCCTCTATCTTTACTGATCTCGAAATGGAGCTTGCATCCTGGCCTCAGGCATTGATATTCTGTGGGGACTTCAATATTTCTTTGACTCAAAAAGGGTTAGTACATAATCAAGGTCAATATAAATATGTTGGACGTAAACCGAAAGTATACAGAGCTATTTCACAACTCAAGGAAAGCCTAGGCCTGGTTGATGTATGGGATCTGAAGCAGCATCAGGATCCAGGGTATACGCATTTCTCACACCCGCATAATAAATATGTTCGTATTGATTATATCTGGATGACAAGTAATTGCGCCAATAGGACACAAATTAGTAAACTGCCGAAGATTATTTCGGACCACAATCCTTTAGTACTCACACTAAGTATTAATAATATGCCTAGAACTCGCTCAAGTTGGTCCTTTGATAGGAAATTGCTTGTTAATAATGAGTACATAGAGTATATTAAGAAATGGGCGCAAGGATTCATTGACTGTAATTAGTATAGTGCTTCGAGAGATATGGTCTGGGACAGTTTTAAGGCGTCAATTCGTGGACAGACAATAAGTTACGTGGCTAGACAGAGGAAAGAAATCGCTAGGATAAACAAATTACAGCTCCAAGAATTAGCTCGAATAGAGGAGAAGCATACTACTTTATTAATGCAGGGTGGGGACGGGGGGCCAACCTTTAGAGAGATGATTCTCAAAACTGAGATAAATAGTAGGTTCTCTCAGAGGGCGGCTGAGACGTATCAATCTCATCGCAATAAGATTTACGAAGCGGGGGAGAAGTGTGGTAAGCAGTTGGCTCTTCGCACTCGCCAAAAACAATCTTTAAACCTTATCACTAGCATCAAGTTAGATGGGCAAGAATATACATAAATATAAACTTTATTGCGTGATTTAAAAGTAAACCATTGCAAATACAAACATTTAAAATTCGAGGTTAATTTAAGACGATAATTCCATAAAAAGTTGATATGTATGGATAATAAGGTAAAACTTCAGTTTAAAAAGTCATATTCAAAGGAGCCAGAAGCAGCAAGTGAGGATTTAGCAGCATTATTCCAATGGGGGGTCGCAGACTCTGGACAGCTCAGTATGTTTTTTTGCAGCGCACTCCATAAATCTTACTAGGGCACAATTTAATTTAGTGTTCCTAGGATCGAAACACGCCAAAACTGCTGCTCTACAGCTTCTAATCATCTTTCTATTCCAGTGATGCTTGAGTAAAGCCCGTCGCTCTGTCAATAGTAGAGGACACAGGCATATGATGTGTATAATGTCTTCTTTGGGAGACCCACAAAGTCGGCACTGTACTTTTCCATGTTCTCTTTTCCATTTTGGCCGATGTGTCAACAGATTGATGACTCCCAGTCTCAGTTTTAAAAAACTTAGTTTCGTCCGAGCACTAAACAATGTGGTAAGGTACGGCTGTGGGATTAGTAAGGCATAGGATTGAAGAGTCATCCACCCATGACTTCTTTTTGCGAGGCTGGCTTTGTCTTCCACTCTTGATAATTGTTTAGTGCTGATTTTCGCTAGCCTTTTGAATTCCTTCTGACTGGCATGCAGGATCCAGAGGTCATTTAGGCACAGAGTTTTTAAGCCTTTTGACCAATATTCGTGTCCTGCTCGCCATAAGTTGTTATCAATGCAGGCCCACAAATGGTAACCTAAACTTCCCTCCTTTGATAACCTCAACTTGTGACAGCACACGAGGAAGGACATGGCTCTAGCCAGTCGTTGTTTGCAGATGCCAAATTCCAACCTGATTTGTGCAGGTGATGTATGGTTTGGTAATTTAAACACGGACCTGTAGATATTAGTGATTATTTTATCCAGATGGTCACTGTCCAATCCTTTTAAGGCTTCACTGCCATAAGTTAGAGTGGGAATGATTTTTGCCTGAGCCACCTGAAGTGTGGGTGCAAGAGTAGGGCCTTGAAGTTTCTTTTGAATTAGACCGATTGCAAAGGCAAGTGCCGTGCCCTTCCTTTTTTGCTCTTCTAGTTGGGATTTGTATTTTCCGTTGTTGTTAAAAGTGACACCAAGGTACCTTTGGCAGTTGGATTCGACAATGCGTTCGTTATTCAGAGCCCATGACAGCTTCTTTGCTTTCCTTGAATGCACCGCTAGAATTTTCGTCTTCCTGTTGTTAATGCGAAGCTCATTATTGTTGGAGTAGTCGGAAATAGCATCCAGAAGTCTTTGCATTCCGATCTTTGTTTTACTTAACAGTACCACGTCATCAGCATATAATAGGTTTGTCAGCGGCAAACCGGATAATTTAGGAGCGTGGGAGTTGACCTTATTGAGAACTTCGGGAAGGTCGGCTAGGAATAGATTGAAAAGTATTGGGGCCAAGACACATCCCTGTTGGAGGCCTTTTTCTGTCGAAATCTGGCGAGACAGTCTTGAGCCGTCCCCGATCTTAATTCTAACCCATGTATCCTGGTGCAGGAGTTGTATGGCTCTTAGAAGGGCATCTGGAATGTTGAAACTGGACAGCTTCTGCCATAATTTGCTTCTGTTGACATTGTCAAAGGCCGCTTGATAGTCGATAAACCCCATATAAAGTGAACAAGAGCAGAATTTAGCTTGGTCAATTAGGCATGAGAGGGACATGAGATTGACTGAAGTTCCGGTGTTTATTGTAAAGCCTGTTTGATTCGGGGGAATTATGGAGTTTTCCACAGCCCATGACCTAAGTGAGTTTAGCAGCACTCCCGCAAAATACTTTGCTTCGTTGTCAATGAGTGCAATGAGGCGGTAATTCCCAGGAGATTTTTTGTCCCCGCCTTTAAAGATTGGTGCAAGGATAGATCCACGCCAGGAGGGCGGTATGATGTTGTTTTGGAGACATGTGTTGAAAAGGGGGCTTAGTTTCGCAGCCCAAAAAGTTGGATCTTCCTTGAACAAAGCTTGAGGAATTCCCCCAGGGCCAGGCGCGCCATCCTGACGTCCCTTTTTTATTATTTTTTCAATTTCGCCCTTCTGAACTAGCACTAAGTTAGCGCAGCTCTGGATCGAATGAATTACTTTTATTGGTGTCATTTTGTGGCCGAGCTTTTTTGAAGAGTTTGAAGAGTTCTGATGAGATTCTGAGACAGTCTCTGATTGTAGTAGTGTGTCCCTGAAAGGGGGATATTGATCATTAATGCGCAATTCCTGGTCATTGAAGTGGGAAGAAAGATATTCAACCCACTCTATTTCGAGAATGCTCGAGGAAGCGACTTTGGAAGAGCGTTCAGATGTACTATTGATTGTGCGGCAAAACCTGGCAGAGTTGTTTGATTTAATATCATACTGTAATTTGACCCAAAACAGGTTCCATTGGTTTTTGCGTAGTTCACGTTTAACTTTCTTAAGATGATTACGTGCCTCTCTCAGTTTTTTTATTTTGCTGGGATCCGATGGGTCAGTTTTTATAGCCCGCCATGAGCGATTCATTGCTCTTTTTGCAGATAGTATCTCACTGTTTGAGCGTGGCGTGTTCTTTTGATCAATTTGGCTTGCATGTTTTGTTAGTTTCGCAAATCTATCCGTAAGTTCGGTAGCAAATATTGACCAGTTGGCACATATATTGCCCGAGCACGTTTGGCGCTCAATTATTTGTTTGGCCTCGGCTGATATGGGTTGAATATTCTTAAGGGAACATTTGATGCGTTTGAGGTTGATTGTGAGGCTCTCAGATGGCAAGTCCCTTACCTTTTTATATTGTGTGAGGCCAGTCCTCAAAGTAATTTCTTGAGGGCAATGATCACTTTCTATTCTGTTACCAAGACAGTATCCAGCTACTTGATGGAGCAAAGAGATGCTGACAAAGGTATAGTCGATTAATGAAGTGCCTTTTTTCGATAGGTAGGAGAATCGAGGTGGCTTGTCAGCAGGATAACGTCCGTTTAAGGCTCTTAGACCCAGATTTTCGAGGTTACCTTGTAGAGAACTTCCGTGAGAATCCTCCTTATGCCAACCCGGCTTGGCTTGCGGTGGGATCACCCAGATGCTATCGTGTGATTTGGTGACCTCATTTTTATGAAGAACTGACATTAACCACATGTTAAAGTCACCAGTGAGTAAAATTTCTGAGTTTGGAAAACCTGTTTGCGCTCTTATTACTGATGCCGATACTTCATCTGCAAAGGATTTCCTGGATGCTGTATTTGGGCGAACATAGACGTTCATGAGTGTTAACCTCCATTTTTGGCCATTGTTCACGATAAGAGAGATTCCCACACATTGGAGGCGATTTGATGAGGCCGGCAAGTCCCAGGAAGTGGCTGCGTTTTTTGTTGATATATAAACTGCTAGACCGCCACTCCCCCTTCCCGGACGATTCAGTTTGTGCGCTGGAATGTGGTGGATTTTGAAGCCTTCTAGATGATGCGGTGCCATGAGCCATGTCTCTTGTAATAAGAGTATGTCAAAACCCCGAAGGTAGGGAATGGTAGTGTTGTCCTCGAGTTTGTTCGTGAGGCCATTTATGTTCCATGAACAGATTTTTAAAGGAATCTTATCGTAGCAGTCCACCCTGCTAGGATGTCAGCGTAAAAGACGGGTTGTATTCAGGGCGCCGGCCAGCCAAGACCAAGAACCCACCTCGTCCAGATTCCTATTTGTTGTGCACCCATCTTCTTTTGCTTTCCTCATTGGGTGGGAAGAGTTGGGAGTTTTATTACATGCTCCCCTAAGGACGGAGTAAACTGTACCCCTACCTACGCTTCTATTTACAGCACCGCAGCTTCCCTGTAAAACGTGTGGGTAACCCTCTTCCCTTCCCGGTTGTATCAGTATTCCCCATTGTTTGAAGGTGTCGATTGACCCTAAAATTTTGTTCATTTTTTCAGCAGTTTTCCAGGTGATTTTTGTAGAATCATTTGATTGGCCTTGACATGGTGCGATGAATTCTACCGAGATTATGTCTTGAGAGGTAATTTCATCAGACAGACCTAACGCTTGTATCAGCTTTAAAATGTTACCCCGATTTAGGATATCGTGGCTGCCTTTAGACTTGTATTCTGGATAGAAGAGGGTAGAGTAGTAGTCCCCACTCCGAACTGTGCTATTTGGCCTGGGCATTGCCTCTGTTTTATCCATGAATGGTAATTGCGCTATTTTTATCAAAGGACCCTTGAAGGGGATCTCATTGCGCAAAGTGTCAGGCTTTTCATTATTTACATGACCAAAGTTCCAGTTTTTATTTACTGGGAGTGGGCCCTGTTGATGATTGGCACAGGTTGCTGCATCTTCCAGCTTTGAGGAGGGGCCTCCAAGCGGCCTTGTCGCAAGACTCGGAGCATGATTCACGTCTATTCCATTCTGCTTGATGTGTATGTTGGGGGGAGCCAAGTTGGTGGTGGTTTTTTGTTCTTTTGCATCAATGGGCAAATATTTTCCCGAAGGGACCGTTGGTGGTTCCTTTACTATTGGCGGGCTGGAAGTGAGGCTCTTCCTTTTGTCACAAACTTGATTGATTGGTTGTGCTTCCGTTGTTGTTCCTGGGACAGAGGGAGTTACTTGCTCGACATCTCCGGAAACACCAGGTGGTCCAAGGCTGTTAAACATCGGGTAGAGGTTTAGGACTTGTTTGCCCCTTTTCATTTTATTGCGTCCTTTCCGCTTTCTCTGTCTCTTAATTTTCCCCGCAGGGTTTTCCTCTTCTTGTTCAATTGAAGAGAGAGGGGTGGAACTGGCTCTACTAGTAACCTGCTTCCCTCTCGTGCCACCACTTTGCGCCGTGTTCTCTTCGGGTCGTAGGGAGTTGTCAATTTCTTCCACACTTGGTCTTAAATTAAAGACTGTTTTAGATTGACGAGCTTCGCTTGGATTTCCTGGGTCTGTATCGCTACCATTCCCAGAGGTAGGTGTAGCTTTTGCTATTTCTTTTAAGTCTGCTACCAGCTTTTCCATTATGCCTGGAAGCGAACTGAGTTTCTCCACAATAGGTAAGCAGTCGCATCCTTGCTGCGGGCGATCTACAGTTTCCTGGGCCCGTCTGATCAGGCTGTTTAGATTTGAGATCCTTTCGTCGATTTTGGTAACGTATATGGCAAGTGTGTTTAAAAGGCTGATTTGTATATCCATTTTGTCAGCCTGATAGAGCATAGCGTCTGCTGACTTTTGAAGGATATCAAGGGCGGTGGCCCATGCATTTTCTTGCGAGGGTACCTCACCTTTGTCCTGCCTTGAATTTGCTGGTGGCTTGGGAGAGCCAGGATTTGAATTCCCATATGAGTTCAACATTTTTGCCCATTCCGTCGATTCGAGATAGGAAAGCTCCTTCATGACACCCTCAGCGTCTTCTGTGTTCGTTACAGTTTCATTATGCACTGATTCAGATTTGCATACACAGTGAGAAACCTGTTGGTTGCAACCACCCCCCCCAGGGAAGGTGCCTAGCTTTTCCGTCATAAGGGAGGTGTTAATACCCTTAATAAAGTGAAGCGCAGATTCTCTGTTTTGACTGCACGGGATGGTTAAGCTAACTTCAGGAAGCGTACGGTTGAGATTTCCAAAAATCCTGTTGTTTTCCGCCACTGATTCAGTGTCAGTTTCCTTTATGTTGAGGTCAACACTCCTTGGACCCCCGTTTACTGAGCGATGCTTGGAAATAATCACAAGTGGGCTTAGGGGGGTTGGGAGCCCGGTGATGTTCTTGTTGCTAGAAAAAACCGCTGACCCAGCGTCCTTTAAGTAGTTGAATTTTGTTGTTATCTTCGGTTGGTTCCCAATAAATTTACTGGCCCTTGTATCAGAATGCTTCTTCAAGGCCTGGGACTCGATAACAGTTGTGGTATCGGTGTCGCTCAGCAACAGAATAGGTGACCGACTTGGGTCAGAGACTATCCTCTCGTTTCTCCCTTTGCTTTTCTTTTTCCTTTGGGGAGCCGTCGTCCTCACCCTGCCAGATCTCATCTCAAGGCAACAAAGTAGAGGGGGGCTTGACTGAGGAAAAGCTCACAGGACTACTGCCGGACTTCTGCAGCGACAGGGCTTTGATCAAATACTACCAGCCAAATGAGCGCTGCACGATTTCCGCGCCCTCAAGCTCTAATACTGGCTAGTGCGGCTTCATCCCAGGTCAGATCTCCTCTGCCACATCTGCAATGGGAACAGCCGTATCGGCACTGTCTGTTCCACTCCAGAAGTGATCCCAGCGCCCACCAATGGGAAATCCTACGAAATAGTACAGCGCTGAACAAATCGAAATGATTTACTATGACTTCCAACAAAAAAAAGAAAAAAGCGTTGTGTAAATGGGTGATTGAGTTACTGCTGTTAACTCAGAGGGCCTTTTGTTACTTGCAGTTCATAAAATGCAAACTTTTCAATATAACGCAGTCACTTATGTTCAGTATTAGCTGGTGTCTTGGAATTGGTATGACTCCCAAAGACAAACAACGGGCAACAAAGCAATGCCCCTCAGCTGCGCGCGCCTTACTTGCTGAATCTCCCAGGACCTGGTATCAGCGTGCAGCCTCCAGCGTCGGTCTCAGTGCTTGGTGAAACGTTCGATAGTTTAATCCCGACCTCAGCGGGCTGAGTGATCAAAAAAAAAAAAAAAAAAGGGTCCGTACTTCTTTAAGGGCCTTAAGGCAGGCAGGCTTCGCCCAGCCTGTGTCCTTCGCTGCCTCGTCTTTCCCTCCTAGCTCCCGGGGAAGCAATCCTTCGACTGGGGAGCCACCGACAAACCGCCAACGAACCGCCCTGGGGAAAGGAGGGACGGTCGCCGTTGCCCCCAGGCCGCTCCTCCGGCTCGCTCCCCGGAATGAAGGCAGAGTAAGCTCCTGCGCCTGACTCCCCGACTCCCCGTCGGCCGGCCGATCTGATCCGCAGGTAGGCTTGGGTGTTGATTAGTTTGCCGCTGCTCCAACCAATGGCCAATTGGGGAAAGCACTGGAGAGTAAGCAAGGATCAGTGGTTTGCCGCTGCTCCAACCGACCAACCACCGAACCGCCAACTGGGCAAGAATATACAACATCCGAGGCTATCCTAGAAGTTTTAAAAATATATTATCAGAAGTTGTATCAAAACGAGGATATGTTAGACCCTGTAGCAATTAAAGAAGCACTTGCTAGATGGGTAATTGAGCCGGAAGATAGTCTAGGAATAGATATGGCTACTAAGCAAGATCTAGAAAGGGATATAACTCAGATGGAGCTGCAAATGGCCCTCGCTGAGCTAGCCTCGGGTAAAGCCGTAGGCCCTGACAAAATACCACTGGAGCTATATAGAAATTTGGGCGATGTTATAACACCTTTACTTCTAGATTTATTTATCGGGATTCAAGTGAGTAGTACCCCTCCTAGGTCATGGATGGAAACTAATATAGTGATTTTCCCCCCCAAAAAATAAACCCCCTAACCTACCTTCATCTTACCGCCCAATTTCTCTCATAAACTCTGATTCGAAGTTATATTCTAAGATTCTAGCTAACCGGCTCAGGGGGGTCATCAAGAGTCTGGTCTCCCCGTGGCAAGATGGCTTCATTCCGGGCAAGGACACTACGGGCCATACCCGTCGGGCTATAGCATTGTTTGATGCCATGAGTGTCACGGGGGGCCGGATGTCGATGGTCCTCCTTGACGCCGAGAAGGCCTTCGACAGGGTTTCGTGGGAATTTCTATGGGCAGTTTTAGATCAAAATAAATTGGGCCCCAGTTTTGTGAAGTCCATTAAGGCTATGTACCATACACCTAAGGCTAGGGTATTGGTAATGGGTCAGGAGTCTAAGATCTTTGATATATTTCGTGGGACTAGGCAGGGGTGTCCTTGCTCTCCGATTCTCTTTGCCCTATATATAAATCCCCTGATTCTAAAATTGTTAGGCGCAGAGGCAATCAAACCAATTACAGTAGGCCCCTTCGACACTAAAATATTAGCATACGCAGATGACATCGCGCTAGTAACATCTCACCCCACGGAGGCAATAATGGAAATTGAACAGATTACTCGAGCTTTTGGACAGTTCTCGGGGTATTCCCTTAATAGGGATAAAACGATGGTTATATGCACTCAGAATACGCAATTTGAAGATCCAAGAAAGGTGGAAAGTGCCGTATATCTTGGAGTTCGAATATCTCCTAAGATGGATGAAATCATTAAAATAAACTATGATCCTCTTCTTCAAAAGGTTAAGAATGATTTTAAAAGGATAGACGGTTTACATCTCTCAATTATTGGAAGAGGTAATTTTCTTCAAATGAATATTTTACCCAGGGTCCTATATCTGTTCCGTGCGATCCCGTTGTTGGTGGATGATAAAACTATTAAGGCCCTGGAATCCCAGATGAGTAAATTTGTATGGGGGTATGGGAAGATAAGGAGATCCATCCGGTACCTCTCTTTACCAGTTAAAAGGGGGGGTTTGGCAATCCCCAATTTAGGATTCTACCTGTGGGCTACCTTGCTTCAGCAGATGACATCATTACTTTATATTAAAACACCTGAAATAGAGATAGGGGAGAATTTTATACACTCAGTGTACGAATTGGTCATTGGAGTTAAGGCTAGTGGTCTCTTTGTAAAGCAACTAGAACCCTCATACTTCAAGAAAGTTAAGTTTAAGATCATATCGAGTGCCTGGGGAATTTGGAGGAAAACTGTCAGGCATCTTAATATTCCTAAATATAATAGATATATGTCGCTATGGCATTCTACACTGCTACCAGCCCAAATATACGATGATATTGCTAGAAGTTGGGAATATTTAGGAGTATTAACGGTAGGAGATTTCTTACTGCCTGGCTATGGTAATAGATTCCAACAACTGCAAAGCAAATTTTCTATCCCTAATACTAGTGTATTTAAATTTATCCAAATTAATACAATTCTTAACATAAAAAGTGCTGACATTTCATTGGATAATATTCCCCTATTTGATTGTATGGACAAATCCACAACTAGGATTGGTACTATATATGATGTCTTAATCGAAAGTCAACGGGATGACGTAGAGTCTATTGAAGCAAGCTGGTCAAGGAAACTGAACAATTCTAATGTAGATATTGATATGTCATTAACACTCTTAATGAAGCTGTTTGTGACCTCCAATCTGAAAGCTCAGTTGTATAAGACTATATACGATCTCTATTTTACACCGGCTAAACTTTACTCTTGGGGGAAAAGAGCTACATCAGAATGCCCGAGATGTGGAAAAACCGCGGCACATTTAATCCATATGTTATATGAGTGTGATAAACTCTTAATTTTGAGAGGTATGATAGCAGGTTTTTGGCTGGAAGTTTTTGGGCATGTAATAGCTGAATCTCCTACCCTTTACATCTTGGGATATGATAATACATTGAGGCATACCAAGGAGGAGGAAACATGTCTCTTTTTGGGGACGGCTGTATATAGGATTATTTTAACAGCTCGTTGGAAGGATATAGATCCCCCCAACTTTCAGGTTTGGCTTGCCCGGCTGTTAGGTATGTATAATCAAGAAAAGGCAATTTTTGCCTGTAAAGGGAAGAAGGCGAGAGCTCAAGGTATTAAGATCTGGGAATCAATTGAAAATTGGAGTAATAATAATAGAGCTTCCTAGTCGAATTTGTTTTTTTTAACCTCTGTTCTTTATTCCCGAAGCCGTGGCAGATCTATTATGTTTCTCCCAAACTCTTTGATATGCTGTATATTCCTGGTATTTCTAGTGCGATGTTCGACTCGACGTTCAAATATCCCTAGTATTGACCTATAGTACTGAGAGGAGGTTGAAGCTGCTACCTGAATCTTGGTAGCATATTCCCATAGTATGTCAATATTGCCTCTCTGTAGACAGATTTGTATTGTTCCTTTTTTTTTTTTTTACTGAATCTGTTTGTCTCATGCGTTTTATTGTGCCTCTACTCTATTGTCTTTGTTTTCTTGTATACTGTATCAAAAGATTCAATTTATTTATTTACATTTAGCAAAACCATTGTTATAACAGAACAAGGTGAAATTAATAACCGATGTGACCAATTGTTGTTATTTGAAAAAAAAAATTGTATTATTTTTAATAGTTTGCCAATAAAAACAAAATTTTAAAAAAAAGAAAAACATCTGAACTAAAGGGTGGCAGGAATCACTATTGTGCATAACAATTCCCTAAATACTTTGCATCTACATGACTACTTAGTGGTAGAATCTGAATCTCTCATTGTTAAATCGTCCGTCAGCCAACGACTCAATCTGATTCTTGCTGATCAACAGTTCAACACCACAAAGCACCTCATTCACAACAAATGTCTGCAATACTGCCACCAGCCTCAGTCTTAGGACAACCAAACATCATTGTACTGATGTTTGGTTACCAATACCTGGCTCGACAAACCAGATTTACTCTAAAGACATTTACCACTATGGGACTTCAGAGATTTTGACCTGACACAGGCCTTCACAAACGAAATGCTCTTTGCATGACACACCCTTGATGAAACCTTCAGTAACACTAGCAACATAACTGCATCCAATCCTCTACTCTTAACATGGAGCAACCCTCTTGACATCCTTTCAACATTACAATGCCAAACTTTTGCAAATACTTAAGGCAACTGCATCCAAGAACTGTCTCACCTAAAAACCTGGGGGGAAAAGGCATCTAACACCTTGGAAATAACCCTAATTACAACAAAAACCCACACAGGAACATTTAGCTGCATGTCGTCAGCAATTTCAATACTCAGTGAATGTCTGTCTAAAGCTTTTGACACAAACCATCCAACGAACAAAGAGCTCGTAACACTCAAAGCCCCAAACAGAGCACTTGATCATAAATGGAGGAAAAAACTAGACCTGGACAGTAGAAACTGATAAACAGAGCAGCCTTCAGAAAAGAAAAAATAAATATTATTCCTTTTGCCTCTCCTATGCATGACGCTCTTCAAAAGAGGTCTTCAAGCTCGTCACTGAATGTAAAGACCCTACAGTTTGCTCCACTTGATCTGGGGCCTCCCACATGCCCCTCGATGCTCCTGCCCATGATTTCATGGGGGGGGGGGGGGAGGAATGAAGAATTACACACTCTCAGCTCAAAGACACCAAGAAACAACAACCACCCCAAAGCAGCATGATCTATACAAACTACTGAAAGAAACACTTTTAAAATGTTCCCCCTGTTATAGGACCAATATTTTAAATAACTAGTGTTGCACAGCAAAAACGTCTGGATCACTAGTTCACACATGTCCCCTAATATTTTCGAGGAAATATCTTTAATTCTTTTGCAGAAAACATCCAAATCAATATCAATGCATTGCTTACTACAAGTATCATGCTGAAAGAGTGCAAATGCTCACCAATCAAACCACTTCTAAGGAAACGTGGTCTGGGTCCAAAGAAGCCTGTGAATAACAGATCACTGCCAAGTAATCTAAAACGAAGCAAAATGGCATTTCACCTAAAAACAAAAAGAAATGCTTTTCTTGTGCGCAAACTGGCTTCAGTCCTTCTAGAGGAACATAATCATCCTTTACAATGGATGAAATAAGAACACAAGCAGATGCTAATGGAACAGCTGCCTTGATCGTACTTGACCTCTCTGACATTTTAGACACGGTCCACCAACAAAAACTACTGCCAGGGAGCAGAACGTGGGCATCCACAGAAAAGCCTTGGATTGCATCACTTTTTTCCTGACAAATCACATCATTTCTCTGCCACCTTTTACCTCCAAACCCTAGCATGGGATACTGGTGTCCTCACAGGGGTAACCATCTCCTCCCTTCTGTTTAACATCTACCTCAGACCTTTGCATGGGGTTCAATCCATCTGTCTGTCTTTTTAACAAGTATGCCAGTGACACCACAGATTATCCTCAAAACTAAGACCCTCAGTGATACACGAAATCCAGACAGGCACCCTGCCGGGTAGCAATGAAAGCTTGAATGACCACCGATCACCTTAAATCCAGCACAGCCACTATCCACCTGCACAAGAGATCTCACCCTAGCCTGCAGACCAAAGAAAAGTGCTTGCACAACCAACCACCACAAAACCTCTAGTAGTCTTTGTAGGTAGGTTCCGCTCTTACTCTGGGCCACAAATAATGCCGGGCCACAAATAATGCCGTGAAGTTCTCAACAAGAATGTTCACGACAATGTCCTCAACCTAGGCTTTCCCCACAAAGTTGAAACCACAGCTGTGCTTGTGCTCTGTCCTCTGGATTATGAAATGGACATCATTCCTATACATATTACAACAAGTGTAAAGCTGCTGTCAGGCTACTCCTACACCTGAAACAACGGGGCCTCGAACACCAGCACTAATGATCTTGCACTGACTCCCAGTGTCTTTCAGGGTCACATCCGAAGGACTGTGCACAATACATCACACCAAACAATGGCTTGAACTTTGACCGAAATGTCTCCAACATGCGTGCCCCACTGCCTTTACAGCGCCTTCGAAGCCATGCCGTCTCACAGCTGAATGTGCCACGCGTCAGCGAACCCCAGTTTGGCGGGCGCTCCTCTAGGGATGATGACAGCAGGGAGAGCACCTCCCTGAAAGCGGTGACAGCAGGAGGCGCTCTCATCTGATAGCACTGAAAGCAGGGACGACCTCTGACCTGCCGGGCTGGCAGCAGGGCTCAGTCTCCTGGGCACTGTCGCTCACCTGGAGACGCAGACAGCAGGACCCGTCCTCACCTGTGGTACCGCAGAATGGGCGCTCTCACCAGGATCCACCAGCGACCCTTTCACCTGGGGACGGTGATAACAGGACGCCGCCTCTCCTGGTGGCCCTAACAGCATGGACGGCCTCTCCCCTGTAGGTACAACCATGACGTATATGGAGGTTTAAACGTCATGGGGCGCTCTCGCCTGGAGGTACAGGCGGCCGCGCGCGCTCTCACTGAGGCATGGCCAGCACGCGGACCTCCCTGACCTGAGGGGGCGCCCTCGCCTTGAACGCTGCTAGCAAGGGGCGCCTTCGCCTGGGCTGCGCCAGCAGAGCGCGCTCCGCTCAGGTAACACTGACAGCTGAGGGGCTTTTACTTGATTGCACTGACCGGAAGGGGGCACCCTCTCACCTGGAGACACAGGAAGCGGTGGACAGCTTTCACGTGGGACAGCCTGATGCTCACCACGCACGAGCACTGACCGCAGGGGGCGCTCTCACCAATGACCCTATGAACAGGGGGGCATTCTCTCAGCTGGAGGCAGTCAGCAGAGGGGCTCGCTCCCAAGGCGCTGGCAGGGGCGGCGCTATCACCCGGGGCTGCGACAGAAAGGCGCTATCTAACCTCGAGGGACAGTCTGCAGGGAGCGCCCTCTCCCGACCGGATACAACAGAATCATAGGACATAAAACATGTTTAAAAAAGCTTTAATATACTTTGTTCTCAAAAGACGTATTCGGTAGACGTTCAAAGCTTGAATAAGGATGGCCCCTTAAGCCTCTAACAGAACGAGATGTGCTACCCCAAAACTACACTTCACCCTAAGAAAAACCCTCGTGCCTACTTGTCGACCCCAGAGAAGACCAAGTAAAAACACCTGCCCAATGACCTTCTGCTAGGGGGGTCTATTTCGAGTTAAACCATCCCTTGTACCAGGGATACGGGGTTTCCCGGGGAGAAGGCAGGGCAAGTGGAGAGAGTGCTGGCCTGGCGGGGAGGGGTAGCTCACTGACAGGGGTAGCTGGCTGGGGAGTGTAGGGGTGGCAATGAATGCTCGTTGCAGGAGGCATGAAAGCTGGCAAGAGTTAATGAGCTGGCAGATGGTAGTTCTACCCTGCAGGAGCCAGGGTAGCTGGTGAGGGGGCAGGAGCTGGCAGCATGCCCCTGCTGGAACACAGTTTGCAATTGAAGGTGTTGGCAGGGTGAACCGGGCAGGTACCAGATCAACTGGTAACCGGGTCCCTGCTGGAGTCAGGGCAGCTGATGAGAATGCAGAGGCTTGCTATGGGATGTACCCGACAGAACCCATGGCATCAGGTGAGGCAGCTTGGGCTGGCAGGGGTTCAACCCAGCAGGAGCCACGCAGCTGGAGAGGGCACCAGGGCTGGCAGGTGTAATCATTGCAAGATTTGGGTCCGCTGGTGAGGGCGCTTACTGGGGGTGCCAGGGTGACGCAGCTGGCAACAGGAGCTGAAGATGGCAGGGGCGCCCACTCTGGTGAGGGTGCCAGGATCGGTTGCTCATGGAGTGAGTCAGGGCTGCAGGTCTGTGGTGATCATCTGGTGAGAAGCATGGGCCTGCAGTGAGCACTCTTTGTGGGAGGTGGGCAACTGGTGCTGCCACGCTGTGCTTCCTGCAGAAAGTGGTAAACCTGGTGATGGAGGTGCCAGGAATAGGGAAGATGGAGGGATGCTTTGGTTGGCACAGGTAATGGTAGGAGCTAAGCAGTTGGTACAGTTCCACTGGAGCTGGGCAGATGGGCGTGGCACTAGAACTGGCAAGGGTGCTTCTTGTGGTAGCTTGGCATTTGATCATGATGCTTTGGCTGGGATGGGATTCTGCTGGCTGGGCAGTTGCACAGGTGCTGAGAGGTGAAACAAACTGCCTGAGATGGGCAGCTGGTAAGAATGCTGGCTTAGGATGCTCCTTGTTGATGGCGGTCACCTGTCGTAGACTGCTGGGCATGCAAGGGGCTCTCTGCTGGGCAGAGAGTGAGGCTTGTTGGGTATGGCAGTGGATATGCTCTCTATATGGTCACCAACTGGTGCCGTCTTGGACTAGCAAGGGTGCTCCCTGAAGGAGCTGAGCTACTGCAGAGGGTGCTGTGCAGCAGGTGCTACCTGTTGAGGAAGCTGGGGAGTCCTGTTGAAGAAGGTGGGGGTGTCTGTTTTGCATGCAGTGAAAGTGAGGGGCAGGCAGAGGTTGCTCCTTGTAGAAGTTGCATCACAACAAGGTGATGGATCGAAATCTTATATCAGTCTCAGCCAATGGCAATCGCTCGGGCTGCATACCAGTCCATTGTGTTTCGCCCACCAAGCCACCTCAGTTTGGACCCAGCCATATGCAAATCAGACTTGGCCCTGCTCTAATGGGAACAGTCCAGCTCGAAATACCAGGCCAGGTACTCCCTGAACCAATGCACCAAAAACGTAGGTCTGGTTTCGCCCTGATAAGGGCTCCTTAGCTGAGTATAGCTTGATTCTAGTGGCACAGTAAGCAAGGGACCCACATCTGGGCATACCTGCACCACTTAGGAACCCATTCCATCGTTTTTCGCTTACAATACCACCTCTGTTTGGACCCAGTCATAAGTTGGGCAGTTCACGAGGGTGCTGGGTAGTGAGTGCTCCCACTGGGCCGTTGAGGAGGGTGTTAGCAGGGGTGCTGGCGCCCGGGCAACTGGTGAGGGTATTGCTGTGGGGGGGCAGCTATTTAGACTGATGGGGCAGGTGTATGGTGCTCCCTGTAGAAGCTTCTAGGCAGGTGTCGAGGGTAATTCTGGGGACTCATTTGCTGGACACCGGGTGAGAGTGCTGCTAGGCAGGGCGAGGAGCACGACACGAGACTGCGGGGGCAGGCAACAGCTCCGCTCAGTTGGCACTAGCACGGACAGATGATTGCTCCCAGATGGTAAGGCGTCGAAGGAGCCCCTTTTCAGGCCCCGGCACCCTCACCAGCTGCGTGCCATTCGCAAGGGTACCACGGCCTGCGCAGCCTCAGGCTCGAGGGTGAAGTGACATCTGAGCGAGAAAGTGCACAGCCGCCACCCCTGTCCCTGGCACACTGCCTGGCATTGTCCTGCCAGGGAAGGCGGGTGACCTCACTGCCCTGGCATCTCCCTGTCACTGAGGCTTTCTGTGGGCAGAGAGACCGTCCCGGATCCTGGGCAGGAGGGGGCGGGGGAGGAGGAAGTGGGGAAAGAGACCCAGCGCGAGAGAGGGGCACGGTGGTAGAAGGGAGGCTGACGATTCAAGGGAGTGAAAGGAAAGTGTGAGGAGAGGAGATGGAATGCCATGGACGAGAGGCCATACAGAAAGAGGGGTACATCAGGGGGGGGGGGGGGGTCATAGGGACATCTGGCAGTACAGGGGAAGCGATATTGGGTCAGAGGGAACCAGGAGCAGGGGGGTGGTATTTCGGAGTGGCCTCCAGGTCACCTAGGGTAGAGGCTCCCACGAAGCACAGGGAAGGAGGGGCAGCTGGAAAAAAATTGGGGAGAGAGAGAGGACGCCCACGGGAGGGGTCCGCAGGGAAGATAGGGCAGGGCTCCTCGAGGAGTATAGGCGGGGCCACAGGAATTATGCGATTTTGCGTCTGCGTCGTTCTAATTTGGCACTTAATGCATCATCTGATGCATAAGCTGTAGATTTTAGAGAAAAAAATATATAGCTTAAACTAATCAAAAGTTACTAAAAATGTAGCAACATGTTTTGCTGCGCAGTGGAAGGCCTGTTGCAAAAGTTGACTGGCCCTCTTTTATGTTCCTTATTATGTATTTGGGTGTTAAATTAGTAGCTATGAGGTGAAATCTTTGCACAGACAGTGTTAGCTTGTGTAAAAATAACACAACAAGGAAGTACTACTATCACAAATTGTGCAGCATTATGCCGCATAATCTAGTCTTCCCCTGCTGCATAATTCCAGTGGCCCTGAGTAGAGGGAAGAGCCCCCAGGAAACCTAGGAGCGGGGCGGTGAGGGGGCAAATGAAAGGTTCTAAGGAGGGCCTAGAATGAGAGAGCAGAAGCTGCTGCCCCAGCACGTCTCACCCTTGTAGTGCAGCTGGGCTCTCTCTTTGGCTACCTGCGCATGTGTCTCTTTGCTCTGCTGGGGTGTACTATGGACAGAAAGCTCTCTCTCTTTCTCTGGTATGCATCAATCCCCAGGGCGCTTTTGGTTTTGTCACTGTTTCTTTGGTCTTTGGTGACAGTATATTTGAGGTGTCTCTTTAGTATGTGCTAGCTGTCTCCTGTGATTGGCTGCATGTCTCTTTGGACAGTCTAGCACACTCTCATTGGTATCCTATGTTTGTGCGAGGCCTGCCTCGAGGATGTCCGTCTCTGCACCACTATGTGGCTGTCTCTTTGGTGCTCCTGACTGCTGCTTATGTATCTTAAGCTGTCTCCTTGGGGTTATGTGAGACGTCTCTTTGGAGGTGTGCAATATCTCCTACGGATAGTTAACCCTGTCTTTGGTGTGATCTTTTTGGGGTACAGTTACTGTCATATGTAACACCTCGATATCACTTTGTAGAGGGCATACAGGTTCCTCTGCAGGTCTGGTGATTGTCTCTTTATAGAATGCATGCTGTTTCTTAAAGCTATCTCTGTGGAGGGGTCTCTGTTTATATTCTGATTGTCTCTGCGGTGTGTGTGACAGCCTCTTCTGTCTGTGCGGGCATCTTGCTCCCTCTTCAAGACGCAGTGAACACTCTTCCTCCCTTCCTACACAACGTCATCTCCCTTCCAATATCTCTCCCCTCAACCTCTCCCTCCCTTTCTACCCTACGTCATCTCTCTTCCTCTCCCGCTCTCACCCCACTCACTCAACCTACCCCTCTCATTGCCTTCATTGCGTATCCCACTCCTTCTCCCTTTCTTCTCGAACAGAGTCTATTTTCTTGCACTCACTCTGCCCTCGTCTCCCGCCCTCCAACTTTCTAGGTCACTCCTTCTCATTCTGCCCGGCTCTCTTTTGCTCCATCTTCCTCTCAACCATACGCCCCTCTTTTGATGTATCTTTCCACACCTAAGGTACCCTCTCAACTGGTCATATGCCCACTTCTGCACTCAATATCTAGCTCTCTATGTATCTTCTCGACACATCCATTCTCTATCTTGTGTCTCACTCCTTATCTACCATTCCATTCCTCCTTACTCTTGCATTTTGTCCTCCTCCTTTATCCCCCCTTCTCAAATTCTCTCCTTTCCGCTGCCTTTTCCACACTACCTCTCCCCTCTGTCTCTTTGTCTGCCACTCATTTTATCGCTCTCTCTCTCGAGTCTCTCTGGCACCTCTCTCTCTCTCTCTCTCTCTCATCAGGCGCCTCCCTCCTGCTTGTTTCTGTGGTCTCCTCTCTTGTCCTTCTTTTGTGACATTCTCTTCACTTCTCACACTCTCTCATCCTTCCCCAGGCATACTTACTCTCTGCCCCCCCCCCCCACCGTTCTCACTCTGCCCTTCTCTGTAATTCCTCACCATTGTCAGTTCTCTCTCTTCCACTGGCACTCTTTCCATTTATCTTTCGCACTTTCTTTCCTATGTTGTATCTTTACCGTGCCCTCTCCCACACCCCTCACTTCTCTTTCCCTTTCTCTCCCCGCCCCTCTCTCCTCAGAAGCCGTTGTTAGCGTTTCCTATTAACGTACAGAACGCCAGAGCCCGCCCTTCGTCACGTGCTGCGCTGCAAAGTTCCATGAATGTCCCAAGTCCTGTTTATGTCCCGCGCGGAGGTCGAGGTCACAGTTTCACCTCGTCATCGTCCTCTTCCTCCTCTGCATATGCGAAGGCCCCTCCCCGCAGGGCCAGGTAGACTCGGCTGGCCTTTGGCGCCGGAGCCTTAGTGTCTGTTTCTTCCTCTTCCGCTGGCAACGGGACTACTTCCTCCTCGTGCTCCTCTTTGCAGGCTTCACCAGGAGTCGCCTCGTATTGGTTTTCCAAAACTCGGGCAACCCTGCTGAACTCGCCAGCCCTCATACCCACCTTGGAAACTGCAAAATGGCGGGCCTGCGGCGTGACCTCTGCTTTGAAGTCCGGGTTAGCTGGTCCCATGTGCTCTTGGTCCCTGGACAGGTCAGGTCGCTCGTTTTGCCACGATCCACGCTGCCTGCGAGGGCTTGGGGTCGGCTTTGTGACAGAATCTGTGTCTCTTTTAAAACTGTCGTGATCTACCGTTAAGACTGCTTGGGGGATCGCGTGGCTACTAAGGCCATTCAAGCGAATGCTCCCTGTGTCCTGCGTATGGGAAGTATGTTCCCATGGGGCCTGGTGGTTTGCGACACCCTCTGCACGTCGCTCTGTATGCGCATCCTGGGGTTGTTGTGCAAAATGGCCGTTTGTCATCGCGCCAGAGGAGTTCCCATTGGGCGAGTAACCCCAACCATTCTCCTCTTCTTCCTCCTCCTCAGCGATGGTGGCTGGAAATCCAATGCCCCCCATGACCTCACTCATCAACGAAGGCCCAAAGTCCAGGTGGAAGTATTGCAGGGAGTCGCGTCCCTCAGTGTCTGGCTCTGAGTCTTCGTCTGACTCGGCCTCCTCCGGATCCTCTGGGTCCTCCAACGCGTAGGAAGGTTCTGGGGTCCTCTCTTGACGGGAAAACCGGGGGATGGTGCAGAATCCAGACTCCAGCCCTGCAATGGAAGGGAAGAAGAGCTTCAGTGTGTGAACTATTTAACATTTGAACAGCAATAATGTGATGGATGAATTGCTTAAATTAATCCGAACCACTGATAATTACTTTAAGTGCATTCATTTACATCATTTTTTAGGTTGTCTGTGCTATGACAAAGAAAGCCTAACTATACCCACATCCGACTTGGTGTTTACACAAAAGGGACAGATGAGTCCGAACTGCCAGGCCAAGGCCACTGGAAACAGCAACCCCAACTGGTTTCGGCCTCGTTGTGCCTCATCAGTGAGGTGCGAAAGAAATGGTGTCTTGCAAAAGTTTGAAAATCACAATGTTCCAAGCGGTAGCAGATTTTTCATTGATCCAAATCCCCATCTGTATGAAAAGGTTCCCACCTTGGACAGTTGGGTGTCATTTCAAGACTGTTTTCTTTATGATTTTACTGGGAAATATTCATTACAACGCAGTTATTACAACTACCTACCTTTACAACACAACTGTTACAACGCAAATGCCTTTACATCGCATGCCATTACAACGTATGTCATTACAATGCATGCCATTACAATGCTTACCATTACAACGCATGACATTATAATGTATTATAAGGTAAGTAGTGGAGATTTTTTTAGTATCAGGGTGTGTATGGGTTTTGGGGTACCTGGTAATAGTAATTTTTACCCCTACACTATCCAACACTTACCCTACTGTTGCACTCACTGGAGTAGGAATAGTAATTTTTACCCCTACACTATCCAACACTTAGTAATTTTTACCCCTACACTATCCAACACTTACCCTACTGTTGCACTCACTGGAGTGGGAATAGTAATTTTTACCCCTACACTATCCAAAACTTACCCTACTGTTTGCCCTAAAAGTATTGTGCGTTGTAATGGTATGCGTTGTAATGGTAGTTTAAAAAAATGCTTTGTGATGGCATGCGTTGTAAAATCATGCAATGTAATGGTAGTTGCGATGTAAAGACTGCGTTGTAAAAGCATACGTTGTAATTGCATGCGTTGTAACGTCATACATACGATTTTACTGTGCACAGTGTTTGTTGCCTTTATTTGGGTACAGTGCTTAATTTGTTAAAAAAATAAAAAAAAGTGCCAGGGCCCCAAGTATTTCTCAGGCGGCCACTGCAGCTTGCACCAACACTGCCTCTGCCAGTGTTAACTAATGCCAGTAACAATACTTTTTACCAACCATCACACTACTGCAAATGAGACAGTTTTGACTATTCCAGCACCCAAAACTTGCCTGGTAGCGGTGATATTATTTTTTTGATGACAGCGACACCATATGGTAGACTATCATAGTGCCGGTGTCAAGAAACAGGTGCCAGTTCCAAGCACCAGAATTACTGGCACAAAGTATGCACTGGCTGCACTCTGAGAAGCAGCAGCGGCTGGCATTGCACTGGATGGCACATGTACTACTCTAACTTCAGTCCTATTCCGCCAAACATTGCAATTTGGAGTCTCAATGTAAACACAGATCCTGTTTCCCAAGGGTTCCGCCGAAGCCACTAGACTATGAATACCTTAATGCTTGTGTCCAAAATGCTTTTTTACGAAGTTTGTTTTCCCTTCAATTGTCTCGTAAGTCTTTTCTGACCAAGGCGGCATAGCAGAAGTCCTCTAAAGGGGCGCCTATTTTGTTGCAGAAGTCTCGATGCGCCTCCTTATCACTATGTCAAACTACAATAAAAACAGCCTTATCCGTCAGGGCGCAGATGTACCTGGTTTAAACAACATCCCTTCTCAACCACTACCCCTCATCTCTCCTCCCTAACCTTCGCCTCTCTCCCGGGACCTGACCGACAGCACTGGGTGATACACTTGCAGTATGCGTTGGATAAACCAGGAATTGGGTTTCTGTGCTGGGCTTTATTTGGGCTGGAATTTCAGGCTCCTCTTACCAATGGACGCGTTTCTGCTGCTCAATTTTTATAGGATCTGAAAAACATGGTATGAAAACAACTCTAATCGCTGTGTTTGTCACATATGACACGTTTTGGCACGAGCCCCTGTCAGAACATGTCGAATGACTGCCTGACAAGAGGTTCTTTGGTGCTATAAACACCTACCTGTATCACTAAAACAATCAAACCAGAGTTAAGAGGCTCTTCTGCCCACCAGCTCTTTGCAGCTGTTGCTCAGCAGAAATTCAGGGCCAGAAGTACGAAGCATTTTAGTTGTCGCAAACACTCCAGTTCAGTGTTTGCTACAGTTGAAATGCATTTTTAAATGTACTAATCCCATTTTGGGGATCAGTGAACTTTTTCTGACTTCTAAAAAGTAATTGCAACCCTATAAAGAATTGGTATTTGGAAGAGGCGTGCTGTAGCCATCCCCTCCAAATGCCAATTTGGTTTGCAATTTATCAATATGTTAGCAATAAAATCCAGTAGCAAGACACTGAGAAGTTACCATTTCCTGAGATGGAGCAGTAACCCATTCGCAAAAGGGAAGGGATGCCTGTGGGACCTCTTGTACTTTCTCTAGATGTTAGAAAAAGTATGTTGGAGAGAAGCCAGGGGACAACCGTCAACTCTCAAACAAACTTAAAAAAGAAGGTACTTTTTTATAGGGGTGGGCGGAATTTGCGTAGTCGCGTTAAGCAAAGTTCGGCGAAACGGTAAAAAATCTCCGCGAGCTGCGCTGAATTCCGCGATCACACGGAATTGCTTTTTCCGCCCGTTTACGATGCGTTGTACCTGTTTGGGGACGCTGTTTGCGTGCTCGGGGGGAAATATCTTGCAAACTTGCCCATGCGGTCGTCAATTGACATGGCCATCATGTTTCACTTGTCCCACCTGCTCGCGATGCATGTTTCCTGTTCACGAACGCGGATGTACGATGGCACGTCCGAAGGGCGTGTTCGCGATCGCACAGTCTCGCGGGTTCTCGTGGCGCACACAAACGGATTGGAAAACTCGCTGACAAACGTAGGGATCCCGGTAAGTCGTTCCCACGAACACGCATTTTGAAAGAGAGAACAAGGAAAAAATTCCACTACGCCGCGGATCGCGGAATTTTCAGCATTCCGCAAATTCCGCAAGTGGAGCGGAATTTACCACCCAGGCCTACTTTTTTAACTATAGCACCATTTTTTTTTAAGGAAAATGGGCTGCATTTAAAATAAATTACTTAATTGAAAAGCAATCACAGACATGAGGGTCTGATGACCCTAGTAGGCCACCATCCCGTTGATGGAATCCAATCTGAGTAGGTCATAATTTGGGACCTACGTTTATTTATTATTTATTTCATAAAAATTAATGAGATAGGTCCAATTACGACGGACTTCGAATCCAAATTTTAAGAACCGACCTGCAAGTAGTTTTTTGCAAACAGTAATTGCCCATAATTCTTTGCACACTCCCCAAAAACAAGTGATAACATCAAAAACTCCCATTCTGTCTTGACCTTCATTCCTTCATTATTCTCCTTTGCACCCTCTTTATAAAATGCCTTCCTCAACGCTGTCCCTTCTCCTTTGTGACATCCATCCATCAGTAGGGTTACGTGAACCCCTCCTATGTTTCTTCGTGGAGTTGCAGCACAGCACGCTTATGATCCAACATGGGGGTCGCTTGAAATAGAGCCAATACTTCTCCTTCAGCCTTCTCAAGCACGGGTCCACTTGTCAAATGTTCACCTTATCCTAAGGGATCTATCAGGTCTGGACTTCTGGGGTTTGGTTTCCTAAGCAGTGGGCACATAGGATAATTCTTTTGCACACATGTTAAGTATTCTGTGAACAAAAGCATGCAGGATGGGTTAGGTGTGTTGGTTATAGGTGGAACTACTAGAATTTAAAACCTTTTTGCCCCACTTTTCACCCTTGAGTACTGGAATATTTTACTCTAGTTTACCCTTGCATAATAAAGGGTCACTTCAGAAGGAGGGATATAGGAGCGGTAGTTGGTCTCAACTTGTTTGAAGCTTCACTTGCTTTTACATATTTAAATTATGTTGGTAAAAATGTAGTAAAGTATTTTGAAACTTTGCATCAATAATTCTACCTTTTTTAAACAGAAAAGGCTATTCACCATATGACACGTTACTACCACAACAAAACTGGTATACATCTTATTATTCTTTTGTTTCTGATAGAATAATCACAATAATCCTTTTAAGATTATGTTACTATTTTTGAACTGTTATTTACACTTAATGTATATTTTGTTTAGTTATTATTTTTTTTTAGTATTAATCATTTTCATTTTTTGTTTTAATTATACCATAGGTGATCTAATATGTTAAATTCAAATAACATCATACATTTATTCTTCAACTTTTGTACCACTTTTCTTCATTATTTGAGACACTTCATATTATTATAAAATACACCAATAATGCACCATATTTTAGATATGTAGGTAATTTGCTCACAGGCTCATTCTACAGAATAGCTAATACCTAATGTGAGCCTATGAAATTTTCTGCTTTCAGCCTGTCAATTATGCTTCTTTGGAATGTCACAATAGATACTAACAGCATTTTGCATTTCTAGAATGTTTCTAAAATGCAATAAAGCAAACCACGTTTTTGAAATGTCAGATGTCGCCATGGGGGAAAACTCTTACATGCTGCTTTTTTGCACACTAATGAAAGAATAATCTTAAACATAATTTAGTGTGCTCCGCGTATATTGCTAAGAAATTAAACAAGCCTAACTTTATTTTAACTTTGCAAAGACATTAACTAACTTTTTAAAGTTGTGAATAAAGTTGATATTTTGTATCCCAGCTAAATTAACATCATATCCAGCTAAATCTTACATAACTCACTTTTGACTTTTTAGGCACTGAAACAAAATCTTACCTTACATAAAGGGGGTTACGCATACTCACCTAGACCTATGGAAATTGATACATTGGCTTGATGTGGCACGTGTGTGAGGGATGAAGTAGAAATTATGGATAACAAGTAAGGATAATAAGTAGTGAAGAGAGATGAAAGGTAGAAGTAGGATAAGAAGTAGGGAGGATGGATGGGAAGTAGGGATTGCAGATGAGAAGTAGGAATGATTGAGGAGCAATAGGGATGTTGGATTAAAAGATAGGATAAGAAGTTGTGATGGTGGATGAGAAGCTAGGGATGATGAATGAGAAGAAGGTAGGGATGGGAAGTAGAGATAAGGAGTGAGGAGGTCGTATGCTGTACATCTGTAATTCTAGTCACAGTTTTGACGTAGCATAATGGGTTAATGTCCAGGCTGTAAAAATCCTGGTGTAACATGCAGATCACAGATTTATATTTTATGTAGGCAGTTCAGTGGGTAACTGCTTTTGTCTATTTGTTACTGGGAGTCCATAAGTAACAGTCTTTCCTTCTACTACAGCACTTTGATCTATGAACTGGAAGTTCTGCATGCAAATTGCAAGGGCAGGTTTAGAATCTTTTTGTTTTTCCTCAATCTTTTGTTATTTTAAGATTGCCAAAAATTATTATTTTAGGTAGTAATACAATTTTGTTAGTAGGATACCTCCAATCATTGCTTTAAGTTTCAAATACTGAGTTTATGGGGTGGATTTATTAACCTGGTGACACAAACCTAGTGTTAAGTGTTGCTTTGGGTTTGCTTTCCTTTGCAAATCCTGAACTGTGGTTGAAAGTAGCCCATAAGCAACACAAATTAGCACTATGCATTACTTTGTATCAAGGAAGCGAACCATGAGGGGTACTTGGACATTACCATGCTCTCACCCATGGATTTGATGCTAATCCTTATCTACTAACGTTGTTTGAAAGGGATTTTCATCAGAAAATTATGCCTTCTCGGGGCAGGTGTAAAGTTAGAGAAAAGATTTATTTTCTCTAAACCTTTCCAACTTTGCATGTGTGCTGCACCATACAGCACACATACAAAGTGGTAAAGTTTTCAAAGCATAGAATTTTGTGCTGGAATGGTACCCTTCTGGTATAAAAACCTATGGTTAACATCACAAGCAAACCCTTGAGCTATGGTGCAAGGGTATGTGTATTGGCACAAGGCAGCCTTAGGTACACTAGCACTAGAGGAGAGAGCAACAGCTCCACATCATAGTAGACATGGGGCTGTTGTACTCTCCTTTTTACACAACGCCGCGCAGCAACTTTTTTACTACACTGCATGACAACTTAGTAAAATTCCCCTTAGTTTCTCCAGACCAAGCACGTTTGCTATATAATGGCAACCATTATGAATGACATGTAAATCCCACACCTTGTAGTCCTCATTGTCTTTAGTAAGATTTCCTATACACTGATTTACACTCTTATATGACTCATTGTCTCTGTATATGTTTGTGATGTAAATCACTGTGATACTCTACATTGGAATGAGAAACACGATAAAATAAATGTGAGAAGGGGCTAAGGAGAGATGAGGCCCCCACTGGAGGGTGGTAGTGAGGCAATCCATGAAGAAGAAGGTCACTACACGTGTTGCCAACAGAAATGTTCGCACAAGGCGCCACCAACGCTAAAGCCGGCTCTGGTTCTGGTGCAGCTTGCAATGACATCCTTTGGGAATGGAACCCATTCTCCCACCATGTTGTGCTCTCACAAGGGAGGAAATTTATCAGGGGGTCTGGTGTGGGAAAGAACCTTGATCTGTGGTGTGGATGGAAAATAAACTGTGAAAGGAGACAGGGGGAGGACTGGCCCTGATAAGCAACTCATATCAGGTGGCCCACTTAGATCACATAATTTTTCTTAACTACTCGTCTCACGGAAGGAAATTTTCAATGAATTACCTCAACTCCATGGACAAGGAATGCTTGCTGTTACCATTAGTAATCACCTGAAGAATGGATGTTATAGGTTCCTGTAGCCATGCATTTTCGTTCTGCGAGTGTACATCGAGGAAGAGGTGAAGGTGTGCCGTGGTACTGCTTCCATCAACACTTGGAGGCCTACCTTGTGCTGCAAGTACAGTATCCTGATAGATGACTCGGGAGGAAAGGGGTTGCATTGACTTGCCTGCCAGTGCACCCCCTTTGGATGGGAAACCATGGGTCCATCATTTTCTTCCATCCAGCCTGCTGCCCTGCAAATCAGCCTACTTCAAGTGCAGATCATCAATGACTGTAAGGATGTTCGGATGTCTTTCTATCTACAATACAGGGCCAAGAGAGACATCCTTACCCATATTTAAGTCTGGTGTTAACCAGGCAATTGTGATTTTAATAAAATATATGTATTACATTTACTTATAGAGACTTTCAGCCAGCCCTCATGATCTATTGGTCTGTTATTTTGTGATTCACGTTTTTCTTCCACCCTCTACACCATACAGCATGGGACAATGGGTTAACTCACTTTGGCTATTGGCTAAATTCATTGTGAGTGGCAGCATTATGCTCTTTCACAAGGAGCATATCCACACACAAAGCAGTTCCCTTCAGAGCCAGGCACTACTATGGCACTACTATGGCAATGTGTGCTTTTAGAAACCAAAGACCTATTTTTGCTTTTAGCTACAGTTTTTTTAGATTGATGTGGGTCATGCAACATCTCCAACAATAAAGTTTTACAAAAAACATGACGAAACAAAACAAGCATTGACAAAGTTAAAAGGCTGGCATCCGACACAAAACCTATTGACTTTATCAATGCACCTCTCGGAAAGGCTTTAGAAAGGGTACATGATGCCACAGACTGGTGAAACTGTCGTTTTCACCCAGAGCAATATTTGGAAGCTATTTAGGGTGAATGAAATCGCCTAATTTTTTTTGCAAAATTTGGTAACAATTGTGTGAAGTGTAATGAGTGGCCTGTAATATGGTTTGCTGGTATCTGGCATGAAGTTGTCTTGTGAGGGCATACCTTATGAAAAAAAGTAATTTGAGATAGCAGCCAGAGATGGGTTTGAGAAGAAAATATCTCTCAGTAAGACGTTTACTGCACAAGCAAAAAATGATACAAAATGTCATAATGTTAACGTTTTTTTTTAATCTTACAGACTTCTAGAGAATCTTTAATGTTTTGCACGACCCTGGTCCACAGGTTGCTGCTTCTGTTTTTACTTTCAGATTTTTGCCTGTATCAGAAATCCCACATATACCCTTCTCCCATCTTATGGTTGCCAATTTAACCAGTCTTTTCCTCTCTGTGTCCACATGCCCCAGGCTGCTATCCATAACTAGACAAGGAAATAGACTACCTCACAATCGTGAGCACCCAGAACACAGCTTTTCCTTTGTTTCTCCCTCCCCTTCAGGGGCCCAGATGCAGGGGCGGCTCCTCCACGTGGCCAGAGGAGTGTCGCCCCCTTGCTTTCTCGCAGTGTGAGAAGCAGAAACATAAAATGGTATTATAAATACCATTTTTTGGTTTGGGGCAGGCAGGTGGACGGTCCTGCTCGAGAGCAAGGGAGGGTGGCTTGCACACTTTGAAGGCGCTGACTGTTTGGTCAGCCCCAGCATTTTCTTCATGTAGGCTGCATGAAGCGTACATGGAGAAAATGGCCTCCCCATAGACGCCTTTGTGGTCGACGTCCCAACCAATCACAACGCTGCCCTTGCAGTGTTGCGATTGGCTTTAGGGAGGGGAGGGAGGCTGCCTGCTTACTGTGAGGAGCAGAGACGACACGGGACCGGACCAGGCCAGCTAAGGTATGTTAACTTTTTTTATATATTTAAAATTACCCCCCCTTCCACAGCATGACCCCCTCCCCATGTGACCCCCCTGCATATCCACCCGCGAGTCATGCCGGCCGCGACTGCCCAGATGCCTATAAAGCTGCTCTACTCCCAAGACATTATCATCATCTTCACCAAGAGCACCAACTGGATGCCAACAGACCTAACAATTTTAGAAAAACTACCACCGACGTGTACAGGTTTATTTGAAAGGGATGGGGCCAGAGGGACCATTATATGTCATGTCCTGTGCTCTTTTGTGGGCCCTGCGCTCGTACTGCCTTATATATTTATAGATTTTACAACAAAGCTGCCGTATTTATTAAAGGCGAGACAGCTAACACTGCTAACTCCACTACACGGCGCCCGATGCTGGATTTGCCATGTGGTGTATTTCCCTAATGGTCATTTTTAGGTCTCGCCTGAGCCAGCGCGCATGCGCTGCTCTGCGAGGCTTCTAGTAAGGACTTTCAACTCGGACCACACGCTCGGGCGTGTGCTTTTTTTTTGTTGCTCACACGCTATTGGCGTTTGCATGCGTCTTTCTAAGAAAGAGAGCACGCAATTGGCCAAAGGCATGTGCATGTCCCGCCTTCTCTCTCAGCTGGTCTAGGGAGCTCGGGAGCGAGCAGCAGCGCGGCCGGGTGCCAGCTGCATACCTCACATTCCTTTCGCGGCTGCGTGGCCGCGCTTGTTTTAATTACTTTGGGAGATGTGTTTGTGGGCACCATATTAAGAAAATAAAGGCATGCAGTCGCTGTATTAGCTGTGCACAGCCGGCGCCACTCTTGTATTTTATTTACTTTGCAAGCTCTGTTTGTGGGCACTATATTCAGATAACAAAGGCGTGCCGCCGCTTTATTTGCCGAGCATGGCCGCCACCTCTCTTGTATTTTATTTACTTTGCGAGCCATGTTTGTGGGCGCCATATTAAAAAAACAAAGGCCCGTGCACGCTTTATTTCCTACACACTGTCGCCGCCTCTTTTGTAATTTATTTACTTTTGGAGCCGTGTTTATGAACACCATGTGCAAAAATGAAAGGCCAGCGCCCGCTATGTGCCGTGCCCCCACCGAACTTATTTAAGACTTTTTTTCCTCACTTGTTAATTATTGCAGGGTCTGCAATCCGGCCCACTTAAAGCCCCGAGCTTCGCAGTTTTTCAACACGAAGTTTGAACAGTTGGTCGCACGATTTTTTTGAGTTTCAGCTTAAGTCGTTCACACAATACAGTGAGTTATGGGCATTATTTACTCTGCGACACTAAATTTGCAAAAAGCCATGTGCATCGAAACAAACTGCCTCCGTGCAGCCTCGATCCTCTCACGTGGGTAAATATAGCTCTGCTGACGACAGCAAAACAACCCCGTCCCGCTCATTAGCTACGCTGAAACCAGGCGGCCTGCGTGTGGGAGAGGCTATTTACCTCCTGTTTACGTCTATTCTGGTGACTAGAAAGGAGCGGTCAAATTAAGCATGCAGACCATATAAATTGCCCTATCCCCTAATTATATAACACACGTTCTTGTTCTTATGACATGACAATACTGCACGACCAGTTAAACGACACCAAAGTAATGCCTCTGTATGCTAAAGTAAAGTTGTGCTACTTATGTTTGCTCTCTGTACTTGCTGTACGTAGCAGGTGGGGTGAGACGTCATGAAGCATCTTAATAGAGTGTGCCTTTAAAGCTCCCCTGAAGCTCACGAGCCTAGATGAAGGGGCAGCTGAAGGGGATTCCACATGGAGAAACCTTGAAAAGGAAGGTTATTTCTCTAAACCATTGTAACAATGTGTGCAGACATTCTAGGACTAATCTCTTCATCCGTTGCCTTCTGCTCAGTCGGCTGAAGAAGGATGAAATGTTTGGGACTACTCAATAACAGGTCCATTCACCGGCACACGCTTCATGCTGGTGGCTGTCCCGCTGTAAATCCCCTACCTAATGGCGTCCCCTGATCATGGACGTTGATACACGAAAATCCCAGGGGTAGCAGAAGTGACATCACTTGTCCTTTGATCCCCCTCCCCAATTACTTCACAGGAAGTGGCATCATATGAACCTAGGAAGTGATGTCAAATGACATTTTACTCTGATGACATATTTAGAAGTGACTTCACTGCAGTTACAAACCAAACAATAATTGCACGGCTGATAAAAAAGAAACAGTTACAAAAGCAGATACATTTCTAATTTAGTTGCCATCGGTAATTCAAATAGGATTTTACCAATAGGCATAGATATCACCTCCACAGCTACAAAAGGTGGTCAATTGCAAAGTAAAAATAATTATGTAACACAGACCACATGACTATCACTTTGCTTGGACTTATTGGATCTACAACAGCGGTAATTGCAATCTACGATATTTTAAACATGGCTGTAAATGGTCAACTAAAACCTTGAAAAATCTCCAGGTAAGACGGCTACTAGGGGACGAAACACAAAGAATTAAATAATTCCCCAAAGCGAGTGCAGTTAGCATATTCAGTGGGACCCATTGAGTTTGCATCAGTGAACAGGGATCTCTTCAGTGACGCTCTCACAAGGGGCCCAACCAATCCCTGAATGTAAGCAAGGAACAGACAGAGTCCAGTTTCAAACCGAGGCCTGATCCCCTACAGAGATGCAGAAACAAGGCCTGCATCCCCCATATGTGTCATCCATACCTAGACTGTTTTATCATATTACATTTATAAAAACTTTAAGAAAATGTACCTACCCAAACTCCATATTTTGTCAACTGTCAAAGGATATTCAGTTGTTTTATCACAGCATATTCACCCATCAATCTCCTATAACATGACAAAAGTTATACATGGTACACGTGATGCCCTCCACTTACAATGTAGGTATAGTGTGCCTTACATGCGCTCTAAGTCATCTCTGGAAATCTGTGCTGTAAGAACAAGCATTGCCATAGCGATAGGTCTCGCCTTTAGGACCTTATAAGTGTTTAGTTATCCAGCACAATATCCTTGGTGCAACAACATCAACTGTTGCATGACAAAACACGTATAAGATCCCAAAGGCAAGACCTATTGGCTATGCCAATGCGTGTTAATGAAGTCTCAAACAGGTCCTGTTCTGTCCTGTGAAGGGCTTGCTTCAGTTTACTGACCCTGGCCCCACAACAACTTCTCACATGCCTGAGTGCGTGAGTGTGTGTTGCGGGCCCTGAAGTAGCAGTATAATTTACTGCTTATCCACTTGCACCATTTGTCTTTTCTCCAAGGACAGGGAACAAAAGAGCACTTGTTCATAGTATGTGACATGTTGTTTATCCAAAGAGTGAATGTTGTTCCTGGTACAGCGTGCTGCCAAGAATGGTGCCAGCTTGCTTTGTTTCATGTATCCAGCCAGATCCATGTCCCATCGTAGCAGCCCCCACAGACGATCTCAAATCCAAAGTGAGGCATACCCACCCCTAAAAAGGAATCCTCCCCTCAAGCAACAGTGCTTGAACGCTACACCTGAAGCTCACATAGCCCTGGCATACCGCGACCCGCAGTGAATGCGTATGTAGTTACGGCTTATCTGTTTCCATTAGACATTGCCTTTCTGTCAAGGTCAGAGGATATAGGAGTGTTTGTTCATAGTCTATGGTTTACATTGCTAATCTCCAGAGTCAGCACTGTTCAAGGTACAGTGCATGGGCAGGATCACTCCTGTCTTTTGTTTCAGGTATTAGGACAGGTCCACACAGCATTGTTTTGCTCCGTAGAAGGTCTAAAGCCCCAGAGGTAGAGTACACTCGCCCCACTACCATCCAACACAATATTGGGGACCTCTGCAGAAAACTTTCTGAGGGGCCTTATGGTCACTCTTGTCCCTTTCAGCTCTACTAACAGTTGCCATTCCATGCCTCAGTGGTTGAGTCACCTACTACCAGTGTTTACTTTGGAAAATAATAAGTGCCAGGGCCCAAAGTTTTGCTCAGACGCTGCTGGTTGGCACTACTGAATGATGGTGTGCTGAATACCAAGGCAGTGGTGTCTTGATCCACCTCATGTCTCTTTAATTCACTATCAAACACTCTGGGCCGCTTTATCGAACTCTTGCAGGTGCTTTTTAGGTTGCAGTCTACCAAACAGAGCAGCTATCTGGTTTGATAAAGACATCTTGGGGACATTCAGAAAATTGACCTAGGAATGCATTCTGTAACATTGGCTTAGTGATGTGTAACTCAGTTTCTGGCTTACAATTTGCTGGCTTTGGTTTAGGCTGTTCTGCTGGTATATGTCCCTCCCAGTGCCCAAACCTTGTTTACTTTATTCTTCCACAAACTTGCTTTCTGTACACAGGCCTTTAAATCTTGTTCTTATCTTGTCACTTTTGCTGTGCATTCAAAGACAGAGGTCAGATGTCAGGCTGTGTCTTTCAGGGAGCTTGGTGTTTCTTTTTCTTTTCCTGACTTTAAAGTGAGAAGATTTATGTGACAATCATGCTGGCTACTTGGGGTCTGCTTGAGGAAGGCTGTAAGATGCTTTTTTGTTCTAGCAAACAATAACATTTAAATGTCTGTAAATGAATTGTGCTTACAATCAAATCAATACATTGGGTGATGACATTCCCTCACATTATTGTTTGTGTGGTGTATACTTTTATCAGTAAAACTGTATGTGAGTGCAAATGTAATGGTCATTTAAATTGAAGATGTGTTGTCTGTAATGGTAGAACGCTACCATACCATGCATACTCCACGTTACCCAACTCCACTTTACTCTGCACCACTTTACTCAAAACCAATGCTCTCGATGCCATTCCACTCTGCATCACAGCACTCTACACCACTGCACTTGACGCCATTGTACTCTGTCACTGCACTCTATGCCCCTCTGTTCTACTCTGTGTCACTGCACTCTACACCACTCTATTCTACTTTGCGCCACTATATTATTTGCCACTCTACTCAGCGCCACTGCACTCTATGCCGCTTTACTCTGCGCCACTGCACTCTATGCCATTCTACTCTACGCCAATATACGCCATGCCACTCTACTAAACACCACTGCTTACGACCGTATACTCTGCAACACTGAACTCTCTGCCACTCTACTTTCATTCTGCTCTACTTTATGCCACTCCACGCCACTGAACTCTACGCCAATGAACTCAGCATCGTTCCACTCGATGCCAATCCACTCTAATCTACTCTACACCACTGTACTCTACACCACTGTACTCTATGCCACTTCCCTCTACTCTATGCCACTGCAGGCTATGCCACTCTATTCCACTATGCCCCACTGCACTCTGCACCACCTTACTCAAAACCAATACACTCTATGCAACTGCAGTATGCCAATCTACTCTGCACCACTGCAGTGTACGCCACACTCTATGCCACTGCACTATGCCAATCTACTCTATGTCCCTGCACTCTACGCCACTCTACTTTACACCATTGCACTCTACGTCACTTTACTGTGCACCACTGTATGCCACTGCACTCACACCAATGCACTCTACACCACTGTACTCTGCAGCACTGTCACTGAACTATACTCTGTGCCACTCTACTCTGTGCCACTTTATAACATTGCACTCTCTGGCAATTTACTCTGCGCCACTGTACACCATCGCACCCTACACCACTGCACTCTACTCTACACCACTGAACTCTACGGTATTCTACTCTGCAGAACTGCACTCTCTGTCACCAAACTCCATTCCACTCTACTCTATGCTACTCTACTCTGCACCACTTTACGCCACTCTAATCTACTGTGCACCACTGCACTCTGACACTGCATTCTACGCCTCTCTGCTCTGCTCACTCAACTCTACGTGGTACACTCTACCCCACTCTACTAAGCACAACTGCACTCTTTGTAACTGCACTCTACAACACTTTACTCTGCATCGCTTCACTCTACGCCACTGTACTCTATGCCAATCCACGCTAAGTCACTCTAATCAACTCTACTCCACTGCGCTCTACGACACAACTCTATACCACTGCAGTCTATGCCACTTCACTCTATTCTGAAACAATCCACTCTATGCCACTGCAGTCTATGCCGCTCTAGTCCACTCTGCACTACTCCGCTCTACGCCACTCCACACTATGGCACTCTATTCTACAGCGCTGCACTCTATGCAACTGTACTCTAAACCAATACTCTCTACACCACTTTACCCAAAACCAATGCACTCTAGGCCACTGCATTCTATGCCAATCTACTCTGCACCACTGCTTGCAACTATACTCTACGCCATTGCACTCCATCACTTTACTCTGCACCACTCTACACCACTGTACTCTACACCAATGCACTCTACGCCACTTTACCCTACACCACTTCACTCTACGACACTACTCTGCAGCACTGTACTCTCTGCCACTGCACTCTATTCTGTACTACTCTATGGCACTTTACTGCACTCTACGCCTCTCTAATTTACTGTGCACCACTGCACTCTATGACACTGCTCTCTATGACACTTCATTCTACGCTTCTCTACTCTACTCTGCACCACTCTATTCACCACTGCACTCTACAGCACTCCAGTCTAAACTACTTCACTCCTTAGCCCCAGGACACTCCTTGGAGTAACAGTCGCACTCTAGAAATCACATACATACATACTCCACTCTGCAACACAGCCCTCTACGCCACTACTCTATTCCACTCCACTCCACTCCACTCTACACAACTCCACTCTACCCTGCACCACTCCACTCAGAAATCACTCCTTCACTCTAGCCTGAAACAATCAATGCCACTGCACTCTACGCCACTGCAATCAATGATACACCACTCTACTCTATGCCACTGCGCTCTACCCTGCACCACTCCACTCCACTCTGAAACCATCACTGCAGTCTACGTCAATGCACTCTACACCACTTTACTCAAAACCAATGCACACTACGCCAACTACTTTGCACCACTGCAACCTTCTACTCTATACCACTGCACTCTATGCCACTCCACGCTATGTCACTCTACACCATTTCACTCTACGTCACTGCACTCTACACCACTCTATTCTACTCTGTACCACTGTACTTTACACCACAGCTCTCTGCACCACTCTATTCTGCACCACTCTACGACCCTACACTCTGACACTCTTCTCTGCATGACTGCACTCCATGCCACTGTACTCTATGCCACTGTACACTATGCCACTACACTCCATGCCACTACACTCATCTCTGCACCACTCAACTCTATGCCACTCTACACCCTTACGCTCTTCGCCACTGCACTCTACATCACTCTATGCTACACCACTGCACTCTACCCTGCACTACTCCCTTATACAATGTATGACTCCACTCTATGCCACTTCACTGAATCCATTCTATGCCACTTCACTCAATGTCACTCTACTCCACTCTGTGCGACACCACTCAACACCATTGCACTGTATGCCACTGCAATCTACTCTGCTCCTCTCTAATCTATGCCACTGCACTCTGCGCTACTCTACGTCACTGTGCTCAACGCCAATGCACTTTACACCACTTTACTCAAAACCAATGCACTCTACGATGTTGCCCTCTACACCAATATACTCTGCACCACTGTAGGTTATGCCACTTCAATCTAGGCTACTCTACTCCACTCCACGATACTCCACTCTATGATGCTCTACTACATTAAACACTGCTCCACTGACACTCTACTCCAATCAATGCCACTCCACTCTACTCCACCCTGTGCCATTCTGCCACATTTCTCCACTCTATGAAGCTCTACCCAACTCCCTTTATGCCACTCCATGCCAATTTTCTCCACTTTATTCTATGACACACTACTCACTCCACTGTATGCCACTGCGGTCTATGACAATCTACTCCGCTTCACCCCACTCTACTCTACAACACTCTACTCCAGTCTATGCAACACCCTCTACGCCAATCCATTCTGCTCTACACTACTCCATGACACTCTATGCCACTCCACTCTACAAACCTCTACTCCATCAGTGACTCTCTACAACAATTTACGCTACTCCATCACACTCCACTTCACTCCATGCCACTCTCCTTTACAGCACTAACTTTTAGCCATGCTCAACAGCAGCTACTCTGGTCTACAACATTGCTAAAACATATTGGCAAAGCCAAAGCTCTTGCATAGGCGAGACCTTTTGGCTTTGACAATGCTTGTTCATCCCTGTTTTCTCCCCTTGTTGCTGTTTTTCCATCTTTCTCCTCCATTCCTTCTTTTGGGAATGTGTTTCCCTCGCTCAGGATAAGAACATGTTGAGAAAAAGAAGCACCAGGTCCCTAAAATGAGTACTGGTGAGCCCCACCTGCAACCACCAACTCAAATTAAGCACTGCCTACTAAGGATCTAATAAGGTGCTGCCTGGTAATCAGAGGGGTAAAAACCGGGGCCTTGGATGACGCTTCCCTGTGGTGTCTGCCCCATAGTTACTGTCAAAATGGTAGAACATGCAGGTCCTGGAATTACTGTGCTCATTCTCACGTGCAGCACCCTGATTCCTGGCCTTCAATGCACACATTTTCCCCATTCGTTGTTACGCACCCATTTTCCTGCCTGCATCCAACCCTGCTATAGAAGTTGTTTGGTTCTATTGTTGCTGGAGCGGTGACAGGTTAATGTAAATATTGCACCTTTCTTTGCCTTTTCATTTTGAGTGCCTGGATGCAGAGACCTGGGAACCCAGGGCTACACATGCTCTAACTACAGAATGGCACATACGCAGAACCCTAGCCCTCGTTTTACGCCTGCTCAGCCATCAGTTCACGCATGGCTATGCCCTGCGATTGCGCATGGGCATTTATAAATACCACCAGGGCCAGGCTGGAGACCAATATCAACCCATGCAAAAAAATTAAAACCTGACTCGCACTGCAGAATTAAGGCTGCGACTAGCGTGAGGCAATGCGAGCTTTTTATGTTTGGGTCATGGCGACCTATTGTGCCCTGAAGGCAGCCCCCGGGCCTGTCGGATGTGGGTCAGGGTGGCCTATTGTGCCCTCAAAGCAGCCCCCGAGCCTGCTTTCTACCGGATATGGGTCAGGGTGGCTGGTCTATTGTGCCCTGAAAGCAGCCCCCGAGCCGGCGGTCAGTCGGGAAAATGCGAGCGTGGCAGATTGGCCAGTAAAGTCTAGTAGTTTGCATGTGTGGCCAACCCTGGACTGCAAATGAGGGATCCAGTTTTCATTTTTGTGGATCCGCACATGCCAGCGTTTTAGCAGCGGAAAGTAGGAGGCTAAAAAAACCAAAACGTAACCGGGAGAATGTATTTTCCTCAAACTTCTATTAAAGTATTTTCTGCGGAGACAGCCAAAATAAAGCCGTTTTTGACTTCATCGCCTAAATTAGGTCTGGCATCTATGTGGATTGTTTGTTGATCAAAGGCAAGTAGGGGCCTGCGCATGCGTTAATATTGGGATTGCACTTGTCCTGACCGTTGGTGTGCTGACGTCATATTGCACGTGTGCAGACTGCAGGAGAGAGGAGTGTCAATAAGAGTTAATGAAATTAGTTTTATGGAAAAGGAGGTTGAAACCCCAGCCATTGTTATGAGAGGAGGGGGAGGGATACTCGTGGGTAGAAGAGAATCTGTAGAATTCCCAAGAAAGGGCAGTATAGCCTAGAATTGAAATCGCTAGGTCGCTCTAAGGTTACACGGCTGTAGGAAATTGCAAGACTTTTTCGCAGCTCTTTTGAAAAGCTTAGTGAACTTTACAGAGTTTGCACAAAACAATCCCACAAAAATGTACTTTTAGTGCGTGAATTTTGCAAAATTCTCCACCAAGAACATATTTTGGTGGAACACTTTGGCACAAGCCAAGTTGTGCAAAATTCATAAACTTCGCAACTTGCCTTCACAAAGCGGTGAAACTTGGGAAGCTCACTAGCAGAGTTTTGATCCCACACACCACTCTTTGGAAGGAGTTGACCCTGAGTAGAGGAAGTTAGAGGAGGAGTTCAGGAAGACTCTGGCGGAAGCTGGGGAGCAGTAGATTAGGATGGTTGTCAGGCAGGAACTGTACAAGAATGACTCTAAAGAGAAAGTCTGTGTGGGTGATGCAGGGGCAGTTAGCAAGGATGCTGCTGCCTTTATGTCGGCAAGACGGCTAAGGGTGATACCTGTAGCAATATGGAGGAAGCAAGGGGTGCTGGTTGGCCTGAACCACATAGGATCAGGGAAAGACAGCTCGCGGAGTGATAGCAGAGGTTGACCACACGAAGAGGGTGATCAGAATATTTTGTTTTTAACATCGACCTACAAAAATATCAACTCCTCAATATCGACAAGCACTATATCATCGAGGTAAGTGTAGATTTTCTGTTTTTATATCCACATCTGCATACCTTGATGATCCGATCCAGATATAGCATCAAGGTATGCCGATGCGGAGTTATGGATAGTAAATCAACACTTACTTACACTACTGTACAGGGCACTACAGTAACCTGGCCCTGAGCCATTTTGGCTTCTTGTTTTTCATAGCTGCCTCACCACCGTATGTTCAAGTCATCATCTGCCAGGACGAGGTCGCGGGTACAAATTTCCCACTTGCTGATTTTGGTTTCCTGCTTTTGTGAGCCCTAGTGGTTATGGGTTTCAGCAGAGGCCCATAATTTTACCAGGTTGTCTGGGACCATCTCCTAGAATGGCTCCATGAGGGTGAATTTTGGCACTTATTTTAAAATCTTAAAAAACTTTTTGTGTGCTACCTGGTAGCAAAGCAGTAGCAAGCATGTAAACATACTCAAACACAGTTAATAATATTAACATTCAATTGGCTCTCTGTTGTGAGAGTCTAGAGGTTAAATGTGCAAACACACCCAGATGTAGTTATTAATATCAAAATGTGGCCCGCTCTCTAGGGGAAACAGCCTTTACAACGCTGCTTTTACCATGCAGCCTTTACCATTCAGGCCTTTACCACATAGGTAAGCATTTGTGTCATTAACACGCATGGTAAGTATTGGTAAAGTAAGTAATATGGGGTGGGTAGTGCTAAAGGGTGGTAAGGGTAACCTTAGGGTTGGTAAGGTTAACTTTAGAGTTCAGCAGTAGGTAGTGGGAAAGGTGGGAAAGGCATACAAGAGAAGGCAGTGCTTAATTTTAGCCAGTGGGGTCACCAGCACTGATTTTTGGGGCACCACACTTATTTTTAAGCGTTAGACATTTACTGAGCTCAGGAGAGGGAAATCAAAGAAAGCACACGGACAGTGGAAGAGAATGAATGAAAACTGGCACAAAGGAAGAAAGCAGTAACCCGCATGAGTAAGATAGAGGAGCTGGGAGTGTCTGGTAGTGAATTAGAGATGCCTGTGCTGAATTTAAGACTATGCTGCCTTGGTATTCAGCACACGGACATTTAACTTAACTGGCCCTGGACTTCCTAGCAGAGCTTTGGGCAGTGGCAATCCTTGTTTTACAAGTTAAGCACTGGGCAAAGCCATCTGCATGGTAAAAGGCTTCTGTGGTAAAGGCTGCATGGAAAAGGCAAGCATTGTATCATCATACAAGTGCTCTCTGGTGGGGGGGCGTGAGGGAGGTAAGTAGGTATGACTATGGGGACACAATTTAATATTAAAATTCGATCCACCCTCCTTACGGGAGACGGGGGTAAATGTGTAAGCACACTCAGACACCGCTATTAACCCCTTCCCCAGCCACGGTTGCGCTGTGCTCATGACAGAGTGGTTCCGTCATGCTGCGGCCACTGCGCTAATCGCCCGCACAGGCGGGGAATTAGCGCCGCGTGGGCGGAGACGTGACGGAACCACTCCGTCATGAACACAGCTCAACCCTGGCTCGTGACGGAGCGGTTCCGTCACGAGCACAGCGCCACCGAGCTGCCCCCAAACCCCCCCCAGTGCCGCGGCAGAATTCCTGCCGCGGCGAAGGGGTTAATATTAAAATTTGGCTCGCTCTCCGGTAGATGAGTATGTGTGTGAGCACACTCAGGCACACATATTAATATTACTCTGGTAGGGGATCTGGAGGGTAAGGGTACACTCACACTCAGTTATTAATACTAAAATTAGGTCCGCGCTGGTAGCG
Source organism: Triturus cristatus (assembly GCF_964204655.1). Classification (NCBI taxonomy): domain Eukaryota; kingdom Metazoa; phylum Chordata; class Amphibia; order Caudata; family Salamandridae; genus Triturus; species Triturus cristatus. Next base: position 237,566,276 of record NC_140586.1, on the reverse strand, counting down.
GGGTGGCAGATAAGTGTAAAAGGACATTAAGAAATCTTTATTACCAGAAAATGAGGTCCCCTGTCTGGTAGGGGCGCTGTGGTAATTGTCTAAACACAAAAAGGGAATTGTGGCAAAGAAATACTGTTTGCTGGGATTTGGGTGATAACAGTGATGCTGGCGTTTCTTGTGTGCAAAAAGCTTTCAGGAGTCTAGTAAGATTTCCCGTCACTCCTTGCTTTAGATTCTTTATTTCGTGTGCTTCTAGACAACAGGTTAAATCCAGTTTCATAGTATTTATTTATTTGAAAGGTTTTACATAGCGCGAACATGACCGGTATGGGTATCAGAGCGCTGTACAGCAGAAAAAGGATACGATGGGTCACTAAAAAGCAAACATCATAAACATGTGTAGTTAACCAACCCAGTTACAGTAAGAGCAAACCCAAACATGTGTTTCATAGTATCACAGAGTATATAGATTGATGGCGATATTTAGTAAACCATCATAAGTAAACTAAACATTGTATATCCTTACACTGTCAGCACATGGTTCACCCCCTATAGCGGTGGGCTTGGGACTTCCTCAAGGCTGGAATTGTTTTTGTGCATTTAGATCGTAATACAATTAGTATACATTCTTTTCTAACATATTAAACAAGCAATGGTTGTCAATCCAGGGTAGCAGGCTGTAATGCAATCCCATATTGAGGTGCCATGGCCGGTGAGAAATGAATGGAAACAATAATGAATAAGGACCCAATCAGTGCTTATTTTTAAAGACTTTTCCAGCCGGACAGCGGTCATAGATTTTACTGATATAGTAATGAAGCAAAATATCGAAAAAATACACAAAGTGGGACACAAGCCTGTGTCCCGTACAAATAACAAGGAGAAGAACAGAAAAACACAAAGGTTCAGGCAAAAAAACGTTTGTTGCAAATGGCAGGAATAGAAAATGAACCAAAACACATTACATGGGACACCCTTATGTATCATGCTTAGTATTGCTAAGACCATATAGGGTGTTTACAAGTGTCGACGGCGTTTTGATCCTATAAACGAAATATTAGGATCATCATCAGGACAACATTGATTATGCCTGTACAGTTTAACCTGAATAGCCGTTACTGTGAGTGTGGATGAGTACGTAACGGTACTTAGAGTTGTTAGGAGCCGTTAATAGAAGGGATCGTCAGGAAGACTGAGAGTACCCATAAGGGTACTCAGAGTAGTAGAGAATTTGCACGAGTCCGTCAATGCAGGGTGCGCGATCCGAAATAACGGCAATAGCCGCGAGGGGAAACCAGGATTGTGAAGGTAGTCTGATTACCGGATCGTCAAGAAGGCTGGTAGTAGTCCGCGGAGTAGCGCGGTAGGATCGAAGATACGAAACTGTCCGTCAATGCGGGGAGCGAGGTCCGGTGATACGGCTGCATCACCGGACTACCTTCACAATCAATGTTGTCCTGATGATGATCCTAATATTTCGTTTATAGGATCGAAACGCCGTCGACACTTGTAAACACCCTATATGGTCTTAGCAATCCTAAGTATGATACATAAGGGTGTCCCATGTAATGTTTGTTGGTTCATTTTCTATTCCTGCCATTTGCAACAAACGTTTTTTGCCTGAACCTTTGTTTTTTCTGTTTTTCTCCTTGTTATATGTACGGGACACAGGCTTGTGTCCCACTTTGTGTATTTTTTTGGTATTTTGCTTCATTACTATATCAGTAAAATCTATGACCACTGTCCGGCTGGACAAGTCTTTAAAAATAAGCACTGATTGGGTCCTTATTCATTATTGTTTCCATTCATTCCTTCCTAGGGACTTTTTGTTGTTTATAAATACGTAATTCCCAGGGTCCCTGGTCGACCTTATATGGTGCTCTTGTTGTCATTTAAATATGGCCGGTGAGAAAGGCACTGCGATCCTGCAATCAGTAAGGTGCTGCGACGCCGAGATGTGCATGGTAAAGCTGGCCATGATGTGCTATCATATTGGAAACTGAGAGCAATGTGCTAACCAGACATACTAGAAACTGATCATGTTTTAATAACTTTACATACTGGCATCTGGCCAGGGTATGCGAAACATTAGGAAAAATGGCAATGACGTTCTAATAGGCTCGAGTAGAGCAGGTCACGCTGTGCTGGCTGAACATAATGCAAACTATGCTGTGATGTGATAAATGGGCGTCACCGAAACTGGCCACAATGTGCCAACTGAGTGTATAAAGGAATCTAGCAAGATAGTTACCACAGTTTTTCATGGAATTTCTTAAGACAAACATTCTTTGAGGGAGAACCACCACCTACTGCTGTTGGCTACATCCCGTAATGTTATTGCCTCAAGATGTTTGTTAATGCCCCATTGCATGCCAACATTTTCAAAAAATCACGAAAAAAGTAGTTAAAAACCAGCATTATTACTTTCTCAAAGTTATGATATTTATTCAACCGAATGGTTTATTTATTTTAGTGGCAAAACAGCTTTTTAAAATTCTTCTAGGAAAAAAAAAGAGCACGTTTTTCAAAACAAACTTCTTGCTGGTTTTCTTTTTTCACCCAAATAGATTTTCGGGAAAATTCTATGAGAGGTGTAACTGAACAAAATGAATCATCATTTTGTAATATTCTAAGAGCGTAAAATGTAGATTTTGCCAGCGAAATGGGATTTCTATTGACAGAAATAAATGCGCCAAACGTTATTAACTATTATTTCCCTGTGCACACGTGTTTGACCAGAGAACAAACATTGAACCCTTTTTCCTTAAAAATTAAAATTGATATGTTTGCTAGCTCTAGCATACATTACTAGCCCTGGAGGAAATGTAAATTACGCCGTGCAATTTGCACAATTTCATAATTTACCGTTTATTCTTATTATGAGAAATTCCCCAAATTACAGCATCGTCTCATGTATGTCACGTATTTACGGCACCACCTGCAGCAAAATTATGGCACCGGAACTGCACAAACTACAAGAATGGCATTACATGTAGCTCGCTGCAAATGTGCTTTCCAGGCTTTTTTAGAGCGAAATTCATCTTCGTATCAACACTTAGGCCCAAGTTTACTAGATAATTATGCAGCGCAGTGCAGCAGCCACAAATGTTGCGCTGCGTGAGAAGAAGAGAGCAGGAGACTGCCATATTTACACAAATATGCCACTTTCCTCCCCTTTCCTTAGCACCGGCGCGGAAATGTGCTGCTGGGTGCCGCGGATACACCTTTGCACAGGTGTCTCTTTGAGCTGTGGTGGCTCCTCCGCTAAGGCGGAGGAGCGTCCCCCCACTGACCAGGTGAAAAGTAAAAAATAAAATGATAACTCATTGTTATTATCATTTTATTTTTCCTCTTGCTCGGGGTGGGGCTGCTCTGCTCACACAGCAGGGCAGCGGAGGAGTGGTTTGCCCACTACAAGTGCGCATGCTGCTTAGGCCGGCAGTCTCGAGCCGGTCAAACAGTCAAGTGTACTATGTATGTTCTCCATGCAGGCTGTAATAACATGCCCAGCCTCCCATTCTCTGGATGAGTGCGAATCCACGGCGCTCAGACCAATCACAACGATGCATTGGCTATCATGAGGCTGGCAGCAGGGTGCTTCCTGCCTTCGAATCAGGCGAAAAGGACCGAGAGGAGGAGGAGGCGGTGGCGGTGGCAGAAGACAGGTAAGTGTTTATTTTAATATTTTTCATTTCCCCAAACCCCCCCAATGCCGTTGAATACAAGCCGCCACGGTCTGTGAGTCTAGCATAGGTTTTGCACTGGAAGGGAGCCAGGACCAACAACAAATTTGGCTTAATCATTGGAATGACTTAGTGGTGACTCCACTCTGCCATCCTTATCCATACTCTCTCCCGACATTTTGGTTCCCAGGCCATATCTGACTTACTTGTCGAGATCAAAGTAAATAGTGTTGTGAATCAAAAACTATGGGGGGTTGAATAGGAACACCAATTCATCACCCATGGAATGCCCCCTTGGCACTAAGTAACTGCTTTGTGTTAGTTCCAAGTGATTTTCCCGCGTAAAACAGTTTTACGCTGGAAAGTAAATAGGTAAAAAAAGATTTTGCGTCAATTTGCAATGCAAAACAAACAAGCATTGGCATAGCCAATAGGTCTCGCTTTCTGGACCTTATAAGTATTTAGTTATGCAGCACAATATCCTTTGTGCAACAACATTAATCGTTGAATGGCTAAACCTTTATAAGATCCCCAAGGTGAGACCTATTGGCTATGCCAATGTTTTTTTTTTGTGGGGGGCATAAATAACAGGACGATGAAGGTTAGTCAGTTACAGTGAGTGAGAGAGTCAGTAAGTGAGAGAAAGTTAGTTAGTGAGAGAGTTAGTGTTTTAGTGAGAGAGTAAGTTAGTGAGAGAGTGAGAGTTAGTGAGTAAGTGAGACAGTGAGAGTCACTGAGAGAGTGATAGAGTCAGTTAGTGAGAGAGGCATTTAGTTAGTGAGAGTTTGAGAGTTAGTTAGTTAGTGAGTGTGAGAGTCAGTTAGTTAGTGAGAGTGAGAGAGTTAGTGAGAGTCAGTTAGTGAGAGTGAATGAGAGTGAGAGAGTGAGTTAGTTAGTTATTGAGTGAAAGAGAGTGAGTTAGTGGGATAGTAAGTTAGTGCGAGTGAATAAGTGTTTTAGCGAGTGCGAGTTATTTTTTCAGCGAGATTGATTTGGTTTTTTAGTGAGAGTTAGTTTATGAATCCTGGGGATTCATAAACAAGAGATCAGAGATTTCATAATGGGTAGTGAGTGGAATATCGGCAGATTACCACACGAGGGCTCCACATAGCTTAGTGTGGGACTGGCGGGCTGCACCCTCAGGGGGGAGTCAGAATGTAATAGAATGATTAAATCCACACTATAAAGCCTCCTGTAAAAGGTGATCTACAGTTTAACACACTTGTCTGATTTATATAGGTGGAAATGTAGGGGAACAACCTTTACAACGCAACGTTTACAACGCACTACACTTACAACGCATTTTTTACAACGCAAAATCCATTACAACGCATTCCATTACAACGCATGACACTACAACGCATTTTTAAAAACTACCTTTACAACGCATTCCATTACAACGCATACTACCTTTACAACGCATACCATTACAACGCATAATATTACACTACACTATCCAACACTTACCCTACTGTTGCACCCCCTGGAGTTAGAATAGTAATTTTTACCCCTATACTATCCAACACTTACCCTACTGTTGCACCCCCTGGAGTTAGAATAGTAATTTTTACCCCTATACTATCCAACACTTACCCTACTGTTGCGCCCCCTGGAGTTAGAATAGTCATTTTTACCCCTATACTATCCAACACTTACCCTACTGTTGCACCCCCTGGAGTTAGAATAGTAATTTTTACCCCTATACTATCCAACACTTACCCTACTGTTGCACTCCCTGGAGTTAGAATAGTAATGTTTACCCCTATACTATCCAACACTTACCCTACTGTTGCACCCCCTGGAGTTAGAATAGTAATTTTTACCCCTATACTATCCAACACTTACCCTACTGTTGCACCCCCTGGAGTTAGAATAGTAATTTTTACCTCTATACTATCCAACACTTACCCTACTGTTGCACCCCCTGGAGTTAGAATAGTAATTTTTACCCCTATACTATCCAACACTTACCCTACTGTTGCACCCCCTGGAGTTAGAATAGTAATTTTTACCCCTATACTATCCAACACTTACCCTACTGTTGCACCCCCTGGAGTTAGAATAGCAATTTTTACCCCTATACTATCCAACACTTTCCCTACTGTTGCACCCCCTGGAGTTAGAATAGCAATTTTTACTCCTATACTATCCAACACTTACCCTACTGTTGCACCCCCTGGAGTTAGAAAAGTAATTTTTACCCCTATACTATCTAATACTTACCTTAAATGCAATTTAATATTATGCGTTGTAATGGTATGCGTTGTAAAGGTAGTATGCGTTGTAATGGAATGCGTTGTAAAGGTAGTTTTTAAAAATGCGTTGTAGTGTCATGCGTTGTAATGGAATGCGTTGTAATGGATTTTGCGTTGTAAAAAATGCGTTGTAAGTGCATGCGTTGTAAAAGTGTGCGTTGTAACGACATACATCCGGAAATGTATACTGGAATTACTGTATGTAATAACTAATGCACAAGAGTAATCAATCCAATATGAGAATGTGGCAACTGGCTATTTGTTTGCTATTTCTGTTTACAAATGCCAATAAATAAAAAAAGATTTTTTTTTTTTGCTATTCGTTCATTTAGTAATTTATTTTAGTTTTTTTTATATAGGAGGGAGGTGTATGGTAAAGTACTTATTACGTCACGTTTAACATTTCTGTGTTCTTTTCTGTTTGAGTGCACTGCCAGGCACAACCTAGCTTTGTAACCATCTTTATGGCATCATGGTGTAACTTGGGTTCGACATTCCAGAGCAGTTGCTTGAACGTCTGCCATCTATGTGGATGCTCCAATAAAGCTTTTTCTTAAACTTATATAATTGTGGAGAGTCTTAACTACCACAGCATGGTAATGTCAGTACAGAATAATTCCTAGTGAACTTCCCATCAAGGAATGATGAAAGGCTGAGTCAGTTTGGTAGGTTTTTAACGCTCTCGCTCTCTCTCTCACCGCTAAGGTTTTCAAACCACTAGAATATAGATACAACTCTGTGGCCAGCGCACAATCCACGTAGCTATTTTCATTATTAAAATGCTTGCGTAGGGTTTTAGTTTCTATCCCAAACTAAAGGCAGGATAATTCGCATAGCAAGAGGAGGGGGTGTTTGGCAGGAGAGAAAGAGTACGAGGTAGAGCAACACAAAGAGAGGCTGGGTTGCGGGGCAAGGGTACGAGACAGGTTGTTTTGCAAGGAGCAGAAGAGGAAGACGGGGGCAGTGAGATATTTGTAGGGTGACCAGATTTTGAGAAGAAAAAAACGTGACAGACCAGACATAAAAGTAGGGCTAAAGCCTTTAGCCTTACTTTTAAGACTGGCCTGTTCTGATACCACGGAACTACAGGCGAACACCCGCCCATCTCCACTGTAGTGTTTAGAAAGAGAGTACTGCACTGACTGGTTCAGAATCTTTTAATGGAATAACAAAGCAACAATCGCAGTAAAAGCAGAGTGTTTGCAGCACTTCCTTCTCATCATGTCTTGGAGCTCTTTACCTCGACTCAAGCTGTGATCTCAGAGTTCACTAGAGACATTTCATAAACACCGTAGTATGTGGGGGTAGGGCAGCTGATGCCAGAGCTTAACAGAGCCGCTCACGACTCCTTCCAGTGAGGTTAACATGTCAGGAATGTTCCAGGTGCTGCGGGTGCGCCATTTGACAGCCAAGTCCATGAGCAGATGGAAAGATGACCTGTGCCCCCAAGTTAATATGCCCTCTGTTCTTCCCAGACTCCATCCCCCGTCTCTGGAGCCCCACAGGCAGTAACCCTGCAGCCAGCGTCCTTGTAAGAGCCAAGCTGAGCACTGGTCTGTGTACAGATCTGTCTGCCACGGAGGGCTCTGGAGCGGCTGCAAGGTACAATGCAACAGACCGAAATTGTTACCATAGAATGTGCTTCTGTCGTGTTTTTAAAATGCTAACTTTCCAGAGCGATGGAAGCTCCGCATTGTGAGTCGTGTGATGTTTCTTGTGTTCAGCTTGATTTTAAACGAATCCCTGACCCGCTCACCCCTTGAGGATGCTGGCTTCTCATGGGAAGGAGGACAGTGCGGTTGCTTTAAGATAAAGCAACTAATTTGCATGTAATGCGGTGGCCAGACATAAAGCGGGGATAGAGTGTTTTTAAAAGAGAAAGCGCTGCTTCTATTATTGGTGCCAGGCTTGAGTATCGAAAATAGGGCAGGTTAGTAAGTGGGAGGGTTGTAATGGTTGCAAATAAACCAAAAACAAAAGGTCGAGGTAGGGTGGGTTGGTAAGCGGGAGGGTTGTAATGACTGCAAATTAAAAAAGGCACTTACTTACCAAAGCGCGGCTAACACAACAAGCACTGGCCGCGCGGCCATTAAAATCCCCGACAGCGCAGAAGGCACTTACTTACCAAAGCGCAGCCAACACAACAAGCATTGGCCGTGCGGCCATTAAAACCTCCGACAGCGGTGAGTGCAACACTTTAAACCCGGCAAAAGTGAAAGCAGATGCAGCGTCGCCCGTGCGGCCCCAAAAGTGAAAGCAGATGCAGCATCTGCATTGGAGAGGCGGAGGGAGGCGTGCGCGCTTTTGTGCGTAACCGCAAGCTGGTGGCCGGCAAAAGACTTTGGTAGCACTTTAAAAAGCCGCTACTAAATGTCTTGCAGAGCAGCGCATGACTTAGCTCAGGCGAGACCTAAAAATCTTACTAAATATACCCCTTAATGTGAGGAGGCATTTCTCTCTAACATAGATCGCTACATTAAGGATTTGCATTTTGCACAATTACGCATAACTCCCTAGAAATTTTGCATAAATTCCAGAGATTGAAATTACACAAATTTCACCCAACATACAATTTACATGCTTGCATGGGTGTAAGTTACACTGGGTTGGGTTATTTGCTGCACTTACCTACTTTAATAGCTGCAAATTACACCTGCCACAAGGAACAGGAATAAGTGCAGTAGTGGTGAGACGGGGACAGGGGGATAGGAGGGAGGCAGGGGAGGGATTAAGAAAAAAAGAAAAATTCTTATACCTGAGGGCTCCCGCTTCTCCTCCCTCCTCTTCAGTCGACGCAGGAAGCAGACTCTCCTAGCCAATTACGACACTGCGGTCACCAGCATGACAGCAGCACCGTGACTGGTCTGAGCGCCGTGGTTTGGCACTCAGACAGACAGTGTGAGACTGTGCATGTCTGTTTGGCCGGTGTTTAACGACCGACCAAACCGTCTTGCACACATTTAGAAAGTGTTCGCAGCTCCTGCCCCTGCCCTGTGGGCAGCCACGCCCCACACCTACAGAGTCTTCTGAAAAATAAAATGATAATAAGATGGTGTTATCATTATTTTATTTTTCCTGTCAGGGAGCCGCCGCTGCAAGTGCACAGTATGCATGAATCATGAACACTTATACATGTTTTCCTAAATCCATGGCTCTCTTTACGATTTTCTGCATTTTGGTGCAGGGATACTGTGGGGCCAGAATCGCTGATTCCAGTCAGTGTCACTGCACTAAAATCTGGCAATTCTGAGAGTTGTTTCCGTGATGGGGAATAAACACAAAAATGTAGGAATACCGGGTCCTTTTCCGAAGCTTTTAACCCTGACACCCGGAACAAATCTCAAAGCAGGCGGAAGATGTCAGTGGGAGGTCTGGAGGATGTCAGGGTGCTAGGGGTTCAGGGCAGGACACGGCCAGTCTGGGGGATGAGGTGCAAGTGGTGTTTCAAATTTTTTGCCTTTATTGAACTCCGGGCGGAGGGGGTGCACTCAAACCCCAGTCTACTTGGGGCCGAGGTTCGTAGAGACATCAGTCCCATGCTCTTTCAGTGACCGGGACTTGTCATTTTTCTGGGGCTGGGCTACGCAGCAGTGGTAGATTCATCTGCGTCAGGCTCTGACAGTGGCCCCGCATTGCTGCTGTGGGTGGTAGAGATGGGGTATGTGAAGTGCGTGGATGGTGGGCAGGTTCCAGGCTATGTGGCGGAAGCCAAGGCTGCTCCACCCCATGGGTGTTGGGCTGAGGGAGCCCTTGTCTGCCTAGGACCCCAGCCTCTGTCGAGGGCCCTGGATGTAGTTAGTGCAGTGCAGTGCTTAATTTGTAAACAAATAAGTGCCAAGGCTTTCGTCAGGAGGCCAGTGCAGCTTGCATCATGCTGTCAATGATAGAAACAAGACAGCTACTAAGCATCACACTCCTATAAATGTGACAATTTGGACTATTCCAGGCCCCAAGAGCTATAAGAATGGCTTGGATGGCAGATAATAGTCATTTTCATGTATATTGCATTAATAATTAACTGTTGTTGCAGTAATCTTTAAATTAGCCATACAGCGCCACCTTGTACTGGACTGCCACAAGCGTCGGTTTTGACAAATAAGTGCTGGTGCCGTGCAGCAGACACCACCGGCTCAAAAAAGCTCCGACCTGGGAGTGTGTACATCTCACCGGCTTTGCTGCTAAAGAGGGAGGGGAGATGGGGGGGGGGGGGGGGGGGTCAGAAAAAAGGGAAGTCCTGGCCCTGTTTGTGGGTGCTGCAGGAGTCAGACAGGGATCCGGCTATGCCCCTGCTTTAGGAGGCATTCTTTCCACCATTGCACAATGGAGGAAGCAATTGAAGTGGCTCCGGGGCCCTCGTCTGGCTCCCCTCCAATGGTATCCATACAGCTTATGATCGACAGCGCTGTAAAGGTCGCGCTCAGGCGAAGGGAGGGGCCACCACCTGCTGAAGTACCTTATGTCCAGGTGTGGATGTTGAGCCTGACATTGATGAGGACATTGATGGGGATACAGAGGAGCGGAAGAAAGGCAGATGTATTGAGGGATTCAGGAGAGAATAATGGGTAGCCTGGTACTGAGCCTGTGGTAGGAAAGGAGGACATTTTCACAAAATGTGTGCGTCCTGAACCCGAGCCTTTACCCACGCATGCTGCTACAAAATGGGAAACATCCACTAGTACGCGGACATTTCTTCGGGTACCGTTACTACGCAAGTGTTAGTACGCATGCGATGTAACAACGCGTCCCTTTAGTACGCATGCTGTTACATCGCATGCGTTGTACAACGCATGCGTAGGGGGCGGGTACTAGTCACGGCGGACATTTGCAAAGAGAGTCTGACGGAGGAAGCCGGTGGAAGCATGAAGGGGGAGAAGATTTGAACCACGTGTGTTAAGAGGTAAGTGCGGCTGTGTAGGGGCTGTGTAGGATAGTGCAGAGTTGTGTACTTGTGTAGTGTATTATGGTTTAGTGAAGTGTCGTTGGGTTAGTGTTTTAGGGTTTAGGGTAGTGTTGTGGGTTATTGAAGTCTAGGTTAGTGTTTTAGGGTTTAGTGTAGTGTCGGGGGTTATTGTTTTAGGGTTTAGGGTAGTGTTGTGGGTTAGTGTAGTCTAGGGTAGTGTTTTAGGGTTTAGTGTAGTGTCGTGGGGTTAGTGTTTTAGGGTTTAGTGTAGTGTTGTGGGGTTAGTGATTTAGGGTTTAGGGTAGTGTTGTGGGTTAGTGAAGTCTAGGGTAGTGTTTTAGGGTGTAGTGTAGTGTCGGGGGTTTGTGTTTTAGGGTTAAGGGTAGTGTTGTGTGTTAGTGAAGTGTACTGTAGAGTTTTAGGGTTAAGTGTAGTATGACACGTTATTCCGCATACCATTATTATTACTAGGTAAGTTTTTACTTCGCATACCATAACACTTTCATTGTAATGGTATGCAAAATAAAAACTTACGTAGTAACGGTTATTGCTAAGTAATAACCGCGTAGTAAAAGCATGCGAAGTAATGGCATGCGAAATAACGTCTCATATTCCTACAAAACATGTGTTGGACCATAGATGGAGGGATGTGGAAAAGTCATTATTCACCTGTTTTTTGGCCAGACACTACCCTGCTGACACATTTTCTGATGAATTTCCAGTAGTGTTAAAGTGGATAACCTCATGGCGGCTCCGTCCGCTGAAGCTAACACGTGTCAAGCGAGCATATGCATACTCTAACTTTTCACTCACGGTCATTACATGCACCACCCACACGGTCCAATCACTCCCCAAAGACTTCCATCAGTTGGTGGAGCGGATAGGCTGAAGGATTAGACTGTTCATCCCTTCTCAGTATTATTGAACAACAGGTCTGTTTTCTTTCAGATTTGCCGTTTGATAACTTATGTGCCTCAGCTGTTTCATCAGGGGCAACAGTGTCAACGTGTCATCCCCTATGGATGTGGACCTGGAAAGCTGATGCCTCGTGAAAGTCAATTTTGATGAAGTTACATTTTAATGGTCCACATTGGCGGCTCCTCCACTAAGGCGGAGGAGCGTCGCCTCGCTGCTTTTCGGCAGTGTAAGGAAAAATAAAATGATAATAACTGAGAGTTATTATCATTTTATTTTTTCCTGTTTGGACGCGGCAGCTTTGCCAGGCAGTGCGGGAGGTGGTTGCTCTGCTGACAGAGCAGGGGAGGGGAGGAGTGGTTTTCACTCCTTAAGAACGCATGAATGTTTGACCAGCCCTCTCGGGCCGGCCAAACATTCATGCACACTTTCCCTGTTCTCCATGCAGGCTGAATTACATCCTGCGTGGAGAACATGCCCAGGCCCAATTTCCTGGTTGAGCGCCAAACCAATCACAAAGCTGCATTGCAGCGTTGTGATTGGTCAGGGGAGTCTGGATGCTTACCAATCACCACAATGCAATGCAGCATTGTGATTGGCTCAGGGAAGCTTCAGCCTGGGTGCTTCCTGTTGTTCCGACGGAGGACCCAGGGAGGAAGATGCGGCGAGGAGGTAAGTTACGTTTTATGTTTTATTCACCCCCTTCCCAAACGCCCCACCTACCCGCCCAACCACCCCTGATCAGTGCCGGCCGCCACTGATGGTCCTTCTCTTTTTGGCCAACAGTTAGAGGATATGATCAAAAGGACTGTTGAGAAGAAAAAAAGCTGGTTGCACCAGTTAAATCCTTTTCTAAGGGAAAACGCTTTGGTTATAAGAGAGTTTTTCCACCATCTGCAGGTAGAGGAGGTGTGCAGCTCTTTCGAGGCAGGGATTATGGCTGGGGTACCCCCACCCTTGACAAGTCCTGGTCCCAAAATACTAGCAGCACCAATGTCCCCACAGCCTCTTCCAAGTCTTGACAATCAACAGGGGCAGCCAGTGGTTGGTTGGGTATCCATTTTCAAGGCAGTCTGGATTCAGACAGTATCTGACCAATGGGCAGTCTCTTTGGTCTCCAAAGGGTATCGTCTAGAGTTATCACAGCAGCCAAATGATTATTATGAAATAACCCCACTCTCAACAGACATGGGGAAGCGGCAAGCTTTCTTAGAAGGAATTCATGCCCTGCTGTTAAATAATGCCATCTTTCCCCATGAAGGGGCGTAGCCTCAGAAGGGATGTTACACCCTCCTAATGGATTTATTTTCTGGTAAATAGTTGAGAACAGGTGCTTTCAGTTGGGTATGGTGAGGTGTGTGTCGGATTTCACCAGGAATAGTCAAAAAAGCACACACGCACTCCATTTGTCTGTTTTAAAAGTCTTCAAAATGTTTCAGTCATTTTACAAAATACTGTGTTTTCCCTCACTAAGTAACGCTACAAATGTTTCTACGGGTAGCTGTGGGCCACCAGCATTTCCAATTTCAAGTGCTCCTATTTGGATTAACCTCAGCCCCAGAGGTATTTACTAAGTTCTTGGCACCTTTGGTGGGTATTCTTCATTCTCGAGGTATGTATAATTCTATAATCCATGTATAATCCTTTCTTGAAGAGTGGTTAATCAGTTCTCCTTCTTTTTCTAAGGCGGAAAGAGTTGCTTTGTATATGTGTTCCCTTCTAAAACAGTATGGGTTTCTCCTCAATTTCGAGAATTAGTCGCTCCACCTGCGCAGAGATTTAAATTCATCGGAGCCCTTTTTTGCATGGACACAGGAGAAGTTTTTCTTTCTCCAACAAAAAAGGCAGACTGTTAGTGTCTCCTGTGAGGGATTTATTAGACCTACCTCAGGCCTCGGTAAGACTGTGGCTGAGGAGTCAGGGGAGATGGCATCAGTCCTGGCCATCGTTTCTTGGAGTTGCCTCCATCTTTATCCATTGGTACACTATATGTTGATACATTGGAACCCCCTTTCTCAAGACTATGAGGCTCTGATTCCAGTCACTCCACAGATATTGGTAGATGTTCGATGGTGGCTGAATCTGGTGAACTTGGAGAAGAGACATCAGTTGAGTCAGACCAGTCCAGTGGTGAAATCTACAGATGCCAGCAAGCTGGGGAGGGGGCAGTTCTGAGATCCTCCAAGGCACAGGGCAAATGGTCATACCGGGAGGCTCAGTCTTCGTCCAAGTAGAGAGAGTTAGCTGAGGTCAGGGCAGCTCTAGCTTCCTATCTTCCACAAATCAGGGGTCAATTGGGGTGCATCCAGTTAGGCAATCAAGTAATCATGGCCTCTATCAATCGTCAGGGAGGGATGGTCCTTTCCCTCTTTTCTCCTCTCCAGCGAGATATGTGCTTGGGCAGAATCCAATCTGCAATCTCTCATAGCAGTTTATCTTCCAGTGAAGGAGAATGGGCCTGCCGGCCAGTTGAGCAGGATGTTTCCAACTTCAATCTCTTTCTGTCTGTTACAAGCACTTGTCCGGCAGATTTGTCTAAGTTTGGTCATCTATGGATAGATATGTTTGCTTCCAGGGAGAATGCGTTTTTGCCTCGCATTTGCTCTCTGGTACTCACCAGGGAAGCATGGGCGATTTATGGATTATCAGTGAAATGGCCTCAGAGTCTGCTGTATTGTTTTCCTCCTGCTCCTCTAATTCCTCAGGTGTTGCCGAAAATCCAGGAAGATCAGGGCCAAATGCAATTGATTGTACCAAGGTAGGTTCGGAGAACATGGTTGCCAATGTTGAGGAAGATGGCTATGATGCGGCCGTGGATTTTCCCTCTACAGCCATCTCTGTTGAGGCAACCTCAGTTGTCTCACAAATCTCTGGTTCTTCTAATTTTGACCCTTCCTCCTTTTAAACCTTTGGAGCCAGTGTCTCTCAAGTTGTTAACACAAAAAAGTGTTTTTTTGGTTGCCATATGTTCAGGAAGATGAGTGGGGGTGTTGGGTGCTATGCTGCCAGTTTCCCCTTTTATTCTTTTTATTCTGGTCAAGGTGGTCCTTCGTCCCAGACCTTACTTTTTGCCAAAAGTCCCATCTGATTTTCACCGCTCCCTCAACATTCCCTACCTGTATTTTTCCCAGAACCCTCTTTGGCTGAGGAGGAAGTTCTTCATACCTTGAACGTGCATAGAGCCCTGAAGGTTTATTTGTCCAGGACTGTTGCTTTTCTCAAGGTGGATGCTCTATTTGCGAGCTTTGGGTTATCAAATAAAAGGTCTTGTCCTTCTCAGTCATCTCTCTCTAGGTGGATTAGGTCCACCATTGTCCCCTGTTATGAATTAGCTCAGGTTTCTCTTCTATCTGTCATTGAGAGGCGATCCACTAGAGGGTTGGAAACTTCCTGGGCTTCTTTCAATGGGGATTCCTTGAGAGACATCTGTTGTGCTGCTACATGGCAAAAACCTCATAATTTCCTTTCCCATTATAGAGTGCAGTTGGGTGAGGGATTTTCCTACTTCTTTAGGGGATTGTCTCTTGTCAGCTGGTGTCAGACATCTAATTTATGCAAGCATTTACATACATTGAATTTATTAAAGAACTGATATTTTGCAGTCACTTGAGGGGTGATATGCTCTTCTATAATCAATTCTATGCTGCTTGAGTAGTCTCTCGCAGGTAAGGACTGTATCTTGGAAGATGGATGCGGAGGTAACGGCAGCCATGTTAGCTGGATTTTTTTAGATCAGCTAAGGAACAGGTTCTGCAGGACGGAGATGACATCTCACATGTAAGGACTGTATCGGGGAAGACTTGGACTTGGAGTGATGAAGATTGCTGGTAAATGACTGGACACTAAAATGCATTTTAGAAATTCTGCATTGCTGGAGCTACCGATACTAGGGGCCCCATTAACTCCAGGGTGAGTCATTATTGGGATTTCTAGGTTCTTCCCTGGAACTACCCCAAGTAATGAGGAATTGTTGGGAAAGTTGGTATTTCGGGGTCTGATTCCACCCATAATCCCTCCTTTAGTAGGCCAAAATCTCAGTGAAAAAACCTCAGAGGTCCACAGCAGCCCCATAACCTTCATAATTCCTGATGGTCTGGGTAACAAGCTTACCGTCCCCTTTGGGAATTACGGCTGTCTCTTAATGTGGACCTTATACCTTTAGACATGTTTTGTGTAGTTTACGAATACGTACATTGCTTCCCCCCCCCCCAATCATTGTCCCAAATTTGTTAAATTCAAAACTTTGAAACTCAATTTTTCCTTTTAGGCACCTTTAGGAGGTTAGAGTTATTTATTTCACTTCTCTTGCTACCACTGTTGCAGGAATGTTGCTGCTCCTACCAGAGGCTTCCAGCTCTAGTGAGTTTGGGGCGTTTCTCTGGGCCTACTGTTATCTTACAGGAAAGATGAACTTGCTGGAATCCAGCTTTTTTCAATAACTGCTTTTTTATATTTTATTGTTGCTCATTTAATCAAGAAACATGGGTATTTTTTAAATCATATTGTGTGAGAAATGTATAATGATTTGTAAAGCTAGTGTGAGGGACGCCTGCTAGTGTGGTAGCTCTGGAAAACCCCTGGAGCTCGATCCGACTACCCCTGCATACGATTGGGGCTCCCCCATCGGACACCCTGATGATAGACAGGGCAGAGAGCGCTGACTCATACACAGCTACACATAGCTACCACTGGCTTTTACCCTGTGTCCTTCCTTCTTGTTTGTATATGGATCACACTATTCTGCCCCTGGACCCCTGGATTGTTTATGTACATTTTGGGTTGTTAATTCTATACATTGTTTTGACTATTTCTTTGCAGATAGCATCACCCTGAGGAATGTATTGACCTAGCTACCTCTCTTGTTTGAGGGCTATAATGGTTTGTCTGCATATGCACTATGTGCTTCTCCATTTTGTTTTATAAACCATTGTTACATTATTGATATTACTGCTGTCCTGTGGGCTGATATAAGTACTGTCCCCACACTAATGCCTTGACTATTGTAGTAACAACATAAAAAAGGCCAATAAAAAATATATTTTAAAAAAAGGACTACTGTGGAAGATATTTAAATTGCTGCATTTACTATTTTCAAAAGTAAAGGTTTCTATAAAAAGCTAATTTGAATTGCTTGCAAATAGATATTGAGTATTGGAACGAGAAAATGGGTAGCAGGTGTAGCGCACTCCCAAGGTGGAGCATGTGTAGTCCTCCGTTCTCTATGACTATGACACACACGGAGCTTAGTATAACACGTCTTCCCTCTTCTGCGTGTAACTGCAAACTCAACATTCTAAATCAGCCTTCATTGTATTCTGCTCTAACACTTACGTCATAGCTCTACGGAGTTTATCAGGAACCAAAGGGGTTCCGTCATTGCTAATTTGTAAGACACTATTGCAGGCTTAACGAATCTTGCCTATCTATTCTTGATAACAAGAAATCCACATGGGGTCCAGGCTTAAAGCAGCTGTCGGAAAACTGTCACTAGTCTCAATCTGTCACAAGCCCCCTTTTAAAACAAGCATTGGCAAAGCCTAATGGTCTGGCCTTAGCAGGCTGGTGCAATAGTTTGTTTTTTATTCTATTATTGGAAGAGTGTACCAAAAAAAGAAAACATTTGACTATCTAAACAAGGCACCTTATGGTTGCCTTACATTTTTTACATTTAAAAGACATTTACTGATGTGGTGTTTTAATAGTTATTATTTTTTATAGTTGACTTTCAGTTGTGCCATGCATTTTATAATAATTATCATTATTTAAGGGGGGGGCAAACATTAATAACCAGCTAATCAAGCACTAAAATTACAGGAAGATATGTCACAATGTCATGTAAACATTTTATAACTTCTAAAAAGAAACAGACAATAAATCACGATCTAACTGGAGCCCCGAAGTGCAGGAGAAAAAAAACTGGCTATTGGAAGTTAAAATTGAAAAATAAAAACGATAAAGCCAACTTAGAATCAGGTTTATCACTGAAAAGGGTGTGAACAATGTGCACGGGCTTTGTGCAGTCACTCAGAGAGAAAGGAGCCAATGGACAGAGAGGGCTGATCCAGTGTCCCATGCTGTCCACTGTGGTAGGAGGAAGCGAAGTGTGAATGACAATTTAACAAACCAATGGATGAAGCATATTGATCAAAAGCCCTTCTGTACTATGCATGATTTCTTAAAAAACAACATAAAAAACAGGTGAGACAAAGAAGCTCTGAGGCCAGACCTAAAAACAGGGCTCTCAAGCTTCCCGAGGCGTGTGCGGGATGCAGGTTACCCACTCCATATTTATTTTACTACGCATTTCGAGACTTTTATTCCCGATTCTATAATGGGATAGGGATGTCTACATGTCCCAAAATGCAAAGTAAAGTCCTGGACTGGACGAGTTTTCTTTCCCTGAACAGAACTGGGAATTTTGAGAGTCCTGAAAAACGTGTTAACCGTGCTTCGCCCCGGCCTGTTCTGCTTGGGAAATGTTTTGTGCATCCACTCAGCCCCCGCGGCCTTCCGCCTCACAGCGTGTCCTCTGGTTCGAAGAGTACACGTGCTTCTCGGGGACAGGTCAGTCTGTTCTGAGCAGCGCTTGTGTCATTGTGTGCAGGTTTCTTACTCGCAGATAGGGTAAAGTGTATCCATGCCAAAGTCCATGTGTTTGCTTGTGTTTCCTTCAGTGGTGTTTCGGAGGGTGGGGGCGGGGGGTGTTAGAGTTTAAAAAACAAACGACTTCAGCTTTTGCACAGCGCATGCTCCTGGAGACGCGCACACATTCACGCTTAGATCCTACATATCAGCACACATGTATTTTTGTGTGAATTATATTAATAAACTCTGACCTGTAAAGTAACAAAGTGTCTTGGAAGTGTGAGGTTTGATAACGCCTGGTGGGCGATGAAGGCAACTGGTGAGGAAGTAAGAACAACTCACCTTGAACCTTGTTTTACGAGCATACAAATGTGATAAAACACCTGCACACACATTCGCACATACGCACCCATGCATGAAATATGCACACTTAAAGGCAACCCTATACACAGTCCAACAGACATGCTGCTGTCCATACACTCATACCAAATCACACAAGACAGTGGTACACACACACAAAATCACCTAGCACCCTAAACACATGCAGTCACATACAACACAGGTGCACATAGATGGACTGATGCACGGAGAGGAACACCCACAGGCACACACATACACATACACAACATGGACACTCAGACACACAAGCCAACTGATTTCCATGTACTCTTGCTCAAAGACCAACAGAGATAAAGGGGGCCAAGAGACATATATGCACGTGTACTCAAAGGCGTCCATATATATTCACACTCAGAGCCCAGATATACATAGATGGGCACACCACTTATAAACACACTAATGCAAGCCACTTATAGAAGCACGCACAGTCATAAAAACGCACATACATATACAAATGAAGGGCAGAAGCGAAAGGAAAAACAGAGAGATGGAAGGAATGGCGGATGCAGGGTGAGTGGATGGATGAAGGCTCAATCATAAGACCCTATACGGAGGTAAGAACATTTGAAGCGAGGAAGGTTTTGGTTTCCTAATGTCCGCTCAGTCCTGGGTCTGTCTTTCCTTGGAAAAATGACTTCCACTGGGTGAGGGAAGCTTAAGCCTCCATGCCCAGCCAATGCTTGTCTTTTTTGCATTGAAGCTGTTCACAGTTCTAGATGTCTACCAGAGGCCACGACATAAAAAGACTCACAACAGCTTAGGCCACAGCATACACCACAACTGCAACAGCATCTGCAACACTAGCTTCAAGCACAGCAATGCGAGCAGCTTCCACTACAGCTGCGACCACAGCAAAGACTACAGCTACCATCACTGCAAGGACAAGCGTGGTGAAAACAGTGGTGGTGTCACGGCAGCGGTAACAGCAGCAGCAAGAGTAGGCCTCTCAGGAGCAACAACACCTGTTGAGTTACATGGACCACAGATAGTGGCGTAAAAAAACGTAAGCCCCCCCACAACCCCTCTACAAAGTACATGGAGGAGGTACCCCACCCCCGGCACACCGCCAAAAACGTTGGCTATGTGGGGCCCCCTGGAGCTCGGGGTCCCCCACACCACGGGGGCTAATGTTACGCCACTGACCACAGAAGCAACCTCATTTGCCACTATCACAAGGAAAACTGCAGTGACAACAACAGAAAACAAGGCAAAGATCACAGCTGCTGCCACAGCAGGGACAACAGCTTTCACCAAAGCAAAGACAACAGCAGCTACAACTGCTACCAGGCAGGAGTGACCAAATCTGCAGTGACCATAGCAGAGTGAAAGAAGTAACCAGAACTACCACCATGACACGAACAATAACTGTAATAACAGCATCAGTGACCACAATGGTAACAATAACAGGGGCAAGAAACAACAGCTGTCATGAAAGCAGGAACCACAGCATCAACCATAGCTCTTGCAACACCTGCCACAACATCTGTTATAACAAGCTTCACAACCACCTGCATAAAACAGTTTCAATAATAGCCACACCTGAGGCAGTATTTGCTGCAGGTACTGCAGTGTCACAGCTATAATGACAACAGGCCCTACTGCAGTGGCCACAGCTGCCACCACTGTAGGGACCAGAACTGTGGCCATATCTTCAACCACAGCAGGGACCACAATAGTCACCACAACATGGAAAACTCCAACAATGGCAGCAGTCACCACAACAGCGAAAGCAGCAGCAAACACAACAGCACCTGTGGCATGGACTACAGCAATGACTACAAATGCATCCGCAGCAAGAAAAACAGCATAAACGACAGCTGCGATTGCAGCCACAACAGCTGCAATAATAGTGTCTGCCCGATCAGAAACCATAACAGCATCAGGGGTCACAGCATTATCTACAGTATCTTTGATCACAAGCAGCAGCACACTAGCAATTATTGTTGCAGCAATAGTTGCAAGTACAGCAGGGACTACAGCAGAGATGACAGCTTTCACCATAGCGGCAAGGACCAGAGTAATAACCACATCAACCACCATGTACAATAGCAACTACCACAGCTGTAGCCACGGCGAAGACACAATCGACACTGTAGCAAGTTCAATAGCATCTGTAATAGCAGGGAACACAGCTGTAACAAGAGAGACTAAAGGAGCAACCACATCTGTGCAGAGACTGCAATAGAAACAATAGTTAGTACAACAGCATCAGCCACAGCTGCAGCAACAATAGTGAAAGTGACCACTAAGTGACCACATCAGGGATTACTGTAGCAAACACAGCTGCTACCATTGCAGAGACAACAACAACAACAGCTGTCATCATGACAGGAAAAACTGCAATGGCCACTGTTGCAACCACTGACAAAAACAAGCATTGGCAAAACCAACATGTCCGACGTGGGCTGCCAGCCTTATGGTTTTGTCGAAGCTTGTTTTGCCATGTTTTTTGTGAAACATTATTATTGGGAAAGCTGCCAAGTTCCTGTCAATATTGAAAAAGCGTTGGCAAAAAGTCAAAATATATATGTTTGGCATCATTGCTAATAATAGTACCTTAGGAATCCTAACTTTACTACTACTAAAGGCCTTTTGTGAATACCATAAATCGCAAGTTTAGGATTTTATCTCAGATTAGTTCTGTGAATAGGCCCCAAGGGAACTAATTTACTCCTGGATGTACTTTTTGTGTGTGAGAAGTTGGCCTGGTATATGATGTTCACTAGTTAAAGTGACCACCTTGTACCATGCCAAGCAACCCTTATGGTGTGGTTGTAAGTCAACCTTTTCGGACTAGCTGCCCTAGTGGTAGCGTAGGCTAAGCAGTCTTTGAGGCTAAACTCGTGAAGCGTGTTAAGCCAGCTGTTTTACCAAATGCAACCCCCTTTTATACCAATGAAAGGACACCACACAGATATATATTCAAAATATATATGTATTTATTTCTCAAAGTAACCCCTAGTCTCTTTATGAGCACAGGAGCACAAATTGTCAAACAAGATTACAGTAGAATACACAGAAGTTGCACTTTATATGGATAGGCCCTGGTGGCCGCTCAAACCATATCCTAAAATAGTGGTATAAGTACCACGAACAGAAAAGGAAAAAGGCCTAGGGCCTCTAGAATTGCTGGGCCTACAAGGAGCTAACTTTAGTTAGTGACCAGGAGGTCCACGGGTGGCGTGTGCAGAGCAAATAGTCACACGCGTGCTCCCATAGGTTTTCAATGGGTGCGTAAAAAGTACAAAGTTACTGCAGAGAGGATCTTCCGGATGGACTAGGAACTCAAGATTTGGAACACAGGCACTAGAGATGTAATACTACACTTGGGCACAGGAGTGCCAGCTTTACCTCACCCACAGGAAGCGGGTGCATAGGCCTCGAAGTGCGTCGGGTTTCTTCTATCTGTTCCGTGGAGCCTGAAGACAAAGATGCTGCAGGCGGTCGGTCCGGGAGAGATGCAGTGGATCCAAGAGTGGATCGGAGATGTTGAAGACCTGTAAGCAGAGGGGACAGTGTTCACAGTCACTAGCCAGTGACCAGCGTGGCACCAGGTGGGTACCAGGCAATGTCGGGTGCAAACAGGAAGAAAGGTGTAGCTTGTCTCTGCAGCCACGTGGTCCCTGGGGGTCGACGACGTCCAGGAGTCAGTTCACGAGCTGTCCCACGCAGGCTCTCGCTGTCGGCAGTGTCGGCGACTTGATCGAAGCACACAAGCCTTGGCAAAAGCAATTGTGGTAGGAGATGAAATAAGCTGATGGTTCTGACCAGCAAGGTCAGAGGGACTGCTCCTATGGAGGGGAGCAAGGGCCAGTCTGGAGCAACCAGACCAGCGGTGTATTTTGTAAAGTTGGTCGCCAAGATGGCCACTAGCCAACGGGCCAGCAACCGGTTAGGCGCGTCGAGTGGCAAAATGCAGAAGGGCCCCACGCAGATCGTGGAGATGCTGGAGGGCTCACCTTTGGTGCAGATGCTGCTCGGGTGTTGGGCTTCTCAGATCCCAAAGCACAACTTGGAGGGAGCCTCGGTTGTTGCACTTGTCAGCTTGTCGTGGTCGTTTCAAGATGGCTGGCTCCACGTGTCTCGGTGCCTCCACGGGTCTCCTCTTTTCAGGGACTGTGGCTCGGGCGGTGAGAGGTCTGGAGGTCCAGGTCTTGTCAGTCTCTGGGCTCGGGCTCCGGCGGGAGGCGGCGGCAAAGCAGACGTTGATTCGCTGGATGGTGCTTGCGTTAGCAAGGTGGTCACTCCCTGACCACAGGGGAGATTTCCTTCAGTCTTCTGTGCAGCAGAATGTCGAAGTTCCCGTCTTCTTCTTAGTTTCAAGTTGATTCCAGGATGTCTGAAGTCTTAAGACACAGCTCCTACCTTTAAGCGGATTCTAGGGGCCGGACTACCTGCTAGGTCCCTCCCTATGGGTGGGACCAGGAAGGGGGGTGGTTACACCCCCAATCCTTTGTCCAGCTCGCCCCAGGCCCGGGACTGGTGTGCCCCAGGACCGGTTTGAACTGGCATATGCACCGAGGCTCCTTGTGAGCCACAGGCATGTCTGGTTTCTTTCAAGCCCTACCTGACCAATACACAAAATCCTGTCTGGGGTGGTGCATGCACCTCCCCTGGCAGGAAACCCTTTGTCCACACCTCCCAAGCTGGAAGGACTCCCAGCAGCAGGAGGGCAGACTTGTGTCTGTGGTGGCAGCATCCATTTTGTGGAGCTGTGGCTATGTCTGATTTTACCCGGGTTTCAGGTACTGTACATGTCGTGTCCCTCTAGAAGGGTGGAATGCTAACCCCGTCGCCAGAATTGGCGAGGGGTTAGTATTCCAATTCGTATGACACCTTACTCGACATGTTTTGATAAAGCCAAACCAAAGATAGCATTTAACCGCGAGGTTCATAATGCACTTAAGAGTATATGGTATGACGATATCTGGAAACAGTAGAAGGAAGTTGTTCCGACCACTGCAGACAGGCTCAGCTCATGCCAGAGCACCATCTCACATGGAACCAAGCACTCTGCCTTCAGGATTGTTAGGGCCTGCCATAGGAGTGACTTATAGGTTAACATGTGTCCCATTTAAGGTTAGGTATAGGTATACTACACCTAAGTAAGAGGTGGTTACACCAACTTACCCCAGCTGAGTGATCAGCCAGTTGTGTCAAATTTGTTAGGCCAGGCCGGGGGTGGCATAATACATGCTTCAGCCCCTGGTAGGCCTTGGGTACACCAATGCCCTGGGTACCTAGTGTACACTGGTACAGGGGCTCACAGGGTGATCCACTTCCAATTGGTTATGCACCTAGGGTACATGGAGTCCATTTTAAAGAGAGAACAGCCAGGCTGAGATCCTGAATGGCAGGATCTCAGGCCAACTAAGTCGAAAAACCAGCTAGACACTAGGCAAAAATTTGGGGGTAACCATAGTCAGATATCCACCTTCCTACACAACCCCCCCCAAACGAAGGGAGATAAGGCTGACCTTGACCAGGTAAGCCTATATTGCCCAAGTGGCCATATAAGGAGGAACCAGCACTGGCATGGTTACCCCCTGTCTCATGGTCCACTAAGCAATCCCTCACCCTATGGGTATCAGAGGGTCTCCACCATAGGGAATCTCTACCTTTGGTGTGTCTTGGCAAAGTAAAAGGCTGGTGTTGAGATGGAGTACTGAAGTGTGTGTCCTCAAAGTGAGGCCTCAGCTTCCTCCAATCATCCTCCACCATGGATGCCTTTCTTTCCTTAACTGAGTTGCACTGTGCTCTCAGGGTCAGCCTCTGGCTACCTAAAGCTGGAGGCTGGGTCCCTTTTGTGGGCTTACTGGAGGGACAGGTCAGGTTTGGGGCCCTAAGGTCCCATGTTTGCCTGTGCCCAACAGAATCCCTCTGGGGGAGGTCCCTAACTACCTGTAAAGGAGATCCCTCAGGAATGTTTTTACCCATCACCTGACTAGGGCTACTAGCCAGGCAATCCTCATTCTTTTGATGGGGGGGTTCTTGTGGACAGGGGCCCTCTGGGGGTCCACTGGCCTCCCTGACCTCTGCAGCCCTGGGCCGACTGAGGCAGGGTAGAGAGAGGCAGGCTACCTGCACCAGACTGGGTCCCACCTTGGAAGGGGCCACTGACATCAGAGGCTCTGCCAGGCCAGGCCTGGCTACCTCTGGGGCAGTTCCTTCACAAGGGGTGAGGTCAGATCCCTGAGGAGGCTGACCTTTTCCTAATGTCTGGGGAGAGGGAGACTTTTCTTCCTCCCCACTACTCTCTGTTTGTGTGGAGTGATCCATAGTTTCAGGCTTCACTACACCTATGTCAGTCTGAGTATAGGCTGAGACCATTACAGCCTTGCCAACCTTTTCAGGGGGGCACTCAGTTTGTGTTTGAGCTGTGACTGTCACAGCTCTGCCAATCTCTACAGGGAAGTCTGTCTGTGCCTGGGCTGTGGCTACCACTGCCCTTCCAACCTTTTCAGGGAGGAAATCTATTTGGACAGGGCTTGTGAATGGCACAACCCCACTACCCTTTTTTGAAAGGCCTACCATTTTAGAATGGGTGTCTTGTTCAACTCCAGCCCAAGCTGAGAGTTCTAAGTCATTCCCCAGTAAGCAGTCTACAGGCAAGGTTGGGGACACTGCCACCCTTTTAGGGCCAGTGACCCCTCCCCACCTGAGACATACCTCTGCCATGGGATGACTGTTCTGTTTGCCATCAATGTTAGTCACCTGGTAGGAGAAACCAGGCAAAAGCTGCTCAGAGGGAACTAGCCAATAGGCCACCATTGTGATGCTAGCTCCAGTGTCTCTGTAGGCCTCAGCTTTTGTACCATTGATGTAGGGCTCCTGTCTGTACCTACCCAAAGTGTTGGGACAGGCAGTGAAGTTGGCAAACCCCATGCCACCATCACAGACAAGAGTAGTTGCTGTAGGGGAATTGGCTAAGCCAGGGTCCCCCTGTGTTCCCCAAGTAAACCCACCCAGATTTCTGGGGGCACTCCCACCACCTGGGGGATTACTGCTGACAGTAATAGGTGGTGTGACAGGAGTAATTGGAGGAACAGTTTTGTTTTTAGCCCTTGGGCAACTGCTGTCAGTTTTCCAATGCCCAGGAGTTTTACACTCATGGCAGTAAGGCTTTTTACCTGTGGTAGAGGAGGGAGCTTGGGACCCACCACCCTGTGTGGAGTTTTGGGGCCCTGAGGAAGATTTCTCTTTTGCTTTATCCCCACCCTTCTCTTGAGGTTTGGTGGTATCTTTCTTTTGGTCACCACCCTGATTCTTAGGCCTGATCCTGGTCCTGACCCATTTATCTGCCCTCTTTCCCAATTCTTGGGGAGAGGTCAAATCTGAGTCTACCAGGTGTTGATGGAGGAGCTGGTTTTGACAGTTACTTAAAATCTGTTCTCTCATCATCAAATTGTACAATCCTGTATAATCAGATACCTTACTTCCCAGCAACCAACCCTCCAAAGCCTTAGTGGCACATTCAACATATTCAGACCAGTCCTGAGTCTGTGTCTTCTGGGTGTCTCTGAACATTAACCTGTACTGTTCAGTGGTTAAGCCTAACCCATCAACTAGGACACTCTTCAGGACTCTGTAATTTCTGACATCCTCCTCCCTAACAGTGAGGAGTCTGTCTCTGCCTCTTCCTTCAAAGGAGAGCCAGAGGATTGCTGCCCACTGGTCTTCAGGAACCTGCTGCACTTTGCAGGCTCTCTCAAGAGCAGTCATCCATTTGTGGATGTCATCCCCACTTTTGTAGGGGGGCACAACCTTAGACAGGTTCCTATTATCAAAGACCCTATCTTTGTCCTTAGGGACAATGCTGCCACCAGTGGGTATAGACCCACTCTCTCTAGGTTGCCTAGCCTTGTTCAGTTTCTCTTCCATCAGGGCTACCTCTAGCTCCTGCTTCCTGATCCTCAGCTGGGCTTCCTGCATTCTGGCCTCATGTTCTCTCCTCTGAGGGGTGGTCATCCTTCTCCTGGAGTGACCTTGAGAGCCTCTAGAGGCATGAGATGCATTAGAGTCACCTGAGCGATTCCTTTGCCTCCCAAGCCCCTGGTTAAGTCCACTGGGGAGATCTAGTGGGTTGAACCCACTATCAGTCCCCAATAGCCTTAGTTTAGCTGGGCCAAGTATAACACTTGGCACTGGGCTAGTTCTCCCTTCATCCTCACTACTTTCTGTATCCTTACCACTTTCCTCCCCTGTAGTATGATTCTCATCTAAGGGATGGCTATTGGAACTGGGTACCTCTGTAGCATCTTCAGAAGGGGGGCCTCCTGTTCCTGTCCCTAAGGGGTCTAACTGGGAAGCTTTCTTGAGCTCTCTTTGATTTTCATCATTTTGCAAGAGTTCTCTGAGCTCAGCAGAGGTAGGGTTCTTGGGCTGTTTAAGGCCTCTAAGAGTTGCCAAATGCCTGAGCTCATTCTGGTTAAGGGTAGCAAAGCTGGATGGTTCCCTCTGGGGGTCACTCTCAACAGAGATGGGTACAGTGGACCCCTCTGCTCCGGCCATTGCTCTTAAGTGTGGGTGGATGTGTTGCAATCTACCTACACTTGGGTTTACCTACTCAACATATCTAGTAGTTGTAGTCAGGGTGTGCTACTCCCTTTGCTCTACAACACTAAGTTCAGTAGAACTTAAGTATATCTAATCTTGTTTTATATGTACCTACAGGTACCTATGTGATCTTTCAATTGGTAACCAAGAGATTACAATGGTAAAACACAGCAAGCTCAAATCCAACCGCTGCTCACCAATGTGAGAAGTTGGCCTGGTATATGATGTTCACTAGTTAAAGTGACCACCTTGTACCATGCCAAGCAACCCTTATGGTGTGGTTGTAAGTCAACCTTTTTGGACTAGCTGCCCTAGTGGTAGCGTAGGCTAAGCAGTCTTTGAGGCTAAACTCGTGAAGCGTGTTAAGCCAGCTGTTTTACCAAATGCAACCCCCTTTTATACCAATGAAAGGACACCACACAGATATATATTCAAAATATATATGTATTTATTTCTCAAAGTAACCCCTAGTCTCTTTATGAGCACAGGAGCACAAATCGTCAAACAAGATTACAGTAGAATACACAGAAGTTGCACTTTATATGGATAGGCCCTGGTGGCCGCTCAAACCATATACTAAAATAGTGGTATAAGTACCACGAACAGAAAAGGAAAAAGGCCTAGGGCCTCTAGAATCGCTGGGCCTACAAGGAGCTAACTTTAGTTAGTGACCAGGAGGTCTACGGGTGGCGTGTGCAGAACAAATAGTCACACGCGTGCTCCCATAGGTTTTCAACGGGTGCGTAAAAAGTACAAAGTTACTGCAGAGAGGATCTTCCGGATGGACTAGGAACTCAAGATTTGGAACACAGGCACTAGAGATGTAATACTACACTTGGGCACAGGAGTGCCAGCTTTACCTCACCCACAGGAAGCGGGTGCATAGGCCTCGAAGTGCGTCGGGTTTCTTCTATCTGTTCCGTGGAGCCTGAAGACAAAGATGCTGCAGGCGGTCGGTCCGGGAGAGATGCAGTGGATCCAAGAGTGGATCGGAGATGTTGAAGACCTGTAAGCAGAGGGGACAGTGTTCACAGTCACTAGCCAGTGACCAGCGTGGCACCAGGTGGGTACCAGGCAATGTCGGGTGCACACAGGAAGAAAGGTGTAGCTTGTCTCTGCAGCCACGTGGTCCCTGGGGGTTGACGACGTCCAGGAGTCGGTTCACGAGCTGTCCCACGCAGGCTCTCGCTGTCGGCGGTGTCGGCGACTTGATCGAAGCAAACAAGCCTTGGCAAAAGCAATTGTGGTAGGAGATGAAATAAGCTGATGGTTCTGACCAGCAAGGTCAGAGGGACTGCTCCTTTGGAGGGGAGCAAGGGCCAGTCTGGAGCAATCAGACCAGTGGTGTATTTTGTAAAGTTCGTCGCCAAGATGGCCACTAGCCAACGGGCCAGCAACCGGTTAGGCGCGTCGAGTGGCAAAATGCAGAAGGGCCCCACGCAGATCGTGGAGATGCTGGAGGGCTCACCTTTGGTGCAGATGCTGCTCGGGTTTTGGGCTTCTCAGATCCCAAAGCACAACTTGGAGGGAGCCTCGGTTGTTGCACTTGTCAGCTTGTCGTGGTCGTTTCAAGATGGCTGGCTCCACGTGTCTCGGTGCCTCCACGGGTCTCCTCTTTTCAGGGACTGTGGATCGGGCGGTGAGAGGTCTGGAGGTCCAGGTCTTGTCAGTCTCTGGGCTCAGGCTCCGGCGGGAGGCGGCGGCAAAGCAGATGTTGATTCGCTGGATGGTGCTTGCGTTAGCAAGGTGGTCACTCCTTGACCACAGGGGAGATTTCCTTCAGTCTTCTGTGCAGCAGAATGTTGAAGTTCCTGTCTTCTTCTTAGTTTCAAGTTGATTCCAGGATGTCTGAAGTCTTAAGACACAGCTCCTACCTTTAAGCGGATTCTAGGGGCCGGACTACCTGCTAGGTCCCTCCCTATGGGTGGGACCAGGAAGGGGGGTGGTTACACCCCCAATCCTTTGTCCAGCTCGCCCCAGGCCCGGGACTGGTGTGCCCCAGGACCGGTTTGAACTGGCATATGCACCGAGGCTCCTTGTGAGCCACAGGCATGTCTGGTTTCTTTCAAGCCCTACCTGACCAATACACAAAATCCTGTCTGGGGTGGTGCATGCACCTCCCCTGGCAGGAAACCCTTTGTCCACACCTCCCAAGCTGGAAGGACTCCCAGCAGCAGGAGGGCAGACTTGTGTCTGTGGTGGCAGCATCCATTTTGTGGAGCTGAGGCTATGTCTGATTTTACCCGGGTTTCAGGTACTGTACATGTCGTGTCCCTCTAGAAGGGTGGAATGCTAACCCCGTCGCCAGAATTGGCGAGGGGTTAGTATTCCAATTCGTATGACACCTTACTCGACATGTTTTGATAAAGCCAAACCAAAGATAGCATTTAACCGCGAGGTTCATAATGCACTTAAGAGTATATGGTATGACGATATCTGGAAACAGTAGAAGGAAGTTGTTCCGACCACTGCAGACAGGCTCAGCTCATGCCAGAGCACCATCTCACATGGAACCAAGCACTCTGCCTTCAGGATTGTTAAGGCCTGCCATAGGAGTGACTTATAGGTTAACATGTGTCCCATTTAAGGTTAGGTATAGGTATACTACACCTAAGTAAGAGGTGGTTACACCAACTTACCCCAGCTGAGTGATCAGCCAGTTGTGTCAAATTTGTTAGGCCAGGCCGGGGGTGGCATAATACATGCTTCAGCCCCTGGTAGGCCTTGGGTACACCAATGCCCTGGGTACCTAGTGTACACTGGTACAGGGGCTCACAGGGTGATCCACTTCCAATTGGTTATGCACCTAGGGTACATGGAGTCCATTTTAAAGAGAGAACAGCCAGGCTGAGATCCTGAATGGCAGGATCTCAGGCCAACTAAGTCGAAAAACCAGCTAGACACTAGGCAAAAATTTGGGGGTAACCATAGTCAGATATCCACCTTCCTACATTGTGAAAGAGCAAAATACTGTGACGCTTGGTGCAGTTAGCTAGTGGTTAAAGTGGGGTGGGGTTGACCCACTGTCGCGTGCTGTTCCTGTAATGGGTGACCCAGCAACACAACAATGGATAAAGTGCTGCAAGTATATTATGCATATCACTTTAGTAAAATCAAAAGGTCCTGACAAATTTCAGACCTTTAGAAGGAGATGAGTAGAATGCTTCAATTAATATCAGTCGCTGGTAATTACTCTGGGCCACATTCAAGTCTATCATTTTGTGTGCTCACTGTGCCACCTGCTCCAATGTGAACTGCCCACAAAAACTGCTAAGCAAAATCTCATCTGAATTGCTACACAAGCAACCCCAGACTGGTTTCAGCATTTGTTGCCTCATTGCTGGCGTACAATTTTGAACTATGACACTAAGAGCACGGGACCAGCATTTGGCATACCTGTTGTACTTAGGGCACCTCACAGAGGAAATCAAGCACTGGCAAAACAACTAGATTGGCTTTAATGTGATAATTAAGGCATGCAAAGAGAGGCATGTAGAGTTTATTTGTGCCTCCTACCCCGGCAACCAGCCTTTTCCTGTACCTTCTATGTCTGTGCCCTGGTTCTTAGTCCCCAAACTTGTGATGCCATGCAGCAAGTTTCACAGAAAAATTGGCAGCCAGCCTGTGCACATTTCTGGTGTGTTTACATATTAAAGCCTTACATGTTGGGGTTTGCCAGTGCTTGTTGGAGTGGTCACCAATAGGTAACAATACACTGCCCCCTGCAGGCCAATTTCATCCTTGACCTCTTTGGTATGCACATACATTTCTAGCACTGTAATTCAGTAACTGGGACCCAATGGCCATTATCAGAGTTATCAGTTCGCTCCATTACCACAAATAACACGTATCCAGTCATGGACCTTCATTTTATGAACCATTGCTAAGAAGTGTTGCATGTGAATCAGAGACTATCATTCCCAGAATACACTGTTTTGTTCAATAAATGGCTAGGCCTAGAAACATAGGCAAAAGCTTGATAGATATTTTCCCATCAGCGCTAATGCAGATTTGGAATACAAAAAAGTGTATTTTGTGCATCGCAGAATGCAGATGCATAAAATAAATCTGAGCATGGGTGAAATATGCTGCTGGTACATAATCTGTATTTTTGTACCGCAGGTACATGCGGTGCAAAATGTGGACTTGGGGCACAGCCCGGTGCGTGGCAGATCTCGTATTTTTAATATTCAAAAGAAAGCACTAGGATAGGCGCTTGCCCCACATCTTGTTTCGGTACGGTTGTTACTGCTAGACTGCTCATGAAAAAATACAATGCTGACATTGGACAGAAATGTTCATCCAGTCTTGCAGGCCCATGTAGTGCACAGCCCTTGAAAGACCAGGTGTAAAGCTATCAATAGGACAGCAGGTGCATTTCACCAGGACCAAAGGGGTGTGAAGAGTCCAGTGCACCCAAATGAAAGCTATCTCTTGCTACCCAACTGGAGAATGGTAGCACCACTTTCCTTACTTACATTATGCGTTATGGCACTTTTGCTCTGCTATTATGCGAGACATGAAAGGGTAAATTTACTAAACACTCATGCAACGCAGTTCAGCAGCCGAATATGTGAGAGGTATAGAGCAGGAAAGTGCCCTATCTTTTACGACATGGCCTCAGGCTGCCTAGCGCCACACACCACACACCTTTGCAACATAGTGGAAAGATGTCTACATTGAATTTGAATTTGTAAAGCGCAGGAATCGCCCCCAAAAGTGTATCTCTGTGCTAGAGGAGTGGTATATGCAGACCAAGGTCAGTCAGTTACTGAAGAGTTCTGTCTTTAGGAGTTTCCTAAAGTGGAGGAGATTAGTGCGCTTTCCTAGTTGAACGGGCAATGAGTTCCAGTACATGGGAGCAAGATATGCAAAAGCTTTGCCTCTTGCCCAAAGTTTTCTGCAGTGGGGTATAGCCAGCAGAGCTTTTTCCCCCTGAGCGAAGAGATCTGCCAGGCAGATAGTACTTAAGTTTTTCGGAGAGGTAGCTTGGGCCTCTGCCATGTAATGCCTTGTGGACTAGATTGCAAATTTTAAACTTGATTCTCTGACGGATGGGAAGCCAGTGAAGCTGCCGCAACAGTGGCTGGGAAGGGGTTCTAGGGGGCATGTTGAGAGCCAGGCGTGCTGCTGTGTGCTGAACCACCTGCAGACTGTTCAGCAGGTATGCGTTAGCGGACATAAGAAGGGCGTTGCAATGATCAAGATGGCTGATAACTAAGGCTTGAATTAGGGTCCTGCAGCCATTTAAGGGAAGAAGATGGAACACTCTACGGAGAAGATTCAATGTGTGGAAACAGGTACCTGAGGTGGCCATGACTTGGTTTCTCATAGTGGTCCAGTCGGACACCCTGATTTTTAGCCACAAGTTTAGGGGAAGGGGCTGAGCTTAACTCTGCGGGCCACCAGTTGGGGACCACGGGGATTGAGCATTACCGAATAGCAAAATTTCAGTTTTAGCTGCATTAAGCTGAAGAAAGTTTGGCCTCATCCATCCGGAGATAGCTCACATACCTTCAGCGAAGAGAGATTTAGTCGAGACCATGTCGTTATCAAAAGACATCATATCTAGAATAGGTTTTGGACTGGAAGGGCAGTCTTCGAGTTCAAAATATTATGCCTACACAAACTTTAAAACTCTGCTTACATTGTATGTGTGCTCTACAGTGCAGCAGACATGTCAAGTCAGAAACATTTGGAGAAATAAAACAATTTCTCCTTTTTAATGTCTGCCTTAAGCCTTAAGCCTTAGGTGTTATATTTTTGGTTGTCTGATATTAGCAGATATGGCTTCGGCTCATAAACCATGGGTGTTTGCATGGGAGCACCCATGTACCAACCATGAAATACCCCCTTGGTGCAAAGTAATGCAAAGCAGCCTTTGTGTTACTTTCGGGGAAAATTTTGCATTAGAAAAGAAATTCCAAACAAATATTTTGGGCTGGTTTGCCTCACTTTTGTGATGTGAATCTGACAGAAAATGTTAGCAAATCTTCCCTGAAGAGGGAAGCACGTAATTACATTTCAAGCCTTAACTTAAGGGTAGAAAGGCAATTCAGTGCATCGACTCATAAGGCTCCTTCAAGGACCATATATGTCCATGCCAATCCCATGGGTAACCGGAAATATGGACTCAGACTACTGACATCAATAGGGCCCTTTCACTATATCCAGATGGCATTTGGGAGCCAAAGCATATTAGGGCGATGGGCAAGAACTCGTCACTGTGATATGCACACTGTGTGGGCCACAGGGTGTGAGTGCAGCAACGACACCTGCAGCTTGACCCTAGGTCCCTTTTATCAATCAGAATCTGCAGAAACAAAAAAGCACAAGCCCGTTTGTGAGGGGAATTTTGACCCGCAAATATGTGCTGTTAATTCCTTGCATATCGTGCATATAGTGTTTGGCATTCTACATAAATGAACTTTTCCAGCTTTTTTTTTCGTTAACATTTTTAGGTCGAGCTTGGGCAACGCATGCGCTGCTCTGTGAGTTACGCTGTATTCAGGTAGGGACTTGAAGCTCTGCCCACTCTCTGCCCATATTTTTCATTGGCTTGTGTCATTGGCCACTGTAAACTGTGGTTGGTCATTGGTCAAAAGGCTTAGTAGTCTCTCCTTAGTACTGTCTTGTCTCATTTTGTAACCTCCCATGGTGACACCCCGTTACGTGTGTTGTTAATTGGTAGGCTTTAATTACAGCCTCGAAACCCTATTTTCTCAAATAGCTTTGTCCTGCCTGCTGCTGCCGACAGGACACACACTCTCTTTACGCTTTTTAAAAAAAATTATAGCACGGGTGCTGGCAGTTGCAATGCAATAGGTCTTGCATTTGCGAGAGTTTAATCTATTGTCTTTTTTTTATCTGTTCTAAAAAAAAAACATTTAAAAAAGGCATTGTCATTTACAATGCCAATAGCTCAAACTCTCATAAATGCAAGACCTATTGTTTTGCAAATGCTTGTTAGCAATGCATTGATGCACCTGCAGCCATCACCATAAAGTCCTATCCTCCCAATCGGAATTCACTGAAGATATGACCTTTTTTTAAACTGCCACAGATGAAACAGCACGTGTCACCTTACTCCAAAACAAATTAAATGGTGTTAAGGCAAACTTTAAATGATCCTAAGAATTAGACTGAGATGATGTTCTAAGGCCAACAGAGACTATTCACCCGCAACCAGTCTGTACCGTGTGCCATTTGCCATTTCTGCATTCTGTTATATATATATTTCCTTGGGGGCACACACCCTTTCTACACAACATGGGACAGAACTCACCGTAAGGGTGCATTTTCTCAGATGTGCTGTTGACGGGGGCGCTCTTGTACGTGAACCTCTCTGAGCCGCCATTTGCAATCTCGTTCAGCTGCGGCAGCGAGACAGCATTCTTGATGATGGGCGAGACGGGGGGTGGTGGGTAGGTGGTGGCCGCCGTCTCGCTCTTGATGCTCCCACCCCGGCCCCGCAGCGGTGACCTCCGTACGTGACGCAGCGTCCGGGCAAAGAAGCCGCCTTTGCTTGGTGACTCAGCTGCTTGTCCGCCATGCTCGCTGAGGAAGGAAGTGTCTCCAAAAACCTCCCCCCCGCGGCCCACGTGCATGGTGTGCCGGAAGTCGCCCAATGGAGGGCCAATCATGTCCAGAGTCAGGTCATGCCTCTGGCGCCGCTTGGGATTGGTGCCAGACACCAGGCTCTTAAGAGTGGGTAGCTTCCCCAAACTCATCTCCCAAATGCAATTCCACAGATCAGAACAAAAAAAGAAACACTTCCCAGTGTCCACAAGTTTCCTTTGCTTTGAGGAGCAATTAAACCAACATTGTGATGGCACGAACAAACTTAGGCAAGATAAAATCCCCTTGTAGGCAAAATTCACTGTTGAGGTTAATGGGATCCAAGGGCACAAACACGGTCGTCAAACTCTACATGACCACAAAATCGAGACTGTTCTGTGAAGGCTCTGGTATCCCTGAGATAGAGTGTGCATCAGCCAGCCCTGACAGAAGCACACTGTTGGGTAGCAGGGGTTCAATGCACTGTTGTCCACATCCACGTGGCTACAAGGCACTCTAGGGAGGCGAGAGTGAGTGTTTCTAGGGCTCTTGCTGTCCCTGGGGTAGTGTTTGCCCCAACCAGCCACAAATGTACCCAACTCCACGTGACCGCAAGCTGTTGCTGGATGGTTAAGGGCACTTGTATTGTTTGTAGTTGTTTGCGTAGTGCTTAAAACTTTAGATATCCTTTAAATACTGGGTGCTGCATCCCACTGTTGATGTTAATCCGCTGTCTGGTGGCTGGCGGGCACCACACCTGCAAGACGTTGAAGTCCACCACTAACCTTTGCTTCTCAGGAGTCTCTCATTTGGTCAATGGAGTGTTTGAGAGGCATTCAGCAAAGATTAGGTATTAGACTGATCTAGAAACCTCCACAATAGGGTGTCCTCCCAGTCCAGTGAGGGGCAGAGGTTATAAGGCAGGGCGTACCTGTCGCCACTGTTCCACCTGGAATAAAAGAGAGAGGCACATTAGTTACAATATTGAGCTTTTAGATGGAGTGCAACAACAGATGAAATATTCTTTGGTTGTAATAACAGGTTTCATTTTTACCCATCTGGTTTTCATCGACCTGTTAAGAATCAAAGTCTGTATCGGCCCAAGATCTGAACCTGTGGGGGGCTGTGGCAGCCTGCTGCGGGGGCGCCCATGGGAGTCTCGTACCTCTCTGCGGGTGCGCCCTTGTTAAAAACTTGAAAGGAGTCTGACTGTCCCTGCTCTGTGAGACTGGGCATTCACAAAGTGAATCCCGGCTGAACCAGGGCAAGCCACCGATGTGCTCTCTAGCACAGGGGGCGGGGGATGCACCGGAGCACGAGGCCTGCCCGGGCCAATGACTCTTTTTAGACCCAGGGCTAAAGCTCTGCTCTTCCTCTCTTGGGTAAATGGACTGTCATGGTTCCTTTCTCTCTAATGGTGAAGGATAATAGAAAGCACATCCCCTTGTGTTTTCGGTGTCGGAATCCTGTTTCTTTGTGAAGGAGGGGTGCATCGACTCTGCTCTGGTCTTTGAGGAAGGATCCTGGGGGGCTTTACTGCCCCGACTCCTGTCTCTTTGAGGATGGTGTGCTGGGGTGACACCTGGGGTCTTTGGAAAGGGTGGTTTTCCTGACTTCTTGCCAGGGCCCCAGCATCCTTGTACTTGGGCACCTTTCCCCTTAGGCACTGAATACTCTGGGCCCTTTGTCTTCTGGGAGGGGGGCATCTTTCCAGGTCCATATGGGATTTTCGATGAGGCGAGGCCCTCATTGGCCATTTAGTGTGATGAGTGTGAGGAAATGTAAAAAAACACTGGGCCCAATTAAAAAAAAACGAAGTATTAAATCTATACCTGTAGTGCTACTTCTATGAATAGGTGCAGTTTTACTACGTTTGGGAATTCAGAAACATTCCCAGCAGTATGTCTGGAAAGATGTGGCAGGCGCTGCCTTGCAAAACTACTACTGGGAATGTCATGAGACGTATTGTCGGGGCTCCCATTCCTGGTAGCGTCACCTAAATTAGGGGGCGTCCCCCTGAGCACCGCTGGATCCCCCCAGCCGACTGGGTGAGGGATCTAAAATATTGATACGTTTGATATCTCAAAGGACATCACATTATCTGTAAAGGTACATCATGGTAGATATTTATTCTGCTATCGATATTTCATCTTTCATATCGAGCGCAGATAAATCAAAATGAACTCATTACATTTTTCTTAGTTTCAAACGTGTCTCCCGATGCATTGCGGGCGTCAAAGTGCCCTTTGTCAGGGGAGATGGTTTCTACACGCGTGTAGAGGAGACTGAGTCTCTGTTCATGCATGTTGAGACTGATTTATCTTCGCTCGATATGAAAGATGAAATATTGATACAAGAATAAATATCTACCATGATGTACCTTTACAGATGATGTCTCCAGCGGTGCTGAGGGGGACGCCCCCTAATTTAGGTGAGTCTACCAGAATTTCTTCACATGTCACACTCACAGATCAGAGAGTGATACTCCTGAAGCACGCCACAACGTCTCACCTTTCAGCACACTCCCGCTGTGCGTGTTTTGCAACATATAATCCTTGGGGCTCCCATTCCCACAATGCATAATTGTCCATACACTGATATTATGCACTGTGGAAATGCACATGAAGACATTTTCACTCATGGAGAAACCTTTTCCACTACATCCTCTCCACGCTTTAATGTGAGCCTTCCAGTTCCCAAGCTGGGATGGGAGTTACTCTATCCTTTTGCAGGAGTAAAACCCTGATCCTTGGTTGAGTGGGAAAGAGTCAGATCGCAGTTTGTGAATGGTCACAAACTCACAAGTTTCTTGGCATCCACAAACTTACAAAGCAACATGATGGCGTGCTCGCTCACTCCCCAACCCTTGCGTGGGGGTAATTCTGCACACCACTGGCAGAGACACATGCAGCAGTAAAACCAGTTATGCCTGTCAGGAATCTTTCTGTGAATTCTTGACAGATTTAAATGAAGCCATTTTCAGCAGCAAACCCAGACATGCCTTTGTGAATCAGGCTCACCACATATGTTTGCGGTTCGACCGCATCTGGGCCCAGACATTCGCAGTCAGAAATGAACCGCCCCTCTTTGAGTGCCCTGCAGTCGGTAAAGGAATGCAAGGTTTAATACAACCCAATACAAAACAGCCAGAGAAGAAGAACATAAAGCGGAAATTCTTAACGTGATATCAAATGTATTACTAAATATTACCCTTGGCGAGTTGATCTTTCTCTTATCAAAAACACAAACAACTAATAGGAATACAAGTTAAAGTCTTAGATTTTTCTGGGACCATCCTTCTACTATATTTATGTGTAAAAAATTCCTTTAAAATTACAATTTCTGTTTGGGTGACTTTTAATGGGGAAAATCTGCGGTTCACAGCATACAGAGCTAGGACTTGGTGAGTTAGCAGTAGAAGTTAGTCTTTAACCGCAAAGTCACCTTTGGACTTAGACCATGGTTTGAAAGACACTTGATAGGCAAAGTAGTGGCCAAATTGTGTAGTAATCATGGTAACAGTGCTTTTTTCATGTTTTACTCTTATAAAAACGTGTTATTACTGATTACGCATCAGCAGCAATATTACAATGGGCACTAAGCAGGTGATACAGGGCATCTGCTGGTAATTATCAGAGCTATGTCTGGCAGTACAGTGCTGCTGCAGAAAGCCTGCGGCATTACTAACTAGCGGCAACAATGTTTATGCTGGATTTTACCTAGATTACTAGTCCGAGAATTAAATAAATCAAACACTGCTGCTGGTGTTCCCAGCTAAGCCCCTTTTCACTGTAGTTTGGGGCCCAGGTCACATTAGGAATCTTAGTGAACTGAGTGCATCAACGCGCCTCCAAGTGGGACCTGGGCTGAGAGTATTCGATGATGCTGCTGAGGACATTGACTGGTTGGTGTTTGCTCCAAAAGGAATTGGACTATCAATTGAGTGGAAACCCAGGGCCTCCTTCTGGGTAGAATCTAAAGGCCGAATTTACTCCACAACAATATTCCTATGGTGGAAAAAGTTCAACCAGTGGATTTTACTCCATATTTCGAGGTTCTTCCAGTAGTTGGAGGACTTCAATTTCTCTCCAAACTCTAAATGAAGTCCGGGTCTCCAATGAGGTGTTCTCAACCTTAAAAAGTGCAGTAAAGTTTATTTTGATGTGGATGAATTTAGCAGTCAACACTTATTTGCAATTGCTGGTTTCTTGTGCCCCTAGTTTCACATGCCCCTGGTTCTACACCACCACGTCTACCTGACCCAAGATTCTAGATGTGTGGACATTGAACAATAACGGAGCTGTTGATGTTTTTTTCTTGATGTGAAATTATGATTTCCAGAACTGGAGCTACTGCCGAGCTGTCAAAGTCTGCTCATGCCAGCTGATTCTAGAACCACCAGAGAAGGCCCACCAAGGATGATCTAAAAACTGGACAGGTGCAGTCGTTCCTCCCTTGAGTCTCTCCACGTGGTTGTGAGACCCAAGTCAATGCCTTCTAGTTGCCCCTGAGTGATAGCTCTTGACAGATCCAGCAAGCAAGCTAGGCTCAGGACTCCGGTAAAGCTGCTCGGTATTAAATTATTGTATTGTAATTGTATTTATATGGCACTTACTGTAGCTGATGGAACACTTAAGCCCCTCATGGTATGCAGCACACTGCTCCAGAATCCAAGGTTAGCAGCCAACCCTTTTTGAGACAAGTAGGTTTGTCCTAGAATCGTCTCAACCTTGATGACGACTCTTGGGTAAGCTCTTGTTGCAATGAAGAGTCGGATCTCTAATGTAATTCAGCCAGCATCAAATATGTAACTGACGCTTAGCTGAATGTGATGCCAAGATTGATGAAAGTATCAACCTCGTTGGTGAACTGATGAGCAATTTTGCCTTTAAACTGATCCTACAGCCTTCAGATAGGGTTGCTAGGTAACACCTATTTATCAACTCCTGTCTCCTTGAGAGGACTGGAATGCCCTTGTTCCCGTCTATGGAGGATTGAGTGCCTGGGCTCCCCTCTCTTTGGATGATGGGTTGCCTGGACCTTGCCTCACTGGGAATGAGGTACCATGGCTCTTGTCTTGTGTGGGATTGTCCATCAATGGAATAGGAGACCTGTTACTGCTCTTTCTGGGCAGAGAGCGTCACAGCTCCTATCTCATGGCAAACAAATGCTTTTGTTTGTAAAAGCGCCCCATACCGTGGTTTCACTTTAATTGCACTCGCGCCCCTTTATTTAGATGCAGCTCGTCTAAAGAAAGAGGTGCGGTCTCCATTAATGTGAAAGCGCGACATTGGGCAGTTTTTTTTTTAAGTTAAGAATTATTTTTTTAAATCATGTGGCCGCATTCTGCGCCGTAAATAAACCAAAAAAATATTCTAGCAAGGGGGGAGAGTGTCCTGCCTGCAGTAGCAGGCAGGAGAAATCCATTTAAGCAGATAGTGCTCGGAGGCTGTAATTAAAGCCTACCAAGTAACAACACATGTAACAGGGTGTGTCCTCATGGGAGGTTACAAAATGAGACAAGGCAGGACTAAGGAGGGACTACTAAGCCTATTGACCAATGAAAAGCAACACTTTTCAAAGGACAATTACACAAGCCAATGACAAATATAGGCAGAGAGTAGGCAGAGCTTCAAGTCCATACCTGAATACAGCATGCCACGCAGAGCAGTGCATGTGCTGCCCAGGCTCGACCTAAAAATGAAGGAATGCTACCCACATTAATTCCTAGTAGTTCATATTTATTCAAATATTTCCATTGTTCAATATTATTAGGCTGATTGATATAAGTAACCAGGCTACCCATAAATGAGTTTGGAATTGATGCAGCATAGAGACTTAAGCTGCATGACACCAAACATGTTAAAATGTGTTTATCGTGTTCCAGTTCGGGCTGGACTCTTTTTTTGGGACACTCATATTTTGGGGTGGACAAAAACGTATTTCCATACTGTAAGTATACAGCACACAAGAGTTAAACCAGTAGATGTAAATGTGCCTCGATTAATTACCAATGGTACGTGCTGATGCATCAATTATTCCTAATGTTACACAAACCATTATCCTTTTACGCTTCAGTTCAGGAGGGTCCATCAAAGGTGAACCAAGACTACAACTCCCACAATGCATTATGCTGTTAGTCGAAAGCGAGGACTGAAAATGGTGCCTCAGATGTCAAGGAGCCATATCTTAGCTCTGAGTGCTGAATAACGGGCATCTCCCTTCTATTACCCCAACATGTTGCCATTTTCAGTTTTGTGCAAACAAGGGTGCGCGGTATATGGTGGAAATGTTAGATGTCCGCCACTTCTGCAGAATGAGATACAAAAACATTTTTTTTTAAACTCCCATCAAATCAACTGCCAACAACATGACAGATCAGCTGCTCGAGGCAGTGAGGCACTGGAGGCTGAGCACTGGCAGGGTAGGCACAGGGAGGATGTGCATTGGTAGGCTGGGGGCGGGAGGCTCTGGTCTGAGAATCTGAACCCTGGGTGACTGAGCCCTGGGAAGTTGGGCACAGGAGGCCACGAGACGTGGTTCTAGGAGGCAGTGGACCGAGGAGACTGGTAATCTGGCGTAGTGAGCTGAGGCCTGGCTCTGGCAGTGACTTTTTCTGTTGGGTGGCTTGGCAATGGAAAGTCTGGTCCTGGGGTGGAAGGCGCAGGGCCACGGGGGAGACTACCACAGAAAGGTCAGGGTCTGGCTCATGAGGAGGAGCACTGGAATGCCAGATCTTGACAGGAAGGTTGGTCTGTGACCTGTGAGCACTGGGAGGCAGATAACCCTAAAGTCATGACCTGAGATTCTTGGCATAGGAAGGCCAGAAAGGTCAGGCCCTGTGAGGCTGGACACAGGAAAGTAAGAGTCTGGATGGCCAGGACCCGAGAGGTAGCCTGGTGTGTGTCCGAGGAGCAATGAGGGAGGACACTGAAAAGTAAAAGAGGTCTGGGTGTGGGAGGGCAGGCCCTAGGTCGAAGCCAGGCCCAGGAAGGAAGGCCAGACTTTAGAAAGTAAAAGCGTGGAGGGCAGCCCGTGAGAAGCTGGGCCTTGGAAAGCCAATTCCTGTGAGGTCAGGCACTTGGAGACTAGGCACTGGAAAGCACCTGGAAGGCCAGGCCCTGACTGGCTGTGTCTTGGGAAGCCAATCCCAGGAAAGACAGGCCCTGGAAGACCAGGCGCTGTTAAGTCAGTCCCTGAAGTGTCAGGTCCATACAGGCGTGGGACTTTAAAAGTGGCTTTTGAAATATCATGCTCTGGCAGTCAAAGCACTTAAAAGTTAGGCACTTGGGGACAATTCACAAAGGAGTGTACCCCCTTTAGCCTTGGGCCTCCCCTAGAAGGCCAGGACCTGAGAGGCCAGACATTGAAAAGTCAGGCACTGGAAGGCCTGGTCTCAGAATGTTGGCCACTGGGCGGGAAGACACTGGACAGTCAGGCCTTGAGAAGCTGGAAAGAAGAATTCCAGTCCCTTGGAAGGCCCTGCCACCAAGGTGGAACCCCAGGAGATTGAGAACAGGAAATTCGAGCCCTTGAAGGCTTGACACTAGGAAGTCACT
Organism: Triturus cristatus; assembly: GCF_964204655.1. Taxonomy (NCBI): domain Eukaryota; kingdom Metazoa; phylum Chordata; class Amphibia; order Caudata; family Salamandridae; genus Triturus; species Triturus cristatus. Next base: position 237,523,876 of record NC_140586.1, on the reverse strand, counting down.
CCTTTGAAGGTCAGTCTTTGTGTTGCAGAGATCTGGAAAGTTAGACCCAGGGATACCAGGCACTGGAAGGTCAAGGCCTGGGAGACTGGGTACAGGAGAGTTAAGCTCTCAGATGCTGACACTGGAATGCTAGGACCTCATAAAATGGTCAGTGGAATGTCAGTGCCTGGAAGATCATGCTCCCGGAGGGTGGGCAATAGGAAGTCAGCTACTGGGAGGCTGGCACAAGAAATTCATTCCTGGGCGGGGGGGGGGGGGGGGGGCAGTCTCAGCAAGGCTGGGCACTGGAAATTCAGGCACTAGGAGTGACGGTGCTGGAGTGTCAGTGCCTCGAAGATCAGTCTTCGTGATACTGCGTGATGAAAAGTCAGTCCCTGAAGGATCAGGTTGTGAGAGTATGGGCACAGGAAAGTCTGGCCCTTAACGAGCTGGCACTGGGGAATTGATCACTGGATAGTCGGTCGCTGGCTATAGGAAGCTGGGGACTGGAACGCCAGGCACTCGAGGGTCAGGCTGTGAGAGGCCTGGCACTGGAAAGTCACTCCCTGGCAGAACAGGTTCTGTGAAAGCCAGGCTGTGGGTGGCCAGGCACTTGGGTATGGAGCACTGGAAAGTTGGCACATGACAGGGCGGGCGCTGGTAGCCAGTCCCTAGAAGGCCTTGTTTCGGGAAGCCGCAGAGTGAAAGGTGCTCTTGTTCAGAACACGTTTTCCTCCCCGGGATCCAGTTCCGTGGCTGAGCCCTGAGCCCCGGATTACCCATTATTTGATATTTGCACACCTCCCCCTCCGTTATCAGACAGTGGCGCAGTCCGAGCCAGCTCTCTGTGTGACGAAGGCACGCCTGAGGCCGCCTCGTGCCAGCCCCGGGCTCTGATAACGGTTACTGACTGGGGCTGGGGTAAGGTGACCCCCACACGCGGTGAGTAAGAGGGTGAGAGGCAAGAGGGACTTGAAAACAGAGGCACTGGGGAGAACATGGAGTCAGGAGAACACGAGCATAAAAGGGCGTTATAGGGCACCCCTCTCAAATGTAACCGTCTCCCATTAGGCTGCGATTAAGGGGCTTTGGGGTGTGATCCCATTGAAGTCAATAAAGACACTACAGTTTTTGTAAGCTGAGGAACGTTTCCAGGGCGCGTGATACCACTGAAGTCTATGGCAGGTATCTTGCTTGTGTGAAGGGTGAAGACGAGTCTGACGAGGTTGACACCCTCCAAATGAGGGTGAGTTGAGAAACCTGGATAGAGACCAGAGCAAAAAAATGAGAACCACCAAAAAGTAGAAAGGAGCGAAGAAGGTAGACAAGAAACCGAAAGGAGAACTGGGTGAAGAGAAGAAGGGGTAAAGGAAATGGGGGTATACCAGGATAACAGCTGCTGAAAGAGACCTTGAGATGTGACACAGTAAGGGGCCCCGGGATGAGAAGCAGGGGGAACAAGAGAGACAGGAACATGGAAGAGGATCAGGGATAAAAGGAAGGAGGCTTGTTAAGGAGGGTGAATGATAATAATAGCGGCAACAATAGGGTAAAGACCTGACAGTGGGGGGAGAACCAGGGATAAAAATAAGAGAAAGGAAGAGAACTTGGGACAGAAAGGAGTACCATGAGAAAGAGATGGCTAAGCCTGAAAGTTAGTTTGAGAACCAGGAATGAGAGCAACAGTGTGAGGAATAGAGAAGGATGGGTGAGGGGTGGAACAAGAAGGAGAACCAGAGATCGGGGCTGGAGGAAGAGAACCAGATATAGAAAGGACAACCATGAATAAGAGAGGTATAGAAACGAGGATAACTAGGAATAAGAGTTGTAAGGGGGCCAGGGGCTGGAGCAACAGAAGTAGGACTTGAGACAGTGTGCAGGAAGGAGCATGAGAGGGAGGGAGAGACTAGGAAACAAAGAGGATGAGAGATAAGGGGGAACGGTGAAGTACTAGGAAAGAATCCCATGTGGAAGCCTAGACCATAAAAACATATTTTTAAAGAAAGTAGACTCTAAATTATAGATGATTTGATATGTCAGCCTTAAATAACTCCCTACAAAAAATTCAACCTGTATTTAATTTCTAAATCCAGCCAAAGCCTATTCTCGTGTGCATTAGGGCTGGCTCATTTCTCAGTTCTGACTCCAGTCGCAGCATGTTTGCGGAGAAGCGCTTGAGAGCAAGTCAACATTTTTGGAGCATATTTATGTAAATTCAGGATTTTGGCAGTCTGCCTTTTGGAGTCTATATTTTGCCTATCGTTTTTTTCAGTCAATATTTTCTCAAGCTTCTCCGGAAAAGAGACAACCCTGGTGTAACCCAAGCCCTTTGTGTAATCCAAAACTCACTAGCTACTTAGAAACACAATCACTGACAAAGCCAATAGGTGTGGCCTTGACATGCTGAGGCAATGCTTACATATTTTTATTTTTCATTACAAGCACTGGCTTCAAAAAGAAAAAAAGAAAAAACATACTGCCTGGTAAGTGTGACAGTCATAGTGATTGCAATAAAATAATACTATTTTTTTACAACCACTAAGGTGGCTGTGTAACTGGTGATTTTTTTTAATACAAAGCCTTTCAGATGTGCCATGCATTTTATTATTATCATTATTTGAGAAGAAGTCAAGAATAAACCGCCCCCCACCAAGACAAGGATTCAAATCATGGTCATCTACAATGTTTCAATGTCACTTAATGATATTATTATAACAACATTTTTTTTTAAATCACCATCTAAATGAACACACGAATTGCAGGCAAAATAAATAGCTGGTATTTAAAGTTAAAATTAAAATAAAATATAAATGCACACTTTGAACCACCTATGCCACTGGAAAAAAATAGTTTTAGACAGATGTGAAAAATGTGCACCTGCTTTGTGCAGTCATTTCTACTGAATGGTGCCAGCAGGTAAAGCCCAATGCAGTGATGGGTGAAAGCAAAATGTGAATGACAGTTCAACAGACCAATGGATGAGACCTGCTGATCAAAACCCCCTTATAGTTTCTTTGTTTTTTTGGGGGGTGGGTCGGGTCAATAGTCTGTATCTGTCTCAGTTTCAAACCCAGATTGAAAAAGCGTGCTACTAGCTAGTATGTTTGGCGATCATTTCGAGGTGCACCCTAAGATGTAAACACTAGGGTTAAAGGCGTGTGGTCAAATGAAAGTGCCTTACATTTTTTTTCCAAAAGAGCTGAGAAGCCTTTGGATCCGACAACACAGGGGCATAATGGAGACCCCACTGCAGCCCCCAAGGTGCGAGGGGAGGGGGGCCCTATGTACCTTTTTTCGGAGAGGGCCCCCTCAGCCCTTTAGCCTTGCCATTGCATGCCGGCAGAACGCGTACATTGGCATGCAATATGAAACAGCTTAGAGCTCAGGAAAACCACTCTGCTGTCCCGGGCAATAACAAACAGAATTACAAATCTGGTAAGTAAATATTGCTGCCGGACAGAGGCCAAGCTAAAGTGTATGGAAGGGGCGTAACACAGGCAGGGCGCTGGGGGACCTCCAACCCTTTAGAGGGGACCTCACTCCTGGGAGGGGGTGGGGGGGTATTGAGCCCAAGACAAGTGAATATCTGTTCAGTTTGAGAGACTCTGGGGCCCACGTTACATTCTGCATGGGGGAGCCGTCATTTCGCGTTACGCCACTGCGACAGCCTCGCAGACTGGGCCCTCGACAGCTCGCTGCCTACTGAGAGGACGCGCCCTGGGGTACAGCCGGCCCTCCTTAAACAGAGGCTGAGGCGCACGCCGCTCGGGCAGGCGGTGTTTACATTACATCTTTCCCTCCACTGCCCCCACTCAGCCCCCACCACTCGCTGGCGTGGGCCCTGCGTCTCACTCTCGAAGGCTCCAACAGCGGCGTGGTTTGTCTCCTGACAGCTCCTTCCGGAACGGTGCCCTTTCCCACAAAATAAGTTTAACTCGAAACTTGGACTAAGGACTGGGAAATGGACGAAGGCGACAAAGGAGAGAGGAAGAAAGAAAGGGGACGAAGAAGAATAAAGAATAAAGGGGAGAGGGGAAGAGAGAGAGCGCGGCAGAGAAAGGAGGAGCTAAAGGGAAGGGGCGAGATGAGATGGAAGGGAAAGAGAGAGAGAATAAAGGAAAAACTGAAGAAAGAAAGGGGCGGGCGGGAGAGACTAAACGAAGAGAGGAGCTAGAGAAAGAGAGGTTTAAGACACTGACTGGAAGGGGCACAGAGTTTATACAGAGGAGATATGGAAAGTAAAAGAGAGGGAAAGGAGAAAGCGTGAAAGGCAAAGGCATGGGTGGAGGGGTGAATGAGGGAAGAAGAGTGTAGCAGAGGAGTGTCAGCAAGTGAAAGGGATGAAGAAACAATGAGAGAAAGAGGGTCTGACCGAGACAGACAGAAGAGAGAAAACGTTAGAGAGAGGGGGAAATAAAATCCGTGCAGGTGGGAAAGGGATACGGGAAGGGAAGGGACAGGGAAAAAGGTGGAGGCGGAGAGGGAGGATAATTAGCGAGGGGAGGAATGACGAACCTGAAGGTGAGAAAGAGAGGATACCTTTGGGGAAAGATTTGTTATAGCGCCTAATGAGGCGCGTGTTGCGCACAGGGAGAAAGACACATGAGAGGTGGGCACTGAGGGGGCCTCGATGCCTTTCGTGAGAAGGAGACAGAGGAAAGGTGGAGTAATGGAATGAGACACGGGCAGACGGTAGCAACAGGTTAACAACTACATTTAATTTTACATAGCGTTACATGGCACACAGATGGCCTCGGAGTGCCTAAAAAGAAACAGCGAGGCCAAGAAACTAAGAAGAGTCGTAAAAACGGAGGACGTCAGTCGGGAGGTCCGGTTCCCTTCTCCTGAGCTCCCCATAACCCTGGCGCAGATGCCTGTGCCCTCTCCGCGGAGACCCACCTTCTGGAAAGGGTGCCAGCAGCACTGCCACTCGCACAGACACAAGGTCACGGAGAATCTTGTCCCACCAGATCACCGTTTCATCCCTTTCCTTACTTCATCCATTGATATCATTCCTTTGGTACAGTGCCACGTGCACCTGGGAGCTGCTTCGCAGCACTTGAGAATGTAGCGGTGCCACTTTAGAATATGCAGAGACGTCTACTGTACGGAGTAGGGTCTCTCACCTGTCCTCGGAGGGCGGGAGTCGTCCGGTTCTGCCCAGTCCTTGACATATGGCCCCGCCGTGCCGCGCTGTGCCCTGCCACCCTGCACAGCCCGTGCTCCCGGATCCAGTGCCCGGGCTTCGCTTCGGGTAGTGCGCTTGGCTGCTGTGCAGAGTCCTGGTTTGTGCAGCAGCGGGAGCCAGGGAAAGGGGAGGAGAGGAAGAGGAGGAGGGTGGATGCTGAGGGGGAAGAGCGGTCCCGGCTCCAGCCCAAGAAATTCGGGCCAATCTGCAGTCGCCAGAGCGGGGTGTGGGCCAGTGCCAGGGCCCAGCGGATGCCAAGCCCGCCGAGGAGGACGTGCAAAAGTGCCCACCAGCTCCGTGGCTGGAACAAGCCTGCGACCACAGTCTACGGGAACTATGAGCCTGGGAAGAAGGGGTCACCCCAGCAGCCCGGGTGCCAGCCCCTGAAGGGGGCACGTCTCTAGCTGGCAGAGGCGTCTAGTTATGGTCAAGGGGCATCACAGACGCAGCCCCCCCCTACAGCCTTTCTGACAATCCCAAGAAATAACTGACCAGCTGGCACGTCTGTGATTCTTGTGCCGGGGATGCTGGCAGTGCCAATGGGCACGTATATAAGGAAACGATGGCCTACAAGCCACCTTTCCTACCCAGTTCTCACTCAAACCTGGGTGGAGATACCCTTGAATTTGTGTGCCGTGGTACAAAGTTGGCAGTACCAACGGGTATTTCAAAAGGGCAGTGAACCAGCTCCGACTCTTCGTATGCACTGCGTGCTCCAAGGGGCACTTTAAAATCTCATACCTGCCACCCTTCCCGTGGGGTACTTCATTCTAAACTGGCTGAAGTCATCACGAGATGGTGGTGTGGGCAAGTCCAGCGAGCACGTGCGACTCCTCACTAATGAACTTCTATCATCTCTCTACAGGCGACAACTGTAAACTGGCACAGATACCCCTTTTGGGGTTTGGCGCAGAGCACACGACTAATTATGCCCCAAGCCCAGGCTGGCACTGCCAGGAGACACGGTGTACAGCGAGCCCTCCGCTAACAACACGAGCACGTGTAAACTGGCATGGGAGAGTCACTCAAGAGATGCCAGGTTACAACTCCAGGGTGAGAGTATGGGAGTGGTGGCAGGTGCGGGGTGGGGGGTGGGGGGTGGGGGGGGGGTCGAGTTTACACCCGCCTCACTTCAAAGCCTAAAGACCACGTGGCTAGCTTCGTGCAGCTGTAGCAGTTCTTATCCCTTTCAGATGCTCCACCCCCACGTTGGTGCAAAAAGTGCCCCCACCGCTGTATTCTCTGAGTGAGAGCATAGGGTACACCCACACCTGCCTCCTGCTGTGGCTGGAACCAACCTATAGGCCCGGTACTCGGAAATAAGTAGGGAGAAGAAGAGCATGCACAGGGCTTTAAGTTGGGCGAATCCTGCCGGTGGCGGCACTCCGCACTCCCAGTAAATGAACAGGCACCCCCCGCCCCCTCCGGAACCATTAATCATGCCATTAACTTTACAAGAAAAAAAAACACTGATTTCTGACAATGTGTGCAAGAACCTTTAAGCTGATCCGAGTCAGTGACTCAGTCCCTGTTAAAGTTCGTTCGCTTTATGCAATGGTGAACTATGTGTGCACCTCTATTTCCTAAGAATATTTTCATATCTCAGATGGGTTTCAGTGATGTTGTTTTTCATGCAATGTACGAATCTTGCATAACCGCACTGCAAGCCCAGTCACCTCAAGATGTCTGAATGATTTCAGGGTGTGGGTGATCGTTCATGACTGGGCATGATTGAGAACTGCAGCTGAGGCTGAAAGCAGTTCGGCATTCTGACAGGGTCTCGTATCAAGGTGTTCTTACTAAATGCTCATCCAATCCTTAGCCTCTCTGCTGGGCGCACAGAACAGCGATTCTATGGGAAAGTGCATGGGGGTATTCAGCTGTCAAAATAGGGACAGTGCCAATGAAAACGAAAATTCAGGGTGGGTGAGAGGGGATGTTGACGTGGAGGAGATGAAAGGAAGTATGGGTAGGAGAGAGTGAAAGAGAGTGGTGCAGATGACTTGAAATATGTAGATGGGGAGAATTCAGAAATATGAGTGCAGCAAAGGGTGTAAGTGAATAACAGAGATGGAGCCTGCAGCAGGAAGTGATGTGACAGGAAGAAAGTGAGTTACCCCTTCATGTACATTGGATAAAAATCAGTGCTAACAAGCATTGGTACAGCTAATGAGTCTGGCCTGTTTTAGGTGTTTGTGTTAGCTGATGTATGATGTTTTTAGAAGCACTACCAGAAAACGCACATAAAGGCGCCGGAATACTTGTCAGGTGGCATGCAGCGTTCAGTTCACATTTAGGCCCCACCCATTTTTGCATAGGCCATGCGTTTTGCAAAGGTTTCCTAGTTACGCCTAAATGGCAATGCCACTTTTGGAGACCCCACCATATTTTCCATCCCACTTACAGCACTGACATGGGAGAGGTGGTCCCACAGAGGAAGCTTGTATGTTTTTTGGAGAGAGGCAAGGCTGGGAGAAGGAACGGGTTTGAAAGCCATAGGAGTACCACAGGTTAGTGATACAATACAAGCGACGATTATTCAGCACTCCATCTTCCCTCCTTCCTCTCACATGCCACCTTTTCTGTTGCTTCCCTTTCCTTTTTCTTCTTCTTCTTCCCGCTTCCTTCTCCACTGCTGCACACTCACCCAGGACCACTGGAATGATGCAATGCTGCAGTTATGGTGTTTTTCTCATAATTAGTATTTTGCCACATATTTCATTAAAGGCTGCATCATTTGCAGACTTTAAGAAAAATTTCCAAATTGTTTCTTGTTCAAACAGATCAAAAGTTATTAAAAACTCAGCGCTATGTGTTGCAGCACGGTGGAAGGCCCTTTTCAAGGTTCAATAGTCACTTTTCAGTAGTATATTGCTGCATTTAATTGTATTGTATTGTAATTGCATTTATATAGCGCTAACTAACCCTGACGAGGCATCAGAACGCTTTTTCAGCGAGTAGCACGCTACTACGGAACCCAAGAAGGATTATTGTTGACTTAGTATAGTGAAATATGAAACCAATTTGAGTGGTGGATAGGTTAGTCAGTTATTTGGATTCAGAAGGATAGCAGAGGGATAGAAGAGGAAAAAAGGTTTGCATTTATATAGCGCTTGTTACCCCGGGTGGGGTGTTGAAGCGCTCTATTTGGCGAGTAGCACGCTACTCCGGAACCCATAAAGGATTAGTGGTGAATTAGTATAGTGAAATATGAAAATAATTTGAGTGGTGGATATTAGCCAGTTATTTGGATTGAGAAGGATAGCGGAGGGATAGTGAGTGTTAAAGTGGCACTAACAAGGTGAACCTTTTGTTAAGACAATGTTAACTTGGATGAAAATGACTATAATGAAGTAAGACTGTCACAAAATGTGCTGCACTGTGCTGCATATTTTAGTCAACTCTGCCAGCCACGTATTTTGATCCTTTCTTGCCACATAATTCCAGTGTCCTGCCCTACTCCCATACTTAACATTGGCACTAGCTAATTCAACACTTGTAGGCTTTGCTGCAAAAACAGCAAACAACTTTGCCAGTTTTCTAACTCTGCGTGGCTGGCACTTGCTAATCCTATGCTTAAAAACTCTGCTAGAAAAACACACATTTGAGATGAGCAGTTTTAGAGTGTCAGTGTTGTTGAGTGTCTCATACAAAGGAGTTGCTCGCCACCTTAAACTTGGGAACTACCCAGAGTTCCCTTCTTCCTTTTTTGACAAATTTGTGTGGCATTCTAAGCTTGAAAGGGTATTGCTTTGATGTATACTGGGTGCTCCCTTGTGTCTGCATCTCTAGTTATAATAAAAGCAAAACACGTGCCAAAGTTGTAATACTGTGCCTGAAGTGGTACAAGGATTTTGTCCTTTCGAGGATGACATTAGCTTAAAGACTTTGCTGCAATAATGGCGAAGGAGTTTGTCACTTTCCTAGCTCTGCATGGTCTGGTGGCATTGCAGTGTGTTCCATATAAAGGAGCTGCTCTGCACCTAAAACTTGGAAACTACCCAGAGTTCCCTTCTTCTTTTTGTGCCTAATTTATGTGGCACTCTAAGGCTGAAAGAGTACTGTGTTGGTAGTAATGAGGTAAACCCATTGTTAAGACAGTCTAAACATGGGTAAAAATGACAATAGAGAAGTAAGACTGTGACAAAATGTGCCACATTGTGCCATATAGTTTAGTCAACCCGACCACATAATTTGATCCCCTCTTGCCGCATAATTCCAGGGGCCCTACCTTTACCCGCACTTTAACTTTGGTTCAATATCCTTCTCCAAGGTGTCATAAGCTCTTTCCCTTACCCGTTCCACATTCATCAAACCTTTTTTTTCTCTACCTGTTAAATCACTCCCTCACTTTGCATTAATTCCTCTCCCTGTATCCCCTCTGTCTGTCTCTCCTTTAGTCTTGCTCCCTCTCCTCTCTCTCACTCTATGCATGTTTATCCTTCGTTCTCTTTATATATGTTTCTTTCTTTTTCTTTCAGCTAATCCAGTCTTTTATTGGCACGATTTATACATTCATAGCTCTTGCCAGCACGCCCCTCCCCCGTTCCCGCAGTCTCCCCGCCCGCTCTCCATACAGACTCACACCTCCAATCCCTGCTTTTTTCCGGACTTTGTAAGAGGAGAGGGGAGAGGCAGCGCTTTAAAAATGCAGCACAAATCTATCCCAGCTGTGACCCCGAGTCTCGCGTGCACCCCTCCTCCACCCACAACACTACAGACCCCGCCCAGGGCGCCGAGTAATGAACCAAGACAGCCCGGGCCGAAAATGCCAGACAGACCCTCGCTACCGGTGCTATTGTTGACATTCCCTCTATATTGTGTATATTCAGCTCTGCGCATGCTCCCGGCGCTCTCCCGTTGGCACGTGCGCATGCAAACCGCGCCGAGCAACGACCGGCTGAGCATCGGTTTACATCAGGCCACACAGTATAAAAGGTGGGGCGTGACCCCTTGGTGATTATTGTCTCAAAGAGAGGCCCGACTCTCAGAGATTAGAGTGATGGAGGAGGCCAGACGCGAAGAGATAACAGTTCATGACAAGCGGCCAGCACTCGAGATTACAGTGCACGAGTGATCAAACTCTCAGCGAAGACTGTCCAAAGAGTGGCCAGGTGCTAAACCCGAAAATACTACATTGCTGAGGAGGGGCTGGACCCTCAGATGTTACAGTGCATGAGGGGGGGTCAGACCCTCCGAGACCACAGAGGATGAAGAGGGGTGTCGATTTTCAGAGATGACTATCTACAAAGAGGCACAGGCTCTCAGAGATTATAGTGCTGAGGCAATTGGAATTATGAGGCAGAGGACAGCCACATTATGTGGCAGGTTTGACTAAATTATGGCTCAAGAAAAGGCAAATTATGTGGCATAACGCAACACATTTTGTGTCATTACCGTATTATTTTGTAATCTTTACACATGTTAACATTACCTGGAGAGAGCGTTCACATCATTAGAACCAGTCTAATAAATACAGCAATAGGCAATATAACTAGTCAACCTTTTTGAAGGGCCTTCCACTGCAGCAACATATTTTGCTGCATTTTTAGTAATCTTTGATTAGCTTGAGCTAGAAACAATTGTTTTTTTTAAATTCTGCAAATTCTGCGCATATGATGGTTTATGTGACAAATCCATAATTATGCGGAAGATATCGCACCTGTAAAACCGCATAAATCCAGTGGTCCTAGATAATACCTTCGGAGATGATAATACATTAGGAGGTGCCCGATCCTCAGAGATTGCTGCCTAACAACAAAGCCAGATCCTAATGTGTATAAAGATGGGGTTAGACTCAGACTTTGGGAGATTGCAGAATATGAGGAGTGACACAGGTCCTCCGCGATTAGTGTGTTGAGGAGGGGGTTAGCCATCAGGGATTGCAATGTATGAGGACGGGCACAGATCCCCGGAGATCAGTGTCTAAAAGTAGGGCCAGGCCCTCAGCGGTTCCTTTGTATGAGGAGTGAGTCAGACCCTAAAAGATTGGAAATCTACGAGAGTTTTAGAGATTACAGTGCACCGGGAGAGGGGTCTGACCCCAGAAACAGGAGTGGCTAAACAGTGGGGGGAAGGGGGAGCAGGCACTCAGAGATTACAGTGTATGAGGAGGCTAGGATCTCCGACATTACTGTTTGCTATACAATGAGATAACAGATTACAATCTAGAAAACCCTGGGATTATTTTTTTGAGTGCACATGGCTAATGCCAATAGCCAACAACACCACTGGGTTAACCACTAAACTTGGGTCCAAGTACGTGCTACTCACTGTAAAGCGCTCTCAACCCTTGTTAGGGGTAATGCCCACTATATTAATGCAATTACAATGAAACCCTTGAAGTGTACAGTCTAAGAGAGGAGCAGACGCTCTGGGTTCAGTCTAAAAACAGGGGTTCATACACAGAGCGATCACAGTCAAGAGAAGGTGAACTAACAAAATTAGTTTATATGAGGAAGGAACAGGAGCGCAGATATTACTATGTGTGAGGACAGGCAATGCAGTGTAAGAAAGGGCCGGCCCTCGGGTAATGCAGGGTATGAAAGGACAGGCCCTCAGGCAATAAAGTGTATGAAAGGGCAGGACCTCAGGCAATGCAGTGTAAGAAAGGGCAGGTCCTCAGGCAATGCAGTGTATGAAGGGGCAGGCCCTCAGGCAATGCAGTGTATGAAAGGGCCGGCCCTCGGGGAATGCAGTGTATGACAGCCAGGCCCTCAGGCAATGCAGTGTATGAAAGTTCAGGCCTTCAGGCAATGCAGTGTATGAAAGGGGCGGACTGTGGGGAATGCAGTGTATGAAAGGGCAGGCCCTCAGGCAATGCAGTGTATGAAGGGGCAGACCCTCAGGCAATGCAGTGTAAGAAAGGACCGAACCTCAGGGAATGCAGTGTATGAAAGGGCAGGCCCTCAGGCAATGCAGTGTATGAAAGGGCCGGCCCTCACGCATTAAGGTGCATGAAAGGGCAGGCCCTCAGGCATTACGGTGTATGAAAGGGCAGGCCTTCAGGCATTACGGTGTATGAAAGGGCAGGCTCCCATGCATTACGGTGCATGAAAGGGCAGGCCCTCAGGCATTACAGTGTATGAGAGGGCAGGCCCTCGGGCATTACAGTGTATGAAAGGGCAGGCCCGCATGCATTATAGTGTATGAAAGGGCAGGCCCTCAGGCATTACGGTGTATGAAAGGGCAGGCCTTCAGGCATTACAGTGTATGAAAGGGCAGGCCCCTGGGCATTACGGTGTATGAAAGGACAGGCCCTCAGGCATTACAGTGTACGAGAGGGCAGGCCCTCGGGCATTACAGTGTATGAAAGTGCAGACCCTCATGCATTCCAGTTTATGAAAGGGCAGGCCCTCGGGCATTCCAGTGTGTGAAAGGGCAGGCCCTCCGGCATTCCAGTGTGTGAAAGGGCAGGCCCTCGGGCATTACAGTACTTGAAAGGACAGGCCCTAAGCCTAAGGTATTACGGTGTAGGAAAGGGCAGGCCCTAGGGTATTACAGTGTATGAAAGAGCAGGCCCTAGTGTATTACGGTGTATGAAAGGGTAGGCCCTAGGGTATTACAGTGTATGAAAGGGCAGGCCCTAGGGTATTACGGTGTATGAAAGGGCAGGCCCTAGGGTATTACAGTGTATGAAAGGGCAGGCTCTAGGGTAATACAGTGTATGAAAGGGCAGGCTCTAGGGTATTACAGTGTATGAAAGGGCAGGCCCTCAGGCTGAGGAAATTTGATTACGGCTCCATCTTGCGTATTGACACCATTGTGATGTTGCCCTCACTCAGGCACCGACGACCTTCGTAGCGTTTCTTTCATACTCTGTACTGTAACATGTTAAACGACCTTTTCCTGTCTCTCTGAGCAAAGTACATTCTGAGACAGGGCTTGAAGCAACTAATTCCCGTGATAACCATCTATTGACCCTTGGTGATCCTTCTCTGCTTCTCCAATTGTTTTACGAATCACCACCTGCAACACGCAAACACGTCCTGTTGTAAATTAATTTAACTTAGGAATGCTCATGCCACCTGGCCTATAGGGTCAGGTAGAGAACACGACCCTAGGGAAGGAATTTCTATTACCTATTATCCTGTATCTTGTACAAAGAATGTTTGCTAGTGGATGATTTGTTTGTTTTTATTGCACATTGAGGGGGTTCTTGCTTTAGGGGATTCAAGCGCTATAAAAGACTGTGAGCCACGGATTGAAGTGGCAGTCTCCTGAGAACCTACCACTGATGTACTTCTAGGACAACTGTACCTAGCTGCAGCTAATAAATTGAAGTTCCTATGCCAACAGAGTGTTCCGTGTCTCTGTACATTTAGAAGGCGAACTCAGAAGATTTCAGGCGTACCCCGCGCCGCCAGGCCTAATTCAGCCTGGTTCTTCAAATGGTGCCCTCTGTGAGGCGGCTTCAGAGGTCGTGGGTCCAGCCCGAGGATCGTGAGGAGCCCCGCAAGGAAATTCCGGAGGACGCGCACCACGTGATCGACCCCTGCATGTCGTAAGTGGACCGAAGGTTTTTACAGTGTGGCTTCTCCTTTCCAACGGCTGCGAAGACCTACTGCCCTGACTGCCGCCATGCTTTGGCTCCTTCGATGATGATTGGTATCGCGAGACATTTGACGGACCTCTGTTGACATATGAAAACATCTGGTTAAGTTAAGTATAGTGGCCACTCCTTTGTCTTTGTTTTGTCTTTGTTCGACTTTTGCAAAAGCCGAAACCGAGGGGTGAGTGCAGTTTTTGTACTATAAAGTGACTAATTAACCCCTTGAAGTTTGTAAAGAAACTAGTGTGATAGCGATGCCTGGTTTCAGTAAGTTTGGAAGATGGTTTTGTTGTTGTTGCGATAGGGATTCCCGACTGGAGGACTCTTGTCCAATTCCTCCGGCCGGGACTCCCACTTATGAAGTATATTCTAAACATGGGATTGGCCCCATAGCCTTTAATGAGGCGTGGGTTCGCTATACTAGGAAAGATGGTGTTTTACGGTGGCAGCAGAATGGCAGTTTTGAGCTCAATATCTTAGATCATTTGGAGGACACTTTGTTTAAACGAAAAGCCCGGCCGGCTATGTTTGACTCTTTTCGCTTATGGCGTAAGGAGGCCAAACAGAAAGAAATAAAACAAGCTAAAAGAGATAGGAGAGATATGTCTGTTATACAAGCTGCCCAACAGTTTGAAAATAATGAGACCGATCATGCGATTGAGGTTTCAGATAGGCAACGTCGTATGGCGGTAGATAAATGTTATCCAGTGTTGCCAATTTCCCCTACAGAAAAAAATGCGGACCCTGAGAAGGATCCCTTAATGTCCCATCTGTTGAGATTACCTCCGCCCTATGCGCAGGGGGCTAATGTACCTTTTGCACTACCGCCTGCCCCGGGAGCGAATGCACCTTTATTATTAGCATCTGCCCTACCTGTTCCACCTGTTGTTCCGCCTGTCGCTCCTCAATCGGTTCCTGCACCCCCATCACAGCCTCTTCCGGAATTACCGAGCGCTCCCCTACCTTCGTCTCCCTTTGTGCCTATTACTCCCTCTTCTGCCCCGCCTAATATTCTGTCTCCTGTCCTAATGACGAATTCTTCCTCCGTTCGGAGGTGAATGGTTGATACGGTTTCTGGCCTTTTGTCCCCTCTCTTTGGGACACTTAAAATGACCCCTGTTCCTCCTCGTAGACAAACTCGTAGTCAGCTCCCAGGTCCAGATGAATGGGAAGTGCTAGATCTCCTTGCCCGAAGGTGGATCACGAATGGCCCCCAGTATAGTGTGCAAGACATTATGGTCACCTTTCAACAGTGGGAGGCACCAACGCAGAGATATTTTTTTGATACTATGTGTAACATTTTAGGTCAAGAGTCGGAGGATATGGGATTGGGACCAGCCCCTCAGGGCCTGCTAGATGTTCATGCTGAGTTTGATAAAGGGCTGATTGTGGGCGGAGAGGTTGAGGATGCGGTAAGGACGCTTGTCACATTTAGAATGATGTTTGCTTGCCGGTCTCTGTTAGACGAAAATTAAAACACTATCCTATGAGAGAGGTTCCCCCAGTGTGGAGAGAGGAGGTTGCAGCTCAGGGTGGTAATCCTCTTATACCTGCTCACTTTCAACGTATGTGGGTACACGTTCCTTGGAAACGATCTGAGGTATTGGCCCTTAAACAGTCCTTACCGGACCCCCGTAAAAATCCTGCTGGGTACTACAAGAGTTGTCCCAAACTGTTGATGCATGTATTATGAATTTGGCCGATATAGACATGCTAATGGGTAATATGGTCCCACAACCATTATGGGCTAGGATTCGGAAGGAGGACCATCCCGGGGAATTGGGGGGTGATTGGGCTGCCATACTTGCTGCGGACAGACTCCAAGTGGGTGGTGCCAAACCTGAGGCTTTAATTACAGAACTCCCAGCTAGGAGCCTTACTGAAAACTATGATGCCCCTTCTGCGAGTTAATTGGGATAAGTTAGCAGCTTGTAAGCAGAAAGCGGATGAAAGCGTCTCTGATTTCTTCACTCGTTTTGAGGAAACGTTTATTGATCATAGTGGTCAGGATATGAGCACGGAAGGTGGCCAACGACTGTTTGTAGACGTATTTGTGTCTAATTTGGTTCCGGAAATATCTAATAAATTGAAGAATTCCGAAAGTGCGTGGGCAGTATCATCTTCTGCCCAGATATTGGCTACTGCTCAGTATTATGAAAACAGGGATAAAGAGGAAAGAGAGAAAGTTGATAAAAAGACTAAAGAGCTGAAAACAAAAGTTCTTTTGCAACAAGCTTATCCCCCTCGCCCTGCCCAACGTGAATTTCAGCCACCTCAACAATTTCAGAGACAGTTGCAGAGGTCTGGGCCTTTTGTTCCCCGACCCCCACTGGGCCAAAATCAATGCGCTTACTGTAAAGAAGAAGGCCATTTAAAGTATAATTGCACGGTTTTGTTACAGCGTACGGGCGGCATTCCCGGGTCACGAGGCCGGGGTGGTTATCAGTCAGCACCCAGAGGTAGAGGACGAGGTACATCGCCTAATTACCAACGTTCCATGCCCCCTGGAAACTCCACAAATTATTTTGATCAGCCAACTGTTCAGTCTACCAACTATTATAATGATGATTATTATACCGAGTATGAGAGTCAGAATTTCCAATCTAGCTAGGACAGCCATGGACAAAGTGAGGGAGTAGTATCAGTTCCAGTGGACCAAAGTGGGCCTTATGTTGATGTTGTAGCACTAGGTGTTACAGAGCCATTCCTATTAGACACTGGTGCGACGAAGAGTTCTATAATTCACTCTAAACTCCCTGTCTATCGTTTTGTGATTGATCTCAGAGAGGTCAACAAGATTGTAGTACCTCAATTCCCTGGTGTCCCGGATATTAATGCCCTGTTGACAATGATACCCGCCTCAGCTTCCTGGTTTTCTGTCATTGACCTCAAAAATGCTTTCTTCAGCATTCCCATTGCTGAGGAAAGTAGGGATATTTTTGGCTTCTCCATAGCAGGCGGAAGCTTCCGGTTCAAGCGAGCTCCTCAAGGTTATTGCGAGAGCCCCTCCATTTATAGTCAAGCATTAAAATCACAGCTCAATACTATGTCTTTACCACCAGGGGCCACTCTCATTCAATATGTGGATGACCTGTTGGTTGCAGCAGATTCTAAGGACACTTGTAAAAAGATTACCATTTCACTGTTACGCCACTTATCTGACCACCACCACAAGGTTTCACCATCAAAATTGCAGTATTGCTGCCAAGAGGTTACCTACCTAGGTCATCTCTTGTCAAAGGAGGGACGGCGATTGACCCCAGAACGTATCCAAGCAATTGCCCAAATGCCTATTCCATGTACGCAAAAAGAGGTGTGTGCCTTTTTAGGTATTACCTCTTATTGTAGACAATGGATCCCCAATTTTTCCCTTCTGGCGAAACCCTTGTTGGCACTCACTCTTAAAGATGCACCACACCCGCTTCCATGGACTGCGGAATGTCAGAAAAGTTTCACTGTTTTACGTACTGCCTTGTGCTCTGCCCCTGTGTTAGGTACTCCTGATTACAGTAAGCCGTTCACACTCTATGTTCATGAGAAAGAAGGTTGCGCATTATCAGTTTTAACGCAACGATTTGGGGACAAGCAACGTCCCTGTGCCTATTTTTCGGCCACGTTAGATCCAGTGGCCATGGCGTTACCTAGCTGTTTGAGGGCTACAGCCTCCGCAGCCGTTTCCATTCGCCAGTCTACTGGATTGGTATTAGATAATACCCTCATTGTCATGGTACCGCATGCAGTAGACACCCTCCTAAATAGAACGAAGACTCAACACCTCACGAGTGCCCGCCTTTCGGGGTACGAATTGACGCTCTTGGCTAGCCACATTCACATTACGCGATGTAATACCTTGAACCTGGCGACATTGCTGCCAATTCCAGTAGAAAACGGTACTCAGGAGCAGCATGATTGTTTCCTCCGCACGGAGGAAGAGACAAGAGGCAGAGTTGATTTAAAGGATACTCCACTCCTGGATCCGGATGGGATCCTATGGGTGGACGGTTCTTGTTTTAAGCTTCCCAATGGTGAAACGACCTCAGCCTATGCAGTCACTACCTTGTACACCGCGGTGGAAACAGCGCGTATTATGCATAATTCAGCTCAGGCAGCTGAATTGATAGCACTGACTAGAGCTTGTGTGTTGGCTGAAAGGAAAAGGGTGAATGTGTATACTGATAGTCAGTATGCGTTTGGAGTGGCCCAAAGTTTTGGCCGCCTGTGGAAGCAAAGAGGGTTTCTCACATCCCATGGCACTAAGATACAGCATGGCCAATTGGTAAATGACCTTCTTGAATCGCTCACCTTGCCCACTCAGATAGCGATTGTGAAGTGTAGTGCACATAAGAGGATTACTGATGATGTAGGTCAAGGAAATGCTTTCGCAGACCGGATAGCGTAAGAGACGGCTAGAAACACTACAAGCCGCATGTATGTTGCGGGCTCTGCAAGATGGGTTACACAAGGAGGATGTGTGAGAATACTGTGGACAGTGTGAAAACGATCCAGGCAGAAGCCACAGAGAAAGAATTAAGTAAGTGGAAAGAGAGTATAGGAAGGTTGGATGTGACAGGGTGCTGGACAGACTTGTCAAAACATCAACGCTGGTTGTTACCAGATGCTTATGTACTCCCAGTAGTTACCATGGCACATGGTCCAGCCCACATTAGCGCTAAAGGTATATGCAAACTTCTGGCTCCGGTATGGCAGAATGTGGGGATCCCTAAATGTGCAGACAATCTGGTTAAGCATTGTATTATATGCTTGATGCATAACCCGGGGAAGGGAACACCAACACCGGCAGGTCACTTTGCTCCCCAATGTACCCTTTTGAGGTGTTGCAAATAGATTACATTCACATGGTACGATGTAACAATCTGAAGTATGTTCTTGTTGTGGTATGTGCCTTCTCCCGATGGATAGAGGCCTATCCCCTGAAAGATAATACTGCTCTATCCACGGCAAAAGTCCTTTTGAAGGAGTTTCTGCCGAGATTTGGGTTACCCAGAATTATTTGGAGTGACAACGGAAGTCAATTTGTGGGTCAGATCATGCAGAAAGTATGTACAGGCCTTGGCATAAGACAAAAGTTCCATGCAGCGAACCATCCTCAGTCAGCGGGTTTGGTAGAATGCTATAATGGCACTCTTAAGCTTAAACTCGCAAAGATACAAGCCAGCACGGGTCTTGCTTGGCCTGATGCTCTGCCCTTGGCTCTTTTATCCACTAGAACAGCCACCCATTCCCGTATGGAGCTTAGTCCTTATGAGGTTGTATTTGGTCACCCTGCAAATGTTTGGGGAGTCCCAAGGCCGAAGAAATACTCCGAGATAGAGCATCCATTGTTAATTGACTATTTGCATGATCTCACCACTAAATTACGTGTCCTTCACCAACCAACAGGTACAAGATACTTTGCCTCAGGCTTCAACTGATCCTGGTCATACCATATGACCCGGAGATTGGGTCTGCATTAAAAACTTCCAGAGGTCGAAGAACTTGGAACCTCGCTGGAGAGAACCTCGTCAAGTACTGTTAACGATGCGTACTGCAGTGAAGGTGGTGGGCAAAAAGAACTGGGTACATGGGGTACATTGCAAGAAAGTGCCCCTACCATTGCCTTATGATCGGTGGGTTCGTAAACAAATTGGCGATTCTGAAAGTGAAAGGATACCAAGATATGGACCGTTTAGCGATTCACGCCTAGACTCTGCCAGATCAGAAGGAAAAGACGACGAGGTCGCCCAAGCAGCAATAGCACCGGCATTGGAGTTGGACCCTACTGAACCACATCTCCTTTTCCCAGAACAAACTGTACCTGGTTCCCGGCGGTACGATTTGAGGCCCAGATTGAACAAGAATACCTCAGTAGTACCTCATTGACTTTGTCTTTATCCCGATTTCCACATGTTGCAGGGCCTTGATCGTAGTCTCAGAATTGTGACCCAAGGTATGGCTCTAGGCCTGTGGGACTTGTAGGAAAATAAAAAGAACTACAGACAATCACAGCTGAGTGAAGCAACCTCCCGTCACGGGCAACATTTAGAGATGGAAATGACTGTTCGAAAGGGAATGGACAAAATACAAACAACAAGCACGAAGCATTGTAAATTATTGCATAATCGTTTTATAGTGGCTTTAATAATCTTGATTTTAATGTGTATTATATTGTCTTGCATAGGATGGGGACTACATGTAATTTTTACGCAGCCTATTTCCAAAGTTACCATTGAAATGCATACACATGTCGCTCTACCCCCTCATGTTGAGTCGAGAAGGAGTGAATTCCGTAACAACACATTTGTTTCTATGCTACACCAACATCAATTGGCTACTAATGCGATCAACTGTTGGGTTTGTGGTCTTCTGCCAAGTTCAGTGAATACTGGAATACCATACATTACCCTTCCTTTTTCATTTAATGGTTCGTGTAGTGCATGGTGGGAATTGAGTGCCAGTTGGGTATTTTCTGGAGATGGTGATACCCGAGACGTAAGGAACTTGGGAGTACATCTATACCATTTATGTTGGCGGGACATAAAAAGGATATATGGGACGAATAGTGAGAAGTCAGAATATGCTGATCGCCAAACCAGATCTACGGATTTGTATTTCCTGCCCTCTAATAAAACCTCTCGAAAAGGACAAACTTTTCTAGTGGTACCTGGACAAGCACCATTCTGTATTAGGAAAGGAGGGTTAGAATATAAAGGTACAAGCAAATGCCAACATATTATGACCTTGAATGGGACAGATTGGCCTCGCATGGTTCCCTCACGTAATACATACTTTGTGTGTGGAAATAAGGCTTACAGTTCTCTACCTGGTAACTGGAGAGGCACTTGGTATATCGCTTGGTTGTTGCCCCCTACATATATAGCAGATGCCAAGCATCATTCACAGAAATTAAGGGTGGCGTCAGACCAGGATACGTCAGGACAAGAAGTCGGGGATGTCTTGAAAGGACTTCTTCCATTCTGGGGTCCAATAGCCAACAGTAGAGACATAAGACAACTAATTCGAGTTGTAGAAGCCACTGTCAATGAAACAGCTGGAGCTTTGAGTAATCTCACTGCAGAACTCGTTGCTGACCGCCTTGTCACGCTTCAGAACAGGATGGTATTAGATATTATTCTTGCTGACCGTGGGGGCGTATGCAAATTGATCGGATCTAGCCGTTGCATTTATATTCCAGACAACGCCCCTACAGTATACCAAGCCATCTCTAAGCTACATAAGATCGCTGAGTCCGTTCACCAGGATGGAGGGAATTGGTCTCTGATGGGATGGTTTGGGGGACTACTGTCTACATGGGGATGGAAGATTCTTACCTTTGTCGGATCGACTTTGGCTATTCTCTTCTCATGTTGCCTTTGCCTACAATGTGGTCCCACTATATGCGGGCTTTGCGCCACCCTGTGTGTTCCAAATCCTGTATCCCAGAAAGCAGAGAACACGAAAATAATGCTGCAACAACAGCTTGTAGATTTCATGGCTATTGAAGTCGATTCTGATTAACAACAGCCTGTGTGTTTTGGCCTGAGTAATGGCAAAAGGAGGGTCTGAGGAAATTTGATTACGGCTCCATCTTGCGTATTGACACCATTGGGATGTTGCCCTCACTCAGGCACCGACGACCTTCGTAGTGTTTCTTTCATACTCTGTACTGTAACATGTTAAACGACCTTTTCCTGTCTCTCTGAGCAAAGTACATTCTGAGACCCGGCTCGAAGCCACTAATTCCCGTGATAACCATCTATTGACCCTTGGTGATCCTTCTCTGCCTCTCCAATTGTTTTACGAATCACCACCTGCAACACGCAAACACGTCCTGTTGTAAATTAATTTAACTTAGGAATGCTCATGCCACCTGGCCTATAGGGTCAGGTAGAGAACACGACCCTAGGGAAGGAATTTCTATTACCTATTATCCTGTATCTTGTACAAAGAATGTTTGCTAGTGGATGATTTGTTTGTTTTTATTGCACTTTGAGGGGGTTGTTGCTTTAGGGGATTCAAACGCTATAAAAGACTGTGAGCCACGGATTGAAGTGGCAGTCTCCTGAGAACCTACCACTGATGTACTTCTAGGACAACTGTACCTAGCTGCAGCTAATAAATTGAAGTTCCTATGCCAACAGAGTGTTCCGTGTCTCTGTACATTTAGAAGGCGAACTCAGAAGATTTTAGGCGTACCCTGCGCCGCCAGGCCTAATTCAGCCTGGTTCTTCAAGGCATTACAGTGTTTGAGAAGCGGTCCAGACCGTCAGTAATAGCAGCATAAAATGAAGGGCCAGCCCATCAAATATTGCATTCGGAGAACTCCTATTCTCATAAACGACAGCATGAGAGCAAGGATCAGATCATCATATAGTGTATTTGGGGGTGGAATTTGAGGGAGAGAGGGACCATTAGAGAGGGAGATTAGGGCTCGGCTGCCAGATATTTTGTGAGGTGAACTCCAGATCGCACACAACATACACATAGGAGGAAGGGACATCCCCTCATCAATAATAGTGTACATGGAGGGGCCCATACTGTCAGAGATTAGCGTGTAAAAGGAGACACATGGTCCTCAGTTATTCACCTGTATAAGGGCGTCCATTATAGCCTGAGATGAAGGAGCCAGCCCTCAAATAAACTGTGTTGGCAAGGCCCAGACTCACCGATTTTTGTAGAAGGGCCAGATCCTTGGTGTTCACTCCCCTCTGGTAGAAATCACCAAATTATCTAATTTCGACCCGGCCCTACCTTATCGAAATCACGTAAACTTGTAACAAGGCGCTGAAGAATATGTGAAACGGAACCACTTCACTGAGATTACACCTGGGTGGGGTTCGATGAGTTTTACTCCGCGGAACTCAATGAAGTACCAGATAAACTCTGCAGAGCTCCACGGAGTTCTGCCAGTGGCAAAGTCTGTTAAGTCGCACTACTCGCACTGATTTTTAGCACTGGGAGTTTGTCCCGTGCTGTAAAATCAACACAAACTGCACTACACGTCGCACAAGCGGGCGCTGCTGCTTTCTGCTGATCGAGTAAACATTCTACTTGAGCTGCAGCTATCCTCAACGTTAGCGGCAGATTTCTCAACATGAGCCATCGAGACCTGCTCTGACTGCCCGCGTTGAGCGATCTCGCCAGGAGGAGGTCTAGCTCGAGATTTTTTCTCGTGGGTGCTCACCAACTTAGCATTGACGAGCTGCTCAAGAGAAAATACTCTGCTATACGTCACTTCGCTGAGTTTTCCGGAACTCCAAGCGGAGCGTGGAGTGGGCAAACTCTGCCAGCAGAGCGGAATTCTTCTCCCACCCCTGACCGAGATCACTATTCAGGGTTCAGCCCTTATCGGCCACTAGAATCACCCTGGCTTTCATGAAGTAGGGGTGGACCAGGCATACTACTGGCACGGCTGAAAAATGGGGTGATCCTGAAAACGTTTTTTAAAGATTACCTAAAAGTAAGTCATTTTTTTTTAACTTTCTGAAATAAAGGAAGGGGACCGAACGACCTCAAGATCCTACGGTCTTTCTCACCCTAACTTTTTTTTAAACCGATTTACCTTGTAGTATCATTTCTTATTCTCTTTTCTCCTGCTTCACTATTTGAAGGGAACATCTAATTCTGAATAATGTTTGGGTGCATTTTGGGGGAATTCGTCTTTCTTTTTAGAGAAGTACCATTGCATTTTTAATTACATTTTCACAATCTCCCCCTTTTTCACAGCATTAATATTTTGATATTGTCCCTGCCACATGAAGAAGTTGGAGCACTGAAGCAAGAACAGGGGTGCAAAGATTTCTAGAGTGTAGGTCTTGTTTAACAGACGGGTGCTGCCCCTATGCTATCCTTACGGGTGGGAGCTGAAGCCTTCTGCTCTCATTACAGGCTGGAGCAGAGCCCCAATGCTTTCATTACAGGCTGAAGCTGTGGCCTTCTGCTCTCATTACAGGCTGGAGGACAGGCACAATGCTGTAATTACAGGCCGGAGTCTAGCCCAGTCCCCTCATTACAGGTGGGAGTTGAGCCCAATGTTCTCCTTACAGGGAGCTGAGCCCCAGTTCCCTCCTTACAGGCTGGAGCAGAGCCCAATGCTGTCATTACAAGCTGGAGTTAAGATCTGTGCTCTCTTTACAGTATGCAGCAGAGCTCTGTGCTCTCTTTACAGCTGGCTGCTGGGGAGCTCTGCTCTCATTACAGGTGGGAGCTGAGCCCAGTGCCCTCATTACAGGTGGGAGCTGAGCGCAGTGCCCTCATTACAGGTGGGAGCTGAGCCCAGTGCCCTCATTACAGGCTGGAGCTTAGCCCCAGTTCCCTCCTTACAGGCTGGAGCTGAGATCTGTGCTCTCTTTACATGATGCAGGCGAGCCCTGTGCTCTCTTTACAGCTGGCTGCTGGGGAACTCTGCTCTCATTACAGGTGGGTGCTGAGCCCAGTGCCCTCATTACAGGTGGGAGCTGAGCCCAGTGCCCTCATTACAGGTGGGAGCTGAGCCCAATGTTCTCCTTACAGGCTGGAGTTAGCCCCAGTTCCCTCCTTACAGGCTGGAGCTGAGATCTGTGCTCTCTTTACATGATGCAGGAGAGCCCTGTGCTCTCTTTACAGCTGGCTGCTGGGGAGCTCTGCTCTCATTACAGGTGGGAGCTGAGCCCAGTGCCCTCATTACAGGTGGGAGCTGAGCCCAGTGCCCTCATTACAGGTGGGAGCTGAGCCCAGTGCCCTCATTACAGGTGGGAGCTGAGCCCAATGTTCTCCTTACAGGCTGGAGCTTAGCCCCAGTTCCCTCCTTACAGGCTGGAGCTGAGATCTGTGCTCTCTTTACATGATGCAGGCGAGCCCTGTGCTCTCTTTACAGCTGGCTGCTGGGGAATTCTGCTCTCATTACAGGTGGGTGCTGAGCCCAGTGCCCTCATTACAGGTGGGAGCTGAGCCCAGTGCCCTCATTACAGGTGGGAGCTGAGCCCAATGTTCTCCTTACAGGCTGGAGTTAGCCCCAGTTTCCTCCTTACAGGCTGGAGCCGAGATCTGTGCTCTCTTTACATGATGCAGGAGAGCCCTGTGCTCTCTTTACAGCTGGCTGCTGGGGAGCTCTGCTCTCATTACAGGTGGGAGGTGACCCCAGTGCTCTCATTACAGGTGGGAGCTGACCCCAGTGCTCTCATTACAGGTGGGAGGTGACCCCAGTGCTCTCATTACAGGCTGGAGCTGAGCCCAGTGCTCTCTTTACAGGATGAAGCAGTGCCCCAATGCTGTAATTACAGGCTGGAGCTGAACCCAGTGCTCTGATTACAGGTGGGAGCTGACCCCTGTGCTCTCATTACAGGCTGGAACTGAGCCCTGTGCTCTCATTACAGGCTGGAGGTGACCCAAGTGCTCTCATTACAGGTGGGTGGTGATTCTAGTGCTCTCATTACAGATGAGAGCTGACCCCTGTGCTCTCAATTCAGGTGGGAGGTGATCCTAGTGCTCTCGTTACAGGTGGGAGCTCAGCTGACCCCTGTGCTCTAATTGCAGGCTGGAACTGAGCCCTGTGCTCTCATTACAGGCTGGAGTTGACCCCAGTGCTCTCATTACAGGATGAAGCAGTGCCCCAATGCTGTCATTACAGGCTGTAGCTGAACCCAGTGCTCTCATTACAGGTGGGAGCTGACCGCTGTGCTCTCATTACAGGCTGGAACTGAGCCCTGTGCTCTCATTACAGGCTCGAGCTGACCCATGTGCTCTCATTACAGGCTGGAACTGAGCCCTGTGCTGTCATTACAGGCTGGAGCTAACCCCAGTGCTCTCATTACAGGTGGGAGCTGACCCCTGTGCTCTCATTACAGGTGGGAGCTGACCCCTGTGCTCTCATTACAGGTGGGAGCTGACCCCAGTGCTCTCATTACAGGTGGGAGCTGACCCCTGTGCTCTCATTACAGGTGGGAGCTGACCCCTGTGCTCTCATTACAGCTGACCCCTGTGCTCTCATTACAGGTGGGAGGTGATCCCATTGCTCTCATTACAGGCTGCAGCGTCCCTCCAGTGCTCTCATTACAGGCTGCAGCGGGCCTTCAGTGCTCTCATTACAGGCTGCATTTGGCCTCCAGTGCTCTCATTACATGCTGCAGCGGGCCTCCAGTGCTCTCATTACAGGCTGCAGCGGGCCTCCAGTGCTCTCATCACAAGTGGAAGCCGAGGCCTTGCAGATCCTTCGCGGTAGGTGCCGGAGAGGAGGCCTCCTCACACTCATCATGGGGCCGCCCCAGCACCCTGACTGCAAACGGGTTGCCTGCCCCCTCTTGGGCCGATATGGAGGCCTACAGTTAGGGTGAGCGAAGTGCGCCAGAGGGTGGGAGTGGGTGCTGGTCACTTCGACGCACACCCCTCCCCCCGGTATCCTGCCCCTTCCTCCTCATTAGCTGGACTGGCCTCTTCGGGCAGATGTTTACCGTCGCCTTTTCTTGGGCCGGGAGGTCGCATACCTTTGAGCTGGGAAGCGGCTGAGGGAGCCGGGCAGAGGGCCCAGACTGGGGAGAGGCGGCTCAGGGTGGCTCTAAACTCTCCTCAGCCTCCCTCGCTTAAACTGGCGTTGTAAACTCTGCAGTCTGGATTTCTCATTTGAGGAGGGGCGCGGAGCTTTCAACTCGGACAGTCCAAGGGAAGGACAGCTGTACTTCCACTCTGCGGCAGGGATGAGAGAAAGACAGAGTGCACAGCTGACCTACCCATACATACAGATGGTGTGAGGGTCTGAGGCCTGGACACAGATGATGTGAGGGTCTCAGACCTAGCTACAGAGGGTGTGGGGGGGTCTCATACCTAGATGCATTGGATGTGAGTGTCTCAGACCTGGACACAGATGGTGTGAGGGTCTCAGACCTCGATAGAGAGGGTGTGAGGGTCTCAGACCTGGACACAGATGGTGTGAGGGTCTCAGGCCTATATACAGAGGGTGTGGGGGTCTCAGACCTGGACACAGATAGTGTGGGGTCTCAGACCTATGTACAAAGGGTGTGAAGGTCTCAGACCTGGACATATATGGTGTGAGGGTCTCAGACCTAGATACAGAGGGTGTAAGGGTATCAGACCTAGATACAAAGGGTGTGGGGGTCTCAGACCTGGACACAGATGATGTGAGAGTCTCAGGCCTAGATACAGAGGGCGTGGGGATCTCAGACCTGGACAGAGATGGTGTGAGGGTCTCAGGCCTATATATACAGACGGTGTGGGGGTCTCAGACCTGGACACAGATAGTTTGGGGTCTCAGACCTATGTACAAAGGGTGTGAAGGTCTCAGACCTGGACACATATGGTGTGAGGGTCTCAGACCTAGATACAGAGGGTGTAAGGGTATCAGACCTAGATACCAAGGGTGTGGGGGTCTCAGACCTGGACACAGATGATGTGAGAGTCTCAGGCCTAGATACAGAGGGCGTGGGGATCTCAGACCTGGACACAGATGGCTTGAGGGTCTCAGACCTAGATACAGGGGGTTTGGGGGTTTCAGACCTAGGTACAGATGATGTGAGAGGCCCAGGTCTGTAAACACAGCATGTCTGGAATTCTTGCAAGGATACACAGGTCGTGAGGGTCCCATGCCAGTATTGAGGAGGTGAGGCTCATAGACCTCGATACGCGTTACAACAAACAAATGATGGACGGAATGCTGACAATGCAGACATTCTCCCCCAGTCAAGAGATCTGGGTTAAATCCATCGTTCTTTTGCCCACTACGCCACCCCAGTTCAGATATGGCCATATGCAAATCAGTCTTGACCCTGTGCCTCATGGGAACAGTCCAGCCCGAACTGCTAAGCCATGTCTTCCCTGGACCGGAATCAAGCATCCTAGGACCGGTTTCTGGCTATCAGCCGTCATCAGCCAGGATAGCTTGACTCCAGTGGCGTAGTGAGCACGGGTCCCACGTCTGGGAATACCCATCCCACTTAGGGCGAAAAGCGTTACAACAAACAAATGATGGACGGAATGCTGACAATGCAGACATTCTCCCCCAGTCAAGAGATCTGGGTTAAATCCATCGTTCTTTTGCCCACTACGCCACCCCAGTTCAGACATGGCCATATGCAAATCAGTCTTGACCCTGTGCCTCATGGGAACAGTCCAGCCCGAACTGCCAAGCCATGTCTTCCCTGGACCGGAATCAAGCATCCTAGGACCGGTTTCTGGCTATCAGCCGTCATCAGCCAGGATAGCTTGACTCCAGTGGCGTAGTGAGCACGGGTCCCACGTCTGGGAATACCCATCCCACTTAGGGCGAAAAGCGTTACAACAAACAAATGATGGACGGAATGCTGACAATGCAGACATTCTCCCCCAGTCAAGAGATCTGGGTTAAATCCATCGTTCTTTTGCCCACTACGCCACCCCAGTTCAGACATGGCCATATGCAAATCAGTCTTGACCCTGTGCCTCATGGGAACAGTCCAGCCCGAACTGCCAAGCCATGTCTTCCCTGGACCGGAATCAAGCATCCTGGGACCGGTTTCTGGCTATCAGCCGTCATCAGCCAGGATAGCTTGACTCCAGTGGCGTAGTGAGCACGGGTCCCACGTCTCGGAATACCCATCCCACTTAGGGCGAAAAGCGTTACAACAAACAAATGATGGACGGAATGCTGACAATGCAGACATTCTCCCCCAGTCAAGAGATCTGGGTTAAATCCATAGTTCTTTTGCCCACTACGCCACCCCAGTTCAGACATGGCCATATGCAAATCAGTCTTGACCCTGTGCCTCATGGGAACAGTCCAGCCCGAACTGCCAAGCCATGTCTTCCCTGGACCGGAATCAAGCATCCTAGGACCGGTTTTTGGCTATCAGCCGTCATCAGCCAGGATAGCTTGACTCCAGTGGCGTAGTGAGCACGGGTCCCACGTCTGGGAATACCCATCCCACTTAGGGCGAAAAGCGTTACAACGAACAAATGATGGACGGAATGCTGACAATGCAGACATTCTCCCCCAGTCAAGAGATCTGGGTTAAATCCATCGTTCTTTTGCCCACTACGCCACCCCAGTTCAGACATGGCCATATGCAAATCAGTCTTGACCCTGTGCCTCATGGGAACAGTCCAGCCCGAACTGCCAAGCCATGTCTTCCCTGGACCGGAATCAAGCATCCTAGGACCGGTTTCTGGCTATCAGCCGTCATCAGCCAGGATAGCTTGACTCCAGTGGCGTAGTGAGCACGGGTCCCACGTCTGGGAATACCCATCCCACTTAGAGCGAAAAGCGTTACAACAAACAAATGATGGACGGAATGCTGACAATGCAGACATTCTCCCCCAGTCAAGAGATCTGGGTTAAATCCATCGTTCTTTTGCCCACTACGCCACCCCAGTTCAGACATGGCCATATGCAAATCAGTCTTGACCCTGTGCCTCATGGGAACAGTCCAGCCCGAACTGCCAAGCCATGTCTTCCCCGGACCGGAATCAAGCATCCTAGGACCGGTTTCTGGCTATCAGCCGTCATCAGCCAGGATAGCTTGACTCCAGTGGCGTAGTGAGCACGGGTCCCACGTCTGGGAATACCCATCCCACTTAGGGCGAAAAGCGTTACAACAAACAAATGATGGACGGAATGCTGACAATGCAGACATTCTCCCCCAGTCAAGAGATCTGGGTTAAATCCATCGTTCTTTTGCCCACTACGCCACCCCAGTTCAGACATGGCCATATGCAAATCAGTCTTGACCCTGTGCCTCATGGGAACAGTCCAGCCCGAACTGCCAAGCCATGTCTTCCCTGGACCGGAATCAAGCATCCTAGGACCGGTTTCTGGCTATCAGCCGTCATCAGCCAGGATAGCTTGACTCCAGTGGCGTAGTGAGCACGGGTCCCACGTCTGGGAATACCCATCCCACTTAGGGCGAAAAGCGTTACAACAAACAAATGATGGACGGAATGCTGACAATGCAGACATTCTCCCCCAGTCAAGAGATCTGGGTTAAATCCATCGTTCTTTTGCCCACTACGCCACCCCAGTTCAGACATGGCCATATGCAAATCAGTCTTGACCCTGTGCCTCATGGGAACAGTCCAGCCCGAACTGCCAAGCCATGTCTTCCCTGGACCGGAATCAAGCATCCTAGGACCGGTTTCTGGCTATCAGCCGTCATCAGCCAGGATAGCTTGACTCCAGTGGCGTAGTGAGCACGGGTCCCACGTCTGGGAATACCCATCCGACTTAGGGCGAAAAGCGTTACAACAAACAAATGATGGACGGAATGCTGACAATGCAGACATTCTCCCCCAGTCAAGAGATCTGGGTTAAATCCATCGTTCTTTTGCCCACTACGCCACCCCAGTTCAGACATGGCCATATGCAAATCAGTCTTGACCCTGTGCCTCATGGGAACAGTCCAGCCCGAACTGCCAAGCCATGTCTTCTCTGGACCGGAATCAAGCATCCTAGGACCGGTTTCTGGCTATCAGCCGTCATCAGCCAGGATAGCTTGACTCCAGTGGCGTAGTGAGCACGGGTCCCACGTCTGGGAATACCCATCCCACTTAGGGCGAAAAGCGTTACAACAAACAAATGATGGACGGAATGCTGACAATGCAGACATTCTCCCCCAGTCAAGAGATCTGGGTTAAATCCATCGTTCTTTTGCCCACTACGCCACCCCAGTTCAGACATGGCCATATGCAAATCAGTCTTGACCCTGTGCCTCATGGGAACAGTCCAGCCCGAACTGCCAAGCCATGTCTTCCCTGGACCGGAATCAAGCATCCTAGGACCGGTTTCTGGCTATCAGCCGTCATCAGCCATGTCTAAACTGGGGTGGTGTAGTGGGCAAAAGAACGATGGATTTAACCCAGATCTCTTGACTGGGGGAGAATGTATGCATTGTCAGCATTCCGTCCATCATTTGTTTGTTGTAACGCTTTTCGCCCTAAGTGGGATGGGTATTCCCAGACGTGGGACCCGTGCTCACTACGCCACTGGAGTCAAGCTATCCTGGCTGATGACGGCTGATAGCCAGAAACCGGTCCTAGGATGCTTGATTCCGGTCCAGGGAAGACATGGCTTGGCAGTTCGGGCTGGACTGTTCCCATGAGGCACAGGGTCAAGACTGATTCGCATATGGCCATGTCTAAACTGGGGTGGTGTAGTGGGCAAAAGAACGATGGATTTAACCCAGATCTCTTGACTGGGGGAGAATGTATGCATTGTCAGCATTCCGTCCATCATTTGTTTGTTGTAACGCTTTTCGCCCTAAGTGGGATGGGTATTCCCAGACGTGGGACCCGTGCTCACTACGCCACTGGAGTCAAGCTATCCTGGCTGATGACGGCTGATAGCCAGAAACCGGTCCTAGGATGCTTGATTCCGGTCCAGGGAAGACATGGCTTGGCAGTTCGGGCTGGACTGTTGCCATGAGGCACAGGGTCAAGACTGATTTGCATATGGCCATGTCTAAACTGGGATGGTGTAGTGGGCAAAAGAACGATGGATTTAACCCAGATCTCTTGACTGGGGGAGAATGTATGCACTGTCAGCATTCCGTCCATCATTTGTTTGTTGTAACGCTTTTCGCCCTAAGTGGGATGGGTATTCCCAGACGTGGGACCCGTGCTCACTACTCCACTGGAGTCAAGCTATCCTGGCTGATGACGGCTGATAGCCAGAAACCGGTCCTAGGATGCTTGATTCCGGTCCAGGGAAGACATGGCTTGGCAGTTCGGGCTGGACTGCTCCCATGAGGCACAGGGTCAAGACTGATTTGCATATGGCCATGTCTAAACTGGGGTGGTGTAGTGGGCAAAAGAACGATGGATTTAACCCAGATCTCTTGACTGGGGGAGAATGTATGCATTGTCAGCATTCCGTCCATCATTTGTTTGTTGTAACGCTTTTCGCCCTAAGTGGGATGGGTATTCCCAGACGTGGGACCCGTGCTCACTACGCCACTGGAGTCAAGCTATCCTGGCTGATGACGGCTGATAGCCAGAAACCGGTCCTAGGATGCTTGATTCCGGTCCAGGGAAGACATGGCTTGGCAGTTCCGGCTGGACTGTTCCCATGAGGCACAGGGTCAAGACTGATTCGCATATGGCCATGTCTAAACTGGGGTGGTGTAGTGGGCAAAAGAACGATGGATTTAACCCAGATCTCTTGACTGGGGGAGAATGTATGCATTGTCAGCATTCCGTCCATCATTTGTTTGTTGTAACGCTTTTCGCCCTAAGTGGGATGGGTATTCCCAGACGTGGGACCCGTGCTCACTACGCCACTGGAGTCAAGCTATCCTGGCTGATGACGGCTGATAGCCAGAAACCGGTCCTAGGATGCTTGATTCCAGTCCAGGGAAGACATGGCTTGGCAGTTCGGGCTGGACTGTTCCCATGAGGCACAGGGTCAAGACTGATTTGCATATGGCCATGTCTAAACTGGGGTGGTGTAGTGGGTAAAAGAACGATGGATTTAACCCAGATCTCTTGACTGGGGGAGAATGTATGCATTGTCAGCATTCCGTCCATCATTTGTTTGTTGTAACATAGACCTCGATACAGCAGGTGTATGGGCTCTAGACCTAACTGCAGAGGGGGTGAGACCCCTGGCCTGTAAACACAGGGAATGCAGAATTCCTGCCTGCATACAGAAATTGTGAGGACTCCAGTCCTGTACATAGAGGACCTGAGGCCCTGTGACCCTAGTCCTCAGTGCAGAAGAGGTCATGGTCCTGTACCTCGAAACAGAGAATCAGAGGGCCCAAAACTTAGATACAGATTGTGTGAGGGTCTCAGACATGGTAGAGGGTTTGATGGCCCTGTGTCTGTATACAGAGGCAGGGTGGATGTCTTCGGATTGGAAATCGAAGTGTGAGGGCCAACTAGAACAAAGGTGTTACGGTCCAAGGCCTGGATATGGAAGGCCTTATTTACAATATTTTGCCATGGGCATCGCCGCAAGCCTTTCTGCTGCGCTGCCCTACAGCAAAAGAAAAGGGCAGGAATGTGCGGTGTCTATCAGATACGGTGCATTCCTGTCCTTCCCTGCGCTCAGTTGGCTTCCCTGCGCCAACGCAGGCATACTTGCATCAGTGTGTCTGCATTGTGGGAATTATTGTTTTTGTACAGGAAGGGACACCTTCTTGCACAACATCTCTTAATGGAGGCGATTTCCTCCTTCTATGTGTGTTGCTAAATGCAGCACACATAGAAGGATGAAAAAACGAGGATAAATAAAGTTATTTCTCCTCGCTGCGCCTTCCATACGCCTCCCTGGGGAGGTATAGGCTTTTGACGCATTCCCAGGTTTACAGAACGTTGTAAATCTGGGAATGTGTCAAATGCCATGGGTGTTATGTGGGCCACAGTAACATCCATGGCACGCCTCCACTTGCGCTGCGTTGCCTCACACCGTACCTACAAGGCCATGAAAATTCACACCTGGCGGCTTCACATGGCTATGTAGATATGGCTCTGCAGTGTGCGCCACTGAGCGTCATTAAAAGCGACGTTCCGCTGGTGCAGGGACCTTATAAATGAGGCCCGGAGTGTGTGAGGGCCCAGGCTCATAAACAGAGAAATGTGTGAGATCTTTACCACGATACCAGGGGTGTAGCTTCCATTGATGCAACAGCTGCAGTGGCAACGGGGTCCAGAGGCCTGAATGCCAACTGAATCCTGATTAGTGTTGTCTTTTACAATTCGAATAGCAGCTTCAGTGGCTAATAGCCTTCCTTGTAGTAGGCCCGTGGCACACTGGCCACGCCACTGCTTGTCACAGAGGGTGAAAGAGTCACAGGCCTGTGTGCAGAGGGTGTGAGATTCTCATATCTGAATACAGAGGGAGTGAGGGCACCGAGGACCAGGACACAGGGTGTGAGGAGGGACCCCAGGCCTGAATGCTGCGGGCGGGCCCCAGAACCGGACTCCATGCCTGGATGCTGCGGGCCGCAGAACTGGACCCCATGCCTGAAGACGAGAGCCCAAGGCTTCAACACAGGTGTGAGGTCTCCGCCGCTCGCAGACGGGGCTCCGCACCGAGGGAGGGGCCGCGCCTTTCTTTTGTTTTCGGCCGCTGTTTATTTTTTCGCTGCTGCGCGTCCAGAATTTCCTGCCAATTGTTCAAAAAGCCGGTCCCGCCCTTCCCGTGGCGGAGGCACGTGCAGAATCACGCCCTCTCCCGCTGGAATTCCATGCTTGGGAAGAGCTGTCGAAAATAATGGGATTATAGACTCCCCCAGCCCTCAGTCATTACTCATTCCGTGCCACCAGACACCCCCTCCATCAGTGTCCTTCCACTGCTCACCCCGTCCCCTCACCCCCAGCTGTCGGATACCAGTCAAGGCTGCCACATTTGCAGTTTGTTTACACGTGCCCTTGCCACGTACGAGCTGTGTTTATGTGTGGGATTTCATGTGGCCATGCTGAGTGACTATCGCCGACGCTCAAGCTGCCATTAATAGTTCTTGGACACATCTCACAAAGTGTCAAGTACAGGACCCCAGTACAGCTTCCACGTGCACATAAATGTTCCCAATAGCAGCCATTTCAATACATTTAGAGCAGGATCACTGAAAATATGTAATTTTGTGGCTGCAGCGTTTTTCGCATGGTTATGAATTTGCTGCATTTGCCTCATAATTTATCATCTGCTGCATAATCGGCGGATATTAATAAAAACATGTTTACCTTCTAGCTCAAACTGATGAAAAGTTACTACAACATGGTGACACCTGTTACAGCGCAGTGAAAGGTCCTTTCTAAGGGTCACTGGCCGCCTTTCTGTTGGTTTTTGCAGTATTTGGATGTTAAACTGATACTAATGAGGTGAAACCTTTGACCAAAAAGTGTTAACCTGAGAAAAAATGTCAACATAAAGGAATACTATCACAAAATGTGTGCATTATGCCACATAATTTGGCTTTTCTTTCCACATAATTATGGTAATCCTGCTGCATAATTTGGTCCTCCCCTGCCGCATAATTCCAGTGGCCGTGGTATCAGAGTTTAAGACTTATATAGATGGTTTGATGCAGAGCCCAGACGTCCAATCACCAGCACCAAAAGCGCAGAGCCTTCGAGGCAGGACCGGATGTGGCGTCAACATCCCCTCAAACACAGTACACACAGGCATTCAGTACCTTGTTAACCCACCTCTAAGCACTCCACCCGCTACACTCATCCTCCTTCAGACCGAGCACTTTAAACTCGGTATAGGCAGTTTTCCATGTCCTGGCATATGGCTGCCAGCTGACCCCATGCCAAATGTGAAAGCTCCTGCTAGGACTGCCTTTTCTTAATAACAACACTTTTTCTGGCACTAGTAAGTCCACACATTTGTACCTATAAAGAGACCACTGAAATTGCAAACTGCAGACTGCAAAATACTATTGGCTTCAAAGGCAGGACTGTGCTACACAAGTCTCGCATGGCAAGGTTGTGTTTTGTATTTCTGACAGCACATCCCTCTGGCCCCTTCTTCCATCTCCAAACCCACTACCCCATCAAACTCCTCCAACACTCTACAGTCAAACTTGCCATTAGGCTGCACAGCACTCGTGTAAGGGTAGATCTGCACAGAGATGCCATAAACATAAGACCAGTAAAATAAGAAAGTATAGTCTCATAACACAGTAAGAAGGGATTTCAGGCTGATCTTTACAAAGGGTAAAAACGTAATTTTTCCAAAAAAATATACATGGGAATTAGTGCCCTGCTCCAGGGTCTCCCAGACTCAGCATTGACACCCCTTAAGGCAGGTGTCTTAGCAGCACTCCAGCTACCTGTCAGTAGCTCTCCTGTGTGCAGCCCAACCTGGCAATTAATATACAAAGTTTTGCCTGGTTGAGTTATTGTATATATGCCAAAATTAAAAGCATGTATGCAAGACGAAAATGTGTGTATTTGTAGCCCTGAGAAGCTGACGTTTGGATAAAATGGTAGATTGTTTCAAAATGTATTAGAAGCTATTACTTGATTTGGATACTTTTATTGCATCTTTGGCTTTTATCTAATACCCATGTATAGTCACTTAAAATTGTTAAAGCCTTTATTACATGCTGCTGGAAACCCTGCCTAATGCACTGATGTGATCACTACTGACAGTCTTGGACTGGGTGGTCGCTATTACATAGGGGTGGCCGGAATTTGCGTAGTCGCGCTATGCAAAGCTCCGCAAAATGGTGGAAAATCTCCGCCAACACGCAGAAATTCCATGAACACGCACAATTGCATGTTTGCGATGCTTTTTTCCTGTTCGTGATCGCTGTTTGCGTGCTTGGGGGGAAATATCTCGCGAACATGCATTTTGAGAATTCGAACAAGCAAAAAATTCCGTCACGGAACGCAGAATTTTGGGCAATTTCGCATTCTCCGCAGAACAGGAAATTACCCAAATTCAGCAAATTCCGCGACCGGAACGGAATTTACTGCCCAGGCCTAACTAATATTAGTAGCTTGGAATGATTTTCATTGAACATAAATAGCTCTTATTACAGAGTAGGTTGGCGACCCCAGCCTTGAGGGTATCCCACATGCCGCAGCATGTCTCACCCAGGGCCGGACGAAATAAGATCAAATCACCCTCATCCTAATGGAACTCCACTGGCTACCATTCGCCGGGCCAAACCATCTTCAAAACCAGCTGTATCATTTATAAACTGTCACAAAAAGCACTCTGCTTATCCTGACAAGAGTCTCCATCTCTGGTAACTCTTGGCCACCAGAGATGGACACCATCAGACTGCAGACTAAGAAGTGTAAACAATATCAAAACAATGCAAGCAGCCTTTCCAATTTAGGCACCAAGGATCGGAATCAACATCCGTTTCCATAACGACCACCCCAGTGCTTGCCCAGTTTAGCAATGAGTTGAAGCCTCACCTCTCTAAACAACACCACATCACAAGGGAGTAACAAAGTAATAACCAGATGCCTGTCCTGTGCAGAATGTATCCTTGCCTCTGGCCCTGCACGGGGCTCCGCTGCTTTTTCGACTAAGGTTGCGCTATATAAAATACCACATATGTACATACATATCTTTTCACTTTGATAGGCTCATTGACGTGAATTTTAAAACAAAACTGTAAATGTTTTTAGCCCCACTTTTGTACACTGCTCCTTACTAAGACAGGACTGTGTAGTATGAGTAAAGATGCCAAGATACTCCACATGTCAATTTTTTTGGTCTCGCCTGACCCAGCGCATGCGCTGGTCTGGCGAGACATATTGAGAGGAATCCAAAAGAGTGCTACCAGGCCAGCCTAGAGCCACAGTGTATGCGCTTTACCGCGATTACTTTCGGTTTCGCGGCCGGTTATTTGATCGTGATCGCGATCAATTTCGCGGCCGCAGGGCTGCTTTGCATAGCCAATAGGTCTCGCTTTTGGGACCTTATAAGTATTTAGTTATGCAACTGTTGCATGGCTAAACACTTATAAGGTCCCAAAGGCGAGACCTATTGGCTATGCCAATGCTTGTTTGTTATTGCCAACTGCACTTACATGCTCGGACTTTGGAGCTCATTCTGATTAAAATGATTTCAAATCCCACGTATGTGTATAGGTGTGCTGACTAAAAAGCCAGGACTTGCTCAGTCACACATTATAAGACGCAACTTGACAGCAAGTGAATTTGCGTATCATTTTTGAACCCCAATGAAAAACTATACTGTTCTTTGACTTTTTCTAGTTGATCCAAGATCCATGGCTTATCAGCCCTAGGAAACACAAAAGGCAAGCCGAGAGTTGTAGGCGAACGGGACTCTGTCTCCCTAAACAAAGCTATATAGAAAATGAAGCTAATAGCTTTCGTACTAGCACCGAATTGGTGGCTGCAGTCTGAGATTGTCTCAGTCCACTGAGTGGCTGAAGGAGACCTGTTGGCAGGCGCTTCAATGCCCGACAGAGCAGCAGATGTCCATTCTGTATGGTGAGCCAGTCTGCTCCTATGCCTGGCTCTGCTAGTGTTGAAGGCACTGCTCACCCATATCTCTACTGATAATACCAGTTGCTGCTTGGCACCGGTGGATACGATGACGCTTGCTGGACGTTTTACCATCTCCTGCTGATGCACTCATTTGATGCTAATACTTTCCTGCAATTCAGCTCTAGGTTGGCAGTTGAGAACTGCAAGCACCTGGCGTGCACATGTTGTGCTGCCCAATCCACTGCCCACTGAAGACGGTAACATATGTCTGAAGGGAGATTTGCCCTCCAACTTCGCTTCGCCAGGTACATCAACTGTGTCTCAAAGTGTGGCATATTCAGGTGAGCAGGGGGAAATGAACGTGAAAAAATGAGTCGGACATCTTAGAGCCGATAGGACATGCCTTCATGGCCCCGTCAGATCTCAAGAAAACTGAGCGACGATCATCGGCCATTTGAAAGGTGGGCAGCCCCTTCACTGTCAACAACTGAATCTGCCATTACAAACACAGGGGCAACAGCATGTCCCAGATGACTGCAAGCGCCGCTTACTGGCTTAGATGCTATCATAGATGTAGTCGACCAAACTTGCCACCTGTGCTAAACAAATGGAAACGTCTGAAAGACTGATTCTGTCTGACCTTCTGGAAGCTTTGTAGTCGATAGTAGCTGTTTACTTTTATGGGCCAATGGAATCTGGGAACTACCTGCTTGTTCTCATTGACGAACATTCACGATTCCCCCTTGTGCGGCAAGTCTCATCTACTTTCAGTCCCATCTGCTTATAGTGCTGCCCCGTCTTGATGATCTATTTGCAGCAGCGAAGCAACCCAAGTTGGAGCTAAGTGGCAACAATGGAAGACTCAGTGTGTAGGCGCACAACAGCTACACCATGCATGTGATATCCGTCGACAGTATGCATGTGATAGTCATAGTGCATCCTAGAACTTAATTCAGCTTGCCAATCACAGAAGTTTATCATGGGCTCCTGTACAGATGCAGGCTCTAAAAGTGGTCCCTACGATTGAAATGCACTGCATAAACTACTTAATTTAAGGAGGACATTTAAGCTACAGTTAAACAGGGAGCGCTGATGGACTGAATTAAGGAGGAATTCAAAAATCTCCAGACCGTGCTCATCAGGTCCTCTGATTGGACTGTGTCCATCATATACAGCTACACCTCCTCCCTCGAATTATGAGAGGCTCATAATGTATAGGGTCCATAGACTATATAAATTTTATTAAGTTTTTTCTCTTGTCTTAAAGATCATAGGACTTGTGCATTTCATCCACGTTCTGATCACCGTGAAGGTGTTTCACGGCACCATTTGCTACACAAAGATTTTTATTTCATATTGTACATATATGTTTGTGCTCTAAACAAGAATGTTTTTTCAATAACAGAGTCATCAATGTATAAACATCTTTCAGAAGAAGCATGGACAAAGCCAATAGATCTCACCATTTCGACCTACTGGCTTTACCAATGGTTTTTGCTGATGTTGAAGAAATGCTTTTTGCTGATGTTGCAACACTGGGAAAAAATTAAGAAAGAAAAAAAAAGTGCAATGACTAGTACGCACACGTGTGTCGTGAAACATTCACGTTATGATGCTAAGGCTGGCCAATGTTATGAAGTATGTACTCCCATGTGTCTTGATGCATGTGCACGCATACGTCATGATGCAGCCACCATTTTGTTTATTTATTTTTATTTACCCTTCCAAGATGGCAGATGCCAATCTTGGAACAGAAAATAAAATAATATTTATAATGTGTGCAAAAGCGTACGTGAAAAAAGGAACTGTATTGTAGCAAATGGCAGCTGTTGAGCCCTCAAAAAATATTTAAATATATATTTTGGTCTAAAGGACGAAACTGAAGGGGCAGGGTGGGGCAGCAATGGAGGAGTGCTTCAGGAAAAAAAGTAAATGCAGAGTTGGGTGGAAAGCAATGAAGAGTGGAAAGGAGTTGTAGAGCAATAGAGGAGTTTGAGATGGGAACATGAAAAGAAAAGCAAAAAAAAAAAAATCCCAAGGAGGAATGGGGGAAGCAATGGGCAAGCTCAGTGTTGGGAGCAACACAAAGCAATTGGCGCTGGTATTAGAGGGGTCAAACACACAAAAGAGAGAGAGCAAGAAAACAAATGCACTCTCATGGAATTCTGAAAAAAGTCGTTCCTTGAAAGTGAGCAGTGGAAGGATACCAGTCATCCAGTCAAAAGGATGGCAAAAAAGCCATGCTCCAGGGGAGGGAAAAATACAAGAAAAGGAAAGCCACTGAATAATAAGCACGCAAATGAGAGTGACATGAAAGCCAACCAATGGTAAGCAATGAGTTGGCTCTAAGACTCTGTAAATTATTGGTATGGTCTACAAGAAGTCTTTCGACAACAGAAAGCTAAAAACTGTCTGTAGATGAGATCTAAAAAGGTAAGAAGCATATTGAATAAGTTACTTACCTTTGCTAATGCCCTTTCTGATAGAGAATCTACCTAACCACAGATTCCTCACCTTGAGAAGTCCTTAAAACTGCACAATCAACTCAGGAGCCTCTGCTCCCTTTAACAAGGCCGTAACCGACGTGCATGTGGGAACCTAGTTTAAACCACAATCTTGCTTTGCTTTGCCATTCATAGCACCAGAGAAACCGACGAAAAGTTGATTGTACTGTCGGTAGTCTCTGGTTCGGACCACATAAAAGCAAAGCGTCCGTTTGGGGTCCAGGCGAGGAAGCTGTTCTTTCCTTCTTGAAGGGGTGAAGCGGTGCATAGAAAGAACGCCGGATGATTCCTGGAGTTTGCTTACTCACCTGCCCAATGTTATGGCAATGAGGAATGCTGGCTTGATGGTAAGAAGACCAAGAGAGCAACTGTGCATGGGTTCAAAGGAAGTGCACTTCAAGTAAGTAAGTATCAAACTAAGGTTCCCCTTCTGCATTACAAATGGAGGTGAGGGAAGATATGGACCAGCCCCTTCAAAAATGCAACAGAACAGATGACTTGAAGAGGCATGGCTGGTCTGGTTAATGCAGGAAGACCAAAAGGAGCAAGAGAGAACCTCCAACTGTTGCAACAGCTTTACCTTGCTGGGCCAATGACAAACAGAACAGAACAACTTCCCATAACTGTGCTTTCAGGGATTGTATCTCTTGGGTTGAGCACCAGACAACAAACTTCTCCCAGCGTCCTGCATAAATAGATTTGGTTGAT
Organism: Triturus cristatus; assembly: GCF_964204655.1. NCBI lineage: Eukaryota > Metazoa > Chordata > Amphibia > Caudata > Salamandridae > Triturus > Triturus cristatus. The sequence goes on along the minus strand of NC_140586.1, from coordinate 237,483,069 downwards.
GGATGCCTGGCTGCCAAGTTGGCACCAACCACTTTGGGAGGAAGATTAAAATCCATCAACTGTTGCTGCTCAATCTCCATGCATGGGCGTGTAGGCACGGGGGCAGAACCTGGCCCTGCTGCTGGGACAGGAGGTTCTACAAAGTGGGAAGTCGGATCAGAGGACAAATGCTATTGGGCAGAAGTTCCAGTTACCACACTCTCCCCATCTAGTCCGTAGCCACTAGGATGACTTGTGCCCAGCTACCCCTGACTTTTCCAGTAGTCTGGGCAGGATAGGGAGGGGTGGAAAGGCATACAAGAGTCCCAACCTGCTGGTCTATGCCTCACCTAGAGAAGACTGCCTTGGAAAGTCTAACATGCAAAAGTTTGGACACTGCATTGGGGAAAAGATGGAGCCAAGTTTTTCCCCACTGATGGAAGCTACCCTGTGCCACCTCTGAGTGTAAATTCCATTTGTCTTCTGTTAAGCGACGGTGGTTGAGTTTGTCTGCCCTGGTGTTCAAAGATCCCTACACAGCCCTGTTTGTTGCAGTACCTCATGGCGGTTGCGGTGTTTGTGAGCAGCTGTACCTGTTCACCCTTGATGGTCGGAACAAACGCCTTCAGTGTCAAGCAAATTGCTCATAACTCTAACAAACTGTTGTGAAGGTGAGCTTTCACGGAGTCCTTTGATCTCCACCTCTCCGAGGTGACCTTTCCAACTCAGTGACGATGCATCCGTCATGACCGTTAGTTCTGGGTGAGGTAGGGAGAGTTGTCTCCCACTGTGCAATTGTGGGCTGCTCCACAGTCTCCTTCAACACCTGAATGGAACCTGTCAAACTGCCTTTGTGATAAGCCTACTGAGTCTTCAGATCCCACTGCAGATCCCGCATGTGTCACCTGGCGTGGTCCACACGCAGGATACAGGAGGCCAAGAGGCCTTGGAACCGACCTCACAGAGAATCAGGCTGCAGGTTGAAACACTGGGATCATAGACTGAAGGTCCTGGATTTGTTTGTTTATGCAGGATGGGTCCGATGAAGAGGAGCCATTGTGAAGGATTCAGGTGAGACTTTGGCACGTTGCTGGAAAACCCGCAAGAATGCTAACAGGTCAGCTGTCATCTGGAGGTAGGTTACAACTCTTTGAGGCTCACCCATCTTCAGATGGCAGTTGTTGAGATTAAGGAAGACTAGTATTCCCAACCTACGCTGATAGGTTGTAACCACCACCATTACCTTTGTGAAAAACGAGGTGCACTGGCAAGGCCAAAAGGATGGATGAAGAAAATGTGTGTACTGTAAATCCAACATAAACATCCAAGGGCAAATTTACAAGCCCCTAATGCCAGATTTGCGCCGCCGTTGCGTGACTTTTGTGATGCAACGTTGGCGCAAAGCCAGCGCCATGCTGCGGGCTATTTACTACGTGACGCATCTAGGGAGATGCGTCACGTTGTAAAGCCCTGCGCCATATGTGGGCGTTCCTGCTCGGGGGGGGGAGGGCGTACCGGCGCAGGAACCCCTCTGAGAAGTGGCTGAGTGAAATCTACAAGATTTCACTCAGTCACTTTTCCGGCCATGCTGCGCCAAAACCCTGCGCCTGCTTGAAACAGGCGTAAGGATTGACGCAGCATGTTAGGGATAGGGGCACCCTGAGCCTTGCTGGAGCTACGTCGCGCTTGCGACACAACTCCAGCAATGCACCGCCTTTCCGCGGGGGGGGATGCGACACGCATCTTCCATCTGTGCGCCGCATTGTAAATGCGGCGCATCAGTGGTGGTGCACGGGTGGGCAGACTCTTCTGGCGCATGCCTGCTGATTAGTAGAGATGCGCCAGAAGTAGTAAATCTGCCCCCCAGTCTCCAGGACCCAGGTCAGACAGAACTGGGCCAGTGTGAGCATTTTTAACGAAGCTCTAGAATAGGGCGAAGGCCTTCGTCCTTTTTTGGCACCAGAAATTAACAAGAGTAACAACCAATCACTATTTCAGATGCCAGCATCCTCTGTATTGCTCCCTTGGCCAAAAGAGCTTAAACTTCTCCATGGAGTATTGGTAAGTGGTCCCCCGGGAGCTCTTGTGGTGCAGGTGGCATGCTCTGGGATAGGACAGAAAGGGTAGGGTGTATGCATTTTGCATGATCTGGAGCGTCCATTGATCAGAAAAGATGCTCCTCCAGGAGGAAGGTGGAAGGTGATACCACCCCCTATTGGCCGATCGTGCACTGCTGAGGGACAAGTTAAATCTGTTTTGCGGCACTGGGGGTGGGGAGGGACAGGGATTAGGGTAGCTCGTTTCCCCTGGGACCCTAGACGCTGCTGGCCTGTTCCCCGGCATCAACCTTGAAAGGAGTGGGAGGCCTGTTGCTGCTGAGGCAGGTATTGTCTCTTCCTCTGCAGGTAGCCCCTACCAAAGCCTTGAAACATAGTTGAACAACAACGGCATCGGGGCTGTGCCAGCGGCCGCCCCATCACTTTCGGTTTCACTTTTGGATCTCTGAGTGGCTGGACCGTGGAGTTGCTTTGTGCGGCTGGGGTTTTCACTTGGCCTTCGCTTGGTGCCTTTGCCTCCGCCTGATACCAGTGTGCCCACTGACTTTGATCCTCTCGCACCGCCATATTGCGGTCTCTGGTACGGCTCTTGTCTGCTTCGCCTGTGCCCCCTCGCCGCTTGCTCGGTGGTCCCCTTCGGCGAGCTTGGTTCAACATGGGCGGCAGGGGGGATCCCGAGAGGCGTAAGACCAAGACATCCCTACGTGGGGGACCGGTCCAGACTAACAACATGGACCGCTACACTCAAGGTAAAGGGTCCCCTGGGACGGCCAATGTTCTCCCGGATGACGCTGGTGGTGTTCCGTCCGTCCCTCCGGATTTGTCACTGCAGGACATCATGGGCGCCATTAATGGCATCAAGGAGACCATCGCCAAGCAGTACGAGGCCTTGGCCCGTAAAATCGACACGGTGGCCATTGATGTTACGCTAATCCGGGCGGATCTCTCTAAGACCAATGAGAGGGTTCAATCGCTGGATTTGCGGACGTCCACCCTTGGTACGGATGTGTCGGATCTGCAGACTGCTCTTGGCGACCTCAAGTCGGCCAACGACCTGATGGCCCGGCGGCTGGAGGACTTCGAGGGACGGGCCCGACGCAAAAACATCCGCGTCATAGGTGTTCCAGAGACCTCCGACAATCGCCCGGTTGATCTTCTGGTTGAGGATCTCATCCTCAACCAGCTTTCCCCCACTGGCCTGAGTAAGTTCTTTGCTGTGGAGCGGGCCCATCGAGTCCCGGGCGGTTGGCCGCGACCGGGGGCTCCCCCGAGGCCTATTGTTGCAAAACTTTTTCACTACAGAGACCGAGACGCGATCCTGCAGGCCTCACGGGTACATGGCCCGGTCCGATATGAGAACTCATCCGTTAACTTTTTCCCGGACTTCACCCAACTTGTCCAGAAGCAGCGGATGGGCTTCCAGGGGGTGAAGCGCCGTCTCCGGGACCTGGGTCTTAAGTACTCTATGCTTTTTCCTGCTAGGCTCCGAGTGGAATACGAAGACCGGACCACCTTTTTTGACTGTCCTGCGACTGTGAGTGACTGGCTGGATTCTCTACCGGACCGGGGTGACCGGCCTGGGCCTTCTGGTGGTGCCGAGGGTGGCGGGCCTCTTTTGGAGTGACTTTTGGTCCTTGACTTTGACATTTTGTTTGGTTCAGCTGGGTTCTACTTCTTTTGTACATTTTGTTTAATTATGATCTGTGTTGGGGGCGGGCAGGGACGGGTCCCTTTCCTCCTCCGGGGTCTTTTCGTAGAATGGGGTTGCTAGGGCGACAGGCACACTGCAAGTTGGGGTGGTTTTTTGGACCGCAGGGGTGCAGGGTGGGGGGAGTTGATTTCGGGGGGGGGTTGGGGGGTGGGAGGGGTTGTTTGGATTTGTGTTTTTTGTTTTCAAGGCGATGTATTGGCTCTGTTTCAGTCTCAGGTGTCGCGCTACGTGTTGGGGGACCCTTGATCTACTGGAGGGGATGGGGGGGACGGGCTGAGATTGATGTCTTGGAACGTCAATGGATTGGGGGATCGTATCAAACGGGGTGTTGTGCTGCAATATTTGCGTCGTTTGACTCCTGATGTGGTATTCTTACAGGAGACGCATTTGGTTGGTAATGTTTGTCATGCCATGAACAGGGGGGGCTACCGACTCGTGGCCCATTCCGGTTTCACCACCGGCTCTAGAGGGGTGGGCATCCTCCTACGATCTTCACTTCCACTAGAGATCACCAGGGTTGTCCTAGACGATAGAGGGCGTTATGCGGCCCTGACTGGGAGGTGGGAGGGACAGTCCCTCTCCATGGTTTCGGTTTATGTTCCCCCGGGCCTCCAGAACTCCACTTTCTCAGACTTGGGTCGTATGCTGCTTGAGCTTCCTGACAGTCTTTTGCTTTTGGGTGGGGATTTTAATTCGGTCGTTTCGGGAGATCTGGATCGCCACCCGCCCAGGGCCCTCCCTGCGGCCCAGGCGTGGCTCGGCGGGCTCTTGGATACCCTCGGTCTGGTGGATTGTTGGAGGTTAATGCATCCGACACAGTGTCAGTACACATTTCACTCTGGGGCCCATGGGAGTCTTTCCAGATTGGATTATTTTCTTATGCCCGCGGCCCAGACTGCCCGGATTCGAGAGGTTAAGCACCTGGCCCGGGGTATCTCTGATCATTCCCCACTGTGGTTGCTTTTTGACACCGGGACGCGGTCCGCTGGGCGGATCGCCCCTATTAACCCTTGGTACTTGCGAGACCCCAAAATTCGTGATAGCCTTGTTAAGTCGATTGATCTGTATTTTCTCGAGAATGAGGGGTCGGTGTTGTCCTCAGTGTCCCTGTGGGAAGCCTTCAAAGCAGTGCTCCGCGGGCATGCCCTATCCCAGATAGTGGAGGCTAAGAGGGTTAAGAATGAGGTGGTGGTGAAGCTGGAGACTGAAGTATCAGGGCTGGAGGCAGCCTTGGAGACGGGTGTCACTCAGGACGGGCTCCACGCCCTCAGCTTGAAGCAGTTTGAATATAAGTCTCTTGTTACGGACGCTGCTAAGACCATGTATAGGGAGCAGCAGGGTAGGTTGTATGATGCCGGGGACAAGGCGGGTAAATTGATTGCTTGGTTGGACAAGAAGGAGAGAGTGAATCGTGTGGTCCCGGAGCTTCGGGTTTCGGATGGAGTGTGTGTGACTGACCCGGGTGAGATTGTGGAGTGTTTTGCTGACCACCTCCGGGCGGTGTACTCCCCGGTATCTGATAGAGATGAGGATGACTCTCGTCTCTTGCTGCGGGATATTGCCTTGCCCGGCTTATCCGTCGAGGATCGTGAGCAGATGGAGGCCTCCCTGTCTGTCGACGAGATCGCTACCGCGATTCGTTCCCTTCGCTCGGGCAAGGCTATGGGCCCCAACGGACTGCCGATTGAACTGTATAAACTACGCCCGGATAAAATCGCGCCCTTCCTCCGTCGTATGTTTCTGGAGTCGCTCGAGCGGGGTTCCCTTCCCGACGACCAGCGTCTGGCTACCATAGTTGTGATTCCCAAGGACGGTAAGCCACGAGACCGCTGTGCCTCGTATAGGCCTATTTCCCTACTAAATGCCGAACCGAAAATCCTCGCCAAGGTCCTCGCTAATCGCTTGCTGAGAGTTATATGTGACCTGATACATCCGGATCAATGCGGCTTTATCCCGCATCGTAATACCGCTCTTAACTTGCGGCGTCTCCATGGCGTCCTCGCTAGGGCGGAGTCCTTCTCTGAACCGGCCATATTGGTTTCTTTAGACGCCACGATGGCCTTTGATACCATCGAGTGGCCATTCCTTTGGGCCGTCTTGGCGAAGTTTGGCTTTGGGGAGGGATTTATTAGTTGGGTTAAGCTCCTCTATGCTGGACCAATGGCCCAGGTTGTAGTCAATGGGCGGGTTTCTCGGCCCTTCGCTCTCGGGAGGGGTACTAGGCAGGGGTGCCCGTTGTCCCCTCTGCTCTTTGCTCTCGCCTTGGAGCCGCTCGCTGCCTGGCTCCGCTGGGAGCCCTCGATCAGAGGGATCCGGTGGGCCCCGGGTTTCGAGGATCGGGTCTCGTTGTACGCGGATGACATTCTTCTGTACCTCACCTCGCCGCGGAACTCGCTCAATGTGCTTTTTGATGTTCTTACTTCCTTCGGGAGAAATTCGGGTTTGACAATTAACTGGTCCAAATCTTGCGTGTATCCTATCTCCGGTGGCCTTCCTCTTTTGCCGCCTCGGCTTCCGATCCAAACATCTCAATCCGGCTTTAAATACTTGGGGGTGTACGTTTCGTTGGACCCGGCGGCCCGCTACGAGCAGAATCTCCTGTCTCCCCTCCGGCGTTTGAGGGTATATACGGTTCGGTGGTGTAAGTTGCCCTTGTCTCCACTTGGTCGCGCAGCACTGTTTAAAATGATGTCCCTTCCCAGATTTCTTTACGCACTCCAGAACTCCTTCGATATCATTCCGGCGGCCTACTTTAGGGAAGTGGAGAGTTTGCAGAGGAGACTGGTTTGGGACGGTCGTGCGCGCATCGCTTTGGCAAAGCTGACTCTTCCCTGGTACGACGGGGGCATCGCGCTTCCTGACATTAAAAGGTACTATTGGGCCTCCCAGCTGGCTGCCATTAACCATGCTACGTACGCTCCTGGTTCGAACCCGGCATATGAGATGGATAAATTCCTGCTTCCCGGCGGTAACTATAACAGAGCGCTTTACTCTCGATCTGTCGGAAGGACCCTCACGGGCCCTACTAGGATTGCGGTACGGGTGTGGAAGGCGGCGAATGTAGCTGTGGTCTGGAGTGAGCGTTTAACGTGTGCTACTCCTTTATTCGCCTCAGAGTGGTTGGGAAGCCTCTGGACAACGAAAGGCTTTGAGCACTGGGATACGATCGGCATTAGCAGAGTGGGGGACCTATGGGTTAAAGGCGCGGTTAAATCCTTCGCGGCGCTTCAGAGCGAGTACGAGCTTAGTGAAAGGGAGTTCTTCCGCTATGCCCAGGTTCGGCACGCCCTGCTCTCGGTCTTTGGGGAGGGGACCACGGTCCCTGTTTCTTCGCCTCTCGAGGACAGTATACTCGACGGCCACGTCCCCGACAGTACTATCTCCCTGATTTATAAAAAACTAATAAATAATCGGGCTGATCTCTTGGTGCGACTTCGGGAGGCGTGGACAGGTGATGGGGTTGAGTTGGACGACGAGGACTGGCGGTCTGCGCTGTCCTCCCCTAAGGAGGTTGCCATCCCGGCCCGTCTCCGTCTGGTCCAGCTTAAGATTCTCCATCGTGTCTATGTGACGGGTCCCCGTTTGGTCTCGATTAGGCCTGGGCGGTAAATTCCGTTCCGTTCGCGGAATTTGCGGAATTTGGGTAATTTCGCGTTCCGCGGAGAATGCAAAATTGCCCAAAAATCTGCGTTCCGCGACTTCGCGAAATTTTTTGCTTGTTCGCGTTCTCAATATGCGTGTTCGCGAGCTATTTCACCCCGAGCACGCAAACAGCGATCGCGAACAGGAAAAAAGTATCGCGAACATGCAATTCCGCATGTCCGCGGAATTTCTGCGTGTTCGCGGAGATTTTTTACCGTTTCGCGGAGATTTGCGTAACGCGATTACGCAAATTCCGCCCACCCCTAGTCTCGATGGGGTTTTCTGACGACGGGCTCTGTAAGCGTGGCTGCGGGCTCAGTGCCACCTTTCTCCACATCCTTTGGGAGTGCCGCGAGGTGGCGGAATATTGGCGCCAGGTGCATGATGTTATGAAACGAGTCACTGGGGTCGCTCTGCTGCCGGAGGTGCGCAGATGTGTTCTGAATGTGTGGGAGCCCAATGACTATAGTGCGGCCCAGGCTCGGTGGGCGGCCCTTGGGAACATGATCGCAAAGAGAGATATTGCGCAGCTTTGGGGTTCCCAACGGCCTTCCACCGTGTCCGTATGGAAGGAGAACATGGACTGGTGCATGTTCAGGGAGAAGACGGTGTATGTGGCTCGTGGTAAACCGGGGGCGTGGGGTAGAATCTGGGGTCAGTGGAATGTGTATCGAGGGACTATCTGTTCTCCCCCCCTGGTGGATACGTCTGAGGTTGCCTTGTCCCCCTGATCCTTGAGGGTTCCTTGCTTAATTTGTTCATCTGTGTATAGATTTGGTTTTCCCGTGCCCCCCCCCCTCCCTCTCATACTCCCCTCCTTTTTATTGACCACCCCAGGGTGGTTGGGTGTGGAGTTCCTCTACTGTGGTTAGACGCCCTTTCAATGTTTTTCGCCTTGCTTTTTGTTTTTCTTTATTTTTGTTGATATTTATGTAAAAAGAGTATATCCTGACGTCCCTTTTGTGCAGGCTGATCTTCTGTAACTTAGCGGAGCCCCTGTGGGCCAGTCAATGTTCTTTTTGACCTGCTCGATCATTTTGAATACTAGCGGCCGGCCCAGGAGGTTGTAGGCCCGTGCTTGTACACTTTTTCTCTGCACAATACAAATTTAAAAAAAAAAAAAAAGAACTGTCTACCAGAAATGTTATTTTTGTGCTTCATCAAAAAAATGCTTCAGTAATAAGCGGATTTTTTCAGAGAAAGTGCTGCCACCTGTTCCCAGTGCTATTGCTGGGGTGGATTTATGGCCAAGACCAGAATGAAGCATTAAGAAATTATTCTAACATAGCTCCAGAAGACTGAGATTGAGCGTGTCAGAACCAAGTAAGAAAGTTGGATTGCCGTTCAAGTGTAACCCCTTGCTTGTTTGAAAGTAAAATATGTTATTAGAAAATAGTGCTTAACATAGATTTGGTGTAGCTAGCAGAAGTAGGCCTTACAGGGTTGTTACATTGCCGAAAAGTGTATGTTTATTGTGCATGGGCTGCACTCATTCATGTGTTTTATTTGTTTTCATAAAATCATTGAAATTCAGCTGTGAACCATGGTTTCTGTCTTTGTGTGCAAATGTAACTTATTTCTAGCTTCTTCCGGAAGTAATGTTCTTATGTTGCAACATTACAAGGTTATGGGCTAAATGTTTGTGGGCTAAATGTTTGTTACCATGTCCATATTATAAATGTGCTGAGGCAGTTGCTTGTTTTGTTGTGTTTTTGCATGAATAAAACATATGATTTCTTTAGTGCAACAAATCATGAATTTGATAGCCAATGAACATAATGTGCAAGTATGTGTTGGTTTGGAATTAATAATGTGATTGGTGCTGTGTAAGTAACATTTTTAGTGCCGCCCATTTACATAAAATCATGCTATGATTCTCTGTGTTTTCTTTGTTTAGAACATCATAAAATACAGACTATTTGTGCAAAAGCCAACATTTCATCTTCTTCTTAGGCGGGCACTGTTTTCTGCTTATTGCTTAGAGAGGACTAGATTCCGGGGGTCCTTTTTGTATTTAGGTCTATTTACTAATAATGTGATTGCTGCGGCTACTTAATTCCTTAACGGCACATGGCATTCTGCATTGTTATTATTTTGTTATATGCTAATGTCTTTGACTCTAATGACTTTTGCTTCCTGTAATGATACTGTTATTTGAAAAAATCTACGAATTCTGAGAACTGGAAAAGCTTGGTTGTGCAGGCTTTCATAATGGTCTTCAGTTCCGGAATCTCCCTTTCCTGCCCATTGACCCTCATTAACTAGAGGAGAAGCGTTGAGATGTGTGCACAGTTTAAAGAGACCATGATCTCTGCCCAGTGTGAGCAAAGGTTTGTCACGTGCAACGCCTCACACTTCAAGAGGTTCATGGATTCTGATTTGAACTGGGCTCCATTGCCACCTTCTAAGATCAAGGAGGAGTCATGTGCTGCTGAAGAAGATCCAATCCCTGGTGGGGACAGCGAACCACCCAGTCCTGATGTGACCTTGACTACAAGTAACAATATTTTCTGCAGCTGTTCACCCAAACTGCTCTCCGTCTTGAACGACTCACAGAACAGAAGCGGATCACACCATCACGGGCACAGTACTGGAATATCATGGTCGAAAGTAATTATAGTTAGGTAAATATAGGTTTACTCTACTGAATTCCTCGTATGTATGTACCTTGACCATATAGATATCTTCAAGGTACGTGAATGTGGAGTTAAGCATAGGAAATCTATACTTACCTATATGTTTTTGCTTTCGCAGTATACTTGTTGATAATATTTTGGCTAAAATATTTTTGAAGGATTATATTTCTGTCGTTGTTATTCTTACTCACAGCCCCTGCACAGAGGCAATTGTGGTGTAATTCTTGTGTTCAGCATATTTGTTGTTCAATTCTTTTATTGGGGGGTGGGAAGGTCACACCCTTGCTATAAGCTGTCAGATTCCTGATGCCCTGCCCTGAAGTATCCTAAGGATAGTAATGGCAACTACTCACTTGCAGTAACAATCCGGGGATGGATGGAGAATAGACAGAGAAACACTGGACTGGAGCTCACTTTCAGGCTGAACTCTGTGTGAGTTGCCTGCAATGAAGCAGAAACCAGGGGTGGGTATGGCGTACTGTTTGGTGGAGTAGCTCAACCCAGACTCAGTCTTGCCAGTTTTGGTGGTGGATGTTACTGCGAAGGACCCCCTCTACAACAGGGAACCAGCAGGAGGTCCACGGCCGCCACCACAACTGGACAGAAGCTGAGGAATCAGCAAGCAACAGGATTCCAGAGGTATCACAGTCAACAAAAGAGAAAACAGCAAGGAAGAGGGAGAGAACCTAAGGACAAGTGGGAACTAAAAGGGAAAACAAAATATACTAGAGGGATGCAATAGAGAATCTATGTTGCCAAGCATCGTCTCCATGTTAGTCTTTAAACAGCTATCAGATCTACCATTTCTGCCCACGAAGTGTCTTGAACTCAGGAAACCAAGAACACCTGTAATCCAGCACCTAGGTTAGAAGTCTAGGACTCACAGTTTACTTTGTTCTCTTCTCCGGAGTCTCCAACTTTGACTCGTCCTATGCGTAATCTATGTCTCTGGTGAAATGGAATCCAGACACAGGCATGTGCAAGGACCCTGGTCCATGGATAGGCCCAATGACGAAGCCTGGGCGCGAGGAAGAGGAGCAGCCTGGGCAGGAAAGGGTCAATGTATGAGGTGACACTGGAAAATAAGTGTTCAAGGAGTAACTCTTTTCAGCTGTAGGCCGGTGTATTATAGTACCTGAAAAATACATGTTTAAATGTGACCGCATCATTATCGACTTGCGACTAACCAGCACATGACACCAGCTTTTTTCCTCTGCTCACCCCATTTCACTGTCCCCTGATCTATACCCATCCTCCCTGAGGCCTACCGCTGCTCATCCCATTCCCGATTCCTTCAGCCAAGTTAAACATTTTGAATTTCTGAAAATCACCTTATGGAATTCTGTAATTCCTCATTTTTAAGCTTCCTCGCTGTAAGTGATTTCCTGCTTCAGAAATTCATATATGGTGCTGCTTAAAGAAACTCCATATTCCAAAATTCGGAATGCCAAAACATTTTTGCGCTTTGGAATGCAACTGGCCAGTAGGGGGTGTTGTGAGGAACACAGACCCTGTACCATGGGTAAAGGTTCAGGGCTCGAAGTGTGGTTTAGGATTAAGAGGTAGGTTGACGAGTAATGGTTTTGGATTTGTTAGCAGTTAGGATTATTTTCAGATTAGGAGAGGGCGTAATGGTCAATGGGGTAAAGTTTAGGAATAAAAAATTAGGGTTGGAGTTAGTGGTACATAGCTAGATTTAATAGGTTACGGTTTAGTGGTTAAAGTGGGAAATGATAAGGGATAAATGGCTGTGGTAAGGGGTTTAGGAGGTGTTAAGTTGTATTAGCTATGAAAAAGGCGAATAGTTGTGAATTATAACACTTTTTCTGTCGAACCTGACGGATTCCTAATTTTTGTGTGGCCCCTGTACCAGCGAGGCCACGAGCTGGCTAAATACAACAGGGAACAGTGTCAGTGATTCAGAAGTTGTGAAATGCTTGAAATAGTATGTCACAGACATGCAGCATTGTGGTAAATAATACTCAAACATCTGCTTGCGGCACTATGAACACAATTTTTAACACTTCGCCAATTAGAGAAGGCTGCTTTAACTGAAACGTCACAGTTTCTTCCTAACTTTTGTTCATTTTCTTCATTCGTTCTTCCATTTTTTCTTTGTTTCGCTTGCTTTTAGTAATTTCTCTCTTTTTTGCTTCCTTTCATCTTTCAGTTTTTGATTACTTCTCCTTTTTTATGATTTTTTTTACAATTTTTTTCTTTGGATTGTTTTTCTTTCTCTTTTCACTGACTTACTGCTTCCGTCCTTATTGTTTTCCAGTCTCTACACTCCCCCCCCCCCCTCCCCGCCTGTCATTCCATATTACACCATTTGTTTGGATCGGGAGAGCAGCAACTCGGCGAGGTTTTTTCGGTGGTATATTGCGTTGGGAAAAGGGCAGGGCAGGGAGGTTGATATTTGGGCTGTAATGGTTTATTAAACAGATTCTGTAAACATGTCTGAGAGGCAGCTGCGAGCAGCCCCCAGAGTGGAAATCTCACAGCGAAGGCCAAGCCCCTTAATTCCGATTATTCACGTTTCACGGGCTAAGAGGCTGGCAGGGGTTAGGCTTGGGGTCGGGGGTGGCGGTGGATGGGGGAGGGTGCGCAGTGCAGAACAAGGCTCTAATAAGGGCGCAGGAGGGCCAGACGAGTCGCTGTTGGTATGTACTGTCCAGAAAAAAAACGTTTTTCTCATAGATGACAACAATATTTGATTCTTTTCAGGTTGAGACTACCAGCCACGCAGCTGTCTGGTTACTTAAGAAATATTGGAGCATATTATCAAGTCAGGCGAAAACGGCGATAATGGGCTTGATAATATGCTCTATGGAATTCCAATTGAAGCCCATGTTAGATGTGCTCTTACACTTTTTTTTTCATTTCCCAATCTATCTCTGGTTGGTAAATAAAAATAAAAAAAACCCTATTTCCTTTGGTAGGTGCATGCACACATGCTGAATGCAGCATGCATAAAAAAACATTTGGCAAAACCAATAGGGCTCATAAGTAAGACCCTTTTGCTTTGCCGATGCTTTTTTTTTTTAGATGTCATATATGTCTCTTTTAGCGGTGTATAAAAAAACACAGACTTCTTTTTTGAATGAAACTGAAGTATGGCACCCACTAGATTTTTTGTTTTATTTGATTTACGCTCAATTTCTTGTATTTTTAAATTAGCTTTTTTGTTGTTTATGCATTTTGGTTCTCTTTCATCAAATGAGTACCATTAGACTGGATAATAGTTACACCTGTTATTCACAATGCTTAAAACGGCAGCAGTGCAGTATGAAGAGACCTATAAAAAAAACAGTATTGCATTGGTATTTATATAGCACTTTCTGAGGCCCAAAGTGATTTCTAGATTTTGTGTAAGTAGCTACTCCCTAAGCAACATTTATGTCTCACTTCATAAACTTGACGAAGTCCTGCAATTCTCCCATTTCCCCTGGTTATTGGGTGACTTTTTACAGTGCATGGTTGACACTGTGCTGTTTGTGGTTTGCCCTAAATAGGTACTGTTGAATGTGGGGCATGGGGTTTAGGGAGTGGAAGGGCACATATGCATGGGGTATTGCGGAGAACGTGAAACTGACTAGACACAAGCACACATGCAACTACTACCCATTTCTGCATGGGTAGTGTAGTAAGAGGCCACCGAGGGAGACTTCAGGGTAGATATTACATGGGCTGTGCTGGCTAGTGAATTAACAAGCATTTGCAATGCAATAGGTCTCGCAATTACGCAAGTTTAAGCTATTGGCATTGTAAATGACTCCGCCTTTTATTTATGTTTTAAAAACAAAAATAAAAGGCATTGTTATTTGCAATGTTAATAGCTCAAACTCGCGTAAATGCGAGACCTATTGCATTGCAAATGCTTGTCTAGGCAATGAAGCCTGTAGGCCCTTCTCCCGCTGAATCATCCATCGGGAACCCAGACAGGCCTCCGGAAGGTGCCCTTGGTGTATGCTTGCATTTTTTGGTGCTCTGTATAAGAACGCACATGAATAAGGCGGTGGGAGCCGTTTGGACAACACTGCAGTTAAGCAAATCGTAAAAACACAGTCCGGGGTGGCTCTGCTTAGGCGACAAGATTGTTTTTCGTCCGCGCAATCACGGAGGTGGTAATAAGCCCACGGCCCGGCTGTTGGGGACAAAAGGTAAAATCATGAAAAGGGAACGAGAGAGAAACAGGTGGGAGTGACAGAAGAGTCACAGAGGCGAATATGAGGCTAAGTAGAAGAAACGTCCGAGAGTGGAAAACGAGAGGGGTTAAAGATGAGAAATAAAGACGGGGAGCGAGAAGTACGCGAAAGTGAAAGCAAATGGTGTGCACTTTTGCGTCCGCTTTGTTGTCCTCAGTGCCCGCGAGGCTCACTGAGGACATCAAAGCGGACACGAAAGTGAGCACGCAGGCTGCCAAATGGTGCGCGCGCCCGGCGCACATGCATTGTATTTGGAGGCCTGAAAGCACTCGTTTGCACTTCCAGATCCCCCATTTACAAAAGCTCTCGCGAGAGCAGCGCTAAAGAGCTGGCTCAGGCGTGACCTAAAAAAAAACACTGTCAGTAGTCGGTCCGCCTGGGGTCTAGGAGGCCGAATCGATGGGTAAAATGAAGGCCACGAGGCAGCACTTCGGTGTGTTTAGTGAGGAGTAGCATTGCTGAGACCTACCAAGGGTAAAATGTCTGGTAGTGTCACGCCCAGTCGATTCAGGGTATATCCGCCGGCACTAGTATGCAGTGCAGTGGCATGAGAACTTGCAGTTTTAAGGCGAGTTTAGTTACATTTTGAGCAAAAGCCAAGTTTTTATTGCTTTTCTGAAATTAGGTGGTTACAGGTTATCTTTGTTTTCTTGAGTAGGTTGTTCGTACTTAACGGTCTTACCAAAAAGGAGCTTCTATGTAAGCAAGCTACTATTTTAATTTTTGCTATATCAGTGGCTCCTCCTACAGGACCGAGTGGGCATGACAGGAGAGTTTACCTAAGAGTGACTGTAAGGGCACCTTTCTTATGCTGCAAATTACTTGAGAAACATAAAACAAATTCTATGTATTTTTCCTCTTTATATATAGCTAGGTAAGACACGTGATAGTTGTTACAGATTTCATGAGAGCAAAAGTACTGCACGAAATTGATCCGTGTCTCCTTATCACAGACCATCAAAAAATGTCCATTTCAAGACTCCAAAATATTGATGATTAAAACACCGAAATGTTAGTGATTTGTGGCAAAGGAGAACTTTCCTATTTCTTTTGCTATGGTGAAAAGATGTTCATATCCCCAGGCAAAATTGTATTTTGCTACTGAGACACTCTCTTCCCTTCTGTTGCAATTTGGTTCCCGCTTGCACTTGTCTGTGGTAGAGCTACATGGCAGATGCTTTCAGAGACCGACCGTGTATTAATGCTACAGAATTGAGAGAAGTTCGGGCTCTTTAGCCCAGAATAAGGAGATATCAATGGTTTTCACTACAGGATAGTAGATGCCGATTGTTTACAGCAGGGAATGGTGAAATGCTTGCCTTATTTGTATTTTTTGAGTGGTAAGAGCATTTCAACAAGAAACGCTGTACATCGCAACCAAGAACGTGGAATATTGTCAGTAAAAAATTGAGGTGGCAACACCTAGAGAGTCTGGTAGGTTTGATGGATGGCAAGTGAGCAAGAATACAAAATGGCACGAGAATATCATTTATAAGAATGTATTTGCATCAAGAAATGTTGTAGAGATTGAGAGAGATGAAAGTAGGGTGAGGGCAGGGGGTGGTTACTCATTATTGTCGTCTGGTAGAAAGAGGTGAAGCGAACTTTGAGGGGAGTCTTGAATGTGGGCAGCAAAGATATTTAATGCAGGTTCACATGAAACAAGGGTCACTGGAGGAGACACAGTAAACAAAATGGCTGAACCTTGAGACCGTGCAGGGAGATTTGGGTGTGACGTGGAGGGTTTGGCCAACCAGATGTAAATAGAAAGGAGCAGTGTTTCTCCTGAGTGATAGAAGTGACCCGATTAGGGTCACCTGGGTCACTCGCGACCACCTCTCAGCCTTCCACACAAATGAAGAGTCGGTCAGACAGTAGAGAATACAAACCAAAGATATTTTATTCAGGTACACTCGAGTGTAGGCCGGTCTGACCAGCCTCCTTGGATTGCTGCAGAGGGACTGACTTCAGCAAGCATGGTGTACACATAATGTACAATTCAGACCCAATGAAGACACGCCCTCACTGGAAATTTCCAGTTGGTAGCTGGTGAACAAAGGGGATACAGAAGGATGGGTTTAGGTCCTAAGACAGGATACATGCTATCTCAGCACCAAGGTCACTTTGCCTGTGCCTGCCGTTCTAAGGGTGGGAGCAGGCCTATTGAATGTGAAAGGTATGTACTGACAAAAACAGTGTATTCATTAGCACAGCGAAGCTCAACCTTGGAGAAGCAAAAACTATCGCAGCTGCTTTGAGCTAGGGCAGAGAGAGAGAGAGAGTGAGGGCTTGCGAGAGACTTCCGAGAGGCAGTTGGGAATATGCTGTTAATAGCTTTAAGCACTAGGGAACAACAGCGGTCCTGTGGGCCTTATATCAGTGTCAGTACAAATCTATTCTCTCAATGAACACCGATGATGTGCGGGCTTATTTCAGAACCCTTTCGGCATGCAGGCATTACATTCCCTTATACTCTTTTGACTGGTGTTAATATAATTCAGTGTTACAGAGTGCAGTGCTCATAGGCGCAGTGGAGTGATCAGTAAAATATGAAACATATATACAAGAGGGATGAGCCCTGATTTAGAAGTATACACAGTGCAGTACAAATGCAGTTCTTTGTGTTAGATTAAGTCAATATTGGAAAATAGTTTGAGTAGGTCTCCTCAGGACAACATGAGCAAACTGGCACAACAACTAGGGGACAAAAATAGAGAAAGGCTATTCACTGTCAAGAATTGTATCATATTTTGTTCACTAAGAGGATAGACCTGTACTGACACTGAAAGTAGACCCACAGAACCGCTACTCTTGTTCTAAGTTTTACCGAGGTTCCGCTAACGTGTATAAAGGGGGCTGGTTTGTGTGTTTTTCTTTAAACACTAGGGTCACTAGCTTGTACCGTGCTCTGCTTCTGGAAGGTATCCTGGTGGTGATAGTGTGAGGCAGAGCCAGGGCAGGGTTGGATAACAAAACAAGCATTGGCAAAAAGGTTTAAACCAGAATCACACTGAAGGTGGTCGCAGCTAAAGTGCGCCTAGGTGGGGCAGAACAGTCGTGATAGCATCTCGCTAACTCTGAATGCAGCCCGGAGCCCACTGGGAAGATGCAAGAGTGGCAGAATGGTCAGAGCGCCTGGGTAGGTTGTAGTGAGTCCTTGAAATTTTGCAGCTAATCAAATAAGGCGAATATGTAAGGGAAGAGACCCACCAGCAGGGTGTTGCAATGCTCAAGTTTGAGAAGGACTATTACAGAGAATGATGTCTTCTTTGTGTGGAAGGGAATATATTAGTGAATTTTTCATACATATATGTTTTGCAAATATAACCTTTTCTGTATGTATTTGATACCTGGCAACTGCGACCATGGAAGTAATGAAAGATTCCACTCACATGTTGGGGTTAGATTGTGTGCACGGTTTTTCAAGGTTGCTCATGGTACGCCGATTACAAAATGAGGGACATTCTATTTCAGAATAAAGGGGTTTTACCGATATATGTTGTATGTTGAGAGGGATAAATGTCCCCTGTATGGCTCTATAGAGCATGTACCCCTGCCTGGAGGTCACCAGAGCAACCTCTGGTGTTTTTGACCCCACACAATACACAAACCTATATAAGGACAGATCCCTAGTTAGGTTAAGGGGCCGAGAGGAACTCGATGAGGGAGTACACCCTCCCGTGTTTTAACACTATATCACTATAGGTACTCCCAAAGTGGACCAGTAGGCAAAAGAAGAACTTTTTTGCTATCAGTACAAGTGTTGGTATGCCCTATTTGAAGAAAATAACACCACCTAGGCGTGGGGAAGGAAGCAAGTCCTTTTGTTATTATTTTCCCTCACACACCCTAATGGTGTCCTGCTTCATCATTGGGACCCCCGACGTCTAACGGTCAGGGTGGGCTCGACCAATATTTCAGGGAGCACTTGATGAGATGTTTTTTGGCCAGGGGGTATAAAGATTAAAAATCGGCGTCAAACCCCAGTATCCCTTTATTCTTGGGTTTGGCACTGATGTTAAAAATATGATAAAGATAAGGGTTTTCTAGGGTTATTATGGTCCTAGGACCCTATTGCCAACATGTTTCTGTCCTTAATGCCCCGTAAAGGGTGCACGGACATTCATCAGGGCTTGTGCCCCCTGTGAAATTAGGGAAAAAAGAAAGAAATTCCCTACACTATTGTATGTTAAGGGCAGATAGCTGCTCCTTATTATAATGTCATTCCGCCATTGAAATCACTCCATCTGTAGGAAACAGAAAAATGACAAACAACATATAAAACGCGTCAATTCTTTTCGGTAAGGAGACATACCACCATTTGCAATGTGTACGTCTCTGCCTTTTCCACATCATCATACGTGAAACCACCAAAATAGAATGTACGCGTGATTTTTAGGCATAACCATTCACTAATGTGACACACAGCAATTTGGCATATATCTAGTTTGTGTAGCGGAATTTTCCGCATTCTATAGGCACTCATAATTATGGTGTCTGATTATCAAAGTGGCGGAAAAATTACCGCATCCAAATCTCACACATCCATTTGCGTGTGTTTATAAGACCAAAGACTCAACAGTCGAACTTCCGGTGTACAGACACGAAATTAAAACACACAACTCCCTACTCGTATATATGTCACGAATACACTCTCACTGTAATCATATGGTTTATGCTTACCCTAATTTAGGAGAGGGTAAACGTCATGTGGGTCCGCTACACTCAGGGTAGCCCTGTAGTCACACACTGTGTATTCATGCCAAACAAATACATTCAACTGTTAAGTTCCCGGTTAGATGACCCAGGTGTTTGGAAAATAGCCGATCATAATCCAATCCAGTAATAGAGGCCGAGATATGTGAAGAGAAGCAGAGAAAAAGGAAACAACAGTGAGGTATAACGGTCACGCATTGATTCGTGATCACACTATGTCCCAACTCGTTCTTCACTTTTCCATGCATTCTATGTTCTAGTATTACTCCCGCCAAATCCGGTGTAAAAGTCACGTGTCAGTTTGTACTCACACCAAGTCTCAACTCACTACTCACATTTATATGCCCTGTATGCTTCAATATTGCTCTCGCCACCAAGGGTCCTGCCCCGATTAAACACTTACTCGGTATGAGGTAAAATGGTCATGCAAGTGTACGTAAACATACTTCTCCCCAACTCGCTCTTCACTCTTCAATGCACTGTACATGCCCATATTAATCACGCCACCAAGGGTCCTGCCCCGTATGAACACCTAATCGGTATGGGTTCCCACAGCTTGGAATCACTGCCGTTGCCGTAGTCACGCTTTTAAAGCTTGTATGCGGGCTTCAATTGCTGCTTCCGTTGCTATCGAGGTCCTGTGACGCCGCCCTCTGCGGAAGTAGGTCCTACGCATGCATGGTCTCAATAAACATGGGACTTGTAGTTTCTGGTGTTAATGCGTGGTAGTACTGGATAAACAGACTTATTACTCTGGATACTCCCTTGTCATAACTCCGTGGGGGGTTAACATTTCGTCATCACCTCACGGAACTCGTGTTTGTATGAACTCTGAAGTTAAGTAATATTAAATACCAAATTACGGATATTTTGTGTTCGTATTCATAGACACAAGAAAACAGGGGGGTGTAAAGAAAGTTATTTTGAGGTCGAATCGAATATGTGAAATACAAATGCTAATTCCACATAGATGACATCACTGACCGTATTACCCAGGGTGCATCTATATATATATATATATATATATATATATATATATATATATATATATATATATATATATATATATATATATATATATATATATATATATCGTGACGGAAAAAGGGGATGTTATCATAAACAAAGATCTCATGTGTCAACCTGGTGGGGAAGATGTATCATATTGGCATGGATGGAAAAGTCTCTACTAACGATTCTTATTAAGTTGGTTCCAAGGAATATGGTCGTTGAGACCGGTTATATGGGTTTTCAATCTATGGACCCATCTTTGTTCCCGTTCTAAAAGGATCTTAGACATGTTACCATCCCCTTTGACTTTTTCAATCACAGACCACCAAAGATCGCTGTCTGAGTGTTTTTTCTCAAGGTAATGTGCAGTGAGTTTAGTAGCTGTTATGGATCTTCTGATGGTACTCCTGTGTTCATTAATGCGAACTTTTATTTTTCTCCCTGTCATACCTATGTACAAAAGTTGACAAGGGCATTTGATGACGTAAATCACTCTCTCTGAGTTACAATTGGTGTGGGATCTCTGTTCCCATTTGTGATGCATACCTAAATCAATTTCTTTTGTGTGTTCCGTAAACTCGCACGCCACACATGACCCACATGGATAGTGACCAACAACAGATGGTTGACTCTATAAGGTACTTTGATAGGTGGTTTTTACTTTCCGTAGGTCTGTATGGATCAGTGTATCCCTCAGACTTTTATTCCTTTTGAAGGAGAACATGGGTTTTTCAAATTTCAACTTGTTCGAAGTTAATATTGGCCATTTCCTGTTTTGACCCCAGCCATTGCACACCTGACAAGCATGCGTGTGTGCATCGAGACTTTTTGGAGACATGTGGTGAGACCCAGAGCAGGTTTCTGAGATCAGATTGGCATACCATATGCACCCTCCTTTTGCTGAGTGTGGCCACTGTCATGGCACCGGCTGAAGAGGACTTACAGTCATAGCAGCAATACCACTCTTAGCAGCACAGGACAGGCCATGTTACCTGTCGCCTGCTAGGGAACGCATCCAGTGGCATGTCCCACATTTTCGGTTAGTCTGCCAGTCCCTTGCACCGGCTTTCACTCGTCTATGGGGGGTACGGGTTTTGTGTCTGATGTGAGTATATTTGATCATATGAAAGACAAACATAGAACATGCTAATGCGTGTGAGTATGGCCACACTGGCTTCCATTCTGTATGCTTCAAAGCCCAAGTGGTAAATCAGATGGAGGACTGGTGAGAGTCCAGAAACCAGCTACAAAATGCAAGAATGTTTAAGAAGATTTCAGGGATCTTTGTAATGAATCGGAATAAAGAGTGGAATAGAAAGGAGAACGTAGGTTCCTTTGGAACTAGAGAGTTTCAGAAGACATTTCTTGGCCGATTGTCCCAAGGTAGGACTGTGACGTACTGATTAACAGGTAATAGCTGGTTTCAGAGGAAGGTAGGAACAGTCGTTCCGCTGTGGCTTTTAGTGACAGTAGACAGACTTCCTACAGCAGCTAGGGGAGTGTTTCATCTCCCTCTGGCCTAATGGTCTGAAAGGCAAATGGCTTGAATAAGGGGCAGGGAGAAAGGGGGGACACTGGTCCTGTGCTTTCAGATTTACAATAGAGTTTCCCCTCCCCATTCACTCAATTTCAGAGTCTCTTACAATAGCAAGATCGATCCTGGAGAATTTCTCAACAACAGAGACAGTTTCCTTATTTCGCTATGCCCTCCACAACCTTCACAGTCACCCATACACCCTTCAAGCATTTCCTAACACATCTGGGGTCCGTCCGTATAGCACAGGCCTAAAGGGAGACCCCCTTCTTTTGGCATAGAACCATCAATTGGATCAAGTAAGTTGAGGAGGTGGCAAACCAACACAACTGGTAGTTTCAATCCTAGTGGTGGTCCCTTGCCCCTCCAGTTTACTATCCCAGGGAATTCACTTACCCTGGATTATGCTGCCAAGCTAGGTTATAACAGGAGGGAAACAATTCTGTGCACTAACCTACAGCTGGCAACATAACCTTTTTAGACACTTCAGTTGATCTCAGTGGAGCAACCCTCCACATTCCAACAAGCTTTGACAAAGCCAGCAGGTTTGGTGCTGGCTGTTGACTACTAGATTTGCCAATGTTTGTGAATAGGTTTTGTACAAGGAGACTAATTGTTGTGTGCACATTGTGCAAGAGCTGGATGCTGTCACTCACAAAGGGGTAAGCCAATGGCTGAAGTGGGTTGCTCTGTGCCCCTAGCTGTATGCTGTGGCGGGCCAAACAAAAATGGGAAAGACACAACAACAGACCAATGGTTGAAGAGGTCTGGCTGAAAGCCCCTGTAAGTAAATATAGTATTTATATAACATTCATAAAATCAAAAGGCCTTGGCTAAGCTCAGACCTAAAAAGAAGGAAGGTAAAATAGGTCAAATCCAACTGAAATGAAAGTCTTTATTGTTTCAGTTAACACAAACCATACAATATCAAAAATTCTTATACCCTCTATCTCTTAGAAACATTTTTGTTTTATGCCAAACGATTTCATAAAAAGATTGTTAAAAGATGATTTTATCAGAAAATATGCAATGTTACTGACTTTCTAAATGAACACTAGACATAGAATCCTTTAAACACCTACCTAAAAACCCTACCTAACTTATTAAAACCAAAATAAATGACCATTTTAACTTTCTAAATGAACACTAGACATAGAATCCTTTAAACACCTACCTAAAAACCCTACCTAACTTATTAAAACCAAAATAAATGACCATTTTATATTTGTCGAAAAACTGAACATCCATCACCACTTATTTCAGTACCAATATTGGAGTCAACAACGCAACTCCTGCTACCACTTCTTGTATGTTCCTAACGGTGGGTACAAATACTACTCAATCAATGGCACTGTGAGTTTTATGTCCATTTTCATTA
Organism: Triturus cristatus; assembly: GCF_964204655.1. NCBI lineage: Eukaryota > Metazoa > Chordata > Amphibia > Caudata > Salamandridae > Triturus > Triturus cristatus. The sequence continues at coordinate 237,460,200 of NC_140586.1, read as the reverse complement.
TTTATCTGTTCATACCCTATCAAAAATGTCATCACCTTACAATTTAAAAGGGGATCCGTTGAGTCCAAGCCCTTGATTATTGCAGATCTACAAGACCTAATCCCTCTATCGGTAAATGCCTTTTTCAAGAACCACGCCCGAGTTGACTTTAAACATGAACATATACAGATAAGATGAATGAAATCTTGCTTCTCTGCGCCACATAGTGTACATATTGTAGGCCCATTATATCTCCATTTCGGCTGATCCTCTAAACTTGGTAAGTACCCAAACCTGGTGGCCATGAGTTTCCGTTTTAAGTAATATGAATACGTTGTGTTTAGATATTAAGCCGGTTGTCATTTTGTGTAGGACTGCAATACCATCCAGGCATGAGACCTCTTTGCAAACTTATTTTTGTCCTCTAATAATGAATGTAATTTCACCATTTTATTTATCACTTTACGAAAAACAGGAAAGGAGGGGGACTGTGCCCAAAGATGGTCATTCTCTCGATTTAACCAGATTTTATACCAGCTTTTGACATTCGCATGGGTTCTCCCAATCCCTTGATGAATAAGGCCAAATTCCAATCGCACCTGCACTGGAAACACGTTCTGAGGTAGGTTAAAAACCCTTTTGTGTGCTTTCAGTTGTATCTTGTCCAACAGTTTAGCATCTGTTCCATGTAGAACGATGCTTGAGTACTCTACTGTCTGCATCAATTTGGCAGGCATTACGGCCAACAATGGCTTTAGGGATGAACCCTTTATCTTTTTTGAGAGGGCACAAAATGCGTAGATTAAGCCATTACCTTTTGTTTCCAGATAGTGTTTATGTTTTTGGAAGGTTAAACGACTATCAATGTACAGCCCTTGATATTTGTAGTTCTCCAGTATTGGGGTTTCTTTCATAGATTCATATGCTTGAATATTCCCCGTCGTCGGAGTGGGAGTCCCACTGTAAATAATATAGCAATATATACAGTCATAATATATATATATATATATATACATATACATAAGTAATCATATAAAACAGAGATATAAGTAAGTGATAAACATCAAGAATGTCCCTATATAAAATCTCCATAGAGATACATGAAAAGAGAAAAAAGACATTCGCAGTCTATCTCTGTCGTTATGTTAGTCCAAACTACGGCCAATCAGGCGTCAGCTCCTCTCTAGAACCTTCTCCTCAGAGCTCCTCACCTCAGATTTTCTACCGCACGTCGTGTGAAAGGGAGTCTCCCTGAGCTCTGCTCAGTTTTGTCTCTTCAGGATGTCTTCAAGTAAGAAGTCTTTGTTTAGACCTTGTTCTTCTTGTGGAAAGCTACGTTTGTTCTCAGAGGATCCACACAGTAAGTCTATTTACTGTCTTTACCCGGACCATGAATTGGGTAAATGTAAATTTTGTACAACTTTTTCTACAAAAACTCTGAAAGACAGGGAAGGCCGTCTCTTATTGTGGCTACAGAGACTGAAGGATAAAGATGAAGTACTTTCTGAGGTAGAAAGTTTTACTTCTGGCCGTTCCCACACAGCCTCAAAGCGCAGTAGTGTACAGGATTTACCATCTCCTTTCCTTAAAAAGAAGAAAATGTCTCTGACTATGACATGTGCCACTTCTTCTACTTTGACTACTGCTTTGTCGCCCACGAGACTTAGTTCTCAGGCTAGTGAGGCTTCAACTTCCCAATTTTCAGGCAAAAAACTGGCTTCATCGTCGACGAGGCTTCCGACGACAAAATCCGCAGTTTCCTGCTCATCGACGGTGACCCTGACGACGACGTCAGCATCAAGCGCGTCGACGACGGTTCCGTCGACGTTGTCGGCGTCGACAATGATGATAAGTACTATAAAAACTGTGTCATCTATATTACCAATTGCATCGTCGTCGACGAAGAAAGGAAAAATCTCGTCGACGTTGCCATCGTCGTCGACGAAGATTGGGAAATCTGCCGCGTCGACGATTACGTCAGCGATTGACCCGTCGACGAGTGCTCCGTCGACGAAAAAGAAGAAGACCTCGTCGGCGTTCCCGTCGACGACGACTCCGACGACGACTCTGTCGACGGCCCCGTCGACGACGATCCCGTCGATGACGATCCCGTCGACGCTAGTCCCGCCGACGCTAGTCCCGTCGACGATGGTTCCGTCGACGACGATTCCGTCGACGATTCCGTCGACGAAGATTTCTTCAATAGCCTCTTTGCCTCAGAGTCCATCGACGGCAGTCTCGTCAGTGAAAATAAGGATTAAAAAGAAGACTTCTGCGCAGAGGTCATTGAAAACCCAAATTTCATCCACGTCTACAGCGCCTACTTCGTCCTTTGCCGCTGTTCCTTTATTGGCATTACCACCGAGTACTCGACAAGATATGTCGGGTCAGGTTGTATCGTTGGAGGATTCCCATCTTCCTTCACCATTGTTTGCCACTGACTCAGATCAGGATTCAGAAGGAGGTTTACCTGAATCGTTTGGGACGACACACAGTCCCTCAGATTTAATAATAAAATGCCAAGAAGAGAGTAGTGATGATGAGGAGCAATTTTATCAGGAAGAAATTCCTACGGAAAGACAAACTACGACACTACCATTGTCGCTGATAACTAACCTTCAACTCATGTTGGACGACTATAATCGAAGGTTTCCTTTATCACCACAAGAGTCTGTGGTTCCGCCTACCCCGGTGGTACCAACAACTATATCGGAACCGGTGCCGGCTCCAATACCCTCTGTGGTAATACCTTCAATACCACTACGACATTCTTCAACCCGGACACTTCCCCCTCATCATACTGATGAAGAAGAAATTCCACAGGACAGGGAGGATGGTGAAATTCTCGATGATGGGGGCAATGATGCCGATGATGATGATGATGATGATGGTATGGCGGAGTGGGATGACTATCATGCCCAAACACCATCTCCCTCTCCGGTGCTACCTGGTGACTCGCCACCTGTTGATATTGCAAGTTTCCACCAGTTAATTGATAGGGCAGCACAAAGGTTCAAGTTGATAACGGAACACAAGGAAGAAGATTGTTTCCTGTACGATTTTAAGAATCAGCCTTATAAACAAACGCATACAATCCCTATAATTGAATTCATTTGGGAGGAAGGAAAAAAGATTATGAAGACTCCAAATAGTCTTCCGGCACAGATGCCTAGATTGGAAAAGAAGTACAAATCACCAGTAGGAGCGCCAGCGTGCCTCACTGGTCTAGCGAAGCCGGATTTTGTATTCACACAGGCAGCGCAACGTCGGGCTAAAAACCCTGCATCTACGATCACTGCACCACCTGATCGTGATGGACGTCGTTTGGATGCCATAGGGCGAAAGTTTTCCTCAATGGCGTCCACCATTGTGAGAGCGGCTAATGCGTTAGCCATCTTAGGTCGTTACGACCGCCAAGTATGGGCAGATATATCAGCGCTAGTTGATCAACTACCGGAACCGTCAAAGAGCGAAGCAGTAAAGCTGCTCCAAGAGGGAGAGAGCACATCTGCAGAGATAATAGACTGTGCAGTTGATATCGCCTGTACGGGGTTCCGTCAACTTGCTGGAGCAGCAGTATTGCGCAGGCAAGGTTGGTTGCGCTCAACATCCTTTCGTCAGGAAGTGCAGGCACGGATATTGGACATGGCATATGACGGAGAGGCTTTATTCGGAGATCATGTAGATGAAGCTCTCCAGTCGATAAAGAAAGATACGGACACTGCTCGCTCTCTGGGCACATTACAGTTTCGTAAACAGCCCTTTCGGGGTGCACGCGGACGCGGCATCTCCTCTAATTTTCGAAGAGGAAACAACCAATATCGAAGTTATAACCAGGGTTCCAACCGTTATTCCTATACCCAACAGCAAACCTCTCGACAGCAGTCTTCCAAGACTTACAGAGGACAATCCTCTTATAGGGGTTCCACCCCTAAGAGACAATGACTTGTATCAGTCCCAGAAAATTGGAGGTCGAATCTCTCTGTACTCTTCTCAATGGTCCTCCATAACAAGGGACCGTTGGGTTTTGGACATTGTAGAAAGGGGTCACACCTTAGAGTTCACCGAATTCCCTCCACCCACACCACCTACCGGACCACCACCGCTTCATATCAAGGAACTGTTACATCAAGTTCAACTTCTAATAGACAAGGGAGCTATAGAGGTAGTACCAAGATCTCAAAAAGAAAAAGGATTTTATTCCCGATTTTTTCTTATCACCAAAAAGAACGGGGAATGGAGACCCATTCTAGATCTGAGGGCTCTCAACAGGTTTCTGAAGAAACAATCCTTTCGCATGTTGACGCTTGTAGAGATCTTGCGATTACTCTCACAAGGAGATTTCATGGCAACAATCGATCTCCAAGATACATATTTTCATATCCCCATACTACGACAACATCGGAAATTTCTTCGTTTTCGAGTGGGTCGGAACGATTTCCAGTTCAAGGTACTACCATTCGGCCTACGCTCTGCCCCGCGAGTGTTTACAAAGGTGCTAGCCCCTGTCGTAGCGTTCCTACGTCTCCAGGGTGTCCAGATCTTCCCATATCTGGACGACTGCCTCCTAAAATCACAATCGGAAGTGCAACTTCGACAGCATACACGTCTTTGCAAGGAGGTGTTTCGCGCCTTAGGGCTCTCCATAAATGCCACGAAGTCCCATCTACAGCCTTCTCATCACAAGGATTTTCTGGGAGCAACTTTGGAGACAGTGTCAGCAAGGGCATTTCTCTCCCAAGACCGTCTTCAAAGGATTCTCCGTCTGGTAACCCTTATCAGATCAAAAAGATCAGTTTCTGTAAGACTGTTAAAGTCATTTCTGGGGATGGCGTCATCATGCATTGCATTGATCCCTCATTGCAGATTACGGACACGCCCCATCCAGGAAGAACTGGATGTTCAATGGCGTCAGGTGACGGGTTCTTTCAACGATCTCGTAACCGTCACAGATTGGATGAAGTCGGTGCTGAAGTGGTGGACACAACCGTTAAATCTAATGGAAAGCATTTCATTTCTGTCAATAGTACCAGACATGACAATAACAACAGACGCCTCTCTAGAAGGATGGGGTGCTCATTTGGAGGATCTATCAATCAAAGGAAAATGGACAATATGCCAAAAAGCCTGGCACATCAACAGGCTGGAGCTCATGGCTATATTTCTGGCTCTCAAATCCTTTCTCCCTTTAATCCAAGGAGAATCAGTCCTAATACAGACAGACAACACAACCTGCATGCACTACATCAACAAGCAGGGCGGAACAAAATCTCCAAAACTGTCTCGACTAGCCCAGTCGATCTGGGATTGGTCTCTCAACCATCACATCACGATTGCAGCAGTTCATCTACCGGGGGTATCCAATATCCTAGCGGATTCCCTGAGCAGGTCCTCCTCCTCGACCCACAAATGGGAGTTACATCAGCCAACTCTAGAGATTATATTTCGACGATGGGGTCATCCACAGCTGGATCTCTTTGCCACACCAGAGAACCGCAAATGCCGAGACTATGCAAGCTGGCATCCCCATCAAGGGTCACGGGGCAATGCCCTTTTGATGAACTGGTACAATCTGTTTGCCTACGCTTTTCCTCCAATCCCACTCATACCTCGTGTCCTGTGGAAGATGCGGAGGCAACCTTGCCATCTACTTCTAATAGCCCCCCGTTGGCCTCGGCAAGCATGGTTCTCAGAGTTACTCCTAATGTCTCAATGCGAACCAATCCTTCTACATCCTCGTACAGATCTACTTACAATGAGCAAGGGGAAAATTTGTCATCCGAATCCCTCCTCACTGAGCTTATCAGCTTGGAACCTGAGCACTGTGAATTTGCCCATTTAGACATTCCACAGGACTGTAGAGACATCTTGGCTCAGGCGAGGGCTCCTTCTACGGAAAAAACGTACAAATTGAAGTGGAAAAGATTCTGCCACTGGTGTGCAGCTAATGGGGTTCACCCGTTTCACTCCACACCATAACAATTGCTGCCTTTCTTCTTGCATTTAGCTAACTCCGGATTGTCTCATGCAACCTTGAGGGTTTTTCTGGCGGCAATTTCCCGTTTCCGTCAGGATGGTTCGACGTCCCTTTGTTCTTCAAGAATTATCCATCAATTCTTCAAGGGATTATTTCGCAAATTTCCTCCTGTTAGACGCCCGCCTCCAGTGTGGCATCTAAACATCGTATTGGCACAACTAATGAGGCCACCGTTTGAACCTATTCACAAAGTCGAGTTGAAGTATCTAACATGGAAGGTGGCTCTTCTTCTGGCACTAACGTCTTCACGTGGTGTCAGTGACATTCATGCATTTACCATAAATCCGCCTTTCCTACAGTTCAAACCAGATTCTGTAGTGTTGCGTACAAATCCAACTTTTTTGCCTAAAGTGCCTTCAGACTTTCATATTAACGAGCCAGTGATTTTGAAAACCTTCTTTGCTAATCCTCAAACTCCTGCGGAGCAGAGATTACATTCCCTGGATGTGAAACGATGTTTAAAGTTCTACATCAGCAGAACAGCTTCTTTACGAAAAACTGATCAACTCTTCATAGCTTATGGACGCTATCACAAGGGACGTCCAGTGACAAAACCAACTATTGCACGTTGGGTTTCAGCAGCCATCGTCTTCTGCCATCAAAAGGCAAACAAGCCATTGCAGTCACCAGTGAGGGCTCACTCCACTAGAGCGATGTCTTCTTCAACCGCATTATTTGCTGGAGTGCATTTACATCAGATCTGCAGAGCAGCTATGTGGTCAAGTAGACATACGTTTACAAGACATTACTGCTTGGCAGCTTTAAACGAGGAGGATGCTGCAGTTGGGCAGGCAGTGCTTCGCAATCTTTTTAAATAAGGTGAGCCTCTTCCTTCCCTCCTCCATATTGTTTCCATTTACTGTTGAGATAATAGTTCATTTACACTTATATAGATATTCAGTGATATCATATATATAAGGATATTGATTGGCATTACAACTGTTTAGTGCTGTTATGACTATGGAAACAATAATAATAATAATTGTTACTGCTGGCTATTCTATATTCAAGCATGTGAATCTATGAAAGACACCCCAATACTGGAGAAGAACAATTGTTACTTACCTGTAAACAGGTGGTTCTCCAGTATTGGTGTCTTTCATAGATTCACATGCGACCCTCCCTCCTCCCTACAGAGGCTCTCTTCTCCTCATACACTCTAAAGTCACTTTGGTGCTATGAAAATCTGAGGTGAGGAGCTCTGAGGAGAAGGTTCTAGAGAGGAGCTGGCGCCTGATTGGCTGTAGTTTGGACTAACATAATGACAGAGATAGACTGCGAATGTCTTTTTTCTCTTTTCATGTATCTCTATGGAGATTTCATATAGGGACATTCTTGATGTTTATCACTTACTTATATCTCTGTTTTATATGATTACTTATGTATATATATATATATATATATATATATATATATATATATATATATATATATATATATATATATATATATATATATATATATATATATATATATATATTATGACTGTATATATTGCTATATTATTTACCGTGGGACTCCCACTCCGACGACGGGGAATATTCAAGCATGTGAATCTATGAAAGACACCAATACTGGAGAACCACCTGTTTACAGGTAAGTAACAATTGTTCTTATCAACTACCCCTAATGTTATTTCTCCCAGTCTGACAGGGAATTTGCGTCCTGACCGCTTTGCAATAGTCATTGTTTTTGTTTTCTTTGTATTCATTTCCAAGGCATTGTCATATGCAAATATTGCTAGCTGGTTTAGTGATCTTTGTAAGCCAACTCGTGTCAGGCTGAGTAAAATTATATCATAGGTGTAGCAAAGATGTGTTATCATTAAAGGGCCCAAACGTGGTGGATGAGAATTTGTCCCATTTAGTCTTATTGAGAGGTCCACCATAAAGAGAGACGGAGGTCCTCATCCTCGGCTCCAACCCGTCAGCCTGGGACGACTCCTGGTGGCCAACGACCTCTGACCCCCACCGACCACACACGGAACCTGGGAATCATCCTCGTCTCAACGCTCTCAATGACCAAGCAAGTCAAAGCCGTCTCCTCCTCCTGCTTCAACACCCTCCGCATGCTCCGCAAGATCTACAGATGGATCCCTACAGATACAAGAAAGACAGTCACCCAGGCCCTCGTCAGCAGCAGTCTTGACTACAGAAACGCCCTCTACGCGGGAGCCCCGACCAAGCTCATCAATGGACTACAGTGCATCCAAAATGCCTCGGCATGACTGATCCTCGATGTACCACGACACGGGCACATCACCCCCCACCTGAGAAACCTGCACTGGCTCCCCGTCAACAAGAGGATATCCTTCAAGCTCCTTATCCACGCACACAAGGCACTCCACAAGACCAGCCCAGCCTACCTCAACAGACGGCTCTCCTTCTACACCCCCAACCGCCAGCTACGCTCCGCCGACCTCTCACTCGCCACCGTCCCGTGCATCCGAAAAACAACCACCGGTGAGAGATCCTTCTCCCACCTCGCTGCCAAGACATGGAACACCCTCCCACTGAGCCTACGACAGACCCAAGACCTGCTGACCTTCAGGAGGATACTGAAGACCTGGCTGTTCAATCAGTAGCGGTCCCACAGACGCCTTGAGACCCTCGCGGGTATGTAGTGCGCTTAACAAATGACTGATTGATTGATTGATCTCCATGTGTATTGCCCTTGAAATTCTCGTACCATCTGCAATTTTTACTCTGATCCAAGTTCCAGTATACAATTGAATTATGGCACGCAATATTGATTCTGGGAGACCCATCTTCTTTAATTTACACCACAGTAGGCCTCGCTCTATGCTGTCAAATGCTGCTTTAAAATCCATAAAACAGAGCTGTAATTTTACATTCAGGCATTTGTACCTTTCTGCAATCATGGTCAAAGCAAGTATCCTTGTTTGGTTCATAAGAATCAACTTATTTTTAGCAGACCATTCCACCAAGTCCTCTAAGATTAATGATGCGTAATATTTTGCTTCCACATCCATTAGGGCTATAAGTCTGTAGTTTGCTGGATCGGATCTGTCTCCACCCTTGAATATTGGATTAATGATTGCACCTTTCCAACTCATGGGGAGAATATTCGATAATTTTGCCTCCATGAAGAGCCCTGACAACCGAATCGCCCAGTATTCATGGTCACTTGAGAAAATGGCTTGAGGTATTCCATTTGGCCCGGGGCCCCATCCCTTCAACCTGATTTTATTATTTTCATTATCCTATCAGATACCTGGAGTTGGCAATCCACCTTTATTTGGCAGTCCATGATTTTATACTGTTCGTTAGATGTATCTGGAGGCATAGATTCCAAATCAATGTGACTGTTTATATTGTCACAACCTAAAGTTTTTTTAAAGGTGCTACTTAAGTAATTTACCCAATTCAATTCCGTCACATGTTTATAATTTGCGACGGTCCAGTTATTCCATTTATTATTTTTCAAAACTTATGAAAATGAGTTCTTATTTCCAGATGCTGATATGAATGATCACTTTGCGTTGTATATTTGATCATAAATTTCGTCACTTGGTTTAATAAAGGTAGCGACAAGATTGTAAAATCTATTATTTTTTTTTGAAATATTTTTATTGGGTTTATCAACAAAACAGAAAAACAAACACCACTCGTATAGTGCAAGGCATGGCATACAGGGGTTACAAGGTACCGGAGCAATGACAGTACCGGTGTCACAGAGAGAAATAAACAGCCCAATGACAACACACCATCGCTCCCTTCCCCGCCTATCTCCAGCAGTGGAGCCATTAATCCTGGTCACTGAGATCCGAGTCCGCTGCATCCGGTGGGGGCTCACAGATATTTCCCCGGTATACATTCCATCCACCCCAGACCTGGGACCACTTCTTGGGGCACCCTCTATGGACATACACAGTTTTTTCGGTCACCATTACAAGGTCCATATCTCGGATCCGTAAAATCTATTATTGACTGAGTATTTATACCTTGATATGTCCAACATGGGAGGCATGTCATCTTGCGTTCTTCCATTTAATATTCTCAGTCCTAGATGTTCCAAGGCCAAGACTGTTTTTTGTCCAATTAAATCCCGTCGTTTTGCCATTGAGGGAGTTGGTACTGGTACAGACCCGAACACATTTTGTGCAGTTATTAACTCATCGTCTTCAGGGGTGTGAATGAGGTTGGTGTTAAAATCACCTGGCTGGCTGTCCAGCACTGCATTTGCAATTGCTCAATTGTTCACTGCAACCCTGTTTATGCGCACTGTTTTGTAGCAGGGGTTCTGTTTAACCTTGGCTCCAGACAGCCATGGATGGTCACGGTTGCGGAGGGAGATCCAGAAGGAATCTGCAGCATTAAAGCATGTGGGACAACGTAGGAAGTAATGTAGTCCCGTGAAGGCAAGGCAATTGCAGGTATGTGCAGTTGAGTCAATTGTCCTCTGTAACACTGGTCCTGACTGCCACAGATGCCGTAGCCCTTGCCTTTGCTAAAAGCGCCTGGCCAACAAGGAGTTCAGGTGAGAACCGGGGGTCTGAACGCACTCAACAGACCCCGCCTGCCGCTCCTGCCGCTGCTATTGTGCTGATTGCGGCTCAATTACGGACCAATCTGAGTCGAACTGCGGTCCGTTTGCCGCCCCCCGTTTACCCTCCTGATAAGGGAGCCTGGTGCCGGGGCCCGGTAACAAAGCCAAGATTTAAGCTGGGAGTCTGGGAGTGGTTGCGGGGGGCCGTAGCAGTTTCGGTGGTTTCGGCGTCTCCCGTCTTCCTGCTCCTTCCTCCTGCTCACTGATCTGCGAAAGCGAAAACGTGACTGCAGGTTTGGTACTTTTACGCCAAACTACTTATACTTCACACTGGGTTGAATGTAAATGAACAGAGGGGCTTGCACACTTAAGACCTCATTGCAGCCCATTGTGAGATGGATCCTGGGACTTCAATAAAAAATAAGAAATTACCCAGGGCAAGTAAAGAGATCTGCGGTGATCCTGCTCATCTTATAATTCCGCTGGCACCCTTAACTTCTGTTGCTGGACCCATCGGAAAAAGAGGCCATTAATAATGAGGGCCTTAGTTTCATCTTTCCTTGAACTTTGGATTAACATTTGTACCTCCACTGTTGTCAACATAGTGTCAGAACACAAAGTCCCACTTTAGATTTGCATTAGCAAGGGCGGCAACAACAGAGTAAAGGCACACTGTTTTAAGAGGATCACATATATTCGAAGCCTTGAGTTAAGGCCTACCCATACCAGAAATAAAATGATCCATGAGTCTAAATCGAAACCAAACCCAGTGAAACATACAAGTCAAATGGACTCCCTGCATTTTTTACCTCAGAATGGGGATTTGTTTATGGTTCAGGACTTAGAATGATGCATTGGTACTGGTTTATTCATCAAAATGAGAAGTTTGTGGTCGAAACCTTAGAAAGAGGAGTTGCTTCCAGTCTGCACCCTGGAATGAAGCGCTGTTAAAGTTAGTAATGCGGAAATAAGATACATTTATGGTTTTACCTTAGACTGGAGGATTAATAAAAATGTATACCTCAGAATTAAGAGCTGTTGTTAGTGACCTATACCTTGCAATAAGGAGTTGTTAGTGGTTTATACTTCAAAATGAGGAACTGCTAGTTGGTTACACATCAGAATGAGGAGTTATGAGAACTCTATACCCCAGAATGAGGAACTGTTCACGGTCCATGCATCAGAAGGAGGATTAGGTCATTTTCTCATTACCTTAGAATGAAGAATTTTTAGAGGTTCATACCTTAAAATGGGAATTTTGTTAACAGCTCAGGAGTTCCTTTGGATGAGAAGATGTTATTGTTTTTACATTAGAATGGTGAGCTGCTAATGTTTCGGAGCTCAGAATTAGGGATATTAACGAGTTATATCGTGCAGGCATAAGGACCCGCACAAAACAGAAGTAAAAAAATATCCAGACGTCCAAATGAACGCTAGGTAGATGGATTCCTTAGAATTAAACATCAAAATGGTGAGTTATTAATGACTTTTACTTTAGAATAAGGAGATCGCAGTGGTTTGTACTCCAGAATGGGAGATTTGTTAGTGGTGCATACCTTAGTATATGGAGACGTTAGTGGTTTATCCGATTATTAACTTAAAATGAGGAGTTATTAGTGGTTTATACCTCTAATAAAGAGATGTTAATTGTTTACATCTCAGAATGAAGAGTTGTCAATGGTTTCCACCTGAGAATGAGGAGTTAGAAGTGTTTTATACCGCAGATTGAGGAGTCGGTGTTTTATACCTTTGAATGAGGGGGTATTATTGCTGTATATGTTAGTGGTTTATGACTCTGAAAGGTGTTGTTAATGGGGTCTTCCTTGGAACGAGAAGTTTTTAATGGTTTATATCCCAGATATATTAGTTATTTTTGTTTTATACATCAGAATGAGGAGCAGTTAGCAGTTTATACCTCAGAATGAGTAGTTAAATGTTTTTTTATCTTAGAATAATGAGTAATTAATGGTTTTAGTGAGGTATGGCTCCGAACGGGGAGTTGCAATTGATGTATAATATTGTGTATGTCACAGTGGGCAGAATTAGGTATTTATTGGGGAATCTTTTTGCCATTTTAAGTTTACAGTTTGTTGGTGTATTTCAGTGGATGGCTTTTTTGCTCATCCTTTGGGTTATATGTCTAGTGTGCAGCTGTACTTGTCACCATTAAATATGTGGGTTGTGGGGGGGTTCTTTGTCCCCAGAAAACAATATTATCACTTTGTTAGCATATAGTTTAGTGGGGTTATCCCTTGTACCCCTGAGTCATTTCTGCAGTTTCTGCAGGTAACATGTTAGAGTGGGTTTCTTTGTCCTCATGCACTCTGCCTCGTTGTTTGATTGCAGGCAAATAGTGCTTTCTCCTCTTTGTTCCTCAAGGTGCTCTTGAAGGTTTTACTGTGTACCTGCTAATGCAGACATATCTGTAATCTGTTATGTACAAGTTTGTGTGGATATCTTTGCCACTCGTTGTGTTCAGGTTTATAGGGGCATCTCTGCAGTTTGCACATTTTAATGGTTGTATCTATACAATTTGTGTACATGGCAATGGGTGTATTTTAAATATATTCCTGTGTTGCAGTAGCAGGCATTTCCCAAGTTTACTGATGTGCATACTAGCGTGTGTCCTTCTTTCTTAAGTCTGCAGTTCGCTGATGTGCAGGGTGGTGGCGGGTGCCTTTCGCCTCTCCCTAACCACCAGATTCCAGAGCACGTCTTGTTATTCTAGGAAGGGTTCGCTGCATTTAGCCCTGGCTGCAGTTTGTTTTCGACTTCGGAGACAGGAAGAGGCTTTGGTGGCAACAAACAATGGGCCATTCTGTGTCCGTGGTGGCCACTGGGAGTGGAATGACAGAGACAGGAGGCTGGGGTGGGGGCGGGGCCTAGAAGAGGGGTCATGCAGAGCATTCTAGGGAGAGAGACCTTGGCACTCACAGAAACACGACATGAAGGGGGTGTCATAGAGTCCCACTCACGGGATGGGGGTGGCGGGCGGTAAGGCATGTGACAGAGTTGTAGGGTGACTCACTGTATCCGTATTCCAGTGACAAGGAGCAAGGCTTACAGTGTCCCCGTGGCGTGCGTGGGGCCGAGCTCATTATATTCAAGCGACAGGAGGTCACAGTGTTCCAAAGACAGGAGGAGAAGCAGGCCTCACGAGACTGTCCCAGTGACAGGAGTGGGGGGCTCACCACAATGTCCCAGGGACAGGAGTGGGGTTGCTCGCTGTGTCCTAGTAACAGGCGTGGGGGCAGGGCTCACAATGTCGCAATGACAGGATGTTAGTGGGTGGGAGTTCACAACAGTTGCAGGGGTCGGGGACTCACCGTGTCCCAGAGACAGAGGGTATCGATTTAGAAACTTTATTCGATCTAATGTAAAACATAGATCATAAAAGTATTCATTTTAGAATAATATCATATTTCTTAATACAATAAAAACTAGTAAGAACTGGCAGTTAAAACAGCAAGAATACAGAATAGAGCTCCTACACAGTGGGGATATTGTATTGACGGTTTTAAACAGTGCAAGGATTCACAATACAGTTACTATACTTTGTGCAAAAAACGCAATAAACAATCGGATAAAGTGCCACGCATTCCCAATTATCAAGTTAAGTATTAAATAACTACACACTAATTTAGAGTAAAAACCGCCCATCGGGGTCTTATAAAAACATTAAAAATGTTTACATATATTACATGGATCATAAGTCGAATTAGGCCTAGTTTGCTCAATTTTCGTGATATTTTTTGAGGTATGAAGTAAAGGGGGAGCTATGGGTTGGTCCTAGATTTCTTACTGTGGGAAGTGTCTCCTTTGCTTACAGGCCCCAATGAATGATGCCACCCAAAAACATCCATAGGGACCATGGGGCTTCTTCAGGAAAAACAAAGCAATTCTACATTGATCAAAATTGTACCGCCTTAAGAGAGCCAGAATGCATTGGGCTCTCTGTTCCTTGTAGAAGTGACAAAAGAAAAAGAGGTAGAGATCACACTGCACGGATACATTATCGCATGGACATTTTGTCAGATCACTAAAGGAAAACCTTTTCACCGGGAAACCCAGCATCAGAGGCATTGAACTGACACGAAACCCTAGAAGGAAAAACCTATGCTGAAGGTTCCATACCGCATCCAAGTACAAGTATTCCCCCCTGGTAAGGACGGAATCAAATAATACAAGTTACAGTGGTTTTTGCCTGTTGAGATTCTTTCCTTTTATAGGCTGCCTTTGCTAAAAATAAGGCCTTTAGCCTCTTCTTTGGGAATCTGGAGCAAGAACTTGGATTTACATACAATTCTGGGACACCCAGCAAGTACAAAGTAAGTTTAACATACCCTAGCCAGGGAATCTTGTTTGCCTTGTCCAATGAGAGACAGTTTTGTATAATGACCTGATGAAGATCCACTGTGTGTTTGTTCCAGATTGAGTGCCAGAGCATAATCGGGGCTAATCTCACTATGTCCGACACAAAGGATAAGTCCAGTTCTAAGTAAGTGATATAGACTGAAAATGAGGAAGGGAGCGAGGCGATCCTCTTAAAGAAACCATTCTCTATCCTCTGGAGTTAATTTACTGGCACTGTACCCCACACCCCAGCCCGTGTGCCATTTCTGAAATTGTTTTGCCAATATAGATCTTTTTTATAGTCGCTAATGGCTGTGGGCACAATTTCTAGGTAAAGCTAGAGACTGAAGCCATGCTCCATTGTTTGTACTCTGCTACCCCCCATGTGAGACCAGGTTTTTTTTACTATCAAAAACAACCCCTAAATAGGAAAAGGACTCCACAACTGCAAATTTACATGTCCCAATAAAGAAAGATGGTATCTTAGTGTGTATGGGGGGGGTCGTACTGACACTAAGATGAAAGTTTTGAATCATTTACTTTTAAATCCAGGTAAGACATAAAGCTCACGTAAGTGTCTATTAGGCATTGAAGTGTTGCGCCTGTCCTTGCCATTAGGATGTCGTCGTCCGCATAGGTCAAGATTGGTAGTGCAACAGGGGGACAAATGGGAACGTCAGCACTACATCCTTTTAAGGCTGCTTCTACACCGTTTGTGTAAAGTGAAAATAAAAATGGGGCAAGAACACAGCCTTGTCTTACTCCCCTCATAATCTTAAAGAGACTTGTACATTCCCCATCCCTCCCATAGCGGACAGAGGCCGTCACCTGTGAGTACATTTGGCGTATAAGGGTAATCAACCTGGAATCAATGCCCATCTCGGTCATTATTGCCCACAGTTTCGCATGGCCTATGCAGTCGAAAGCTGTTGAAAGATCCATGAAGGCCATATATATGTGCCCTCTCTTTGCTGTCGTTTACTTGGCAAATGTCAAACTTATGTTCAGGCACTGGTCAATCATACCTCTGCCCTTCTGAAATCCATACTGGGTTGGCATCAAGATGTTTTTTCCCTTGCGCAGTCTTCTATCCTATTCAGTAAGACACAGCCGAAAAGTTTGGCAGTGGTATCCAGAAGGGAAATGGGACGATAGTTCTGTGGATTAGATTTATCCCCCTTTTGATATATTGGGACTATGATACTTGTTCTCCATGATGGAGGTGGCCCCCCACTTAGATATTTCATTGAAAATAATAGTTAAAAATGGGGTCCACAGATCCAGATTTTCTAAAAAGAAATCAATGGGGATCCCATCCGGGCCAGGTGCTTTAGAACGACTACACTTGGCCAGGACAAAAGTTATTTCATCCAAATTAAAAGTCATAGGCTTATGCTGGGGCTCTGGGGGCGTTTAGCAGATCGATTCACAATGGAAACTCGGTTCCATAAATACTTTAAAAGTGCTCAATCTCTGTGCCTTCACCCACGTGATTATCCAATGATTTTTCTGTGTCCTTCTTAAATAATGGTGCGTTTATTATCTTCCAAAATCCCCTGCTACTGATTAAGAATGTTGCCTTTGCCAAATTTTCCCACGCATCTTTTTTAATCTCTTCTTCCCTATTTTTACGAGCTATTTTATACCTCATTCGCAAATCCTTGATAAGGGACTGATTTCTAGGAGCTGCTTTCAAGGCCCTGTGAAGGTCTTGTAGAACCCGTGTACAGGTCTCATCGAACCATTGTATTGCTGGTCTCTCCCTGTTGGTTCTGGGCCGGGTAAGGGACAATTTAATCTATTGCAATATTTCAAGAACATTTTGGATTAAAATCTCTGGAACGTGTCCGGATCTAAGCAATTTAAACCAGGTTCAGCTTATTGGTTACAACTTGTTCGATATTTCTGTTATGGTCTGTGTTTCCCATTTAAGCTGAAATCCATTTTGCCTGTCTAAAATAGGTTTTTATACTATCACTAATTGTCGGGGATGGATTCCAACTCCCAGCAGCTCAAAAAATAATATTGCGGGGTCACTAAAATTTGAACGTATAGTGTCAGTATGTAGAATATTTCTACGACAGTTAGAAAGTGCTACTATAAAGTCTAATGTGGAGTTGGACTAACCATGAAAAACGTTTTTTCAAGAGCTTCTACAGCTGGGTTTATTTTGTTTTAAATTTCTAGATTCTTAGACAATAGAAACCCATTTAGGGCGTCCCCATATTCATGATGGTTAAAATGGATCAGGGGGTCTCCGTCCATATCTTCCACACCACAGACCGCTCCCAATAAGTAGGCACATGGTTGGGAGTTAAAGTCCCCTAGCCATAAAATGTTAAAATCTTAACGCGTCAGTAGCCTTCTAAAATTTGCCAAGCCTTTTTCCATTAATTCTACAATTGCCGCCATACTCCCACCAAAATTATTATTATAATACTTTATAAATATCCAGAGCTGGTGGCATCCTCCTTCAAAAGCTAGGAGGTGAAAGTACGGGGTGAATTATCGAATTGGACGACCTTAATAGCTAATGTGTTTGAGATTAAGGTTCCTAAGCCCCCTTTAGCTCTTCCTGCCAACGCAGGGACCAAAGACAGGAGGAGAAGCAGGCCTCACAAGACTGTCCCAGTGATAGGAGTGGGGGGCTCACCACAGTGTCCTATGGACAGGAGTGGGGGGGTGCTCACTATATCCTTGTAACAGGCGTGGGGGCAGGGCTCACAATGTCGCAATGACAGGATGTTAGTGGGTGGGAGTTCAAAACAGTGTGCTAGTAACAGGGGTCGGAGACTCACAGTGTCCCAGTGACAGAGGGTGGGGGATTCACAAGTATCATGTAGCAGGAGTGGGGCTCAGTGTCCAAAAGATAGGAGTTGGGGGAGGAGGGGATTTACTAAGTACCAGTGACACTGTGGAGGTAGGTCTCATAATATTGCTGTGACATTAGACGTGGGGCGCACAATGTCCCAATGACATGAGGAGGGAGGGACAGGAGAGGCAGGAGTCTGAGGCTTGTTCAGAGTCACTTGGCTTCCCAGTTGAGGGGAGGGTTGGTGGTATTTTTAGTGATCAACTTTTGACACTCCAGGCAGGTCTTTCCACCAGAGGCTCCCTTCTGGCCCAAAAGACCACCAGGGCACCGTAGTTTCATTAATGCCTTAGTAAAGCAAGACTCAGTCTCCATTGGTCGTGCCAGGCTCCTCCCCCCAGTTTGCCAGGCTCCTCCCCTCAGTTAGTCATGGTTGTTAACAAGCTTTGGCAAAGGCAATTGGTCTTGCCTGTGAGAGCTATTGGTTTTGGCAATTGTTTGTGTTCATGCTGTACAGCAGCGCGGATGCTTAGCAGTATGGCTAAAACAATTTTTTTTAAAAGCTTCGCACCTGAGTTAATTCAGAGCATTAGCACCAGATACATCATAGTCCTTTTTAAAAATGATTTTTAGGTCTCGCTGAGCCCCAGCGCTTGCGCTGGCTCGGAGAGACATTTTATAGTTGGGATTTTCAAAGTGCTGCCGTGGCCTAAAGCTTCAGTGCACGTGAACGTGCACGCGCGCAGCGCCATGTGTCTTTCCTCCGCAGCACGCGATCGCAATCGCGATCACTTTCACTTTCGCGGCCACGTGGCGAAAGCTTGTTTTGTTATTGTTTTACTTGCTGGTAATCTCGTTTATGTTCTTACAAAGATAGCGATGCTAACATATAATTCACATGAGTACCACGCGGCCGCGTGGCGAAAGCTTGTTTTGTTATTGTTTTACTTGCTGGTAATCACGTTTATGTTCTTACAAAGATAGCAATGCTAACATATAATTCACATGAGTACCAGATAATTTACAAAAGGTCGGATTTATGGTTTTTAGGCTCCGGTAGATGACGTGATTTGCCAAGAATCACATGATGTTGAGCGGATGCTGAGATTTGAACCTGGTTTATCAGTTTCAAAGTTACTAAGGGCACAACCTCTCGCAGGTAACTGCAGTAACTGATATGGGACAGGCAAAGGAGAAGAACAGAAGAGACTAATTCTCCATCACTCCGACTCTCCAGTCTTCTCGCCTGCCTCAGTCCTCTTCAAAGCAAGTGCTAATGACTTCCCATTAGCAGCTTCTTGAGGCCTCTGTCACACCTGGAGGTATCCTGGAGGCCGGGACACCTCATACTGTGAAGACCAGGAGCAGCCGTTGTCATTCCGCTCTGACAGCCGGCTGTGTTTCCCCTCCCGTTCAGTATATGCATACTGTTTGCTTGAAGAGAGGCCCGGGGT
The DNA here is from genome assembly GCF_964204655.1 of Triturus cristatus. NCBI lineage: Eukaryota > Metazoa > Chordata > Amphibia > Caudata > Salamandridae > Triturus > Triturus cristatus. The sequence continues at coordinate 237,441,056 of NC_140586.1, read as the reverse complement.
GGGGGGCGCAGAGGGGGTAGCTGTTCGACAAAAACGCCCACCAACTATGCTCAGCCAAAGGCCCTTTGGCATCTGGCCAATTGCCCGCCTTGCCAATCGAGGCTGTTTGTTAGATTCCATGGTATTGATATTATTCGTACAACATACGAATGCCTTGATGTATAGTTTGAACGCAAACAACAAACAATTGTGGAAATCAAATATGTACCTGTCGTTTCGTATGAAGGGGCATTTTAATTGTTCGACAAAGCACCTTGAAATACAGCGTGAAGCAAAGTTTCTATTTTTCATTTGAGAAGCTCTTCAAAGGTAAAACTCTTTTTAAAGGTGTTCATTAATGGTTTTGCTACCAATTAATCTGCTGGCGTTCGTATTTCTGTCCTCTATGCTTCCATTGTCGTTTATTTATTATCTTGCATGTAGCACTACGTGAGAACTGTAATTTTAAGTGTTTATTTACAAATAGAATCTGTACATTTTATCCTAAAATTAGCGGAGTGCCGAAGAACCCCTTAATCATTTGCCTTCATACAACACAACAGATGCCTCTCACGTATTTCTGACACAATCGAACACAATGTTACATCACGAAAACACCGTAAACAAACCGCTCATTGTCTGCTGAGAATAATGTGTGGTGTTTTCAGTTAACTGTGAATGTATTACTTTGTTGTTGATTGCTTTCTATTCGGTGTGGTTTTAGTCCTCGATCTCATTCCACAATAATGGAATAATTTAACCATTTGCAATGCAATAGGTCTCGCATTTACGCGAGTTTGAGCGATTGACATTGCAAATAATAATGCCTTTTGTTTTTGTTTTAAAAACATAAATAAAAGGCATTGTTATTTACAATGCCAATGGCTGAAACTCTTGTTAAATATTGGATGACAGCTTCCAAGAACAGAACTTCCAAAGTAAGTTCGCATAGTTGAATGTAAGTTCGGAATGTTTCTTGCAATCATTGATTGATGATACATCTACTCATCCACCTCTTTCCACTCAGGTTACACTTTGCGGCTGATATCTACAGTACTCCACTGGAGGTAATTCAATTTTTAATGAGGTTATTGTATGCTCATAGGAGATGATAGGGGTGCCCTTGTTTACTGAAAAAGGTTCTAGTGTCTTTACTCTACAGGTCCTGATGAGAGCCCCTGGAAAGAAGGGGTCTTGAAACCCGTAGACCTAGTGAAGAGACCACAAGAATTTTCAAAAAAACTTTTCTCAAAAAGAGAAACTAATATAGAGATCATTATGTTCAAAATCTCTCTGTGGTCCTAATAGAAAGAATTTTACGTTTATGTTCTAACCAGATATTCAGGACATGTGTGCTTATGAATGTATGGGTACAATGTATGTATGGTAATGAATTATTCAGAATTGCATGATTGTTAATGAATGGTGTGGTAGAATTGTCTTAAAAATTACCATTAATTGTTTGTCTACTTTTTCAAAAATTGTTTGTTAATATGGAAGGTTAAAAAAAACTCAAAATAAATAAACTTTTTGATTAATTCAGAAAATCATGATCTCTGACACTTCTTGTTTCACTTCAAGATGTGTCCTCATAAAAGAAGTTGAGTCTTACGACTTGGTACAGTACTAGCCGTCTTCCTGTTACATTTGATTAGAGGCCCAGCTTTACTGTCTTTGGCCCACCTCCAGTGTTGGTTTTGGTAAAAAAACATGTCGCCATCTTAATTAATGTACCTAAAAGCACAGGAAGGAAAAAAGCTGGACTGGGCTGAACAGATACCCCTGACCTCTCAACGAGTCCAGGTTGTTTCTTTTCGACCACTAGTGTAACTGGGCGCGAACCCAAAACACATGGAATTAGGTCCGAATTCACCCACGCCTAGCTCAAACTCCACTCACAGGGCACTCCTAGCAGAGGAAGACCTATGTCCCAGACGGGGGCTAAAAGAGGACTCAATGAGCGACAAGCATTGGCAAAGCCAATAGATCCGGGAATGACTTCTTTTCGCGTTTTTTTACTGCGCGCATGTGCCACAAACATAAACAACTACGTACCACCCCTTAAATGTTCATCCACATGCTTGCTATAAAATGGTAAGCTACCTGTCCGTCGCAGGCTGTATTGTATGCACTACTCCACAGAGCCAATCCTTACCCAAGATTGGATTGGATTGCTTCAGTGTCAGTCTCGGTTGCCTTGGTTTTATTGGTGGTGGCGTTCCTCCCTTTTTGTGTCTGACCCGCCCACAGGAGCCTTTTGATTTCTTCACGGGAAGATTAACTAATTTGTCCAAGGACGGGCACGTTGCCTCCTGGCTTAATATTTCTGCTTGTTTACATTCCAAGCCTCGTTAGATATTACTATTTTACAAGATCTCGTGAATGCTTACTGTCGACCAGGGAAAAGATACACAATTGATGGTCGGAATGCAGAACAAATCAAAACATTCACCCCAGTCAAGAGATCTGGGTTAAATCCATCATTCTTCTGCTCACCATGCCACTGTGGGCCAGGTCATCTTTTCCTTTCTATTCCCTTTTTACATTTTCAGCCAACGTTAATTATGATATCAGAGCAGTGCCACAAAAAGTGAAGAATGTACTAAGTCTTCCTTCAATAAATCTAGCATCAGCATGGCTCCTGGCCCTGCGCCTCTTGCAGTGTGAGATGGAAACATATGAAAAGAAAGCATTTGGCTTCAATAACTGGAAAGGAGTCATAAAGTAGTTTTATCATATGTAAAAACGACCTATTGCATACACGTGTTATACAAAAACAAACACGTGCGATCATATGCACTCGCATCCTTCTCCTAAGCCATCCAGCCATTATTTTAAAATCTATTGTAAAATGCAACCTCTGGGCTTATCAATGTTTTCGCATAATGTTCTGATTGTAGCTCAGTAGCAGAATGCACCTGCTGATGGAGTCTGCGCGCATCCTGTAGGGCGCAGACTCCAATCTCAGGAGCACTGCTAATTGGACCAAGTGCTGAAGAACTACGCCAGCAAGCATGTTATAAACACACTGTACCGTGTGACTGCTTGCGGCAGGATAGAGGGGGTCCCCTGCATGTTTTTGTTTTCAGGTTGAAGCTTACCAACCAGCGCAGATATCTGCTTTGCAAATGACATCTTGGGGACATTCGGAAAGCTTCTCGCAGAATGCATTCCACCCATTGCTTTCCATTGGCTTTGTGGCTTGCACGTCACTTTTGTTTGCTTTCGATTTGCTGGCTTTATTCGTTTTAAATTGTCCAGCTTGAGTTTGGACCTTCGGTTGCCCAAACCCTATTTACTGTATACTTCCACCCGTACTGTGGGCCTCATTTACAAGGTTTTGGGGCAGGGCAGTGCCAAAAGTAATCTAGCTGTGCTGCCCTGCACAAAAAGAAAAGGGCAGGAATGCCCTGTATCTATGAGAAATGGCTCATTCCTGTCCTGTTCCGCTGCACAGTGGGCTGCCATGTGCGAACACAGGCACTCTTGCGCCATGGTGCAAGGGTGCCTGCGTTGCGGGGCTGATTGATTTTGTGCAGGATGGGACACCTTTCTGCACAAAGTCAATCAATTGAGGCAATTTCCTCTTTTTATGTGTGCTGCACAATGCAGCACACAGAAAAAAAAGAAACAAGCATTGACATGAGTTTGAGCTATTGGCATTGCAAATAACAATGCCTTTTATTTTTGTTTTAATTAAAAAAAAAAAAAAAAAAAGGCATTGTAATTTACAATGCCAATAGCTTAAACTCCCGTAACTGCGAGACCTATTGCATTGCAAATGCTTGTTAACCATGCTGCATAGCAACCACTGCTATACAGCAGGGCTACAAATCATTGCCAAAGTTGGCAATGCCCATGCCATACAGCAGAAACAAAAGGCAAAGGCAGAGGCAATAGTTTCAAAGGTGAGATATATTGGTTCTGTCAGTGCTTGTTAGATCTCGAACACAAAATGGCATTTGGCAAAAATTCTATCACATAAAGACAGCGATAGCACCGATTTCCATGTTTGGAAGCAGATGTTATGTCATGTTATGTTAAAGGATTTATAAAGTGCCTGATTACTCCAAGGAGTGTCCCCGCGCTAGAGAAGCAGCACTATATTGTAAGGTTGTAAGGTAGAGTCAGACTCGACTTAGGGCCAGACAGTTCTACTAACTTTGCCTGAGAAGCCAGGTCTTGAGATTTTTGCAGAAACTCTCTTCTGATGGTTCGAGTCTCAAGTGCAATGGCATTGAGTTCCAGAGTTTGGCTGCCAAAAGTCCAAAAAAACAGCCCCCCAGCAGGGACCTTTTAAGGATTTTGAGGGCCCTGGGCAAAATGTATTTTGGGGGCCCCTGTTCGAAACAGCTTTGATTTTATAATCCAGTTTCAACTCTTTCATGCCCTCTTTGGTCAAATTCCAAACGTATGTACATCTGATATTCAGGGATAGCGATGTGTGTTTTCAGTATTGCAACACAGCAGCACTCACTAATATTACTGCAAATAATCTCTGTCACACCCTCCCATTTCTCATATGTGAGGTACTGCAATGATGTAAAATCATTTTTTATATGGATGTTGCATGAAACATAAACACATTTGTCTGCAAAATATCTGTAATAGACTCTCATACATTACAAATAAATGATAGAAAAACACTATTTACAACAATCTGTTTAAAAATGATTCAAGGTCATCAGGGCAAGACTCTCTGCAGAACACAGCTGGCTCTATCAGGGGGCCCCCTGACAGGCCGGGGCCCTGGGCCAGGGCCCACTTGGCCCATGCCATAAAACGTCTCTGCCACCCAGGCGCATTCTGTGCAGTCTAGGGATCACAGTCAGAGCTGCATCACAAGACTTAAGATGTCTGGAGGTAGTATAGGCTTGAATCAGAGGATACAAGTAACTTGGCCCCCTCTGATTCAGTATTGTATGCATAAAACAGAGTGCTTTAAATGAGACTTTGCTTGATGGGGAGCCAATGTAGTTCAGCAAGACCTCAGCTTATGGCAATACATTTTGGAATTTTTAGTAGCAGCCGGGCTGCTGCATTTTGTACTCTTTGAAGCATTCCCAACCTGCCTTCGGAGACCACCAAATAGAGTACATTGCAGTAATTGAGCCAGGACACCAAAAGCGCTTGTATTACCATCTTTTTTGCTGAGTCCGGTATAAGCCCTAGAATCTTCCTCAACAACCTTAACATTCCAAAACAAGTGCCAGCTGTGGCCTTGATCTGACTCTCAAAAGATAACTATGCATCAAAGATGATGCCCAGATTTTTAACTTGGGTTTAGGGATTGGAGTGGGGCCCATTTGGCAAGGCCACCAAGCGGAGGACCAAATTGTGGGCTGTTTCCTGATTACCATGACCTCTGTCTTGTATGCATTTAATATCAGGCAACTGGCATCCATCCATGCCGCAAGGTCTACCAGACAAGATTTAAAGTTTGCTGCGGCACTGCCGTCATCTTGGGCCAGTGTAATGATTAGTTGAGTGTCATCAGCATACAACACAATTCTCACACCATGGCATTCAATTACTTCAATTTTATCTCAAAAAGACCTGACATACTTGGAACAGTGAATTTTAATTCAAAGACCAAGGGCGCATGTTCTTAAAAGAGCTATCCTCACAGGATAGTACAATCGTTACCTGCCTGTATGTCCCACTGTTCAAAATTTCCACTGAACGGCCTCTTGTACCACAGTTCACAACAAGCCTTTTAAAGAAGAGAACCTACCACCACAAAAACCATGTAACCTTATGTGAAAATGTGTGGAAAGGTCAGAAAGCACCTCACGTTGTTAAATGGTAGCGGCAGGTTCAGTCGATAACCTTTCAAGTATTGCCCGGCGGTAACCGCCTCTTATACCATTCGATGATTAATCAATAAAAGAGGCAGGCGCCGGAGACTGGAAGGCAGGAAACAAAGTTTTATTCCGTCGGAGCAGAACACGTCAGATCGGACAGTAGGGTATCGTCTCGAGGTGCTCTAACCACATCTCTGAGGCCTGGCCTCTTATACACAGGTTTATTGCTTTATTACACGTGACACATTCTTGTTGAGACTTTGATGTACGGAAAGACATCCTTGGAATCCCCTCCTCAAGCTCGTTCCCACACATATCTACAGTGGAAGTCCCCACCCCACCCATAGCAGGAGATGGCTATCACACAGCTGGACATTCCGCCAATTCCCGGGGGGTGTGTGCGACTGGTCGGGTCTCAGGGGGTGGGGGCCTTGATCTACTGTAATCCCTTTGATGTGAGGTGTTTCCCTTACAGTAGGGGCAATAAACTGCATCCGCAGGGCTAGGTGATGGCCTGGGATCGGTTCGGACAATCGGGCGCAGAGGAAGGGGGTTATCAAGAGGATGTATGACCATGTATGGGATAAAAGGAGGTGTTGGTCAGGCGCGGGATGAGGTTCCATGGTAGGGTCGCGCAGAAGGAGAGGGTTTATGGCCTATGCATGAGAGAGCGGGGGTGGTCAGCGCGCGGGGGGGGGGGTGTTCGCAGCGCCAGAGGGACGCGCTGGCGATCGGCAATGAGCAGGGAGAGGGGCCATGATGCCTAAAATGGCCGCCGTGTGTTTCTGCGTGCGGCGCTGGAGAGAGACAAGATGGCGCAGATAATGTTCAGTTACGATCTAAATTTCCACAGTCCTCCCTTTTAACATATCTCGCCAGCTTGTTTAGCCGACATCCACCTTAGTTAAATTCTTAGTCACGACATCGTAAATGCTTTCATGCGTTCCTGTTTTCAAAGTACAGAGTTTTAGGACAGACAGGAATAATCTGACACAATTGTACATAATTACATGTAGTTGATGTGATAGGCGAGGAGGTAGCGCATACAAAATTACATCAGCTGCGTCATATGTCAGACCCGGAGATAGGAGGAGGGAAGCTTGCTTGAACACAAGTATGATACCGTAAAAAAAATGTTCTGGCAAAACAAGGAATATTACGTACATTACTTAAGGCCTACACTTCGTGTTGATCAAACTAGACAGTATAGTCATGTGCACGGCTGATGTTTATACAATTGTTATTATACGAAGTTAGTGTTTCTTAACTATCAGTGTACAGTTGGAAGTGACCGATGTAATATCTTGGAAACTCGATTGGAAGATAGTCAATACGAAAGTGGTTGGGAGAGGAATTCAACTCAACATGAGTTACAGTCAGAGGGGGGCAATGTCCAAAAGGGAGTTCTTCTTTCCAGTGTCCTATTACAGCGAGCCATCACTGGTAAGCTCTCATTGTTCTTCTTCTTTCGTTGGCACTGTTGAGCACCGGCGGTGGATCTAAGGTCCAGCTCAAATCCAGGTTTTCGCGTTGCAGGGTGTGACCATTCTTTGCTCTCGGATCACAGTCCTGTTTTGTCCTGTTCCCTAACTGATCTTATCATAGGTACCTTGAGACGGGGTACCCGCATTTCGTTCTTCTTTTGTCAAGTCAAGTTCAAAATCTCATATGAAAAAGGGGGGAATAGGGGCATGCTTTGGGAGGCCGAGGGAAGAGGGGGTGGAGTGGGATCGGATCAAAAAGCGGACCAAGGGGAGCAGAATCTTTTAGCACTGGGCCCATCAATCGGGCTCGACGGGCTGGGACTTCAGGCACGAGCTGATCAGTGAGCAGGGGGGCTTCGGGATAGCCCTTCTTTCTATCGCTTTCCATGCTGAGAATGGTGCCTCGTCCCGCATCTTGTTGCTCCGTGGCTCCCCCTTGGTCGAGGCCATAGATGTTCCATGATCCGCAGCCAGGCTGTGCGTCACGTCCGACCCCTCTCCTCCGATGACCGCATGCTATCTTTGAATGAGTACAAGAAACAAAATCTTAGAGAACTGGTAGGGAAGACGTTTACACACTTCATTCTCTCTCCCAACCCCAAGTAGTCGGGGAAACGTTTATCGGTCACTTCATGGTGGATGTCTATTAACTCTTATGTCGGTGTATGCTACTAACTCATTAATCATTGCTGTGGTGCAGATTTGCGAGGGTTCCTGCAAATTTCCATCATCAGGTCTGTTAGGTGTTGGTTCCTGTACCTTATAAACGTGGCAAGACGTCTGACATCTATCAACTTCCTTGTCTATCAAAATTCGAACCGACTTCTCCGGTAGAGACTCGTCTTTCTAACACAAGCCCTGTCGATTCATATTTTTCTCCAGGGACTGCTAAGTTTATGAAAAAGTGCGAGGTGCTACTGTCATGGGCTCACAAATATCTGTTTCGGGGAGGAACACAAGCTAAACATTTTTCTTGCTGGAGACAATAGTTAACCTTTATCAGTTTTAGGCGATGTATCTTTAAAAACAAGGTCATCAGCTGTATTGCTTAAAATATCCAGGGACGGATAGTACAGAACTGGGACTATTCTGGAAGGACGGGGTGCTTAGACGCTCTATTTCTGTGCAATGGGCGGGGTGATTCTGAGCGATGGAGGTGGAGTCGTTAGTGTCCTAAAACAATAAAACCACTGACATATAGTTCCCGTTATAAGGGTCAGATTGGGAGACATCAGTCGTCTTACCTGTCCTTTCTTTCTCAGCCAATTAAGTTCCATCATTTTACAGAAAGGAGAGGTAGTAGTGTGGCAAAATACGTTCGTTTTGCTTCTGTCAATTTGTTCGAACACTGTCGTGTTTAGGCCAATCATACATATACTGAGGACGTACAGTGTCGTCATCTATTCAAAAAGAGGGCAAGGGAGCCTTCAGCGAGGGGGAGAGAGAGAGAGAGAGAGAGAGAGAGAGAGAGAGAGAGAGAGAGAGAGAGAGAGACGTGCGCATCAAGTAGGCTATTTGGTACACATACGACATAAAACGAGAGAGAGAGACAAACGTGTACGCTAATAGGCCACTTGGTGTACACACACATAGAGCAACACGGATCAGTTTTACGTACAAAAACACAAGCTGGGGGAAAACAAATTCAACGTTCACGTACACACAAATACCGGAAAGGGTGTAACAGTACATACATCAAGCACAGAAACCTAAGACGAAGACACAGCACTATTTTGGGTCAGGGAACCTTTCCTTTCCTGTCCTTTTTATATACGTGCTGCGTATTTTCAGTATTTTCCGTAATTCATTTTGGGGGGGGTTTTGGATGAACCCCGACCTGGGGTATTCTTAACTTCTCTTATTTAGTCAGCACACGAATCGACTCACTGGTGGTACATTCGGGTTATCAGTTGGAGTCGGGTTCGTCGGTGTAAGTCACCCTCCAATTTTACTAGCTTCCGGGAGAGGGAGAGTCGTTTCTTCAAACGAGGAGTTACCATATTCAGGCTTATTTTCCCATCCCCTTGATCGATAGACAAGCATTTCAGTCATACAAAGACGTTCTCTCCAGTGACCCAGGTATATGCAATACATACACATTCATACCGTACAATCAGGCCACGTACGCACAGTCATACCATACAGTTTTTCACATTCCCAGTGATGGTCTGCACTCCACGCACCACCTCACAGCACTTGTCTATGTCTTTCCCTACAGGGAGCACGGTGCGGTCCATGTCCACTCCATTCTTCAGTCGGAACTCCGATGTAACCTACAGAGAAGAAAAGAAGGGGGGGGGCAGCATTCAAAGCACATCAGCGCGCATAAACACGAAAAAGTTCTACTTACCACGTACCAGACTAGCTGCAGGAACGTATAATACCACAGATCTCGACTATCCTTCTTGCATTTTTTTTTTTCTGTGTACTATATCCTTCCTTTCTACTATACCAAAAATGCTTCATTTCATTTGTCCTTAAATTCGAGTTCCCTCCTCGTGCATTTGTTTCCCAATTAGTCGTATATTATGGGACAAATACCATACCTTACATTCGACAGATACCTTAAGCTACAGCCAACCATTTTCTAACAACTCTGGAAAAAAGACAGGTGTGACGGATACAAATTTTTCATCAATCCAAAATTTAGACAAAGGGTCTGCATTATCTGTCTTCTATTGTTTGGGAATGACAGCCATTATTCAAAACCTTATCAACCTAGGCGATTGTTATGACGCTGAGTCCATAATTCCTTCGAAAACCCTTTATTGTGAAATGTCAGTATACAAATACGGGCCTACAACCGTATAGGCCGGCCACGGTGCAAGAGGCGTCGAGTATCATGAGCAACACTACCTTAGCGCAAAAATAAAATTAATCAATAATGAGAAGACCAGCATCAATAAGGTTGTTTGCATGCCCAGTCAGTACCCTCCCCGTCCCCCGCCCGCCATGTGCAAAAGACCGTATACATATCCCTTAACATCAATGCCAAGTAACCAGAACGCCATAAGGAGTTGTAGGCCCCTCCCACATCGGCGCCATTTTGGGGCGAGGTTGGGTGGGCCCAGGGTACAGTTTAAATGTTTCCACTAACTAGCGGCCGGACCAGAATCCCTTTCGGCAGTTCAAGAAATTTTCATTAACGCCCACAGAAAGAACAGACAACATGAACCGTGACTCAAAACCAGGTCATGCTGAGGTTCCACCGGAACTGATTCGAGTTGGTAGTCTACAGTGTCTCCTGGTAATTCAAGCAGAAGTTGGCGTCAGCATGAGGGCACCACCATCTCGCAGCAACGCCGTGGTCCTTTCGGAGAGCGGGACAGCAGGCGTGTCTCTCTGCCGACACTCTGAATCAGTCTCTCTCACGGCACCAAATAGGGACAAGATGGCTGCCGCCCGGGGCAAAGACGAGTTAACGTGGAATGATCGAGCAATAGTGGCGGTTGCCTCCACCGGAAGTCCGCGGGAGTCGAGGGCCAATGACTTCCGTAGAATCTGCAAAGCTGAGAGGGCGTTTTCAAGGGTGGGGCCCATGCCCGAGCAGGCAAGCTTCCGAGTTCCAAGGTAGCCCAGAGCCATCTTAGTGGACCAGGCCCGAATCTGAAGAGCCGGCCGCCATTTTGAGAGTCCTGTGGCAGCAGCAGTTCTCCACCACAGCCACTGGAGTGGGTCCCCCGACCAACCAACTGCGGGGGCCCACTTCTTGGGTGGAACGCTAATGGAAACTTTGGTGCAGAAAGGAACCTCCGCCTGGGTGGTCGTCCGGCAGGTGAAACGTTAATGGCAGTCCTGCTGCAGCTGGCCGGCGAGGGAAACGCTAAGGGGTGCTTCTACTGCAACTGGTCGGTGAGTGAAACGCTAAGGGGTGCCCTACTGCAACTGAGGAGCCTCCACCTGGGGAGGCGGGGGAGGCCCGTTCGCGTCGCCTCCCCCCCCAGGGCACCCCACGCCGTCTTTCGGCGCAGCATTGTAGGATGGCCAGACCAGTACAACAACTTGTTGGACACCACCTCGATGCCGTCCGGGTCTCGGCGCGTCGTGTTGCCTCCGGCCTATTCGCACAACGGTTCGCCATTGATGCCGCCTCACAGGCCAATGGATTTTGTAGGCGTGTTTATAGCCCAAAGCCTACTAAAAGACAGACCAAAGCAGCCCAATGTTGCTACTCCGAGGAGGGAGGGACTGGGACTGTGTCACGTGGACGGTGGATGCCTTGGGATGGATGTTGCAGCAGGCTGCCATGTAAATAGTTGTTTAAAAAGAGTGTTTTAACATGTTTACCCTGTTGGAGTGTTGCATATACCTACAAGTTTATAAAGCGTTTCATTCATACTACTTTGTTGGAGTGTTGTATATATTTGTAATCTGGCAACGAACACAAAGATTACTGCATAACCAGAAAAGACATAGCCCAATTGTGCGCGATCTAGCCCAGTTCGGCGACGCCGATGGTGGGTATCAGCAGACTTCCATTTGTGTAGGGTTTTGTCGTTTTATTGGGCGGGGTGGGTGGTAGGGCAGACATGCTTAGGCAGCGAGAGCGACGGAGCCGAGCTACCTCGTGGCCATCTCGACCGTGATCTTGGCTCCTTCCCCTAGTTTCATATTTTTCGCGAAGAGCTATTTCCTAGTGTTTCTTATTTTTGCATGGTCAAAAGGATCCCACCAGTGGCCCACTGGTTTTGCTCGATCCCTTTTGTTTTTCTATAGCGATTTTTATGCCATAGTTTGCTATAAGCTACAGCGACTAGTCCATATTTAGTAAACATGTCCTTATTAGGGGTGCCTTCCAGTGGAGCCGGATGGTTCATCTCTAATAAGCGGTCCGGGCAGAACCAACTACCAATCAGTGGGGAGAAGATAGGCATGACGGGTTACAACGGGGACAAAAGTCTGCACTACCTATCTTTTCACGGCTTGCAAAGACTAGACAGAATATCTCTATTCCACGTTATTTGTAAGCAGAGAATACCTCCAAAGAACCAATATCGAACAATCAGTGTTCGGACAATCAAACAATCAAATGGTGAGAAAGAGATAGGCACGACGGGTTACAACGGGGACAAAAGTCTGCGTTACCTACCCTTCACTATCTGCAAAGACTAGACAGAATATTTCTATTCTACGTTATTTGCAAACAGAGAATATCTCAAAAAGCACTATTCATCAAGAAACAATCAATGTTCGGACAATCAATCAGTGGGGAGAAAAATAGGCACGACAGATTACAAAGGGGGACAAAGGTCCGCGTTACCTACCATTCACTATCTGCAAAGGGGGAGGGAGTATTTCTACTCTTCCCCGTTTGTAGGCAGCGAATATCTCAAAAAGAACAATCAAATAAGCAATACTAGTATTTTCAATCAATCGATCAATCAATCGTTTCGCAATTCGTCGTGTTACACGACCTTACCCGGACCGCATGGACAGTTTCTCGTCTTCCGCCTCCAGCGCCCGATCGTCCTCTACTCTCCTTATTTGCCGCGGCACTCCTGATGGTTCCCAGTCAGGACCGTAGATCACTAGAGAGAGGTCTGCTCGGAACCAGTGAAGTTCGGATGATCGGCTGCCAGACGAAGGTCTATCGGGCAGGAGCTCTTCCCGATCGTTGCAGTCGTTCACTCTGTCGTTGGGACCTCTCCCATTGGATCCACGTGTCGCTGATGGGCCCCACGTTTGGGACGCCAATTGTTAAATGGTAGCGGCAGGTTCAGTCGATAACCTTTCAAGTATTGCCCGGCGGTAACCGCCTCTTATACCATTCGATGATTAACCAATAAAAGAGGCAGGCGCCGGAGACCGGAAGGCAGGAAACAAAGTTTTATTCCGTCGGAGCAGAACACGTCAGATCGGACAGCAGGGTATCGTCTCGAGGTGCTCTAACCACATCTGCATGTGACACATTCTTGTTGAGACTTTGATGTACGGAAAGACATCCTTGGAATCCCCACCTCAAGCTCGTTCCCACACATATCTACAGTGGAAGTCCCCACCCCACCCATAGGAGGAGATGGCTATCACACAGCTGGACATTCCGCCAATTCCCGGGGGGTGTGTGCGACTGGTCGGGTCTCAGGGGGTGGGGGCCTTGATCTACTGTAATCCCTTTGATGTGAGGTGTTTCCCTTACGGTAGGGGCAATAAACTGCATCCGCAGGGCTAGGTGATGGCCTGGGATCGGTTTGGACAATCGGGTGCAGAGGAAGGGGGTTATCAAGAGGATGTATGACCATGTATGGGATAAAAGGAGGTGTTGGTCAGGCGCGGGATGAGGTTCCATGGCAGGGTCGCGCAGATGGAGAGGGTTTATGGCCTATGCATGAGAGAGTGGGGGTGGTCAGCGCGCGGGGTGGGGGGTGTTCGCAGCGCCAGAGGGACGCGCTGGCGATCGGCAATAAGCAGGGAGAGGGGCCATGATGACTAAAATGGCCGCCGTGTGTTTCTGCGTGCGGCGCTGGAGAGAGACAAGATGGCGCAGATAATGTTCAGTTACGATCTAAATTTCCACAACGTTAGTAACACCAAGGAGGGCTGCTGGCATATGTTTTACCAGTATGCCCACACTATAATCATCGGCAGCTTTCCAGATGGAAGAAAAAGTGAAAGTAAAGAGATTCCTCCGAGGTGAAAAATCAAAGAAAGAAGATCAGTGAAAAGACGGCACTACTAGTGCAAGAATCGCTGAGTGCCCACCAGGTCCCAAAAACAATGAAGTGAGGAGATGCAATCCTCAAAGTAAAATGAGGTACCGATCACTTGTGTAGGAAACTATATTGAATGAAGTGAGTGTCCTCAAGTAAAAACGGCATCTATTTGGCCATTCACAAATACACTGGCCAACATGTTTCGTTGCCTACTTTCATTCCGGCAACTTCGTCAGGGCTGAAATGGGACCATTCATCACCTCGCTTGTTGGTCACTCAGACCTGTGGTAACATGACAGGAAATTTAAATTATAATAGACAACGTGCCACATGTAAATAAAAAGAGTACAAGTTCCTCAAAACGGAGCTCGATAGACCCCCTCCAGATGAATGTATAATGTAAAATTTCCGCGTGGCTGCTGTAATCCTTCGTACCTGCACACCACCGCCATGTGCTCCGTGCCAAAAGTTTGCGGCCCCACTTGTAACTGCTTACGTCAGTCTCACCTAGGATCATAATAGGCCATATGTTTTGGTTCTTACCCTGCTGTAGGCAAGTTCCCCTTCAAGGAAAGGGCCTCCATGTACATACACCAATTTCATTCAAGCGTTCTGCATGAATATCTGATATTCACACCATGCTTCCAGGATTACCCTCCCTCTATTTATTCTTTTAGAAAGACCCTTGTTTATCTAGCCAGGCGACTCCCATATCGCTGCTGCTGTACCCAGCAAGTACTATTCAAAAAAATTCATACTCGGGCAGCTACAAGCTTTCGGGTGGTGCCACATAGCTTGGCGTTCCCTGCTCCATCCTCAAGCACCTCTCTTAATTCCTCCCGTTTCCTCTTACCGCATCTGCGGCATTTGCAATCGCCAAGTGCTCCATCCTGATGATGTTTGACGGGATGCAAGCGTCTGCTCGTCGAGATCCCCGGAGGCAACGGCCCCGGAAGTACGCGTCCCGGATGTTGACTCTCATCCAACCTCTGCAGCTCATACGTGGTTCAATGATACAGCGGCGGCCATTTCTAAAGTGCCGAAAATGATCAGAAAAGCACAACCTGTACTACATTGTTTATTCTCCTTGCCATATTTGCACTCAATACCTCTCTCATTCTTATGAAATACAAATTGAGTCAAGACAATACCGCACTATGGAGAAGTCTTTATCATCTAAGTCGTCCAACAAGAACGCCTGACCAGCCACACTTCCTTTAATCTAACAAATCTGTGAGGCATATGAACAGACTCAACACATATTTCAGCCCAATAGGTAACCTCGACCTTTTTATTTTCACTCACACAGTGAGCACTGATCGAATTTGTCGAACCTTGATATTACCTATTTCTCATCTCAGGGGCATCCACTGCATATAGCCAACACAAATTCCCTCACAACTAGAGGATGTATACAGAAAACAAGAGCAGGCGTATTAATGAGTGTTAAAGGTGTCCATCCGGGGAAAGTCCTCCAGATCACAGCTATCTCATCTACTAAGGGGCAGTATATATATATATATATATATATATATATATATATATATATATATATATTCCCCCGTTATAGTTACTGTAGGCAACTATAACTCACGCGACCGCAATCCTCTGCTGATGCTAATACTGTATTTAGACACTTATTTGCCCATGTCTTCTTCCATTAAATTTTAGCTATACATATATTACAAATATTTTTTTTTCATAAAGACACATATGTCATCAGCAGAGGATTACGGTCGCGTGAGTTATAGTTGCCTACAGTAACTATAACGGGGGAATTTCATTGGTTTTTTATCAGTAAAATTTCCAGCTAACTATAACATGTGTGAAACCTATGGTTTTTTCAGTGAATTTGTACGGTTTTTTAAATGCTAAGTTACTTTACGCCATTTGTGGCGTGCGCGCCCACTTAACGCAGTTCGTTCCATGCGCGCACGGTGCGCTTCGCGCACCGTGCGCGCACAGTGAGCACGCGGTGCGCTTCGCGCACCGCGTGCCCACATTACGCTAGATGGGCCATGAACGCACGATGCGCTTCGCGCACCGTGCGCACAAAGTGAGCACGCGGTGCGCTTCGCGCACCGCGTGCCCACATTACGCTAGATGGGCCATGAACGCACGATGCGCTTCGCGCACCGTGCGCACATGGAGGACATATGATGAGCAAACTCTTAAATCTGCTTTTCATTTATTTTTTTTTATTTTTTTTACCGTACGCTTACCGTAAGCTTACGGTACGCGTACCCCGTGATTTTTTTTAAAATCAATAAATGTTTTTTTTGTACTTTTCTGTCCTTCTTTGACCCCCTTACAAATGTTAGGGGGTCTGTAACTCTCCTCATTGCCCCCTTTCCTTGTTTTCTCTGTTTTTTTTCTGAGTGAAACACACAAAATGGCGGCCGCCGCTTCCTGGTTTCGGCCGATTCGAATGTTTACTAAGATCTAAGAGCCAATCAGAATCGCGCTCGCGCACGCCATGTTTCTTCCGTACGCTTACCGTAAGCTTACCGTACGCGTACCCCGTGATTTTTTTTAAAAATCAATAAATGTTTGTTTTGTACTTTACAGTCCTTCTTTGACCCCCTCACAAATGTAAGGGGGTCTGTAACTCTCCTCATTGCCCCCTTTTCTTGTTTTCACTCTTTTTTTTTCAGAGTGAAACACAGAAAATGGCGGCCGCCGCTTCCTGGTTTCGGCCGATTCGAATGTTTACTAAGATCTAAGAGCCAATCAGAATCGCGCTCGCGCACGCCACCGTACGCTTACCGTAAGCGTACGGTAAGCGTACCGTAAGCGGGCTCAGATATATATATTGATTTAAAGGCTATTTTCTCAGAATCTACTGAACAGATTTACACCAAACCTACAAAAGGCACTTCCTTGACCTAGGGACTACCTCTCTGCCAAATTTTGAGTAATTCTGTTCAGCCGTTCGGGCTGTAGCTCGTTCTAAAGGTCCTATGGAAAAATGCATGGGAAAAACGCGTTTTGGGACCCCCCTTTTATCTCAGCCCCCGCTTGACGGATCCCCCCGAGACTTTCAGGGTAGGAGCGGAGCGTAGCGCCCCACCTATTTTGAGAAATTCGCGAGGATTCGTCGACCGGCGCCAAAGTTATTCAAAATAGAATGTTGAGGTTTTCCTATGGAAACGTGGTCCTAACTATAACTACCTACTGGCGACCGCCAGTAGGTAATATATATATATATATATATATATATATATATATATATATATATATATATATATATATTTATATATATAAAAGGACTCATCCCCACTCATTCACTCAATGATCATCACTCTCCCTAGAGGTCCATACCCTCCACCTTGGGGATCCCCAGTCAGAGAGCGGTCAGAGAAAACCCACAGGCTGTTATCTACTCACTTTATTCCATTCAATGGAATCATTCAGACCATGGTTGTCCACCTTCTCAGTAAAAATCCATCTAGCTTCCTTTCTTGCTAGAATATCATCAATGTTACATGCATTACCAACCACCCTCTCAAGGACAGTCCACTTTAAATCTGTTCCCGAAAGTGTTGGACAAGATGAGTAGTCAGTTTTCCTGCTTTCAGGGTGCTAAGATGTTCCTGCACACGGATCTTGACTTTCCGTGATGTCAGTCCAATGTAATGCAGTCTACACTTGCATGCAAGCCTGTAAATTACATGGGTCGTGTTGGACTTGACCCTTTTTGCAGGGTCATCCCTGAACTTTTTGCCTTCCGCCTATATTTGTTCTGACCCGTTGTTGGCTGTTTTATGACTCTGGGCAATTTACCACTGCTGATCAGTGCTAAAGTGCATATGCTCTCCCTATGGTAAATTGTGTATGAATTTGTGATTCCATGATTGGTTGTTTTTGTGTACCTGTCAGACCCTAGTACAGTGCACCAGGAGTGCCCAGGGTTTGTAAATCCAAATGCTGCTGGTGGGCTTGCAGCACTCGTTGTGCCACCCACAGAAGCAGCCTGTAAAAATGTGTCTAAGGTCTGCCATTGCAGAGCCTACGTGCAGTCTGGTACTGTCATGCTGACTGGGAAATTGCACCCACTTGCCAGTCCCTAAACCTTCCCTTTTCTTCATATCAGACACCCCTTCGGTAGGCCCAATGGCAGGGTGCATTGTAAGGATAAGGTAGGACATGCCCTGGTGTGTTGGGCATGTTCTAATAGTGAATTACAGCCATTTTCATTTTCACTATTGCAAGGCTACCTGTTCTCCATAGGCCAAAATGGGCAGTTTGATTATTACATTTTATAATCCTAACTGACTCAGGGAACATAGTAGAAATTCGAATTTAGTGTCCCTAAACTCAGAATGATAAAATACATCTTTTAGTGAAGTTGGTTTTAACATTCTGTGTTTGAAAATACCACTTTTTGAAAGTAGGTATTTTCTTGCCTAACCATTCAAACCTGCCTCTGCTAGGCTGTGTATTCCTTGTCTGGAGTTTGAGTGACAGGGCTGGGGAATTCCAGGAGACAGGGTGAGGTAGCCCAGTGGTGAATAGAGAGATCTGCATCTAGATGGGAGGGAGGAGTTGCACCTGGGATCTGAATAGGGCTGTGCCTTCCCTCCACAATGCTGGCTCCACCCCCTGTGGTGCGTCTGATGTCTCTGCCCTGCACTCTGAAAGGAAAGAAGGAGTCAGGTAAACAAAGTGCTCCAGGACTGACCAGAACTGGTTTGAACAAAGCAAAGGCCCCTCTGCCCTCAGAGGACAAAGGATTTTGGGGTATAAGTATTGGAACCCTGATCCCAAGAACTTAGATCACTTTGGGAAAACAAGAAGAAACCTCTGCTGAGGAGAGGAACCAAGAAGAAACTGAGGAGAGACTATCCCTGAAACTGGGGGATTGGCCTGCAGGGGTTACCTACTGCCAAAGAGAGGAGAAAGGAACTTTGTGTGTACTTTTGCTCAACTTGTGAAGGATCTCCAAGGGCTTGGAAAAGAGCTTGCCTCCTGCTGAAGTCTCAGGGACAACAGACTTCAACCACCAGCTCCCCAGAGTTCTTTGGAAGTGCTTCCTACTGCTGTTTTGGGGCCTTCTGAGGGACTGCGTGTCGCAAGGAGCTGGAAGCGCGACTCAAGAAGGAGAAGCGTGCCGCCATCGAAGCTGTTGTCGTCGCATTGCGTAAAGGAGTGTCGCCGCTGCAGTTGTTGCATCGAGCGGAAGCATCTCGCATCTTTGAAGAAGGGTCTCGCAACGCCGAAGAAGCATGTCGCCATCGCAGCCATCGTAGCTGACGCATTGCACCGCATCAAGAGAAGAGTCTCGCATCGCGGAAGAAGCGTGTCGCCGTCACAGTCGCTGCCATCGCATCTTGGATGACGCCGCTGTAGCTGTCGCATTGCACTGCATCAAGTAAAGCACCTCGCATCCACGGAGAAGCGTGCCGCCGCGGAGCTGTTGTCGTCAAATCGCGTAAAGGGTGTCGCCGCTGCAATTGTCGCATCGAGCGGAAGCGTCTCGCAACGTCGGAGAAGAGTGTCGCCGCCAAAGCCGCTGTCGTCGCATCGTGTAAAGTGGTGTCGCCGCTGCAGCTGACGTATCGAATCGAGTCTTCTCGCAACATCGGAGAAGCGTGCCACATCTGGAAGATCTTCACGTCTTTATTTCTTTGCACCCAACTTTCATCGCATCAACATCGTTGCAACACTTTCGTTGCCCTGCGTGTCACATCTATAAGGTACATTGACTTAAAGTGTCTCATTTAAGAACTAAAGAGAACTAAGCTAAATTCTACCATCTTAAAGCAACAGTATTGTGGATTTTTGTTGTTTATGGTCTTGTGGTAAATCTATATAAAGAATACTTATTTTTGATATAAAACCTGTGTGGTGTCCATCTGTAGTGTTGTCACTTGATTACTGTATGTGTTCACAAATGCTTTACACACTGTGTGAGAAGTTGGCCTGGCATATGCTGGTCACTAGTTAAAGTGGCCACCTTGCACCAGTCCAATTCGACTCTTATGGTAGATAGGTTTAAGACAACCTTTTAAAGAAAGCTATCCTAGTGGTGGCTGTGGAGAGCAGCCTTCAGGCTAAGTCTCAGAGGAATGTAAAGCAGCTTGTTTTACCTTATAATCTCTTGAATTACCAAATGAAAGGACACCACACAGGTATATATATAAAATATATATGTATTTATTTCTAGACACACTCTACTAATCACTTTATGAGATTAGAAGTCAGGAACATATGCACAAATCAATGTTTCACAACAAATTAAGCACTTATTTGGCCGGGCCCTAGGGGCGTACCAGACCATATACTATAAAAGAGGTTTAGGAATGTTGACTTGCAAGGGGACAAGGCCTAGGGCCTTTAGAATCGCTGGGGCCTCACTTATCCACCCAAGGCAGGTAAGTAAAGGACCCACGGGAGACGCGTGCAGTGTGAGAACACAGACGCGGGTTCCCTATTGATTTCAATGGAGCAAGCCGCGGTTGGATTTTTTAAGTTTTAGGGTACTTTGGGGAAGTTTACAAGCAAGCCACTTACAAGGTAAGTACTTCGTGGGCCAACACCCACAGGAGCACCGGAGTGCACGAGTTACCTCACCCAGGGAAGCCGGGTGCATAGGTGTCTTATGGTGTTGGGTCGCGGCGTCGTTTTCAATGGAAGCGAAGAAGATTTGCTGCTTGTGAAGACTGGAGAAGTGTCCGGTGGAATCCAAGGCTGGATTCAGAAGAAGGAAGACCTGAAAGCATAAGGGACAGTGTTCACAGTCACTTGCCAGTGACCCGGGGCCAGGAAGATGGATACCCACGGTAGTCAGGTGATTTCAGGTGATTCGTGGGTGTCTTGACTCTTCAACCACGAGGTCCAGGAGGCGTCGAAGACAACCACGAGCTGGATTCGGAGTGTCCGACAAAGTCTGCAGCTTACTGAGGTGTTGGCAACCAGATTGGAGCCAACAAGCCTTGGCAACAGCAAGTCTCATGGAATGTGAAGAAAGTCAGCAGTGTAGACCAGCAAGGTCTGAGGGACTCACCCAGCAAGAGTAAGTCAGGGCAGGCCTGGAGCAAATAGGGGAGCCCTTTGGTTTGATGAAAAAGTCTTCAGGGGACCCACAAGCCAACCGGCAAGGGATCGCGGAGATGCCTCGTGAGGATTCACTTCACAGGAGCCCACGGTCACTCGGGACAAGGTAGGCCTCTGATTTTTGACGAAAATCCTGCTGGAGGCTTGGACCACATGTGGTCTAATGCACAAGTTTGTAGAACATCGTGAAGGGGTTGCAACGACAATAGTGCACGGTA
Organism: Triturus cristatus; assembly: GCF_964204655.1. Taxonomy (NCBI): domain Eukaryota; kingdom Metazoa; phylum Chordata; class Amphibia; order Caudata; family Salamandridae; genus Triturus; species Triturus cristatus. The sequence continues at coordinate 237,419,865 of NC_140586.1, read as the reverse complement.
CCCCGGTATTGCTGTTCGTCGTCACTCGTGGGGTCCACTCACCTCAGGTTTGCTGGGGACTCACAATGGCCGTCAAGAAGTCAGAAAATCCACTTTCGGGGCTGCAGGAACTTCGGACTCCGGCAGGAGCGGGAAAGTTTGCGACCGCTGATTCAAAGTTTTGGTGCCTGCCAAGCAGGGGAGTCACTCCTTGACTCCAAAGGACATTCTTCAGTCTTCCAAAGGTAGTGGAACGTCGAAGGTCCAGGATTCTTCTTGTAGAGCATCGTCCAGGGATATCTAGTTTGCAATGGCAAGTTTTCCCTATCTTATACTAAAGGAAAGGGAGGGACTAGCTCTACGACTACTCCTCTGGGAGGGTCAGGGGAGAGGGTGGGTACACCCACTTCCCTTTGTCCAGTTTCGCGTCAGAGCAGGGGCAGGTAGCCCCTGAACCGGTTTGAGCTGGCATATGCACAGAGGAGCCTACTGCTCCCCCAGTGCAGGACTTCAAAGCACTCTAAGAGTGCACCCACCCAGCCCCAATACACTAAATCCTGTCTGGAAGGTGGTGACACCTCCCTGTGACAGGATGCCTATTGTTGGGCCTCCTCCACTGCGAGTTTCAGTAAGCAGCAGGAGGGCAGCCCAGTGCCTGTGCTGGTGGCATCCATTTTGTGATGGCAGGCTCTTTCAGATTTCTACCGTGTTTCCACAGTAGGTACATGTCTATCCCTCTAGAAGGGTGGGATCATACTCCCACACCGGTATGATTACAAGGTGTTTGACACCAAACACGACATGTTTTGATGCAGCCATCCCAAAGTTAGCATTTACCACTAGGTTATAATGTACTTAAGAGTATATGGTTTAACCGCATCCACAAACAGCTACAGAGAATAGACTCTGAGAGCTGCAGAGGGGCCCTGCTCAGGCAGAGGCACCCCCTCACATGTAAAACCAAGCACCCTGCCCTCAGGATTGATAGAGCCTGCCTTAGGGGTGACTGACAGGTTTATATGTGTGTGTAAGGTGAGATATAGGGAACCTATACCTCAGTGAGGAGTGCTAACACTACCCCACCCAGGCGGCAGTAGCAGACCTGTGGTGTCAGATTTAGTCTGCTTCCCAAGGGTGGCATAATACATGCTTTAGCCCCTGGTAGGCCTGTGAAGTACCTATACCCTTGGTACCTAAGGTACCATATACTAGGGGCTCATAAGGTACCACAGTATCCAATCACTAGTGCATCTAATATGCAATCCAAGTTGTTTAGAGAGAACAGAGAGACTGGGGCCCTGATTAGCAGGGACCCAGCCAGACTATAGCCAGAAACCGGTGTTAACTTCAGAAAAAAAGTGGGGGCAACATAAGTGCAGATCCTACTCTCCTACACAACCCCCCCCCCAAACGCAGGGACACTAAACTAACCTTGACCAGTTGAGTCTTCGTGTTCTAAGTGGAAATACCTTGAGAGTCCATCTGCATTGGCATGTTGGGTCCCAGGTCTATGTTCCACTGTAAAGTCCATCCCCTGTAGGGAAATGGACCACCACAGCAGTTTTGGGTTTTCACCTTCCATTTTTTTAAGCCATAGGAGGGGCTTGTGGTCAGTCTGAACTATGAAGTGAGTGCCAAACAAGTATGGCCTCAGCTTCTTCAGGGCCCACACCACAGCAAATACCTCCCTCTCTATGGCTGACCAACGTTTCTCTCTAGGGGTCTGCCTTCTGCTTATAAAAGCTACTGGCTGGTCTTGACCTTCATCATTCAGTTGAGACAGTACAGCTCCCACGCCCAGCTCAGAAGCATCTGTTTGGACAATTAACTGTTTGGTGTAGTCTGGACTCTGCAAGATGGGGGCAGTGCACATGGCCTGCTTTAGGTCTTCAAATGCCTTTTGACAGCTAGCTGTCCACTGAACCTTTTTTGGCATTTTCTGTGAGGTAAGATCATTTAAGGGGGTTATTATAGATCCATATCCCTTAACAAACCCCCTATAGTACCCAGTCAGGCCCAAAAAGGCTCTCACCTGTGTCTGGGTGGTTGGAGCTGACCATTCCATTACGGTCTGGATTTTGCTCTGCAATGGTTGAACCTGGCCTCCACCTACAAGGTGGCCCAGGTACACAACCTGACTCTGCCCTATCTGGCACGTAGTGGCCTTGATAGTGAGGCCTGCTTTTTGCAGGGCCTCTAAAACATTTCTGAGGTGGACCAGGTGATCCTGCCAGGAGGAACTAAAGACAGCAATATCATCTAGATAAGCTGAGCAATAAGTTTCCATACCTGTCAGAACTTTGTCCACCAACCTCTGAAAAGTGACAGGTGCATTTTTCAAACCAAAGGGCATCACCACAAAGTGGTAGTGCCCACCAGGGGTTGAAAATGTTGTTTTGGCCTTGGCATCATCAGCTAACTTGATTTGCCAGTAGCCAGCTGTTAGGTCAAATGTACTAAGATACTTGGCTGAGGCCAAAGTATCTATCAGCTCATCTGCCCTGGGAATTGCATAGGCATCAGTCCTGGTGACTGCATTGAGGCCTCTGTAGTCTACACAAAATCTCATTTCTTTCTTACCACCATGGGCATGAGGTTTAGGCACAATGACTACTGGACTAGCCCAAGGGCTATCTGAAGGCTCAATTACACCTAGTTCCAACATTTTCTGGACTTCAGTCCTGATACAGTCCCTGACATGGTCAGGTTGCCTGTAGATTTTACTCTTGACAGGCAGACTGTCTCCAGTGTCCACCTCATGGGTGCACCAGGAAGTCTGACTAGGGGTCAGGCTAAACATATGTCTAAACTGTTGCAGAACTTGTCTGCATTCGGTTTGCTGATGATCAGTGAGGCTGCTTGCCAAAGCAACACCATCTACTGACCCATCATCAGGGTTCTGTGAGATCAGGTCAGGTAGAGGGGCACTCTCCTCCTCCTGTTCCTCATCAGTTGCCATGAGCAAGCCCATGTCAGCCCTGTCAACATATGGTTTCAATCTGTTGACATGGAGCACCCTAAGGGGGCTACTGGGAGTTCCAAGATCCACCAGATAGGTGACTTCTCCCTTCATCTCAACAATTGTATGGGGGCCACTCCACTTGTCTTGGAGAGCTGCTGGGGCCACAGGCTCCAGCACCCATACTTTCTGTCCTGGCTGGTATACAGTCAGCACAGCCTTTTGGTCATGCCAAGTTTTTTGTAGTTCTTGGCTGGCCTCCAGGTTTTTAGTTTCCTTCTTCATGTATTCGGCCATCCTGGAGCGGAGACCAAGTACATAGTCCATCACATCCTCATTGGGAGGTTTGAGAGGTAACTCCCAGCCCTCCTTCACCAAACATAATGGACCTCTTACAGGATGCCCAAACAGAAGTTCAAAAGGGCTAAAGCCAACCCCCTTCTGTGAAACCTCTCTGTATGCAAACAGAAGGCAGGGAAGTAAAACATCTCATTTTCGCCTAAGCTTTTCTGGGAGGCCTTTAATCATTCCCTTTAGGGTTTTGTTGAACCTTTCAACTAACCCATTGCATTGAGGGTGATAGGGAGTAGTGAATTTGTACTTTACACCACACTCCTTCCACATTGCTTTTAGATACCCTGACATGAAGTTGGTATCTCTGTCAGATGTAACCTCCTTAGGGAAACCCACTCTGGAGAAAACTCCAATGAGGGCTCTTGCCACCACAGGGGCTGTGGTGGTCCTGAGAGGAATTGCTTCTGGGTACCTGGTGGCATGATCCACTACCACCAGGATAAACCTGTGCCCAGATGCTGTTGGAGGGTCAAGGGGACCAACAATGTCAATCCCCACCCTTTCAAAGGGTACCCCCACCACAGGTAGTGGTATCAGGGGGGCCTTTGTTGTGCCACCTGACTTGCCACTGGCTTGGCAAGTGACACAGGAGCGACAAAACTCCTTGGTGTCCTCTGACATATGTGGCCAATGAAAATGTGGAACAAGCCTGTCCCAGGTCTTGTTTTGGCCCAAGTGTCCTGCCAAAGGGATGTCATGTGCTAGGGTCAAGAGGAACCCCCTAAACTTCTGAGGTATTACCAACCTCCTGGTGGCTCCAGGGGTAGGATCTCTAGCCTCAAAATATAGTAGTCCCTCATCCCAATAAACTTTATGGGACCTACTAGCACTCCCAGCAGCCTCAGGAGCAGCCTGCTGTCTGAGGGGTTCAAGAGAGGGGCATCACTGTTGCTATTTGCTCAGATCTTCCCTAGAAGGTCCCTCTGCCCCCAAGAACTCAACCTGATCAGGCTCAAGTCCCTCTGGGGCAGTTCCTTCTTCAGGATCTGCTTCTCCTCCCTCAGGAGGGGAATCTGTGATCTGAGACAGAGGGGAAGGCACTGCCTTAACCCTACTGCTCCTCCTCTTGGGTAGCATCTGATCCATAGTTTCAGGATCCAGATCTGTTTCAGCTTTATGCATTTTGGCCTGTGACCTGGTCACAGCAAATACCTCTGCAGGTATGCCCAACATATCAGCATGAGTCCATAGCTCTACTTCAGACCAGGCTGAAGTCTCTAGATCATTGCCCAATAGACATTCGACAGGGAGGTCTGCACTGATTACTACCTTCTTGAGGCCAATTACCCCTCCCCAGGAGAAATTCACAACTGCCAGACTATGGTTGGTCCTGACATTGCTTGCATTGGTAACCTGGTACATTTCACCCAGGATGATCTGCTCAGGGTCCACCAGATCCTCTGCCACCATGGTGACACTAGCACCTGTGTCCCTGAATGCCAAAGCCTGTTTGCCATTTATTACAGGCTGCTGTTTGTATTTGCCCAGATTACTGGGGCTCACTAGGAAGGACATATCAATGTCTCCCTCACATACCTGCAATGCCTGAGTGGGTACTCTGACTAGGCCAGAGTCCACTTCAGAACCCAGGGCCAACCCTACTACACCCTTATTCTGATTTCCACCTCCACCTGTAGCTGTGCTAGGGGGAACAGTTGCCTTAGGGGCAGGAGTGGTGGTGGTTTGGTCTTTGGACTTGTTACAGTCAGAAGTCCAGTGTCCTTTCTGTTTACAGAATTTGCACCAGGGCTTCTTTTGGCCTTTCCCTTTGTTAGACTGTGAATCCCCACCAGATGCAGATTTTTGGGGCCCTTGTGAGAATTCTGGTCTTTTGACTTATCCCCACCTTTTTCAGAGCCTTTAGGATCCTGCTTCTTAGTGTCACCCCCTGGGTTCTAGGTTTTCTGCCTCACCCTGGTTCTGACCCATTTCTCTGCCTTCTTTCCCAATTCTTGGGGAGAGGTCAGATCAGAGTCCGCCAGATACTGATGCAACAACTGGTTTTGGCAATTATTAAGGATCTGTTCTCTCATCATAAGATTATACAATCCCTTAAAATTAGAAACTCTACTACCAACCAGCCAACCCTCCAGAGCCTTGGTTGCACAATCAACAAAGTCAGTCCAGTCCTGAGTCTGTGCTATCTGGGTATCTCTGAACTTCAACCTGTACTGTTCAGTGGTTAAGCCAAACCCATCTATTAATGCACTCTTCAGGACTTCATAATCATCAGCATCCTCTTCTCTAACATTGAGGAGCTTGTCTCTACCTTTATCAGAAAAGGAGAGACACAAGATTGCTGCCCACTGTTTCTGGGGAACCTGTTGTACTTTACAGGCCCTCTCCATAGCAGTTATCCACTTGTGGATATCATCCCCACTCTGGTAGGGAGGAACAACCTTGGACAGGTTCCTATGGTCTGGAATGTAATTTCTGACTCTAGGGACACTGTTGCTGCCACCAGGGGTATCTAAACCCTCTCTTCTAGAAGCGCTTTGGAGCTCAAAGGCTTCTTTGTCTAATGCCAACTGCTTGGCCTTAAGGGCAACTCTCGCTTCCTAATACTGTAGCAGTTTGTACATTCTTTCAGAGGAGTTTTCTCTTCTATTAAAGTATGAGTTCTTCTGCTGGACAGATTCTCTGCCAGAGTGATATGAGTGCTCAGATTCCCTGGAAAGGGATCTAGGCCTCTCCTCCACTCTGTCAGTTCTCTTAGGGAGAATTCCTCTGTCCTTTTCAGACCCATGTGGGTCTGGCCCTTCAATTACAGAGTCCAGGTAATCTTGATTTTCATCATCTGACCCAGAGACTATAGCTGACCCACCCCCTGATCCAGATCCATTAGCTCCTAGAGCTAATCTAAGACCATCTGCTGTCAGCAGATCAGGTGTAGTGTGGAGGGACTCTGTCCTAGCTTCAGGTGCCTTGCAACACACATGGCCTTCAAGTCAAAGAAGGTCATGTCCTTATACTGAAGCTGGGTGGACCCACTGGCTCCATCCCTTGAGGACATTCTAGTGTTGTGCAGTGTTGTACTACCTACACGAGTTTGTGGCCTCCTGATCCTAGCTTGAGCTGTAGCAAGGGTGTGCTATCCCTTCACAAACAACTCTAAGTTCAGTAGAACTTGCTGATACTAAGCTTGACTTTATATGTACCTTGAGTACCTTTAGTGGTTTTCAGTTAGTAATTCAAATAGAGATTTTCTGGAAAACAATGGCAAGCTGGAATCCCACACGCTGCCAACCAATGTGAGAAGTTGGCCTGGCATATGCTGGTCACTAGTTAAAGTGGCCACCTTGCACCAGTCCAATTCGACTCTTATGGTAGATAGGTTTAAGGCAACCTTTTAAAGAAAGCTATCCTAGTGGTAGCTGTGGAGAGCAACCTTCAGGCTAAGTCTCAGAGGAATGTAAAGCAGCTTGTTTTACCTCATAATCTCTTGAATTACCAAATGAAAGGACACCACACAGGTATATATATAAAATAAATATGTATTTATTTCTAGACACACTCTACTAATCTCTTTATGAGATTAGAAGTCAGGAACATATGCACAAATAAATGTTTCACAACAAATTAAGCACTTATATGGCTGGGGCCTTACGGGCCTACCAGACCATATACTAAAAAAGAGGTTTAGGAATGTCGACTTGCAAGGGGACAAGGCCTAGGCGCTTTAGAATCGCCGGGGCCTCACTAATCCACCCAAGGCAGGTAAGTAAAGGACCCATGGGAGACGTGTGCAGTGTGAGAACAGAGACGCGGGTTCCCTATTGATTTCAAAGGAGCAAGTTGCGGTTGGATTTTTAAAGTTTTAGGGTACTTCGGGAGAGTTTACAAGCAAGCCACTTACAAGGTAAGCACTTCGAGGGCCAACACCCACAGGAGCACTGGAGTGCACGAGTTACCTCACCCAGGGAAGCCGGGTGCATAGGTGTCTTTTGGTGTCGGGTCGCGGCGTCGTTTTCAATGGAAGCCGAAGAAGATTTGCTGCTTGTGAAGACTGGAGAAGTGTCCGGTGGAATCCAAGGCTGGATTCAGAAGAAGGAAGACCTGAAAGCAGAAGGGACAGTGTTCACAGTCACTTGCCAGTGACCCGGGCCAGGAAGATGGATGCCCACGGTAGTCGGGTGATTTCAGGTGATTCATGGGTGTCTTGACTCTTCAGCCACAAGGTCCAGGAGACGTCGACGACAACCAGGAGCTGGATTCAGAGTGTCCCATGAATTCTGCAGCTTACTCAGGTGTCAGCAACAGGATTGGAGCCAACAAGCCTTGGCATCAGCAAGTCTCATGGAATGAGAAGAAAGTCAGTAGTGCAGACCAGCAAGGTCTGAGGGACTCACCCAGCAAGGGTAAGTCAGGGCAGGGCTGGAGCAGCCAGGGGAGCCCTTTGGTTTGATGAATAAGTCTTCAGGGGACCCACAAGCCACCCGGCAAGGGATCGCAAAGACGCCTCATGAGGATTCACTTCACAGGAGCCCACGGTCACTCGGGACGAGGTAGGCCTCTGATTTTCAAGGGAAATTCTGCTGGAGGCTTGGACCACACATTTTCCAATGCACAAGTTTGTAGAACATCATGAAGGGGTTGCACTCGACAATAGTGCATGGTACCCAGGTATTGCTGTTTCTTGTCACTCGTGGGGTCCACTCGCCTCTGGTTTGCTGGGGACTCACAATGGCCATCGAGAAGTCTGGAAATCCACTTCCAGGGCTGCAGGGACTTCGGACTCCGGCAGAAGCAGGAAACTTTGCGACCGTTGATTCAAAGTTTTGGTGCCTGCCAAACAGGGGAGTCACTCCTTGACTCCAAGGGAGATTCTTCAGTCTTCCAAAGGTAGTGAAACATCGTAGGTCCAGGATTCTTCTTGTAGAGCGTCGTCCAGGTATATATAGTTTGCAATGGCAAGGTTTCCCTATCTTATACTAAAGGAAAGGGAGGGACTAGCTCTATGACCACTTCTCTGGGAGGGTCAGGGGAGTGGGTGGTTACACCCACTTCCCTTTGTCCAGTTTCACGCCAGAGCAGGGGCAGGTAGCCCCTGAACCGATTTGAGCTGGCTTATGCACAGAGAAGCCTACTGCTCCCATAGTGCAGGACTTCAAAGCACTCTAAGAGTGTACCCACCCAGTCCCAATACACTAAATCCTGTCTGGAAGGTGGTGACACCTCCCTGTGACAGGATGCCTATTTTTGGGCCTCCTCCACTGCGAGTTTCAGTCAGCAGCAGGAGGGCAGCCCAGTGTCTGTGCTGGTGGCATCCATTTTGTGATGCCAGGCTCTTTCAGATTTCTACCGTGTTTCCACAGTTGGTACATGTCTATCCCTTTAGAAGGGTGGGATCATACTCCCACGCCACTTACTGGTGTGGGGGTATGATTCCAAGGTGTTTGACACCAAACACGACATGTTTTGATGCAGCCATCCCAAAGTTACCATTTACCGCTAGGTTATAATGCATTTAAGAGTATATGGTTTAACTGCATCCACAAACAGCTACAGAGAATAGACTCTGAGAGCTGCAGAGGGGCCCTGCTCTGGCAGAGGCACCCCCTCACATGTAAAACCAAGCACCCTGCCCTCAGGATTGATAGGGCCTGCCTTAGGGGTGACTGATAGGTTTATATGTGTGTGTAAGGTGAGATGTAGGGAACCCATACCTCAGTGAGGAGTGCTAACATTACCTCACCCAGGCTGCAGTAGCAAGCCTGTGGTGTCAGATTTAGTCTGCTTCCCAGGGGTGGCATAATACATGCTTCAGCCCCTGGTAGGCCTGTGAAGTACCAATACCCTAGGTACCTAAGGTACCATATACTAGGGGCTCCTAAGGTACCGCAGTATCCAATCACTAGTGCATCTAATATGCACTCCAACTTGTTTAGAGAGAACAGAGAGACTGGGGCCCTGATTAGCAGGGACCCAGCCAGACTATAGCCAGAAACCAGTGTTAACATCAGAAAAAAAGTGGGAGCAACATAAGTGCTGATCCTACTCTCTAACACACTGCCTCTGAGATAAGCCTGTCTGCTCGTGCCAAGCTACCAAGGGGGTGAGCAGGGGTTATTTTAGGAGTGTACCCCCTTACCCTGACTAGAGGCGAGGGTCCCTATTTGTGACGAGTGTATACCTGTGCCAACTAGAGACCCCCATGTCTAACATGTCGTATTGCAATTAGTGAACTTATTCAAATGCCGCACTTTTCCATTTGTAAGCACCACACTCTTTGCTGTTTCAGTAAGTTCACATACTGAAGAGCAACCACAGGAATAATGTCCTGCTGGTAATGTAGATTCCTTTTTCTTGGAAATGGGGCATGTGTGGACCAACTTGTCTTTTAAATTGGGTGCCCTTCTGAAAGCAAATCTAGGGGGCGGCATCTTGAACTCCCCAACATCCAATATCGACCAATGCTTTCTGATGATTTGTCTCACTTTAGTGGAAAGTGGATGGATGGAACGTGGTCACAACGGGTAAGCACTTATCCTTTCGCCTCATGTTTCTCTCTAATAAGGCCTCTCGGGGTGTATTAAGTGCTCAATTACGTGCCAGTTTGACCACTTTATTAGGATACTCCCTATTTCGCAACTTGGTGACCAATTCTTCAGATTGTTCCATAAAGTCAGCTGTGGTGGAACAGTTCCTGCGATATCTCAAGAACTGTCCAACCGGAAGATTGTCACGTAAACCTCGAGGATGGAACAAGCGATAATGTAGAAGGGAGTTCCTATCGGTGGCCTTCTGATGCACCGTCGTTGATAAACCATTATCCTCCGCCTTACTGTCCACATCTAGATATACTGCAGAATCCCTGCTGATCGTCCATGTGAACCGCAGACTCTCATCTGCTTCATTCAACCAAGCTAAAAAGGTCTGAAGCTGGTTCTCTGATCCCGTTCAGATGCACAGAACATCGTCAATGAACCTCTTCCACAGAGAAATATTCTCCCAGAAGGGGCTGGAGGCGTGCTGGACAACATTCTCCTCAGACTGGCCCACATATATGCAGGCCAGACTCGGCGCGAATGTAGCCCCCATAGATGTTCCTACACCTGGAGGTAGAGCTGGTCTTTGTACTCAAAATAGTTCCTAGTCAAAGCCAGTTCAATGCATTGCAAGACAAAGGTTTGTAGGGTATCATAGAACCACTCGCTCACCCCAAGTGCCCGTGCTGCTGCCACCAGTGTGGCATCTTGGGGTATGCTGGTATCTAATGACTCAATGTCAATCATTACCAGGAATGGCATTGAGGGATCATAAACCACGGTGTATAAAATATTCAGGACATCAGTAGTATCCTGTAGAAAGGACGGTTGGGTAATGACCGATTCTCTGAGAAAAAAGTCCACAAATTGGGAAAATGGCTCCAATACAGATTGGATTCCAGAAACGATCGGATGGCCTGGTGGCGGACGCTGTGCCTTGTGGATCTTTGGCAGAATGTAAAAAGCTGGCACCCTCTGTTTGTTATTAACAAGGAAGTCCGCCAAGGGACGGAAATACAGATTAAACAGGGAGGACTCAGTTCTGGAAAGAGTGCTTAGGTAAGAAATTAGCAAGCCATTCAAGTGCTCTTCCCCCTACACCCTGTGACCACAGCCATTCTAGCAGCAAACCTTGAGAAACAGTATCAAATGTTGCACTTAAGTCTCACATGACAAGTGCAGCAGTTTTACCTCACTTCAGGATATAGCAGATCTGATATCTGATATGGGGTTATGTGCTCCACAGCTTTAACAGTACCCCAAGTTTAAATTGTGTTTCCTGGGCCTGGGACCTTGCCAGTCTTTTAAACACAAAACCGGTATTTTCATGTGAAGGTTGGTAATAAATTGGGAAAATTGGGGCCAAACAAATGTTCCTACTTCGAAATCACTTCCAAAGTATTTTCGAGCTCTACAGTGTATTCCCAAATCGTTATTGAGGCTAAAAGAGGCTGAATTTGCGTGTTAAAAAATATTTGCTCTCGCTGTCTAGGTCTAGAGTTGACTTTGTGTGAGCGTCTTCCTTTCTTGGTGTGGGATATGTTGTAGTATGATTGGACAGCGTCTCTGCAAATGTGGTGCGTAGCTAGTTGACACTGTGATATAGTCTGTTTTGGTATGTTATACTACGGTACTATGTTGTATGCTCTTGTGAGAGGTGGTGGTACAATGTGGCATGATGTATAGAACCAAGTGCAATGGGTGTGCTGCAATGAGATGCTATAACAAGCATCATGACGTCATCATGGCGTTGAACGGTGTTGTGTTACAGAGTGGTATCTATAGTGTTATTTGAAGTTAGGTCGCACACTGACTTGTCCATTGTCATTTTGCTACATGTGAAGATTTAATTAATTATTATTTTGCTACATTTGCTGTCCATCCTGCTGTTTTTCATTGTTTGCAGGGTACTTCCTGTTTACCACCCATTAGGAAGACGAACAGATAGTGTGCGGTGGAGTGCTTAAATTAATCTGTCTGTGGCTCTGGAACGCATTCCAATATATTTTTTTTTTTGCTCATTGAGCCACTACATACAGGGACCACAACGTAGCCAAAGCTCAAAATGGGTAGTCTACCCCAAATTGCTAGGCCATATCTCCCCATCCCAGGTTAAGAGCCCATAAGAAGGGCGAAACCGGTCCTGGGTTGCTTGTGTTAAAGTGTAGGGAGGACCTGGCGCCGCAGTTAGTGCTGACTGCTTCCATGAGGAGCAGGGTCAAGACTGGTTTGCATATGGCTGAGTCTAGACTGAGGTGCTCTGGTGGGCAAAAGACGGCGGATTGGGATGCGCCCTGAACCATTGCCAGTGGCTGAAATTAATCCAAGCATTCCATCCATCAACTTTTTGTTTTTCCACTTGAGGCCATGTCTCCCCTGTACAGGGACACCTGCAACCCCATGGATGTCTTGTCTTGAGGGCGCTCCATAAGTGAGATAGAAGTTGTTTCATATGGCTCAGTGTGCTGCAGGTAAAATGTCTATGCGAGCCTCACTCGCACACTTAGGATGTCCTACAGAGAAAAGCAACAACGTGATGGATTGACTGCCTGGATTAATGTAAGGCCTTGGGGGCATATGTATCAAACGATTTTGTATTCGCAAACGCTGCGAATCGCAAAAAAACAGCGTTTGCGAATACAAAATCGCAAAAGGAGATGTATGAGGCATTTCAGCCTCGCAATCTTAAGGAATTGCTAAATTTGCGATTTCTTAAGTTTGGGTAAGCATTTAAGAAATCGCAAATTGCGATTTCTTAAATGCAATGTAACACGCACCCAAGTTGTGCGATTTCTCCTTAAGAAATCGCAAATTACCACCAACTTCAAGTTGGTGGTAAATTGCGATTTCTTTGAAATATGCACTTTTTTGCATATTTCAAAGTGCCATGTGGTGCACATACATGCCCTTAGGGCATGTATGTGCGCCATATGTGCACACATGCTGATTTCAGGGGTGCATCAGGGTGTCATCATGACACCCTTGCACCATTGAAAATATTCTCAATTTGCGATTAGCAAATAGCGATTCGCAAATTGAGAAGGACTTCCCATTCATTGCTATGGGCCTCCTGGCCCATAGGAATGAATGGGAAGGTATTCCTTAATTGCGATTTTGCAATTTGCTAATCACAATTAAGAAATTTTAAGAAATCACAAAATTTGTGCGATTTTTTAAATACATCCCGTTTTGCAATTCTCAAATAGCGATTCTCAAAAAATCGCTGTTTGAGAATCGCAAATGGAGATGTTGATACATATGCCCCTTGGTCTTTTCTCTGGGCTGCATTTTATTATTTGTTTTGCTCAATGTGCAAACAGACGTATGTAAGTCAGTCTCTGACCCTGTCCAAAAGGGACTGTCCAGTCCAAACGTTTTGGCTATATTTCATTTTTGTTTATTTTTTGGGGGGATGAAATAAATTATTTCATACTTTGTGCATTTACTTGATGAATACTTCATGGAAATTATTTAGGCCCGATCCCCAGCTTCCAGTGGTGAATTAATAGGGTTCTACAGGAGTCGAAACCTTAAGTAAAGCTGTCATAGGATAGCAATATCTGCTCATGGTTTGATCAATATGTGAGTTTGTGTGGCATTAACAGGGTTTTTCTTTTATGTCCCAGTTATGTTGGCAGGAGCTCCGGCGCAGCTGCTGTCCTGAGTCTAATGGGGTGGCTTGATGGACTAACTGACAGGCTGAATTATTAGGAGAGTCTTGCAAAGTTTACTATTAGGTTAAAACATCCTTGCTGTTTATAGAAGTGCATAATATGTATACTTCTTTCTTGTGTCTTGTCCATTGCGGTGTGAAAATGCACCTGTGTACAAAAAGTGTTACTACTCACCTGTAATTTCGAGAATGTTCTACTGAAAGTTCCATACAGTGTCTTGGTTTCAACACCAGGAAAGTACAGAGTGACACCAAAGAGGCTGTACGCTCCAAGAAGCCCACCCTAACTTCATCACACGATGGAACAGAATAACGCCCCAGTCCAAGGCAGCAGAAGGTATCTGTGTGCCTCCCACTATTTCAAATGTGTTGTCTTAGGTGTATTGTCTTTGGCGACCAAACAATGAAGCAGCGGTTAGAAGATAATTTTCCTGTTGAATCGGATCCCATTACCACAGGCAATGAAAAGGCTGCTGGTTAACATGGGAAAGTGGTCTTGCAATCTTTGAAAATAAAAGAAGGGAGGGCAAGAACACAATGGGCCGTGAGTATTGCAAAATGTATGGTTAGCGGGAAGTATATGCTCATAGCAGCTTTGAATATAGGGACTGTTTTTTGGTCTGAACAACCTTAGGCAACAGTTTTGGCACCACAAAGAGCTCAAATGGGGTGGCTATGCTGCTAAGATCTGTGTTTTGATATATGTGAGGCCAAATTAAACCTAACCTCCTGTGGTACATTACATTTTTTTTTAATTCTGAAAGTGGGACAGCCAATCGGATTACCCAGAATGTGGTCTGTAACTACAGGTATATGCTCTCGGATACATCTCTTGCAATGGAATACTCTCTTTCTGGAGGCACAGGAAGGGTGATGGCAGAGTTGGCATTTTTATGTGCTTATAACATTATTGACCTTGGAGCCAGTTAATAAGATTAGTTATTTTCGCTGACACTCCTTATGTGCCAAATGCCTGTGAGTTAGAGCCATATGGCTTGGAGGGGAAACTTCCTGCACTATTAACTAGCTATGAAGTCAGTAATGCAATGTCAAGAAAGAATTTAAGGCTTGGTGTACATGTTGGTAAAGAGTGAGCCCTGTTGCAATGGCAAAGGAGGTCCCTCCCGCCAACACAGCTGTCTGTCTGCCCCATATAGCTGCAGTTTGGCCACTGGGGTGATTACCCCACTACCACTGTTGCCAAACTTTTCCTACATGACTGTCCGCCCAATTAGGATGGGCAGATATATAGCCGTTTTTTACTGTATACCAGGCACACCCTGGCAATAAGAGACAGTAGAGAACAAGCATTGGCATAGCCAATAGGTCTCACTTTGGGGACCTTATAAGTATTTAGTTTTGCATCAGCATCAGCTGTTGCATGGCTAAACATTGTACCTTATAAGTGTGTAGCCATGCAACAGTTGATGTTGTTGCACCAAGGATATTGTGCTGCATAACTAAATACTGATAAGGTCCCAAAAGCGAGACCTATTGGCAATGCCAATGCTTGTTTTAAATGGATTGTCTCTCTGCCGGTTTATGTTATGTAGGCCTGTATAATGCTCTCTTGTAGCCTTAACTGATGGAATGAGCTTTGCATGTGTTGGTTAAACTGTTGCGCTTTCAAACATTTTGATACGTGTGGGATAATGGGCTGCAGATCGTTCAATTCATTTTAAGATATTTTGATTTATATACCATTTTATATTTGTTTTAGGTTGGTGTTCTGCGTTTGCAGTATTGATTTAATTAATTGCTATTTATTGTAGATTTTTATGATATTTGTAATTGCTTATGTCAATAAATTGAATAATGTGCAATATTTCTGTAAGAATGCATTTCTTGGAAATAAAGAGTCTGATCTGATTATACATGTGTGCATTCATATATAGCAAACATATATTTCTGTTCTGCTGAGGCCACCCTCTTCACTGACTATAAAGATGGTTCTATATTTTGAATGAGGCCAGACAAATTGCACAGAAAGGTATACTTTGCACAAGTCTATGAAATTTGTTGCAGCTTCACAAAAGCTGGCAATCTTTGTCACATCACTATGAAAATCATGAAATGTGGGGAAATATATGTCATCAGCAAGTCCCGTAGTGGTTGCAGGCAGCAAAGAACACACGGGCACAGACCAGGTTACGTGCAAGTAGCAGCTTTATAGGCAGGTAACTGAGTTGCATTACGTTAGGAGTCACGAGATGTGTGTGTTTTACGGTGAACGTGAAATATAATGACAGTGCAAACTGATTAACTGTAATTTTGCTGCAGAGCATGACATGCACAATCACGACAATGCCCCCAATCGTGGATAGATATCCGATGCCGAAACGGGAGAGGTTCCGAGGAGAGTGAAAAAGTAAAGAAATCAGAGTGGCGGCTCAGAGGGGGAATAAAAATGTGAAGGAGACGCGTGAACTAGCCTATGCTCGCATTAAAGTCTGACGAGCGTGGGAGCTAAACGCCATAAAGACGGTGAGATGCAAGTGCGATCTCAATGAAAGATAGGGCTTATGGCCTAATCACAGCGCAGTGCTGGTTAAGGGAATCCCATAGGTAAAGCACAGTGGCTTGCATGGACAGGCTGACGCGCAATGTAACCCCACAAACTCGTCCCAACTGTATGTAGTCCAAACGGAAACCCCAACAGTAGACGGGACAACTAGTGTGAAAACAGCTAAGCAGGGGTGCAGAAAGTTAATACCACTGGACGCTAATTGTAACAAATTAAAGAATTAAATAATTAAATCAAAAACGGGCACTATGCAACAAGTTACCGTATAGTGAAAAAGATCTAAGAGTGCTTAATGATGTAACGTTATATACAGTGATTATATGCCAAATGCGATGAAAAGAAACACACAACAAGCACCGGAAAATGTGTCTTCTGTCTGAGGTGGCATTGGCTTAGTCGGAAGTGAATTGCTCCTTGAAGAATTCACATCAGATGCTTCCGAAGTTAAGAATAACAAGCTAACGAGGAGGGAGGGGATGAAGGGAGGGGGGAGAAGGGAGGCAGGTGGTGAGAGCAGACAGCAAGGGGGTGGAGGAGGCTTAATGAGCCATGACAGAAAGGCAGATGATGGCTGCGGGTGGTTGTAGCGATGGTGGTAGTGGTGGTACTGGTGGTGTTAGTGGTGGTGGTACTGGTGGTCTATGTGAATTTTATTTCATTACTTTTGCTACTGCTGTAATATTTTTTAACAAAATAATACAAAAACTAACAAACATTATCATTTGCAACGCCAATAGCTCAAACTTTTAATAATGCCAGCCCTATTGCATTGCAAATGCTTGTTTTATGTTGTAGAAATGAGGTGCATCATCTACTTCCCAAAATACAATCTTAGATATGTAGACACACATAACAGTCCTATGGTAGGAGGCAGTTGTTCAGCCAGTGTAAGGCTAATAACTCACAAAACTTTGCATTTTCATACCTGAAGTTTTAAATTACAATAAATGTAGTAGACCTCAGGCAGGAGACTTGAGTTACCAGTAACTGTGGAAAGAGCAATAACTTTAGAAACTGGTGCTCTATTTCACCTTTTTCGTGGTGTGACGGTTATGTAACTGTTTTCTTGCATTCGAATGGGCACAATGGGGCTTATTTAGGCTCTAGAGCAGCTCTGCTGACCTAGTTCTCTGGCTCTACAACGGCACTGCTCACCTGGTTTTTCTGTCTCTAAAGCAGCTCTGCTGACCTGGTTCTTAGGCTCTAGAGCAGCTCTGCTGACTGTGTTCTCTGGCTCTAAAGCAGCTCTGCTGACCTGGTTTTTCTGTCTCTAAAGCAGCTCTGCTAACCTGGTTTCTCTGACTCTACAGCAGCTCGGCTGACCTGGTTCTCTGGCTCTAGAGCAGCTCTGCTGACCTGGTTCTTAGACTCTAGAGCAGCTCTGTTGACCTGGTTCTCTGCTTCTAAAGCAGCTCTGCTGTTCTCTGGCTCTAAAGCAGCTCTGCTGACCTGGTTCTCTGGCTCTAAAGCAGCTCTGCTGACCTGGTTTCTCTGGCTCTACAGCAGCTTTGCTGAATTGGTTCTGTGCCTCTAGAGCAGCTCTGCTGACCGGGTTCTCTGGCTCTAAAGCAGGTCTGCTGACCTGGTTTTCTGGCTCTAAAGCAGCTCTGCTGACCTGGTTCTTAGGCTCTAGAGCAGCTCTACTGAGCTGGTTCTCTGGCTTTACAACGGCTCTGCTGATCTGGTTCTCTGGCTCTAAAGCAGCTCTGCTGACCTGGTTCTATGGCTCTAAAGCAGCTCTGCTGACCTGGGTCTCTGGCTCTAGAGCAGCTCTGCTGACCTGGTTCTCTGGTTCTAAAGCAGCTCTGCTGACCTGGTTTCTCTGGCTCTACAGCAGCTCTGCTGACCTGGTTCTCTGGCTCTAGAGCAGCTCTGCTGACCTGTTTCTCTGGCTCTAAAGCAGCTCTGCTGACCTGCTTCTCTGGCTCTAAAGCAGCTCTGCTGACCTGGTTCTCTGCCTCTAAAGCAGTTCTGATGACCTGGTTTCTCTGGCTCTACAGCAGCTCTGCTGACCCGGTTTATCTGGCTCTAGAGCAGCTCTGCTGACCAGGTTCTCTGGCACTAGAGCAGCTCTGCTGACCTAGTTTCTCTGGCTCTACAGCAGCTCTGCTGACCTGGTACTCTGCCTCTAGAGCAACTCTGCTGACCTCGTTCTCTGGCTCTAAAGCAGCTCTGCTGACCTAGTTCTCTGGCTCTGCAACGGCTCTGCAGACCTGGTTCTCTGGCTCTAAAGCAGCTCTGCTGACCTGGTTCTATGGCTCTAAAGCAGCTCTGCTGACCTGGTTCTCTGGCTCTACAGCAGCTCTGCTGACCTGGTTCTCTGGAGCAGATCTGCTGACCTGGTTCTTAGGATCTAGAGCAGCTCTGCCGACCTGGTTCTCTGGCTCTAAAGCAGCTCTGCTGTTCTCTGGCTCTAAAGCAGCTCTGGTGACCTGGTTCTCTGGCTCTAAAGCAGCTCTGCTGACCTGGTTCTCTCCCTCAAAAGCAGCTCTGCTGACCTGGTTTCTCTGGCTCTACTGCAGCTCTGCTGACCTGGTTCTCTCCCATTAGAGAAGCTCTGCTAACTGGGTTCTCTGGCTCTAAAGCAGCTCTGCTGACCTGGTTCTCTGGCTCTAAAGCAGCTCTGCTGACCTGGTTCTCTCCCTCTAAAGCAGCTCTGCTGACCTGGTTCTCTGGTTATAAAGCAGCTCTGCTGACCTGGTTCTTAGGCTCTAGAGCAGCTCTACTGACCTGGTTCCCTGGCTTTACAATGGCTCTGCTGACCTGGTTCTCTGGCTCTAAAGCAGCTCTGCTGACCTGGTTCTATTGCTCTACAGCAGCTCTGCTGATCTGGTTCTCTGGCACTAGTGCAGCTCTGCTGACCTTGTTTCTCTGCCTCTACAGCAGCTCTGCTGACCTGGTTTTCTGCCTCTAGAGCAGCTCTGCTGACCTGGTTCTCTGGCTCTAAAGCAGCTCTGCTGACCTAGTTCTCTGGCTGTACAACGGCTCTGCAGACCTGGTTCTCTGGCTCTAAAGCAGATCTGCTGACCTGGTTCTCTGGCTCTACAGCAGCTCTGCTGACCTAGCTTCGCTGGCTCTACAGCAGCTCTGCTAACCTGGATCTCTGCCTCTAGAGCAGCTCTGCTGACCTGGTTCTTAGGCTCTAGAGCAGCTCTGCTGACCTGGTTCTCTGGCTCTAAAGCAGCTCTGCTGACCTGGTTCTCTGGCTCTAAAGCAGCTCTGCTGACCTGGTTTCTCTGGCTGTACGGCAGCTCGGCTGACCTGGTTCTCTGGCTCTAAAGCAGCTCTGCTGATCTCTGGCTCTAAAGCAGCTCTGCTGACCTGATGGTTCTCTGGCTCTAAAGCAGCTCTGCTGACCTGGTTCTCTCTCTCTAAAGCAGCTCTGCTGACCTGGTTCTCTGCCTCTAGAGCAGCTCTGCTGACTGGGTTCTCTGGCTCTAAAGCAGCTCTGCTGACCTGGTTCTCTCCCTCTAAACAGCTCTGCTGATCTGGTTTCTCTGGATCTACAACAGCTCTGCTGACCTGGGTCTCTGGCTCTAAAGCAGGTCTGCTGACCTGGTTCTTAGGGTCTAGAGCAGCTCTACTGACCTGGTTCTCTGGCTTTACAACGGCTCTGCTGACCTGGTTCTCCGGTTCTAAAGCAGCTCTGCTCACCTGGTTCTTTCGCTCTAAAGCAGCTCTGCTGACCTGGTTTACCTGGCTCTACAGCAGCTCTGCTGACCTGGTTCTCTGCCTATAGAGCAGCTCTGCTGGCCTGGTTCTTAGGCTCTAGAGCAGCTCTGCTGACCTGGTTCTCAGGCTCTAAAGCAGCTCTGCTGACCTGGTTATCTGGCTCTAAAGCAGCTCTGTTGACGTGGTTCTCTCCCTCTAAAGCAGCTCTGCTGACCTGGTGTCTCTGGCTCTACAGCAGCTCTGCTGACCTGGTTCTGTGGCTCCAGAGCAGCTCTGCTGACCTGGTTCTCTCCCTCTTTTTTTTAATTTTTTTTATTGAGTTTTCCCAACCAGTGTGCCAGAAATCCAATGTTACATACAATAGTCTCTTGCAAGAGACCTAACCATCATAGGACATGTCAGGAGAAACCGATTCTTCAACATTTTCTCCCTAACTCCCCCGCTCAACACCCTCTCTACCCCCACCCCCCATTGTCAGTGTGCCCGCGTCAACCCCCCTCTAACTGAGGCATTTAATGCCCCGTATATCAAGAAAACCTAACTCAAAGCAATGGGAAGAACACTATCATTGTTCGCAGAGGACAGGAGGCTCCGTGCTGCCACCCATGCATGCTCCACGCTCCCACCTTGACCACTCAACACTGCTCAATATATTGTGCAGACGCGGATTCCTCCCAGAGAGTACTTAAGTGGCCTCACCCTGGTCAGTCTCCCCAATGGCCCAGGAGGGCCCCACCGCAGTCCCCACACTCTGGTCCATGTCTACAGGAGCCCCGTCCTCCTCATCTAGCTCCTCCGGAGAGCGAAGCCCCTCTACTAAAGCTCCCCACGCCCGTGCGGCGTCCAGCGCCTTGTCATTAGAAGCACGCCTGGCCAATTGTAGACGAAGCGTCCCTTCAATCCCTGCCCAGGACAAGAAACTCGCCTTCCACCTCCGAAAGCTTGGGCCAGCCCTTGCCTTTCGATGCATGGTGAGCTCCCTCTTCGCCATTATCAGCCCCAAATCATAAAATTTGCTCGTAATTTTAGTACTGGGGGTGTGCGGAAACCAAAGCAAAAGGCAAGTTCCCATTTCCACTTACAGCTCACGTTCAGTCACTTGATTCAGACACGTCACCACATCTGCCCAATAAGAGCCTAATCCCACGCAGGACCAGAACATATGACCCAAATCAGCCCCCTCCGCATTGCACTAGGGACACGGCGATCGGGATCCTCCAAAATACCGCAAAATTTTTACCGGAGTTAAGTAAGCTCTGTGGAGAGTGTAAAATTGGACCAATTGAAACCTAGCGTTGCGCGTGCCCTTCCAGGCTCGCCGCAACAGCTGCGACCACGTCGTCTCAGGAATGGGCCTACCAAGATCTCCCTCCCATTTCCCCCTCAAGGCATCCTTGGGTGGAAGCCTCTCCGTGGACAGCCGCCTATAGAGACAGGTGATGGCCTTAAATGTACCCGCCGCCATAGTGACGTATTGACACCCTAAGGACGTTGGGGGTTCCGACAGCCCCATCTTCCAATGTTTCAGAATCCCGGACACCAAGGTGGTGTGAAGAAGATAATCCCCCCTCGGCAGATCAAAAGCCCTCTGCAGCTCCTGGAATGGCAACAAAACACCATCCTTATACAAGTCCCCAATCATGTGGACCCCAGACTCTTCCCAGCCCGCCAATGCTGACCAATCCCCGCCATGGGGGAGGGCCGTACACATGCCCAAAGGAATTTCCAGGGCATATGGGACCACGAAGCCTGCCCGTTTCTGACTGCGGGTCCAGCAGAGTCGAAGTGTGCGCTCCTCGAGGGTGAGCTGGTCCAGCCTAATTTTTTGCTGAAGCACAATGAAGGACAACACGTGCCGAGGGATGACCCTACCTTGCGGACCCTCAGGGCCTCTAAACTCACGCGCCACGGCCTGCGTAAGCCATTGCAGTTGTGCCGCCAAGTAGTACCATTCAAAATCTGGGGCCGCCAGCCCCCCCTCCTCCCCTGGCCTCATCAGAGTGGCCAATGCCACCCGCCGTCTGCCAGATCCCCAAATAAACCCTGTCGTCAGTGCCCGAAGCGTCTTAAAAAAGGGGACCGGGATCCATATCAGCAAGGTACGGAAGAGATAGAGCAATCGTGGCAGCGCTACCATCTTCAGCAGCGCTACCAGCCCAGCTACCGACAGTGGGAGAGTGCGCCAGAACGCCATACTCCCCTTAAGCCCCCTCAGCGCGCCACCCACATTCCCCTCAAAAAGGTCGGCGGGAGCGTGAAAGATGCGGACGCCCAGATACGGTAAGCAGGCAGGCTCCCAACGCAGGTCTTCAAGCGCCAAGGGCGCCTGAGGTCCAGGGGACAGAGGAAACAGGCAGGTCTTAGTCCAATTCACTTGCAGCCCCGACAAGCGGCCAAACTCCCGGAGCAAGGCTCTGGCGCCCCGTAGGGAATCCCCTGCATCGGCCAGATACAACAGGAGGTCATCTGCGTACAGGGATATACGATGGAGCTTTCCATGCAGCGGAACACCCTCGTAGAAACGCCCCTGTCGAGCATGCGCAGCAAGAGGTTCAATTACCAGCGCAAACAAAAGTGGGGACAGAGAACAACCCTGACGAGTGCCTCTCCCCACCTGGCAAGCCGCTGAGATAGTACGTCCTGTATGAACCCTAGCTGTGGCGGAGCTATATAACAATCTGGTCCAGCGCACCAAGTGATCACCCAGGCCAAACCCCTTCAACACCCAGAACAGGTACGGCCACTCAACACTATCGAATGCCTTTTCGATGTCCACCGACAGCACCACGGCCTCCGACGTGCCTTCCCCTCTCTCCCCCAGGAGCCGCACCAACTGCCGAATGCACGTCGCAGTATTCCTCTTGGGAATGAAACCCGACTGGTCCGGATGTACCAATGTGCCCATGTGGCCCATGAGTCGCGTGGCCAAGATCTTACTGAGGATCTTATAGTCCACCGAGAGCATGGAAAGTGGCCGGTACGCCGTCCTGGAGGTGGGGACCCCATCCTTCTTCAGCAGCGGCACTATGATCGATTCTCTCATTGTGTGTGGTAGCCTACCCAAGTCCCATGCCTCCCTGTATACCGACTGCAAACGCGGAGCCAGAGTATCCAAATACGCTGCACAGAACTCCACCGGGAGGCCATCAGCCCATGGGGTCTTTTTCCGGGCCATGTGTTTAACCGCTGCCCTGATTTCCCCTATAGAGATCGCCGCCCCCAATTCAGAGCCCTGCTCCGGGTCCAAGTGTGGCAACCCTGCAGCCTCTAAATAAGCGTCTGGACCGTCCGGCAAGTCCCTCATCCTACTCCGAAACAGCAGTGTGTAATAATCCAGGAATTGGTCATTGACCTCCTTTTGCGAGTAGACCAGGCCCCCCGCTGGCGTAGACAGCGACACTATTGGGGTTCCCCGAACAGCCGGATTAGCCAGCCAGTCCAGTAACGACCCTACTTTGTCCCGTTCAGCGTGTGCCACCTCCTCCTGCGCTGCCAACACCTCCTCCCGGGTGCCCCCAGTCGCGTGGCCAGCGAGTTCCACCTGGCGCAGCCGAGCCTCAGCCCGGTCAATATCCCGGAACAGCACCTTGCGCGTCCCGGCGACGGACGAGATGCAAATCCCTCTCACCACCGCTTTAAGCGCGTCCCATTCATGGGCTCTGCTCGTCGCCGTCCCTGAGTTGCCTAAAAAGTAGCGCTCTATGCCCTCCCCGAGCTCCGCGTTAAACACGGGATCTTCCAGCGTCACCGGATTCAAACGCCACGTCGGAATCACTTGCCGCTGCTGCGACCAGAGTATCGTTTTCAAACAGGGATTGTGGTCCGAGAGTGTCTTTGCCAGATACTCGCAATGGCGCGTGAGTTCCAGGGCTCCCGGGGTACACAAAAAGCCATCAAGCCGAACATGTAAGACATGCGGCGCAGAATAGAATTAATAGTCCCTGGCAAAAGGATGATGTACCCGCCAGGCATCCACGAGGCCCCAAGCTTCCTGCCAGTCCCTTCTCACCCTGGCCACTCTGCGCACCGCCGACTGAGCCAGTGGGGGGTGAGAACGATCCAGCTCCACATCGGTAACAGAATTAAAGTCCCCCCCAAGAAACACCGTGCCAACCAAAAACTACGCCAGCCTCCCAGAAAGCCGTGCAAAGAATGCAGTGTATTCGGAATTCGGGGCAAAGACACTGCAAAATGTCACATCTCTGCCATCTAGTCGGCCAGACACCACCACAAACCTCCCCTCCGGATCTACCAGGGTATATATGGGTTGGAAAGGAACCCCGGACCGTACCCAAATTAAGGTCCCTCTAGCAAAGGCAGAAAAGGAAGTGTAAAATAACTGTCCCCTCCATCTCTTCTGCAACGCCCGCCCCTCAGCCTGGTCTACGTGTGTCTCCTGCAAAAAGGCTACCTGGATCCCTCTGCGGACCAAATAGGCATCTACTTTATAACGTTTTCTCATGGAATTCAGCCCTCGCACATTCCAAGTGACACATTTTAATTCAAGTCGGGTTGCCATACTGAAGGATACAACCAAACACAATCCAATGCAGCCTAGCGGGCACACTGACAAATCCCCCCCCCGTGCAAACCATCCCCAACAACCCCACATCCCTCCCATCCCCAGAACAGGCTCTAAACCATAGTTACCCATCCAAACACAGACCCAACAAGAAAAGTACCCTGGTAGCTACCAGAGTCTCACAATAAGTGTGAGGTAGAGGGGGTGACCCAGCATCAACACAAGCCGGACAGCGATCTCACCAAGCCAGGAATTATGCCCCCCACCATCCTCAACAGGACCATACCCACTCCCTACTATGCCACGAAGCAGCTATTGGCGCACCTCCCCGTACTGCATACAGGTCAAAGACAGGCATCGTCACTCGTCCAACAGTTCATCTGCAGTGCCTGGCGCAACCTCCGGTAGATGTCCAATGGCTTCCCTAGAATCCACCGACCCCTCCGAGTCACCCCCTTCAGATCCCCGACGGGATCCTGAATCCGCCAGCGAGGCCGCCGCCGCCGCTCCAGAGATGATAGAGACCGCCTGTAAAGCCGCTTGCCTCTCCAGCTCCGTTTGGGAGGTCGACGGCGACTGTCCGCTCACCAGACGTTTCCTGTTGCGGCGGCCCTGACGAGGTTTTGGCTGGGTCCCAACCTCCAAGTCCCTCTGCACAGCACCGCCCCCACCCGAGCGGTACTGCTCCAGCCAGTGCCAAGCGTCGTCTGGTGCATCAAAGAAAGTAGCAGTCCCATCCACCATCACCTTCAGACATGCCGGAAAGAACAGGGCATACTGGATCCCCTCCGCACGAAGGGCCCTCTCAATCATCATAAAAGAAAAGCGACTCCGCTGGACCTCCTGGGAGTAATCAGGGTAAAGGGAGACTAAGGCATTGTCCACTCTGTAAGGGCCAGATGTCCGGGCATTCTGTAGTATAAGGTCACGGTCCCTAAAATGCAGCAGGCGTGCGACCACCGGCCTAGGGGGACGGCCCGAAGCCGGCTGGCGGGCCGGCACTCGGTGGGCCCTCTCCAGGGTATAGAACTGCGATAATCCCTCCGGCACCACCACCTCTTGTAGCCACTTTTCTAAATAGCTGACCATGTTGTCCCCTTCAATTCTTTCGGGCAGTCCCACCACCCTCGCGTTATTGCGCCTGTTGCGCCCTTCCGCCTCTTCGGTCCTCTTCTCCAGCAGCTGCACTCTGCGCGACAAGTCCCCCAACGATGCCTCCGTCGCCTTCTGGGCCGGCACCAGTGTCTCCAGCTTGAGTTCGGTGCTCAGCCAGTTTGATCAGCACGCAATAGCCCAAGGCTCGTGGACACCTGCGCTATGTCCTGACGTAGTGCCTCCCTCGTATCCGATATGGCCTTAAGGATCTGGTCCAGCTGCTGCTGCCGTAGCCCTGCCGCCAGGGCCCCAGCTGGGTCCTGGTCCCGAGGGTCGAGTGGGTCCTCTACATGATCCGTCTGTGCCGCACCCGGGCCACGCCGCGGCTTCCCCATGGCCCGACCACGAGAACCGCGATCCAACTCAACGGGCGATGAGACTCCCGCAGCGATCTCCAGAAAGGAAGAAATACACTCCAGTCGTCCCACTCAGCAGCCACCGTTCCAGTTGCCCAGCATCGCCACCGAAGCTTCCCCTAGTTCACCAGGCACCGCCCAGGGGCGAAAACAGCGACCACCGCCAGTCAAGGGGACACCACTCCACCAGGTCCTTCCGCCAGGTCCACCAGGAAGGGAGCCGCACCCCGCTTCACCAGCAAGCTGTCCACCTCGATCGCCCTCGTCTTACCCAGGGCGCAGTGTTCCCAGGTACTTCCGCAATGTCCCCAGCTGCTATGTCAGGCACGCCGTGGTCCACTCAACAGGATCGCCAGCCACCACCAGACGGAGCCAACCACTCCAAAGCGGCTGGGTCAGCGCGTTCTGCAGGGTAACGGCTCAGCAGCGATATGGGGGATATGGGGGAATGACCAGCACCGCGTCACCGCCTGATCCATGGTTCCACCAAAATAAGCGCCTCGATTCGCCCTCCACGAACCAGCCCCTCCAGGATGCTCGGGCCACAAGGCTTCAGGGCAGTGTACTCATGGGAGCGTGCTCAGCTTCACCAATCCTCCTGTGGGCAGGCACCATCCCACATCAAAGCGCGGGGAGCGCGAGGGCGAAGGAGAGGCGTCCCGTACCACAAAGTCCCGCACAGTTCCTCCGTAGTCGCTCACATGGTGGGCCGTAGTCCGCCCTCCTGGCCGGTCCCCAGGGTGCCGATGCTAGGCCCAGCCCTGCGTCAGTCACCGTCAGCGCAGCAGCTGCACCCGCACCTCCCCGGCCATCGTGGGCTCCAGCGCCACCGGCCGTCCACGGTCCTCTGAGCACCACCCGGGTCAACACAGTTCGCTCTGCCCACCTCTGAGCTAGTGAGCTGCAGCGCGGTCCGTGCTCCGCCTCAGCCGGATCGCCGCTCCCCTCCTGCGGGCCTCAGATCACGCGAGGCTGGAGATGTCGGGCCTCTCGCAGGCCACAAGTAGAATGACCAGGCCTCCCCAAACAGGATCAGCAGTAATCGCCGATCATGGCGGCCCCTCGGGTCCGGCGCGCGGCTCAGTCGGCAGGCAGGCACCTCTCAAGCATGGGGGGACCCCCTCAGAGCCCGCAACACCGCCAGGGAAGTTTTTTAACAGGATAACTCCCGAGGCTGACACGGAGCTCACAGCTCACGCGTCCATACTCGGCGGAGTCCAAGCCACGCCCCCCCTAGTTCTCTCCCTCTAAAGCAGCTCTGCTGACCTCGTTTCTCTGGCTCTACAGCAGTTCAGCTGACCTGGTTCTCTGGCTCTAGAGGAGCTCTGCTGACCTGGTTCTTAGGCTCTAGAGCAGCTCTGCTGACCTGGTTCTCTGGCTCTAAAGCAGCTCTGCTGACCTGGTTCTCTGGCTCTAAAGCAGCTCTGCTGACCTGGTTCTCTGGCTCTCAAGCAGCTCTGCTGACCGGATTCTCTCCCTCTACAGCAGCTCTGCTGACCTGGTTCTCTGGTTCTACAGCTGCTCTGCTGACCTGGTTCTCTCCCTCTGAAGCAGCTCTGCTGACGTGTTTTCTCTGGCTCTACAGCAGCTCTGCTGACCTGGTTCTCTAGCTCTAGAGCAGCTCTGCTGACCTGGTTCTTAGGCTCTAGAGCAGCTCTGCTGGCCTGGTTCTCTGGCTTTACAATGGCTCTGCTGACCTCGTTCTCTGGCTCTATAGCAACTCTGCTGACCTGGTTCTCTGGCTCTAAAGCAGCTCTGCTTACCTGGTTCACTGGTTCTAACGCAGCTCTGCTGACCTGGTTCTCTCCCTCTAAAGCAGCTCTGCTGACCTGGTTCTCTCCCTCTAAAGCAGCTCTGCTGACCTGGTTCTCTGGCTCTAGAGCAGCTCTGCTGACCCGTTTCTCTGGCTCTAGAGCAGCTCTGCTGACCTAGTTCTCTGGCTCTACAACGGCTCTGCAGACCTGGTTCTCTGGCTCTAAAGCAGATCTGCTGACCTGGTTCTCTGGCTCTACAGCACCTCTGCTGACCTGGTTCTCTGCATCTAGAGCAGCTCTGCTGACCTGGTTCTTAGGCTCTAGAGCAGCTCTGCTGACCTTGTTCTCTGGCTCTAAAGCAGCTCTGCTGACCTGGTTCTCAGGCTCTAAAGCAGCTCTGCTGACCTGGTTTCTCTGACTCTACAGCAGCTTGGCTGACCTGGTTCTCTGGCTTTAGAGCAGCACTGCTGACTTGGTTCTTAGACTCTAGAGCAGCTCTGTTGACCTGGTTCTCTGGCTCTAAAGCAGCTCTGCTGTTCTCTGGCTCTAAAGCAGCTCTGCTGACCTGGTTCTCTGGCTCTAAAGCAGCTCTGCTGACCTGGTTCTCTCCCTCCAAAGCAGCTCTGCTGACATGGTTTCTCTGGCTCTAAAGCAGCTCTGCTGACTTGGTTCTGTGCCTCTGGAGCAGCTCTGCTGACCGGGTTCTCTGGCTCTAAAGCAGCTCTGCTGACCTGCTTATCTGGCTCTAAACCAGCTCTGCTGACCTGTTCTCTGGCTCTAGAGCAGCTCTGCTGATCTGGTTCTATGGTTCTAAAGCAGCTCTGCTGACATGGTTCTCTCCCTTTAAAACAGCTCTGCTGACCTGGTTTCTCTAGCTCTACAGCAGCTCTGCTGACGTGGTTCTCTGCCTATAGAGCAGCTCTGCTGAGCTGGTTCTTGGCTCTAAAGCAGCTCTGATGACCTGCTTCTCTGGCTCTAAAGCAGCTTTGCTGACCTTGTCCTCTGCCTCTAAAGCAGCTCTGCTGCCCTGGTTTCTCTGGCTCTACAGCAGCTCTGCTGACCTGGTTCTCTGGCACTAGAGCAGTTCTGCTGACCTAGTTTCTCTGGCTCTACAGCAGCTCTCCTGACCTGGTTTCTCTGGCTCTACAGCAGCTCTGCTGACCTGGTTCTCTGGCACTAGAGCAGCTCTGCTGACCTAGTTTCTCTGGCTCTACAGCAGCTCTGCTGACCTGGTACTCTGCCTCTAGAGCAGCTCTGCTAACCAGCTTCTCTGGCGCTAAAGCAGCTTTGCTGACCTAGTTCTCTGGCTCTACACCGGCTCTGCAGACCTGGTTCTCTGGCTCTAAAGCAGCTCTGCTGGCCTGGTTCTAAGGCTCTAAAGCAGCTCTGCTGACCTGGTTCTCTGGCTCTACAGCAGCTCATCTGACCTGGTCTCTGCCTCTAGAGCAGATCTGCTGACCTGGTTTTTAGGATCTAGAGCAGCTCTGCTGACCTGGTTCTCTCCCTCTAAAGCATCTCTGCTGACCTGGTTTCTCTGGCTCTACTGCAGCTCTGCTGACCTGGTTTTCTCCCTCTAGAGGAGCTCTGCTGACTGGGTTCTCTGGCTCTAAAGCAGCTCTGCTGAGCTGGTTCTCTGGCTCTAAAGCAGCTCTGCTAACCTGGTTCGCTCCCTCTAAAGCAGTTCTGCTGACCTGGTTCTCTGGTTCTAAAGCAGCTCTGCTAACCTGGTTCTCTGGCTCTAAAGCAGCTCTGCTGACCTGGTTCTTAGGCTCTAGAGCAGCTTTACTGACCTGGTTCCCTGGCTTTACAATGGCTCTGCTGACCTGGTTCACTGGCTCTAAAGCAGCTCTGCTGACCTGGTTCTTTTGCTCTACACCAGCTTTGCTGACCTGGTTCTCTGGCACTAGTGCAGCTCTGCTGACCTTTTTTCTCTGGCTCTACAGGAGCTCTGCTGACCTGGTTCTCGGCCTCTAGAGCAGCTCTGCTGACCTGGATCTCTGGCTCAAAAGCAGCTCTGCTGCCCTAGTTCTCTGGCTGTACAACGGCTCTGCAGACTTGGTTCTCTGGCTCTAAAGCAGCTCTGCTGACCTAGTTCTCTGGCTCTACAACAGCTCTGCTGACCTAGTTTCTCTGGCTCTACAGCAGCTCTGCTAACCTGGTTCTCTGCCTGTAGAGCAGCTCTGTTGACCTGGTTCTTAGGCTCTAGAGCAGCTCTGCTGACCTGGTTTTTAGGCTCTAGAGCAGCTCTGCTGACCTGGTTCTCTGGCTCTAAAGCAGCTCTGCTGACCTGGTTTCTCTGGCTCTACAGCAGCTCGGCTGACCTGGGTCTCTGGCTCTAGAGCAGCTCTGCTGACCTGGTTCTCTGGCTCTAAAGCAGCTCTGCTGTTCTCTGGCTCTAAAGCAGTTTTGCTGACCTGGTGGTTCTATCGCTCTAAAGCAGCTCTGCTGACCTGGTTCTCTCTCTCTAAAGCAGCTCTGCTGACCTGGTTTCTCTAGCTCTACAGCAGCTTTGCTGACCTGGTTCTCTGCCTCTAGAACAGCTCTGATGACTGGGTTCTCTGGCTCTAAAGCAGCTCTGCTGACCTGGTTCTCTGGCTCTAAAGCAGCTCTGCTGACCTGGTTCTCTCCCTCTAAAGCAGCTCTGCTGACCTGGTTTACCTGGCTCTACAGCAGTTCTGCTGACCTGGTTCTCTGCCTATAGAGCAGCTCTGCTGGCCTGGTTCTTAGGCTCTAGAGCAGCTCGGCTAACAAGGTTCTCTGGCTGTAAAGCAGATCTGCTGACCTGGTTCTCTCCCTCTAAAGCAGCTCTGGTGACCTGTTTACTCTGGCTCTACAGCAGCTCTGCTGACCTGGTGGTTCTATAGCTCTAAAGCAGCTCTGCTGACCTGGTCCTCTCTCTCTAAAGCATCTCTGCTGACCTGGTTTCTCTGGCTCGACAGCAGCTTTGCTGACCTGGTTCTCTGCCTCTAGAGAAGCTCTGCTGACTGGCTTCTCTGACTCTAAAGCAGCTCTGCTGACCTGGTTCTCTCCCTCTAAAGCAGCTCTGCTGACCTGGTTTCCCTGGCTCTACAGCAGCTTTGCTGACCTGGTTCGCTGCCTATAGAGCAGCTCTGCTGGCCTGGTTCTTAGGCTCTAGAGCAGCTCTGCTGACCAGGTTCTCTGGCTCTAAAGCAACTCTGCTGACCTGGTTATCTGGCTCTAAAGCAGCTCTGTTGACATGGTTCTCTCCCTCTAAAGCAGCTCTGCTGACCTTGATTCTCTGGCTCTACAGCAGCTCGGCTGACCTGGTTCTCTGGCTCTAGAGCAGCTCTGTTGACCTGGTTCTTAAGCTCTAGAGCAGCTCTGCTGACCTGGTTCTCTGCCTCTAAAGCAGCTCTGCTGACCTGGTTCTCTGGCTCTAAAGCAGCTCTGCTGACCTGGTTCTCTCCCTCTACAGAAGCTCTGCTGACCTGGTTTCTCTGGTTCTACAGCTGCTCTGCTGACCTGGTTCTCTGCCTCTAGAGCAGCTCTGCTGACCACGTTCTCTGGCTGTAAAGCAGATCTTCTGACCTGGTTCTCTCCCTCTAAAGCAGCTCTGCTGACCTGTTTTCTCTGGCTCTACAGCAGCTCTGCTGACCTGATTCTCTGGCTCTAGAGCAGCTCTGCTGACCTGGTTCTTAGGCTCTAGAGCAGCTCTGCTGGCCTGGTTCTCTGGCTTTACAATGGCTCTGCTGACCTGGTTCTCTGGCTCTAGAGCAGCTCTGCTGACCTGGTTTTCTGGCTCTAAAGCAGCTCTGCTGACCTGGTTCACTGGTTCTAACGCAGCTCTGCTGACCTGGTTCTCTCCCTCTAAAGCAGCACTGCTGACCTGGTTCTCTCCCTCTAAAGCAGCTATGCTGACCTGGTTTCCCTGGCTCTACAGCAGCTCTGCTGACCTGGTTCTCTGCCTATTGAGCAGCTCTGCTGGCCTGGTTCTTAGGCTCTAAAGCAGCTCTGCTGACCTTGTTCTCTGGCTCTAAAGCAGCTCTGCTGACGTGGTTCTCTCCCTCCAAAGCAGCTCTGCTGACCTGTTTTCTCTGGGTCTACATCAGCTCTGCTGACCTGGTTCTCTGGCTCTAGAGCAGCTCTGCTGACCTGGTTCTCTCCCTCTAAAGCAGCTCTGCTGACCTGGTTTCTCTGGCTCTACAGCAGCTTGACTGACCTGGTTCTCTGGCTCTAGAGCAGCTCTGCTAACCTGGTTCGCTCCCTCTAAAGCAGCTCTGCTGACCTTGTTCTCTGGCTCTAAAGCAGCTCTGCTGACGTGGTTCTCTCCCTCCAAAGCAGCTCTGCTGACCTGTTTTCTCTGGCTCTACATCAGCTCTGCTGACCTGGTTCTCTGGCTCTAGAGCAGCTCTGCTGACCTGGTTCTCTCCCTCCAAAGCAGCTCTGCTGACCTGTTTTCTCTGGCTCTACATCAGCTCTGCTGACCTGGTTCTCTGGCTCTAGAGCAGCTCTGCTAACCTGGTTCGCACCCTCTAAAGCAGTTCTGCTGACCTGGTTCTCTGGTTCTAAAGCAGCTCTGCTAACCTGGTTCTCTGGCTCTAAAGCAGCTCTGCTGACCTGGTTCTTAGGCTCTAGACCAGCTCTACTGACCTGGTTCCCTGGCTTTACAATGGCTCTGCTGACCTGGTTCACTGGCTCTAAAGCAGCTCTGCTGACCTGGTTCTTTTGCTCTACACCAGCTTTGCTGACCTGGTTCTCTGGCACTAGTGCAGCTCTGCTGACCTTTTTTCTCTGGCTCTACAGGAGCTCTGCTGACCTGGTTCTCTGCCTCTAGAGCAGCTCTGCTGACCTGGATCTCTGGCTCTAAAGCAGCTCTGCTGCCCTAGTTCTCTGGCTGTACAACGGCTCTGCAGACTTGGTTCTCTGGCTCTAAAGCAGCTCTGCTGACCTAGTTCTCTGGCTCTACAACAGCTCTGCTGACCTAGTTTCTCTGGCTCTACAGCAGCTCTGCTAACCTGGTTCTCTGCCTGTAGAGCAACTCTGCTGACCTGGTTCTTAGGCTCTAGAGCAGCTCTGCTGACCTGGTTCTTAGGCTCTAGAGCAGCTCTGCTGACCTGGTTCTCTGGCTCTAAAGCAGCTCTGCTGACCTGGTTTCTCTGGCTCTACAGCAGCTCGGCTGACCTGGGTCTCTGGCTATAGAACAGTTCTGCTGACCTGGTTCTTAGGCTCTAGAGCAGCTCTGCTGACCTGGTTCTCTGGCTCTAAAGCAGCTCTGCTGTTCTCTGGCTCTAAAGCAGTTTTGCTGACCTGGTGGTTCTATCGCTCTAAAGCAGCTCTGCTGACCTGGTTCTCTCTCTCTAAAGCAGCTCTGCTGACCTGGTTTCTCTAGCTCTACAGCAGCTTTGCTGACCTGGTTCTCTGCCTCTAGAACAGCTCTGCTGACTGGGTTCTCTGGCTCTAAAGCAGCTCTGCTGACCTGGTTCTCTGGCTCTAAAGCAGCTCTGCTGACCTGGTTCTCTCCCTCTAAAGCAGCTCTGCTGACCTGGTTTACCTGGCTCTACAGCAGCTCTGCTGACCTGGTTCTCTGCCTATAGAGCAGCTCTGCTGGCCTGGTTCTTAGGCTCTAGAGCAGCTCGGCTAACAAGGTTCTCTGGCTGTAAAGCAGATCTGCTGACCTGGTTCTCTCCCTCTAAAGCAGCTCTGGTGACCTGTTTACTCTGGCTCTACAGCAGCTCTGCTGACCTGGTGGTTCTATAGCTCTAAAGCAGCTCTGCTGACCTGGTCCTCTCTCTCTAAAGCATCTCTGCTGACCTGGTTTCTCTGGCTCGACAGCAGCTTTGCTGACCTGGTTCTCTGCCTCTAGAGAAGCTCTGCTGACTGGCTTCTCTGACTCTAAAGCAGCTCTGCTGACCTGGTTCTCTCCCTCTAAAGCAGCTCTGCTGACCTTTTTTCCCTGGCTCTACAGCAGCTTTGCTGACCTGGTTCGCTGCCTATAGAGCAGCTCTGCTGGCCTGGTTCTTAGGCTCTAGAGCAGCTCTGCTGACCAGGTTCTCTGGCTCTAAAGCAACTCTGCTGACCTGGTTATCTGGCTCTAAAGCAGCTCTGTTGACATGGTTCTCTCCCTCTAAAGCAGCTCTGCTGACCTTGATTCTCTGGCTCTTCAGCAGCTCGGCTGACCTGGTTCTCTGGCTCTAGAGCAGCTCTGTTGACCTGGTTCTTAAGCTCTAGAGCAGCTCTGCTGACCTGGTTCTCTGCCTCTAAAGCAGCTCTGCTGACCTGGTTCTCTGGCTCTAAAGCAGCTCTGCTGACCTGGTTCTCTCCCTCTACAGAAGCTCTGCTGACCTGGTTTCTCTGGTTCTACAGCTGCTCTGCTGACCTGGTTCTCTGGCTCTAAAGCAGCTCTGCTGACCTGGTTCTCTGCCTCTAAAGCAGTTCTGATGACCTGGTTTCTCTGGCTCTACAGCAGCTCTGCTGACCCGGTTTATCTGGCTCTACAGCAGCTCTGCTGACCTGGTTCTCTGGCACTAGAGCAGCTCTGCTGACCTAGTTTCTCTGGCTCTACAGCAGCTCTGCTGACCTGGTACTCTGCCTCTAGAGCAGCTCTGCTGACCTCGTTCTCTGGCTCTAAAGCAGCTCTGCTGACCTAGTTCTCTGGCTCTGCAACGGCTCTGCAGACCTGGTTCTCTGGCTCTAAAACAGCTCTGCTGACCTGGTTCTATGGCTCTAAAGCAGCTCTGCTGACCTGGTTCTCTGGCTCTACAGCAGCTCTGCTGACCTGGTTCTCTGGAGCAGATCTGCTGACCTGGTTCTTAGGATCTAGAGCAGCTCTGCCGACCTGGTTCTCTGGCTCTAAAGCCGCTCTGCTGTTCTCTGGCTCTAAAGCAGCTCTGGTGACCTGGTTCTCTGGCTCTAAAGCAGCTCTGCTGACCTGGTTCTCTCCCTCAAAAGCAGCTCTGCTGACCTGGTTTCTCTGGCTCTACTGCAGCTCTGCTGACCTGGTTCTCTCCCATTAGAGAAGCTCTGCTAACTGGGTTCTCTGGCTCTAAAGCAGCTCTGCTGACCTGGTTCTCTGGCTCTAAAGCAGCTCTGCTGACCTGGTTCTCTCCCTCTAAAGCAGCTCTGCTGACCTGGTTCTCTGGTTATAAAGCAGCTCTGCTGACCTGGTTCTTAGGCTCTAGAGCAGCTCTACTGACCTGGTTCCCTGGCTTTACAATGGCTCTGCTGACCTGGTTCTCTGGCTCTAAAGCAGCTCTCCTGACCTGGTTCTATTGCTCTACAGCAGCTCTGCTGATCTGGTTCTCTGGCACTAGTGCAGCTCTGCTGACCTTGTTTCTCTGGCTCTACAGCAGCTCTGCTGACCTGGTTTTCTGCCTCTAGAGCAGCTCTGCTGACCTGGTTCTCTGGCTCTAAAGCAGCTCTGCTGACCTAGTTCTCTGGCTGTATAACGGCTCTGCAGACCTGGTTCTCTGGCTCTAAAGCAGATCTGCTGACCTGGTTCTCTGGCTCTACAGCAGCTCTGCTGACCTAGCTTCGCTGGCTCTACAGCAGCTCTGCTAACCTGGATCTCTGCCTCTAGAGCAGCTCTGCTGACCTGGTTCTTAGGCTCTAGAGCAGCTCTGCTGACCTGGTTCTCTGGCTCTAAAGCAGCTCTGCTGACCTGGTTCTCTGGCTCTAAAGCAGCTCTGCTGACCTGGTTTCTCTGGCTGTACGGCAGCTCGGCTGACCTGGTTCTCTGGCTCTAAAGCAGCTCTGCTGATCTCTGGCTCTAAAGCAGCTCTGCTGACCTGATGGTTCTCTGGCTCTAAAGCAGCTCTGCTGACCTGGTTCTCTCTCTCTAAAGCAGCTCTGCTGACCTGGTTCTCTGAGTCTAGAGCAGCTCTGCTGACTGGGTTCTCTGGCTCTAAAGCAGCTCTGCTGACCTGGTTCTCTCCCTCTAAACAGCTCTGCAGATCTGGTTTCTCTGGATCTACAACAGCTCTGCTGACCTGGGTCTCTGGCTCTAAAGCAGGTCTGCTGACCTGGTTCTTAGGGTCTAGAGCAGCTCTACTGACCTGGTTCTCTGGCTTTACAACGGCTCTGCTGACCTGGTTCTCCGGTTCTAGAGCAGCTCTTCTGACCTGGTTCTCTGGCTCTAAAGCAGCTCTGCTGACCTGGTTCTCTGGTTCTAAAGCAGCTCTGCTCACCTGGTTCTTTCCCTCTAAAGCAGCTCTGCTGACCTGGTTTACCTGGCTCTACAGCAGCTCTGCTGACCTGGTTCTCTGCCTATAGAGCAGCTCTGCTGGCCTGGTTCTTAGGCTCTAGAGCAGCTCTGCTGACCTGGTTCTCAGGCTCTAAAGCAGCTCTGCTGACCTGGTTATCTGGCTCTAAAGCAGCTCTGTTGACGTGGTTCTCTCCCTCTAAAGCAGCTCTGCTGACCTGGTGTCTCTGGCTCTACAGCAGCTCTGCTGACCTGGTTCTGTGGCTCCAGAGCAGCTCTGCTGACCTGGTTCTCTCCCTCTTTTTTTAAATTTTTTTTATTGAGTTTTCCCAACCAGTGTGCCAGAAATCCAATGTTACATACAATAGTCTCTTGCAAGAGACCTAACCATCATAGGACATGTCAGGAGAAACCGATTCTTCAACATTTTCTCCCTAACTCCCCCGCCCAACACCCTCTCTACCCCCACCCCCCATTGTCAGTGTGCCCGCGTCAACCCCCCTCTAACTGAGGCATTTAATGCCCCGTATATCAAGAAAACCTAACTCAAAGCAATGGGAAGAACACTATCATTGTTCGCAGAGGACAGGAGGCTCCGCGCTGCCACCCATGCATGCTCCACGCTCCCACCTTGACCACTCAACACTGCTCAATATATTGTGCAGACGCGGATTCCTCCCAGAAAGTACTTAAGTGGCCTCACCCTGGTCAGTCTCCCCAATGGCCCAGGAGGGCCCCACCACAGTCCCCACACTCTGGTCCATGTCTACAGGAGCCCCGTCCTCCTCATCTAGCTCCTCCGGAGAGCGAAGCCCCTCTACTAAAGCTCCCCACGCCCGTGCGGCGTCCAGCGCCTTGTCATTAGAAGCACGCCTGGCCAATTGTAGACGAAGCGTCCCTTCAATCCCTGCCCAGGACAAGAAACTCGCCTTCCACCTCCGAAAGCTTGGGCCAGCCCTTGCCTTCCGATGCATGGTGAGCTCCCTCTTCGCCATTATCAGCCCCAAATCATAAAATTTGCTCGTAATTTTAGTACTGGGGGTGTGCGGAAACCAAAGCAAAAGGCAAGTTCCCATTTCCACTTACAGCTCACGTTCAGTCACTTGATTCAGACACGTCACCACATCTGCCCAATAAGAGCCTAATCCCACGCAGGACCAGAACATATGACCCAAATCAGCCCCCTCCGCATTGCACTGGGGACACGGCGATCGGGATCCTCCAAAATACCGCAAAATTTTTACCGGAGTTAAGTAAGCTCTGTGGAGAGTGTAAAATTGGACCAATTGAAACCTAGCGTTGCGCGTGCCCTTCCAGGCTCGCCGCAACAGCTGCGACCACGTCGTCTCAGGAATGGGCCTACCAAGATCTCCCTCCCATTTCCCCCTCAAGGCATCCTTGGGTGGAAGCCTCTCCGTGGACAGCCGCCTATAGAGACAGGTGATTGCCTTAAATGTACCCGCCGCCATAGTGACGTATTGACACCCTAAGGACGTTGGGGGTTCCGACAGCCCCATCTTCCAATGTTTCAGAATCCCGGACACCAAGGTGGTGTGAAGAAGATAATCCCCCCTCGGCAGATCAAAAGCCCTCTGCAGCTCCTGGAATGGCAACAAAACACCATCCTTATACAAGTCCCCAATCATGTGGACCCCAGACTCTTCCCAGCCCGCCAATGCTGACCAATCCCCGCCATGGGGGAGGGCCGTACACATGCCCAAAGGAATTTCCAGGGCATATGGGACCACGAAGCCTGCCCGTTTCTGACTGCGGGTCCAGCAGAGTCGAAGTGTGCGCTCCTCGAGAGTGAGCTGGTCCAGCCTAATTTTTTGCTGAAGCACAATGAAGGACAACACGTGCCGAGGGATGACCCTACCCTGCGGACCCTCAGGGCCTCTAAACTCACGCGCCACGGCCTGCGTAAGCCATTGCAGTTGTGCCGCCAAGTAGTACCATTCAAAATCTGGGGCCGCCAGCCCCCCCTCCTCCCCTGGCCTCATCAGAGTGGCCAATGCCACCCGCCGTCTGCCAGATCCCCAAATAAACCCTGTTGTCAGTGCCCGAAGCGTCTTAAAAAAGGGGACCGGGATCCATATCAGCAAGGTACGGAAGAGATAGAGCAATCGTGGCAGCGCTACCATCTTCAGCAGCGCTACCAGCCCAGCTACCGACAGTGGGAGAGTGCGCCAGAACGCCATACTCCCCTTAAGCCCCCTCAGCGCGCCACCCACATTCCCCTCAAAAAGGTCGGCGGGAGCGTGAAAGATGCGGACGCCCAGATACGGTAAGCAGGCAGGCTCCCAACGCAGGTCTTCAAGCGCCAAGGGCGCCTGAGGTCCAGGGGACAGAGGAAACAGGCAGGTCTTAGTCCAATTCACTTGCAGCCCCGACAAGCGGCCAAACTCCCGGAGCAAGGCTCTGGCGCCCCGTAGGGAATCCCCTGCATCGGCCAGATACAACAGGAGGTCATCTGCGTACAGGGATATACGATGGAGCTTTCCATGCAGCGGAACACCCTCGTAGAAACGCCCCTGTCGAGCATGCGCAGCAAGAGGTTCAATTACCAGCGCAAACAAAAGTGGGGACAGAGAACAACCCTGACGAGTGCCTCTCCCCACCTGGCAAGCCGCTGAGATAGTACGTCCTGTATGAACCCTAGCTGTGGCGGAGCTATATAACAATCTGGTCCAGCGCACCAAGTGATCACCCAGGCCAAACCCCTTCAACACCCAGAACAGGTACGGCCACTCAACACTATCGAATGCCTTTTCGATGTCCACCGACAGCACCACGGCCTCCGACGTGCCTTCCCCTCTCTCCCCCAGGAGCCGCACCAACTGCCGAATGCACGTCGCAGTATTCCTCTTGGGAATGAAACCCGACTGGTCCGGATGTACCAATGTGCCCATGTGGCCCATGAGTCGCGTGGCCAAGATCTTACTGAGGATCTTATAGTCCACCGAGAGCATGGAAAGTGGCCGGTACGCCGTCCTGGAGGTGGGGACCCCATCCTTCTTCAGCAGCGGCACTATGATCGATTCTCTCATTGTGTGTGGTAGCCTACCCAAGTCCCATGCCTCCCTGTATACCGACTGCAAACGCGGAGCCAGAGTATCCAAATACGCTGCACAGAACTCCACCGGGAGGCCATCAGCCCATGGGGTCTTTTTCCGGGCCATGTGTTTAACCGCTGCCCTGATTTCCCCTATAGAGATTGCCGCCCCCAATTCAGAGCCCTGCTCCGGGTCCAAGTGTGGCAACCCTGCAGCCTCTAAATAAGCGTCTGGACCGTCCGGCAAGTCCCTCATCCTACTCCGAAACAGCAGTGTGTAATAATCCAGGAATTGTTCATTGACCTCCTTTTGCGAGTAGACCAGGCCCCCCGCTGGCGTAGACAGCGACACTATTGGGGTTCCCCGAACAGCCGGATTCGCCAGCCAGTCCAGTAACGACCCTACTTTGTCCCGTTCAGCGTGTGCCACCTCCTCCTGCGCTGCCAACACCTCCTCCCGGGTGCCCCCAGTCGCGTGGCCAGCGAGTTCCACCTGGCGCAGCCGAGCCTCAGCCCGGTCAATATCCCGGAACAGCACCTTGCGCGTCCCGGCGACGGACGAGATGCAAATCCCTCTCACCACCGCTTTAAGCGCGTCCCATTCATGGGCTCTGCTCGTCGCCGTCCCTGAGTTGCCTAAAAAGTAGCGCTCTATGCCCTCCCCGAGCTCCGCGTTAAACACGGGATCTTCCAGCGTCACCGGATTCAAACGCCACGTCGGAATCACTTGCCGCTGCTGCGACCAGAGTATCGTTTTCAAACAGGGATTGTGGTCCGAGAGTGTCTTTGCCAGATACTCGCAATGGCGCGTGAGTTCCAGGGCTCCCGGGGTACACAAAAAGCCATCAAGCCGAACATGTAAGACATGCGGCGCAGAATAGAATTAATAGTCCCTGGCAAAAGGATGATGTACCCGCCAGGCATCCACGAGGCCCCAAGCTTCCTGCCAGTCCCTTCTCACCCTGGCCACTCTGCGCACCGCCGACTGAGCCAGTGGGGGGTGAGAACGATCCAGCTCCACATCGGTAAGAGAATTAAAGTCCCCCCCAAGAAACACCGTGCCAACCAAAAACTACGCCAGCCTCCCAGAAAGCCGTGCAAAGAATGCAGTGTATTCGGAATTCGGGGCATAGACACTGCAAAATGTCACATCTCTGCCATCTAGTCGGCCAGACACCACCACAAACCTCCCCTCCGGATCTACCAGGGTATATATGGGTTGGAAAGGAACCCCGGACCGTACCCAAATTAAGGTCCCTCTAGCAAAGGCAGAAAAGGAAGTGTAAAATAACTGTCCCCTCCATCTCTTCTGCAACGCCCGCCCCTCAGCCTGGTCTACGTTTGTCTCCTGCAAAAAGGCTACCTGGATCCCTCTGCGGACCAAATAGGCATCTACTTTATAACGTTTTCTCATGGAATTCAGCCCTCGCACATTCCAAGTGACACATTTTAATTCAAGTCGGGTTGCCATACTGAAGGATACAACCAAACACAATCCAATGCAGCCTAGCGGGCACACTGACAAATCCCCCCCCCGTGCAAACCATCCCCAACAACCCCACATCCCTCCCATCCCCAGAACAGGCTCTAAACCATAGTTACCCATCCAAACACAGACCCAACAAGAAAAGTACCCTGGTAGCTACCAGAGTCTCACAATAAGTGTGAGGTAGAGGGGGTGACCCAGCATCAACACAAGCCGGACAGCGATCTCACCAAGCCAGGAATTATGCCCCCCACCATCCTCAACAGGACCATACCCACTCCCTACTATGCCACGAAGCAGCTATTGGCGCACCTCCCCGTACTGCATACAGGTCAAAGACAGGCATCGTCACTCGTCCAACAGTTCATCTGCAGTGCCTGGCGCAACCTCCGGTAGATGTCCAATGGCTTCCCTAGAATCCACCGACCCCTCCGAGTCACCCCCTTCAGATCCCCGACGGGATCCTGAATCCGCCAGCGAGGCCGCCGCCGCCGCTCCAGAGATGATAGAGACCGCCTGTAAAGCCGCTTGCCTCTCCAGCTCCGTTTGGGAGGTCGACGGCGACTGTCCGCTCACCAGACGTTTCCTGTTGCGGCGGCCCTGACGAGGTTTTGGCTGGGTCCCAACCTCCAAGTCCCTCTGCACAGCACCGCCCCCACCCGAGCGGTACTGCTCCAGCCAGTGCCAAGCGTCGTCTGGTGTATCAAAGAAAGTAGCAGTCCCATCCACCATCACCTTCAGACATGCCGGAAAGAACAGGGCATACTGGATCCCCTCCGCACGAAGGGCCCTCTCAATCATCATAAAAGAAAAGCGACTCCGCTGGACCTCCTGGGAGTAATCAGGGTAAAGGGAGACTAAGGCATTGTCCACTCTGTAAGGGCCAGATGTCCGGACATTCTGTAGTATAAGGTCACGGTCCCTAAAATGCAGCAGGCGTGCGACCACCGGCCTAGGGGGACGGCCCGAAGCCGGCTGGCGGGCCGGCACTCGGTGGGCCCTCTCCAGGGTATAGAACTGCGATAATCCCTCCGGCACCACCACCTCTTGTAGCCACTTTTCTAAATAGCTGACCATGTTGTCCCCTTCAATTCTTTCGGGCAGTCCCACCACCCTCGCGTTATTGCGCCTGTTGCGCCCTTCCGCCTCTTCGGTCCTCTTCTCCAGCAGCTGCACTCTGCGCGACAAGTCCCCCAACGATGCCTCCGTCGCCTTCTGGGCCGGCACCAGTGTCTCCAGCTTGAGTTCGGTGCTCAGCCAGTTTGATCAGCACGCAATAGCCCAAGGCTCGTGGACACCTGCACTATGTCCTGACGTAGTGCCTCCCTCGTATCCGATATGGCCTTAAGGATCTGGTCCAGCTGCTGCTGCCGTAGCCCTGCCGCCAGGGCCCCAGCTGGGTCCTGGTCCCGAGGGTCGAGTGGGTCCTCTACATGATCCGTCTGTGCCGCACCCGGGCCACGCCGCGGCTTCCCCATGGCCCGACCACGAGAACCGCGATCCAACTCAACGGGCGATGAGCCTCCCGCAGCGATCTCCAGAAAGGTAGAAATACACTCCAGTCGTCCCACTCAGCAGCCACCGTTCCAGTTGCCCAGCATCGCCACCGAAGCTTCCCCTAGTTCACCAGGCACCGCCCAGGGGCGAAAACAGCGACCACCGCCAGTCAAGGGGACACCACTCCACCAGGTCCTTCCGCCAGGTGCACCAGGAAGGGAGCCGCACCTCCTCCTGTGGGCAGGCACCATCCCACATCAAAGCGCGGGGAGCGCGAGGGCGAAGGAGAGGCGTCCCGTACCACAAAGTCCCGCACAGTTCCTCCGTAGTCGCTCACATGGCGGGCCATAGTCCGCCCTCCTGGCCGGTCCCCAGGGTGCCGATGCTAGGCCCAGCCCTGCGTCAGTCACCGTCAGCGCAGCAGCTGCACCCGCACCTCCCCGGCCATCGTGGGCTCCAGCGCCACCGGCCGTCCACGGTCCTCTGAGCACCACCCGGGTCAACACAGTTCGCTCTGCCCACCTCTGAGCTAGTGAGCTGCAGCGCGGTCCGTGCTCCGCCTCAGCCGGATCGCCGCTCCCCTCCTGCGGGCCTCAGATCACGCGAGGCTGGAGATGTCGGGCCTCTCGCAGGCCACAAGTAGAATGACCAGGCCTCCCCAAACAGGATCAGCAGTAATCGCCGATCATGGCGGCCCCTCGGGTCCGGCGCGCGGCTCAGTCGGCAGGCAGGCACCTCTCAAGCATGGGGGGACCCCCTCAGAGCCCGCAACACCGCCAGGGAAGTTTTTTAACAGGATAACTCCCGAGGCTGACACGGAGCTCACAGCTCACGCGTCCATACTCGGCGGAGTCCAAGCCACGCCCCCCCTAGTTCTCTCCCTCTAAAGCAGCTCTGCTGACCTCGTTTCTCTGGCTCTACAGCAGTTCAGCTGACCTGGTTCTCTGGCTCTAGAGGAGCTCTGCTGACCTGGTTCTTAGGCTCTAGAGCAGCTCTGCTGACCTGGTTCTCTGGCTCTAAAGCAGCTCTGCTGACCTGGTTCTCTGGCTCTAAAGCAGCTCTGCTGACCTGGTTCTCTGGCTCTAAAGCAGCTCTGCTGACCGGATTCTCTCCCTCTACAGCAGCTCTGCTGACCTGGTTCTCTGGTTCTACAGCTGCTCTGCTGACCTGGTTCTCTCCCTCTGAAGCAGCTCTGCTGACGTGTTTTCTCTGGCTCTACAGCAGCTCTGCTGACCTGGTTCTCTAGCTCTAGAGCAGCTCTGCTGACCTGGTTCTTAGGCTCTAGAGCAGCTCTGCTGGCCTGGTTCTCTGGCTTTACAATGGCTCTGCTGACCTCGTTCTCTGGCTCTATAGCAACTCTGCTGACCTGGTTCTCTGGCTCTAAAGCAGCTCTGCTTACCTGGTTCACTGGTTCTAACGCAGCTCTGCTGACCTGGTTCTCTCCCTCTAAAGCAGCTCTGCTGACCTGGTTCTCTCCCTCTAAAGCAGCTCTGCTGACCTGGTTCTCTGGCTCTAGAGCAGCTCTGCTGACCCGTTTCTCTGGCTCTAGAGCAGCTCTGCTGACCTAGTTCTCTGGCTCTACAACGGCTCTGCAGACCTGGTTCTCTGGCTCTAAAGCAGATCTGCTGACCTGGTTCTCTGGCTCTACAGCACCTCTGCTGACCTGGTTCTCTGCATCTAGAGCAGCTCTGCTGACCTGGTTCTTAGGCTCTAGAGCAGCTCTGCTGACCTTGTTCTCTGGCTCTAAAGCAGCTCTGCTGACCTGGTTCTCAGGCTCTAAAGCAGCTCTGCTGACCTGGTTTCTCTGACTCTACAGCAGCTCGGCTGACCTGGTTCTCTGGCTTTAGAGCAGCACTGCTGACTTGGTTCTTAGACTCTAGAGCAGCTCTGTTGACCTGGTTCTCTGGCTCTAAAGCAGCTCTGCTGTTCTCTGGCTCTAAAGCAGCTCTGCTGACCTGGTTCTCTGGCTCTAAAGCAGCTCTGCTGACCTGGTTCTCTCCCTCCAAAGCAGCTCTGCTGACATGGTTTCTCTGGCTCTAAAGCAGCTCTGCTGACTTGGTTCTGTGCCTCTGGAGCAGCTCTGCTGACCGGGTTCTCTGGCTCTAAAGCAGCTCTGCTGACCTGCTTATCTGGCTCTAAACCAGCTCTGCTGACCTGTTCTCTGGCTCTAGAGCAGCTCTGCTGATCTGGTTCTATGGTTCTAAAGCAGCTCTGCTGACATGGTTCTCTCCCTTTAAAACAGCTCTGCTGACCTGGT
The DNA here is from genome assembly GCF_964204655.1 of Triturus cristatus. Taxonomy (NCBI): domain Eukaryota; kingdom Metazoa; phylum Chordata; class Amphibia; order Caudata; family Salamandridae; genus Triturus; species Triturus cristatus. The sequence continues at coordinate 237,375,979 of NC_140586.1, read as the reverse complement.
TTCTCTAGCTCTACAGCAGCTCTGCTGACGTGGTTCTCTGCCTATAGAGCAGCTCTGCTGAGCTGGTTCTTGGCTCTAAAGCAGCTCTGATGACCTGCTTCTCTGGCTCTAAAGCAGCTTTGCTGACCTTGTCCTCTGCCTCTAAAGCAGCTCTGCTGCCCTGGTTTCTCTGGCTCTACAGCAGCTCTGCTGACCTGGTTCTCTGGCACTAGAGCAGTTCTGCTGACCTAGTTTCTCTGGCTCTACAGCAGCTCTCCTGACCTGGTTTCTCTGGCTCTACAGCAGCTCTGCTGACCTGGTTCTCTGGCACTAGAGCAGCTCTGCTGACCTAGTTTCTCTGGCTCTACAGCAGCTCTGCTGACCTGGTACTCTGCCTCTAGAGCAGCTCTGCTAACCAGCTTCTCTGGCTCTAAAGCAGCTTTGCTGACCTAGTTCTCTGGCTCTACACCGGCTCTGCAGACCTGGTTCACTGGCTCTAAAGCAGCTCTGCTGGCCTGGTTCTAAGGCTCTAAAGCAGCTCTGCTGACCTGGTTCTCTGGCTCTACAGCAGCTCATCTGACCTGGTCTCTGCCTCTAGAGCAGATCTGCTGACCTGGTTTTTAGGATCTAGAGCAGCTCTGCTGACCTGGTTCTCTCCCTCTAAAGCAGCTCTGCTGACCTGGTTTCTCTGGCTCTACTGCAGCTCTGCTGACCTGGTTTTCTCCCTCTAGAGGAGCTCTGCTGACTGGGTTCTCTGGCTCTAAAGCAGCTCTGCTGAGCTGGTTCTCTGGCTCTAAAGCAGCTCTGCTAACCTGGTTCGCTCCCTCTAAAGCAGTTCTGCTGACCTGGTTCTCTGGTTCTAAAGCAGCTCTGCTAACCTGGTTCTCTGGCTCTAAAGCAGCTCTGCTGACCTGGTTCTTAGGCTCTAGAGCAGCTTTACTGACCTGGTTCCCTGGCTTTACAATGGCTCTGCTGACCTGGTTCACTGGCTCTAAAGCAGCTCTGCTGACCTGGTTCTTTTGCTCTACACCAGCTTTGCTGACCTGGTTCTCTGGCACTAGTGCAGCTCTGCTGACCTTTTTTCTCTGGCTCTACAGGAGCTCTGCTGACCTGGTTCTCGGCGTCTAGAGCAGCTCTGCTGACCTGGATCTCTGGCTCTAAAGCAGCTCTGCTGCCCTAGTTCTCTGGCTGTACAACGGCTCTGCAGACTTGGTTCTCTGGCTCTAAAGCAGCTCTGCTGACCTAGTTCTCTGGCTCTACAACAGCTCTGCTGACCTAGTTTCTCTGGCTCTACAGCAGCTCTGCTAACCTGGTTCTCTGCCTGTAGAGCAGCTCTGCTGACCTGGTTCTTAGGCTCTAGAGCAGCTCTGCTGACCTGGTTTTTAGGCTCTAGAGCAGCTCTGCTGACCTGGTTCTCTGGCTCTAAAGCAGCTCTGCTGACCTGGTTTCTCTGGCTCTACAGCAGCTCGGCTGACCTGGGTCTCTGGCTATAGAACAGTTCTGCTGACCTGGTTCTTAGGCTCTAGAGCAGCTCTGCTGACCTGGTTCTCTGGCTCTAAAGCAGCTCTGCTGTTCTCTGGCTCTAAAGCAGTTTTGCTGACCTGGTGGTTCTATCGCTCTAAAGCAGCTCTGCTGACCTGGTTCTCTCTCTCTAAAGCAGCTCTGCTGACCTGGTTTCTCTAGCTCTACAGCAGCTTTGCTGACCTGGTTCTCTGCCTCTAGAACAGCTCTGCTGACTGGGTTCTCTGGCTCTAAAGCAGCTCTGCTGACCTGGTTCTCTGGCTCTAAAGCAGCTCTGCTGACCTGGTTCTCTCCCTCTAAAGCAGCTCTGCTGACCTGGTTTACCTGGCTCTACAGCAGCTCTGCTGACCTGGTTCTCTGCCTATAGAGCAGCTCTGCTGGCCTGGTTCTTAGGCTCTAGAGCAGCTCGGCTAACAAGGTTCTCTGGCTGTAAAGCAGATCTGCTGACCTGGTTCTCTCCCTCTAAAGCAGCTCTGGTGACCTGTTTACTCTGGCTCTACAGCAGCTCTGCTGACCTGGTGGTTCTATAGCTCTAAAGCAGCTCTGCTGACCTGGTCCTCTCTCTCTAAAGCATCTCTGCTGACCTGGTTTCTCTGGCTCGACAGCAGCTTTGCTGACCTGGTTCTCTGCCTCTAGAGAAGCTCTGCTGACTGGCTTCTCTGACTCTAAAGCAGCTCTGCTGACCTGGTTCTCTCCCTCTAAAGCAGCTCTGCTGACCTGGTTTCCCTGGCTCTACAGCAGCTTTGCTGACCTGGTTCGCTGCCTATAGAGCAGCTCTGCTGGCCTGGTTCTTAGGCTCTAGAGCAGCTCTGCTGACCAGGTTCTCTGGCTCTAAAGCAACTCTGCTGACCTGGTTATCTGGCTCTAAAGCAGCTCTGTTGACATGGTTCTCTCCCTCTAAAGCAGCTCTGCTGACCTTGATTCTCTGGCTCTACAGCAGCTCGGCTGACCTGGTTCTCTGGCTCTAGAGCAGCTCTGTTGACCTGGTTCTTAAGCTCTAGAGCAGCTCTGCTGACCTGGTTCTCTGCCTCTAAAGCAGCTCTGCTGACCTGGTTCTCTGGCTCTAAAGCAGCTCTGCTGACCTGGGTCTCTCCCTCTACAGAAGCTCTGCTGACCTGGTTTCTCTGGTTCTACAGCTGCTCTGCTGACCTGGTTCTCTGCCTCTAGAGCAGCTCTGCTGACCACGTTCTCTGGCTGTAAAGCAGATCTTCTGACCTGGTTCTCTCCCTCTAAAGCAGCTCTGCTGACCTGTTTTCTCTGGCTCTACAGCAGCTCTGCTGACCTGATTCTCTGGCTCTAGAGCAGCTCTGCTGACCTGGTTCTTAGGCTCTAGAGCAGCTCTGCTGGCCTGGTTCTCTGGCTTTACAATGGCTCTGCTGACCTGGTTCTCTGGCTCTAGAGCAGCTCTGCTGACCTAGTTTTCTGGCTCTAAAGCAGCTCTGCTGACCTGGTTCACTGGTTCTAACGCAGCTCTGCTGACCTGGTTCTCTCCCTCTAAAGCAGCTCTGCTGACCTGGTTCTCTCCCTCTAAAGCAGCTATGCTGACCTGGTTTCCCTGGCTCTACAGCAGCTCTGCTGACCTGGTTCTCTGCCTATTGAGCAGCTCTGCTGGCCTGGTTCTTAGGCTCTAAAGCAGCTCTGCTGACCTTGTTCTCTGGCTCTAAAGCAGCTCTGCTGACGTGGTTCTCTCCCTCCAAAGCAGCTCTGCTGACCTGTTTTCTCTGGGTCTACATCAGCTCTGCTGACCTGGTTCTCTGGCTCTAGAGCAGCTCTGCTGACCTGGTTCTCTCCCTCTAAAGCAGCTCTGCTGACCTGGTTTCTCTGGCTCTACAGCAGCTTGACTGACCTGGTTCTCTGGCTCTAGAGCAGCTCTGCTAACCTGGTTCGCTCCCTCTAAAGCAGCTCTGCTGACCTTGTTCTCTGGCTCTAAAGCAGCTCTACTGACGTGGTTCTCTCCCTCCAAAGCAGCTCTGCTGACCTGTTTTCTCTGGCTCTACATCAGCTCTGCTGACCTGGTTCTCTGGCTCTAGAGCAGCTCTGCTGACCTGGTTCTCTCCTTCCAAAGCAGCTCTGCTGACCTGTTTTCTCTGGCTCTACATCAGCTCTGCTGACCTGGTTCTCTGGCTCTAGAGCAGCTCTGCTAACCTGGTTCGCACCCTCTAAAGCAGTTCTGCTGACCTGGTTCTCTGGTTCTAAAGCAGCTCTGCTAACCTGGTTCTCTGGCTCTAAAGCAGCTCTGCTGACCTGGTTCTTAGGCTCTAGACCAGCTCTACTGACCTGGTTCCCTGGCTTTACAATGGCTCTGCTGACCTGGTTCACTGGCTCTAAAGCAGCTCTGCTGACCTGGTTCTTTTGCTCTACACCAGCTTTGCTGACCTGGTTCTCTGGCACTAGTGCAGCTCTGCTGACCTTTTTTCTCTGGCTCTACAGGAGCTCTGCTGACCTGATTCTCTGCCTCTAGAGCAGCTCTGCTGACCTGGATCTCTGGCTCTAAAGCAGCTCTGCTGCCCTAGTTCTCTGGCTGTACAACAGCTCTGCAGACTTGGTTCTCTGGCTCTAAAGCAGCTCTGCTGACCTAGTTCTCTGGCTCTACAACAGCTCTGCTGACCTAGTTTCTCTGGCTCTACAGCAGCTCTGCTAACCTGGTTCTCTGCCTGTAGAGCAACTCTGCTGACCTGGTTCTTAGGCTCTAGAGCAGCTCTGCTGACCTGGTTCTTAGGCTCTAGAGCAGCTCTGCTGACCTGGTTCTCTGGCTCTAAAGCAGCTCTGCTGACCTGGTTTCTCTGGCTCTACAGCAGCTCGGCTGACCTGGGTCTCTGGCTATAGAACAGTTCTGCTGACCTGGTTCTTAGGCTCTAGAGCAGCTCTGCTGACCTGGTTCTCTGGCTCTAAAGCAGCTCTGCTGTTCTCTGGCTCTAAAGCAGTTTTGCTGACCTGGTGGTTCTATCGCTCTAAAGCAGCTCTGCTGACCTGGTTCTCTCTCTCTAAAGCAGCTCTGCTGACCTGGTTTCTCTAGCTCTACAGCAGCTTTGCTGACCTGGTTCTCTGCCTCTAGAACAGCTCTGCTGACTGGGTTCTCTGGCTCTAAAGCAGCTCTGCTGACCTGGTTCTCTGGCTCTAAAGCAGCTCTGCTGACCTGGTTCTCTCCCTCTAAAGCAGCTCTGCTGACCTGGTTTACCTGGCTCTACAGCAGCTCTGCTGACCTGGTTCTCTGCCTATAGAGCAGCTCTGCTGGCCTGGTTCTTAGGCTCTAGAGCAGCTCGGCTAACAAGGTTCTCTGGCTGTAAAGCAGATCTGCTGACCTGGTTCTCTCCCTCTAAAGCAGCTCTGGTGACCTGTTTACTCTGGCTCTACAGCAGCTCTGCTGACCTGGTGGTTCTATAGCTCTAAAGCAGCTCTGCTGACCTGGTCCTCTCTCTCTAAAGCATCTCTGCTGACCTGGTTTCTCTGGCTCGACAGCAGCTTTGCTGACCTGGTTCTCTGCCTCTAGAGAAGCTCTGCTGACTGGCTTCTCTGACTCTAAAGCAGCTCTGCTGACCTGGTTCTCTCCCTCTAAAGCAGCTCTGCTGACCTTTTTTCCCTGGCTCTACAGCAGCTTTGCTGACCTGGTTCGCTGCCTATAGAGCAGCTCTGCTGGCCTGGTTCTTAGGCTCTAGAGCAGCTCTGCTGACCAGGTACTCTGGCTCTAAAGCAACTCTGCTGACCTGGTTATCTGGCTCTAAAGCAGCTCTGTTGACATGGTTCTCTCCCTCTAAAGCAGCTCTGCTGACCTTGATTCTCTGGCTCTTCAGCAGCTCGGCTGACCTGGTTCTCTGGCTCTAGAGCAGCTCTGTTGACCTGGTTCTTAAGCTCTAGAGCAGCTCTGCTGACCTGGTTCTCTGCCTCTAAAGCAGCTCTGCTGACCTGGTTCTCTGGCTCTAAAGCAGCTCTGCTGACCTGGTTCTCTCCCTCTACAGAAACTCTGCTGACCTGGTTTCTCTGGTTCTACAGCTGCTCTGCTGACCTGGTTCTCTGCCTCTAGAGCAGCTCTGCTGACCAGGTTCTCTGGCTGTAAAGCAGATCTTCTGACCTGATTCTCTCCCTCTAAAGCAGCTCTGCTGACCTGTTTTCTCTGGCTCTACAGCAGCTCTGCTGACCTGATTCTCTGGCTCTAGAGCAGCTCTGCTGACCTGGTTCTTAGGCTCTAGAGCAGCTCTGCTGGCCTGGTTCTCTGGCTTTACAATGGCTCTGCTGACCTGGTTCTCTGGCTCTAGAGCAGCTCTGCTGACCTGGTTTTCTGGCTCTAAAGCAGCTCTGCTGACCTGGTTCACTGGTTCTAACGCAGCTCTGCTGACCTGGTTCTCTCCCTCTAAAGCAGCTCTGCTGACCTGGTTCTCTCCCTCTAAAGCAGCTATGCTGACCTGGTTTCCCTGGCTCTACAGCAGCTCTGCTGACCTGGTTCTCTGCCTATTGAGCAGCTCTGCTGGCCTGGTTCTTAGGCTCTAAAGCAGCTCTGCTGACCTTGTTCTCTGGCTCTAAAGCAGCTCTGCTGACGTGGTTCTCTCCCTCCAAAGCAGCTCTGCTGACCTGTTTTCTCTGGCTCTACATCAGCTCTGCTGACCTGGTTCTCTGGCTCTAGAGCAGCTCTGCTGACCTGGTTCTCTCCCTCTAAAGCAGCTCTGCTGACCTGGTTTCTCTGGCTCTACAGCAGCTTGACTGACCTGGTTCTCTGGCTCTAAAGCAGCTCTGCTAACCTGGTTCGCTCCCTCTAAAGCAGCTCTGCTGACCTTGTTCTCTGGCTCTAAAGCAGCTCTGCTGACATGGTTCTCTCCCTCCAAAGCAGCTCTGCTGACCTGTTTTCTCTGGCTCTACATCAGCTCTGCTGACCTGGTTCTCTGGCTCTAGAGCAGCTCTGCTGACCTGGTTCTCTCCCTCCAAAGCAGCTCTGCTGACCTGTTTTCTCTGGCTCTACATCAGCTCTGCTGACCTGGTTCTCTGGCTCTAGAGCAGCTCTGCTAACCTGGTTCGCACCCTCTAAAGCAGTTCTGCTGACCTGGTTCTCTGGTTCTAAAGCAGCTCTGCTAACCTGGTTCTCTGGCTCTAAAGCAGCTCTGCTGACCTGGTTCTTAGGCTCTAGAGCAGCTCTACTGACCTGGTTCCCTGGCTTTACAATGGCTCTGCTGACCTGGTTCACTGGCTCTAAAGCAGCTCTGCTGACCTGGTTCTTTTGCTCTACACCAGCTTTGCTGACCTGGTTCTCTGGCACTAGTGCAGCTCTGCTGACCTTTTTTCTCTGGCTCTACAGGAGCTCTGCTGACCTGGTTCTCTGCCTCTAGAGCAGCTCTGCTGACCTGGATCTCTGGCTCTAAAGCAGCTCTGCTGCCCTAGTTCTCTGGCTGTACAACGGCTCTGAAGACTTGGTTCTCTGGCTCTAAAGCAGCTCTGCTGACCTAGTTCTCTGGCTCTACAACAGCTCTGCTGACCTAGTTTCTCTGGCTCTACAGCAGCTCTGCTAACCTGGTTCTCTGCCTGTAGAGCAGCTCTGCTGACCTGGTTCTTAGGCTCTAGAGCAGCTCTGCTGACCTGGTTCTTAGGCTCTAGAGCATCTCTGCTGACCTGGTTCTCTGGCTCTAAAGCAGCTCTGCTGACCTGGTTTCTCTGGCTCTACAGCAGCTCGGCTGACCTGGGTCTCTGGCTATAGAACAGTTCTGCTGACCTGGTTCTTAGGCTCTAGAGGAGCTCTGCTGACCTGGTTCTCTGGCTCTAAAGCAGCTCTGCTGTTCTCTGGCTCTAAAGCAGTTTTGCTGACCTGGTGGTTCTATAGCTCTAAAGCAGCTCTGCTGACCTGGTTCTCTCTCTCTAAAGCAGCTCTGCTGAACTGGTTTCTCTAGCTCTACAGCAGCTTTGCTGACCTGGTTCTCTGCCTCTAGAACAGCTCTGCTGACTGGGTTCTCTGGCTCTAAAGCAGCTCTGCTGACCTGGTTCTCTGGCTCTAAAGCAGCTCTGCTGACCTGGTTCTCTCCCTCTAAAGCAGCTCTGCTGACCTGGTTTACCTGGCTCTACAGCAGCTCTGCTGACCTGGTTCTCTGCCTATAGAGCAGCTCTGCTGGCCTGGTTCTTAGGCTCTAGAGCAGCTCGGCTAACAAGGTTCTCTGGCTGTAAAGCAGATCTGCTGACCTGGTTCTCTCCCTCTAAAGCAGCTCTGGTGACCTGTTTACTCTGGCTCTACAGCAGCTCTGCTGACCTGGTGGTTCTATAGCTCTAAAGCAGCTCTGCTGACCTGGTCCTCTCTCTCTAAAGCATCTCTGCTGACCTGGTTTCTCTGGCTCGACAGCAGCTTTGCTGACCTGGTTCTCTGCCTCTAGAGAAGCTCTGCTGACTGGCTTCTCTGACTCTAAAGCAGCTCTGCTGACCTGGTTCTCTCCCTCTAAAGCAGCTCTGCTGACCTGGTTTCCCTTGCTCTACAGCAGCTCTGCTGGCCTGGTTCTTAGGCTCTAGAGCAGCTCGGCTAACAAGGTTCTCTGGCTGTAAAGCAGATCTGCTGACCTGGTTCTCTCCCTCTACAGAAGCTCTGCTGACCTGGTTTCTCTGGTTCTACAGCTGCTCTGCTGACGTGGTTCTCTGCCTCTAGAGCAGCTCTGCTGACCAGGTTCTCTGGCTGTAAAGAAGATCTTCTGACCTGGTTCTCTCCCTCTAAAGCAGCTCTGCTGACCTGTTTTCTCTGGCTCTACAGCAGCTCTGCTGACCTGATTCTCTGGCTCTAGAGCAGCTCTGCTGACCTGGTTCTTAGGCTCTAGAGCAGCTCTGCTGGCCTGGTTCTCTGGCTTTACAATGGCTCTGCTGACCTGGTTCTCTGGCTCTAGAGCAGCTCTGCTGACCTGGTTTTCTGGCTCTAAAGCAGCTCTGCTGACCTGGTTCACTGGTTCTAACGCAGCTCTGCTGACCTGGTTCTCTCCCTCTAAAGCAGCTCTGCTGACCTGGTTCTCTCCCTCTAAAGCAGCTATGCTGACCTGGTTTCCCTGGCTCTACAGCAGCTCTGCTGACCTGGTTCTCTGCCTATTGAGCAGCTCTGCTGGCCTGGTTCTTAGGCTCTAAAGCAGCTCTGCTGACCTTGTTCTCTGGCTCTAAAGCAGCTCTGCTGACGTGGTTCTCTCCCTCCAAAGCAGCTCTGCTGACCTGTTTTCTCTGGCTCTACATCAGCTCTGCTGACCTGGTTCTCTGGCTCTAGAGCAGCTCTGCTGACCTGGTTCTCTCCCTCTAAAGCAGCTCTGCTGACCTGGTTTCTCTGGCTCTACAGCAGCTTGACTGACCTGGTTCTCTGGCACTAAAGCAGCTCTGCTAACCTGGTTCGCTCCCTCTAAAGCAGCTCTGCTGACCTTGTTCTCTGGCTCTAAAGCAGCTCTGCTGACGTGGTTCTCTCCCTCCAAAGCAGCTCTGCTGACCTGTTTTCTCTGGCTCTACATCAGCTCTGCTGACCTGGTTCTCTGGCTCTAGAGCAGCTCTGCTGACCTGGTTCTCTCCCTCCAAAGCAGCTCTGCTGACCTGTTTTCTCTGGCTCTACATCAGCTCTGCTGACCTGGTTCTCTGGCTCTAGAGCAGCTCTGCTAACCTGGTTCGCACCCTCTAAAGCAGTTCTGCTGACCTGGTTCTCTGGTTCTAAAGCAGCTCTGCTAACCTGGTTCTCTGGCTCTAAAGCAGCTCTGCTGACCTGGTTCTTAGGCTCTAGAGCAGCTCTACTGACCTGGTTCCCTGGCTTTACAATGGCTCTGCTGACCTGGTTCACTGGCTCTAAAGCAGCTCTGCTGACCTGGTTCTTTTGCTCTACACCAGCTTTGCTGACCTGGTTCTCTGGCACTAGTGCAGCTCTGCTGACCTTTTTTCTCTGGCTCTACAGGAGCTCTGCTGACCTGGTTCTCTGCCTCTAGAGCAGCTCTGCTGACCTGGATCTCTGGCTCTAAAGCAGCTCTGCTGCCCTAGTTCTCTGGCTGTACAACGGCTCTGAAGACTTGGTTCTCTGGCTCTAAAGCAGCTCTGCTGACCTAGTTCTCTGGCTCTACAACAGCTCTGCTGACCTAGTTTCTCTGGCTCTACAGCAGCTCTGCTAACCTGGTTCTCTGCCTGTAGAGCAGCTCTGCTGACCTGGTTCTTAGGCTCTAGAGCAGCTCTGCTGACCTGGTTCTTAGGCTCTAGAGCATCTCTGCTGACCTGGTTCTCTGGCTCTAAAGCAGCTCTGCTGACCTGGTTTCTCTGGCTCTACAGCAGCTCGGCTGACCTGGGTCTCTGGCTATAGAACAGTTCTGCTGACCTGGTTCTTAGGCTCTAGAGCAGCTCTGCTGACCTGGTTCTCTGGCTCTAAAGCAGCTCTGCTGTTCTCTGGCTCTAAAGCAGTTTTGCTGACCTGGTGGTTCTATAGCTCTAAAGCAGCTCTGCTGACCTGGTTCTCTCTCTCTAAAGCAGCTCTGCTGAACTGGTTTCTCTAGCTCTACAGCAGCTTTGCTGACCTGGTTCTCTGCCTCTAGAACAGCTCTGCTGACTGGGTTCTCTGGCTCTAAAGCAGCTCTGCTGACCTGGTTCTCTGGCTCTAAAGCAGCTCTGCTGACCTGGTTCTCTCCCTCTAAAGCAGCTCTGCTGACCTGGTTTACCTGGCTCTACAGCAGCTCTGCTGACCTGGTTCTCTGCCTATAGAGCAGCTCTGCTGGCCTGGTTCTTAGGCTCTAGAGCAGCTCGGCTAACAAGGTTCTCTGGCTGTAAAGCAGATCTGCTGACCTGGTTCTCTCCCTCTAAAGCAGCTCTGGTGACCTGTTTACTCTGGCTCTACAGCAGCTCTGCTGACCTGGTGGTTCTATAGCTCTAAAGCAGCTCTGCTGACCTGGTCCTCTCTCTCTAAAGCATCTCTGCTGACCTGGTTTCTCTGGCTCGACAGCAGCTTTGCTGACCTGGTTCTCTGCCTCTAGAGAAGCTCTGCTGACTGGCTTCTCTGACTCTAAAGCAGCTCTGCTGACCTGGTTCTCTCCCTCTAAAGCAGCTCTGCTGACCTGGTTTCCCTGGCTCTACAGCAGCTTTGCTGACCTGGTTCGCTGCCTATAGAGCAGCTCTGCTGGCCTGGTTCTTAGGCTCTAGAGCAGCTCTGCTGACCAGGTTCTATGGCTCTAAAGCAACTCTGCTGACCTGGTTATCTGGCTCTAAAGCAGCTCTGTTGACATGGTTCTCTCCCTCTAAAGCAGCTCTGCTGACCTTGATTCTCTGGCTCTACAGCAGCTCGGCTGACCTGGTTCTCTGGCTCTAGAGCAGCTCTGTTGACCTGGTTCTTAAGCTCTAGAGCAGCTCTGCTGACCTGGTTCTCTGCCTCTAGAGCAGCTCTGCTGACCTGGATCTCTGGCTCTAAAGCAGCTCTGCTGCCCTAGTTCTCTGGCTGTACAACGGCTCTGAAGACTTGGTTCTCTGGCTCTAAAGCAGCTCTGCTGACCTAGTTCTCTGGCTCTACAACAGCTCTGCTGACCTAGTTTCTCTGGCTCTACAGCAGCTCTGCTAACCTGGTTCTCTGCCTGTAGAGCAGCTCTGCTGACCTGGTTCTTAGGCTCTAGAGCAGCTCTGCTGACCTGGTTCTTAGGCTCTAGAGCATCTCTGCTGACCTGGTTCTCTGGCTCTAAAGCAGCTCTGCTGACCTGGTTTCTCTGGCTCTACAGCAGCTCGGCTGACCTGGGTCTCTGGCTATAGAACAGTTCTGCTGACCTGGTTCTTAGGCTCTAGAGCAGCTCTGCTGACCTGGTTCTCTGGCTCTAAAGCAGCTCTGCTGTTCTCTGGCTCTAAAGCAGTTTTGCTGACCTGGTGGTTCTATAGCTCTAAAGCAGCTCTGCTGACCTGGTTCTCTCTCTCTAAAGCAGCTCTGCTGAACTGGTTTCTCTAGCTCTACAGCAGCTTTGCTGACCTGGTTCTCTGCCTCTAGAACAGCTCTGCTGACTGGGTTCTCTGGCTCTAAAGCAGCTCTGCTGACCTGGTTCTCTGGCTCTAAAGCAGCTCTGCTGACCTGGTTCTCTCCCTCTAAAGCAGCTCTGCTGACCTGGTTTACCTGGCTCTACAGCAGCTCTGCTGACCTGGTTCTCTGCCTATAGAGCAGCTCTGCTGGCCTGGTTCTTAGGCTCTAGAGGAGCTCGGCTAACAAGGTTCTCTGGCTGTAAAGCAGATCTGCTGACCTGGTTCTCTCCCTCTAAAGCAGCTCTGGTGACCTGTTTACTCTGGCTCTACAGCAGCTCTGCTGACCTGGTGGTTCTATAGCTCTAAAGCAGCTCTGCTGACCTGGTCCTCTCTCTCTAAAGCATCTCTGCTGACCTGGTTTCTCTGGCTCGACAGCAGCTTTGCTGACCTGGTTCTCTGCCTCTAGAGAAGCTCTGCTGACTGGCTTCTCTGACTCTAAAGCAGCTCTGCTGACCTGGTTCTCTCCCTCTAAAGCAGCTCTGCTGACCTGGTTTCCCTGGCTCTACAGCAGCTTTGCTGACCTGGTTCGCTGCCTATAGAGCAGCTCTGCTGGCCTGGTTCTTAGGCTCTAGAGCAGCTCTGCTGACCAGGTTCTATGGCTCTAAAGCAACTCTGCTGACCTGGTTATCTGGCTCTAAAGCAGCGCTGTTGACATGGTTCTCTCCCTCTAAAGCAGCTCTGCTGACCTTGATTCTCTGGCTCTACAGCAGCTCGGCTGACCTGGTTCTCTGGCTCTAGAGCAGCTCTGTTGACCTGGTTCTTAAGCTCTAGAGCAGCTCTGCTGACCTGGTTCTCTGCCTCTAAAGCAGCTCTGCTGACCTGGTTCTCTGGCTCTAAAGCAGCTCTGCTGACGTGGTTCTCTCCCTCTACAGAAGCTCTGCTGACCTGGTTTCTCTGGTTCTACAGCTACTCTGCTGACCTGGTTCTCTGCCTCTAGAGCAGCTCTGCTGACCAGGTTCTCTGGCTGTAAAGCAGATCTTCTGACCTGGTTCTCTCGCTCTAAAGCAGCTCTGCTGACCTGTTTTCTCTGGCTCTACAGCAGCTCTGCTGACCTGATTCTCTGGCTCTAGAGCAGCTCTGCTGACCTGGTTCTTAGGCTCTAGAGCAGCTCCGCTGGCCTGGTTCTCTGGCTTTACAATGGCACTGCTGACCTGGTTCTCTGGCTCTAGAGCAGCTCTGCTGACCTGGTTTTCTGGCTCTAGAGCAGCTCTGCTGACCTGGTTTTCTGGCTCTAGAGCAGCTCTGCTGACCTGGTTTTCTGGCTCTATAGCAGCTCTGCTGACCTGGTTCACTGGTTCTAACGCAGCTCTGCTGACCTGGATCTCTCCCTCTAAAGCAGCTCTGCTGACCTGGTTCTCTCCCTCTAAAGCAGCTATGCTGACCTGGTTTCCCTGGCTCTACAGCAGCTCTGCTGACCTGGTTCTCTGCCTATTGAGCAGCTCTGCTGGCCTGGTTCTTAGGCTCTAAAGCAGCTCTGCTGACCTTGTTCTCTGGCTCTAAAGCAGCTCTGCTAACGTGGTTCTCTCCCTCCAAAGCAGCTCTGCTGACCTGTTTTCTCTGGCTCTACATCAGCTCTGCTGACCTGGTTCTCTGGCTCTAGAGCAGCTCTGCTGACCTGGTTCTCTCCCTCTAAAGCAGCTCTGCTGACCTGGTTTCTCTGGCTCTACAGCAGCTTGACTGACCTGGTTCTCTGGCTCTAAAGCAGCTCTGCTGACCTGGTTCTCTGGCTCTAAAGCAGCTCTGCTTACTTGGTTCTCTGGCTCTAAAGCAGCTCTGCTGACCTGGTTCTCCCCCTCTAAAGCAGCTCTGCTGACCTGTTTTCTCTGGCTCTACAGCAGCTCTGCTGACCTGGTTCTTTGCTCTAGAGCAGCTCTGCTGACCTGGTTCTTAGGCTCTAGAGCAGCTCTGCTGGCCTGGTTCTCTGGCTTTACAATGGCTCTGCTGACCTGGTTCTCTGGCTCTAGAGCAGCTCTGCTGACCTGGTTCTCTGGCTCTAAAGCAGCTCTGCTGACCTAGTTCTGTGGCTCTACAACGGCTCTTTAGACCTGGGTCTCTAGCTTTAGAGCAGTTCTGCTGACCTGGTTCTTAGGCTCTAGAGCAGCTCTGCTGACCTGGTTCTCTGGCTCTAAAGCAGCTCTGCTGTTCTCTGGCTCTAAAGCAGTTTTGCTGACCTGGTGGTTCTATCGATCTAAAGCAGCTCTGCTGACCTGGTTCTCTCTCTCTAAAGCAGCTCTGCTGACCTGGTTTCTCTGGCTCTACAGCAGCTTTGCTAACCTGGTTCTCTGCCTCTAGAACAGCTCTGCTGACTGGGTTCTCTGGCTCTAAAGCAGCTCTGCTGACCTGGTTCTCTGGCTCTAAAGCAGCTCTGCTGACCTGGTTTCTCTGGTTCTACAGCTGCGCTGCTGAACTGGTTCTTAGGCTCTAGAGCAGCTCTGCTGACCTGGTTCTCTGGCTGTAAAGCAGCGCTGCTGTTCTCTGGCTCTAAAGCAGTTTTGCTGACCTGGTGGTTCTATCGCTCTAAAGCAGCTCTGCTGACCTGGTTCTCTCTCTCTAAAGCAGTTCTGCTGACCTGGTTTCTCTGGTTCTACAGCAGCTCTGCTGACCAGGATCTCTGGCTGTAAAGCAGATCTGCTGACCTGGTTCTCCCCCTCTAAAGCAGCTCTGCTGACCTGTTTTCTCTGGCTCTACAGCAGCTCTGCTGACCTGGTTCTTAGGCTCTAGAGCAGCTCTTCTGACCTGGTTCTCTGGCTCTAAAGCAGCTCTGCTTACCTGGTTTCTCTGGCTCTACAGCAGCTCGGCTGACCTGGGTCTCTGGCTATAGAGCAGTTCTGCTGACCTGGTTCTTAGGCTCTAGAGCAGCTCTGCTGGCCTGGTTCTCTGGCTCTAAAGCAGCTCTGCTGTTCTCTGGCTCTAAAGCAAGTTTGCTGACCTGGTGGTTCTATCGCTCTAAAGCAGCTCTGCTGACCTGGTTCTCTCTCTCTAAAGCAGCTCTGCTGACCTGGTTTCTCTGGCTCTACAGCAGCTTTGCTGACCTTGTTCTCTGCCTCTATAGCAGCTCTGCTGACCAGGTTCTCTGGCTGTAAAGCAGATCTGCTGACCTGGTTCTCCCCCTCTAAAGCAGCTCTGCTGACCTGTTTTCTCTGGCTCTACAGCAGCTCTGCTGACCTGGTTCTTAGGCTCTAGAGCAGCTCTGCTGACCTGGTTCTCTGGCTCTAAAGCAGCTCTGCTGACCTGGTTTCTCTGGCTCTACAGCAGCTCGGCTTACCTGGGTCTCTGGCTATAGAGCAGTTCTGCTGACCTGGTTCTTAGGCTCTAGAGCAGCTCTGCTGACCTGGTCCTCTGGCTCTAAAGCAGCTCTGCTGTTCTCTGGCTCTAAAGCAAGTTTGCTGACCTGGTGGTTCTATCGCTCTAAAGCAGCTCTGCTGCCATGGTTCTCTCTCTCTAAAGCAGCTCTGCTGACCTGGTTTCTCTGGCTCTACAGCAGCTTTGCTGACCTGGTTCTCTGCGTCTAGAACAGCTCTGCTGACTGGGTCCTCTGGCCCTAAATCAGCTCTGCTGACCTGGTTCTCTGGCTCTAAAGCAGCTCTGCTGACTTGGTTCTCTCCCTCTAAAACAGCTCTGCTGACCTGGTTTTCCTGGCTCTACAGCAGCTCTGCTGACCTGGTTTTCTGCCTATAGAGCAGCTCTGCTGGCCTGGTTCTTAGGCTCTAGAGCAGCTCGGCTGACCAGGTTCTCTGGCTGTAAAGCAGATCTGCTGACCTGGTTCTCTCCCTCTAAAGCAGCTCTGGTGACCTGTTTACTCTGGCTCTACAGCAGCTCTGCTGACCTGGTGGTTCTATAGCTCTAAAGCAGCTCTGCTGACCTGGTTCTCTCTCTCTAAAGCAGCTCTGCTGACCTGGTTTCTCTGGCTCGACAGCAGCTTTGCTGACCTGGTTCTCTGCCTCTAGAGCAGCTCTTCTGACTTGGTTCTCTGACTCTAAAGCAGCTCTGCTGACCTGGTTCTCTGGCTCTAAAGCAGATCTGCTGACCTGGTTCTCTCCCTCTAAAGCAGCTCTGCTGACCTGGTTTCCCTGGCTCTACAGCAGCTTTGCTGACCTGGTTCTCTGCCTATAGAGCAGCTCTGCTGGCCTGGTTGTTAGGCTCTAGAGCAGCTCTGCTGACCAGGTTCTCTGGCTCTAAAGCAACTCTGCTGACCTGGTTATCTGGCTCTAAAGCAGCTCTGCTGACATGGTTCTCTCCCTCTAAAGCAGCTCTGCTGACCTTGATTCTCTGGCTCTACAGCAGCTCGGCTGACCTGGTTCTCTGGCTCTAGAGCAGCTCTGTTGACCTGGTTCTTAGGCTCTAGAGCAGCTCTGCTGACCTGGTTCTCTGCCTCTAAAGCAGCTCTGCTGACCTGGTTCTCTGGCTCTAAAGCAGCTCTGCTGACCTGGTTCTCTCCCTCTACAGAAGCTCTGCTGACCTGGTTTCTCTGGTTCTACAGCTGCTCTGCTGACCTGGTTCTCTGCCTCTAGAGCAGCTCTGCTGACCAGGTTCTCTGGCTGTAAAGCAGATCTTCTGACCGGGTTGTCTCCCTCTAAAGCAGCTCTGCTGACCTGTTTTCTCTGGCTCTACAGCAGATCTGCTGACCTGATTCTCTGGCTCTAGAGCAGCTCTGCTGACCTGGTTCTTAGGCTCTAGAGCAGCTCTGCTGGCCTGGTTCTCTGGCTTTACAATGGCTCTGCTGACCTGGTTCTCTGGCTCTGGAGCAGCTCTGCTGACCTGGTTCTCTGGCTCTAAAGCAGCTCTGTTGACCTGGTTCACTGGTTCTAATGCAGCTCTGCTGACCTGGTTCTCTCCCTCTAAAGCAGCTATGCTGACCTGGTTTCCCTGGCTCTACAGCAGCTCTGCTGACCTGGTTGTCTGCCTATTGAGCAGCTCTGCTGGCCTGGTTCTTAGGCTCTAAAGCAGCTCTGCTGACCTTGTTCTCTGGCTCTAAAGCAGCTCTGCTGACCTGGTTCTCTGCCTCTAGAACAGCTCTGCTGACTGGGTTCTCTGGCTCTAAAGCAGCTCGGCTGACCTGGTTCTCTGGCTCTAAAGCAGCTCTGCTGACCTGGTTCTCTGGCTCTAAAGCAGCTCTGCTGACTTGGTTCTCTGACTCTAAAGCAGCTCTGCTGACCTGGTTCTCTCCCTCTACAGAAGCTCTGCTGACCTGGTTTCTCTGGTTCTACAGCTGCTCTGCTGACCTGGTTCTCTGCCTCTAGAGCAGCTCTGCTGACCAGGTTCTCTGGCTGTAAAGCAGATCTTCTGACCTGGTTCTCTCCCTCTAAAGCAGCTCTGCTGACCTGTTTTCTCTGGCTCTACAGCAGCTCTGCTGACCTGATTCTCTGGCTCTAGAGCAGCTCTGCTGACCTGGTTCTTAGGCTCTAGAGCAGCTCTGCTGGCCTGGTTCTCTGGCTTTACAATGGCTCTGCTGACCTGGTTCTCTGGCTCTAGAGCAGCTCTGCTGACCTGATTCTCTGGCTCTAAAGCAGCTCTGCTGACCTGGTTCACTGGTTCTAACGCAGCTCTGCTGACCTGGTTCTCTCCCTCTAAAGCAGCTCTGCTGACCTGGTTCTCTCCTTCTAAAGCAGCTATGCTGACCTGGTTTCCCTGGCTCTACAGCAGCTCTGCTGACCTGGTTCTCTGCCTATTGAGCAGCTCTGCTGGCCTGGTTCTTAGGCTCTAAAGCAGCTCTGATGACCTTGTTCTCTGGTTCTAAAGCAGCTCTGCTGACGTGGTTCTCTCCCTCCAAAGCAGCTCTGCTGACCTGTTTTCTCTGGCTCTACATCAGCTCTGCTGACCTGGTTCTCTGGCTCTAGAGCAGCTCTGCTGACCTGGTTCTCTCCCTCTAAAGCAGCTCTGCTGACCTCGTTTCTCTGGCTCTACATCAGCTCGACTGACCTGGTTCTCTGGCTCTAAAGCAGCTCTGCTGACCTGGTTCTCTGGCTCTAAAGCAGCTCTGCTGACTTGGTTCTCTGGCTCTAAAGCAGCTCTGCTGACCTGGTTCTCTCCCTCTACAGTAGCTCTGCTGACCTGGTTTCTCTGGTTCTACAGCTGCTCTGCTGACCTGGTTCTCTGCCTCTAGAGCAGCTCTGCTGACCAGGTTCTCTGGCTGTAAAGCAGATCTGCTGACCTGGTTCTCCCCCTCTAAAGCAGCTCTGCTGACCTGTTTTCTCTGGCTCTACAGCAGCTCTGCTGACCTTGTTCTCTGCTCTAGAGCAGCTCTGCTGACCTGGTTCTTAGGCTCTAGAGCAGCTCTGCTGGCCTTGTTCTCTGGCTTTACAATGGCTCTGCTGACCTGGTTCTCTGGCTCTAGAGCAGCTCTGCTGACCTGGTTCTCTGGCTCTAAAGCAGCTCTGCTGACCTAGTTCTGTGGCTCTACAATGGCTCTGCAGACCTGGTTCTTAGGCTCCAGAGCAGCTCTGCTGACCTGGTTCTCTGGCTCTAAAGCAGCTCTGCTGACCTGGTTCTCTGGCTCTAAAGCAGCTCTGCTGACCTGGTTCTCTCCCTCTACAGCAGCTCTGCTGACCTGGTTTCTCTGGTTCTACAGCTGCTCTGCTGACCTGGTTCACTTGTTCTAACGCAGCTCTGCTGACCTGGTTCTCTCCCTCTAAAGCAGCTCTGCTGACCTGGTTTCTCTTTCTCTAAAGCAGTTCTGCTGACCTGGTTCTCTGCCTCTAAAGTAGCTCTGCTGACCTGGTTTCTCTGGCTCTACATGAGCTCTGCTGACCTGGTTCTCTGGCACTAGAGCAGCTCTGCTGACCTAGTTTCTCTGGCTCTAAAGCGGTTCTGCTGACCTGGTTGTCTGGCTGTAAAGCAGGTCTGCTGATCTGGTTCTCTGGCTTTGAAGCAGCTCTGCTGAACTTGTTCTCTGGCTCTAGAGCAGCTCTTCTGACCTGGTTCTCTCCCTCGAAGGCAGCTCTGCTGGCCTGGTTCTCTGGCTCTAAAGCAGCTCTGCTGACCTGGTTCTCTCCCTCTAAAGCAGCTCTGCTGGCCTGGTTCTTAGGTTCTAGAGCAGCTCTGCTGACCTGGTACTCTGGCTCTACAAGGGTTCTGCTGACCTGGTTCTCTGGCTCTAAAGCAGCTCTGCTGACCTGGTTCTATGGCTCTAAAGCAGCTCTCTGCTGACCTGGTTCTCTGGCTCTAGAGCAGCTCTGCTGATCTGGTTCTATGGTTCTAAAGCAGCTCTGCTGACATGGTTCTCTCCCTTTAAAACAGCTCTGCTGACCTGGTTTCTCTAGCTCTACAGCAGCTCTGCTGACGTGGTTGTCTGCCTATAGAGCAGCTCTGCTGAGCTGGTTCTTGGCTCTAAAGCAGCTCTGATGACCTGCTTCTCTGGCTCTAAAGCAGCTTTGCTGACCTTGTCCTCTGCCTCTAAAGCAGCTCTGCTGCCCTGGTTTCTCTGGCTCTACAGCAGCTCTGCTGACCTGGTTCTCTGGCACTAGAGCAGTTCTGCTGACCTAGTTTCTCTGGCTCTACAGCAGCTCTGCTGACCTGGTTTCTCTGGCTCTACAGCAGCTCTGCTGACCTGGTTCTCTGGCACTAGAGCAGCTCTGCTGACCTAGTTTCTCTGGCTCTACAGCAGCTCTGCTGACCTGGTACTCTGCCTCTAGAGCAGCTCTGCTAACCAGCTTCTCTGGCTCTAAAGCAGCTTTGCTGACCTAGTTCTCTGGCTCTACACCGGCTCTGCAGACCTGGTTCTCTGGCTCTAAAGCAGCTCTGCTGGCCTGGTTCTAAGGCTCTAAAGCAGCTCTGCTGACCTGGTTCTCTGGCTCTACAGCAGCTCATCTGACCTGGTTTCTGCCTCTAGAGCAGATCTGCTGACCTGGTTCTTAGGATCTAGAGCAGCTCTGCTGACCTGGTTCTCTGGCTCTAAAGCAGCTCTGCTGACCTGGTTTCTCTGGCTCTACAGCAGCTCGGCTGACTTGGTTCTCTGGCTCTAGAGCAGCTCTGCTTACCTGGTTCTTAGGCTCTAGAGCAGCTCTGCTGACCTGGTTCTCTGGCTCTAAAGCAGCTCTGCTGACCTGGTAATCTGGTTCTAAAGCAGCTCTGCTGACCTGGTACTCTTCCTCTAAAGCAGCTCTGCTGACCTGGTTTCTCTGGCTCTACTGCAGCTCTGCTGACCTGGTTTTCTCCCTCTAGAGGAGCTCTGCTGACTGGGTTCTCTGGCTCTAAAGCAGCTCTGCTGAGCTGGTTCTCTGGCTCTAAAGCAGCTCTGCTAACCTGGTTCGCTCCCTCTAAAGCAGTTCTGCTGACCTGGTTCTCTGGTTCTAAAGCAGCTCTGCTAACCTGGTTCTCTGGCTCTAAAGCAGCTCTGCTGACCTGGTTCTTAGGCTCTAGAGCAGCTCTACTGACCTGGTTCCCTGGCTTTACAATGGCTCTGCTGACCTGGTTCACTGGCTCTAAAGCAGCTCTGCTGACCTGGTTCTTTTGCTCTACACCAGCTTTGCTGACCTGGTTCTCTGGCACTAGTGCAGCTCTGCTGACCTTTTTTCTCTGGCTCTACAGGAGCTCTGCTGACCTAGTTCTCTGCCTCTAGAGCAGCTCTGCTGACCTGGATCTCTGGCTCTAAAGCAGCTCTGCTGCCCTAGTTCTCTGGCTGTACAACGGCTCTGCAGACTTGGTTCTCTGGCTCTAAAGCAGCTCTGCTGACCTAGTTCTCTGGCTCTACAACAGCTCTGCTGACCTAGTTTCTCTGGCTCTACAGCAGCTCTGCTAACCTGGTTCTCTGCCTGTAGAGTAGCTCTGCTGACCTGGTTCTTAGGCTCTAGAGCAGCTCTGCTGACCTGGTTCTTAGGCTCTAGAGCAGCTCTGCTGACCTGGTTCTCTGGCTCTAAAGCAGCGTTGCTGACCTGGTTTCTCTGGCTCTACAGCAGCTCGGCTGACCTGGGTCTCTGGCTATAGAACAGTTCTGCTGACCTGGTTCTTAGGCTCTAGAGCAGCTCTGCTGACCTGGTTCTCTGGTTCTAAAGCAGCTCTGCTGTTCTCTGGGTCTAAAGCAGTTTTGCTGACCTGGTGGTTCTATCGCTCTAAAGCAGCTCTGCTGACCTGGTTATCTCTCTCTAAAGCAGCTCTGCTGACCTGGTTTCTCTAGCTCTACAGCAGCTTTGCTGACCTGGTTCTCTGCCTCTAGAACAGCTCTGCTGACTGGGTTCTCTGGCTCTAAAGCAGCTTTGCTGACCTGGTTCTCTGGCTCTAAAGCAGCTCTGCTGACCTGGTTCTCTCCCTCTAAAGCAGCTCTGCTGACCTGGTTTACCTGGCTCTACAGCAGCTCTGCTGACCTGGTTCTCTGCCTATAGAGCAGCTCTGCTGGCCTGGTTCTTAGGCTCTAGAGCAGCTCGGCTAACAAGGTTCTCTGGCTGTAAAGCAGATCTGCTGACCTGGTTCTCTCCCTCTAAAGCAGCTCTGGTGACCTGTTTACTCTGGCTCTACAGCAGCTCTGCTGACCTGGTGGTTCTATAGCTCTAAAGCAGCTCTGCTGACCTGGTCCTCTCTCTCTAAAGCATCTCTGCTGACCTGGTTTCTCTGGCTCGACAGCAGCTTTGCTGACCTGGTTCTCTGCCTCTAGAGAAGCTCTGCTGACTGGGTTCTCTGACTCTAAAGCAGCTCTGCTGACCTGGTTCTCTCCCTCTACAACAGCTCTGCTGACCTGGTTTCCAGGCTCTACAGCAGCTTTGCTGACCTGATTCGCTGCCTATAGAGCAGCTCTGCTGGCCTGGTTCTTAGGCTCTAGAGCAGCTCTGCTGACCAGGTTCTCTGGCTCTAAAGCAACTCTGCTGACCTGGTTATCTGGCTCTAAAGCAGCTCTGTTGACCTTGATTCTCTGGCTCTACAGCAGCTCGGCTGACCTGGTTCTCTGGCTCTAGAGCAGCTCTGTTGACCTGGTTCTTAAGCTCTAGAGCAGCTCTGCTGACCTGGTTCTCTGCCTCTAAAGCAGCTCTGCTGACCTGGTTCTCTAGCTCTAAAGCAGCTCTGCTGACCTGGTTCTCTTCCTCTACAGAAGCTCTGCTGACCTGGTTTCTCTGGTTCTACAGCTGCTCTGCTGACCTGGTTCTCTGCCTCTAGAGCAGCTCTGCTGACCAGGTTCTCTGGCTGTAAAGCAGATCTTCTGACCTGGTTCTCTCCCTCTAAAGCAGCTCTGCTGACCTGTTTTCTCTGGCTCTAGAGCAGCTCTGCTGACCTGGTTCTTAGGCTCTAGAGCAGCTCTGCTGGCCTGGTTCTCTGGCTTTACAATGGATCTGCTGACCTGGTTCTCTGGCTCTAGAGCAGCTCTGCTGACCTGGTTTTCTGGCTCTAAAGCAGCTCTGCTGACCTGGTTCACTGGTTCTAACGCAGCTCTGCTGACCTGGTTCTCTCCCTCTAAAGCAGCTCTGCTGACCTGGTTCTCTCCTTCTAAAGCAGCTATGCTGACCTGGTTTCCCTGGCTCTACAGTGGCTCTGCTGACCTGGTTCTCTGCCTATTGAGCAGCTCTGCTGGCCTGGTTCTTAGGCTCTAAAGCAGCTATGCTGACCTTGTTCTCTGGCTCTAAAGCAGCTCTGCTGACGTGGTTCTCTCCCTCCAAAGCAGCTCTGCTGACCTGTTTTCTCTGGCTCTACATCAGCTCTGCTGACCTGGTTCTCTGGCTCTAGAGCAGCTCTGCTGACCTGGTTCTCTCCCTCTAAAGCAGCTCTGCTGACCTGGTTTCTCTGGCTCTACAGCAGCTTGACTGACCTGGTTCTCTGGCTCTAAAGCAGCTCTGCTGACCTGGTTCTCTGGCTCTAAAGCAGCTCTGCTGACTTCGTTCTCTGGCTCTAAAGCAGCTCTGCTGACCTGGTTCTCCCCCTCTAAAGCAGCTCTGCTGACCTGTTTTCTCTGGCTCTACAGCAGCTCTGCTGACCTGGTTCTTTGCTCTAGAGCAGCTCTGCTGACCTGGTTCTTAGGCTCTAGAGCAGCTCTGCTGGCCTGGTTCTCTGGCTTTACAATGGCTCTGCTGACCTGGTTCTCTGGCTCTAGAGCAGCTCTGCTGACCTGGTTCTCTGGCTCTAAAGCAGCTCTGCTGACCTAGTTCTGTGGCTCTACAACGGCTCTGCAGACCTGGGTCTCTAGCTTTAGAGCAGTTCTGCTGACCTGGTTCTTAGGCTCTAGAGCAGCTCTGCTGACCTGGTTCTCTGGCTCTAAAGCAGCTCTGCTGTTCTCTGGCTCTAAAGCAGTTTTGCTGACCTGGTGGTTCTATCGCTCTAAAGCAGCTCTGCTGACCTGGTTCTCTCTCTCTAAAGCAGCTCTGCTGACCTGGTTTCTCTGGCTCTACAGCAGCTTTGCTAACCTGGCTCTCTGCCTCTAGAACAGCTCTGCTGACTGGGTTCTCTGGCTCTAAAGCAGCTCTGCTGACCTGGTTTCTCTGGTTCTACAGCTGCGCTGCTGAACTGGTTCTTAGGCTCTAGAGTAGCTCTGCTGACCTGGTTCTCTGGCTGTAAAGCAGCGCTGCTGTTCTCTGGCTCTAAAGCAGTTTTGCTGACCTGGTGGTTCTATCGCTCTAAAGCAGCTCTGCTGACCTGGTTCTCCCCCTCTAAAGCAGCTCTGCTGACCTGTTTTCTCTGGCTCTACAGCAGCTCTGCTGACCTGGTTCTTAGGCTCTAGAGCAGCTCTTCTGACCTGGTTCTCTGGCTCTAAAGCAGCTCTGCTGACCTGGTTTCTCTGGCTCTACAGCAGCTCGGCTGACCTGGGTCTCTGGCTATAGAGCAGTTCTGCTGACCTGGTTCTTAGGCTCTAGAGCAGCTCTGCTGACCTGGTTCTCTGGCTCTAAAGCAGCTCTGCTGTTCTCTGGCTCTAAAGCAAGTTTGCTGACCTGGTGGTTTTATCGCTCTAAAGCAGCTCTGCTGACCTGGTTCTCTCTCTCTAAAGCAGCTCTGCTGACCTGGTTTCTCTGGCTCTACAGCAGCTTTCCTGACCTGGTTCTCTGCCTCTAGAACAGCTCTGCTGACTGGGTCCTCTGGCCCTAAATCAGCTCTGCTGACCTGGTTCTCTGGCTCTAGAGCAGCTCTGCTGACCTGGTTCTCTGGCTCTAAGGCAGCTCTGCTGTTCTCTGGCTCTAAAGCAGTTTTGCTGACCTGGTGGTTCTATCGCTCTAAAGCAGCTCTGCTGACCTGGTTCTCTCTCTCTAAAGCAGCTCTGCTGATCTGGTTTCTCTGGCTCTACAGCAGCTTTGCTAACCTGGTTCTCTGCCTCTAGAACAGCTCTGCCGACTGGGTTCTCTGGCTCTAAAGCAGCTCTGCTGACCTGGTTCTCTGGCTCTAAAGCAGCTCTGCTGACCTGGTTTCTCTGGTTCTACAGCTGCGCTGCTGAACTGGTTCTTAGGCTCTAGAGCAGCTCTGCTGACCTGGTTCTCTGGCTGTAAAGCAGCGCTGCTGTTCTCTGGCTCTAAAGCAGTTCTGCTGACCTGGTTTCTCTGGTTCTACAGCTGCTCTGCTGACCTTGTTCTCTGCCTCTAGAGCAGCTCTGCTGACCAGGTTCTCTGGCTGTAAAGCAGATCTGCTGACCTGGTTCTCTGGCTCTGCAACGGCTCTGCAGACCTGGTTCTCTGGCTCTAAAGCAGCTCTGCTGACCTGGTTCTATGGCTCTAAAGCAGCTCTGCTGACCTGGTTCTCTGGCTCTACAGCAGCTCTGCTGACCTGGTTCTCTCCCTCTACAGCAGCTCTGCTGACCTGGTTTCTCTGGCTCTAAAGTGGCTCTGCTGACCTGGTTCTCTGGCTCTAAAGCAGCTCTGCTGACCTGGTTCTCTGGCTCTAGTGCAGCTCTGATGACCTGGTATTCTGGCTCTACAACGGCTCTGCTGACCTGGTTCTCTGGCTCTAAAGCAACTCTGCTGACCTGGTTCTATGGCTCTATAGAAGCTCTGCTGACCTGGTTCTCTGGCTGTAAAGCAGCTCTGCTGACCTGGTTCTCTGGCTCTAAAGGGGCTCTGCTGACCTGGTTCTCTGGCTCTAAAGCAGCTCTGCTAACCTGGTTCTCTGGCTCTAGAGCAGCTCTGCCGACCTGGTATTCTGTCTCTACAACGGCTCTGCTGACCTGGTTATCTGGCTCTAAAGCAACTCTGCTGACCTGGTTCTATGGCTCTACATCAGCTCTGCTGACCTGGTTCTCTGGCTCTAGAGCAGCTCTGCTGACCTGGTTCTCTCCCTCTAAAGCAGCTCTGCTGACCTCGTTTCTCTGGCTCTACATCAGCTCGACTGACCTGGTTCTCTGGCTCTAAAGCAGCTCTGCTGACCTGGTTCTCTGGCTCTAAAGCAGCTCTGCTGACTTGGTTCTCTGGCTCTAAAGCAGCTCTGCTGACCTGGTTCTCTCCCTCTACAGTAGCTCTGCTGACCTGGTTTCTCTGCTTCTACAGCTGCTCTGCTGACCTGGTTCTCTGCCTCTAGAGCAGCTCTGCTGACCAGGTTCTCTGGCTGTAAAGCAGATCTGCTGACCTGGTTCTCCCCCTCTAAAGCAGCTCTGCTGACCTGTTTTCACTGGCTCTACAGCAGCTCTGCTGACCTTGTTCTCTGCTCTAGAGCAGCTCTGCTGACCTGGTTCTTAGGCTCTAGAGCAGCTCTGCTGGCCTGGTTCTCTGGCTTTACAATGGCTCTGCTGACCTGGTTCTCTGGCTCTAGAGCAGCTCTGCTGACCTGGTTCTCTGGCTCTAAAGCAGCTCTGCTGACCTAGTTCTGTGGCTCTACAATGACTCTGCAGACCTGGTTCTTAGGCTCCAGAGCAGCTCTGCTGACCTGGTTCTCTGGCTCTAAAGCAGCTCTGCTGACCTGGTTCTCTGGCTCTAAAGCAGCTCTGCTGACCTGGTTCTCTCCCTCTACAGCAGCTCTGCTGACCTGGTTTCTCTGGTTCTACAGCTGCTCTGCTGACCTGGTTCACTTGTTCTAACGCAGCTCTGCTGACCTGGTTCTCTCCCTCTAAAGCAGCTCTGCTGACCTGGTTTCTCTTTCTCTAAAGCAGTTCTGCTGACCTGGTTCTCTGCCTCTAAAGTAGCTCTGCTGACCTGGTTTCTCTGGCTCTACATGAGCTCTGCTGACCTGGTTCTCTGGCACTAGAGCAGCTCTGCTGACCTAGTTTCTCTGGCTCTAAAGCGGTTCTGCTGACCTGGTTGTCTGGCTGTAAAGCAGGTCTGCTGATCTGGTTCTCTGGCTTTGAAGCAGCTCTGCTGACCTTGTTCTCTGGCTCTAGAGCAGCTCTTCTGACCTGGTTCTCTCCCTCGAAGGCATCTCTGCTGACCTGGTTCTCTGGCTCTAAAGCAGCTCTGCTGACCTGGTTCTCTCCCTCTAAAGCAGCTCGGCTGGCCTGGTTCTTAGGTTCTAGAGCAGCTCTGCTGACCTGGTACTCTGGCTCTACAAGGGTTCTGCTGACCTGGTTCTCTGGCTCTAAAGTGGCTCTGCTGACCTGGTTCTCTGGCTCTAAAGCAGCTCTGCTGACCTGGTTCTCTGGCTCTAGTGCAGCTCTGATGACCTGGTATTCTGGCTCTACAACGGCTCTGCTGACCTGGTTCTCTGGCTCTAAAGCAACTCTGCTGACCTTGTTCTATGGCTCTATAGAAGCTCTGCTGACCTGGTTCTCTGGCTGTAAAGCAGCTCTGCTGACCTGGTTCTCTGGCTCTAAAGGGGCTCTGCTGACCTGGTTCTCTGGCTCTAAAGCAACTCTGCTGACCTGGTTCTCTGGCTCTAGAGCAGCTCTGCCGACCTGGTATTCTGTCTCTACAACGGCTCTGCTGACCTGGTTATCTGGCTCTAAAGCAACTCTGCTGACCTGGTTCTATGGCTCTATAGAAGCTCTGCTGGCCTGGTTCTCTGGCTGTACAGCAGCTCTGCTGACCTGGTTCTCTGGCTCTAAAGGGGCTCTGCTGACCTGGTTCTCTGGCTCTAAAGCAGCTCTGCTGACCTGATTCTCTGGCTCTAGAGCAGCTCTGCTGACCTGGTTCTCTGGCTCTAAAGCAGCTCTGCTAGCCTGATTCTCTGGCTCTAAAGCAGCTCTGCTGACCTGGTTCTCTGGCTCTAAAGCAGCTCTGCTGATCTGGTTCTCTCCCTCTACAGCAGCTCTGCTGACCTGGTTTCTCTGGTTCTACAGCTGCTCTACTGACCTGGTTCACTTGTTCTAACGCAGCTCTGCTGACCTGGTTCTCTCCCTCTAAAGCAGCTCTGCTGACCTGGTTTCTCTTTCTCTAAAGTAGTTCTGCTGACCTGGTTCTCTGCCTCTAAAGCAGCTCTGCTGACCTGTTTTCTCTGGCTCTACATCAGCTCTGCTGACCTGGTACTCTGCCTCTAGAGCAGCTCTTCTGACCTAGTTCTCTGGCTCTACAACGGCTCTGCAGACCTGGTTCTCTGGCTCTAAAGCAGCTCTGCTGACCTGATTCTCTGGCTCTAAAGCGGTTCTGCTGACCTGGTTGTCTGGCTGTAAAGCAGGTCTGCTCACCTGGTTCTCTGGCTTTGAAGCAGCTCTGCTGACCTTGTTCTCTGGCTCTAGAGCAGCTCTTCTGACCTGGTTCTCTCCCTCGAAGGCAGCTCTGCTGACCTGGTTCTCTGGCTCTAAAGAAGCTCTGCTGACCTGGTTCTCTCTCTCTAAAGCAGCTCTGCTGACCTGTTTCTTAGGTTCTAGAGCAGCTCTGCTGACCTGGTACTCTGGCTGTACAAGGGCTCTGCTGACCTGGTTCTCTGGCTCTAAAGCAGCTCTGCTGACCTGGTTCTCTGACTCTAGAGCAGCTCTGATTACCTGGTATTCTGGCTCCACAACGGCTCTGCTGACCTGGTTCTCTGGCTCTAAAGCAACTCTGCTGACCTGGTTCTATGGCTCTATAGAAGCTCTGCTGACCTGGTTCTCTGGCTGTACAGCAGCTCTGCTGACCTGGTTCTCTGGCTCTAAAGGGGCTCTGCTGACCTGGTTCTCTGGCTCTAAAGCAGCTCTGCTGACCTGGTTCTCTGGCTCTAGAGCAGCTCTGCTGACCTGGTATTCTGTCTCTACAACGGCTCTGCTGACCTGGTTATCTGGCTCTAAAGCAACTCTGCTGACCTGGTTCTATGGCTCTATAGAAGCTCTGCTGGCCTGGTTCTCTGGCTGTACAGCAGCTCTGCTGACCTGGTTCTCTGGCTCTAAAGGGGCTCTGCTGACCTGCTTCTGTGGCTCTAAAGCAGCTCTGCTGACCTGGTTCTCTGGCTCTAATGCGGCTTTGCTGACCTGGTACTCTGGCTCTAAAGCAGCTCTCCTGACCTGGTTCTCTGGCTCTAGAGCTGCTCTGCTGACCTGGTTCTTAGGCTCTAGAACAGCTCTGCTGACCTGGTTCTCTGGCTCTAAAGCAGCTCTGCTGACCTGGTTCTCTGGCCCTAAAGCGGCTTTGCTGACCTGGTACTCTGGCTCTAAAGCAGCTCTGTTGACCTGGTTCTCTGGCTCTACAAAGACTCTGCTGACCTGGTTCTCTGGCTCTAAAGCAGCTCTGCTGACCTGGTTCTCTGGCTCTAGAGCTGCTCTGCTGACCTGGTTCTCTGGCTCTAGAGCTGCTCTGCTGACCTGGTTCTTAGGCTCTAGAACAGCTCTGCTGACCTGGTTCTCTGGCTCTACAACGACTCTGCTGACCTGGTTCTCTGGCTCTAAAGAAGCTCTGCTGACCTGGTTCTCTGGCTCTAAAGCGGCTTTGCTGACCTGGTACTCTGGCTCTAAAGCAGCTTTGCTGACCTGGTTCTCTGGCTCTACAACGACTCTGCTGACCTGGTTATCTGGCTCTAAAGCAGCTCTGCTGACCTGGTTCTCTGGCTCTAAAGTGGCTTTGCTGACCTGGTTCTCTACCTCTAGAGCAGTTCTGCTGACCTGTTTCGCACAGCGAGTTAAAAACCTGAGGATAAGTGGCAGGATAGAGTGCGGGGCAGATAAAAAGCAAGGCGAGGCAAGAACAATACTGTTGTGTGTTGAGGCAAGAAAAGCGAAAAAAAGCAAAGTAAATACCATGCGGCACAAAGTTCTTGATGCGCTGAAATGTTTGTGTCTGCCTTGTATAGTTGCATCGCGCAGTGAAGCGTTGAAATGTATGTGTCTGCCTTGTACAGTTGCATCAGTGCAGTGAAACTGAAACCCAAATCCAGGTGGGAGCGTGTGAAAGCTTACATCGCTAGAGAGGAGACGCCGTGCACATCACCTGTCCAGGCGCGCACATGTTTTGTCTCCCTTCGCGCACCAAACTGACAACAATAGTCTCACTGAGGCGAAGCAGCCCATGCGCTGCGTTTGCTAGGCGAGACCTAATAATTCCTTACACACGTGGTGAGGCGCTGAGTGCCGTGTTTAGAGGCATTCCTGGGCAGCAGAGAGGTGTGTCTGTGTGTGTGATTGGGAGGCTGGGGGGGGGGGTCGGGGCATCTGCAGCAATACCAAGTGAACCTGCTCCTGCAATGACCCCAGTCTTCTAGGAGAGGGTGGGGCGAGTTGGGAGTTTGATAAGGACATTTTGCTCCGTCCCTTTCCTGACCCCACCGTCATTACGCCAGCATTCATGTAGCTTACTTCTATAATCAGTATGGCCTTGTAGCACTTTCAGGACCTGGGAGCGCAGTCTATACGGTTGTAGAATTCTTACAGGCTGCATCCATGGTGGCCTATGCCTGGGTGGAGGTTTACTCCGATGTAATGGCAGACATCCATTTTCTTGGAGAAATTCATCTCACCTTTACTCTGGTCCCCCTTTCGCGACTGATAGTTTATTTTAAACAGCGTGTTTTACGCAGACGGTAATCTCTCTGCACTTTCTTAACAAAGCATATTGCACTCTCTACCCTCTACAATGGTAATAAACAGCATATTATGCCCTGCTGCATATATACGGTTACACTATGCTGTTGTACTCAAATGCATTTCTTATAAACAAGCACATTCAACCAGAACACTCAGTGAGGTCAAATGTCATTTTATAAGCCTTGTGAGCTTGGTTTCCTCTGTAACGCAAGTAACATGACCTCTAATGGACAGTAAAAACTGGTTTCATCACTTACGTTTGTACAGGTGTAATAATGAGTATTTCGACCTATGAACTGTAGTGTTACATGTCTGAATGAATGATCATTGGTCTTTTCGAATAGCAATTTTAAAGGGCGCTATTTTTTTAGATGTCCATGAATGTGCCTTTAAAACAATAAAACAGAAGAAAACTCCACCTATCTAAATTCTATATACGCTAGTAAGTCGCTAAATTAATCAAACAAATCACTCAGGCCAAACCAAGTATGCAAAAGGAAACAAATAAGCTAGCAAATTATTATAACAACATTTATTGATTTTTAAATTGATATTCAAAACAAAAATGATGTAATGTCAAAATTCGTACTTATTATACAATAAAATTTGTACAACACTAATAGCCCCAACAGTTAAACAAATTGAATGGACAACCTGACAACCCTCATTCATACAACTCAAACCTTCAAAATCCCATTCACAACCTAATTAGATACTCTACACATCACTAAAACATTTACTCTGTATCGAAAAGAATTGTTCCGACCAAACAATGATATGGATAATTTGGATCAGTACAGAAATCAGGGAATAAGGAAGAACACGCCGACGCGCGTTTCGGTGCTGTCACCCTTTCTCATGGGTGTCACCTTCTTCAGGGCGTGAAAAGTGTACGTATCAGGGGTCCAAGGGGCCTGGACATAGGAGAATATTGAACACCAAAAGAGAAGTCCAAATAGGAATGTTGGGAAAGATGGATACCATATAACAGCAAAGAATGCCTAACCCAAAAGGGCAGCAAACGGCCTTGCTTGCAGGTTCGGTGAAGTACGGGCCATGTTATTAGTAAAAATTCATATACCCACATTGAAGGTAGGAAAGGTTTCACAAATGAACGTGTTAGATCCGTCGGATTCTATCCGCTTGATAGAGATAATATTAGTAGTCCATTTTAAGCTCCTGATAAGTGACTACTTGAAGATAAAAGGAAAAGGCCACTCGGTAAGGTAATTGAGGCGAACGCTCTGCCAATAGTGGTTGTAATGTGCCTTTGCCACTCAGAAAAAGAGAAGTTCAAATGCCAAGGCTAACATAATCAGCCCCACCATCAAACCAATGCAGCAGAGTGCAGATAGGTGGTGCTGCGGTGACTGCCCACCCACAGCACAGAATATTCCCCCATTCTCAGAGTCTGAAACGTCGCTGGTTCACCGGCTCCTCTATGACCCTACAATGTCATAGCTGTCCCTGTAACTATTTTGAGAAATAAGAGGTCAAACAATTAAGTGTAGATGTACGCATGAAAAAAAAGTAGTAAATGGAGTCGAGGCTTGAGCATAGAGACCCGCACATTTAGAGATGGTGGAGTCAGGTTACGAGGTTGAGTGCTTTAGTGAGAATTACGTCATTGACAAACGAGTTTGCAGTTCAAACTTTAAATGGAAAAAACGAATTAAAAACACACATAGCTTGCTTCTACGACGAGAGTTTGGTTTACAATAGCTCACTCATGTTAACGTTAGATTTTCTTACCGGCGAAGGTTTACCTCTCTACTGCCATTTCATTGGTCTGGTAGCATTCTGCGGGTCTGGTGCCCTCAATGGGTCTTGGATTCTCATTGATTGGAGTCGAGGTAGGCAGGTGGTATTGTTTGGATGCAGAGGTGTGTGTGCGTGTGTGTGTGTGTGTGTGTGCGTGAGTGCGTCTGTGTATACTTAGAAGTTGGCACCCATGGTTGTAACGCATTGTTGGCCATCACCCAACTAAAGGAGGCTCGCTCCTCTGTTAAAACGCTTCCTAAGCCGATTATAATGCCACAACGTCATGTTGTGTCGCAACGGGTGCCACAGGTTTGCACGTGGTGGTTTAGAACAGGTCTGGCGTGATTTTAAGTGAGACAATGTAGCCCTCACGTCACCACCCCATCCAACCTAGACGCAGAGCACAGCGGCGAGGTGCGTCACACATACATTAGATCTTTACCTCCCAAAGCCCACGATCATCACACTTTCTCTCCTGTCGAGCGATATCCCATAAAGGGCCTTTCTTTGTCCCAGTGAAAAGCCCAGATTAGTTGAGATTAGTTGAGTGAGTTCCCCCAAAGGGACCGGGAACAAGGACAATGGGAAGGGGGCGGGGGATGGAGAACACGGCCAACGGGAGGGGGGTGGGAACAGGAAACTAACGTGACAAAGCTTCTGATAGGAAGCTTGGTTGCCATGGACGACGGGAAGCTATTGGCATAAGATGGCGTCGGACTGTCCACAGTTCGTACATACACGCGCATGCTGTTAGGTTTGGACACATGGCGAGAGCAGCCATCTTTGTCCATCCCTATGCGTGCATGTACGGCATTAAGAGAATTTATTGCAAAAGGCATTCGCATGGCGAGGGCAACGCATGTGCTGCTATCGCCAGGCGAGACCTAAATAAAAGGACCATTTTGCCTAGACCTTCAAAAGTACAGAACAGAGGAGGACAAGTCAGCTGTTGTTGTGTACATCTTTTATTAAATAGGGGAAAAAAGTAATATCTTTTAATCTGCCCCAGTTTATAGCTTGACTTCCACAGACTTTGGAACAGGGACGACCAAGAACCAGCATGAAAGGTGAAAATCATTTGCCCAGGGTTGGAATAGGATGTCCCATCTAAGAAGGTTTCCCTGCCTACCCTTGCTCTGAGTAGCCCCAGCTGTGGGAATCTGGTATCCTGACAATTTGGGCCCTGATCAAATGATAATCCTGCATGCACGCTGAACCCTAAGGCACGTCGCCAACCATGAGACTCGTGTTCTGGGACATATATATTAAGCAGTGGTGGCAAAGTACCAATTTACTAATTGATAACACTAAACAGAACTTTTATTCCTGGTTTAGTGTCGGAAGCTGGGATGCTCGGTTGGCAAATTCTTCTTCCACCGTGCAAACCTATATCCTAGTCAGGCAAACATTGTTTCTCTCAGACAGCCTTGTCTACCAGCTTAGAAAGCAACGTCAGAGAATGTGTGTTAAGGGTTAACCATACCAGCACAACACTTGGATCAAGAAACTACTCAGTAAAGCTTCCAGACCAATTTCGGGGAAAAAAATATGATTGAAGTAAGCCCAAAACGACAAACATTCGATCAATCACTGGAAATTACAGCTTTTAAAGTGGCAGCTCCATTCCACATGGCTTCCTCATTCTGCATGACACAGTCAATTCAAGTTCCTGCATTGTACTCACAGATGACCACTGGAGGCTTGCTTTGCTTCCAGTCACACAGAATGACTGCCAGCTGTAGCCAGACCCAAGCCTTCAGTTAGTATGGTGAGGCTGGATGAGATTCAGTCGCAGGTGCACACAGGCACTGTGTCCAGCTTACAAACTTCACA
Source organism: Triturus cristatus (assembly GCF_964204655.1). Taxonomy (NCBI): domain Eukaryota; kingdom Metazoa; phylum Chordata; class Amphibia; order Caudata; family Salamandridae; genus Triturus; species Triturus cristatus. Next base: position 237,343,179 of record NC_140586.1, on the reverse strand, counting down.
GAGCTCCTGTGGGGTGTCTCTGGGTTGTGTCTCCATGGCAAACTGAGTATTACTAGTTTCTTTGGGTATGCCTGCGCCAGTAGACAGCATCCCTCCCTCCTTCTGAGCTACCTGTCCACTCCTTGGTGTTGACTCCCAAGTCCTTGCCTTCTTCTGGAGAGTCCTCTCTTGGCATGCCAGATCACAGTGACTGTAAGGTAACTTTAACACTCACTTTCCTGTTCCAGAAATTAATTTTGCAAAGTCTTGTGCCAGACTGGTTATCGCTGGTCAATCGATGTGATTCACAAGAATATTTCTCCGATGCTCTTTCATGGGCCGGATGAACCAACTGGGGATCAGCTGACACTGACATTTTTGCGGAACAAAATACCTTAGGGCTTGGGTGGGTCACACTCCCACCCACAGTTCAGTTCAGGGTCTGGCTGCCTGAATTCTCAGGACAAAGCATAACATCTTTAGTGCTTGACTCTCCGTGGTAGGCTTCAGAAACAACCACAGGCTTCTCAGGGAGGTAGTGTGAAGTGAACCCATCCAGCAGTGCAATAGCTGATTGTCCAACCCAGTCCCTCAGTTTGGTAAAGAAAAGTACTTTAATAAAGTTGTTAACACCTAATACTTCTCAGAACAGGCCACCGGTACAAGGACCTTGGCTGGCACATGGGTTATAGCACCGTGGCATTGGTCCTCCTCTCTCCCTTTCCCGGGTGTCTCTCCTTCCAGTGTTTAGGAAGGTCCTCCACTTCTGGATTCGAGCACTCTAGGGAAGGTATCAAGGCCTAGGGGCAGATTACCCCTTGGAATAGTTTGGGTGCTCAGTAAACTTGAATACTCCTTGTTACAGTTCTCTCGCCGCTGGGGAGTTGTTTCTGTTCTCCTCGGGCAGGCAGGAGAGGCACACAGCATGTGTCCTTCTCATTTTCTCTTCCGGGGTGATGCACACTGGCTCCATGTTCTTTCCATATTTAGGCAGAGGCCAGGTAGCAGCGGAGATCTTTGTCCTCTATGCAGTTGTGATGACGCCGGCCTCTGGCTCTCGATGAACCTGCTTCTTGGCTTGGATTCTACAGAGATTGGGGTGAGAGGTCACAGCAGCACAGTCCGTCTTGGGACAGTGTCTGATGCGACACAATCAACCTAATGCACAGTTTCTCTGAAGCAGGAGCACAATCCGCTTGGGCGCCATTCCTCAATTAGCAGCACAGTCCTCCAGCAAAGTTCGACGATGCAGCAATACAGGCTACTCAGGCACATTTCGATACAGCGGCACAGTTTGATCAGGAACAATTCTTTGATGTAGCAGCACAAAATGCTCAGGCACGAATACTTGTTGTGGTTTCCACCTGAAACCGTTAAACAGAGAGGTTGCACTCAGCGGTGGTCCGTGCAGGTAAGCGTGGTGAGTCGGGGCAGGAGGGGGCCAGTCGACAGACAATGGAATAGGGAAAAATTAATAAACAAATCAAATTCTGTCATCTGTTGACACCCCTCCCCGCCCCACCCTACCCCACTTACCTGCATGGACGACTGCAGGCTGCACCCGAGTTTCTCAGGGCACACAAATGTCTATTTTCAGTCTTCCTGTTCTGACGACACACACACCACTAGGGGTCAAGCTGGTACATGCTCTCTCAAGACCAAGACAGTAAAACTGCCTGCAGGATGGCAGACAGCAAGGAGTCTAGCTTCTAGGTGCTTCAGGTCAGAGGAGCAGCTTCTTCCTTACAGGCAAGGCTTTAGGTGAGATTCCCTCAACTCTGGGAAGCTGGCTGTCAGGCATACACAAGCACTGGCTTGCACGGCAGTTCTCTGAATACTCTGTGGAGTACTCATTATCTTGGTCAGAGAGAACTTGGAACTCGAACAACATGTCAACATGTGGGTCAGTGGGTCCTACTTTTATTTAGACAAGGCAGACAGGGATGTTAAGTTTTTGTCTGCACTTTTGGTACTGGTTTGGGGGTGGTTCTTCTTTCAACTATTACTTTCAGGCTGCTTCACAGACACAGCCTTTGTGAATACTGATGCTCCTAACAGGAGGATCTCTTACAGGCAACAGAACCCGAACCGGCACAAATAGGTGTAAGCTTTCTGCGCTAGGCCATCAACAGTCACTCTGAGCAGTGATCAAGGAAGAAACAAAGGGCTATCCACAACTAAAAGGGCTCATTTCACATTAACAACAGAGGCTGTGGTCCCACACTTCACCGCCACCATCTAACAAATGGCAGTGCTACAGGAAGAATGACCAGCAGCTCTCCTCAGCAAAATCCCTAATTGAGTTACAAAATGGTCCTTGTCTCCTCTGTCCCCAATCAGAATCAAGGTCTCCTCCCTCCTGCTTAAGAGTGTCAGCAGTACACTCCCTCTGTCGATGAAAAAGGTCTCACCACCATCTTTTGCACAGGAACAGACCGTGAGCTCCCAGAACGGAACCCACTGGTCTCCACTACTCTGTCTCACTCATATAACAATACAAGTACCACTCAGACCAAATACATAAATATGCACTAGATACACACCGGATGTTAGCACTAGAAACTTGGTTAGCACACAGAAGGGAACTTTACACGAGTGAGCCAGTAAGCCTCTCCACTCTGGTGTTACAGGTAAAAAGATATGGTAATGCTAAACCCGCGAAATGGACAGTAGTCAGTAGCAGCTGGTAGGGATTCGTGGGGGTGTTGGGGGTAAAAACAATAAACTAAATTAAAAAAAGAAACTTACCTGCTCGTTGCTCCGGTTGCCAGCCGCAGCCTTTCCTCCACACAGGAACCAGGAAACAAGCACCCAGGCTCCCAGTCAATCACATCAGCGTTGTGATTGGTCTGAGCACCGTGGTTCAGTGTTCAAACGGTAAATGGAAGCCTGGGTATGTTCTCCACCCAGCGCATGTAGGTTTGGCTGACCTGAGAGGGCCGACTAAACCTACATGCGCACTTAAGGTGCAGCCACCACTCCTCCCTGTGACGTGAGGAGCCCAGCCCCACCCTGCCGCTTCAACTACAAGCTCAATACAAAAAAAAGATAATAACAGAGTGCTAGTATCATTTAGATTTCTGTATTGAGCTTTCAGTTGAAGCATGGGGGCGACGGACCTCTGCCTTAGCGGAGGAGCCGCCTCTGACAGTAGTCCACAGTCAGTGAAGGAGGACACGCTTGGTGCACCCCTCTAGAGCCCAGGGCAGGTTCAGCGACCTCGCTCATGTCAAAGGAAAGGTCTAGTCCTCTGCACATGTACTAGATTAGTGTGAGGCTATTGCCAAAATCAAAAAAACAGTTATTTCCGGAGCTACTAGTTGGCTGCTCAGGGCAGGGGAACACAATTGTACACCACACATTGAACATTTCTGTCCCAACAGGGAGCCTCATGAATCAGGGCGCATCAGCTAACTTGTCACATAGAACCCTCGCCACTTTGGGGTGGGCCTGAGTCCCAGCCTCGCAAACAAGCGACAGGCAGCCGAAGCATGCCGTCTCCAATGCCTTACCACAATCTGAAACGCCATCAGACAGATAGCACCTAGAAGAGGCGGGGGAACGCCCTCATTCTAATTCCCCACATCCACAATTTACAACAGTATCACTTTTATGACAAAGATCCTGCCAAGTTAGTGGCCCATTCGAAGCTTTCAAAAGGTTACACTGTTAACCTTTAAAAACGGTGCTGCCCTTGTTACCCCATTTGTATTGATTACCTCCATGGAATATCAAGGCTTGTCCCAAACTGGTTTGGTGACCCCTGATCTTGGGCTTCAAAGGAAAATAGACTGAAAACATATGCTTCCATTCTAACATTCCAACTTTGAAGGTTCCCTGGAGCAGTGAGCTAGTTTCGCCCATTCTCGATCTGGTCTTATCTCCTCTCTGGGCCTCTTGGGAGGGTCGTTGTCATGCCCCCCCCCTCCTCTTTTGCATGAGCTCACAGGAGATCTGAGATCCCTGTGAGCTCATGCAAAGGGAATCAGCCCGTCTGTAGTTCTCTTCAGCAAAAAGCAGGCAGGTTGTGCACCTGTGACCGAGAAACTGATTTCACCAACTTAAAAAAAAATATATATATATATATATATATATTTTTTTTTTATTGTTTTTTGGCATAACACAAATACAAAAGTGCTGCAGTGTACATTCAAGTCACAATTACAACATGAGCTTGGTATACAAAAATTCCTCAACACGTGAATGAAATGGGAAGGTAGGGGGAGGGAGAGTGATAGGGGCAGCAGGGAAGGGAGGGTTGGAGGAGGTGTACAGGGTAAGAAGGAGGGGGGCAGGACAGTGGCGTAACGAAACTTGAGGAGTCCCCGTGCAAAGAACATGAAGGGCCTCCACCTCCCCGGCCCACCACCTATCACTTTTGCTGAGGGGGCCCCACTGCACCCCAGGGGCTGTGTGAGCTTTTGTTACGCCACTGTGACAGGGTAAGAACAAGCCACTTGGAGAGGTCATAACTCCTAGTCAATAGTATCCGATGGTAACACACCTAACCTGGCATAACATCTTTCGACATTGGCAGAGCAGTCCATTAGGCCATAACCTGAGGGGGTAAAGACAGGTTCCTCAGTCGTCTGGGGGTCTCCACTGGGGGCGGACGCATCTTCATTTATGTCTGCGGTAAGTCGGAGGTAGTTCACAAGGGGGCCCAAATATCCTTCAGGCATGAGCGAATAGGCATCAAGTTCCCAGTATTGCACTAATAGCTCCTGACATGTAGCAGCATCCCGCAGTCACTTGTCCCTGCTGGGTCCTTGCCGTCTGCCCCAATGCATCGCCACATTACGCTTTGCCATTAGCAACATCATAGCTGTCAGCCAGCGGACTTCCAAGGGAACCTTCCTAACATATCCCAGCAGCGCGACAGGGGTGGGGTGGAGGGGTGTTGATCACCCAGGAGAATGACACGTGATATCAGTTACAACCCAAATCATCTCCTCAAAGAAATCACGAATCTCAGGTCAGTTCCACGGCAAGTGCAACAATGTAGTGCTCTTGCTGTTTCTAACCCAGATTCATTTTAAAACTTACCTTTTATCTCGTATAACTGCTGTTGCCAATTTTAGTTCTTTTAAAGGTAGCACGGGGCTGGTTGCTGCTATTTTGCTCATTTGCACTTTCTACTGTTCATTGGGGCGGCCATTTTGGGAGGTTGGGGTTCGCGCTCTAGACGTCTCACGCTGCCTACATAAGAGGCATGCTGACGTGGATGCGCAGCTGAAGCACACAGCGGGCGCGCCTAAGTCAAGCCCGTCCGCGCTCGTATCGGGCTCAGGGCGAGCCCCCCTGTCCGCATGTACCCAGATATAAGGAGGTATACTAAACAGGAGTTGTTGGGGCTTATGCCAGGAGGTAGTATATGGAGATGTCCCAGGTTCATGGTGGATCAAGGAGTTAATCAATCAGTCGGGGTATGTGCTAATTGTGGCTTACAGCTGCCTACCCTTCTTGATCAGCCAGCCTGTGGTCCTCATAATACACCTACTTCAAACCACTGTAATAGCACTAGACACATTAAATGCGTTCTTTTTAACTCCAGGTCTTTAGTTAAGCATAGTACAGAATGTGCTCTTCTCTTAGAAGAACACAATATCAAAGTTGCATTTATTACGGAAGTCTGGACAGATCAAGCCTTGGGGCCTGATCTAGTGAAAGCCACGCCCCCAGGTTTTTCCGGTTACTCCTTAGATAGACCCCTGAGGAAAGGGGGGGGGGGGTTTAGCTGTTATCTATCATAACTCTTTGAATGCAGTTTTCCATCCTGCACCCAATACCGTCTGTGAAGCACTTTTCTTTAACATCAATGCTCAGGGTTTCAGTACCTTTAAGGGGGCGATCCTTTATCGTCCACCTGGCCCGAGATTGGGGTTTTTGGACTCGATTGTCACCCTGCTTGAAGATAGTATGAGCTTAAACGCTTTTACGGTACTCGGTGACTTCAATTTCAGACACGATTTGTTTGAATAGGGTAATGGAAACCGGGGAACTCAAGCAGCTCGTGGTGGGTCCCACACATCTTAAAGGACACACCTTAGATGGGATATTTTCTAACAATCCTTACATATCTTTCCACAAGGTATTCCCTTTGGTGTGGTCTGAACACAGTGCTGTATTTTTTGAGTTGAGGGAGCCATTAGATCCAATGTTGAATAGGGCCCAATTGAAGACGCTGGAAAAAAGGGCATGGGAAAACTTAGAGGGTTCACAACTAGAGGAGGCTTTGACGAGCTCTTTACCTCTTCCCTCTTCTGAGATTGATAAAGCCACCAAGTCTCATACTGAGTGGATAGACTTAGTTTACAAAAAGTTGGCTCTTGTCACTATTTGGACTCCTAAGTGAGCTCATCCTTCGGCTCCGTGGTATTCTGATGAGCTCAAGCAGCAGAAGCTGGCTTGCAAAAAACTTTAGCGAATCTGGAGAAGCAGATACAACATCAATGACAAAATGTGCTATAAGCATAGTCTTAAAGTCTATAAAGAGTTGTTGCTGGCCACAAAAAGGAGCTTCTTTTAAAAAAAAATTCTTCATGCCAGATCAAACCCTAAGGAGCTTTTCAAAACGGTGAAAAATTGAACTTCATCTAACGTTATAAAAAAGGATAGTAGTCCAGAGTTGTGTGAAACTCTGGCCACCTTTTTTCTTCAAATGGTTGAAGGTGTCTCTTCCACCTTTTCCCCGGAATCGTACGAAGTAGGTTTACTTCCAGGGAATTCTATCCAAAAAGAATCCGATTCCAGATTAGTTTTCGACCAGTTTTTACCTCTCAAGCTGGAAGATGCTGTTAAACTCCTTAGCTCTGCTCGATCAGCCTCCCCCAGTGACCCCTGCCCAGTTTCAATACTTAAATTGCTTCCGTAAATTATTTGTTCCGTTTTCAGTCCATTGATTAATAGCATTTTTTCTACTGGGATCTTTCCGATCGATTGGAAAAATGCATCTATTTTACCTCTTCTAAAAAAAACATCTTAGACCCACTTGATCCTGCCAGCTATCGACCTATTTCACGGCTTCCGCTGCCCGCTAAAATTATTGAGAAAGCCATGAACATTCAACTTAGCTCTTATTGTAATAACAACAATGTTTTTGACAAGACTCAATAAGGCTTTAGGGCAAATCACAGTACGAAATTTGCTCTAATTAAATCATGTGAAGAGATAAGGGAGGCTCTGGATTGTGGTGGGAAGGCTGTTTTGATAATGTTGGATTTGTCGGCAGCCTTCGACACAGTCCATCATAAGGTGTTGATGGATCGGTTGTCTGGAATTGGGGTTTGTGAGGTTGCTTGGAAACTCCTTCAATCCTTCCTAGCCGATAGAACCCAAACTGTCGACCTGAATAATCACAAATCGAGGCTGTTTAGCCTCCCGTGCGAGGTTCCTCAAGGGTGTTGGTCTCGGGGCCTGGGCCGTCGGCCACCCGGCTCTCCTCGGCGTCAGCCGCCTCGAAGTTATTGTTTGGGTTGCACTTATTTCCCTCACGAAGGGAGGAGCCGCCCACCAGGCTAACGAGGTCCTTGAAGAGAGCTGTGTGCGAACTACTGACCACACGTTTGCAGCGTGCCGGGCGCTGACTCAACTGTTCACCCTTATAACGTAAAAAAAAGACACTGCCCGTGAGGTGTAATATAGCACTTATTGTAACGCACCAAGAGTGATTTTCTATACCAAGTGAGCAATAGCACACGTGTTTAAGAGACGTAACATTCTGGCTAAGAGTCAAGGGTTCGAACCTAGAGACGTTTTCAATATCAAGGGAAAATATTTTAAGTTAGGCATATTCACTGTCTCGGCCTGAGAGGGACAAAAGGGCTGTCCCACGGCTCACTGAAAACACTACCCGTGAGGTGAGGTGTAATGTAGCACGCAATGTAACGCACCACGAGAGATTTTCTTTAACAAGTGAGCAATAGCACACGTGTTTAAGAGATGTAACATTCTGGTTTAGGGTCAAGGGTTCGATCCGAGAGACGTTTTTCAACATCAAGGGAAAATATTTTAAAGTGGGCACATTCACTTTCACGGCCTGAGAGGGCCAAAGGCGGAGTCGGGCTTGCACAGATTCGTATGCCTGTCCCACGGCTCACTGAATGCTTTCGCTGGCAGATTATTATGTGGAGAACAGGTTTAATCTCCTCCTGCCTAACAATAAAATGAGTGTGTCCCCTTGTGATGTAACTGGTGCTCGTGTGAAACGCTCCAAAACATGCGGTGTTGCTCTGCCCAGCGTCCTTGCTGGGGAGATGGATTGGCGTAACGGCTAGGGCTTTCGACCTCGAACCTAGAGAACAGGGTTCGAGTCTCGGCAATGATGCTGACTGTGCAAATCACTTAATCTCCCTGTGCTAAATAAATATTTATAATTGCATGAGGAGTGTAAGGCCTTCCTAGGTACTGGAATATTTTGATGTAAAAGGTAACCCTCTCTTTTTCGAGAGATAGCGCTTTTGGAAGGTCACAACACCTCTCTTACCGACAGCCTTATTATACCATTCTACAGACCTGATGGACTTAGCCCGCCTGGAACTGATCCTAAGCAAAGTATATTTTACTGCAGCCTCAGAAGTGTGACCTATAGCCTCTTCTGACCTAGTCCCCTATTCTGTTAGTCACCCCCCTTTTCTCAGGGATGTACAGTGGCTTCAGTTCGAAGTCCCCCCCCCCAAAAAAAAAATTCGAAACTAGTTGACTCACTTTTAAAGCCATGCACATAGGCAGATCACGCTACGTATCAGTATCAATGGAACTTTCAGACGGTTTAAGAACACAACGGAGCAAGAAAACGTTTAAACTGAAACCTTAAATTTCTGAGCGATGCAAGTAAATGCTGCATATGTCTAAATGTGTTTCTGTGTTCCTTGTGAAGGGCTCTAATTCGTACCGGTAACACAGCGCAGTAGGAAAAATCTAGACACATAAATACCGGTGTACAACATGCGTCTGCAAAGCATAGCCTGGAGCATAGCTGGGCATGTGACACCTCTACCCGGTACTGCCTTATGTAAATATACCTGAAAGCAGGATGACAATGGCTGGCATAGTGCATACCGCGGATGTCTGAGATCCCGAGGGCAAGCACAACAATACATGCCTGGGGTAGGTTAGCCTTCCGGCAGGCTCGAGTTACAGAGAGTACGCTCGGACTACAGGGGCTGCTTGATGTGCAGCTCCGTGTAATTGCTTGGCATGGGGGCACCTGGGTGTTAGTAATCTTGTGATTAAAAGCCCGACCGCCATTCCCGTCTTCCAGCAAGGTTGCAGAGACCAATTAAAATGTAAAAACATTTTTTTTTTTTTAAATGTTTTTTTTTAAAAAGGCGATGTTAGCGGTGCGCAGCACTAAGGGTTAATATGCCTGTGGCAAAGAACATGTAACATGCAGATCACAAAGGGAGTGTTATGTCAACAGGTTAGTCGGGTTACCGCTTTTTATCAGAGACTTCATTTTGGTTAGTGCAGTTTACAGGGAGCTATTAACTGTCAAAGGCGTGCAGACTTCAAAGTACAGATGAGGGCATATGTATTTTCCCAGACTTTCATTATTCTGATGTCGAAAAAAAAGAAAAAAGTTGCAGCTGGGTTTTAAATCAGTTCTGATTATCAAAGAGAGCACCAATCCATTACGTTACATTTTAAAATCATTGTTTGTGCTGGGGCAGACCAAGTTCTCATCAACTATACCGCCTACCTAAATGGATAACATGTGAATCCACCCCTTGTTGTCCCCTGTCGGCAGGCACCTATCAGAGTGTTGGTTGCACGGCCAGGCGTTTGAATTCCAGCAGCAGCTAGTAACCTAAGAAATTGAATTTCACGGCCCATCTCTGAGCCAATAGCGGTAAAAAGGGACACACCCGATTTGAGCACTAGGTTTCAGTCCTAGGCATAGCCTCATAATTCTTAAACAGCGCTGAAATAGGTGGTTGAAACCGGGACAGAGTGCTCTCTATTGCACTAACAGCTATGGGGATGATTCCTGTTCCATTCCGGGAGCAAGAATATAATGGATGCTCCTTTACATATTAATACAAATACAGCGTTAAGGAATAGAGGAGTACACAATAAAACTTCAGTTCATACCACTGCAGCGAGGAACAATGGACAATACAAAAATGTAATAGCAGGGAAAGTTTTACTGCAAATGGATCTCTACGAATGCATAGGTCAGGTGCTCTTCCCAGAGATATATAGTTCCTGTTGTGCAGTAACGGCCAGTGCTCCAAGACCTTAGTGGTGTAAGGAAGGTCTGTGCTTCAGGATCTCCTAGGCAAAGAGGGAGCTCCTAGCGGAAGCCGGCTAGAAGGCGGTCTGCGTCACCGCCAGCGTAAGGATTGTACATCGCCAGTCCGGCTTAAAAATGGCTGTTGCTTTCCAGTTTGGGCCCACGGCATGCGCGCATGTGACCTAGCTGGCTGTTGCGGAAGTATGGAGGGCTAGGCAGGACACCTGGTGGTCACTGCAGTGTCCCTGTTTTAATCCGCTTCTATTGGTTTAGCTGGTACAGATGGGGTTTTACATACATTTATCGGCTTCTCAAGGCGGTACTGTTGAATTCTGTTTATTTGGCGTGCGGTTTAGTGGTAATGCCCTCAATTGCTGTAGAACTTGCTTTTGATTTGAATGAAGTCATTGGATATAATGTTAAACATAAACACAACAGTCTCACCATGTAGAATTGAAGCTTTTTCAATATGCAATGCAACAAAGCCATAATGGTGGCTTGTGCATCTTATGCAGCTAACAAGCATTGACAAAGCCAAGAAAAATAATTGCTAGTTGTAGGCATAGTGTAGTATTTGTAGGGTATATCTGGAGGCAATGACAAATGCCGTAAATACCGGCCGGCGACTCACCAAGCTAAGCACCATAAGGATAAGGGAAGGGCTGCTTTAGACCTCCATTTTAACTTCACATACAGCACACTGTCGAGCCTTATGAAGTTTGCCATTTGCCTCCTGCATAAAGAAAGACTGCAGAGCTATTAGGGGTGGCATGTTTGTAAAACTCTGGTGCACCTCAGTGGACGAACCGCTGGTTTAGGAGAGCCTAGATGCGTTGATGCACATGTGGTAGTATTACCAGTTGCCCTTGGTAAGAAACTTATTTGGGGGCCCCTGTTTGGAACAGATTTGATCTTGATACAGTACAGCTCTTTCATGCCCACTTTGGGAAGAGTTACTGACAGTGCACGGGCATACTCTTCAAATTTCTAAATGTGTTTCCATACAATATTCGGGGATGGTGACGTGTTTGCAATACGGTAACACAGCAGCAGCTCACTAATAGTAATGAAAATAATAGGTGACTCTACCAACTAGCATATAGGAGGTTCTGTTTAGATCTAAAAGAAACCTTTTAGTGATGTTGTAAGGGTGGAACACATGGCCCATGCGGCACATGGTGAAGCTTTGCAGGGAGGCATACTGGGCTCGGTAATCGGAGGGTTGTGGGTCGGTAGTGCGACCGTTGGTGTTAGTTTTGCTCTCACAGGTTGACAAGAATAAAAATAAACTTTTACTAGGTTGGCGCCAATTTGATAAGGGACTGTGTTCTTCGCAAGCACATGCGCCACCTGTCCAGAATCGTTGCATTTTCAGTATACTACTACACCAAAGCCATATTGGGGCTGTTCCCCTGGTTGGTGTCCTGTGCTCGAGAGGGGCAGAATTGGGCCTCCCGTCCCCGGGTAGGGGAGGGCAGTGCTCTCTCTAGGTACAGCTGCTGCTTGGGGGGCCTTTCGGGTGCAGCTTTATGATGGCACCATGGGTCAGTGAGTGGCGTGCTCAGTATGAGGCGTAGTCGGCACGAGCCGGTTCCCCCCTCAGCGCAAGGTGTGTACATCGCGCAAGGCTTGTAGTTTGCATGCGCCCATCTCCTGTACTTACTGCGCCAGGCTGTTCAGACTGACTGTGTATATTTGTGATACTCTGCTCCATATGAGGTACGTCAGTCTCATACCATACCAGCCACTTTGACTCCCAAAGTATCATATATATGTTACTGTCTCACACATGCACACTCCAAGCTAGGGAATATCTCACAAAAGCAGCCTTAAACCCTGGTCTTCTTAGAGTTTCTTGTTGGTCAAATGGGCGTAATTACTGATATCGGTATGTCTCCCTCATCTTCATGGTTTGATTGCTAGCAAGAAAGTGTCATTCATAGTCTTTTAAATGTCACTCTTAGTGCACTGAAATGATGGAAATGTCACACATAGCGGTTGAAACTTTGGCAGCCATGGATGGGGCGGCTAGATCTCGGTTGGCTATGCAAGAAAGCTATAATTGTGGCTTATTTATCTTATGCAACTAAGAAGCATTGACTAAGCCAACAGATGGGCTTGTTGTAGGTGTAGTGCTCCTTTTGTAGTAAATATAGGGAGGCAATGACATAGCGGCTAAATACCAAGCAATATTCAGCACATTGCCTGAGCAAGCTGGGTAGCCCTGCAGATTAGTTGGGCCTGAATAAGCCACACATATACCGTCTACATTCTGGCCCACGCCCATTGCGGTGCAATAAGCTGAGGGGAACATGGGGTCAGAGCATATTTGGCTACCATGATTAAGAAGGATTGTTTTGCCATTCCCACTGCTCAAGAAGGGGCAAGTATTCGTTCATGTTGTTCACCCTCTTACACGGCAGGTACACGAGGACACCCTTGCTTATGTCACATATCCTATGGCAGGATAGTCACCAAAAGGAGGTAATAGCCATTGACATGCCTTGCCAGGACAGGGATAGCCACTCACACTAACTGGCGCCTCTAGGAAGATAAATGTTAGAAACACAGACTGGGTATGCTGGGCCCAAAACTCTTCACCAAAGCTGCGGGGGGCATCAGGCTGTCAGGTGTCTTTGAGGGACGGGCAAGGGCATTAAAGGGCCATAGTGCATGAAACAGCATTTGCAGGGAGACAGAAGTGTCCCAGCGGATCCACCAAAGGGACTACAGCGAAACATGTGACACAGAATCTGGTAGTCCAACACCATTACTGGTGTAAGTATCAAGGGTCACAGGTGGATAGCAGGGACCGGGCATCTGTGACCAGTCGAAGGTTCAGCAAGCAGAGTAGGCTGCGTAAGTTGTCACTTCACAAAAGGGTGCAGTGTCTAATAACGGCCAACATACACTTATTCCCTTAAACCTGTTGTGACACCATCACTATTTTCGCCAGGGATCAATCGAAAAGAACTATGAAATTCTCTGGCCAATATGGCGAAGTAATGCACCCTAGAAGAAGACCACGAAGACCACACGGTGCAAATTAGCAACCAGTAGGGGACAGGTGAACTTCAGTGGTCTGAAATCACCCCCCAGCTCCTGTAGCATGGAGCTCGGTCGGGGGAGGCGATGGAGCCTGCGTGCAGGAGGTTCATCTGCGCTGTGCGTAAATTTACTGAGCAGAGGGGGTTGGGCTTCATTAGACATGGGTGCTACACGCCAAATTCACAGGGTGTTTTAGGATGATGGGGTACATCTGTCCAGTATAAGCATGGACCTGTTCTTGCTGGATAGGGGAGAGGCCCTAGAATTAGCAGGATGTAAGTAGGAATGCCGGCCTTGGTGGGGGGCCCTGTCTGTGACGGTCGCCACACCCAGGGTTGTGGCGGAGTTACATGGTGATCCAGAGGTGGAAAGGTACTCAGGGATACCGTCTTCAGGAGGACAAAGAGTGCTGAGGCCGAATATCCCCAAGAAGTCTGAGCGGTGGACCCTGGGGTGCAACGGCGCCCCATCTGTCCTACGGGCGGTTGGAAACTTGTACAACCGGGGGTCGCTTGAACGCTCTGCCCCTCGTAAGGGGGGGGGGCGTGAATTATATGGTGGACCAATGATTCACTGGAAATGGGAGGGGCTATCCCCTCACCACAACCGCTAAGCACCGATTGGCTAAGGCCACAATGCAAGATGACCCATCAGGTGGTAGGCCGCGAGGGGCGGCTTGCCTTTGGATCGCCTGTAAGATAATCCACCATGTTGGCATTTTTTGGTATGCTAATAAACCTGCAGCAATTTTCTCCACCAAAAAGTTGTCTTGTCTGCTTATTTATGCTACCTGTATGTTGCTGCAGGAGGGCTGGTGAGTGTGGCCGATATTGGTACTATGTCCTCCGACCACGTCAGGTGGACCGAAGTCTCGTGGATTGGCGCAGATCTCTGTAAGCTAGCATAGATGTGCGTGACAAGATTTTGGGAAGAATGATTGGTAAGCAGTTCTTCCATCACTATGAACGTAGGGGCGCTGCCGGGAACGTGGCATGGAGCCCTCTTAATGACCTCCGAAGCTGATGGTAGGTCATGGAGTCGAGGAACGAGGGAGAAGTGGTCGGAAACACTTGCTGATAAGAGGCAAAACTACCCTCTGGGTACGTCGTTCCGGGTAAGGAAAGCTGCATTTGCAGCAAGGGTGCAAGTGTACCTGCATCAGCAGCCATTGGGAGTGACGGGTTTTCAAAGCGAGGAAATGATGGAGCAAATAGGTGGTCGAGGTGAGCTCTTCTCTGTAGCTCATTCCATGCCACTATTGTACATGGTATGCAACCGCCGAACGGACCCATACAAGGTCATTTGAAGTGGGCATGGGGCAACATGGTCATCCTCGGGCACAGTATGCAGCTGGAACTGGATAGGGTGTATCCAGTAAAATGCGAAGAGCGCCTGTGCGCTAAGGAAATACAATTCCATATCCGGCCCCTCAGGACCCCCTGCTCGAAGGTGAGCATCAGTATTTCCCACGCCACCCGGGGCTGTACACTGGCCCATGCTATTGAAATCAAAAGGGAGCAGAGTCTCTGCCAAGAGCAGACCAGTAGTGGGAGCAGCAAACTGATGAAGAGGTACAAAAATGTGGGGAGTATAACCCTTTTTAGGTCTCGGCTGGCGATAGCAGCGCGCATGCGCTGCTCTCGGCATTCAAGAGCTTCTTGAAATCGATACGGTTGAGGAAGGGGACTTAAAGCCCCGCCCCCTCTTCTCATTGGCTTGCGTCATGGCTTAGGCTTAACGCTGGCATTCTTTTGTTAAGGAGGCTTTTTAGTCCCTCCTTGTTGCTGCCCTGTCCACTTTTGACCCTGCCCACCGGGACTGGATCTTTTACTGGTGGCGTTAGACTATGGCCTTTAATTACTGGGTAAGCACTATTTGTTTCCCCTTCCCACTGTCTCTCTCCCCGAACAGACCCTTCCCTCAGTCTCTCTCAGAGACAGGGCTGCTTGTTTTTATACCCACCCCTCTTTCCAGGATTTCATATGAAGAACCTTTTAGTGCTAACGTGGTAGGAGGCTTTGAACAGTGTGATCCCGTATAAGTGACCAATAACGAGAAGAGTCATTTGCCAAGTTGGTCGTTAATTTTAAAGAATCCCTACACGTTTTTAGAAGAGTTTCATATATGTATATGTCGTTTATTGAATTGTCAGTTTATCTTAAGCTGACTAAAATATGTAGCAGTATTTCTAGATACATATAAGGTGCAGAATAGTCCGCCTTTTTTCCGTTTTTTTTCATTATTTAATTTATTACACATGACGCTTGTTGATGCCAACAGAGTACCGCATCTTCGCAAGATAGCTGACGTAGAGCCGACCCAGGAAAACTGACCTGTACGTTAGCTAGTCCGTCTTCAGTTTCCATGAGAGAGTGAGGGCTAGCGAGCCCTGGACAGTCTGAAGATGGCGGCGTCCGTGGTGCTGAGCCTGAACACACTGCCCACTGACCCTTTGCTGCTCATCCTGTCCTTCCTGGACTATCGCGACTTGCCCAGGTACCTGGGGCGGGGAGCAGGGAGGGTGTAGGGGAGGCGACGAAGAGCGACACGGAGTGCAGAGGGTCGATGTTAGCAGTGGAGAGGGCGCAGGGTCCTGACAGTGGGAGCTACTTCAGCTGATGCACTTTCCACTTTCCATGTTCTATGGGGGGAAGTGACCCCTGTTACGTTTGACGCTTGAAGCCAGTCTTGGCTTTTAGCTGACATAAGCTGCTACTTTGGGATTTTAAAACTTTACCTTGTCCCGAAAATATGCAAATTGCAGGTTTCTGGGTGAAGATGTCACACAGGGCACAGGTATGGCCACTTAGCAGTTCAGTTAGTCATTATGTTTTGGCACCACTGCTCGTACAAGCAATGGCGTTGTAGGCACGTCTCTCCACATCCCCACGTTAGCTTTAAGATGCCCGTCAGAAATGTCTAGCTCCTTACTGGGTGCCTTACTGGCAGTAACTCATGCAGCCAAAACTAGCGTTTTAGTCACTAGCACATTGTTTCTGTTAATTATTACGTTGCTACAAAAATGGTAGGTACATTGTAATTAAGATTATATTTAGTTAATAGACCATCCCTTAAAAATTCAAACATCAAAAATGTTTTTCACTGTAGAAATAAAATTTCATTTTGCATATAGTACATCATTATATTTCAGTTCACCATCAAGTTTCATAGTGTCTTTACTGGTGAAACAATTGCATTTTAAAAACAAGCATTGAAAATGCAATAGGTCTCGCCTTTGATTAAGTTAAAGCCATTTGCTTTGTTAATTATATTGTATAGCAAAGCAAATGGCTTTACCTTAATGAAAGGCGAGACCGATTGCACTTTTAATGCTTGTTGGTATGGCCAGACTTCCGGTAAGAGACAGCGGCAGCTTTGACAAGCAGGCACCCTGTTCTCGAGCCACATCATCAGTTTGCTAAAATTCTCTTGCCACAGTACCTCTACATCCTGGCTAAGCCATACTACAGATAACAAACAGGGCCCGGAACCCAGAGGAGGGGAAATCGGAAGTGAAGGATTTTGCAACCTCTGTAAACAGGAACAAGATAGATTTTGCCCGGTTCATCGAAATGCCCACCATGCTGCAAAAGCGAATGAATTCCCAAAGGAGTGGGTCAAGGTTGCCTGACGGATTTCTGACATACACTTTAATGTTACCCGCTTACAAAGAGACAAGTGTCTGGGAAGCAAACGGCTCCATCACAATGGTGAATAATATAGTTGATAGCAAGTATCCTTCCCGTGTGCCGCGAGCAATTGCAAAGGGGGTTGAGATTGTGCCATTGATGCGCGGGTGATGGGCAGGGTGTATAGCAGTTGAATCAGGTGAATACATTTTTTCCCAAACCTAAGGTGTTCACGAAGGTGAAAGAGGTAAGGCCATTCAAGCAAATCGAAGGCCTTGGTAGCATCCAGAAATGCAACTACAGCACTTAAGTTTGGGTCAATCATATGTAAGAGGGCAAAGGACATGCACAGATTATGGGCTGTCAGCCTGCCTGGCAAGAAGCCAGATTGGTCCAGATGGACCACGTGCTGCAAGAGGGGAAGAATCTGCAAGGTGATCAGCTTAGCTATGATTTTATTATCTATATTAATCATGGAGAGAGACAGATAGGAATCGTATCGCCTAGGGTCCTTGTCCGGTTTCAGAATGGTTACGTTCAGCTCCTCTCGCAGTAAGGGAAGGGAGCACACCATTCCGAACAGACTCTTCATGAATGTCAAGGAGGTGTGGAGCAAGCAAGGGTGAAAATTCCTTGTAAAAGGAGGCAGAGAGGTCATTGAGGCCAGGGGCCTTGTCACCCGACAATCCTGCTATTACTTGTACATGTTCCTCCTCTGTGAAGGGTTCATCGAGGAAGAAGTGATGTCCCTACCCCAGCCACAGAAACTCTACCAAATCCAGAGATAGGGAGTCAAGTCTGGGAGTGTGTAGGAGTGGGTGGAGAAGCACAGGTTAGCATAACATTGCACCATTCTGCGCAGTACCTTATTGTAGCCTACCAGTATATTTTGGTGGTCGCCCAGCAGTTCAACCACATAGTTGCTAGCCCATGGTTTACGCAATAGCCCAACCAGAGTTTTGCCTGCTCTGTTGTCTACCCTGTATCTCCAGACGCGAGCCTTCCTCCGCAGATAATGCATCCCATGGAGTACCCGCCTCTTCATATTCAATAAGTTTGCTGCATATGGAAGCTAGCAGATCGCTCTTGCCAGTCTAAAAATGACAAATTTCTAAAACAAGAATTTCAGCCTCATTTTTTTCAGGGAAAGGACAGCCCAAACTGTCTTACCCCTGCCTGTTTGGCAATACAGACTCCAAAGATGACTACCTTGAAAGGCTACCACAGACTGGATGGGGAGTCTACGGACGATGTGTTGAGCTCTTTATAGTCTATAATGGCCTAGCGGTTTTCGCACTGGAACACCTGAACTCGCAGCGTGCCGGGGAGGAGCCACCAAGAAAACACCCACAAAGCAGTGTCAGGCAGGTGGATTTCTAAAAGAAATGGGGTGTGATCAGGCAGCATTCTAGGGAGATGCTGAACTTCGGTGGTCCATGAGGCGATGTCTCTGGTGGCCAGTCAGAAGTCGATTCTAGCCCAAGAATTGTGAGTGTATGTTACGTAGGTGCCCTCAAAGCTGTGTGGGTGACGGGTGTGCCAAAACTCTGTGAGGCTGTTTTCAGTTATAACAGTGTGTAGTTGCACAGCAGCTTGGGGTGGTGCATCTGTCAGCACAGTCATCCAACACTACATTGAAGTCTACACCCCACATCACAGCCACAGGACCGATTGTCCCCACCAGAGGCCACCATTTGGAGGGAAAAAGGGGGGGCTTCAGTGTTAGAGTCGTACATGGATAGCAGCATTATTGGGAACTCCCGTAGAATCGTAGAATGCCTGATATAAGCAATTTTACATGCATTGGCAAACGCATATATAAAGAGTCTTAAGTTTCTCTCCGTGAAGGAACACAAGCACTGGAAAAACTGTCAGTGTTCCTCAATGCATGAAGTCAAAATACTAGCACTGCCTTCCAGAGAAAAAGGATGGAGACCATGGGAAAAAGCTGATTTTCTACATTCACTATGACTGTGGTTCCTACAGGCCCCACTTGAGTAAATTTACACGTGAATGTAATGCACAGACCTTGCACAGACATCACTGTGTGTGTGTGTGTGTGTGTCGTGTGTGCTGTATGTATGGTGACGGGTGCAGGCCTCCATGGTTTTTGTGAGTGTATGGTGCTGAGGCCAGTGGGATCCATTGAACATCCCTCAGTAAAACATAGCACAAAATGGATGTTGGGGTATAGCTTCTCCAGACAGTGATAGTGTATTGCTCGTATTCTAGAGTAGAAGGGTGTAGCAGCAGACACTAAAGTGTGGAAGGATGGCGACAAGGATGTTTTAGAAACATGAAAATGACTTTGTTAACTAGGGCCCATTGACCATTCCTCTCTCTAAGTGCTGGCATTTGGCTAAAGGTGGGTGTAGGAAGATGAATAGAGGGCTCTCTTTTGTTGTGCAGAAGTAATCATCTAGGCAGGGCCTGCCCCTTAGTCTCTTTCTAGAGTGCTAATCCAGAAGGATGTTGACAGCCAAGTGCAGACCCTTCACACGTCATTGTGTTTATGTTTTAGTTGAGACAGCATAGTCACTCCCTCCTTTGAGAGGGATCACTTTCAACAAAGGATGTGCCCGCTCTGCAGAAGGAGAAGGAATATTTGAAAGAGCACTGCTTCAAACTGATTCCAGAACATTGACAGCAGCATCAACATCTCCAGTGTGCAAAATGGCTATAAGAATTTGACCCAAACTATCCAACTTTGTTCTAATTGCAAGTTCTCCATGACCAAGGTAGGAAGTATTTAGAAGGAGCACTTAAAGAAATACTGAGAGTCACAGATGGTCCCCTAAATAGCCAGTTTCCCAGAGGTAAAGTGGTAGCACCTAAACCCTGCAACATCTGCTGTGTGCTTAGGAGACTGCCTGGCCTTCTAAAGGCGGGAAGTGGTGCCTGGCCTTTAGGGAGATGACAGCCAGAAGAGCCGAATCCTAGCCTCTGTGCCCAGAGAGTGGAACTGCCCAGAAGAGTAAACTGAATCAAGAGAGCATAACTGATGCTGACCCTACTCTCGGAGTGAGGCTCCTGGCATTGCCGTAGGTTTCCTGATCAAGCGTCATATGCTTGCACAACCAACAGCCTGGCAGCATGATTATCAGCATGACCGTAGAGTTCCAACCCGGCAGCTAAGTGGGTCTTCTCAAGTTCGTAACTTTACGACTTTCGGTAATCATTGACGGCATTTAGGAGTAGTAAAGTTAGGATTCCTAACTTTACTACTCCCAAATGCCCTTTGTGAATACCGAAAGTTGTAAAGTTAGGATTTTGACTCAGATTACTTTTGTGAATCGGGCCATTGATTGTCAGATGGCAGTAAATGGAAATGGTGCAGGTTTAAACTCGTTGAGCCATCCTGCTGGCAGCTTTAGTGAACTTTTCCCGTTTGTGAATTGAATACACTTTACACATTTTGTGTGACAAACATCAAATTGCCCTAGGGAAATAAAACTTGACAAATTGGCCTCAATGTGTGCTTGCGTGGTTTGAGAAATATTTTGTCAAAATGTAAAATGTAGTAGTATTAAAAGACAGAGCCCCATCACCAAAACAGACTGCGGACGTTTTTTAAACGAATACACCAATTGTTGTGCAACTGTGGTTTGATGGGCACCCACACATAGCTTCCCTGGGCAGGCTGAAGTGAGATGTCAAATAAAGCTTTTACTAGGAAAGCAGACAAAAAGGGGGGGGGGGAAATATGAGGCAGTGACAGTCAATGAGTCTATGTAAAACCACTCCATTTCTCTACGGCTAAAAGGGGTGATGTACATATGTGGTAATGTTTATTTTACAAGCACATGGACTTCCACAGTATTTGTGATGTGAGTGAGTTAGTGAGTGTGGTGAATGAGTGAGTATAGCAGTGAGCTTGGATACGATTAAGGGTCAACAATGGCAGAGGCTATTACCCCTGGCTTGCCACTGGCCTCAGCGTTGATTAATGTAGTGGCAGGAAACGCCCTATTTTACTTCCTGGAGTTCTAATTTCCTGCCCTTCGCCTAACCCCTCAACAGCAAATCGTGGACGGTTGACGGGTTAAAGACGGGACAAGAGGTCAACTTTCTGATGTCAGTGTAGGGTCAAAAGGTGTGTGACACTTCCCTACACCTGGCATTTTGGTGAAAGACATAGATTACAGCGAATCAAGCATTTGAGGGAATGAGGTGAATTGTTAAGTCAGTGACTGAACCTTGTAGAAGACAACGTCGATTATCGTCCATTCAAACATATATATATGAAATATTTCCAAGGACGTTTATCGCTTATAAAGTCTAGCTAACCTTGATTTATAATTAAATTCCAAATTAGTATTTGTCTCTCAGAATATGAAACAGCGTCTGTATAATTCCATGATGCGAATATGAACATCTATATGCTTGTTTACAGAAAAAAGCTCCCACACATTACATATTTTACCTTCGACTAAAAGGCTTCCCTGTTTTAAGAGGCAAATATTGAGAACATGTGGTATTCAGCCACAACTGTCTGGGAAAACTCAACAGGAAAGCCAATGTACTTTAGATATGCACATACAGTTGTGAATGTGTCAACAGCAGCAGCAGGCTATCAGTGGCCATGAGGCTGCTGAACCCAGGAGCTCTTTCGTGTTGAACTTTGGAGATGTCTGCTCGGACGACCGGCCAGCCTTTACCAGGAAACAGCACACATCCTGTCTCTGGGAACCAACCAATCAGGGTGCAACCTGGAAATGAGTTTGACTCTTTTGTGCAGAGGAAACACAAAGTTAGGTGATGCAGTGGCATAACGAAACTTGAGGGGGCCCCCCTGCAAGTTACATGCTCCGAACCACAGTGCCGGAGGGGGGCACCTGGAGCTCAGGGGACCCCCCCTGCACCGCGGGGACTATCATTACGCCACTTACCCATAGGGAATCTGTATCTGTATATGATAATCTGATGTGACACACCTCAAATCAAACCAGCTTCCCCAGAAGAATGGGCATGTAACAGTAGAAGACACATGTTAAAGAAAGGTCCTAAAACAGCAAAAAACGCAAAATGCAGGAGGCTTCTTTGAATGCCAACCTATGACAGTACCTACAAACTTTATCAGAATTTCACAAAAAGGTAAAGTTACTCGTTGATCCCCTGTCACAAAGCACACGATGCACCTGTAGTGTATACAGATCATTTTTTTCAGCGTCAATTGAGGTGATAAAAGAAAATGCTAGGAATTTCTTAGGTTGTTAAATCAAACATTAAAGGTGGAAAACTGCATTCCTGTTGACATGGAGTGACCTTCCAAAAATATATCGAAGGCCTGAGCCATCTTTAAACAAGCAGTATGCAATGCCGGCTGTAAGAGCGCTAGAGGACTTAACCAGGCTCAGGGGCACAGCTATCATTGGTGGAGCCGGTGCAGTGGAACTAGTGCCCAGAGGGGTGAGGGGCCCACTGCACTGTACAATGGCTGCATTTGACTACTCAACCTGTAAGCAGGAGGATGGTTTTCCTTACTTGCATTACGGGCGTATGCACCCTTGCTACGCACAGACCACCTGTGTCATTTATGCAGCAGTTTGAATGAAATCTCCTGGCAGTTGCTTATCTATTTTCTTAATTGAGTCAAGTCTTGGTATGCAGGACATTCAAAGATCCCAGAGTCGGCAGCTGATGAACATCATGTTTTAACAAGACCGATTAATTACACCCATCTTTTAAAATGAAAGCTAGACAAATAAATCTGAGCTGTATAACTATTCATTTTAAAAGCATTTAATTAGAGACGTGTTTTACAAACAAAAAACATAAAAGAACTGGTCCTACAGAGCATGGTTGTCAGCACTTAATCTTCAAACTAACAAAAACCAGCCTCGCCTGTCACGTGGGCTGCCTGCGTGCTTATTTCTGGAAACTGACACAATCAATTCATCAACAGAGCCTCTTTGATAAGTAAATCACTGTCTTCATCGATGGCCCAAGCTGAACAGTTAGCGTACACGCAACAGTGCTTAATTTGTAAAATATTAAGCCCAGGAGCCGACACCCATTTCTCCCAGCTCCATCCACTTCCTCCACTGGCTCCACCCACTTACTCTATTGGCTCCACCCACATCCTCAACTGGCACTGCTGAAAGCCAGATGTAATTACCCGATCAGCATTTCAGCAAGGGAAGACTTCTAACTTTCTAACCTTTACCATGCTGTTTACATCTAGTGCTTTGATGGCAGCTCATAGCTCACTGTGCTAGATCATGACTGTATCATGACTGTATCTTATTAATTGCACAGTAACAAAAGGGTCTCTGTGACATAAGCAGCATTCCACTGAGTTATCTTGGCACATTTATTGTTGCCTGAAAACTGTTGGATATACAAGGAACTCTGCAGTGCTTTAAAAGTGCTGCACTGCTATAAAAGTGGCCCACCAGCCTTCCACCCTCCCGGTACGGCTTGGCCGGCCTTGATGTAGATCATGTATTAAGGACAGATGGAGGTCTGTGCTAAAGGGAACAGGGCAGTCTTTACATTAAGGGCAAGTAGCTCACTCTGTGTAGCAAAGAGTAGTCTGCCACCATTCGGTTATATGGAAAAGCAGCACAATGTGTGCAGTAAGGACACTTGACACCATCTCTGTATTGGAGGAAGGTGGGTGGCCTCTGTGTTAAGGGCAGGCAGCACATGCCCCTTTCCAAGGGCTCCTCTTATAACCCTCACTGTTCCACGGTGTCTCACACGCCATCATCCTCTGTAACCACAAGGGCCTCGGGACCCTCACTCGTCCACAGACCCAGACTTCTCCAATAACCTGCACCCCCACTCCCAGACAATGCAGCCCCAGAGACCCTGTTACTTTGATTTGCCCCTTTACAGCTACTGTGTCCGCCGTACCGACTGCAGCCTTGGCCCATTAAGCTCTCAATGGTCACAGGCATTTTGGAAACATAATACAAGTACTGCATAGTCAAATCAATTGACACTGTTATACAGATATTGTTTACTTACAATCTGTAAAACAGTAAGTGCCAAGGCTGAAAGTTTTACTTAGAAGAGAATGGCCGGTGCTACTGAATGTCAGCGTGCAGAATGCCAAGTCTACCAGGGTGGGACTAGCCGACAGGGCAAGTAGGTAGTGACCGATGGGCTGGTCAGACAGGTCAGTGTGTGTCCCATTTATTTTGGCTGCTTGTGGAGTGTTTTATGGTCTACTGGGCTGGATTTTTCCTGTTGATTTACCTGGTATTGAAACAAACATTATCTGCAGCAAGCTCAAATCCATGCCAAATTACATAGTTTGAAAAGTACTTATATAACTTTTCTTAACAAGTTCAAAGGCTGAATATGAAGGCTGCATACTCTTGAATCCACTGTATACCTTTTTAATCCACTCCCAAACTCTCCTTACCACTTTTTTCACTCTTGCAGGTTCCATCTCATCCCTGCTTTTTTCCCCTTGTCACAGTTTTTCTGTCTTGTTCCATTTTGATCTATCACAAAATCTTTCGATTTGCATGCAGGACAGTCCACCTTAGGGAAAATAACATTTTAAAGTGCATCACATTTGATAGACTGTTACCAGAGGCACAATATATCCAACAGTCAGTGCTCCTCAATCAAGTTTGACAACCGGAAGACCGGAAAGTCTGCACTTCTTACACAGGGTTTGCAAACAAAATGTGTTTAGTTCGTATCAGCCATGACTTTATACACAGATCTGTTGTTGCTGCGTTCTACCTATCTGCGCAGCCCGAGTCAGGCTGCATGACATGTGGCTTTATTCAGCCACAGCCTCAGGAAGACTTGTGGTTCCGTGGCCAAGCTTGACTGTTCTCCTCACACATCCCCATCTGGGCCTGAGGCAGTGAAAGTTGGCCTTTGCTTTCTGCATAATGAGGCTTTCAAGTGAGGTGACACGAAACCCTTGCAGCTTAGCGGGAAAAATAACATTTTAACCAGGCATTAACCGTAGGGCTCTCTAACTAATATTTGAGGTTAATGACCTTGCAGTAGGGTTCCGCCACTCCTATGTAACATGAGGTGACATCCTGTAGTCCTGTCACTGAGGGCTCACCCCCTGATGAGGCACAGAACATCAAGACTGACTCCCTCCCAGCTCTTCTAGCCTTTCAGAGGCTTGTTGGGAAGGTGTCATATTTCCCCAGGTGGGCGACTGCCTCTGGATGACAGAGGGGAAAGCAGACAGAAAGGAGGGGGTGTGGAGAACAGTATCAACAAAATAAGCGCATGTCTCTTCGATTCAACCTCAAGAGAGTGGGCGAGCAGCTAGTGCCCACGGCTGGCGCCTGCTAGAGGACCATGTAGTGTTATCCTTTCAGTGCAGAGGTGGTGTGCGAGGAGAGACTTAAAACGGAGGGAGGGCCGAATAAATAATACACACAATGTGCAAAAAACATCTGTGACTGTCCAGGGAATTTCCAAGAGAATATATGGGGAGGCCTCACCTACTGCACAATGAAGCGACATGCAACGTAGCGTACATTTGACATTCCATACTTGCTTCGCCTTCATAGTTCACAAACACTACTACTAGCATCATGTTACAAAATCGCTACTTACTGGGACTGCCTTTTAGTTTTAATTATTCTGAGGCCTGCTGCGAAACACGCTACTTTCTTCATGTCGTCGGTTGAAAAGAGCTGCGGCTGCGCAGTAGGCTTGGGCGCGGCGAAAATACTGATCCCATTGGTCCAACTCAGGACACACACTTGCTGATTTGCCAAGTAGGGACGGAGCGGGCTAATATTATAGTTTGTAAGCGGTCATCATTGGTAGCGCTTGATTGGAGTGACCTGTAATTTACAATGAGGCAGGGACCCTGGCAGTTTCTGAGTGTGTGCCTCATAAGGAGGGCTGCTGCAGCAGCGTCCAAGTTACAATAGTTTACACACAATCACGTGCGAGATCAGCTCTTCCCCGGTGAGACCCGAGTGAATTTAATGAGCAGCCAATATCGAGTGTAGAGCTGGCCCTGAAAATGAAGTGACGGTGCTGCTTAGCACCGGAAACCACAGGCACAAATTAAGCACGGACACGCAGGAACTCTGAGCAGCCACAGAGTACTATGCTGAGGGGGCCCCCTGCTGCTCAGGGCCCCCCCGCACTGCGGGGGCTGCGGGGGCCTGTGTTACGCCCCTGATAAAACCTATATTAATATAACACATCCCGCACACAAAATATATGTGTTAGAGATGAGTGTGAATTAATGGTCCAAAAAAATAAGTACATAAAAAGTATTTCTGAAGGGTAACTTGAACCAAATATTCCCAGAATAAAACAAAAATATAAGCAAGGACACTACAAGAAAATAAACTAGCTATGTTCAAATAATACCTTTTACTCTAGCCATGGTGGCTTTAAAAATAAACATGAACAAGATTGAGTCAACATTTCTGTGCTCAAGTGTTAAACAACATTAACATACAACACATCGTGCATACAAAATAACACTCATGTGTACCTGGTCAATAAACTAGGACTGTCGGGGGCAGTCGTTCCTTAAGAAGCGCCAACTCCCTATTGCTGAAATCACAGAAGCTCAAGAGAAAGGAAACTTACAACCGGTCCTGCTCCGGCTTAGCCCCTATAATATGGAACACACAGCACCCATAATCAGGACCAACCCCTCCACAACATCCTTCAAAAAAGAAGTGAAAAGTCTTCTAATGAACAAATTTCTCCAATAACAACCCTAAGGAACTCAGCTGGACGATTCTCATGTAGATAACTCCGGATCATGAATCTACCTAACCGATGGTTACTTTGCAGTTTTTCTGTTCTTACTTATAACTGATTGCATCTTATTTTCTACGTATGACTTGTCTGCTTTTTTTTTCACCGCTCTGATACCCTGACGGGTGAGAGAAAAAAAGAAACAGAAAAAAAATCTGAAAAGTAACAACTAAATATTACCCACATAACCTAATTTTATAAGTAAGGAGCTATGGCCAAATAATACCTTTTATGCTAGCCATGCATGACCTCTTTAAAAAAAAAAATATGAAGCACGGGTTCAGTCAAAATCAGGAATAGAGTTTTACTTAAAAGCACACAGGATCCACTCCAAAACAATCCCTATTGAAACGAAAAGCTTTAATGCTTGACCCTAAATCTCTCTTTGTTTCAATAATGTAAAAGGGGATAGCCAGTGAGAGTGACTCCTGACACGTCCACTGGCCACATTACTAAGACAAGTGTCCGCCCTTAGCCCTTTGACCTTCTGAAGATTCTGCCTCTAGAACTCCAGCTTCCCCATATGTCCCTGTCACATCCTTATGAAGCCTCCTGCTGCCTTCTTGCCTGCATCACTCACAAGTGATAGTCTACAATCCCAGTATCTGCACTTGAGATGCTTGTGTGGTCCCACCTCTGACAACCCTGCAGCCTCCTTGTGATCTAGTCTAACCGCTAACTTTGTTGTTTGATACCCTGGTTCTTGCACACTCCCCTTGTCCTTAGCCCCCTTGCCTGTTTATCACTCTTCATTTCCTCTGCTTCAAACCTGGGTTTTTCTTTGCCTCTGTCCATGTATACCCATGTCCCTTGCCCCAGAACTGCCAACACCCCACCATGCCACACTCCTGAGCTCCATGCCCTCTTACCCGGATCTTGCTGGCGCTCTCCTCCAGATCCCTGGTGTGGTGGTCTTGGCACGGGCACTGCAGGCACACCGGTCGCGACTCTTCCTGGCACCAGCATCTCTGTGGCAGTCCCTGCTCTGGGCAGCTTGTCTCCTGCAGGGGTATCTGCGTGCCACCATGGACCTCCAGGGCAGGTGACACTTCACTCAGGGTGGGCAGCAGTGTACCAAAGGATGGTAACACTGTGTCAGGCACAGGTGGCACTGTTACCAGGGTGGGTAGAGATGTACCAGGGTTGGAAAGTGCTACATTGAGGGTGGCGAGCAGATCCTGAAGGTTGGGAAGGGCGGAACCCTCGTCAAGTGTCACCCTAAAAATGTCAGAGAGACGATCCTTAGCAGGAAGATGATTCCCTGGCTCGGGGAGAGGGCTGTCGCCCTTCTGAGACCCATTGAACTCCTCTCGCGCCCCCATCTGTCTCACAGGGATGGACCCTATTGGAGGGTTCTGCACGGTCTCCATTCCCTTCATCCTCTAACCCACAGATGGGGTGAGGACAAAACAACTAAGGGTACTGTCAGTCTCTGACGGAGCCTGAAGACCTCTTCCCGCCCACGAGAGCTGCCTTCACTCTGGAAATAAGTCCCTAACCACAGGGTGTTTGGAGAAGTGTCTCTGCCTCCTAAACATCTGTTCCTGCCCCCTTGAGTGCTATTTCTACCCTGTTTACCCCTGAGAACCTGTCTTTCCCCAGAGGTCCTGTCCCTTGGAAATCGGTCTCAGCACCCCCTGGATTTGTCCCTTTCCCTCCTAGATCTAGCCCTGTCTCTTCATCCGTTTCGGCTTCAGCCAAATTGGGACCTGCCCCCTTCAGAGCTGCCACTGCACCCCTATCAGATCCATCCCTTTCTGGTCTGGTCAGGTAGCGCCCTCAGATCTGCCCCAATACCGCGTTAAAAATGTGACCTTGCCTCTGCACCACCTTCAAATAAGGCCCGACCCCATTTCACATCTGCCCTTGTATTTTAATTGCCATTGTGCGCATTTCAGATGCACGTGTACTCCTGGGCTCTTTTCTGGAACACTGCATATCTACCCTGTGGTACATCAGTATTACCCCTAGCACTCTCAAATACTCCCCAGTTTAATTCCATCCACTGTACTCGATGGCCTGTGCCCCTTTAAACCTGGCCCAATACCCCTCGCCTCTTTTCACATCCAGAGACTCCCTTGGGATCCATAAGATTCTTGAATCTCTTTCAGATCTGCGCATCTACCTCACACTCACTGACTTCATGATCCCTGAAGTGGTCAGTACTTTGCCCAGATGGTCCACCTCCACACTGCCGTACCGCACGAGCAGCGCGCGGCAAGAAGTGGAAGTCCCTTGTGGCCCCGCCCGGTCATGCGCGTGCTCACCACCCAATTAGAGGCCGCGATACCAAAATGGCACCATTTAAATAATGAAGAGGCCGCTGCCGCTGGCCGTGGCATGCAGGCGCGCACCATTTAATTTATGGGGCGGGCGGGAGGCTGCCACCGTGCGCACCATTTAATTCATGATTGAACTTCAACCATGAATTAAATGGTGCACGTGGGCACACAGACTTGAGGCTTGCAAGTTGCTTGATGGCTCTGCTGAGAGTGAGATTGAGTGAGGGGGCCCCTGGAGCACGGGGCCCACCCACACCACGGGGGCTGCTGGGGCCTGTGTTACGCCCCTGAGCTGATGGGAATTTTCGCTCAGTGTGTTAAGCTTCTAACAGAAGCTGCAAAATCCTTGGGGTTTAGCGGCTCATCCGCGAGCGCCGCCCCACTGCTTTAAAGCAGTGAAAGTAAAAATAAAATAATAATAACGGAACGCCCGTTATTATCATATTATGTTTGGTATTGCAGTTGCACTGCAGTGCAGCTAGGTTGTTATGGATGGGGCGGGGCCATCCTCCTCTGATGTCGAGGCCAGAGGAGGAGTGGTGGCTGTACCTTAAGTGCGCATGAATGTTGTGTTGTCGCACTCTAGATGTTCTAACTTCACGTCACTTTCGGTGGAGCTTGTGGGGACAGGAAGTGACGTGTACAGAAAGGAGCAGGCAAGGCAGGCTGAATTACCGTTTATGCCGGCTCTCCCTCTCTCAATAAAGGAGCCTACTATCTACCCACGACGACTCTGGTGCTTCATTGCATGGGTGGTCCCGACACAACAAACTGGTGACGAGTCGGACGGACCTCCGCATTCAGCCCGCAAAGCACCGGAAGCCTGTGACCAGCGCCGTGCCGGCGATCACGGCGAGAAGCAAGTGCTGCCATGGCCACCGCTACCAAGGTCAGTCAGAGAGGGAGAGCAGCGGCACCGCTGCAAACTGTGGGCATTCACTGGCATCAACTCCTCTGAGCGGTACTGCGTTCACCGCAGTCCCTCCCTGGTGACCGCTCCCAGCTGAATGAAGTGCGAGCCCTTCGCCGCGCTGGATAAGCACACCACATGTCAGCGGCCAGCATAGACGCACGTGAGATGAACACGCATTCGGCCCGTCAAGCAACCCAGCAATCCAGGCCATCAGTAAGCCTCCAAGAAGCACACAAAAAACACGTGTCCACAGCAGCCACCCTATCGGCTGTTGACCTACAAACTGTCCCTGCCACATGTCCAGAGATCTTAGCCCTGCAGTGCCACACATGCCCCATCACTCCTAGGACAGGCATTCCAGGGGCACAGGAGCTGCATAAATAGTACCCCCTCTCAAGAAGCAGTCTCCACCTACCCACTGCAGCTGATCAAGCAAGATGTGTGCACAAACCTTCTCCCTGACCAACCCTGTCCCCTTCCTCCCGAAGCCAGGAGAGCCGGCCATGAAGTGGGCCGACTGGAAGTGTTACTTCCTCAACTACTTGTCTGCCCTGGAGGATGAAAGGGAGGAGGATTTCTCTAGCAAACGCAAGAAGAGAATTCTACTACACAATCTGGATCTGGAGGGGTTGAGGGTCTACGAAGGTATGGTAAAGAAAACAAGGGATGCAAAGGACACGGATGTGTTCCAGCATGCCCTAGACAACTTGGACTGCCATTATCAACCAGTTATTTGCACTGCCATAGACAGATACAATTTTTTTCAGCGTAAACAAAATGACACAGAAACTGTAGAAGACTATGTAGCAGCGTTGAAAAAACTGGCAGTGAATTGTAAATTTGGCCACCTCCACGACGAGTTTGTGCGAGATCAGATTATAATGCACACAGTGCACACTAGTATACAGGAGAAATTATGGGTTAGCGGGTAGGCACCCCTGAATAACATCATAGCGATCATAAAAAGGGCTGAACTGTCCAAACGTTGTGCTGCGGCAGCTAAGAAGGAGAGTTACAGTAAGCCCACAGTGTGCAAAGTGAGCGACAAACACAGTTCCAGTGACAAGCCCACACACAGCGCTGGGCACAAGCGGAGCAGGAAGGCCATGCACAAGTAGGCCGGGCCCATCAGACATCTCAGTGACAAAAAAGGCAGTTGCTATAGATGCGGTAGTCAGTCTCACATGGCACAGGATAAGCGATGCCCTGCCTTTCATGTAAAATGTACATTTTGTGGGCTGGTGGGTCACTTCGGTAAGGTCTGCAGACGAAAACCCAGCAACTCTACAGTTAAATGTGTCATGTCTGAATTGGAGGCAGAAGATGGGCAGGGTGGTGACGATGATTATATTCTCTGTATTGAAGACCATGTTATGGGCATTGATTGTAAGAGCCGGAAAAAACCTTCCTGCATGCTGACCATTGGTGGGTGCAGAATTCTAATGTTGCAGATTCAGGGTCCACGTACACTATAATACAAAGAGATATCTGTGACAGGGACTTTGCCACCACAGTAGGGAGTCACCTACACCCCACCAACGTACACCCAGTCACCTTCACGGGAGAGAAAATCCCCATGGTCGGGTTCAGACGCCTTAAGTTCGACTTCAAGGGGAGAGAAACAATGGGCAAACTGTACGTTGCTGAAAAGGGGCCTTCTGTCCTTGGGTGGGCCGACCAAGAGGTCTAAGGCATCCAACTCAACCCCAGCGGTGAAACACAAGTACTCATGACGGGTGACCACTTCCGGTCTGAAGGATCCCCGTGGCAAGAAGAATTTCCCGAAGTCTTCAGCGGGACCATAGGGAAATTATCCAAATTCAAGCACAAGATGCTGCTAAAAGATGGCGCAGTGCCGGTCAGCCTTAAAGTCCGGAATATTCCCTTCAACTGTAGGGAAGCGGTGCAGCTGGAATTGCAGCACCTGAAAGACAACGGCATCATAGAGTCCATTGAGAGCGCAGAGTGGTTGGCGCCCCTGGCCGTCGCACGTTAAGCAAGTGGCAAAGTACGCCTCTGTATAGACCTCAGGGAATTGAATAAAAACATAGTCGTGGACAAATTCCCACTGCCAAGAATCAATTAACTGTTAGCCCAGACCAAGGGCATCAAATGGTTTTCTGCGATTGACCTCACAGCGGCGTATCATCAAATATCGCTTCACCCCTCAAGCAGGAAGCTGACCTCCTTCATCACCCCATTTGGCTGCTACAGATTTTGGCGTATGCCATTCGGCCTAGCATCTGCCGCGGCCGTATTTCAAAAACGTATGCACAGGTTATTCAAGGATCTCAGCAGTGTCTTATATTTCCAGGACGACATACTCGTCATAGGTAAGAACAAAGCAGAGCACGACGACAAACTGAGAACAGTGCTATGGAAATTGGCGGCGAATGGTCTCACGGCGGAACTGGAGAAGTGCAGATTTGGCCTCTACACCGTCACATACTTAGGCCACGAGATCAGCGACAAAGGGATCTCTCCCAAGAAGGCGAACGTAGAAGCCATCATGTCTGCTCCCACGCCACGTAACAAGGATGAGGTCCGCTCCTTTCTGGGGTTAGCTGAATTTTACAGCAAGTTTGTCAGAAACTTCAGCACGAAAACTAACAGCACGCTCCAACTACTGAAGGACAAGAACAAGTTCAGCTGGACGTTGGAGTCTGATGAGGAATTCGAGAGCATCAAGAAAGATATGTTGTGGCCCACAGAGGGCGCAGAAGAGCACTGTCTGTCAAAGCGCTACAAACCCGCGGTAGGCGGAGGTAAAGGGAACTACATTTCCCATGGCGCACTGCGGGCTGACGCTCGTGACGTCAGCGCGCCTTTTGAGTTCCAGGTCGGTGTGCAGAAGGAGTGCGGCGTTCTGGTAGGGGTGCTCAGCACCAACTCTGTATTCCTCGCTGAGTTCATTCGCACTGTGTTCCTTGATGCTCCGGTCTTGACAAATCTTTGCGAAGCCTTGTCCTAGTGTAACGGTGATTCCGTGGCCCCGTTGGAAGCCTCCCTGAGGCATTGCAGGGTCGCAAGTCCAGTGGGACTGTTTTCCTGATGTAACACACGTCAGCTCGAGCCCGCCCATCGACTCTTACAGGGCGGATTGTGGTTCTATGATTTACGAGTGAGGTCCTCACGCGGCCTTGTTGTTGGCTATCCATACGTTGGAGTATGGACACTTCCCAGTGACCTTAAGGTCTCATCCCCGCTTCACAGTTAGCACTGCCCAAGACGTATTGGGACAGTGCCAAAGAATTCGTTCTGAACCCGTGCAGGGCGTTAGGGGGAACTACCGTGTTCAAGTGCCCTGCTGCATTTCATTTGTTCATTTTTACTCGCTAAAGGGGCGGAAAGGTGACTGCTGGCCTACGTCCTTCCCCCCTGTTCAGAGAGGAATCCAGGACTCGTGGTATGTAAGTTAGCCTAGGGAGCTAATACGAAGGGGTGTTATGAGAGGGTGTCAAAACAACTGCTGATCCGTGTCTTTTCTGTAGGATCCAAGATTGCCCTGATCCCAGGTTCTCCAGGTCTCCCATTTCAGGAGTTCTTTATTTCTTTTCCAGGTATAGCATGAAAGTTAGGGGAACAGTTTGTTAAGGAAACTAGGGGTTGGTCTAACCACAGCATACTGTTCTTTCTCTTTCAGATCTCCCTCCCTGCTGTCCCCTTCCTTTCCTTCCCTCGCCTGATCACCCTTCTGTGTCTGTGCTATATCTATATCAGACCAAGGGGTTAGTTTGGTACTAAGGTTGGATCATCGCATGAGCGAGAGAAAAGGGGATCACAGAAGGAGGGATAGA
This sequence comes from Triturus cristatus, assembly GCF_964204655.1. Lineage (NCBI taxonomy): Eukaryota > Metazoa > Chordata > Amphibia > Caudata > Salamandridae > Triturus > Triturus cristatus. Next base: position 237,309,580 of record NC_140586.1, on the reverse strand, counting down.
CCAGTGCCTAGCGTGGAGCCTACTAGGTCTACAAACAACCATGTTCCCACAAAACCCGAGCCCATGGAAATCGGAGCTGTCCGTTCCCCGCTCACCTCAGAAGAACGAGAGTACCGGCGGAAGAGAGGCCTGTGCCTGTATTGCGGACGGAAGGGACATTTGATACGCGAATGCAGTCTGAGGCCGAAATTTCCGCGACTGGATCAGAAAGCTGCGGTAACCAGAACAAACAACTCATCGGCGGGAAACGACTCAGCTTAAAGGAGGAGGAAGGGAATTCTTTGAGCTCGATGTATATCCCTTCGTTGGAAGACCTGAAGACCAAGGACAGAAACCACTTCTATGTGGAAGTGCGCATTCTGGTACAAGACGTGTGGCTTCCAGTCCGGGCTTTATTGGATTCTGGGGCCACAGGGTGCTTTATGGATCAAGATCAGGTGGTACGGCTAGGAATAACATTACAAGAGAAGCACATGCCGGAGATGGTGTTTGCGGTTGATGGGAAGATGTTGGATTCCGGACCTGTGAGATTTCATACCGGACCCTTATCGGTTAGACAGGGGAACGAGCACCAGGAGTTGATTTCCTTTAATGTTATTCCGGCACCCCATTACGGATTAATTTTGGGGTTGCCTTGGTTACGCCTCCACAATCCTCTCATAAACTGGCACGAGAAAACACTGATGTTTTCATCAGAGTATTGCTTGGCTAATTGCAACATTTCCCCAAAGAACCCTGCCACGTCTTTGGCACACTGTTACCAGGTGGCAACCGCGGTGGAACACGCAGTATCTTTGCCGGACGCTTATAAGGAATACGAGGACGTCTTTAATGAGGACAAGGCAGAAGTCTTGCCCCCGCACAGGTCGTACGATTGTCAAATCGATCTGATACCCGGAGCGGTCATTCCCGCTGGTCGGGTGTATGCCCTAACAGAGCCAGAACACAAATACCTCAGGGAGTACTTGGATAAATACTTGGGCCTGGGGTTTATCAGAGTGTCTAAATCTCCCGCTGCATCGCCTCTCTTTTTTATCCCTAAAGCTAATGGCGAACTTCGCGCATGTGTGGACTTCAGGGCATTAAACGCCATTACCGTGAAGAACCGGTATCCCCTACCGTTAATTAATGTTCTGCTGGAGCAGGTAAAAGAGGCAGTGATCTACACACGCTTGGACCTGAAAGGGGCATACCATTTGGTCCGTATGAGGAGAGGAGACAAATGGAAGACCGCGTTTAAAACGCGATTCGGGCTATATGAGTATTTGGTAATGCCCTTCGGGCTTTGCAACGCCCCGGCGGCCTTTCAATTTTTCCTAAACGATGTTCTTCGCGAATATCTCGACCACTTGGTCATAGTATACATAGATGACATCTTGATATACTCAAACGACACCAGGGATCATACGCAACACGTAAAAACCATCCTTCAAACCCTGCGAAGGCACCACTTATTTTGCAAGATCAGTAAGTGTGAGTTTGGTGTGACTTCTGTGGAATTTCTAGGGGTGAACCTCACTCCCTGGGGCCAGGAGATGTCCGAGAGGAAGGTATTGGCAGTAAAGAAGTGGCCAACCCCACACAACCTTAGAGATGTACAGTGTTTCTTGGGGTTTGCCAATTTCTGTCGTCGTTTTATTAACCACTTCTCAGACTTAGCAACCCCTCTCACTCAGCTGTTGCGCAAGAAGTCGGTGTTTCTGTGGACAGCAAGAGCCCAAAAAGGATTCGACGAGCTGAAAGAGGCGTTTTCTAAGGCCCCGGTATTGGCTCATGCACACCCTGAATATCCGTACATCGTGGAGGCAGACGCTTCCGACACAGCGTTGGGAGCTGTTTTGTCCCAAAGACACGTCGATACAGGACAACTACATCCGGTGGCTTACATGTCCAAAAAATTGAACCCAGCTGAGTGCAACTACAACATTGCTGAAAAAGAGCTGCTCGCCATCAAGGAAGCTTTCAGTGAGTGGAGGCATCACCTAAGGGCGCAAGGCACGTGGTTACGGTCTACACAGACCACAGAAACTTACAGTTCATGACCGCAGCAAGACACCTTACACCCCGTCAATTGAGGTGGACTCTCTTTTTTGCGGGATACAACTTTTTGGTCACTTATAGGCCAGGAAAGGAGAACAAAAAAGCAGACGCTTTATCACGGCAAGCATCCCAGAGCACCCTCCCAAACTCTCCTAAAGGAGCCATCATCAGCTCGGAGCATGTGATAGGGGCAACGTGCACGGATCCGTTTCTAAGGAGTGTATCCCAGAACATTAGAACACAAAAATGGAAGGACTGGCTGAGAAGTAATCCTGACTGGAAACTTGTGCAAGAACTACCGATACGGGGAAAGCAGATTCTCCTTCCCATCCGGGCATTGCGTCTTCAAGCGTTTAAATGGTGTCATATTCTGCCTAGCGCTGGTCACAACGGCAGGGAGAAAACCCTTGACAGGATCCTGCGGCAGTTCTGGTGGCCTTCGGTTCAGAAAGACGTTTTCACATGGGTAAGGGAATGCAGAGTATGTAGTCAAATGAAAGCTTCACATACAAAACAAGCCGGATTGTTGCAACCTCTTCCCACGCCCGACCTCCCTTGGGAAAACATTTCGGTGGACTTTATTGTAGGAATGCCTTGTGATAAGGGATGTACTGTTATCACGGTAATAGTGGATTATTTGACGAAGATGGCACACTTCGTAGCTTGTAAGAGGCTGCCCATGTCAGGACAGTTGGCTCACCTGCTCTTAGCGAATGTGGTACGTCTGCATGGGTTACCTAGGAGGATAGTCTCCATGGGTTACCTAGGAGGATAGTCTCTGACCGCGATTGCCAGTTCACAGCGAATTTCTGGAAGGCCTGGTGTGCAGATTTGGGAATTGAGTTCAACATGTCCACCAGCTTTCACCCCCAGATGGATGGACAGACTGAACGGGTTAACCAAACCCTAAAGCAATACCTAAGGTGTTACTCAAGCGCTTCTAAGAACGAGTGGGTGGACTTACTGTGGTTGGCGGAGGTAGCCTATAACAGCGCGTCGCATGCTTCCACCAAGCTTACTCCTTTTTATTGCACTTATGGGTTCCATCCTTGGTTTTCGCCCTTCCTTAATCCGGCGCACGCTACGAAGGTACAGGAGGCGCAGAGTAGGATAGAACGCATTCAGACAACCTTACAGGTGGCAAAAACCAATTTGCGAGAGGCTTAGCGCAGATACAAGGCATCCGCAGACAGGCGTAGAAGGCCTGGACCAGTTTATAAGGTGGGGGACTACGTGTGGTTGTCCACACGAAACATACGTTTCAAGCGCTATAGCGTATTCAACCCCAAATACATCGGTCCCTATCGGGTGGTTAAACTGGTGAACCCTGTAGTGGTGAAGCTGTCCTTGCATTCCACCTTGCGAATCCATCCTGCTTTTCACGTATCCCTTGTGAAGCCCGCTCTGGTGGGACCCAGTAAGACCCCAGCTCCGGTCATAGTGAATAGCGAGGCAGAATACGAGGTGAGGGGTGTACTGGATTCCAGGATTTATCGCACTAGGTTGTGGTATCTGCTGGCCTGGAAGGGGTACGGTGAAGAGGAGAACTCCTGGGAACCAGCTACCAGCGTCCATGCCCCCAAACTTGTAGCTCAGTTCCACAAGAAATATCCTAAAAAGGCTTGCTTATGTCAGTGCTCTTCGGGGGAGGGATGTACTGTTGTGGCCCACAGAGGGCGCAGAAGAGCACTGTCTGTCAAAGCGCTACAAACCCGCGTTAGGCGGAGGTAAAGGGAACTACATTTCCCATGGCGCACTGCGGGCTGACGCTCGTGACCTCAGCGCGCCTTGCGCAAAGACGAAGAAAAGAAACATCCGGCATCGGTCGGGTGCCGGTTATTTTGAGTTCCAGGTCGGTGTGCGGAAGGAGTGCGGCGTTCTGGTAGGGGTGCTCAGCACCAACTCTGTATTCCTCGCTGACTTCATTCGCACTGTATTCCTTGATGCTCCGGTCTTGACAAATCTTTGCGAAGCCTTGTCCTAGTGTAACGGTGATTCCGTGGCCCCGTTGGAAGCCTCCCTGAGGCATTGCAGGGTCGCAAGTCCAGTGGGACTGTTTTCCTGATGTAACACACGTCAGCTCGAGCCCACCCATCGACTCTTACAGGGCGGATTGTGGTTCTATGATTTACGAGTGAGGTCCTCACGCGGCCTTGTTGTTGGCTATCCATATGTTGGAGTATGGACACTTCCCAGTGACCTTGAGGTCTCATCCCCGCTTCACAGTTAGCATTCCCCAAGACGTATTGGGACAGTGCCAAAGAATTTGTTCTGAACCCGTGCAGGGCGTTAGGGGGAACTACCGTGTTCAAGTGCCCTGCTGCATTTCATTTGCTCATTTGTACTCGCTACAGGGGCGGAAAGGTGACTGCTGGCCTACGTCCTTCCCCCCTGTTCAGAGAGGAATCCAGGACTCGTGGTATGTAAGTTAGCCTAGGGAGCTAATACGAAGGGGTGTTATGAGAGGGTGTCAAAACAACTGCTGATCTGTGTCTTTTCTGTAGGATCCACGATTGCCCTGATCCCAGGTCCTCCAGGTCTCCCATTTCAGGAGTTCTTTATTTCTTTTCCAGGTATAACATGAAAGTTAGGGGAACAATGTGTTAAGGAAACTAGGGGTTGGTCTAACCACAGCATACTGTTCTTTCTCTTTCAGATCTCCCTCCCTGCTGTCCCCTTCCTTTCCTTCCCTTGCCTGATCACCCTTCTGTGTCTGTGCTATATCTATATCAGACCAAGGGGTTATCGGGAGGTGGACCCCTTACAGCATCGTGCGACTCCGAGGACAATTGGACGGCGACAAGATATTTGCGATGCCATTCCACTGCACAGCTTTAATGACTCAGCTCCCAGCATATTGACAACCGATGCCAGTGACAAAGGTTTAGGGGCGGTCCTGTCCCAACGCTCCGCGGATGGCATGGAAACCACCATAGGGTTTGCCTCACGTTCCCTCGCCACCAACGAGGAGAAATTCAGAGTCATCGAAAAAGAAATGCTGGCGTCCATTTGGGCCATGGAAAAATTTTGTCAATACCTCTGGGGTTCCCGGTTCACACTCAGGACGGACCACACACCGTTGCTCAAGGTTCTCTCATCCAGTGGCAATGCCACGGCTACTCCACGCATCGCTAAGATGACACTCAGACTATTGGATTTTGTCTACGAGAAAGAGTACCTGCCAGGACACAGGAACAAGGTGGCTGACTATCTTAGCCATTCCGCGGCCTGGGAGGGGGCACCAATCCACAGTGAATGGGACGACTACAGTGTGGCATTCACGACAGACCAAGAGGACATCATCAGCGCTCAGGATTGAGAGACAGCCTACGACAAGGATTCAGTACTATCGCAAGTGAAACTGTGTGTTACACGTGGATGGCCCGAGAAGAGACACTTGAGAGACGACCTCAGAAAATATTGGGAAGTACGCAACGAACTGTCCATCAGCGATGACACCATCTTTTTGTTGAGAGGTGGCAGAGTAGTCCCCCCGCGAGAGTTAGTGGACCGCATCCTCAGCATGATGCACAAAGGCCACCTGGGGATTTTGAAATTAAAGAAGAGAGTGAAACAGTTGTGCTGGTGGCCAGCCATTGACACCTCCGTGGAGCGGTATGTCAGAGCATGTGAACATTGTGCCAACGCAGACAAGTCACTGACCATGCTACGACCCCCCTTGGGAGAGTTCCTCACGCCCAACAACCCCTGGGAGGAATTATCAGTCGACATTCTGGGTCCTGTACTGGATTCTTGGGGGACACCCAAACATGTGATCGTCCTGGTTGACAGATACTCCAAGTGGCCGGAAGTAGAAGTCTGTGAGAAGGTGGACACGGATGCTATAATTTCATTTCTCACCGACGCGTTCTTAAGGGAAGGCATTCCAAGAGTGATTACAAGTGACAATGGTCCCCAGTTCACTTCGGAGAAGTGGACGACCTTCCTCAGGAGAAATGGTATCAAGGCAAAACACCCACCAGTGTATCACCCCGCTGGAAATGGTCTAGTGGAACGATTTAACAGAGTGATCATGGGTTCCGTTCAAGCGCCCATTAGTGTAGGCAAGAAATGGGAAATGGAAATCAAGACCACGGTGTCGGAATATCGAATTACACCCACCCTAACAAGATACAGCCCGTTCAAAATCATCAGAGGAAGAGAACCATTCACCAGAGACAACCACGTTTGGATGAACCTGCAACTACAAAGCAAATGGTCACCAGCGGTGGTCAGAAGCAATTTAGAGAAAGCACAGAAAGCCTATAAAACCAACTATGATAGGAGGCATAGAGTACAAGGGGTCTCCCTGGCAACGGGTGATTGGATCCAGGTAAAACTGGGCAACCTGGGGAAGAAAGGAGACAGCAAGTTCAGCAAGCCTCTACAAATCAGAGAACTGTACTCACGTGCCGCCTTGCTGAGCAATGTCAAAGTGTGGTCGCACAGCAGAATGGCCAAATGCAACAAGGTCATCGGTCGGATCACGGACAATACTACCCACTAGCACAGGATACAGTGGAGGAGTATCGGACTGGAAGGAAGAAGGCGTCACCTCAGGTACACAGAGGAACAGCATGATGAGGGGGACAGGGGGTGATACAGGTATCATAGCAGAAAGGAACCAATCCGATTCCACACAGCATACTCCACCTCTGATAACCAAGGACACGGGAAATCCAGACATCACGCAAGGGGCTGCCACCTTACACGACAAGGACCCAGAAGGGAGCACACAAGAAGGCAATTCCCGTTCAGGGGAAGCACACGCACCACAGGTCCCTCTCACACGTACCCGCACTGGCAGGACAGTGGTGCTACTTAGGAAATACAGCGAATATGATATGTAATCCACTTCTTCCCCCCCACTCATTCCTTCTCACCCTTGGGCAGTCATATCTTCTTCCCCCCTCTCCCACAGTTGCTCCTCCGTTCAGCTTTCAGCAGGTTGTATAAAACAGTCACTTGCTTATCTCTTGTTGATCCAATGTGTATACGCATTCAGCACGTAGATGTATTATTCTGTTATCTTTTGTAATGTTATTAAAGGGGAGATGTGTGGTGTTGCACTCTAGATGTTCTAACTTCACGTCACTTCCGGTAGAGCTTGTGTGGACAGTAAGTGACGTGTACAGAAAGGTGCAGGCAAGGCAGGTTGGGTTACCGTTTATGCCGGCTCTCCCTCGCTCAATAAAGGAGCCTACTATCTACCCACGACGACTCTGGTGCTTCATTGTGTGGGTGGTCCCGACACAACAGATGGTGTGGCCGGTCGTCTCGGGCCGGCCAAACCGTCATGCTCACTTTGCATGTTCTCCACAGGCTGTATTGTACAGTGTGGGTGGAGAACATGACCAGCCTCCTAGTCCCTCTCGCTCAGACCAATCATAACACTGGTTCAACGCAGCATTGTGATTGGTCAGTGGATTCTGGGAGGCTGTGTGCTGTCTGGTTCCTGTTGGAGGAGAAGCGGCGGCTGGCCACGGCGACCACCTGGTACATTTTTTTCTCTTTTTTATTAATTATTTTCCTGCCCCTCCCACCTTCCCCCACTCCCCTGCCACCATTCGCTACCGGCCACCACTGATCAAGGCACAGGTTGGGGGTATAAGCAGGTTGGACGCTGTTCACCCTCAGGGGCGGCTGGTGACATTTGAAATGGGTGGGCGTAAAATGATTGGCATACTGCACTGTTGCGAGCGAGCGTAGCGAGCTTGCCCGAACCACCATAAGGGGGGTTCGTTGCGATTCTCTTTCCGTGAAAATTTTGAAAAAAGAGAAGAAAAATGATGCATTTTCAAGCAAATTTGAGAAAGCAGGAAGGTTAAGAAAGCAATTGTGAAAATGCCTCTGTGAACTGTCACTTTTATCTTTACCTATCTCTCTCCCAGAATTCACCACCTTCACCTGTAAGTGGCTGCGAGCTGCTCTATCGGCGTCACTCTCTTCCAGTGACATACTCACTTTCCCATCATCTAAGTATGCCTTCCTACCTTATCTCTTTCGCTATCTCAGCATCTCCCCTCCTCTGTCACTGGCTGGGTGCTGCTGACACTGCCCAGTGACTGTCTCTTGCTGCCCCTTCCATTGTCTCGCAACCCCCCATGCTCTCCTCTCCCTATCGTGCTATCTCTTCCTATCTTGTTGCTGTCACATCCATCTTGCTTGCTCTCCCTCCCTACATCTCAGTATCCCTTCCTCCCTCGTCTCTTTCTCTGTCTCCGCACCTCCATTCCCCCGTCATAGAAAATGACAAATAGTTACGACAGAGCACATCTCACACAAGAATCGGATGAACTATCTCTAGACTCTACTATAGCGCCTAATATGTACCAGTGATTGCAGGTGGTGGGCGCTTAGCGCTGGCACTCTTTTAAGGTCCGGCGTCCGGTCCGGGCGAATTTCTCATCATCGGCCTTCACCCCTAGAGCAAAAGAGAAAAGTCAGTTAACGGGGAATAGAAAGAGAAGGAAACAGTGACATAAGGGAACGAGGGTGCAGAAAGGAACGTGTGAGAGTAACGGAGCTGACCTAATGCCCATTGCTTATATCATTAAAAAACAAAAGCAGAATGGTTTCAAAAGACCACGTTTGTGAATACAGAGCCGCAGTATGCATTTTGTTTTCCAATGCACGCACCCAACAAGCAGGTATTTCAGTCCCTCCAGGAATAGTGTGCTTTCCCACCCAGGGAAAACATGGTTGTTCAAAGAGCGAGGAGGCGACAAAAGTAGGGCTTCACTGGCAAACACTGTAATGTGGCGCTTATGTGGTTAGATGTGAATAAACCATGTTGCTTTAGTTAGTTAGTTATTTTTCATATTTTTAATGTTTTATTTCTCTCTACCCTGAGGCTGCACTTAGAAATTGAAAAATGTCAGCAAAAGACTCCGTTTCCAGCAAGTGTATTTCTTTTTTAGATCCATTTCACAAGGAAGCAAATAAACGAAAGGATCAGTTTTTACTACATGAGGAGGAGCGAGACAGAGAGGGAAGAGGGGGAAGAGGGGGAACAAAGGAGGGGGAGGCAGCTGCCAGCAGCGGGAGAACTGGACACTGTCCTTGTCTTCTTTAGGCACGAAGGAAAAGACAGAGTTATTTTCCTTCTCTGCCCGTTTCGCCGGTCCCCAAAGGCCGAGCCTTAACCATCGGCCTTGCCCCTTAGTAAATTCCGCCGTGGGGAAGGCATGTTTGAGAAAGTAGGGGAACGGCCTCAAGCAGTGACTTACGACAGAGCTCATCTCTCGGGGGGGGGGTTCACGCGGGGTGGGGGGCCGAGGGAGAATAGAATTAAGACAAAAACTTACCTGACCGCCTCTGCTCCGCATTGGCAATGGCGCCTCTTGAGTTCAGCACTGGAGTGGCAACCCCTCAGCCAATCTTGTCGCTGCTGCAGCGCCAGGATTGGCTGAGGGCACAACTTAATCTTCGCCCGCTGCCTGCCCATTAGGAGACCGAGGGGCTCCTAATGGGCATGCGCAAGTCAGTGAAAACACAAGTGCGCATGACTGGGCACGGGCGAAAAATTCACGCACCGTCCACACTCATGCGCACTTGTGCTGCAGTGCTGCCTGTCCCGGCCTGGTCTGACAATGCATGTCAGTCAACATGACACCGGACCGCCCACGGTCCGACGTCATGCTGACTGACATGCATTGTCAGTTCTCCCTTGGCGTCTCTGAACTTAAGTAAACTAAGTTTAGAGACGCCGAGGGAGCTGCGGGCGTGGGCTGGGGGGGCAACGCCCCAATGGACGCACCGCGCCTGTTCACCCTGCAAGAAGTGGGCCCCACTGTAAAATGTTGAACTTGTCCCGGTGTAATTTTTAGACACCTGAACTCATCCAGCAGAGCCTGCACGATGTCTGCATTTGTCTGAGCAGCGTGCAAGAGAGGGGCATTATCAGATTCCAGCTGGGCCCATAACAAAGGCCAAATTTAAGGGGCCATCAGGTCTCCTTTGGTTCCACTATCCTGGATGGGACCTATCTGAGCCTCACACCTCGATGCAAATGCAAGGGCGGGGCAACAAAGAGGCACAGCTTCTTATCACTTCACAAATACTTGAGATACAAGTTTTTTTTTGCTTTGTGCAGCACTTGTATATAAGAGATATACATGTACTGTAAGAATGTCAGATGTGTTTGGTCTGTCCCAGTATTTACACAAATAACAATTTCAATACCACTATTTTGTTTTATTTCTTTTATAGCGCTACTTATTCAAAAGCAGGTTGTCAGAGCACCTTACATCACACATATACATTAAAAATTCACAAAAAATCCTATAAATGTGTAAATCAATGTGTTACATAAGAGAGTGAGGGCTACAAGCTGGAGGAGTCACGTGTCCTTCATAGCTCGCTGTGCTACATTAGAAGGATTACAATTTATGAACTGCAAGTAACAAAAGGATCTCTCTTAGTAACCCACTACATAAAAATAAATATGTTATCTGCATATTAGGTGATGTGCTTTGCAGGAGACTCATTAACGCTCTTCGCTACTTTGATTCAAAACTGGGACTAGAGAAAACACAAATCTCTGCAGCAAATGCGTTACCCTCCAAAATGATCCTACAATTAATATTTTCCCTGGGATTTACTAAGCACAAAAAGATCCCTGCAGCAGGAGCCTTGACCATATAAGATATTTCAAAATGCCAACTTTGCAACAAATTAAGTAGAATAGATTACTGCCATGTTTCTCCTTGTTGCCAATTTCTTGTGCCAGATTAAAAAATAAATAAACATATAAATGAGACCCACATTCTGCGTTAGGGTTGCGTCACTTTTTTGGCACAGCCTCGAGACAAAATCTCCTTTGTTAGATCTCATGATGTGCTCAAATGTACTCATGATGGACCTGCGAAACATACGTGTGAGGTATTAGGCTCTGATGTCACTGTGAGGTCATGGGTTGTGATGCCACTTCCTGTGATGTCACTTCCTGTGATGCCATGCCGTGATGTCGTGCTGTGATGTTACGTGCCATAATGTCACTTTCCTACTGCCTAACTTGGTTAGTCCCCCCACTTCTCTTTTTAGGGGTGGGTTTAATGAATCTGACAGATGGCAAAAGAAGAGGTGACAGACTTCAGCAAGGTTTCACCTCTTCTGTTTGTCCCCCTCTATGGAAGTAGTATTATCTCCACACATGGCAGTAACCAATCAGATTACATTTCATGATTGTTTACTGTGTTTTGACCAATCTGATTAAATCGGTGAAATCGGTGTTAAATCTTTACCAGGATAAATGACCGAAAAATGTCTACATTTTGGCCAGTCGGATTAATCATCTAGCTACATGGAACCTGCCTGTTCAGTCAATAGATGCGATGTTTCACCCGCAACCCATTCTCGTACATTACATGCTCCATTTGCCAAGTCACAGGGCAACTAGATAGTCCATTTCCATTCATAGAGTTCTCAAACTCACAGCTGGACATCCGCATCCATCTGCGAAGGAGACAATGTTGTGATGCAATGAGTGTGGCTTTAAATTTTAGCAGCATAATCATAATCTTGCAAACATCTAGTTGTATGGTATGTTAAGAAACAGCCCAGCAGTAAGGGAAACATTCCTAGTTGAGCTGAAAATGTAAGTTTCTGAATTGTTGTTCATGTGAGAATAATTTTGAAAAAAGAAGCAGGAAAATTTGCCCTGACACATTTTTCAGTACAAAAGTTTATAAATTCACAATTTCACATCATTTGAAAATGTAGAATTTTGCCAAGTTACGCAGGTGAAATCAAAATTTGATATGTAACAAATGTGTACGCATGCCCGTTTGTCGGCAATGTCCAACATCAGCACAGATTAAATTATCTTTCACCAACCATCAGAAGATAGAAGTAAAAAATTGCAGCCTTATCTAAATAGCAAGTGAAAAGAGTGTCTCAAAATATCACAACATCTTCCATCAAGTCTACCGACCATTAGGAAATTCAGACATCGTCAAACAAAGAGACATTCTGGAATACAATTCTTGCTGATTGTTAATGATGTACGATTGGGTCATGGGCAAACTCTTTACTTTTCACTAGATAGCCCCTTTAATTAAAGGCTCTGAAATGCAGGGTGTTTATGCTGGTGAAGGAGTGAAATTAATACCAACAATCAATTGTTATCTGTTCTTTTGAGGAAATTCGCACAAAACATTTAAATCAGAACCAATTACACAGCAATGGCAGTAGTGTAGCGAGAATGCCACGGGCCCCGGGTGCAAGTAGGGAAAATTGCACCTTTGACTCCTGTTGGGGTAGGTAAATACAGCATTGTTGGGTTTCATTGGGCCTCTCAAGGCTCTGGGCCCTGGTGCCACTGTACCTGCTGCACCAATTGTAGCTATGCCCCATGCGCAGGGGTTATTCAGAAGAGCTGGACCTACTTTGGGCACCCCTCGTGCATTTGCAGGGGACTTTTGCAACATTCCGGAAGTGGAATGGTGAAACCTTGTCTAGCCTCAACCACAGACCCTGGTTCCAGGCCTGCATTCCACAGACTGTGGGAGACATGACTACACGCATAGTCCCACAGACAAACAGCCTAGTGTTTGAATCTCTTCCTGCTCCTCAAGAGAATGTCGTACCCTTTAGATGAAGTAGTATGAGAGGAATGTGGCTGATAGTGAAACAGTGCTTTGATTGGCACGAGTCACCAGGAAACACACGCAAAAAGACTCATTCAATATCAAAATAGCTGTTTCACATTCCAAGTATACCTGAGGTGTACCAATGACCTTTGGGTTTGTGTTCCAACAAAGAGGTCAAGCAACCAAGAAACACAAACAACTTTTAAAAATGTGACTTCAGCAAACAATTTGCCCTTCTTATGCTACCTTAACACAAAAGAGGAACGTGTTATGTCATAAGCAGAACTGGCTCGTGGTCTTAAGGTGTCATTCCTACATTTTTTTTAAAGGGCAAAGCTTGCTGGTTTATGATCATCAGGGATATGCAGCGTTGGTTTAGGACGATTTTCAGGATATTCATTGACTTTGTAAATTGCTTCCAATTAGATCATTTGCATGACAATTCATCTCAGGTGGATATCCTGAAAAGTCGGCTTATATCCAGTTTTCAGTTTGCTGTCTGCTCATCCTCTTAACTTCCAACTGAGAACCTTGTATGAGATTTTCAATTGGATGATTAGTCTGGCCGCATTTCTTCAGTTACTCACATTGCTTTTCTTGCCTTGATAGTAGCAATTCCCTGTACTGGATCCATTTAAATACTGGGGTCTGATTCACAAAGGTACATTTCCACGTTTGTGTAAGTTTGCTCTTTTTCATTATTACTATTATGCAACTTAATTGTAAGTTTACGTGTGCAGAGACTCCGTAGTCGGGGAGAACTCCACGCATAAAAAGATAAGAGAGAAGTATATTTTTATGTGCTGAGCAGGGCCGGACTGGCCGTAGCGGGCATCAGGCGTTTCCCTGAGAGACTGGAAGGGTGGGGGCCGGTTTTTCAGGGGTGGGGACTGGTTTTGTTACTAGAGGCTGGTTTCGCAGTGGTGCTGCAATATCAGCCCTCAATAACAAAAGCAGCAATGCACACTTGTGCAACCCCCGGGGGGCTGATCTAACAAAGTTGCCAGGGCTGCTTTGGGTTCTCAGTCCGGCCCTGGTGCTGAGTTCTTTGCCCGACTGCACAGTCTCCAAATTCGTAAACTTACTAATAAAATGCAGTTTTGTGAATACTGATAAAGAGTAAAATTACACAAATGTTTAAGTTTACCTTTATGAATCAGGCCCATTATTACCAATTTGCAGTTCATTCATCATATCATTACCTTTAAATTTAATATTGCCATTTCCCAATTAGTTAATATTTGCTAAGTCCCACTTAGCTCATCGTTGCAAATTCCCATTTAACTCACATTTGCGAGTACCCAGTTAGATCATCATTGCCAGTTCCCCCTAACACACTTTTACCAGTTGTAAGTTGCTCAAAATTGCCAGTCCCCAATTACCTCATCATCAAAACTTCCCTGGAAACCCATTACAGAGTATTGCCAGTCAGTTCATCCCTAGCAGATGCCAGTTGGAGGTTCAATTTAGCTTACAATTGCCAGTTCCCAGTTAATGCATTATACGCAATTTCCTCTTAAATCATTTACCAGTTACATCACAATTCTTTAAATATTGACTTTATCAGTATGAGCTCATTTGGAAGGTGGATGCGGTCTATTGTTTCAAAGCTTGCATATTCGACCTTCCGTCTCTGCTTATTAGGACTGAGCAAAATTTAAATTACTCTGATGTAATTGGTGTAATTAGCAATAAGCTTGTTGTGCAAAATTCCCAATTTATGCCACTCTGAGTAATTACGTACCATTTGCGGTATACATTTGCCACACATTCATGGGAACAACAGAATATGAGCAGGTGTTGTTTGTGCTGCTTTTCTTTAAATGCATGCTTGCGCCAAAAATTTACTTGGGGACACATTTCTTAGTAAAATATAGCACAAAATGATAGATTTGCATGTTGCATAATTCCGTGTAATTTTGCTGAAATTTTAAGTAATTGTGGTAAAGCAAATTATGCACATCTACATCTTACACTTGGACCATTTTCCTAACCCTTACAAGTTATATGATAAAGATACTATGCAACTCTGACAAGTTACACCTTAAGACACTATGCAAGGTCTGCAAAGCCATCTATAGTTCTGTACCACCTTTCCTCAAATCCATGTTTGTTTTTTGCTTGACAATATCCTTCTTTCTCAGCTGTTGACCTGTGTGGCAAGAGTAGGGCAGGTGCTTGCACAACCTACCATCTCGACATGCATTGATTAGCCTGATATTGCTGGTGATCCATCATTGTAGAACAATGATCCTTCAGCATTGGCTTTGTGGAAATTTGGTATTGCTCCCTAAAAAGTTGAAGCTTGCCAGTTAACAGAAAACCTATCTCTGTTTTTTCTGTGCCAGATAATCACTAGTGCCCAAAAACCTCCAGGTAAATATACACCTCAGCCCACCTTTGCAAAGTTAACACTATGTTATTTTACTATTGCTAATTCCATGTGAACAAGCTAGTGTGCCGTCCCAGTCAGCTCACCTCTAGCAGTTACCTGCCAGTTTATCACAGGCAATTCCCAGCTACTTCTTCATTGCTAATTTCTCGGAAGGTCATTGTTGCTAGATACCTGTAAGTACACCATTTCCAGTTGCCAATTACTAGCAATGGCCTGTTCTAAGGTAGTTCATAATTGCTACTTCCCAGATAACTAACAATTGAAAGAGGCTAGTTAAATATCAATTGCGACTTTCAGTAAGCTCTTCGTAGCCAGTTCTCTGTCAACCCATACTTACCACATACTAGTTAACTCATCACTACCATATCTGAGTTAGTTATGATTACCAGTTACCATGTATCTTTACCATGCCATTCCCCTGTTGCTATATCCTGTAGTACAGTAATGCAAATTTAAAGGAAATTCTTATTCAATAACACAGTGATGATCATATTCGGTATTATAATGGTTGGAATATTCCAAATTGCAATCGCAGGATACTGTGTAGTACAATCACTGTCAAGTTCTGTAGTATAATCCTGGTCATGTTCCCAATTGGTTTTAACTTTTAATATCTTCGTACCTAATAAAAGGTTTACTTCAATGTTTTTTATAGTTTCTATTGCTGAATTTTTCACATGTACTATCGTTCACAATTTACGAGATTTTATTGGTTCACTTATGTTTTTATTACTTTCATCTCACAAATGTTTTTGAAAATTGTCACATGGAACGTCCGAGGCTTGAACTCCCCCATTAAGCGACAGAGAGCCTTATCTCACCTCTCCAAATTAGATGTTAATATTGCGTTACTGCAAGAATCATATCTTACCGAAGGAGAATCACTAAAACTCAAAAGAAATTGGGTTGGTAAAATCTTTTTCTCACCAGGAGATGGCAAAAGGAATGGGGTTATAACTCTTTGTCACAAAACACTGAATGCCAAGCTTGTATCTCAAGAATCCGACACAGAGGGTAGGTGGATTCTCACTAACCTCCTGCTGGGGAAGACCCCTCTGTCTTTGCTTAACATTTATGCCCCTACTAGCGGTGATGCCACGTTTTGGTCTCGTATATCTCAATTATTGCTCAAGTACCCATCAGAAAACTTTATTCTTGCAGGAGACTGCAACCAAGTGATGGACCCGTTTATTGATAGAAATTCTAAATCCCCCTTTATCCCAAACACGCCACACAAAGTTTTCACACAAACTATTCGACAAAGAAACTTATTAGACTCATGGCGCCTCTGCAACCCATCCACAAGAGAATACTCCTTTTTTTCCTCTCCACATCAAACACAATCTCGGATAGACCATATTTTTATTTCCTGCAACATTTCCCAATCCTTACGTTCTGCTGACATAGGCCCTATACTCATTTCGGATCATGCACCTGTTTCAATTCAATTAGACATTTTAAATCAATCCACATTGCCAAAAAAATGGCGTTTCAATAATTCCTTACTCCTTGACCCTAATTTCAATTCATCTTTTACCTCTTTCGCTCAAGAGTTTTTTCACATTAATTTAACGAATGATGTCTCCTTTCATACAGTGTGGGACGCCTTTAAGGCCACTGCTCGGGATTTCATCATTAGATTTGTGTCAAATAAACGTAAAGTTTCCCGCATATTACATAACACACTTCTTGCTAAGATTAAAAAACTTGAGCACTCCTTCTACACCTCCAAGTCGAAGGACTCCCTTAAAGATCTCATCACTGCAAAAATCGCTTTTAACAAGTCCACTACCGAACAGGCCTCCCTATACTTACTGAAATCCTCAGCAAAGTATTATGGTGGCCAAAATAAATCAGGCAAACTTCTAGCCAATTATCTAAAGATTAAACAACAGAAACTTCATATTGATTCCATTATCGATGATAGCCAAGCACCGAAATTCAAAGACACTGAAATACTCCAAGAACTTGTACATTTCTATCAATCCCTTTACACACCAGAAAACACACCCTCAGATACAGACATATCCCAATATTTCTCCGCGATTCAAAAACATATTAATCCCCAATTAGATTTAGCCTCTTTGGAAGCTGAACTTACACAAACAGAATTGTTAAATGCTTTAAAAACTCTTAAAAAAGACAAGGCCCCAGGCCCAGACGGCTTCACAGTGGAATTTTATTTACATTTCGTTCATCTATTACTCCCACACTTACACACTCTTCTTTCTTCCTTTACCTCTTCCAATAATTCCACTGGCTCTTTTTCCGAAGCCTTGATCTGTCTAATACCAAAGGCTGATAAGGATTTACGTTACTGTAAGAATTATAGACCTATATCCTTAGTTAACGTAGATTATAAAATGTTCTCGAAAGCTCTAGCCCTAAGATTAGAACCATATCTTCCCATGCTGCTTGGAAAAGAACAATCAGGTTTTGTCAAAGGTCGCAACATCACTGACAATACACGCTTATTCTTTGACATTTTATCTAAATCATCACATTATCCGGACTCCTTGGCAGCAATTGCGTTAGATGCAGAAAAGGCCTTTGATAGGGTTTACTGGCCTTTCATCTTCCACGCTCTCAAGTGGTTTGGGTTTGGACCGAAAATCATTTCTTTAATAGCCCTACTTTACTCTGCGCCCAAGGCCGCCATATCTACCAATGGCCTCATCTCCCCCTACTTTAATCTTAAACGAGGAGTAGGCCAAGGATGCCCCTTGTCCCCTTTTCTTTTCAATTTGGCCTTAGAACCCTTTCTCTCAAGAATACGCCAGAATAACTCAATCACAGGTTTTGTCTCGGATCCTCAACAAATTAAGCTGGCAGCATATGCTGACGATATTTTAGTTTTTCTCTCCAAACCACAATCTTCACTTACAGCTTTTATGGGAGAGGTGGAGGCCTATGGATTGGTATCTGGCTATAAACTGAATAGAGGAAAATGTGAGATATTACCCTTAACCAAATACACCTTTAAGGATGATTTTAAGATCTCCAATTTTACCTGGAGCCCTAAACATATAAAATATCTTGGTATCTGGTTCTCTCCCTCTATAAAGACATCTATCTCTTTAAACATAGACAAATGTTCTGCCAAACTTAAAACTTTGGTCGCAAGATGGCATCCCCTTCATCTTTCTTGGTGAGGTCGTCTGGACACAATAAAAATGATGTTGACTCCGATAGTTTTGTATATCCTTTCTAACATTCCACTTTCCATTCCATCTAAATTCTTTCAAAAGATTAATTCTATTTTGACTTCTTTTTTATGGAATGCTAAAAAAACAAGAATGGCGTTACAGAAATTAACAAGACCAAAATCTGAAGGCGGTGTCAATTTCCCCTATTTCTCCAATTATCACAAAGCCTTTCAGTTACGACAACTATCAAATTGGATCACTAATCAATCTGAAGATAAACCTCTCTGGGTGGATCTTGAGACCTCGTCTTTAGCTCCCTTTTCATTTCAGGAATATCTCTCCTTTACTCGCAAACCACAAAAGCTCTCTACTCCCATAATTAAGCAATCCTGTAAACTACTATCCACTGCACCCCACTTAGTTGTACATAATTTAGACACTTTTCTCAATTCCACAATTTGGCACAATAAACAAATCCTTCTCAATAGGAAACCTATATTTTGGAAGGCTTGGAGAAATAAAGGTCTACTCTAGGTTCATCAATTTTTAGATCAGGGCACACCCATTCAATTTACGCAATTACAAACTCTTTATCATTTGCCTTCTTCCTTTAAACCTAAATTTTTGACCTTGCAGAAAGCAATACTTGATACTTATGCTAAACTCAAATCTTCACCTTCCTCACCCTCCCACCCCCTTTTCCCATGGCATAACCTTTTGCACATAAAGCCCAAAGCGTCCACCATTTATTTCCGTTTAATGGTACCGCCTGAGATCCGAGACAAAACTAAAGTGGAACTCTCGTGGGAATCCGATCTGGGAACAAATTGGCCTATCTCTTTTTGGAACAGAATTTGGACAAAACTTAGGAAATCATCCAGAGCGGCCAGCACAACACAAACACTCTTCTTTATTTACAACAGATTGTTTCTTACTCCCACATACCTACATAAAATACACAACACAAATCTCAACACTTGCTGGACATGTTCCCAGGTTCACGCTGATCTCCATCATATGCTTTTCACATGTCCACATGTTTTTATATTTTGGAAACAGGTCTGGCACTAAATCAACACTATATTTCACACCACAATTCCACTCTCCCCTACTAACATTTTCCTAGGTAGTTTAACACCGGACCGGAAAACAAGTCAATCTCAGTTACCACTTATTGATTTGTTAATAGCTGTAGCTTTTCAGCAAATATCAAAAAACTGGAAAGATTCCTCTAAATTGTCCTATTTAGCTTGGTGGTATGCTGTATGTCACAATCATCGCCTTGATACAGCACTCGTTCATCCTATCTCTCTTGCTACTAAACGTTCTCACCTTTGGGGCCCACTCACACAATTTCTAGACGATATCGTGAAGAAAACTCCTTTACCTGCTCCCTCACAACAAGAAGTGACCAAGCCTCCGTGACCTCCTATTGTTTATTTATAATTATGTTTAATTTATCATTTTCTATTATATATATCTATATATATATATTTTTTTAATTTTAATTGTGTATTTTTGACATGTACTGTTATTTACGATTTCTGTGAACCTTTGCTTGTATTCATATCATCTTCTATATTATCCTTTTACTATTTTAATGGATATATCGTTATTCTTTATTACACCTTCATGTATTTATGTATTAACAAATAACTGCATATATGAAGTATTGTTTTTATGATCATAATAATCTTTCCAATAAACCTTTTCTTGAACTTAAATCCTGGTCATGTTACGTAGAACAATCATGGTCATGTTCTGTAGTTCAATCATGGTCATATTCCATAGTACAATCATTGTCATGTTCTGTAGTACAATCATGGTCATGTTCTGTAGTTCAATCATGGTCATATTCCATAGTACAATCATTGTCATGTTCCATAGTACAATCATGCTCATGTTCCGTAGTACAATCATTGTCATGTTCTGTGGTGTATTGATGGCCATGATCTAGAATCAAATCATGGGCATATTATGTAACACAATCATGGGCACGTTCAAGAGTACAGTCATGGTCATATATCCTGCAGTACAATCAAGGTCATATTCGGTAGTTCAACTCTAGCATATTTAATAGGCAAAACATAGTCATTTTCCATAATACAATGGTAGCTATATCTTGCAGCA
This sequence comes from Triturus cristatus, assembly GCF_964204655.1. Classification (NCBI taxonomy): domain Eukaryota; kingdom Metazoa; phylum Chordata; class Amphibia; order Caudata; family Salamandridae; genus Triturus; species Triturus cristatus. The sequence goes on along the minus strand of NC_140586.1, from coordinate 237,289,277 downwards.
AAGAGATGGTCAGATTCTGCAGTACAACCAAGGCATATTCTCCCTTTCAATGATTTCAAATTCTATAGTGCAACGATGGCCACATTGTGTAGCGTAGTGATTGGAAATGTTTGCAGTCACTTCTTGGATACAAAATTTTAGGATGGTTATTCAGAGCACACCAGCATGCAATGATGCACACACATGCATGCCATCCCTTGTAAAGGCAAGCACATTCCTCTACTCCCTATCACAAAAGGTATCTCTGAATGGGCCTGCCTCCTGGATCACTACACCAGACATTTTCACTGCATGCATTCATGGTCATTCCCGCTGGCCTTTTACTGTTTTTATCTTCCTCGTGCTCTTTTCATTTCACTTCAAATTCATTTCTCACCACTCATACCTTCCTCAGCTTTTCTCTTTCACAGTTCATCTGACTCTTTCCTCTTCCTCTCGTTCACCCCTCTATGAATCTCTCCATCTTGTGCTACCGTCTCATTAATTTGATGTCTCTCTCTCCACTCTTTCTGCCTTCCATTACACAAACATTATTATTTGCTTTCTCCCTTATTTTTCCACTTTTCTCCATCTTCCAGCGTTCCTTTTCTAAGTCAAAGCCTATCAGACAGCACAGATGTCTGGTTGCAAAGACATATTGAGGACATGCTGAAAGCTTCCCTAGGAATGCATTCCACCCATTGCTCACCATTGGCTTTCCGTTTTGTAACTCACATTTGGTTGCTCTCTATTTGCTGGATTTACTTCTTTTAGGCTGTCTAACAGGTTTTTGTACCTCCCGTGGACCATAGCTTGTTTACCAACTCTCTGACTGACTCCTTGTTTTCTTCTATAAGTGTTTGCTTTTTGGGAACTCATTTTTTTCTTTTTCGTAAGGCACTCCACGAGAGTACATGTGTTTTCAGTTGTATCACTTGTCTGCTGTACGTCTTTAAAATGGTTTCCTGCCTCCCATCTTTCTGCTTTATTGATTCTACTAATCCCTGCTACTACCAATTCATCAACCGCACAAAGTGAGGAATGATGTTCTGTTTAAAAGTTTTTTATTTTGGTCAGTGCTCTTTTCTAAAGACATAATTTGAACAATCCTATTCCTCAATTTTACACCCATGACATAGGCAGCGGAAGTAGGGGAGTGGGTAGAAGCAACCACAAATTACCCATGCTGGAGTTTAGAAGTGTATGAGCAATAAAACAGGCCTTTATATTTTGTTTTTATCATGTCACATTTGCTGTGCATTCAAATAGAGAGGTCAAATGTTATACTCTGTCTTTGAGGGAGGTTTGTGTTTACTTATCTTTTTCTGACTGCAAAGTGAGAGGATTTATTGTTGTTATTGTTATTGTTAGGTATACTTCTATAGCGCACAGCTGCCTCAGTGGAGAGGCGTCCCGGCGCTTGCAGCAGTGTCAATAGAGAGCAAAAGCTAGACTGTAGGAAATAGGAAAGTTTTGATAGCTTTACGGAAGGACAACAGGCAATCTAGCCGACGAATCTGAACAGGGAGGGAATTCCATAGTTTGGCGGCAAGGTACCGAAACGACCGACAATAATGCTGGGTAGTGGGGGTGAAAAGAAAGGCTCTAGGATTTTATTTTTTGTGACACACAGGAAAAATTAAATGCTGGTGCATAAGCTGCACAAATATTCCAGAATATATCAGAATAAGGAAAGCACAAATAAAGCAAATATTTAAATATTTCTAAAGTGTAGCGGAAATAAGCATTTTAATATGATCAAAACAAATCAATTCCCTAAGTGATGACAATTTGTGCCCTGTAATGTTTTATCAGTCTGTGCAAATATAATGATAATTTCAATTGAAAATGTGTTGTCTGTAATATAAGTGTGACACCACACCAAGGGTACTCCATTCTACGCCACTCCACTCTATTCCACTCAACTCCACTCAACTCCACTCTTCCGCACTCCACAATACTCTACTCCACTCTATGCCACTTTATGTCACTCTACTCTACACCATTCTACTCTACAACACCATACTCCACTCTATACCACTCCACTCGACAACACAACACATATCCCACTCCAGCCTAAGCCACTCCACTTCATGACACAATACTCTTTGACACACTACTCTACTCCCCTCCACTCTACAATACTCTACTCCATTCCACACTACACCACTCCATTCTATGACACTCAGTGCCACTCCTCTCTACGCTACTCTACTCCACCCTACGCCACTCCACTGCACGACACTCCACAACACTCTACACCACTCCACTCTGCTTCACTTTATGCCACTCCACTAAGGCACTCTACTTCGTTATATGACACTTCACTCTATTCCAAGCTATGACACTCTACTCTATGAGACTCTATGCCACTCCACTCTGTGCAACTCCACTCTACTACATTCCAGTCTACCGCACTCTACGCCACTCCACTCTCCGACACTCCACTCTATGAAACTCTGCTCCATTGAACTCTAAGACACTCTGCTCCTGTAAACGCCACTCCACTCTACGACACTCTATGCCACTCCACTCTACGACACTCCATGCCACTCTATGCCACTCCACTCTAGGACACTCTACTCTATGGCACTCTAATCCACACTCTGTCACTTCAAGCTTCACCACTCGACTCCACTCTACGCTACTCTACACCACTCCCCTCTACAAAACTCTACTGCACTCTACACCAATCCACTTTATAACACTCTACGTCACTCTATGCCACTCCACTCTATGCTACTCTAATCTATGCTACTTCACACCAAATTACTCCACTCTATGATACTCTACTCCACTCTATGATACTCCCTCTAATCCACCCTATGCTTCTCCACTCTACGCTATGTCACACCAGTTTACTCCACTTTATGCCACCCCACTCTATGATATTCTACTCCACTCTATGTCACGCATGACACTCCACTCTACTTTACAACACTCTACTCCACTTTATGCCGCTCCACTCCACGCCAGTCAACTCAATGAAACTCTGCTCCATTCAATGCCACTCTACTCTATCACAGTCCCCTCTAAGACACTCTATGCAACTACACTCTAGGCCAGTCCACTTTATGCCACTCTATTCCACTGTACATCACTTGAAGCTACACTACTCTACGCCACTCTACTCCATTCTATGCCACTCCACTCTGAAACTCCACTTTACAACACTCCACTCCACTTCATGCCCGTTTATTGTACTCTATGCCACTCCACACTGCGATACTCTACTCCACTCTACTCCACTCCACGACATTCCATTCTATGCCACTCTACGCCGCTCCACGACACTTTACTCTGCGCCACTCCACTCTGCGACACTTTACTCCACTCTGTGGAAGAGGTGTGGCGCAGTGGCCAGGGTGCCTGATTCCGAACCATGAGGTTCACGGTTCGATCCCTGGCGCCGGTGGCAGGTTAGCCCAGCACCATGTGACTCTGGGCAATAGCTCGCTTAATCTTCCCGATGACCCCCAGCGCCGGGACACCGCTCCGGAGGTAGCTGTGCGCTTTACAAATACTGGCATTTCACTTCATTTCTCTATGCCAGTCCACTTTATGCCACTCCACTCTACAAAAGTATATTCCATGACACTCTACATCACTCCACTCTAAGCTCCACTTTATACCACTTCACTCTACAGCACTCCACGACACTCTCCTCCACATCACTAACTTTTAGCTATAATAAACAGCAGCCATGCTTGTGTACAACATGGCTTACACATATTGGCAAAGCCAACAGCTCTCGCGTAAGCATGACCTAATGGCTTTGCCAATGCTTGTTCGTGGGTTCCGATTCTTTTCTCGCGTCCATCCTGCATTTTCTCTCTCGGTGACTCTGTCCCAAATCTTACTGCCTTTCTACTTCGGATCTTCATCCCACTTTTCTGTCCCCTCTGTCTTTTCCTGACTCCTCCTCACTCCTTTTGCCCCTCAATTTACCTTCTCCCCGCTCTCTCAGCCTCCTGTCCTCCCGCTCTCTTCTCTTGCACCATCTTCTCCATGCTCCCTCTCTTTCTCGCTCTCCTTCTGTCTCCAACTTTCGCCCTCGGTTTTTCCTCACCGCCCTCTTACTCGCTTGGGGACTCTTTCTCTCTAGCTCCTTATTGTTCACTCTCCTCCTCGCCCACCCACCCACCCACCCCTCCTTCTCCTTACTGGGTCTCCCTTTCCAGCTCTCTCTCATCTCCTCTGTATCATACTCTCACCCTCGACCTTTTCTTCCCCTCAGACTCCCTTTCTACCTCTCTTTGTTCTCGCTCCCTTTCTCCCTCTCTTTCTCTTGCTCCCTCTCCGCGACTCCCTTCTTCTCCCTCCTTTGCAGTCGTTTCTCTTTCCCTCCCTCCGTCTACCTCACTAGAGGCACCCCCCAACCCCTCCCTTCCCGTGTGTGTACACACACACACCCACACCCCCCCATTAGATGTATGGGTTTGGGACCTCGATGGAAAGCCCCTCGAGCCCTCAGCCCTCAGATGTCTCGCCAGCCAGACCCGCTGAGGACACGAGTGACACATCCCACAAAGGCCTCCGAAAGGCCTTCTGGGAACTCCATTTAACAAGTTTCCAACATTCCACCCTGTTCTAAGTTTAGATGAAGTGGCAGTGTGGGGACCACATCTTAAAGGCAGGGGGGGCTGTGGGGTTTTCGGTCTGGTAATCATTAGTGTTTGAGTCTTTTTCGTTGAAATGAGATAGTTCTGTTTTGCAACGACCCACCACCTGTTCCTGTGTGTGGTGGTGAGGGGTAGGGGGGTGTTAGGGGGAAGAAGGGAGGGGGAGAGTTAAATTAAAGCGAAAAAATAAAGTACTCCGTCTGGTGAGTCATGCCCCAAACTGCGAAGAGAGCAAGCATGCGTGGGAACCCGCGAGTGCCTAGGTCGGAGGACATTTTGAAAAAACACAAAAAATGGGGCTACATATTGCATTTCTCGCTCCAGTATCCCACATATTTAGCGAAAAAATGTTACAGGTTTACAGGTTGGGCCCACACGAAATAACCAAATATATCACAGGCTCTCTACAAAGCTGGCTTAATCACAGGTGCAGCAGAAGAAAGGATCTGACATGGAAGGTTCTCCAATTACATTTTTGAGACAATGGGAAGAAATGGACTTTTACTACACATTTTTTTTTTTAAAACGTCATAGGATTTATCCACAAATCTGAAAGAGCACTCACGAAATATTTCTGAACTTTAATGATGTGCCAGACAAGGCTGTTCTTCCATGGGGATTGGGGAACCTAGAAAGCTCGTCCTTATGGAATCTTGTTAAAATATATCAAAACATCACTCAGATGTGAGGCTGCAACCCCATTTAGACTCACGAACAGAACCCAATTTAAAGCATGCTGCTAAGCCGACATTCAAAGACACGAAGAGGGCCCCACTCAGAAGCAAGGACAGAATACTTTTTAAAAGTCGTCTCCTGATGCTTTGGGGAAGCGAGGGTGTATCTCAGTAAAGTGGCAAAAACTCAGTAGGACTTGCAGGTCAATTATATCCTAGTAAGCCCACAGCTATTCCTTTTAATCTTGTCCTGGTAAAGGGGGGCTAATGAAGTATGAATACATACCTTTGCTGTAGGAAATTGTATATATATATTACAATCTCCGTCTACCAAAATAGGGTTAGCTCTGAACCTGGGGCTCCTACAATAAGAAAAGATCACTAAAAAAGAGCTCCTCTTGGAGCCTGTTGAGTATAGCACACCCCACCAACATACAGCAAGACCAGATGATGAAGCATGCCACCAAATAAATATTTTGCCTACCCAATGGACAAGAGTGCACTCAGAAACATACGGTTTGTTTCTGGGGCTATAAGTCATCGGAATGCCACACCATGATTGATTATGTTTATGTGTTGGAAGGGAATGTGGTGGACCGGTAAGAAGCCCATGTATTGTAGAGAGGACCGGACTGGGAACCAAAACTGGCCCTGGCAAATAGCTGAGCCGGCCCCCTTGGGAGCAGCTGAGCTGTTTGCCAGGGCCTGTTTCGGCCGATTTTGTTACAGGGGCCGATTTTTCAGCTGTGCTGCAAAAACGGCCCTGTAACAAAAACGGCCCCCTAGGGCCCAAAATCGGCCCCACTCTAGCGACCCACCGGGGAAACGCCCGGTGCCCGCTACGGCCAGTCTGGCCCTGATTGTAGATGTATCTCAGTAAATACTGATGAAGTGAACACGACAAAGTAAAGTTCTCCATATCCATCCATCTTTCCAACCGCCGTCTGTCTATCTATATGTCAGTGAATCTACTTAGCTATTTGTCTTTCTGTTGATCAATTTATTTACCTCTCTGGTCTACCTGCTTGGATGTGTGCCGATCTGTCTATGTAGACCCAACAGGCCTCTACCAAAGTTGATGTGTATTTTTAAAAAAGCTCAAGAATTATTCACAAAACAAAAATGGATTATCCTAGGTGAAGTCTGACAAACACAACTGCAGTGATGTGCCTCTAATCAATCTGTCCGTCTATCGAGATGAAGTGTCAGTCCATCCATCCGGACTGTCCACCTGTCTCAAAGGATCATCTGTCCGTGTATAGGGACTATCCATCTGTCTGTTTGGAACGTCCGTCTATACAAACAATCTGTAAGGACCATCCGTCCCTACGCCTGGGCCGCATGTCCCTCTGAACGCTCCATCTGTCCAAACCCTCCGTCCATCCACCAGCACATCCGTCCATCTCTTCGTCCATTCATCCAGGCTGACGCAGTGGGGGGCTGGAAAGGAACCACCATTCTAAGGTGACTGCCTAGAGCATGGGTACTCACAAACTTTCTCTCGGGGGCCAAATTTACAGTGTGGTTTGTGGCCGAGGGCCGCACCGGTAGGGGCGGGGTCAGAGGGGGAGGGGCGGGGCAAAAGCAAAAAAAAAAATTGTGACCATGAGGTTGAACACAGGTCCCTGCAGCAGACGCCTTCGTCCACTGAGCCACCAGACCCGGCATACACACATCTCTCTCTCTCTCTCTCTCCCTCTCCCCCTCCCTCCCCTCTCCCTCCCCCTCTCTCCCTGTCTCTCTCTCCCTGTCTCTCTCTCTGTCTCTCTCCCTCACTGTCTCTCTCCCTCACTGTCTCTCTCCCCCACTGTCTCTCTCCCCCACTGTCTCTCTCCCCCTGTCTCTCTCCCTCCGTCGCCCTCTTCCCTCTGGCTTCCTCCTCCCTCTGGCTCCCTCCTCCCCCTCTGTCTCCCTCTTCCCCCTCTGTCTCCCTCCTCCCCCTCTGTCTCCCTCCTCCCCCTCTGTCTCCCTCCTCCCCCTCTGTCGTCCTCCCCCTCTGTCGCCCTCCCTCTGTCGCCCTCCCTCTCTGTCTCCCTCTCTGTCTCCCTCCCTCTGTCTCCCTCCCTCTCTCTGTCTCTCTCCCTCCCTCTCCCTCCGTCTCTCTCCCTCCGTCTCTCTCCCTCCCTCTCCCTCCCTCTCTTTCCCTCCCTCTCTCTCCCTCCCTCTCCCTCCGCCCCTCTCCCTTCGTCCCTCTCCCTCCCTCTCCCTCCCTCCCTCTCCCTCTGTCCCTCTCCCTCCGTCACTCTCCCTCCCTCTCCCTCCGTCCCTCTCCCTCCATCTCTCTGTCTCCGTCTCCCTCCCTGTCTCTGTCTCCCTCCCGGTCTCCGTCTCCCTCCCTGTCTCCGTCTCCCTCCCTGTCTCCGTCTCCCTCCCTCTCCCTCTGTCTGTATCTCTCTCTCTGTCTCCCTACCTCTCCCTCTGTCTCTCTCCATCTGTCTCCCTCCCTGTCGCCCTCTGTCTCTCTCCCGCTCCCTCTGTCTCTCTCCCTCTGTCTCCCTCCCTGTCTCCCTCTCCCTCTGTCTCCCTCCCTCCGTCTCCCTCCCTCCCTCCTCCTCTTTCTGTCTCCCTCCATCTCCTTCCCTCCGTCTCCCTCCCTCTATCTCCCTCCCTCCATCTCCCTCCCTCCGTCTCCCTCCCTCTCCCTCTGTCTCCCTGCCTCTCCCTCCGTCTCCCTCCCTCTCCCTCTGTCTCCCTCCGTCTCCCTCCCTCTCCCTCTGTCTCCCTCCCTCTCCCTCTGTCTCTCTCCCTCTGTCTCTCTCCCTCTGTCTCCCTCCCTCTCTCCATCTGTCACCCTCCGTCTCCCTCCCTGTCTCCCTCCCTCTCCCTCTGTCTCTCTCCCTCCCTCTTCCTCCCTCTCCCTCTCTCCGTTTCCCTCCCTCCCTCTGTCTCCCTCCATCCGTCTCTGTCTCTCCCCCTCTGTCTCTCTCCCTGCGTCTCACCTCTCCCTCCCTCCCTCTGTTACCCTCCGTCTCCCTCCCTCTGTCTCCCTCTCAGCCTACCTCTCTGCCTCCCTCTGTCTCCCTTCCTGTCCCTCCCTCTGCCTCCCTCCCTCTCCCTCCATCTCCCTCCATCTCCCTCTCCCTCCCTGTCTCCTTCCCTCTCCCTCCCGCTGTCTCCCTCCATCTCCTTCCCTCCCTCCGTCTCCCTCCGTCTCCCTCCCTCTGTCTCCCTCCCTCTGTCTCCCTCCCTCCGTCTCCCTCCCTCCGTCTCCCTCCCTCTGTCTCTCTCTCTCTCTGTCTCCCTCCCTCTATCTCTCCTTGTCTCTCTCCCTCCCTCTGTCTCTCTCCCTCTGTCTCCCTCCCTCTCCCTCTGTCTCTCCCCCTCTGTCTCCCTCCCTGTCTCCCTCTCCCTCCGTCTCCCTCCTTCCGTCTCCCTCCCTCTCTTTCCATCTCCCTCCATCTACCTCCCTCCGTATCTCTCCCTCCGTCTCCCTCCCTCCATCTCCCTCCCTCCATCTCCCTCCCTCCATCTCCCTCCCTCCGTCTCTCTCCCTCTCCCTCTCCCTCTGTCTCCCTCCCTCTCCCTCTGTCTCCCTCCCTGTCTCCCTCTCCCTCCGTCTCCCTCCCTCCGTCTCCCTCCCCCTCTTTCCGTCTCCCTTCATCTCCTGTCCCTACGTCTCCCTCCCTCCGTCTCCCTCAATCCGTCCATCTCCCTCCCTCCATCTCCCTCCCTCCGTCTCCCTCCCTCTCCCTCCGTCTCCCTCCCTCTCCCTCCGTCTCCCTCCCTCTTCCTCCCTCTCCCTCCCTCTCCCTCTGTCTCCCTCCCTCTCCCTCTGTCTCTCTCCCTCTGTCTCTCTCTGTCTCTCTCCCTCTGTCTCCCTCTCCCTCCCTCTGTCTCCCTCTCTCTCTCCCTCTGTCACCCTCAGTCTCCCTCCCTGTCTCCCTCCCTCTCCCGCTGTCTCTCTCCCTCCCTCTCCCTCTGTCTCTCTCCGTCTCCCTCCCTCCCTCTGTCTCCCTCCGTCCGTCTCTGTCTCCCTCCCTCTCCCTCTGTCTCTCTCCCTCCCTCTCCCTCCCTCTCCCTCTGTCTCTCTCCGTCTCCCTCCCTCCCTCTGTCTCCCTCCGTCCATCTCTGTCTCCCTCCCTCTATCTCTCCCTGTCTCTCTCCCTGTCTCTCTCCCTACCTCTGTCTCTCTCCCTCCGTCTCACCTCTCCCTCTGTCACCCTCTGTCTCCCTCCCTCCGTCTCCCTCTCTCTGTCTCCCTCTCTGCCTCCCTCTTCCTCTCTCTGTCTCCTTTCCTCTCCCTCCCTCTGCCTCCCTCCCTCTCCCACTGTCTCCCTCCCTCTGTCTCCCCCGACTGTGCCTCTCTGTCTCCCTCTCTCTGTCACCATCTGTCAACCTCTGTTTCCCTCCCTCTCCCTCCCTCCGTCACCCTCTGTCATCTCTGTGTGTGTCAGCCCTCAGCCCGGGATGAGACAGCTTCCCAGCGTGCACACACAGCCGCGCTGAGACAGCTTCCCAGCGCGCGCACACAGCCGCACCCGAGTACTTCACAGGTCTTTAAAAGACCATTTGCATGTTAATACGCTTTGTTGTATTTCACCTCTTAGGCCCCTCATCTCCACTTTGACAATCACTGGAATCCTCCGGCCCCCACAGAGCAGAGTCTCAGAGTCCGGGCTGCTGCACCCGGCAGTGTTTGCTAACACTATTTAATTATTTTTTTTTAAAACACAGGTAGGATGTCTGCAAGGTCCGTGGGCCGCCAAGGAAGGCTTGCCGGGCCGCTGGTGGCCCGTGGGCCGTACTATGAGTAACCGTGGCCTAGAATATACTGCTGTTGACCACTTGTTAAGTTTATGGTATAGTGCAGGAAAGTGCCGCTTGTGTATGTTGTGCCCCCCACTTTTCCCACTTTTTGCTCCAATGCTGATGGTTATGACTCTGAAAGTGCACAGGTGTCTGCTGTCCAGGCACCAGTTCTAGTGTTATGGTTACCCCAATTGACAACGTTTTTTAACCCCCTTATAGGTTCCTATAATATGGTAACAGTGGTACCCAGGGCATGGATGTTAAAGGGGTCACCTTGGTCTGAACCACTGCTTGTGCCACCCTGAGTGACCCAAGTAAACTGAGGGCTGCAGGTCTGTCATTGGAGAGTGCAGGAGCAGTGCAAACTGCTCGAACCTGACTTACCCCTCACCATGGGTCACAAAATCAGTGCACTATTTTTAATATGTGCCAGTCAGCCCTAAGGAAAGCCTCCTGTGCCCAGGAGGCAGGGTGCATTATATCAAATGTGAGGACATATCAGTGCAAGCTGATATGTCCCTATAGTGGCCTTTACCATTAAACACTACTATAAGTAATAAGCAGTCCATCAGATAAAATGGGCTAGCACCTTGGCAAACTCGAGGTCACCAGCTACTTTATGGTACCGCTGAAATATGTCAGATTTGGTATCAAACAACGTGCCTCATCACCCCTGACACAATTCTTGTGTCAAGGATGATGTGGCATGCACCCAAGTGGCTACCTTAGAAGTTGCCTCAGCCTTGGGCAGGTGGGAGAATTAGGTACTCAGAAGGTGCACACACCCAGTAGGCTAGCTACACCTCTAGGGTGGGCTACCTGGTCTGTACAGCTAATAAAGGTTTCTGCCATTTTTAAAAGTGGAAGAATAGAGGGCTCTGAGTTGAAAAGGTGGCAACCCCCCCCCGTATGTGGTCACCTCAGGGGTGGATTAGCTGCTGCAATTAGTCATTGACCACTTGCAACCACACCCCTAATGCCACTAAATCTAAGCTTTAAGGGCTATGCCTGACACCAGAACATCAGATCTGACCTGACATGTAATAAATGACAGAAGAAGAGACCTGAGTCTGAGACAATCGGAGCTTCACAAACCAAAGGCGTGATACTCTGACCCTGTAGCAACCTTCATGGAACTGCATGACCGCAACTAATCCTGGACCAAAGACTGGTTCCCCTAGACAGGGGGACCCCTTTGAGAGCCTCAAAGGCAACTCCAGACTCTCTTGGACTAGTGGTACTGGTCCCCTGCACACTGCAGGTAAAACAACGTACTGGAACCAAAGAATCGCTGGCCATCGGACCCTCCGAGGGATCGCCCCAAAGTAGATTGTCCAGTGCATTGTTGGAAACATAGTCATGACCTCCAGCAAGTTTCAGGTGGCTATTTTTCTTCCCCAGACCTCCGGGAGTCGAAATACCCTTCTGCAGACCTTACAGCTGCCACGGTTTGTTGGTGACCAGTCCGGCAACCACCACCTTTCCTCAATACTCCACCTCGAGGGAACACCACAAAACCATCATCTGAAATCAGCAGTGGCTTCGTTTTTGACTTTTTTCACCCGGTTCCCTACCAGCACTGTGTAAGTAGTAAAACCAGCTCCCCCGCAGCTCCCGCTTCGGCACTAAGGACAGCCAGGACAACTCTGCACACGGGCTTCTTGAGCTAGGTAAAATCAAACTGACTGTTGTGGTTTGATTCTAGGACCCGTATCACCTTTACCCTCCTTGGGTTCCACGCATCTCGACCTGAAAGTGACTGAATGTCTGATTAAAAAAGCTTGTGTCCCTATTGTAACACGCTTGGACTCTATAGACTCTAGATTGACTTGCCTCGAACTTCAGCTAGCCTCATCACGGGGCAAGAAAATAGATTTATCTAGTGATTCAGGCAGAACTCAAATAGAGTCTGGTAAAGGTGGTAAGGGCCCCGATATGACAACTAGAATAGAGAACCCCACCCCAGTAGGAAAGCAGCCTATACTGACTAACAAAATCCCTGCCCCTGCTAATCTGATACATCCCCGGGATAGAAGTCCTGCTCTATGTAATAATAACTCATCAGGGTCTGACCCTGCTGAAGAGAACAGTTGTCTTTCACATAGAAAGCCTGTTTTTGTGGAGCTACAAAAGGAAGCACTGGCCATAAACACAAAGGGTGACGATGATGTCATTCCATCACACATTCAGCTCCCCCCACAATCTGCACCATATGTAGTGGTCCTGGTGGGGGTTCCGCCATTAGGTGGAGGTAAGAGGGAGTCACATCAGGAGTTAAGAAATAAATGTATCCACTGGCTTAACAAGAATCGCCCATTACCAACTCATGTATCTGCGGAAATTATCTTAACAAGAAGAGTGGGTTGGGTGGGGCATAGACAAAAAGCAGTGGAAGGTGACTGCATTGTAATTAATTTCAGGGATCGTAGGATGGCGGACTTCATTTGTAATTGGTTCCATGATGATAAAGCCACTTCAATTTATCCTCTTCCCCTATCTTACTTCTATGTAAATGGAAATGGAAATGCTGGCAGGGGGGGCACACAGTACTCTGGATGGCAGAAAGTGAGGGGTATTGGAGTAACAGATATAACGCACTATCTGGCCTGGAAGACTGCGATTGACTGACAAATAATATAAGGGGCCAGATGGAGGCTAATGTTGCTCCCAATCGCATAGAGGTGGATAAAGCGCAACATACAATAGCCACTGGAAGATTAGAGGATATCCACCCTCAGAACAAGGTTAATACAGCCCCAAAACTGCCAGAGACAGAGGCTACTCAAGACATATTTGACCCAGAGGGATTAGGGGTCATTGTGCAGGATCTGTCCATTGCCAAATCCCCCCCTACAGGTAGCGTATTGGCTCACCCTGTGGGGGGCGATCCAGGTCATGGCTATTTGGTTGGGGAGAGACTCCA